>NW_027362761.1:34602927-35802927 GCF_046119375.1 Phyllobates terribilis | reverse complement strand
AGGCCACAATGTGCATGTGTCTGCACAAACGGTTAGAAACCGACTCCATGAGGGTGGTATGAGGGCCCAAAATCCACAGATGGGGGTTGTGCTCACAGCCCAACACCGTGCAGGACGCTTGGCATTTGCCACAGAACACCAGGATTGGCAAAGTCGCCACTGGCGCCCTGTGCTCTTCACAGATGAAAGCAGGTTCACACTGAGCACATGTGACAGACGTGACAGAGTCTGGAGACGCCGTGGAGAGCGATCTGCTGCCTGCAGCATCCTTCAGCATGACAGGTTTGGGAGTGGGTCAGTAATGGTGTGGGGTGGCATTTCTTTGGGGGGCCGCACAGCCCTCCATGTGCTCGCCAGAGGGAGCCTGATTGCCATTAGGTACTGAGATGAGATCCTCAGACCCCTTGCGAGACCATATACTGGTGCGGTAGGCCCTGGGTTCCTCCTAATGCAGGACAATGCCAGACCTCATGTGGCTGGAGTGTGTCAGCAGTTCCTGCAAGATGAAGGTATTGAAGCTATGGACTGGTCCGCCCGTTCCCCAGACCTGAATCCGATTGAGCACATCTGGGACATCATGTCTCGCTCCATGCACCACAGACTGTCCAGGAGTTGGCGGATGCTTTAGTCCAGGTCTGGGAGGAGATCCCACAGGAGACCATCCGCAACCTCATCAGGAGCATGCCCAGGAGTTGTAGGGAGGTCATACAGGCACGTGGAGGCCACACACAATACTGAGCCTCATTTTGACTTGTTTTAAGGACATTACATCAAAGTTGGATCAGCCTGTAGTGTGTTTTTCCACTTTAATTTTGGGGGTGACTCCAAATCCAGGCCTCCATTGGTTAATAAATTTGATTTCCATTGATGATTTTTGTGTGATTTTGTTGTCTGCACATTCAACTTTGTACAGAACAAAGTATTCAATGAGAAGATTTCATTCACTCAGATCTAGGATGTGTTATTTGAGTGTTCCCTTTATTTTTTTTTTGAGCAGTGTATATATAAAGAAAAAACACAGATATGAAGTTAGAGCAGTGGGGAATTTTTAATTTAAGTACAACTTAGAAGTGGTGACATTTTTAAATGAAATAGTTTGAGCACTGAATTTAATATTAATGTCTGTTTTCAACAATCCCTTTAAGAGGTAACGGCTATGAATGGACAGTTCAGGTGTTGTGACGTACAGCGCTGCATGTCCCAGGGTGTAGCTGAGGGAAGCTGTTAGAGATGAAATAAGGAAATTGTGCACACTGAACCAATGGTAAGATTAACAAGTTATTTTCTGAAATTAAATAAAATACAATTTTATTGAATGACTCAAGTTAAAAGCACAAATATCTCAATTAGCCAGTAGATGGCACCACATAACAAATGAATAGATGAAGGGATAAACATGCAAGTTACTGTCCCTAAGTGGAATGATCATCCAGTAGTTACCCCTACTATTTCCAATACTAGTTGATACCAAATCTAATTGCTACACACATATTACACAGAAAATCACCAAGGAAACAAAACAAGGAAAGTTATGTATTTTACCTGTTATATAGTGCCATCTACTGGCTAATTGATATATTATGCTTTTAACTTGAGCCATTCAATAAAATTGTATTTTATTCAATTTTGTGAAATAAATAACTTGTTAATCTTACCATTGGTTCAGTGTGCACAATTTCCTTATTTGATCTGCAGTTTTCATGGTGCAGAACCTATATACACACCAGTCCAATACTTGATGGTACATATTTACTATGCTTTATATTGCCCATCTTAATTTATAATCATTCTCTATATACCATGACTGATTGCTAACATTGGTTTATCATGTTCTATTAGAGAGCAGACCTAGTTACTTTGGTAACCAGAGACCCATTAAGTGCTGAAGTCTGGGAAAGAGGAATATCAGAGCATGGGAAAGCTGGGTGCTATAGAAGAACGTACAATAAGGAGTCTGCTAAAATTAATAAGCAGGAAACAATTAGTGAGATGCTGCTGTCAATGATGGACAGCTCCATCTAAAATGGTCAACAGTTAGAGGCAGATGCTGGATAAGTAACGTATCTGGCATCTGCCGGTGGGGAGGGAGTCACCCCCACACACGATCATTCCAGTGCAGGACGTACAGTTATGCCCATGTGTACTAAAGGAGCTATTAGAGCGGATCTACAGAAAAAAGTGTACACAGCGCACGGTGTTAACCCTGCTGTTCTGTTCGGTCAAAAATTACAGAATTTGAAATTCGTTATTTTTTAAAATATTCATTATACGGTTCTGAAACTTGTGGTTAATTGACTTTTCCTCATTTGAGGGGTTCTTACTATGGGTAGGCTTTTGTTTTGTTTTTTGCTTCCTTTTTGCTCCACGTTTTTTTTTACACTTGTACTGTTCAGTCAAAAATGACTTTAACCCCTTAACCCCCGCGGGTGGTTTGCATTTTAATGACCGGGCCAATTTTTACAATTCTGACCACTGTCACTTTATGAGGTAATACCTCTGGAACGCTTCAACGGATCCCCCTGATTCTGAGTGTGTTTTTTCGTGACATATTGTACTTCATGATTGTGGTAAAATTTCTTCGATATCACTTGCGTTTATTTGTGAAAAAAAACAAAATTTGATGAAAATTTTGAAAAGCTTGCAATTTTCAAAATTTGAATTTTTATGCCCTTAAAGCAGAGCGATATGTCACACAAAAGAGTTAATAAATAACATTTCCCACATGTCTACTTTACATCAGCACAATTTTGGAACCAAATTTTTTTTTGTTAGGAAGCTATAAGGGTTAAAAGTTGACCAGCAATTTCTCATTTTTCCAACAAAATTTACAAAACCATTTTTTAGGGACCACATCACATTTGAAGTCACTTTGAGAGGTCTTTATGACAGAAAATACCCAAAAGTGACACCACTCTAAAAACTGCACCCCTCAAGGTGCTCAAAACCACATTCAAGAACTTTATTAACCCTTCAGGTGCTTCACAGGAATTTTTGGAATGTGGAAGAAAAAAATGAACATTTAACTTTTTTCACAAAAATGTTACTTTAGACCCAATTTTTTTTATTTTTGCAGGGGTAACAGGAAAAAATGGACCCCAAAATTTGTTGTGCAATTTCCCCTGGGCACGCAGATACCCCATATGTGGGGAAAAACCACTGTTTGGGTGCACGGCAGGGCTCGGAAAGGAAGGAGCGCCATTTGACTTTTTGATTGTAAAATTTGCTTGAATAATTAGCGGACGCCATGTTGCGTTTGGAGAGCCCCTGATGTGCCTAAACAGTGGAAACCCCCCACAAGTGACCCCATTTTGGAAACTAGACTCCCCCAAGGCACCTATCTAGATGCATAGTGAGCCCTTGGAACCCCCAAGTGCTTCACAAATTGATTCGTAAAAATGAAAAAGTGGAAAAAAAACACTTTCATTTTTACGAATCAATTTGTGAAGCACTTGGGGGTTCCAAGGGCTCACTATGCATCTAGATAGGTGCCTTGGGGGGTCTAGTTTCCAAAATGGGGTCACTTGTGGGGGGTTTCCACTGTTTAGGCACATCAGGGGCTCTCCAAACGCAACATGGTGTCCGCTAACAATTTGAGCCGATTTTCCATTCAATTTGTTAGCGGACACCATGTCGCGTTTGGAGAGCCCCTGATGTGCCTAAACAGTGGAGCTCCCCCACAAGCGACCCCATTTTGGAAACTATACCCCTCATAGATTTTATTAAGGGGTATAGTGAACATTTTGAACCCAGAGGTACGACACAGAATTTGATAACATTAGGTCATCATATTGAATAAGTTGTCATTAGTCTTGAGCGCAAGTGCTCGCTACTTGAGTTTTCATCGGGTACTCAGGTATGCACCATGTATCACGGGTGCTCAAGTGAAATGCTCGAGTCCCCGCCCGCATGTTTCACGGTTATTAGACACCCCAAAAAAAACATGCGGGGATCGCTCGTGCATGGCAGGCAATCCCCGCGATTCGAGCACCCGCGATACTCAGTGCATACCCGGGCACCCGATGCAAACTCAAATAGCGAGCACTTGCGCTCAACACTAGTCGCCATATCGTCATCTTTTTTTTTTTTGAAAAAAAAAACCAAACCCCAACCCTAACATTAGCACAACCCCAACCCCAGCGTTTATTTTTTACGCCGTTCCTCGTGCGGTATAAGTGATGAGATTCCTTTATTCTTCGGGTCGGTGCGATTACAGCGATACCAGAATCATATCGGGTTTTTATGATTGACAGCTGTCACACACTAAAAGACACATATTTTGTAAAATCTAGTTTTTGCATCGCCATATTTTGGCCGACAGTCATGTGACGGCTTGTTTTTTGCGGGATGAGTTGATGTTTTTATTGGTGCCATTTTCAGGCATGTGACATTTTTTGATCGCTTTCTATTCCAGCTTTTGGGAGGCAGAATAAACAAAAACCAACAATTCAGGAATTGTGGTTTTTTTACATTTTTTTATTCTGTTCCGCGTGTGGTAAAATTGATAGGGCAGCTTCACTGAAGGGGTTAACTAGTGGAACAGTTTTATAGGTCAGGTCGCTACGGACGCGGCGATACCAAATATGTGTACTTATATTGTTTTTTTTTTCCATAATAATATTTATTGATGGGTACATTATATTTTTATTTTTAGTAGATTATTTTTTTTTTTAAATATTTGTACAATTTTTTTTTTTTTTTTTTTTCCCACTTTTTGGGAGTTTTTTTACTTTTTTAACTTTGTCCCACTATGGGACTTTCACTTTTTTTATTCTGATCGCCTGCATGGCACAGGAATGCAGCACCATCCCTGTGCCATGCAGGCAGTCAGCACTGGACAGGGAGAAGATAGTTTGGAGATGCACTGAGCATGTCCAAACAATCTTCCTGCTGTCTGGTGACCCGGATGTTGTCATGACGACATCGGGTCATCATGGCAACACCCGGGAAGCCGCGGCACACAGCGCTGGAGGCCGGAAGAGGAGGTGAGTATTGCGATCACCTCCCCTTGCCTCCGCAATGCTGCGATCGACTTCGATCGCAGCATTGTGGGGGTTAATGTGCTGGGAGCGGTGAGGGACCGCTCCCTGCACATTGTCACAGCTGACACCCGGTACTATCAGCTGACACCCGGCGGCGATCGCGCCCGCACAGCCGTGTGCGCGCGCGATCGCGATGACGTACTAATACGGGTCAGGCTCTTAAACCACAGGGCACTGACGCGTATTAGTATGTCATGGGCTTTAAAGGGGTTACTAATCTCCAGCCATTTTTTGAGTAAAATAAAGGAGTTATAATCTCATTTTGGACTATATATTGCATCTAATACTATTTATCAATATATTTAAACGCAAAACAAATCGGTGGCCAATGGTTGTTTTTTACAACATTCTTGATGTGTCGGCATACAATGCATTTGTGCTATGGCGTGAAATACACCCAAACTGGAACAAAAATAAACTATATAAAAGAAGAATTTTTATAGAGTTGGGAAAATCACTGGTTAGCCCATATATCAAAGAAAGAAAAGTAACACCCAGAGATGATGGATCGGCAGCCATTGTCCACAGGATCCAACAGTATGCTAAAGAAAGTGAAGCAACGGCCTCCACCGACACTGCTACCATACCCACGGCCTCCACCGGCACTGCTACCATACCCACGGCCTCCACCGGCACTGCTACCATACCCACGGCCTCCACCGGCACTGCATCCATACCCACGGCCTCCACCGGCACTGCATCCATACCCACGGCCTCCACCGGCACTGCATCCATACCCACGGCCTCCACCGGCACTGCTACCATACCCACGGCCTCCACCGGCACTGCTACCATACCCACGGCCTCCACCGGCACTGCTACCATACCCACGGCCTCCACCGGCACTGCTACCATACCCACGGCCTCCACCGGCAACGCAACCAGCCTAAAACGGAAACGATGCGCCTTCTGTCCAACATCAAGTAATCACAAAACAAATGGCATATGCTGCAGTTGTGCAAAGTACTTATGTAAAAGACATGTAAATTATACTTGTGACCAATGCAAACAGTAAATTTAGCACTGTGAACCTTATTTACAATTTTATATGGAAAAAAATGAACTTTATATAATTTATTTTTTTAAATATATTTACAAACAGTTTGATGTTATTAGTTATAGTTTACAGTTATATAAAGAATATTTTTTTATGTGCAATATGCATGAATATTGCAATAAGGCCATGTAACATTTTTTGATACAAAAAAAATAAAAATTAAGTTTTTGATTTCATTTTTCATTTGTTTATGAACAACCATGTTCACATACAGTATAATAATGCAACAGGTATTCAAATAAAACACTTAAATGAGCTAAAAATCAAGACTTTAATAGAAATGACCGGAACATTATAAGTGTATAGTAGACCCGAACAGAACAGCAGGGTTAACAAGGCCAGTGTTACAAACCTCTGTCTAGTATGGAGTGATCAATCATTTATCTGGATGCCAAAAATTCTAGTTGATAACAAACAAAAAAAAAATCAAGTGAATGATCTTACCGAGTGGGTGTGAGCACCAGGCAAAATATTCCAAAAGGATCCTCAGACAGCTTCTGGAGTATGGGCAGAACAAAAGCAGCCGTCTTGCCACTCCCAGTTTTAGCACAACCCATGCAGTCGCGACCTAGCCAAAATATAAATGAGGTTCAATAAGCCAATGCAGACATGTGATTGCAGCATTTCTACACAGAAGCTACAGTACACTTAGGGTCTTTATCAAATATATACTGAAAGTCAGGACTATGTATGCCTGATCTATGTATGCTTAATCCTTTAAGTGCAACTCTGTTAAGTGCACATCAGAAATATACCGGAAATGTACCAGATAAGTACAGAAGGCAAGAGCAGTCACCAAAAGAGGAAAAAAAAAATTACCTCATTATTTTAATAAACATTACATAAAAAACACTCCCTCAAAATGTTTGTATATGCCCCCACAGTCATTGCTCCCCTAGTTCTTATGAGGCTGTATGGGCATGAGGTATTGATGACCTGTCAACAACAGATCGCAGGGGGTCCGACACCCAGTGCTCCCACCAATCAGCTGTCTTCTTGCTGTGGCGCCAGCTGGATGGAAACACTCTTAATAGCGCTGTTGAGTGCAGCTCCAAAGTGGAAATGTGTCTGTCCATTGACTGCTACTGCAGCAGTTTCTCTGCACAAGAATCGGAGCTGTGCTACAGTAATGGCCAATATACTGTGCATGGTATGGCGCCTAGCAGCCTAGTTCAAAGGGTTTACATCTGGCCGATGCAAAAAAAAACAGCTGATCAATGGGGACGCCAGGTGCCAGACCCCCACCTATCCTGCAAATAGTTCATCAATACTGTTTGCCCAGACAATCCCTTTAATCTCATTCAATAACAAAGTCCTAACAACCTGCTAACAAATATTCATCTCTCCATTCCCTCACCTGACCCAGTCTGCAGGCCTCCCAAACCTTACATCCTTCTCTTTCACACAAAGGCAAGCACTCTTCTTCTCACATCTGCTGGTGATATATCTCCTAGTTCTGGTCCTCATCAGCTAATACCCATTCCCCTTTCTCATAAATGTTCATTTACAAGAAATACCCACAACCTCTCCAACATGAAACCCATTCACTTGATCCTCACTCCCTCTTTCCTGTCTGAAATAAACTCCATGTTATTCCCAACCTCTTCATTTACCCAAAACTATCCTTCCAGGGTCTAACAAACACGGCTGACCCCCCTGACACAGTCCCCCCTGCTGTGCTGTATTATGGTGACCTTCACTTCATCCACATTTCTTGCCCTGGCAACAAACATGGTGTTCTCCTGTCTATTAACTGCTATTTCAACCCAATCCCACTTCTACACTCCCTTCTGATAAAGTACACTTCACTCTCATATCTACGGTACTCCTCTCCAACCCCCAAATGACCCTCATATACTGATCCCTGCCACTGCCTTTATTGACCACTTCAACACCTTACTTCTACACTCCCTCTGCTCACATATCCCCAGTATTCATGGGTGATTTCAACATTCCCATTAATACCCCCCCCCCCCCAGACGGCAGCCTCCAAGCTCTTGTCACTCACTTACTCACTTCATCCTTTGGTCTCACAAAATGGTCCTCCAAAGCCACCCACAAAGATTGACATATACTAGACCTCATCTTCACGCATCTGTTCCTACCAGATCTTATAAACTCCCCTCTGCCCCTATCTGACAATAACAGGCAGCACAGTGGCTAGGTGGGGAGCAGCACTGGGGTTCTAAGTTTAAATCCCACCACAGAGAACATCTGCAAGGAGTTTGTATGGGTTTCCTCCCAAACTCCAAAGACATACTGATAGGGATATGTATTATTAAGCCTACAAAAAGTTGGAAGATTTGCGCCAGTTGATTAAAATAGATTATTTTATTAGCATATAATTAAAAATCCAATAAAATACATAAAAATTGGGAAAGAAACCTACAAAAGCCAGTCATGTTATAATATATCCACCAGATGGAGCTAGTGCTCTAAGTCACAATCACTGAACCATAATTATATTAAATAAGATACACCATATTCTAAAAAAGTGAAATAGCAAGGAAAATTACTGTGTAACTCATCAAAATGAAGATACTGCAAGTGCAGAATCTAAATCACATAAAGTGCATTTAAGTTAATGTGCAAATCTGCTACAATTTATATAAGGTGCAATCAGTAGTGCAAAAAGTGCTGGCACCTCCATAAAGCCACGGATACAAAAGATCATTATAAAGATGAATAAAAAAACAATATCCGTGATCAAAAAATGGTAGATGAAAATAAATAATTATATGACCTGGCAGATGAGGAGACCCCGACGCGCACGTTTCGCGGCTTGCTTCTTCTTGGGGGGGGGGGGTGAGTAAGAAGAAGCAAGCCAAGAAACACATCTTGTGGCTATGTGCCCCATCCAGGTCCCCATCTTGTGGCTATGTGCCCCATCCAGGTCCCCATCTTGTGGCTATGTGCCCCATCCAGGTCCCCATCTTGTGGCTCTGTGCCCCATCCAGGTCCCCATCCTGTGGCTCTGTGCCCCATCCAGGTCCCCATCTTGTGGCTCTGTGCCCCATCCAGGTCCCCATCTTGTGGCTCTGTGCCCCATCCAGGTCCCCATCTTGTGGCTATGTGCCCCATCCAGGTCCCCATCCTGTGGCTCTGTGCCCCATCCAGGTCCCCATCCTGTGGCTCTGTGCCCCATCCAGGTCCCCATCCTGTGGCTCTGTGCCCCATCCAGGTCCCCATCCTGTGGCTCTGTGCCCCATCCAGGTCCCCATCCTGTGGCTCTGTGCCCCATCCAGGTCCCCATCCTGTGGCTCTGTGCCCCATCCAGGTCCCCATCCTGTGGCTCTGTGCCCCATCCAGGTCCCCATCTTGTGGCTCTGTGCCCCATCCAGGTCCCCATCTTGTGGCTATGTGCCCCATCCAGGTCCCCATCTTGTGGCTATGTGCCCCATCCAGGTCCCCATCTTGTGGCTATGTGCCCCATCCAGGTCCCCATCTTGTGGCTATGTGCCCCATCCAGGTCCCCATCTTGTGGCTATGTGCCCCATCCAGGTCCCCATCTTGTGGCTATGTGCCCCATCCAGGTCCCCATCTTGTGGCTATGTGCCCCATCCAGGTCCCCATCTTGTGGCTATGTGCCCCATCCAGGTCCCCATCTTGTGGCTATGTGCCCCATCCAGGTCCCCATCTTGTGGCTATGTGCCCCATCCAGGTCCCCTCTTGTGGCTATGTGCCCCCTGTGCTGTTCTTCACACACACAAAATAGAAAAAAAAAAAGATGATTCTCACCTGTCCTCCGTTCCCTCGGCGTCCTTCCTGCAGATGTGGCCGCAGGCACCACAGAGTCCGACCCCTTGACGATCCCGACCTGGTCCAGGAGGAGCCGCCAACAGCAGCGCTGCATTGCCGCACAGAGACTGTCTCCCAGCACAGCATTTTCAATGTCAGCCGCCGGCCAATCAGAGGCCAACAGCTGACATCTGCATATGGCAATGACGTCATACTCGCTGCGCCGACACGCAGATATCAGCTGCTGGCCTCTGATTGGCCAGCGGCTGGCATTGGAATGGCATTGGAAATGCAGTGCTGGGAGACGGTCTCTGTGTGGCAATTCAGCGCTGCTGTCGGCGGCTCCTCCTGGACCAGGTCGGGATCGTCAAGGGGTCTGTGCCTGCGGGCCGCATAAAGCAGCCTCAGGGGCCGCATGCGGCCCGCGGGCCGCGTGTTTGAGACCCCTGCTCTAGACCTTCATTCTGCCATCAACGCAGTCAACCACTCCCTACTGTCACAAATCATGTCATCCTTTGGCATCACAGACTTGGCCCTTTCCTGAATATCTACATACCCCACTAACTATTCTATTGGTGCCTCTGTCCTAGTACCCCTACTCTTTTTCATTTATACCTTTGGCCTGGGTCAACTCAAAGTCCCAAGGCTTCCATTACCACCTATCTGCTGATGACACTCAGATGTCATCTTACTGCTTTCCAGAATCCCAGATTATCCATCAGCTGTATCCATCTTCTCATGACACTTTGTGGACAAAAATGAACTTAAAGGCAATATTTATGACTCTTTTTTTTCTTCTGTGGAGCTAAGCACCAATAAATTACCTGCTTGTTCGGCCATGCAAAGATCTCTCCTGGCGGTGATTCTCCCACTTCCAGTGGCATCATCTCGACAAAGCAGTTCGTTCTCTTCCATGATGGCACATGAGCAGCTAAAGAACTCAAGTAATTCTCACTTCCAAAGCCTGCACTGGGTATCCGTGTCACTAGCAAACTTCTCACTATACTGCTCATACAATGTAAATCACAGTGCACAGCGTTAGGCAACGGGAACCCAACTGTCAATCAACATGACGTTGGCAGGGATTCCTGTCGACAGAGCAGAGAAGGAGCTGCTCTGTCAATGTGACGTCACAGGAAGCCAGAGAATTGCCACCAGGAGCGGTTCTGTGACTGCTTTCAGCAGGGAGAGATTGGCGCATGGCAGAATAAGCAGGATGTTGGTAACTACCAACCAATAAGTGATGAGCCAATATAAAAAGAAAAAAAGCCCATAAAAACCCTTTATCATCTTTTCTCCATCTCACTCAACCACACTTCCAGATATATCCATCTCAGAAAATTACTCCACACTTTCCCATCTTGTAAGTCTGCTGCCTGTGTTGAATCTCTGACGCTGTTCTATGCTTCAAACCGCAATTCCAAGTCCTTACCACCTCGAGCTCAAAAGTGTTTCCAAAGTCTGCACTTTCCTCAAACCAGAGTGAACAAAGATATATCATATTCTAATTATCTCCCACCCCAACTACTACAACATCCTTCATAGTGTCCTCCAGAGGTCACTGTAACATGTACAAGGGTCACTGATGCCTGTGCAGACTATTTTACACTTCCTGTACTGATCAGTGAGCGCTTGCAGACTCTCCAGCATCCACTAGACAGCTCCCCCTGTTCTGTCCCTATCAGGCCTCTGTCAGACAGCTGTGATTTTTCTTCTAAAAACAAGGGATGTAGTTCATCAGGGTACTGGATCCAATGTTCGTCACAGTGCCCGTGTTTTTTCCCAGATGATAAAGTTTCCCCTGTACATTATAATGTTAATGACAGACAGCACATGGGTTGTACGCTGATGCCATCCGTGATTTTTCATGGACCCATAGACTGGTATGGGTGATTTTGATCAGTGACTCCGATAACACGTGGACATGGCTCCATGATTTTTTATGGACAACTTGGTTCACAAGAAACAAACATGAACATGTGAACAGTTCCATAGACTATACTATGTCGTGGAGGGTCAGAAAACCACAGAACATGTGATAGCCAGCGGTGTGAATGAGGCCTCAGGCTACTTGCCTCACCATGTGCCCATCATCTCCTTACAGCCGGCAGCTCGTGGTCAGAGCTTCCATGACGATGTACATACTCCTGTGATGTCATACATTAGTGGTTATGGGAACACGGGGTCCTGGCAGTAATCTACGCACCTTCCAGGATGGGCGGGATGCAGTTCTCTTGCACCGGGCTCGGTTTGCGGATCCCCAGCTGCTTGCATTGCTCGATGAGCCACGATGAAAGCCCCAACTTCGTGAAGCCGTCCATCTTTTCCACACACACACGTGAGTACGGCCAGCACTTCCGGTATGACGTCACCACTGTGCGCCGTAGTGCTACCACTTAGGTGTCGTTCTAACTGAGGCGCCGTGCGCATGCGCAGAGGGGCTTCTGTGGGCATGCGGAAGTGGCGCACAGCAGGCCGGGTGACGTGTCTGCTTCAGAGATGGCTGCACAGGGAGAGGTGGACGAGCTGTTCGATATCAAAAACTGGTTCTACATTGGCAGCTACCAACAGAGCATCAATGAGGCGCAGAAAGTGAAGGTGAGGAGCCGCACAGCCATTACTGTGTTTGGAGGGTTTTGTGGTTATGGAAAAATCTAAAATAATCCGAGTCCTCAGTGGTTGAACTGAAAAGATGAGGGGAGCTGCATGGAATCTACAACCATTATTATACAACTACTCTGGCCTCTAACCAGGCGTCTGTTTGTAATAAATGTGGTATCAGCCTCCGAGGACGCGCCGTTATTATATTTATTGACTAACACAGTGCCAAGATCTATTTTTCTGATTGTAGAAAGAAAAGTAGTATTCGGTATGAAAGGATAATACAGGGTTAATTAGAAATATGTACACAGCTGTGCAGAGGATTTCAGGAGATCACTGTTGAATAACAATTGAAGAGGAGAGTAATGGTGTAAATATTTTATAAATCAGGCAGCAGAAAGCCAGTGTACTTCTTACCCTACTATTACTGGAGATATGGATGACTGCATGTATCCACATGGCGTCCTAGAAGACGTGCGCCATCAGGACATTAGACTGCGCTCCAGTGGGAGTGATTTTATATGCTTGTGGCTACACGGGGACTTTGGTTGTGACACCCAAAGACTGTGCTGATGATTCAGCTGGTTATCTCCTTAGAAATGCCAAACCTATATCTGCTAGTGCTGCATATGGCTGTGCCTGATATTCCATTCACACAAACATGGTCTATGGTCCGTGTACAAACTGCACTGCCCGGACCGACCATGGGTATCCTGATCCAAACTAACAGCCTCATATTTGATTATTTCCAGTGTGGAGAGCTGCAGTAGATCGGGGCTTTGCGGATTGTGCGATACATTCATGTAAATGGAGCCTAATATCAGTGGCAGCTTCTAGGTACTTCTGTTAGATTCTCACATTGGTCATTGCAGATAGTATTTACTCTTTTACTTTTTTGTGTTTTGCAGACTTCAAGCCCAGAGAAAGAGGTGGAGAGAGATGTGTTCCTGTACCGGGCATATATCGCACAGGTATATCATGAGCTTTTTCTCTGCTGTCACAAGACCTGTTCTCGCCCTCATTAATGTCCTTCGTTCTTTCTTTGTAACAGAGGAAGTATGGGGTTGTTTTGGATGAAATTCGCTCTAATTTCAGTGCCGAGTTGCAGGCTGTTCGCATGTTTGCAGAGTATTTGTCTAATGAAAGCCGCAGGTATGTGTACAACATCTTATGGGACTGACTGTTTAATGTTTGTTTCTTAACTACTTCAGGACATGGCTGTTTTTTACTTGGGCATTACCACTTACAGTTTTGCACACATAAGTGTATGTATTGTGTGTTGTGCTTTATTTTGTGATACATGAAACTTGAATTTCATACTATTTTTACAAGTATTCTCTTTGATGTTTTTGGGGGTACCCATGACTTCCACTGTGTGAGGAAAGCCTGTGATGTAGCCTAAAGCATAGCTGTGGGTCAGTTAGCGATGTGCTATCACTTGTTGTGCAAGCATAACCCTTTAATACAACAACATTCTATTAAATCATGTTTCATTTGCTCCTTGGCTGTCATCTATCTACTTTTTTTCACTGATTTCTGTACATTTTTGTGTCATACATTTAAGGGATAAAAAGCTTTAATTGAAGTTTTAGATTTGTCCTCACTTATCACATATATGCTTGACAGTTGTCAGCTTGTGTCGAGATTAGCGGAGGATTTGTATCTGTTGTCTGCTTTCCCCTTCACACTTTGCTTGGATATTTCTACTGTTTTTATATTTTAATGTATACTTTCTTTTTTCTAGGGATGCTATTGTCTCTGAGCTTGATAAGAAGATGGCTAAAAGTGTTGACGTCACCAACACAACTTTCCTGTTAATGGCAGCTGCAATCTATTTTCATGATGGCAATGCAGATGCTGCCCTCCGTACTCTTCACCAGGGAGACAGCCTGGAATGGTAGGTGACTGATCCATTATCACATCATGTGGCATGTCTCTTGTGGTATGAATGTTAGGTTAATAAATATCAGATTGTGAGGGTTAGTTACCCAGCAAATATATGCACACTTTTTTTTTTGTCCAGGCTCAGCCATTGGCGGAGCTAATAACCGCTGATCAGTGTGGTGCTAGGTAGGGGTTGGGCTAATACTTTTTGCAGACAGTTGTGTGATACAAATAAATACAGTATACAAGTGAACAGCATAGCAACTGATTTTAAAAACACTCATCGTCGGGCCACAGGACAGGTGGTAAATGTATCATCACTAGTGTTGAGCGATACCTTCCGATATCGGGAAATATCGGATCGGATTGGATCGGACCGATACCCAAAAAATATCGGATATCGCCGATTCCGATACCGGAAACCAATGCAAGTCAATGGGACACAAATATCGGAATAAAATTAGACCCTTTCTTTCCTTGTAGGTTAATTCTACATGAAGGAAAACAACTAAGAATAATGTAGAATGTATTACATGAAAAGCCGGCAATTCAGCAGCGGCATACACCTGTACCCGACAATTTAGAACAGAAAGAATAGAGCATCACACGTAGATTAGATAGATAGAAACATGTCAGTCACATATATAAGAAGTACAGTGATAGTGTTGATTACTGTACTTGCCATTTAGTGTTAAAATAAAGGATTTATTTAAAAAAAAATTGGCGTGGGGTTCCCCGTAATCTTAGTCTCTAGCGGAGGTTAAGCAGACGGCTGGGGCAGATGTTTGAAGCCTGGGAAGGGGGTAATACCCACAGAGCTTCCCAGGCTACTAATATCAGCCCCCAGCTGAATACCTAGCCTTTACTAGCTATTAAAATGGGGGACCCCCAAAAAAATGACGTGGGGTCCCCCCTATTTTAATAGCTAGCAAAGGCTAGGCAGACAGCTGGGGGCTGATATTAATAGCCCGGGAAGGGTGCCATGAATATTGGCCCCCTCCCAGGCTAGAAACACCAGCCGTCAGCCGCCCCAGAAATAGCGCATCCATAGGATGTGCCAATTTTGGCACTTAGCCTCGCTCTTCCCACTGCCCTGTAGCGGTGGCAGTGGGGTAATAGGGCTGGGGTTGATGTCAGCTTATAATGCCAGCTGACATCAAGCCCAGGTTAGTAATGGAGAGGCGTCTATAAGACACCCCCATTACTAACCCCATAGTCAAAGTTAAAAAAAAAAACACAAACACCCAGAATAATGTCCTTTAAGTGAAATAAAGACACAATTCTTTATTGTTCTAAATTAAACCATACTTACCATCACGCCCATTCCAGCTGAAGCCAACGATCTCCTGCAATAAAAGTAAAATAATAAAGCAACCTCATCCTTACCTTTCCATGGTTCCCACGACGGCTCCAGCTCTGCTACATTCACATGACAGGCTGGATCGCAGCCGAAAGCTGCCATCCAGCTTGCCATGCCGCAGAGACTGAGAAGCGCAGGCATGCTTGCGCTCCTCAGTGTCTGGCTGTGACGGCATCCAGATGAGCCGAGTTCATGTCCAATGAACTCAGCTCACCTCATGCACATCACTGACAGCGTGGGAAAATTCTCCTGCTCTTGCAGTGAGCGTGAGAGAATTCTCCTGCTGAAGCGCTGAGCGCAGGAGAATTTTCCCACGCTGTCAGTGACGTGCATGAGGTGATGCTCTATTCTTTCTATTCTACATTGTCGGGTACTGCTGCTGAATTGCCGGCCGGCTTTTTTAAAGAGACGGTGCATGAAAACACTATTATTTTTTTTAATAAATCCTTTAACACTAAATGACAAGTACAGTAACCAACACTATCACTGTACTTCTTATATATGTGACTGACATGTTTCTATCTATCTAATCTATGTGTGATGCTCTATTCTTTCTGTTATAAATTGTCGGGTACCGCTGCTGAATTGCCGGCCGGCTTTTTTAAAGAGACGGTGCATGAAAACACTATTATTTTTTTTAATAAATCCTTTAACACTAAATGACAAGTACAGTAAGCTGAGCGCTGCCATCCAGCTTGTCGTCCTTCAGAGACACTGCAGACTGCAGGCATTATGGGAACTTCCAATTCCAGTATTCGATATTCTAAAAGTATCGGAACTCCGATACCGCGAATATCGGTCGATACCCGATATTTCAGTATCTGAATGCTCAACACTAATCATCACTTAACGGGAGACAGCTGAGTACATCTCTCTGCTTTCTGTGTATGTAATCTCCATAGGCATTAAATAGAGCAATAGTGACCATTAGTGATGAGCGAGCGTGTTCTGCTAACCCTTTCGGCGAGCATGCTCGGGTGGTCGCCGAGTATTTGCGGTGTGCTCGAATGTTATGTTTGAGTCACTCCGTCTGCATAATTTGCGACTGTTTGACAGCTTTAATACATGTGAGGAATGCCTGTTTCTTAGGCATTCCTCACATGTATTAAAGCTGTCAAACAGTCGTAAATCATGCGCACGGAGTGACTCTCACATAATATTCGAGCACGATAATCGGAAAACACCCAAGCATACTCGCTGAAAGGGTTAGCAGAACACGCTCGCTCATCACTAGTGACCATGAATAATCATTGCTCCATTTAGTCTCTTTAAAGGGGATGTGCACTTCTTTCATGTTGATAATCTATCCTTGTGATCATCAATATCAGACCGGTGGGAGTTTGACACTCTGCACCGCCATCATCAGCTTTTATGTGATATTGTTTTTTTGTAAAAAAAAATATCAATACACATTTTTATTCAAAAGGAAATTGCTTTCACAGTTTTGTAACATCCTGATCATTAGAATGGTCACTCAGATGCTGTGACGGGGATATATTATCACAGGGAAGCTTTGAGGGCAGCCAGCTCCTGCAGTGAAATGAGCATTCTGGCTTTGTCACCATCTGTATACTGCACATTGGCTGCAGGTTCTTAGAGCAATCCAGTGTAACTATTAGGAAGAGGGCACAGTATAGTATATGAGATAAGTCATATATTATCCTGTATATAACATCTGGTGTCTGTGCACTCTGTATACTGGATGTTATGTGACTGTTATATGATACGCTATAACAGGCATCAGATGGTTTATAAAAGAAAATGTGACTGGTACATATTACACTGACTACAGACATCAGATATTATAGCAATCGTATATTATCCTGTATATAACATCTGATGTCTGTTCACATGGTGTATTATTTCCGGTATACCGGATAAAATGTGACTGGTATATATTATACTAAGACCACCATTGTAGCAGTCATTATTTTGTATATAATAAGTAATGTAGCCAGGTTCAGGTTCCTGATCTGTCCTGTGCAGGGTTCTGTATTGTCAGGCCTGTGGTCTCTGCTGAGAATTGCAGGAGTTATTGCAGTAGACTGAGCTTTCATTCAGATTGGGTGACTCTTAAACCGATGAAGTCACAGTGACGGCGTGCCTCCCATCCACACGAATGGAGATGCTGCTATAAGTCCTAGTGAGCCTCAGCAGAGTGACAGCGGGTCTGATAATACAGGAGTATGCACAGAATGGCATACAGGAGTATGCACAGAATGGCATACAGGAGTATGCACAGAATGGCATGCAGAGCCTCTCTGTATACATCTGCCTGCATCTCCAGTACTGTGTCCTGCTGCCAGACCTCGTCCACACACTGTGCTAGGATCCACTCCTCGGATATAAGCCCGACTCCAATTAAGGGAATAGAATGGATTAGATTAATCTCCCAGCCCTACTTCCACCTATCATACATTTTTCACCTATCCTTTGCATAGGTGGTTAATCTTTTTCATAAGTCAAGCCCCTTTAAAATGTGAACAGCAACTTCAGAGTTTTTTTTTCCCAGTAAGCATTTGTCAGTGTTGTGAGCATGCTCTGCATCACGTCCAGTGGTCACTTGGTGTGTAACATCAGCTTTATTGAATTTTGCAGTGTTTTTATTCTTGACACAGCAATGTAATTGCTTGGAGAAGCCTTCCACATGCATCTTTTAAAGTTATTTTCACACTTTTGAAGGTGGAAGGGGGTAAATGTTTGTATCCCCAGCCTATGTCATGCCATACCTGTGCTGGAAATGTATGTGATTCATAAAGATAAAAATGTTACTTATGTAATTTCTTACTGAAGCTCTAATTACTTTACTAGTACAAAAGGCAGTAGCAGCAGTGACACCTGCTGGTGGTAAAATGCAATACAGCTAAGAGGCACTGAACTTCTTGCTTTTATAATAGTTCACTATATTCTAAATGTTCAAATCTTTTTATTATTATTATTACCAAAATTAGATATACATCCAAATTGAATATACAGACTAAAATTGTGATTTGTTTCTGGTCAGATTTTGCTGTAGCCACATTGTTTTCTCTTCTCTTCTCTTCTAGGGGCCATAACTTTATTTTTCCATCAACATAGGCCTATGAGGGATTGTAGTATTTTATATTTATATTTATATAATATATATATATATATATATATATATATATATATATATATATATATATATATAACAAATTATATATATATATATAACAAATTATATATATATATATATATATAACAAATTATATATATATATATATATAACAAATTATATATATATATATAACAAATTATATATATATATATATATAACAAATTATATATATATATATATATATAACAAATTATATATATATATATATATAACAAATTATATATAATATATATATATAACAAATTATATATAATATATATATATATATATAACAAATTATATATAATATATATATATATATATAACAAATTATATATAATATATATATAACAAATTATATATAATATATATATATAATTTTATATATATACAGTACAGACCAAAAGTTTGGACACAACTTCTCATTTAAAGATTTTTCTGTATTTTCATGACTATGAAAATTGTACATTCACACTGAAGGCATCAAAACTATGAATTAACACATGTGGAATTATATACTTAACAAAAAAGTGTGAAACAACTGAAAATATGTCTTATATTCTAGGTTCTTCAAAGTAGCCACCTTTTGCTTTGATGACTGCTTTGCACACTCTTGGCATTCTCTTGATGAGCTTCAAGAGGTAGTCACCGGAAATGGTTTTCACTTCACAGGTGTGCCCTGTCAGGTTTAATAAGTGGGATTTCTTGCCTTATAAATGGGGTTGGGACCATCAGTTGTGTTGTGCAGAAGTCTGGTGGATACACAGCTGATAGTCCTACTGAATAGACTGTTAGAATTTGTATTATGGCAAGAAAAAAGCAGCTAAGTAAAGAAAAACTAGTAGCCATCATTACTTTAAGAAATTAAGGTCAGTCAGTGCGAAAAATTGGGCAAACTTTGAAAGTGTCCCCAAGTGCAGTTGCAAAAGCCATCAAGCGCTACAAACAAATTTGAGATCTTTGATTCCAACCACCGTGTCTTTGTACGAGGCAGAAAAGGTGAACGGATGGACTCTACATGCCTGGTTCCCACCGTGAAGCATGGAGGAGGAGGTGTGATGGTGTGGGGTTGCTTTTCTGGTGACACTGTTGGGGATTTATTCAAAATTGAAGGCATACTGAACCAGCATGGCTACCACAGCATCTTGCAGCAGCATGCTATTCCATCCAGTTTGCGTGTAGTTTGACCATGATTTATTTTTCAACAGGGCAATGACCCCAAACACACCTCCAGGCTGTGTAAGGGCTATTTGACCAAGAGGGAGAGTGATGGGGTGCTACGCCAGATGACCTGGCCTCCACAGTCACCAGACCTGAACCCAATCGAGATGGTTTGGGGTGAGCTGGACCGCAGAGTGAAGGCAAAAGGGCCAACAAGTGCTAAGCATCTCTGGGAACTCCTTCAAGATTGTTGGAAGACCATTTCCGGTGACTACCTCTTGAAGCTCATCAAGAGAATGCCAGGAGTGTGCAAAGCAGTCATCAAAGCAAAAGGTGGCTACTTTGAAGAACCTAGAATATAAGACATATTTTCAGTTGTTTCACACTTTTTTGTTAAGTATATAATTCCACATGTGTTAATTCATAGTTTTGATGCCTTCAGTGTGAATGTACAATTTTCATAGTCATGAAAATACAGAAAAATCTTTAAATGAGAAGGTGTGTCCAAACTTTTGGGGTCTGTACTGTGTGTGTGTGTGTGTGTGTGTGTGTGTGTGTGTGTGTGTGTGTGTGTGTATATATATATATATATAATCATTTATTTATTTATTTTTTAACAAAAGAAGTTGTAGTTTTTAAGGCCATAAGTTAATTTACTACAGAGTGTACTTATAATCACATAAAAAAAAATCTTTGTGCGATGGAATGGGAAAAAAGTCTTAATTATGCCACAGCAAAAAGTCATGGTAACTTTATACTGCTGGTCATCACAATTGTGGCAATTTAAAATTTATATACAAAAATAAATATATTTTATTTGATTTGTCATCATATTCTGAGGGTTATGACTTTATTTTTCTGCCGATGCAGCTGTGAGTGAGCTTGTTTTTTTGCGGGGCAACACTTGTCTGACCACACTATCGGAAAGCCTGCTCCATACATACATGTACATAACCTGTCAAGAAGGGCTTAAAATCATTGATTTTATTGACTTTCCCAGAATATAGAAAAAAAACATTTAATTTACAAGTGTAGATGTAGAGATTTGTCATCTGTGTATAAAAAAAAAAAAGCTTAAGAGTAATGGAAAAATATTAAATTATCATCTCACCCATTTCAGCATGGCGACAATTATCCAGATACTTCTGAAAATAGACAGACTTGATCTAGCTCGGTAAGTGTGCTTTTTTTAATTGTAATCTTTTTCCCCAGTTTGCATACTGTCATTATTTTTATTCACTGACATGACAATTAACATTTTGGTGAAGTGAATAATATAGATTGCTCACTTGCTGCCATTGTTATGAGGTAATAAGTTCTTCAAGATAGTATATTGGAAGCAGGAAAAATGGCCAAGTGTAAAGACCTGAACCACTTTAAGGACCAAATAGTGATGGCTAGAGGACTGGGTCAAGGCAGTGGTTAGTGCCTATCAAAGTGGTCCATTTGGTAAATAACAGGGTAATGGATGCTCAAGGCTCATTGATGCACATGGGGAGTGAAGGCTAATCCATCCGGTCTGATCCCTTGGAAGAGCTCCGGTAGCAAACAGAGCTGAAGTTAAATGCCCCCCCCCCCCCCCCCCCAATCAGGTACATTTTAATGCATAGATCTTGGAATAATAATAAGTTTCACAATTGGGTGTGTTAAAAACAAATGTTCCAGGACAGCAGGGAATCGCAGATGATTCTTTCTGTGAGGTTAAACATGTTTAAAAACAGGCGGGGAAATGCTTTACCTCACAGAAAGAACATACACCATGAACGTTTCCACATTTTTTCACTCTACACCCACAAACTTAAATGTATTTGGATTTTATGTAAACGTTAAGTAGCAAGTATTTGAAGTGTAAAGGAAGTGACACATTGTTTTCTAAATATTTTAAAAATATAAATCTGAAAAATTGTGACATGCATTTGTATTTAGTCCTCCTAAGTCAATACTTTGTAGGACCACCCTTAGCTGAAATGACTGCTGCAAGTCTTTTGGGGTATGTCTCTACAAGCTTTGCACATCTAGAGGTTGAAAGTTTTGCCCATTCTTCCTTGCAAACTAGCTCTAGCTCAGAAATTGGATGGAGAGCATCCGTGAACAGTAATTTTCAAGTCTTGTCACTGATTCTCAATGGGATTTAGGTCCGGACTGTGACTGGACCATTTGCACACATGAATATGCTTTGATCCAAACTATCCATTGTAGCTGTGGCAGTATGTTTAGGTTGTTGTCTTGCTGGAAGGTGAACCTACGCCCCAATTTCAAATGTTTTGCAGCCTGTATTTAGCTCTATCCATCCTACCATCAACTCTGACCAGCTTCTCTGTCCCTGCTGAAGAAAAGCATCCCCACAGCATGATGCTGCCACCACCATATTTGATGATGGGGATGATGTTTACAGGGTGCTGTGCAGTGTTAATTTTCCGCCACACATAGCGTTTTGCATTTACCTCAAAAACGTCTACTTTGGTCTCATCTGAACAGAGCACCTTCTTCCACATGCTAGCTGTATCCCCTTCATGGCTTTTTGCAAACTGCAAATGGGACTTATGGCTTGCTTTCATAAATGGCTTACTTCTTGCCACTCTTCTATAAAGGCCAGATTTGTGGAGTGTATGACTAATCGTTGTCCTGTGGACAGATTCTCCCACCTGAGCTGTGGATCTCTGCAGCTCCTCTAGAGTGACCACGGGCCTCTTGGGTGCTTCACTGATTAGTGCCCTCCTTGCTTGGGATGTCAGTTTAGGTACACGGCCATGAATTGTTAGGTTTTCAGTTGTGCCATACTCCTTCCATTTTTGAATGATTGATTGATCAGTGCTCCGTAAGATGTTCAAAGTTTTGGCTATTATTATTATTATTTTTTTTATAATCTAACCCTGCTTTATTCTTTTCCAGAACTTTTAACCTTGACCTGTCTGGGGTGTTCCATGGTTTTCATGATACTGTTTGATCATTAATGTTCTCAAACAAACCTCTGAGGCCTTCACAGAACAGCTGTAGTTATATGGAGAATAAATTACACATGGAAGGACTCAATTTACTGATTACCATATTTTCCGGACTATAAGATGCACTTTTTTCCCCCAAATTTGGGAGAAAAATGGGGGTGCGTCTTAAAAGTCCAAATGTAGCTTACCGTGGGTGGGGGGGGCTTGGGCAGAGCATGGTCAAAGGAGGCAGGAGAAGGGTCGCTGCTGCAGCAAGCTGGTGGCGGCAGGAGTGGGGTGATGCTGTAGGCCCTGGGCTGGGAGTAGGAGGTGCCCCAGCTGTGCAAGGCAGGAGCAGAGTCCCCGCTGCACACATTGACCTTGCGGTGGGTTTCAGGAAAACGGCGCTGCTATCGGCGCTTGCACAGATTTACATCTTGGCTCGATGGTGACCATCGAGAGATCAGTGTGAGCAAGAAATATAGACCGGTAACCAGGTCAAAACCAAGAGGACATCAAAGGTACAAAATCTTCAGCCAGGAGAAACCTCAATAAACAGGCCAATGTCAAATCAGGAAAGCACAGACCTTAACCAGGGAAGCACAAATCTATATCTGGCAGCTTCCCTCAGTAAGCTGGAAGCTTTAGTAGGATATAGTGATTTCCAGTTGGCTGAAGCAAGGAGCAGATAACTTCAGCTGGACGGCACACACACCCCCATACTGTCAGACTGGACAGCACTGCAGGTCCCAGCCACCCTAACCTTAGTGACTGGACAAAGCCTGCGCCGTCCAGAGCTTCTGAATCTGACATCTCTATCACCAGCACCTGCAGGGTGAATCAGACGGCACTTGGCGACATAAACATACATCGCAGGAGCAGATTCTGGTGTACAGGAGTTAAGCTGTCCATCTCATTCGGCAACCTGAATTAGATGACCTATCCTCAGGATATCATATGCCTTGAGAACTTCATAAATTGTACACACCATTTCGATGAAAATGTGATATTTCATGCCCATTGAGCACATGGCTATTCATCAGTTTCTGACCTTTCCAGTTATGTCTTCATTAGCTGACTGATGTATACTTTTGCTAGGTAAAACACAAAACTGTGAGAAAGCTGTGTCAAAGTAAGCTCAGCCAGAGGCCATTTTTCCTACTCCACAAATGCTCAAATGGGGAGCAATAGAAGGAGGCGAGTTGTATAAAGGTGCGGGAGAAAATGTATGACATTAATAACAGTTCTAGGGGAAGGAGAAGAGGTTAGAATTGCACATCTAATTTACTCTGAAAAGTGAAAGACCTGATAAAGTCATGGACAGATACAGGCATGACTGTGCAGCAGGCGATCCTATAACAATCTGTCTATGTAAGATCCAGGAGCAGCATCAGCCTTGTTAAGGACACCCCACCCCCTCATTTCTTGTAATCTGTCCTGCTTGTCTGTTACTATAGGCAGATTACTCCTGCTAACAGGCAGCGGACAGCAAATTGCTGGGAGGGAGGCATCCAGTGGTTGTAACCTTGGAGCATTTTTTCCCTTAAGAAACTTTTTTGCTAATAAAAGTAAATTACACTTTGAAAGTTTCTACATTAGGACTGTAGTAAGAATTTGTTAGAGCACTGACCATTTGTGAGCAGAGCCTCTTTAATGAGTCATTAATGAGCACAACCATGTTTTTATTCTTTTGCATCTCTACCTTCAGCGATAAAATTAGGCAGAACTTTTTTTTATATATTTCCATGTATCTAGCTGTATGAGGGATTTGTGTCTTTTTTTTTTTTTTTTTTTTTTTATTTTATTTTTTTTTGAGTGGGACTATTTTGGGGTACATATAAGTAACTTTTCCTAATTGTTCTGGGGTAAAAGGAAGAAACGGCAAATGTGCCACAGCTTTCTGTATACACTGTACACTGATAGAAAGCTGCTAATCCATGTTGGAGGCGGGGTTACACAGAGTAGGAGGACTACATTCCAAGAGACAACTAGTCCTCTAGTAATCTACTTGTGATAAAACACTGATTTTATTGAAATTTCAGGAAGTAACCTAGTAAGAAACACATCACTGGAATCAAGGTCTCTGCCCCCACACCATGCTGCTCTTGGATTACATGGCAAAAACCTGATGACAGATTCCCTTTTAAGGCTTGTTTTTTACAGGACAATTTATAGTTTCTATTGGTACCAGTTTCCATTTTAAGGAGACTGGGTGAACAAAACCCACAATTTTTAGGCCCTGTTGTTGGGGGTTGGTGAAAGGAACTCCCATTGGTCTGATGAGAAAAAAAGCAACAGAGGAAGCCTCCTTAAGTCTTCCCTTGCTATTGACACACCTGGGATAATCTTTGATCCCGGGCAATACAGTAGGGGTCCAACTGCCCATTACCAGTAGGCACTGTTGGTGATCACATTAGCACAACATTTGAGCGTGTACTATCACCATAAACTTCATATATGGCATGGGTGCGCTAAGGGGTAAACTGCAGACAGTCCTGATTTTCTAACATGGGAGCACATTTTTGTTGCATCTGGAAATTAATGAAAACCAATATTGCAAATTTTCAGCCATTACTTGTTTGGTAATATTTAACCCCTTTACCCCCCCAGGGTGGTTTGCATTTTAATGACCGGGCCAATTTTTACAATTCTGACCACTGTCACTTTATGAGGTAATTACTCTGGAACGCTTCAACGGATCCCCCTGATTCTGAGACTGTTTTTTCGTGACATATTGTACTTCATGATTGTGGTAAAATTTCTTCGATATCACTTGCATTTATTTGTGAAAAAATCGGAAATTTGGCGAAAATTTTGAAAATTTCACAATTTTGAAAATTTCAGGTTTCATGCCCTGAAATCAGAGAGATATGTCACACAAAAGAGTTAATAAATAACATTTCCCACATGTCTACTTTACATCAGCACAATTTTGGAACCAAGAATTTTTTTTTATTAGGGAGTTATACGGGTTAGAAGTTGACCAGCAATTTTCTCATTTTTCCAACAAAATTTACAAAACCATTTTTTTAGGGACCACATCACACTTGAAGTGACTTTGCGGGGCCTTTATGACAGAAAATACCCAAAAGTGACACCATTCTAAAAACTGCACCCCTTAAGGTGCTCAAAACCACATTCAAGAAGTTTATTAACCCTTCAGGTGCTTCACAGGAATTTTTGGAATGTGGAAGAAAAAAATGAACACTTAACTTTTTTCACAAAAATGTTACTTTAGACCCAAATTTTTATTTTCGCAGGGGTAACAGGAAAAAATGGACCCCAAAATTTGTTGTGCAATTTCCCCTGAGCACGCAGATACCCCATATGTAGGGAAAAACCACTGTTTGGGCGCACGGCAGGGTTCGGAAGGGAAGGAGCGCCATTTGACTTTTTAATTGTAAAATTTGCGTGAATAATTAGCGGACGCCATGTTGCATTTGGAGAGCCCCTGATGTGCCTAAACAGTGGAAACCCCCCACAAGTGACACCATTTTGGAAATTAGACCCCTCAAGGATTTTATCAAGGGGTATAGTGAACATTTTGAACCCAGAGGTACGACACAAAATTTGATAACATTGGGTCATCATATTGAATAAGTTGTCATTAGTCTTGAGCTCAAGTGCTCGCTATTTGAGTTTGCATCAGGTACTCAGGTATGCACCAAGTATCACGGGTGCTCAAGTGAAATGCTCGAGTCCCCGTCCCACATGTTTCACGGTTATTAGACACCCAAAAAAAAACGCGGGGATCGCTCGTGCATGGCAGGCAATCCCCGTGAGTTTTCTTTTTTGGCCGCAAAGCATATGGGGCGGAGACTTGAGCATGTCACTCGAGCACCCGCGATACTCGGTGCATACCCTAGCACCCGATGCAAACTCAAGTAGCGAGCACTTGCGCTCAACACTAGTCGCCATATCATCATTTTTTATTTTTTTTTACTTTTGAAAAAAATCCAAGCCTTAACCCTAATACAACCCTAACCCTAGAGTTTATTTTTTACGCCGTTCCTCGTGCGGTGTAAGTGATTAGACGACTTTATTCTTTGGGTCGGTGCGATACCAGAATCATATCGGGTTTTTATGATTGACAGCTGTTACACACTAAAAGACGCATTTTTTCGCAAAGACTAGTTTTTGCATCGCCATATTTTGAAAGCTATAATTTTTTCATATTTTGGCCAACAGTCATGTGATGGCTTGTTTTTTGCGGGACAAGTTGACATTTTTATTGATACCATTTTCAGGCACGTGACATTTTTTGATCACTTTCTATTCCGATTTTTGGGAGGCAGAATAAATAAAAACCAGCAATTCAGGAATTTTTTTTTTTTTTTTTTTTATGCCGTTTCGTGTGTGGTAAAATTGATAAGGTAGCTTTATTCTTCAGGTCAGTACGTTTACACCGGTACCACATTTATGTGGTTTTTTTTTCATGTTTTGTCACTTTTACACAATAAAAACTATTTTATAGAAAAAAGAATTTTTTGCATCGCTTTATTCTGAGAGCTATAACTTTTTTATTTTTCGGATGATGGAGCTGTATGGCGGCTTGTTTTTTGTGGGACAAGATGACATTTTCAGCAGTACCATTTTTTTGTATTCGTTTTTTTATCGCGATTTATTCCATTTTATTGTTTGGCGGAATGATGATAAAGCGTAGTTTTTTGCTTTTGTTTTTTATTTATTTTTTTACCGTGTTCACTAAAGGGGTTAACCAGCGTGACAGTTTTATACACTGCTCAAAAAAATAAAGGGAACACTTAAACAACAGAATATAACTCCAAGTAAATCAAACTTCAGTGAAATCAAACTGTCACTTAGGAAGCAACACTGATTGGCAATCAATTTCACATGCTGTTGTGCAAATGGAATTGACAATAGATGGAAATTATTGGCAATTATCAAGACACACTCAATAAAGGAGTGATTCTGCAGGTGGGGACCACAGACCACATCTCAGTACCAATGCTTTCTGGCTGATGTTTTGGTCACTTTTGAATGTTGGTTGTGCTTTCACACTCGTGGTAGCATGAGATGGACTCTACAACCCACAGAAGTTACTCAGGTAGTGCAGCTCATCCAGGATGGCACATGAATGCGAGCTGTGGCAAGAAGGTTTGCTGTGTCTGTCAGCTTAATGTCCAGAGGCTGAAGGCGCTACCAGGAGACAGGCCAGTACACC
Source organism: Phyllobates terribilis (assembly GCF_046119375.1). Classification (NCBI taxonomy): domain Eukaryota; kingdom Metazoa; phylum Chordata; class Amphibia; order Anura; family Dendrobatidae; genus Phyllobates; species Phyllobates terribilis. The sequence goes on along the minus strand of NW_027362761.1, from coordinate 35,774,860 downwards.
AGGAGATGTGGAGGTGGCCGTAGGAGGGCAACAACCCAGCTGCAGGACCGCTACCTCCGCCTTTGTGCAAGGAGGAACAGGAGGAGCACTGCCAGAACCCTGCAAAATGACCTCCAGCAGGCCACAAATGTGCATGTGTCTGCACAAACGGTTTGAAACTGACTCCATGAGGATGGTATTAGGGCCCGACGTCCACAGATGGGGGTTGTGCTCACAGCCCAGCACCATGCAGGACACTTTGCATTTGCCACAGAAAACAGGTTTGGCAAAGTCACCACTGGCGCCCTGTGCTCATCACAGATGAAAGCAGGTTCACACTGAGCACATGTGACAGACGTGACAGTCTGGAGACGTCGTGGAGAGCGATCTGCTGCCTGCAACATCCTTCAGCATGACCGGTTTGGAAGTGGGTCAGTAATGGTGTCGGGTGGCATTTCTTTGGAGGACCGCACAGCCCTCCATGTGCTCGCCAGAGGTAGCCTGACTGCCATTAGGTACAGAGATGAGATCCTCAGACCCCTTGTGAGACCATATGCTGCTGCGGTTGGCCCTGGGTTCCTCCTAACACAGGACAATGCCAGACCTCATGTGGCTGGAGTGTGTCAGCAGTTCCTGCAAGATGAAGGCATTGAAGCTATGGACTGGCTCGCTCGTTCCCCAGACCTGAATTCGATTGAGCACATCTGGGACATCATGTCTCGCTCCATCCACCAACCTCACGTTGCCCCACAGACTGTCCAGGAGTTGGCGGATGTCCAGGTCTGGGAGGAGATCCCACAGGAGACCATCCGCAACCTCATCAGGAGCATGCCCAGGAGTTGTAGGGAGGTCATACAGGCACGTGGAGGCCACACACAATACTGAGCCTCATTTTGACTTGTTTTAAGGACATTACATCAAAGTTGGATCAGCCTGTAGTGTGTTTTTCCACTTTAATTTTGGGGGGTGACTCCAAATCCAGGCCTCCATTGGTTAATAAATTTGATTTCCATTGATTATTTTTGTGTGATTTTGTTGTCAGCACATTCAACTTTGTACAGAACAATGTATTCAATGAGAATATTTCATTAATTCAGATCTAGGATGTGTTATTTGAGTGTTCCCTTTAATTTTTTGAGCAGTGTAGGTCAGGTCGTTCCGGACGCGGCGATACCAAATATGTATACTTTTATTATTTTGTTGTTTGTTTTTTCAATAATAATATTTATTGATGGGTATTATATTTTTATTTTTGGGGGATTTTTTTTTTTTTATATATATTTTTACAATTTTTTTTCACTGTCTGATTCTTTTTTTTACTTTTACCCTATGTCCCACTATGGGACTTTCACTTTTAACTTTCAGATCGCCTGTATAGCACAGGAATGCAGCACCATCCCTATGCTATACAGGCTGTTACAGCTGCACAGGGAAAAGTTACTTTGGTTATGCAGTGCGCATGACCAAAGTAACTTCCTGGTGACCCGGATGTTGTCATGACAACATCGGGTCGTGATGACAACACCCTGGATCTGACTCAGACGCCGGGGGAGGAGGTGAGTATCGGGCTAACCTCCGCAATGCTACAATCGACTTCGATCGCAGCTTTGCGGGGGTTAATGTGCCGGGAGCGGTGCAGGACCGCTCCTGGCACATAGCATCGGGTGTCCGCTGTAACAATCAGCTGACACCCGGCGGCGATTGCCCCGCACCACTTGTGTGCAGGCGCCGTCGCTGCTCGTGTAATAGTACGTACCTGGTCCATAAGGCCCTGGGCGTAGCTACGTACTATTACTGACCTCGTCGGAAAGGGGTTAAGTAAAGATTACGATTTCAATGTTACTGTTTCATAATTTGTATTTATTTTTTCATTTTAGCAAAGAACTAAAGAAGATGGTGGATACAGATGAGGATGCAACACTGACACAGCTGGCGACAGCATGGGTTAACATTGCCCTGGTCAGTATGTAGTATCTGCTGTAAATCAACAGAAAATGTAAGGTTTCATTTAAAGGGGTTGTCTCAAGACAACCTGTACCCATATGCTTCTTGCATATGGACGTAATAGAGGTGGCACTCCCAATCTGGATCTCCCTTTATAAGCCAGAATGGAAAGCCAATCTATGAAAACATCACCTCTTATGGCAGAATCAAGCTATCGACCACCCCTTTAATGATACGTAGTTTAGAAAGTATGATTAGTCTGAATACTGGATGACAGGTAACCGCCTGCTCCCCTTGGCTTTAATCTTTGGCTAATAGTAGAACCTGTGTTTTGACCTAATGGACTCTAGGTGACTGACCTTATTCTTTCTTCTCAATATCCTCTCATGAAATTGGATCATTGTCGGTCATTAAGCAGACCATTATAAAATATCCTTTCTTCTCCCTATGGCAGTTACCCTTTACTTCTGTGCATCTCACATAACTGGGATCACGGTACATGTATACCAAGATTGTGTGATCACTCCTGAATATTTCATAGACCAAGATACCATTTTACACCTTGTGTTGTATCTATTGCTGCTGTATCTCTGTGCTCAGTTTTCTCATACTTGAGACTTATTCCAACAGGGTGGGGATAAACTGCAGGATGCCTTCTACATTTTCCAGGAGATGTCTGACAAATACTCTTCCACTGTCCTGCTGTTAAATGGGCAAGCTACTTGTTACATGGGACAGGGCAAGTGGGAGGACGCTGAAGGAGTCCTACAGGAGGCTTTAGACAAGGTAGAGGTCTACTTAAATTATGATTTATTTTTATTTATTTTTTTGCCATTGTTTACTAATGAGATCATTTCTAATTGTTGCCAAAAGACATTGAAAGGGTATTTAGCCATTCTCCAGACCGGTTCAGTTTTACCTTACATGATCACATTGCTTAAAGGAAAAGGGTCATCAGAAAATCACATATTATTAAAATCAGGTTTTTATATTGCATTTATGTCAACAAAAAAAGTCAATGCCTTTTTATTTATTTTTGTATTTTTTTTCGTACCGTGTTCTGTATTCGAAAAAAATAAAATCTTGCAGTTTTCAGGCTGTCCACTGGGGCGTATTTAGACTCTTGCTTCTAGAAGCGTGTTCTGCAGGCTCATTATAATCAGAGGCTGTATTAGAATGACAGGTCTCTATACACAGCTAATAACATAGAATCAGCATTCCCAATAGGCATTGTCACAGCTGACCCTGCCCCCCCCTTCACAATATTTGTACTCGCTTATTAGATGCTTCAGTACAAAAGATAAGGTCAGAATCAGTCTATTGCTGCTAATGTACATGTTCCTGAATCAGGAATTTAGTCCTGCCGTGGCTAGTCTGAAAATTGCAAGACTTCAATTTTAATCGTTTTTTAAATGTTACTTTTTATTGAACGTTTTGATAAATAATGTTTTGTGAACTAATATTTTACAGTGTAAAATACACAAATTCAAAAAACAATGTTCGATTCTCCATGCAAGGGTGGAAAGTATACAATAAATCTGCAGTGTAATGATAGAACACTGAGAATTTTAACCCTTTCACAACATTTGATGTAATTGTACGTCATGATCGGAAAGGAGTTCCCGCAAAATGACATAGTTATGTCATCGCAATCATGCGGATACATAATCTGTGCCTGCACGACCGCAGCCAGGAGCTCTGCTTAAGTGATAGCTGCCAGGGCCAGTGCCCGCGCTGCTCCTGGCTGCTTAACACCCTAAATGTAGCGATCACAGCATTTAGAAGCCTAAGAGAGGGAGGGGGCTCTCTCTCGCACCTGATCGGCTCTCATGCAACATAATCATGTCCTGCCAATGGTAATCATGGCAACCAGAGGTCAAATAATGACCTCCTTAGGGTCTGCCAGCTACAGTGGCATGTTGGACCATGCCACGAACTTGGTCTAAAAGGTGTTTTCAGTGTAATACTAGAATAGATAAACTCCAAAAGAGGTGTATTTTCCAAAATGGGGTCACTTGTCGGGGGTTTCCACTGTTAAGGCACAGCAGGCGCTCTGCAAACGCGACATGGCGTCCGCTATCCCAGTATTCCCCAACTCCAGTCCCCAAGGCCCACCAACAGGTCATTTTTTCAGGATTTCCTTACTATTGCACAGGTGATGGAATTATCACCTGTGTAATACTAAGGAAATCCTGAAAACATGACCTGTTGGTGGGCCTTGGGGACTGGAGTTGGGGAATACTGCGCTATCCCATCCAGTTTTGCGCTCCAAACGTCAAATGGTGCTCCTTCCTTTCCAAGATCTGCCATGCACCCAAACTGTAGTTTACCTCCACATATAGGGTATCTGTGTACTCAGGAGAAATTGCACAATAAACTTTGGGGTTAATTTTCTCCTGTTATTTTTGTGAAAATGCAAAATTTAGGGCTAAAGCAACATTTTTGTGGGAAATATTAAAATTTTCATTTTTTCCTTCCTTATTGTTTAAATTCCTGTGAAGCATCTGAGGGTTAATAAACTTCTTTAATGTAGTTTTGAGCACTTTGAGGGGTGCAGTTTTTAAAATGGTGGGGTTTTTTTTTTGTCTTTTCTGTCACTTCAAATGTGATGTGGTCCCTAAAAAATTGGTTTTGTGAATTTTGTTGGAAAAATGAAAAATTGCTGATAAACTTTTAACCCTTCTAACTTCCTTTTATAGAAAAAAAAAGTTTAAAAAAATGATGCTGATGTAAAGTAGACATGTGGTAAATGTCTACTTTAGACACAATGTTAAGCTGCGATTTTTAGATCGCATGTAACGTTGTCCTGATGAAAAAGTTGGTTCAACTTCGAAACGCATTGAGAATAAACCGCATGATCTAATACCTCATCACATCTTCTGGGTATCTTGAATCTAGCACAGCAGCGCAGACTGTCACTCCTACCCTCCACCAATTGTTCTACACGGCGGGATTTCCCGACCTGAGAGTACTGTAGCAGCTGTCACACATTGATTCCTTAGATGTGGGTTAAACAACCCCAAAAGGTGAGCAATTCCTTTACCTCTCGCCTAGACCAATTTCTCCACCAGATAAGACCCTATTATTGTGCTTGGTGTCTCCCCGTCTTTCTCATATACACAATGCAAAGAGGAGGATCAACAAAAAGCACTCAGCCCATCCCATTGTACACAGGGAATGGTAAGGTTAGAGCATGTGGTAGACTGACCGCTTAAATGGGACACTCAAGGGGATCTTTTCCCTGTTTAAGGATAAAGTTATATAAGAATGAGAAATTTGTTGAAATGTGTGAAGATCTTAGAATCAGGATGTCTGAGAGAGTTTTATAATAGAGGTGTAGGGGAAGATCTCCTCAGTTGTGATAGGTGTATTAAGGGAAGAGATTGCTTCTTTAGTTTACTTAGGCAGGTGAAAAGAGTCGAGAGAGTTCTTAAAGTGTCGGTTAGTAAAACTTGTGGAATCTTTTACCTATCTATGTATAGGGTCAAAGGTTAGTCTTCCAGATTTATCTTTGATAGAAAGTATAAGGCTGTGTCCACACTGTGCATTTTTGGTGCATTTTCGCAGTGTTTTGTCCGCGCGGAATTGGCCCAAAAACACTAGGGAATCCTTCTGCCAGCTAAGTCAATAAGAATCCTGAAGTGCTGTGCACATGATCAGCAATTTTCCTTTAAGGATTTGCTGTGCGTTTAAATCTGCAGCATGTCAATTTTTTGTGCGGTTTTGCAGCGTTTTTCTTTTTTCAAATATCTTTATTTAGCTCCAAAAAGCATTCATTGCTGTACTAAAACGCATGCAAAAACATGCATTTTTTCCACAGCGTTTTTGCTGCCAAGAGATACAGAAATGTTGCAGAAATTTCTGCAATCAAATACTCAACATGCGCATATACCCTAAGAGTATATTCCTTTTCACCTTGAAGTAGCTTTGCTTAAAAGCAAATAGCTTTGTTACTTTTCTTAGATAAGTCTAGTGAAAGTGAATAATTTAGCGGTATGATGGATGGCAAGATTCTTTAATTAAGGAGGTTGTCCACTACTTTATCATTGATGACCTATCCTAACTATAGTTCATCAAAGTCTGATCGGTTTGGGTCCGACAGCTGGCACCCCCGCCGATCAGCTGTTCTTGGTGACAGTGGCAACTGCCGGCCGGAGATGCTCAATTGCGAAGCTGCTCCGTCTTCTGATAGTGGCTGCGGCACAGTACTACACATCTGCCTCCTATTCAAATCAATAGGAGGCGGATGTGCAGTCCACGGTCACTATCAGAAGACTGAGCATCTCGGCATTTGAGCATTTTGATCTCCGCCAACACCGACAACTGCTGATCGGCAAGGGTGTCGGACCCCAACCGATCAGACATTGATGACAACGTTGTGGACTGCCCATAAAGCAATAATAATAAATCTGTAAACAGATTATTTATTAAGCTCGAAGTATTCCGCTAAGTGTGATTTCAAGTCAAGGCCTTTCTGTGGAATGAGTGTTAATAAACATGCATTGAAGCATCAGTGGCATAATCGCCTCTGAAGAGAACTGATAGAGTTCAATGGTGATGGGTACGTGTTGTTCTACCATGTGATAGTCCTAATGTCCCCATTTTAGAGGGTCCGCAAAGTTACCAAAAAGTCAGTTTGTTTATGTAAGGCACATGGATGGGAATAAAAAGTAAATTAGAGGAAGGCTGTTTTTTTACTCTCAATATGACACAAAGGGCAAATTTTTCAAGTGTTTTTCTAAAATGCTGGGAGTGTTTAGCAGTCGGCAAGAGCAAGGGCCTTGTAGAAGTGCACAAAACTGTGGCCGACGGCACTTTTATGCACGCCTAAAAAGACCGACACCGCCAGATAATAAGCCAGACGGTGTCCACGGTGCCTCCATCTGCCTCCATTACAGGGAATCTTCCGCTGTGGGTTCCGTCTGAATCACTTATTGCAGAGATTTACACGGAAACCCCGGTGTAAGCGCTCAGCGTAGAGCGCAGGATAAATGTGCGCCGAGCCTTACAGTGATCTTTGTGAGGCAGAATACACAAATCAGCAGCAGGTGAAGAATTAGTTTTATTTATTTTTTACGCCGTTCCTCGTGTGATATAACTGATTAGACGACTTTATTCTTCGGGTTGGTGTGATTACAGCGAGACTAAATTGATAGCGTTTTTTTATGATTGGCGGCTGTCACACACTAAAAAACAAAACAAAAACGCTTTTTATTGCGCATAGCCATATTTTGAGAGCTATAATTTTTACATATTTTGGCCGACAGTCATGTAAGGGCTTGTTTTTTGTGGGACGAGTTGACGTTTTTATTGGTACCATTTTCGGGCACATTTTTTGATCGCTTTCTATTCTGATTTTTGGGAGGCAGAATGAGCAAAAAACAGCAATACGGGAATTTTTTTTTTTTTTTTTCCGTGTGTGGTAAAATTGATAAAGCAACTTTATTCTTTGGGTCAGTAGGATTACAGTGATGCCACATTTATATTGTTTTTTTATGTTTCCTAGCTTTTACACAATAAAAACTTTGATAGAAAAAAATAATTTAAAAATAGCATTATTCTGAGAGCTATAACTTTTTTTATTTTTTTTCCACTGATGGAGCTGTATGGTGGCATGTTTCTTGCGGGACAAAGCCGTTTTCAGAGGTTTGAATTCGCTTTTTGTTCGGCGGTATCATGATAAAGCATAGTTTTTTGCCTCGTTTTTTATTTATTTTTTACGGTGTTCATTGAAGGGGTTAACTAGTGGAACAGTTTATAGGTCAGGTTTTTCCGGACGCAGCAATACCAAATATGTGTACTTTTTTTTTCATTTATTTTTTCATAAAAATATTTATTTTTGGGTACAATATATTTTTTTATTATTATTTTGTGATTTATTTTTTTATTTTTTAAAAATATTTTACAAATGTTTTTTCACTTTTTTACCTTGTCCCACTATGGGACTTTTTTCACCCTGATCGCTTATAAGGCACTAGATCAGGGGTCTCAAACTCGGCTGGGTATATGGGCCGCACATGGAAAAAATTTGAATTTGGGGGGCCGCATTCTTTGTTCAATGTGACATTTTTAGTGATACCATTTTTTTTTGTATACACCTTTTGAACATTTTTTCCGTGTTTATTTTTTTATAGCTTGGGTCGTTATGGATGTGGCGATAATAAACGTGCACTTTTTTGTGTTTACTTTAGTTTACATATAAAACAGCATTTTTAGTGCCCAATATTTTTTCAGGCTTTATTTTTATTTTTTTGATTTTTACAATTTTGTTTCCCCCAATTGGCCACATACAGTAATATTGTCTTACAATTAGCATCATATAGTAATAATGGCAAACATCTTGTAGTAATGTTCCCCATCCAAGTCCCCATCTTGTGGCTATGTGCCCCATCCAGGTCCCCATCTTGTGGCTATGTGCCCCATCCAGGTCCCCATCTTGTGGCTATGTGCCCCATCCAGGTCCCCATCTTGTGGCTATGTGCCCCATCCAGGTCCCCATCTTGTGGCTATGTGCCCCATCCAGGTCCCCATCTTGTGGCTATGTGCCCCATCCAGGTCCCCATCTTGTGGCTATGTGCCCCATCCAGGTCCCCATCCTGTGGCTATGTGCCCCATCCAGGTCCCCATCTTGTGGCTATGTGCCCCATCCAGGTCCCCATCTTGTGGCTATGTGCCCCATCCAGGTCCCCATCTTGTGGCTATGTGCCCCATCCAGATCCCCATCTTGTGGCTATGTGCCCCATCCAGATCCCCATCTTGTGGCTATGTGCCCCATCCAGGTCCCCATCTTGTGGCTATGTGCCCCATCCAGGTCCCCATCTTGTGGCTATGTGCCCCATCCAGGTCCCCATCTTGTGGCTATGTGCCCCATCCAGGTCCCCATCTTGTGGCTATGTGCCCCATCCAGGTCCCCATGCTGTGGCTATGTGCCCCATCCAGGTCCCCATGCTGTGGCTATGTGCCCCATCCAGGTCCCCATGCTGTGGCTATGTGCCCCATCCAGGTCCCCATGCTGTGGCTATGTGCCCCATCCAGGTCCCCATCCTGTGGCTATGTGCCCCATCCAGGTCCCCATCCTGTGGCTATGTGCCCCATCCAGGTCCCCATCCTGTGGCTATGTGCCCCATCCAGGTCCCCTCTTGTGGCTATGTGCCCCATCCAGGTCCCCATCCTGTGGCTATGTGCCCCATCCAGGTCCCCATCCTGTGGCTATGTGCCCCATCCAGGTCCCCATCTTGTGGCTATGTGCCCCATCCAGGTCCCCTCTTGTGGCTATGTGCCCCATCCAGGTCCCCTCTTGTGGCTATGTGCCCCATCCAGGTCCCCTCTTGTGGCTATGTGCCCCATCCAGGTCCCCTCTTGTGGCTCTGTGCCCCATCCAGGTCCCCATGTTGTGGCTCTGTGCCCCCTGTGCTGTTCTTCACACACATAAAAAAAAAAAAAAAAGATGATTCTCACCTGTCCTCCGTTCCCTCGGCGGCCTTCCTGCAGATGTGGCCCGCAGGCACCACAGAGTCCGACCCCTTGACGATCCCGACCTGGTCCAGGATGAGCCGCCGACAGCAGCGCTGCATTGCCGCACAGAGACTGTCTCCCAGCACAGCATTTTCAATGTCAGCCGCCGGCCAATCAGAGGCCAGCAGCTGACATCTGCATATGGCAATGACGTCATACTCGCTGCGCCGACACGCAGATATCAGCTGCTGGCCTCTGATTGGCCAGCGGCTGGCATTGGAAATGCAGTGCTGGGAAACAGTCTCTGTGCGGCAATGCAGCGCTGTTGTCGGCGGCTCCTCCTGGACCAGGTCGGGATCGTCAAGGGGTCTGTGCCTGCGGGCCGCATAAAGCAGCCTCAGGGGCCGCATGCGGCCCGCGGGCCGCGTGTTTGAGACCCCTGCACTAGATGGTGGCCCGATTCTAATGCATCGGGTATTCTAGAATAGGTATGCGGCCGACGGGGCGCAATTAGCAGAGCGGTGTTTAAATTTTGCGCCAAAATCGCTGATTGGTCGCGTTCGGCTACCGCGACCAATCAGCAAAGCGGTGTTTAAATTTGGCGGCAATATTGGTGATTGGTCGCGGGCGGCGGCCGCGACCAATCAGCGAACCGTGTTAGTGAGGACTGGAGAGCGTGTTTAAATTTGGCACCAAAATCGCTGATTAGTCACGACCAATCAGCAGAGCGGTGTTTAAATTTGGCGCCAATACTGCTGATTGTTCGCGGCCGACGGCGTCGACCAATCAGCGATTTTGGCGCAAAATTTAAACAACGCTCTGCTGATTGGTCGCGGCCGTCAGCCGCGACTAATCAGCTACTTTGGGGCCAAATTTAAACCCCGCTCTGCTGATCGGTCGAGGCCGGCGACCGCGACCAATCAGCAGAGCGTTGTTTAAATTTGGCGCCAATCTGGCTGATTGGTCGCGGCCGCCATCCGCGACCAATCAGCGAACCGTGTTAGTGAGGAATGGAGAGCGTGTTTAAATTTGGCACCAAAATCGCTGATTAGTCGCGGCCGGCGACCAATCAGCAGAGCGTTGTTTAAATTTGGCGCCAATCTCGCTGATTGGTCGCGGCTGCCGTCCGCGACCAATTAGCACAGCAGTGTTTAAATGTCGCGGCAAGAACGGTGATTGGTCGCGGCCGCTATTTAAATGTGGCGCCCAAATCGGTGATTGGTCGCGGGCAGCGGCCGCGACCAATCAGCAGAGCGGTGTTTAACTTTAGCGCCAAGATCACTGATTGGTCTCGTGCGGAGAGCGCGACCAATCAGCGAATCGTATTGGTGAGGAGCGGGGAGCGGAATCGTATTAGTGAGGAACGGGGAGCGCTGCTGCCTGTGCGGATACTTCCACTACGAGAAGCCGGGAGATGAGCGACTGCTCGCAGCAGAAGTATCCCGACCCGCAGCGCCGCTCCCCGGTCCTCCCTTCACACCCTAGCCGCTGATGTCCCCACAGTATCTGCATGGTGTTACAAAGGTCCGGACATTTGTGTTAAAAATCGCTGATTGGTCGCTGGCGCTGCCCGCGACCAATCACCGATTTGGGCGCCAAATTCAAATATCGGCCGCGACCAATCACCGATCTTGTCTCCACATTTAAACACCGCTGTACTGATTGGTCGCGGCCGATATTTGAATTTGGCGCCCAAATCGGTAATTGGTCGCGGGCAGCGCCAGCGACCAATCAGCGTTTTTTAACACAAATGTCCGGACCTTTGTAACACCATGCAGATACTGTGGGGACATCAGCGGCTAGGGTGTGAAGGGAGGACCAGGGAGCGGCGCTGCGAGTCCGGATACTTCTGCTGCGAGCAGTCGCTCATCTCCCGGCTTCTCGGAGTGGAAGTATCCGCACAGGCAGCGGCGCGCCCCGGTCCTCACTAATACGATTCCGCTCCCCGCTCACCAATACGATTCGCTGATTGGTCGCGCTCTCCGCACGCGACCAATCAGTGATCTTGGCGCTAAAGTTAAACACCGCTGTGCTGATTGGTCGCCGACGCTGTGCGTGACCAATCACTGATTTGGGCGGCACATTTAAATAGCGTCCGCGACCAATCAGTACAGCGGTGTTTAAATGTGGAGCCAAGATCGGTGATTGGTCGCGGCCGATATTTAAATTTGGCGCCGAAATCTGTGATTGGTCGCGGGCAGCGCCCGCGACCAATCAGCGTTTTTTAACACAAATGTCCGGACCTTTGTAACACCATGCAGATACTGTGGGGACATCAGCGGCTAGGGTGTGAAGGGAGGACCGGGGAGCGGCGCTGCGGGTCCGGATACTTCTGCTCCGAGCGCCCGCTCATGTCCCGGGTTCTCGGAGCGGAAGTATCCGCACAGGCAGCGCCGCTGACATCCATGCGGCTAGGGCGTGAAGGGAGGACCGGGGAGCGGCGCTGCGGGTCCAATTGGTCGCGGCCGCTATTTAAATGTGCCGCACAAATCATTGATTGGTCGCGGACTTGGCCCGCGACCAATCACTGATCTTGCGGCCAAAGTTAAACACTACTGTGCTGATTGGTCGCGGGCAGCGTCCGCGACCAATCACCGATTTGGGCGCAAAATTTAAATATCGGCCGTGACCAATCACCGATCTTGGCTCCACATTTAAACACCGCTGTGCTGATTGGTCGCGGCCGATATTTAAATTTGGCGCCCAAATAGGTGATTGGTCGCGGGCAGCGCCAGCGACCAATCAGCGATTTTTAACACAAATTTCCGGACCTTTGTAACACCATGCGGATACTGTGGGGACATCAGCGGCTAGGGTGTGAAGGGAGGACCGGGGAGCGGCGCTGCGGGTCGGGATACTTCTGCTGCGAGCGCCCGCTCATGTCCCTGGTTCTTGCAGCGGAAGTATCCGGACAGGCAGCGGCGCTGACATCCAATTGGTCGCGGACGCTATTTAAAATTGCCGCACAAATCGGTGATTGGTCGCTGTCTTGGCCCGCGACCAATGACTGATCTTGGCGCCAAAGTTAAACACTATTGTGCTGATTGGTCGCGGACGCTGACCGTGACCAATCACCGATTTGGGCGCCAAATTTAAATATCGGCCTCGACCAATCACCGATCTTGGCTCCACATTTAAACACCGCTGTGGTGATTGGTCGCGGCCGATATTTAAATTTGGCGCCCAAATCGGTGATTGGTCGCGGGCAGCGTCGGCGACCAATCAGCACAATAGTGTTTAAGTTTTGCGGTAAGATCAGTGATTGGTCGGGTCCGAAGACCGCGACCAATCATCGAATCGTCTTGGTGGGGAGCGCTGCTGCCTGTGCGGATACTTCCGCTGCGAGAACCCGGGACATGAGCGGGCGCTCGCAGGAGAAGTATCCGGACCCGCAGCGCCGCTCCCCGGTCCTCCCTTCCTCATGGAGGTCAGCGGCGCCGGCGGTCCTTCCGCTGCTACCGGCCGGGAGATGAGCACCTCGCGCCGCTCATCTCCCGGCTGCATCTCCGTCCCGCAGATGGGTCCGGCGGTCGGGTTCCTTCTGCTGTTGCCGGCCGGGAGATGAGCGCCTCGCGCCGGTCATCTCCCGGCTGCATCGCCGCTCAGCTCCGTCCCGCAGATGAGCCGCTAACGGCCGCCATCTTTTTTTTTTTTAGAAATCCCCCGGCGCTGATTGGCCGCTGCCGGACCAATGAGCGACGCGGGATTTCCTGGACACACAGACAGACAGGATAAGACGATTATATATATATATAGATAGGGATGAAGAAGCATTCATATACCTTATAAACTGTCAGTGCTGCACTGACAGGCAAACTTGTTAGATCATGCACTGAGCATGATCTAGCAACTTTGCTAGTTCTGGTGACTCGGGTGTCGTCATGATGACATCAGGTCACCATGGCAACATTCGGGCCCAACGATGATGTCGTGGAGTCTCTGATCCAAAGACAGAGAGGCTTCCTTCCCTCTGCCTGAACGCTAAATGTTGCAATCGCAGCATTTAGCTGGTTAAAGTGCCAGGAGCGGTGCGGACATCGCTCCTGGCACTGACTCCCGGGTGTCAGCTGTCAGAATCAGCTGACACCTGGCAGCAATCGGTCTCACACAGCCCCCTGTGCGTGGGCGATCGCCTTAACGTACTGCATCGGTCGGGAAGTCCTTCCTGACGATGACATATGTGTACTATAAATGTCAGGAAGGGGTTAAATACGGATTGTGATATGCTAAAAAAAAAACCTTGGCAACAATTTTTTTTTTTTTTTTAATTAATTGAACACAAAACCCTGATTTAAACAATAGGTAATTTTCTGATGACGCATTATATTTGAGTGGTCTTGGTAAACAGGCTAAACTAATATATTACATACAGCTAATCAAGTGTTTTTTTAATATATATATATATATATATATATATATATATATATATATATATATATATACAGTCATGGCCAAAAGTATTGAGAATGAGACAAATAGTAATTTTTCCAAAGTTTACTGCTTAATTTTTTGTAATGGCAATTTGCATATACTCCTGAATGTCAAAGAGTGATCAGCTTAACAGCAATTACTGCACTTGCAAACTCAATATTTGCCCAGAAAATGAACTTTAACCCCCAAAACACATTTCAACATCATTGCAGTCCTGCTTTAAAAGGAGCAGCTAACATCGTTTTAGTGATTGATCCATTAACACAGGTGTGGGTGTTGATGAGGACAGGGCTGGCGATCAATCAGTCATGATTAAGTAAGAATGACATCACTGGATACTTTAAAAGGAGGCTGGTTCTTGGTATCATTGTTTCTCTTCAGTTAACCATGGTTATCTCTAAAGAAACACGTGCAGCCATCATTGCACTGCACAAAAATGGCCTAACAGGGAAGAGTATCGCAGCTACAAAGATTGCACCTCAGTCAACAATCTATCGCATCATCAAGAACTTCAAGGAGAGAGCTTCCATTGTTGTCAAAAAGGCTCCAGGGCGCCCAAGAAAGACCAGCAAGCGCCAGGACCGTATCTTAAAACTGTTTCAGCTGCGGGATCGGACTACCAGCAGTGCCGAGCTTGCTCAGGAATGGCAGCAGGCTGGTGTGAGTGCTTCTGCACGCACTGTGAGGCGGAGACTCTTTGAGCAAGGGCTGGTTTCAAGGAGGGCAGCAAAGAAGCCACTTCTCTCCAGAAAAAACATCAGGGACCGACTGATATTCTGCAAAAGGTACAGGAAGTGGACTGCTGAGGACTGGGGCAAAGTCATTTTCTCTGATGAATCCCCTTTTCGATTGTTTGGGACATCTGGAAAAAAGCTTATTCGGAGAAGAAGAGGTGAGCGCTACCACCAGTCTTGTCTCATGCCAACTGTAAAGCATCCTGAAACCATTCATGTGTGGGGTTGCTTCTCAGCCAAGGGAATCGGCTCACTCACAGTCTTGCCTAAAAACACAGCCATGAATAAAGAATGGTACCAGAATATCCTCCAAGAGCAACTTCTCCCAACCGTCCAAGAGCAGTTTGGCGCCCAACAATGCCTTTTCCAGCATGATGGAGCACCTTGCCATAAAGCAAAGGTGATAACTAAATGGCTCATGGAACAAAACATAGAGATTTTGGGTCCATGGCCTGGAAACTCCCCAGATCTTAATCCCATTGAGAACTTGTGGTCAATCATCAAGAGACGGGTGGACAAACAAAAACCAACAAATTCTGGCAAAATGCAAGCATTGATTATGCTAGAATGGACTGCTATCAGTCAGGATTTGGTCCAAAAGTTGATTGAGAGCATGCCAGGGAGAATTACAGAGGTCTTGAAGAAGAAGGGGCAACACTGCAAATATTGACTTGCAGCATTAACTCATTCTAACTGTCAACATAACCTATTGGTACTCATAATATGATTGCAATTATATTTCTGTATGTGATATAAGCATCAGACAAACACTAATAAAAATCAGAGGCCAGCAGATCATGTGAAAATATAATTTTGGTGTCATTCTCAAAACTTTTGGCCATGACTGTATATATAGAATGTCGTGATCTTGGAATTAGTAGGCCTAAGGGCAGGAAGATCATTTTATTATTTATTTATTATGCTTATACAGCGCCATCATATTCCACAGCGCTTTACAGATATTGTCATCACTTGTCCCCATTTGGTCTCACAATCTACATTCCCTATCAGTATGTCTTTGGAGTGTGGGAGGAAACCGGAGAACCCGGAGGAAACCCACACAAACACAGGGAGAACATACAAACTCCTTGCAGATGTTATTCCTGGTGGGATTTGAATCCAGGACCGCAGCGCTGCAATGCTAACCACTGAGCCACCATGCTACCCTATCATTTCTGTACATTTACACTTCAACTTCAGTTGTGTTACACAGGGCTGTGGAATCGGAGCCCATTTTGTCGGTGTTGGTATAAAATAGACCGACTCCAACTTCTAAAATATATAATAAATTGGGTACATTAATTCAATGCAGTTTGTGGGGAATATTTTTCCATAAGAATTTGGGAACGTTATGAGATGTCCTATAAATGTCTGTCCTATTCCTGATCTAAGGGTCTAGACTTTTAGCTGAGATGAATCTGTGCTACAGTAAATTTATCACTTAAACATGAGCCATGTATGAGGGAGTCGTGGAGTCGTGGAAATTGAGGAGTCTGAGGTCTGGCTTACCGATTCCACAGCCCTGGTTTTGTAGATGGAGCAGCTTTTATGGCTGAGTATTGATCAAAATAGTGCTCTTTACTGGGTCCATATAGACTGGGTTTGTAATACAGTTGCTAAAAGTATTGAACATATAGAAAAATAAATATAAATAAAACATTTATTACTTATCCACAGAGGTGTTAAATGTTAGATCAGCGGGAATCCCACAAATGACTAATAAAAAGGTCTCAAGTGCCCCTTCCTTGTAAGTAGCACTGATGGTGAGTCTAGCTCTTAGGCTATGTTCACACACGTTGTGTTTTTTTTTCTGCTGCTAACTTTTCTCTGGCAGGAAAACGGTTGCGTAAAAAACGCAGGTTTTGTTGCGTCTTTTTTGCGCATTTGCTGCGTATTTTTGACCACCCATTACTTCCTATGGGTGAAAAAATGCAGCAAAAATGCACCTGCGTTTTCTGGTGCAGAAACGCTGGAAGAAGTGACATTCTCTATTTTCCAAATACGTAAGCAAGGCAGAAAATACACCGCAAACAAAAAGCAACGTGTGAACAGAGAATTCTGGTTTCTCAAAGACTTTGCTGGTACTGCTAGATGCAGCTGAAAATTTGCATAAAAATCTGCTGCAAAACACAACGTGTGTGAACTTAGCCTTACTATAATGTTTGTGGGAATGAACTTACTGAGGACTTCAAATGTACTTATTATATAATGACTATATTAATATAAAGAATAGTATTTGTATGTTTGATAAATGTCACATTACATAATCTCTACTTGATTTGCAGGACAGCAGCCACCCAGAAACACTGATTAATTTCATTGTATTAACTCAACACATTGGAAAACCTCCAGAAGTAAGAGTTTTGTTTATGTTTCTTATTACATGTACTTTATGTCATCTTAGGCCAGGCTTACACTGCATATATATTTCCCTAATTGCTCTGACCCCTTGACATCCAGTGTGTGTGTAATATATATTTTAATAATGGGAGGGCCTTCTTCAAACTGCTGTGTTCTCCCTAAAAGAAAAAAAAAACCATATTCAGGTCATTAAACCCGCATATGCATCCATAGTATTGCTGAATTTCTGAACCTATATTGTGCTTGTCTGAAATTTGGTCTTTGAGTGTTTAATACCCTTACCTGTATACCCTTCAGTTATCTCATTTTACATTATTAATAAAGGGATATTACAACTTGAAAAAGGTTAAAATAAAAAGTCTAGCTGTATATTACGAGAACGTTTTAATTCTCTGATTTGCCGCACTCCTTGGGTTATTTTCATGATGTGCACTTTATCATCTCTCTCAAGGTCACAAATCGCTACCTGTCTCAGTTGAAGGATGGACATCGAAATCACCCTTTTATTAGGGAATTTCAAGCAAAGGTAATAGCAGAGCTTCAGCTTTATAAAACAGCTAGTTAAAGAGCTAACCCTGCTTCAGTATTCCATCAACCGCATATATTTGCTATATCTTCTGTTTAATTCTAGAAAGTTTATGGGTTTCTTTGCAATGAGATTATTTCACTGGTAATATTTCCTGTTTTTTTTCGCCTTGTAATAATCATCTTTGGTCAAACCCTGACGTTGCCCATAGAAATTAGATTACGTTAGTGGATAGAGCGGAGCCACCAGCAATCCAGTTTCTATGGTTGCTGGAAGACTTTTGTACAACCTTTTCTTTTGGGGGAGTAACAGGTGGGATAAATATAGAAAGGTATGTTCTTTTTCCTGTCCAGTTTCTGGGGATTAGTGGATCCAGATGTATCTGCCAACACTTTCCTCTTCTCTTCCTTCTACATAGCACTTCACTGTGCATATAGCATAATTGGTTGCTTAACCGATTAGATGGTGGTCAGTAGTGAGTGTAACAGCTAAGGCTGTCCACAAAGGGTGGAAGCTTTCAATGTGAACCACAATGCTGTCACCCAGAAATCATGTGGCTCTGGTGGGATAGCTCTGTTTCACAAAGGAAAACATTTGTTGCATCTGTAGGTTAAATTAAGATATGGGAAGTGGTTTGCTGGAATCCTTACACCGATTTTCTGTTCCCTAAGGGTGCTTTCACACTGTGTTTTGGCACTTGTTGGTCCCGTTGGGGTTTACATCCGACGCCCCTGCAAAACTGGATTTGGGCATATGCACCGACGGGGCTATACACTATAATGGTGCCGACAGAGCGAACGTGTGTTCTGTCGTGCATCATTTTCAGGCTTTCATGCCAACTGGAGACTTACACCCAGATGCAGTCTACTACGTCTGAGTGACAACCTCCAGTATTCATATACCCCCGAAAATAATGCACAACAGAGCACACATTCACGCATACGCCGAATCTCATTTTGCGGGGGGCTTGAACGTAATCCCCGACTGGACCAACGAATGTCCAAAGACACACAGGGAATTTAGATTGTGAGCCCCGATGGGGACAGCGACGATAATGTGTGTAAAGCTGTGCGGAATATGTTAGCACTATATAAAAATGAAGATTATTATGTGTACCAAAACACAGTGTGAAAGCATCCTAAGGGAATACTAAACAAAAAAAGGACTCTTTTTCTGAGCACATTTAGGGAACACCTAATTGTAGCAAAACAGCAATATTTACTGTAAAAAAAAACAAAACAAAACCCAAAATATCATTTTGGCGTGCTGCAAAAAAATCAATTAACAAATGCACCATAAGGGTGAATTTAAAAATGGCAGATTTGTTGCAGAAATTTCCATGATTGTCCCATTCACATGAATGGAACTTGCTAAAATCCAAGAGCTTGCTGCCAAAACATCCCCATTTAGGTGTATGAAGCGGTGTTTACTGAGCAACCTGCCAGTCCCAGAGCCATTTACTACCTTTTGATTCAGGTGATGTTGTATATTCTAGTGCTATGCCTGTATTATTACCCATTCAGGGCACTTTTTTGTTGCTGTATTACTTGATATCCAGTTTGACTGTTCATGTGGTTGCATCTCACTTATTCATAGCTAATATAGCATCTATCACTGGTCTGGCATCAATGTGATACATAATTATCACTTGTGATTGTTTTGGCTCCATTCATATATATTGCCCGCTGTGTAGAAAGTGTCTGATTATTTGCTATATATGCAGCATGTGCCCTTTAGCATATCCTCCTAATTTTCTTTTGTTGGAACTGAATTTCAGACCCATTCATTTCTGCAATAAATCTGTTGCATGTGAATTCATCCTTATACTTCCAGCAAGTGGCATCATCAGAATTGTTTCAAGCTGTTCACATTTACATTTCTGAAATCTTATATTTAATGAGCCTCTCTTAATATATGAATAATAATTTTTTTTTTGAGTTTTTGTGTTGTAGAAAACTCTATATGCTCTCGTTTGAGGGGACGGGAAGGGGGGGGGGGGCGGTTTTAGCAGGGCTGGCTGTAGTTTTCTTTTGCCAGATCTTTGTCTGGAACAGGACTGCCAGTAGTAGTCCAGTAGTCTAGATTGGTTTTAGGATTCATAATTACATTTCCTGGTGGTGATGAGAGCAGCATGATATAGGGGCATAAACCCTGATTACAATGATGTCACTTGTCTGCTTAATGTAGTGTTTTATAAAATCAGTTTTATCAGCAGGAGATTATCACTAGAAGATTACCTGACCCACTGCTACAGGTGCGTCTCACTAAATTAGAATATCCTCAAAAAGTTAATTTATTTCAGTTCTTCAATACAAAAAGTGAAACTCCTATATTATATAGTCATTACAAACAGAGTGATCTATTTCAAGTGTTTATTTCTTTTAATGTTAATGATTACAGCCAATGAAAACACAAGTCATTATCTCAGTAAATCAGAATAATTAACAAAAAACACCTGCAAAGGCTTCTTAAGCTTTTAAAAAGGTCCCTTAGTCTGTTTCAGTAGGCTCCACAATCACGGGCAAGACTGCTGATTTGACAGATGTCCAGAAGGCAGTCATTGACACACTCCACAAGGTCCCTGAGTCTGGAGGAAGAGTGGAGAGACACACACTCCAAGCTGCTTGAGGTCTAGTGTGAAGTTTCCACAATCAGTGATGGTTTGGGGAGCCATGTCATCTGCTGGTGTAGGTCCACTGTGTTTTATCAAGACCAAAGTCAGCGCAGCCGTCTACCAGGAAATTTTAGAGCACTTCATGCTTCCCTCTGCCGACAAGCTTTTTGGAGATGGAAATTTCATTCTCCAGCAGGACTTGGCACCTGTCCACACTGCCAAAAGTACCAATACCTGGTTTACACACAACAGTATCACTGTGCTTGATTGGCCAGCAAACTCGCCTGACCTTAACCCCATAGAGAATCTATGGGGTATTGTCAAGAGGAAGATGAGAGACACCAGACCCAACAATGCAGACGAGCTGAAGGCTGCTATCAAAGCAACCTGGGCTTCCATAACACCTCAGCAGTGCCACAGGCTGATCGCCTCCATGCCACGCCGCATTGATGCAGTAATTGATGCAAAAGGAGCCCCGACCAAGTATTGAGTGCATTTACTGAACATACATTTCAGTAGGCCGACATTTCGGATTTTAAAATCATTTTTCAAGCTGTTATAAAGTATTCTAATTTATTGAATTAATGACTTCTGTGTTTTTATTGGCTGTAAGCCATAATCATCAACATTAACAGAAATAAACACGTGAAATAGATCACTCTGTTTGTAATGACTCTATATAATATAGGAGTTTCACTTTCTGAAATAAATGTAACTTTTTGATGATATTCTAATTGCGAGATGCACCTGTAGGTAGTCTGCCCCTGCCCCCACCACTGATTGGCAGCTTTCTGTGTTCACGTGATACCTGTGAGCGGCCAGCGATAGCTGGGGGATTGGGGCATTATCCATAGTAGTGGACAACCCCTTTAATACTTACATTTTATTAACTGTTTATGGAGGAAAAATAGAAAGAAACAGCAATTCTGTTGTTTTTGTTATCTTGCTTTTTTTTTCCATTCATGTGCTGGATAAATAGTGTTAACAGCACAATTGAGGCAATACCACATACATATAGTTTTCATTTATGATTTATTGCTTTTGTATAAATAAGTAAATTTTCCTTTTGTGTTTCCATATTTTGAGAGCCATAAATGTTTCACTTTTTTGTGCAGAGAAGTGGGTGAAGGCAATTCTGGCATGGTTTATTTACATTTTTTTTCATCATGATGAATATAGTTTTATAGTACCAGTCACGTTTTTTTTTTTTCACATTTAATTACTTTATCTGGAAAACTGTGTGATATTTTATTTTTTTTTTTTTGTAAAAATTTATTTTTTTCAATATTTATTAGTCCCACAAGGGAACTTGAACAGGCGAACCTTTGATTGCACTGACAATACACTGCACTACCTATGTAGTACTAAGGTAGTGCAGGGCATTATCCAGCTTGTCCGTGTTAGGCCAAGTTCACATGGCGATACTGGTAATTGGGCTAGTCAAGTTCACAAATTATGGACGTGACTGGCTCCTTGTGCAGCTTTGTGTGCCTTTTTTCAACAAAGTCTATCGGTCCACGTAGAAAACCAGCCATGTGCACTGGCATGCTGGCTATAATATGGTCGTTGGTCGAGTTCTCTCCGTGGGTTACCAGGACCAATTCTATATGAACGAGCCCTTCTGCTGACAGGCAGAATATGAGTTAAAGCCTCTGTCCGGATCCATTAGGCTTTGGTCTATGGCAGACTTGAAGGCCATTATTATGCCTTTGGTTACCATAGCAACCCATCGGTGCCCCTTGGAGCCCTGGGATTGAGAGACTGCACTGTGTTTTCTTTTTTTTCAAATCAGATACTTTTTATTAAAAGACTTTTTTAACATTACACATAAACAACATTGAGGCATCACCCAACTGGCAATTCCCTTCAAAACCCACCCGTTCCCCCTCCCCCCGCCCATTACACCCCTAAAAACCCTATGGCAAAGACGAATTTAATTACAGACCGCATATTATCATATAGCTTATCTAACTCTTAAAGCATTGATAATTTGATCCATGGATACAGAGCATAATATCTAATAGTCAGTGATTCGTTAAGTAGAACCTGAGAGACCACAACATTTCAAACTCAATTGATATTTAAAATGGACATAATATGATAACCATGAAACATGCTCCATTTACCCCAGATTTTATCAAATTTCCGTATAGCCTTCCGCTTTTTGTACACTCCCTCTTCTAATTTTAATAAAAGATGCATTCTATCCAAGAATTCCTGGAACCTGAGAGGGATCCAACCAATGTGCAGCTATAAGCTTTCTGATCTGATATAGAGTCCTCTTAACGGCTATTATTTCATCCTCTTCACATCCTACTATTTCTACATGGCCCAACACACACAGTTTAGGATATAAGGGTAGATTACACTCAAACACATTATTAATGTACTGCACACACTCATTCCAGAATACCGCGACCCTCCTACACGTCCACATCATATGCATAAGATCTGCTCCTTCCTCTCCACATTTTGGACACACACTGTCATTCCTTGCCCCAATGCGCTGTAGAAATTTGGGAATTCTATATACCCTATGTAATAAGAACAACTGTGAGAGTCTATATGCCTCACATGTAGATAGAATCGGAATGCTCCCCACCACGTCTTCCCATTCTTCCGAGGTTATAGTACCAATGTCACGTTCCCACCTCGCCTTAACATTTAAGGGTTTGTCCCACTGAAATTGCTGCATAAGTATCCCGTAGATTCTGGAACTGCACTGTGTTTTCACTTTCAAGCAGGGCAGGAAAAAATCAAAGTGGATAAAAATGTCCATTGTATGAAGGTTATTTTATTTTTTTGTGCATCTATTTTATATTTGTGCCTGATGGGTCTTGTTTAAAAATTTGTAATTCTCATTTTTATGCTACATTCCAAATGGTCACAGGAAAGTATGTCATTGACCGTGTCATATACTGGAAGAGATTTTAGTGTTAGTTTTTTAATTTTTCTGCATAATATAGATTTTGGAAAAATGAATGTAGGCCCTATATAAGGTATTTCAGCCATTACAATCTATGACCTATAGGAAGTAATGTCTCTCTTTGTAACAGTTGCTCCTCCTAAGACATTAATAGTTCTCTTCTGTTTCTTCCAGGAGAATGAATTTGATCGCCTTGTGCTGCAGTATGCTCCCAGCGCATGACCTGGACCTGATTAACTTATATTTCGCTCTATGAACACAAGTTGTAGCTTTTGCAGTGAAAATATATGTTTCATGTTGGGCAGAATGCCATGTCCCACAAGGGAAGTTAATGCTAGTGCGGAGATGGCGGAGGATTCCTTCTCCCTGCATCTGTATTGGAACGTAATATACTTTTTTTTTTTTTAAAGTCAGTTCTCAACTTCTGTTCATCTTGTACATCATGGACATTCCCAATAAAAATAAACTTTTTTTTTTCCTTCTTCGCACATGTCTCTATGTAGATATCCTTATAAATATTATACAATTACCGTATTTTTCGCTTTATAAGATGCACTTTTCCCCCCCAGATTTGGGGGGAAAATAGGGGTGCGTCTTACAAAGCAAAATCACTTTTCCAGCTGCGGTGCAGCGGAGGCAGGACGGTGTGTTTGGAGGTAAGAGGAGACTGCGGGCCCCATGCTGTCTGCCAAGTTCTGCTGGAGGTGTTCGGCGGTGCAGGGGCTCCGCCGACATTTTGTGGCACCCGGAGCCCCGCACCTTCCCTACTGTCCTATGCGGTGGACTCCGGGAAGATGGATGCCGGAAGTGACGCATGCCCAGATTGAGATTTCGGTGCCAAGATCTCCGACGGCCATTTTCCCGGAGTCCATCACATAGAACTGAATATAAGGTGCGGGGCTCCGGGTGCCACAAAATGTCGGCGGATCCTCTGCACCGCCGAACACCTCCAGCAGAACTTTTCAGACAGCTTGGGGCCCGCAGCCGCCACCCACCACCGAACACCCCGTCCTGCCTCCGCAGCATCTCCAGGACCCTGCAGCGTCTCCTGCCTCAGCCAGTGGCAACCCTGGGACCCCGCTCTACCAATACGGCCACCCGCCCCCCCAGTTATGCTGATTATAATACGCATCAGTTTATTAAAAAAAAATTTTTTCCCTATTTTCCTCCCCAAAATTTGGGGTTCGTCTTACAAACTTGTGCGTCTTATAATCCGCAAAATACGGTATATCCTTGGGGCGTTAAACCCTTTTGCTGCCAAGGATGTATCTCATATGGCCTTGCAGGGAAGTAACTAAGTAGCCAATGACATTTGATATACACCTTAGCTACTAGTGGTCATATCTCAGCCTGGATCGCAAGGTGCATAAGTGTTTCAGGACTCATTTCAGCTTTAAAATGAAACCAGCATTGCCACTGAAGTTGAAACCCAGCCCTAGATATCAAGGATTAAGGTTAAAGCTGTAGGTGTGTGGCAGCTCATACTTATTACTCATTCAGTATTTGGTCAGTATTTTACATCAGTATTTTTAGGCCAAAACCAGGTGAGGAACAATCAGAGGAAAAGTGTAATAGAAACACGTCACCAATTCTGTATTTATCACCCACTCCTGGTTTTGGCTGACAGATACTGAAGTGAAATACTGACCAGATACTGAATGTGTGATCATGGGCTAAAGCTGAGAATTCCTGTAGCTGCCATCTAGTCTCAGATATAGCCTGTTAAAATCCCCCCCCACACACACACACCCCTCTACCTAACTTCAGCCCGTGTGAAGTATGAGAGGCAGGAACAGGAGAGAAAGAATGTGATCGCCTTCTGTTCATACAAAAGTGTTTATAATTAGTGATGAGCGAGTATGTTCTGTTAACCCTTTCGGCGAGTATGCTCAAGCGAGCACCGAGTAGTTACAGCTGCTCGGTGTTATGTTTGAATCACTCCCGTGTGCATGATTTGCGACTGTTTGACAGCTTTAGTACATGTAAGGAATGTCTATTTCTTACACATTCCTCACATGTATTAAAGTTGTCAAATAGTCGCAAATCATGCACACTGGAGCGATTCAAACATATCACTGAGCAGCTGTAAATACTCAACCCTTTCGGCGAGTATGCTCGACCGAGCTCCAACAGAACATACTCGCTCATCACTATTTATAATGCGGGAAGAGTACTGTAATACTTGGAGATCAGAGTGGTACTATAATATACAAAGATAGAAAGGGTACTATAATATCTGGGGATAGTAGCAGTACTGTAATACATGGGGATAGGAGTGGTAGTATAATACATGGGAATTTGAGCAGGCAGAGAGAAGATTAAAGGTAGGAGATAAGTTGGTAATATAACACATGTACAGGGGGGTGAGCCGGCAGAGAGGGAGCAGATCAGGTATTCTAATGAGGATAATATAGAAGAACATGTATGGACTTTATTAGCAATATGGATGTAATGGGCGCAGTGTAAGTGATTTGTGCTGTACTACTAAGAATGAGGAGGAGGAGATCCATCATGGCTTCACTGACCTTGTTCCAGCACTGAAATACTGGCTACATAGAGCAGTGCATGAGCAATATCCTGTCTGAGTGGAGTAGGCAGACAGATAGGACCACCCTGCCTATGTTCCTGTACTCCTAGCACTAGCTGTGAGGGCAGTGTAAAGCATCATGGAATTGGTTAGGCCCTAAAATTTCAATATTTGCATGATCCCAAACTCTTCAACGTAATCAACACATAGGAAGATAATGTAATATTGCAGATGGATTTGTATAAGTTGGAGGCTTGGGCTAAGGAAATTGAAGCATAATGTGCAGTCCTGCTCATGGTTATTGGCACCCATGAAGTTTAAGTACATAATGTGGAATATCTCCTGAAAGAAATGAATCAAGTGCAACAGTTTTTTTTGTATAGAGCACTCTGTTCAATGCAAAAGAGCAAATGATAAGCAATAATTTAAAACCAAAAACAATGGGAGGGAAAATAGAAAAACCTAAAGCTTGCAGTGACACTGGTATTGGCACTCTTTTACATTAATTTAGTATGAAAACCTATTTTGACTTGCCTGTGGTAAGTCACAAAAGAGATTCCCCTGTGATTGTCAGTGCCCATGTGAAATGAATTGGCCAATAAATGATGACTTCAGTGTTTTAAAAAGCCACATGGTAGGCTCTGTTCCTTTGTCACAATGGTGAAGACAAAGGAGCTGTCTGAGGACATCAGAACTGCTATTAGCAAATACAAGACTCCCAAAGGGTATAAGGCCATCTCCAAAGACCTTGGTATCCCAGTTTCAACAGTCGGCAATGTTATTAAGTTTGCCAAGCATGGAACATTCAAGAACCTCCCTGGACATGTGGGGAAGAGGAAAATTGACAAGAGATGTCTTGGAAGGTTGGTGCGAATAGTGGAAAAAACACCAAGTTAAACATCCAAAGACCTGAAGGCTAACCTGGAACAGTCTGGGGTCATGGTGTCAACAAGTACCATAAGCCGCACACTAAACCAAACAGAGCTTTATAGCCGAAAGCCAAGGAAGAAGCCATTGCTTAAGAAAAGACACAAAAAGGAATGACTGATCTTTGTCAAAGAGTACTGTGACATACCACAATCCTTCTGGGAAAATGTTCTGTGGACAGATGAAACAAAAATAGAGCTTACCACAACTAAGCATGGTGGAGGATCCATAATGCTGTGGGGTTGCTTTGGTGCGTCTGGTACTGGAGGCCTTGACCATATCACAGGAATCATGAAATCGGAGAACTATTAAAAGATTTTAGAGCGAAATGTCCTACCCAGTGTAAGAAAAAACTTGGTTTGAGTCGAAGATCATGGGTCCTCCAGCAAGACAATAACCCAAAGCACACATCCAAAAGTACACAGGAAGGGTTGAGAAAGAAAAAATGGACTGTTTTAAAATGGCCAGCAATGAGTCCTGACCACTTCAATCCCATAGAAAATCTTTGGGGTGAGCTGAAGTCTGCCACTGGGAAAAAGGACCCTACAAACACTCAAGAGCTTTAAAGGAAGAGTGGGAGAAAATTCCAGCTGAGAAGTGCAAGAAGCTTATAGATGGTTACAAGAAACGTTTGGAGGCTGTCATCAATGCCAAAGGGTGTGCAACCAAGTATTAATTAGTGGTGCCTTGCTGCACATGCTGTTTATTCTGTTTCTTCTTTGAAATTGCAACATGGAAGTTGAAAAACAATGTTTTATTGTTGTTACTTTGGACTACTAATTTATTTATTTTGCAAGGGAGCGGGTACAGCCCACCAATCAACATCTATAGGGCGGGTCTGCTTTCCTCGACTCAGGTTTAGGTGTCGCCTCAACGACCGCTGGTTCTTCAAACTGGCACTGTCGCAGCATGTTGCGATGAAGATTCCTAGTTGGCCCCCCCAAGTCCTCACCGGTTCCACCTCATACACAGGAATAGTCCCCACTCTCCTTTTCACCACATACTGTACCATCTCCCACCGATCATCTAACATCACAGACCGCCTTTTGGCCCTAACACTTCCTTCTGCACTGGTCTCTGGTCATGATGTGCCACCTGTCTCAACCGGTTTGTCACCATTCTGTGCACCGTTCTCAATTGCCACTGGTGCTCCTGGGCCCATGCGGTAGTGGTCCGAGGAGGGTCAGCCATGGGATCAGGTATGTGCAGGTCTTCAATCTCCCTACCTGCCCTCCTGAACATCAGCATATGGGGCGAGTACCCTGTCATGCTCTGCACCCAATTGCTATAGGCCCATATCAGTTCAGGCAGGTACTCAGGCCAGAGCGCTTTTTGATCCTACTGTAGGGTCCACAGCATTTGAAGGAGGGCACGATTAAAGCGCTCACACACAACGTTGTCATGCGTATGATAGAGCATTGTCCTAGACTGCTCAATACCATACAGGCGATAGAGTTCCTTCATTAAGGCACCCTGGAAACACGCTTCCTGATCAGAATGAATATGCTGAATAAAGTGATGACATACTGGCTCAGTGGCTGATTCTGCGGTCTGTTCTTTGGTAGGTACCGCTACTGCATATTTAGTGAAATGATAAGTCATCACCAAACAGTACGAATGTCCTGAACTGGAGTACCCTAGTTGCATATAGTCTATTGTGAGTATCTCCAGTTGGAGCCCACTGTTCCAGACTCTTGTTCAACCCACATGCTTAACATTTTTGGAACGCTTCAATTATCATCTTTTCCAGATCTGGGCAGTACACCCCTCTCTCATGGGCCTCTCGAGCAGCTACTGGACCTAAGGTCATGGGAATTAAAATCTGTTGGCGATGCTGCAACTCCGACTGTAGGTATATCTTATGACACAAGAGATGCTGGATCACACTCAGTTTATCCTATTGACGCAGCAGCTTTTTCCCCTCCTAGGACAGCCCTGCCTGCTCCTCTGGCCATGGCCAAATATTGGCCTGGCCTCTCATCTCTGTTGTCGTTCTGGGCCCACTCCCAATCTGCGGGAGTTTTTCCAAGCACTGTGGGCATCCCAGAGGCAACCCCACTTGAATGTACCATGGTCTGGAAGACGAGCAGTTGGCCAAGTTCACCATTAGAACATGAATACAGCACCAGAACCATTATTAGTGCATGACTACAGCGCCAGAATCATTGTCAGCACATGAATACAGCACTAGAACCACCATCATGAATGTACATGAATACAGCACTAGAGCCATGATCAGTACATGAATGCATCACCAGAACCATCGTCAGTACATGAATACAGCACCAGATCCATGATCAGTACATGAATGCATCAGCAAAACCATCGTCTGTACATGAATACATCACTATAAGCATTATCAGTATATTAGTGCAGGACTAGAACCAACATCCGTAAATCACTACACCACCAGAACCATCATCAGTACATAAATACATCACGAGAACCATCATCAGTACAGTATATATTACAGCATTAGAACCATGATCAATACATGAATAGACCACCAAGCTTAGTACAGTGATCAATTGCAATTTCAGGTCAACTTACGGCATATATAATTTTATTGCATGAACCTGCAACTCCAAGTATGTCTTTAATGATGGTCAGGAGATGATGGGAGTTGTTGTTGCTATCTATCATCAGATTGGGGACCATATAAAAACCACAGTACTGATTAGATACATGCAGTAACAGTAAAAATGTAAAAAGTAAATTAGCTTTTGGGAGATATCATATACAGTGGGGTGAAAGTGTTCGCCCCCTTCCTTATTTCTTAGGCTTGTTTGTCACAGTTAAATGTTTCAGATCACAAAACAAATTTAAATATTAGACAAAGTTAACACAAGTAAACAAAAATGCAGTTTTTAAATGAAGGACTTTATTATTAAGGGAAAAAGAAATCAAAATCTACAGGGCCCTGTGTGAAAAAGTGATTTCCCCCTTAAAACATAAATTAACTGTGGTTTATCCCATCTTTGGGAAGCTGAGTTCAATTTCCCTAGCCACACATGGGCCTCATTACTGCCACACCTGTTTTCAATCAAGAAATCACTGAAATAGGACCTGCCTGTCAAAGTGAAGTAGAACAAAAGATCCTCAAATGCTAGACATCATGCTGCGATCCAAAGAAATTCAGGAACAATTGAGAAACAATGTAATTGAGATCTATCAGTCTGGAAAAGGTTATAAAGCCATTTCTAAAGCTTAGGGACTCCAGCGAACCACCGTAAGAGCCATTATCCACAAATGGCGAAAATGTGGAACAGTGTTGAACCTTCCCAGGAGTGGCTGGCAGACCAAAATTACCCCAAGAGCGCAGTGACGACTCATCCAAGAGGTTACAAAAGACCCCACAACAACATCCCAAGAACTGCAGGCCTCACTTGCCGCAGTTAAGGTCAGTGTTCATTACTCCACCATAAGAAAGAGACTGGGTAAAAATGGAATGCATGGTAAAGTTCCAAGACAAAAACCACTGCTGAGCAAAAAGAACATTAAGGCTCGTCTCCGTTTTGCCAGAAAACATCTTAATGATTGCCAAGACGTTTGGGAGAATACTCTGTGGACTGACGAGCTAAAAGTTGAACTTGTTGGAAGGTGTATGTCCCATTACATCTGGCGTAGAAGTAACAGCATTTCAGAAAAGGAACATCATACCAGCAGTAAAATAAGGTGGTGGTAGTGTGATAGTCTGGGGATGTTTTGCTGCTTCAGGACCTGGAGGACTTACTGTGGTAAATGGAACCATAAATTCTGCTATCTACCAAAAATCCTGAAGAAGAATGTCCGGCCATCTGTCCGTGACCTCAAGTTGAAGTGCACTTGGGTTATGCAGCAGGACAATGATCTAAAAGACACCAGCAAGTCCACCTCTGAATGGCTTAAGATAAACAAAATTAAGTATTTTGAGTGACTTAAATAAAAAGTCCTGATCTTAATCCGATTGAGAGGCTGTGGCATGACCTTAAAAGGTGGTTCATGCTCTGAAACCTCCAATTTGGCTGAATTACAACAATTTTGCAAAGATAAGTGGGTCAAAATTCCTCCAGAGCATTGTAAAAGACTCATTGCCAGTTATCACAAACGCTTCATTGCAGTTGTTGCTGCTAAGGGTGGCCCAACCAGTTAATAGGTTTAGGGGGCAATCACTTTTTCACACAGGGCCTTGTAGGTTTGGATTTCTTTCTTCCTTAATAATAAAGACCTTCATTTAAAAACTGTTTATTTGACAAATAAACAGTTTGACAAATATTTACATTAGTTTTGTGATCTGAAACATTTAAGTGTGAAAAACATGCAAAAGAATAAGAAATCAGTAAGCACCTTTTCACACCATTGTATATTGTATGCCCTTTAATTATGAGCAAAAAGGTGTTGTCAGGGTCTTAGAAGTGCGCAGCTCAAGAGACTGGTGAGCACAGAAAGGCTATGATTTTCTACTGCATCTGCTTTGTACTGTGTGTATGTTTTATGTATGTTGTCTTTGCGGTGATTACTGGGGGTCTTAGCGTCTGGTCCCCCACCAATCTACTTCAAAATTAAAGAGCCTAAAAAATAAAAAACACTTCCAAAAGTTTAATTACTCTTTAACTGCTAATCTGCTTAATATGGCTGTTTGTTAAACCCCTTTCTGATGTGAGGCGTAATAATATGTACCTGTGACCTGGGCCTGTGCGGGCGCGACTACCGCCAGGTGTCAGCTGATTCTAACAGCTGACACCCGGTACTATGTGCCGGGAGCAGTCCCACACCGCTCCAGGCACATTAACCCCCGAAATGCTGCGATCGAAGCATTGTGAGAGCAGGCAGAGGTAAGAGAGCCCCTCTTACCTTGGATCGGAGATCGTTGCCAAGGTGACCCGATGTCGTTATGATGAAGGCATCAGGAAGTTAGATAGATCGTGCTCTGTGCACGATCTATCTAACTTGTGCCAGTGCAGAGCTGACAGCCTGCATAGCATAAGGATGCTGCTGCATCCCTGTGCTATATAAGCGATCAGCCGGCAAAAAATGAAAGTCCCATAGTCGGACAAAGTATAAAAGTGAAAGAAAGTGTCAGAAAGTGAAAAAAAAATTGTAAAAATATTAAAAAAAAAAGGAAAAATATACTGTACCCATAAATAAATATTATAAAAGTCACAGGAAACCTTGCGGTAACCTGGTATTCAGCTCACCCATGGACTGAGGATCTTCTCTGCACAGAGGTCTTGTAGTATAGCAAGGAACAATGAAGAGAAAAGAAAGGTACATCCAGCACTGGGTCCTCATAAAAAATTCTTCTTTATTGCAAATCCATAAAAAACTCTGTCAAGATAGAGTAATCGCATACGCGTTTCAGACGGTTACGTCCTTAGTCATTGCATACATACTCTAAACTAAAACTAGACAAACTATATACAGGTCATGTCCTGGAAGAATGCAGATCTAATTACTCATTCACCATCGCGTATGCGATTACTCTGGAGTTTTTTATGGATTTGCAATAAAGAAGACTTTTTTATGAGGACCCAGTGCTGGATGTAACTTCTTTTTCTCTTCATAAATAAATATTATTATGAAAAAAAAACAATAAAAGTACACATATTTGATATCATCACGTCCATAACGACCTTACCTATAAAACTGTCCCACTAGTTAAACCCTTTAGTGAACATGGTAAAAAAATATATAAAAATTGAAGCAAAAAGCAATGCTTTATCATCATACCGTCAAACAAAAAATGGAATAAAACACGATCAAAAAGACGAATGTAAATAAAAATGGTACCATTATAGTATAGAGTTATAGCTCTCAAAATAAAGCAATGCAAAAAAAAATTTTTTTTATATGAAATAGTTTTTATTGTGTAAAAGCGCCAAAACATAAAAAACTATAGAAATATAGTATAGCTGTAAATGTACTGACCCGAAGAATAAAGCTGCCTCATCAATTTTACCACGGCATAAAAAAAAAAAATCCTGAATTGTTGGTTTTTGTTCATTCTGCCTCCCAAAAATCGGAATAGAAAGCGATCAAAAATGTTATTTGCCCGAAAATGGCACCAATAAAAACGTCAACTTGTCCCGCAAAAAACAAGCCCTTACATGACTCTGTTGGCCGAAATATAGAAAAATTATTTTAAAAAAATAGTCTGAAAAAAAGCGTCTTTTCGTGTGTGACAGCTGCCAAAAATAAAAACCAGATATGAATCTGGTATCGCTGTAATCGCACCAACCCGAAGAATAAAATCGTCTAATCACTTATATCGCACGAGGAACAGCTTAAAAAATAAACTCTAGGGTTAGGGTTGTGTTGGGGTTGGGATTTTTTCAAAAGTAAAGAAAAAAAAAATTATGACGATATGGCGACTAGTGTTGAGTGCAAGTGCTCGCTATTTGAGTTTGCATCGGGTGCTTGGGTATGCCAAAAAAACCACTCGGGGATTGCCTGCCATGCACGAGCAATCCCCGCATGTTTTTTTTTTGAGTGTCTAACAACCGTGAAACATGCGGGGCGGGGACTCGAGCATGTCACTGAAGCACCCACTATACATGGTGCATACCCACTATACATGGTGCATACCCAAGTACCCAATGCAAACTCAAGTAGCGAGCACTTGCGCTCAAGACTAATGACAACTCATTCAATATGATGACCTAATGTTATCAAATTTTGTGTCATACCTCTGGGTTCAAAATGTTCACTATACCCATTGATAAAATCTTTGAAGGGTCTAGTTTCCAAAATGGGGCCACTTGTGGGGGGGTTTCCACTTTTTAGGTGCATCAGGGGCTCTCCAAACGCAACATGGCTTCCGCTCTCAATTCCAGCCAATTTTGCGTTTAAAAAGTCACACAGTGCTCCTTCCTCTCTGAACCCTGCCTTGAGCCCATACAGTGTATTTTCCCCACATATGGGTTATCTGCGTACTCAGGAGAAATTACACAACAGTTTTTGACATCCATTTTCTCCTCTTACCCTTGTGAAAATAAAAAAAATTGGGGCTAAAAGATAATTTTTTTAGAAAAAGTTTGATTTCTTTATTTTCACGGCTCTACGTTATAAAATTCTGTGAAGCACCTGGGGGTTCAGGGTGCTCACCACACATCTAGAGAAGTTTATTGAGGGGTCTAATTTCCAAAATGTGGTCAGTTGTGGGCGGTTTCCACTGTTTAGGCACATCAGGGACACTCCAAACGCGACATGGCATCCGCTAATTATTCAAAAAAAATTTAAATTCAAAATGTCAAATGGCTCCTTCCCTTCCGAACCCTGCCGTGCACCCAAACAGTGGTTTTCCCTCCCATATGGGGTATCAGCTTCTCAAAAGAAATTGCACAACAAATGGTATGGTGCAATTTCTCCTGTTACCCTTATGAAAATGCAAAATTGGGGGCTGAAAAACTTTTTTGTGGGAAAAATGTGAAAATTTTATTTTTACGGCTCAATGTTATAAACTTCTGTGAAGCACCTGGGAGTTCAAGGTGCTCACCACACATATAGATAAGTTCCCTGAGGGGTGTAGTTTCCAAAATGGTGTCACTTGTGGGGGGTTTCCACTGTTTAGGCACATCAGGGACTCCCCAAACGCTACATGGCATCCACTAATTATTCAAGCAAATTTTACATTCAAAAAGTCAAATGGCGCTCCTTCCCTTCTGAGCCC
Source organism: Phyllobates terribilis (assembly GCF_046119375.1). Taxonomy (NCBI): domain Eukaryota; kingdom Metazoa; phylum Chordata; class Amphibia; order Anura; family Dendrobatidae; genus Phyllobates; species Phyllobates terribilis. The sequence goes on along the minus strand of NW_027362761.1, from coordinate 35,740,788 downwards.
TGCCTTGTGCCCAAACAGTGGTTGTCCCCCCCATATGGGGTATCGGCGTGCTCAGGAGAAATTGCACAACAAATTTAGTGGTCCATTTTTTCCTGTTACCCTTGCAAAAATAAAAAAAAACATTAAAAATAAATAAAAAGTAGCATTTTTGTGAAAAAAGTAAAATGTTCATTGTTTTATTCCATATTCCAAAAATTCCTGTGAAGCACCTGATGGGTTAATAAACTTATTGAATGTGGTTTTGAGCAACTTGAGGGGTGCAGTTTTTAGAATGATGTCACTTTTGGGTATTTTCTGTCATAAAGGCCCCTCAAAGTCACTTCAAATGTGATGTGGTCCCTAAAAAATGGTTTTGTAAATTTTGTTGGAAAAATTAGAAATCACTGGTCAACTTTTAATCCTTATAACTTCCTAACAAAAAAATTTGGTTCCAAGATTGTGCTGATATAAAGTAGACATGTGGGAAATGTTATTTATTAACTATTTTGTGTGACATATCTCTCTGATTTAAGGGCATGAAAATTCAAAGTTTGAAAATTGCAAAATTTTCGCCAAATTTCCAATTATTTCACAAAGTAACACAAGTCATATCGAAGAAATTTTATCACTATCATGAAAAAAACAATCTCCGAATCAGGGGGATCCGTTGAAGCGTTCGAGTTATTACCTCATAAAGTGACAGTGGTAAAAATTGTAAAAATTGGCCTGGTCATTAACGTGCAAACCACCTTCGGGTGTAAAGGGGTTAAATGCCAATAATTCTCCAGTGTAAATGTACCCTTAGATCCAGGTGCCCTATAGGTAACCTATTGCTCTGATTAGAGTTGTTCTCATCCCATCCTTTTTATCTGGTCTTGATGTCATGATGACTTTTCACAGCCAGAGCTCCTGTCTGCAAACTTCTCTCATCTTTGGTCTGCAGAACACCCCGACGTGGTGCCCTTAAAAATTACAGTGTCTTTATTATGCCGCCTGAGTAAAAATAACTATCCATTATGTGCCCTAGGCCATGCCCCTGAAAAAATACTTGGTCCTCACTGTGCTACCTACACAAAAAATAACCCCCACACTGTCCATCTTATGGTACATGGCATTCACACTATCCTATAAAATATTCCCACCATACCTCCACCCTTAAATACTAAGACCGCCACACCATTCCCCTTAGATACTATGACCGCCACAATGTCCACTTTTGTGAACCATGACCGCAACATCGCCTCTGTAAGGTGTCTGCCGGACACGTACTTGATGGGAGGTATGTATCACAGGGGTGGTTGTCCTCTGTGATGTATACCTGGAATAATTCTCTGCAAAAAGTATTGAAATTAATCCAGCAGCTATGGGCAGTAGAATTTTTTCTTTTTTAAAAACGTTCAGTTTATTTAGTACCCATTAAAATACAGTACAGCATGTTGCAGCCACAGGCTAGACTTAAAGAACAACAATCCTATGCGTTTCAGCTATAGTAAACCTTAGTCATGGATGTCCATGACTGCGCATGCCCGGAAGTCAGGGAACACAGTGCACGTCACAGGGCCTGTCACAGGGCCCTGTGACGTGCAGGGGAGGGGGGATATGATAACTAAGCAGAGAGGCAGGGATTTGGGGGAATAATAAGCAGATAGGAGGGGATTTCTTGGCGTCCCCCGGATGCCAAGCCTGTGGAAAAAAGAATTGATTAAAGCACTTTACTCTGCAATCAGACCTCTAGTATGAGCCATACTGGTATGTATAGATTTACTTTTCTATACCCTGTATGGCCATAGTAGAGGTCTGATATCGCCCAGGGGGGTGACAGATTCCCTTTGAATAAACCGGTCGGACTTGTAAATAGAAACAGTTCTTGTGATACCTTATCCCACCCCCAAGTGAGTTGCATCACCACACCTCCTTATAAACTGAAATCTACATAATGAATTATATCCACCACACCTTCCTCAAGTATGAACTATGATCTCCACACTGTCCCCAACCCATGCTGCCTCTCTTCACACGGTCCCCCTCATGTTGCCCCCACTGACTGCTGAGCCCTCTTTTCAACTATCCCCCACACTGCCCCCTTTCTATACTGTGGCCCCACATTGCTCCCTCTTCATACTAAGCCTACTCTTCACATTGTGTGCCCCATATTGCCCCTTCTCCATACTGAACCCCCACTTCAAACCTTGACCCCCACACACAATCTATTCCTATGTCTAAATTGACTGCAGCATCTAAGGATTTACATGCGAGGGACATGAGCTATCAAACATTACAGCAGATTGTCAGCAGTTACATGCAGCTGACACTGACTGTCTATGGGGCAAGCTCAGCTACTGAGCACACTCCATTAACTACCTTGCACTGTAAATATATGGCAGATGGTGCCAATGGGTTAGAGTCACAGACAAGATAAAATATGGGAAGGGAATGGCTTGTTCATATAAACCGTCCAATACAGGACCATCAAGGACACAAAGTGAGTCTATCAACCATAAAAAATATGACACTCTACAGCAGTTGGGAAATGAGTTTTTGTCCTTTTAACCCCTTGCCACAAATTGATGTAACTGTACGTTTGGATCGCAAGTAGTATCCCGGAATCCGCTGAACAGTTAGTTCTTAGGAATGTCAGTTACAAGCCTTTGGAAATTTACCCTTAGGCCTCTTTACAAACAATTCTTTTCAGATTTTTTTTTCTTGAATTTTCTTACAAATGTGTATGTTTTTTTTTTAACTAACATTTATGGTAGGCATTTTATCTGCTGTTTTCTCATGCCTTATGGGAAACACAGGAAACAATAGTATAATATGCTATGTTTTGAAAAATAACCAACATGGATTGTATAAGCGATGGGTCAATCGCCAGTTAAAGTCTCCTGAGGGGACAAAAAAATAGAGTTAAAAATATAAATTATTTAAAAAATATAAAAATTATAACCACTCATTTTTTCCCCCATTAAAAAATAAATAATAATAAAGAAAATGTTTGTATCATTAGGTCTCTTCCAGTCTGATCTATCAAAATATATAAATAATTAACCTGATCTGTAAACACCGTAACAAGAAAAAATTAAACTGCCAGAATTGCAGTTTTTCGGTCTTTACATTTCCCTAAAAAATGCAATAAAAAGCGATCAAACTGTTGAATGTACCCAGAAAAGTATTAATAAAAACGTCTGCTCACCATTCTATAAAAAAGCTTTTATTGTGTAAAAGCCCCCACCAAAAAAAGAAAAACGATATAAATGTGGTACTGCTGTAAACGTACTGACCCGAAGAATAAAGCTGCCCTATCAATTTTACCACATGCGGAACAGCATAAAAAATTTTTTTTTTGAAAAAAAAAACAATTCCTGAATTGTTGGATTTTGTTTATTCTTCCTCCCAAAAATCAGAATAGAAAGCGATCAAAAAATGTCCCGTGCCTGAAAATGTCAACTCGTCCCGCAAAAAACAAGCTGTCACATGACTCTGTCGGACAAAATATGGAAAAATTATAGCTCTCAAAATATGGTGATGCAAAAACTAGTCTTTGCAAAAAAAAAAAAAGTGTATTTTAGTGTGTGACAGCTGTCAATCATAAATACCCGATATGATTCTGGTATCGCTGTAATCGCACCGACCCGAAGAATAAAGTCGTCTAGTCACTTATACCGCACGAGGAACGGTGTAAAAAATAAACGTTAGGGTTAGGGTTGTGCTAGGGTTAGGATTGTGCAAGGGTTAGGGTTGTGCTAGGGTTAGGGTTGGGATTTTTTAAAAAATAAAGCAAAAAAAATGATGACGATATGGCGACTAGTGTTGAGCGCAAGTGCTCGCTACTTGAGTTTGCATCGGGTGCTTGGGTATGCACTGAGTATCGCGGGTGCTCGAGTGACATGCTCGAGTCTCCGCCCCATATGCTTTGCGGGCAAAAACAACCTTGCGGGGATTGCCTGCCATGCACGAGTGATCCCTGCATGTTTTTTTTTTGGTGTCTAACAACCGTGAAACATGCAGGGCGGGGACTCGAGCATGTCACTAGAGTACCCGCTATATATGGTGCATACCTGAGTACCCGGTGCAAACTCAAGTAGCGAGCACTTGCGCTCAAGACTAATGACAACTTATTCAATATGATGACCTAATGTTATCAATTTCTGTGTCGTACCTCTGGGTTAAAAATGTTCACCATACCCCTTGATAAAATCCTTGAGGGGTCTAGTTTCCAAAATGGGGTCACTTGAGGGGGGTTTCCACTATTTAGGCACATCAGGGGCTCTCCAAACGCGACATGGCGTCTGCTCTCGATTCCAGCCAATTTTGTGTTCAAAAAGTCATACAGTGCTCCTTCCCTTCTGAACCCTGTCATGCACCCAAACACTGTATTTTCCCCACATATGGGGTATCAGTGTACTCAGGAGAAATTGCACAAAAGTTTTTGGGGTCCATTTTCTCCTCTTACCGTTGTGAAAATAAAAAGTTTGAGGCTAAAAGATCATTTTTGTGGAAAAAGTTAGATTTTTTTATCTTTACGGCTCAATGTTATAAACTTCTGTGAAGCACCTGGGGGTGCAAGGTGCTCACCGCACATCTAGATAAGTTCCCTGAGGAGTCTAGTTTCCAAAATGGTGTCACTTGTGGGGGGGTTTCCACTGTTTAGGCACACAGGAGCTCTCCAAATGCAACATGGCGTCCGCTAATTATTCAAGCAAATTTTGCATTCAAAAAGTCTAATGGCGCTCCTTCCCTTCCGAACCCTGCCGTGTGCCCAAACAGTGGTTTTCTCCACCATATGGGGTATCGGCGTGCTCAGGAGAAATTGCACAACAAATTTTGGGGTCCATTTTTTCCTGTTATCTTTGCAAAAATAAAAATATTGGGTGGGGTCTAAAGAAATATTTTTGTGAAAAAAAATAAATGTTCATTTTTTTCTTCCACGTTCCAAAAATTCCTGTGAAGCACCTGAAGGGTTAATAAAGTTCTTGAATGTGGTTTTGAGCACCTTGAGGGGTGCAGTTTTTAGAATGGTGTCACTTTTGGGTATTTTCTGTCATAAAGGCCCCTCAAAGTCACTTCAAATGTGATGTGGTCCCTAAAAAAAATGGTTTTGTAAGTTTTGTTGTAAGAATGAGAAATCACTGGTCAACTTTTAACCCTTATAGCTCCCTAAGAAAAAAAAATGTTGGTTCCAAAATTGTGCTGATGTAAAGTAGGCATGTGGGAAATGTTATTAACTATTTTCTCTTCTCTGATTTAAGGGCATGAAAATTCAAAGTTTGAAAATTTGCGAAATTTCTGATTTTTTCACAAATAAACGCAAGTGATATCGAAGAAATTTTACCACAATCATGAAGTACAATATGTCACGAAAAACAATCTCAGAATCAGGGGGATCCGTTAAAGCGTTCCAGAGTAATTACCTCATAAAGTGCAAATTTAATATCACCGTAATTGTTCTGACCTGAAGAATAAAGTTAGTATATAATAAATGCTGTAAAAACAAAAAAGAGTGGCAGAATTTTCTTTTTTTCATCTCATTTGGAATCTTTTTCTCATTATTCTGTACATTGTATAGTAAGATGATTGGTGTCATTAAGAACTACAGCTCGTTTCGCAAAAAAACAAACAAGCCCTCATACGGCTATGCTAAAGGGAAATGAAAGGAAAAAAATGAAAAGGTAAAAACCAAAAAATTGCCTTGGATGGGAAGGGGCTAAATGACCGCTGATAGGATTGCGTGTAGATGATCGTCAGTCGCCTAATAGCCGCAGCCAGCCATTCTAAATGGGCCTATGTGTAGGTCCACCGGTGAAGGATATGCTGTGGATTTTTCACATTTGGTGATGGAAAATCCACAGCGTATCACAAAACCAGTGCATTTTACCCAAACCCATTCACACAGAGCGTAATATACCTGTGGTGCAGATTTTAGGTCTGTAACGTGTCATAGGACAATAAGCCCTGAATAATCACTGTGTACAGCTTGCGGTTCTCTGAAGCGGATGCTTTTTGAATGAATATTCACCAGATAAACCACGCCGCGGTCGCTTTCTCACCAGCGGTTTTGATGATGCGGTTTTTGAAACCAAAGTCCTGAGTGGATTTGGAAGGGGGGAGTGGAATCTTTCTTATGGATGTCCCTTTCTCCACTAGTCATTCTTAACATTGGCGTCAAATACTGCATTAAATACAGGTCATGTGTGAGAGCCAAGGCTATTATACTCTGGCACTGAAGGGGTAAATGAAACGAGTGTGGCAGACACTAACGGCAGGTGTGGACGATGCCTGTGAGTGGAGGGCACGGGCACACGCATCTCATGCCCATTACATGACTGAGGAGTAACTTGAAGGATCTGACATCACTTGGGCGCCGGTGATTGGTCGCCCGACAATCCGTCCCTCTTCTCCCCTCCCTCCATTCAAACGTGCTGTGACTAGCTAGCTAGCAAGGCTGCGCTGACAGCTGTGCGGACCCCTGCGCCCTGATGCACCATCCTCTCCGGCGCCCGGTGCCCATCCGCGGCCATTCCTCCTAGTGGATCTGACCTCTCCTCCCTGCTGGATCCTGCCAATCAGGGAGATTCACTGCACCAGCTGCCCCCTCCTCCCCCAGCTCCAGAAAGCCTGGGGGCTGCTGCTGAGCGGAACTCCCCATCTTCCATAGGCATCATCCTGTCTGCCTGGCCCCCTGTATCACATATAGCCATCTTCCAGATGTGCAGAAGGTAAGGCCGGGAAGGGGCACCCACTTACTGCCCAAGGCAGCTGATGCCAGGGCCACCCCTCTATCCTTCATGCAAGGGTAGGTCTTCATGGACATCCTTGTCTTTACAGCAATTCATGTGTTAATCCTAAAAGGAGCGGGCGTTTCATAATAATATCATTCTAAATTCTTCTGCCAGTCATGGAGCCAGGACATAAAATACAACATGTGGAGATGCCATCTTCTCTGGGTTATGTGGACCTTCTCATTCAAAGTGGTAGACAATTCATTGGAGCCTTGCAGGAATGCAAAGACTGTGGCTTGGCATCATCATGGGACATATTACAAGCTCATGCCAATTTCACCTGGATGGAGCTGTTGGGTGTCATTTTATGTGCCCTGGCATGGACTGGTCTGCGCATGGCAACTACGACATGGATCTTCCAAGTAAGTGTGGTTATATGAGCCATGTGTCCGAGAGCTGAGAGTTCATGTGTGAGGACAGGAGCAGTAGGCACATGTGCCAACACAGAGCTTTAGGTCGCCATCCTCCTCAGTCACACTGGTATAGTACAGAACTGTATGTTTGCTTCTCTTATGTGTACCTGAAGAGTAGACCTTGGTGGCACACCCTACAATACCGCCTAATAAAACACTACAGTACTTACTGCCACCAAGCTCATTATATGACAGAACTCATGGAATTGCCCACTTCATGGCGCTCGGATGACTAAACACCTACTAATACAAAGTTACCAGGGCTTTGTCCATGTGTAGGCGCCATCTCACTAGCTACTTAATACAGACCTGGTCCTACACCTGTTATTTTCTGCTAGACACACATCGGGACTCCTTAGGGTATGTTCACACATGGTATTTTTGCTGCGTTTTTTACCTAAGTGTATTTGGTGTGTTAAATATGGAGTGTTTCACAGTACCAACATAATCAGATCTCAGAAATCTGTTTTTTTTTTCCCATATGTATTCCTCCCTGCTGTGTTTTTGCTAAGGCGCAGCATGTCAATTCTTTCAGCACTTTTCACTTATTTAAATGTATGGGTATAAAACATTGGGGAAAATGGAAAAACGATGCAAATAATGGATGTAAACCGCAGGAATCTTAATAACAAATTTTCCTGCCACCACTCAGATTTTTGGTGCAGACCCTCCTCCCCCACCAGCTTTAAAAGATTTCATATTTTGCATTTGACTGCAGACTTGTGAATCCTCACATTGTGCATAGCGTACGCTGTGAGGATTCTCCTTTGCCAGGAGCGGGCGGTCATGTAACTGAAAGTATGTGATGTTCGGTCACATTCCGACTAGACATGCACGGCTTCGCTCAATATAAGTGAATTGAGTGAGGCAGCACGTCTAGTCGGAATGAGGACAAAAGTATGCATATCTTTTATTTGCGGTCTCATGACCGTCCAGTCTCGCTGCCGGAACCGGAGATTCCTGACAGCATGCACTATGCACAATGTGAGGATTCACAACACTATAGTTACATACAGTGACTGAAGACTTTCGTGCTAAACCTGGACAACCCCTTTAATGCAGGCGTCACTGATGCTCCGCTGCATTTTACTATGGATGATTGTATGCCCTAAAGAATGCGGTCTCACACTAGCTAGTGGGAGCACAGTGTTTAGGGCAGAAAATGCTTTGGGGGCCATTGTTATACTTTATTAATACAAGTGTCACTGACGCTCCGCTGCTCTTCACTTTGCATGTCTGTCAATTAGAGATGAGCAGATAATTTTTGCAAGCTCAGTCCACGGTCCAGGTCAGTGCTCTCTGGCTGTGGACCGGAGTTGCCCGAATCACTTCAGGATCCCAGGCTGAGCTTATGATTAGCCGGGCTGGCGAGACACCACCTGTGCACCGTAGAGATGAGGTCATGCCAGGCCGGCGGATCAAACGCCATGATGGGGAATCTGGAAGCTTAGGAAATTTGCGCAGCTCCTATCCACAGCCAGAGAGCACTGACCTGGACCGTGGACCGAGCTTGCAATAATGATCTGCTCATCTCTAATTGACAGGCACAAAGCCATTCGCCCATATGTACACTCAATACTCTAAAGTGAGCTCTCGGCCTTTAACAGCGCGATCTCGATGTTATAACGTACAGAGCAGTGTTTAGAAGGGTGGCAAGCATCAGTGACACCTGTATTAGTAAAGTAAAACTATGGCCTCCAGCAGGGCAACAACTACTACTGTGTAGAACAGAGAGAGCGGTATTTGGACGAATGACAGGAGAAGAGTGCATGCGCATTAGAAGGACGCGCAGAGAAGAGAGAACCCGGAGAAGTTGTGCCAACCACAAGATACTTCTTTGGAAGAAACAAGGTGATATAAAAAAAGGGTTTTGGATAGATACTGACTTTCAAAGAGGCCTCTATCGATCCAAAACAACTAGTCAAAATAATGGATTAGTTACTACTAGAAAGTTACATTTGGTGATAGTTCCTCTTTAAAGGGCCTGACTGCTGAATCTTGACAGCATGTGGTGCACACTGTCACGATTCCTTGTGCTAGTTGTTGGTCATGTGACTGGATGTATGCGATTTACACACGTGCGGTCATGGGACGGCTTGTCTCACCCGGCTGCTCTCTATTGAAGTGAATTGAGAGAAGACGGATGAGAGTGGGCACGTGACCACATTCATGCGGGAACGATTTGGCACATAGAGTGACTGTAGATTTTTGTCTGAAGGATGGACGACCCCTTTAATAAGGTTCTCTATCTCTTGCAGCTTCAATCTATTCTGCACCTCTATTCTTCACTTTGCAAAAAAAAAGTGTTCCCTTCTTCTCAACCTTCACCTTAGTTCTGGTTTCAAAAGTAATGGACACCTGACAGAACTGACCATTATGATAGTGTGAACAGAAGCACCGGGCACATATATATTTTTTTAAAATGTGTCTATATATGTATATACAATGTAATGGATCCATTTTGTGATCTCATTTAGCTTGGATGTACACAGATTGCAAGAATGTTCTCTATTTTGATGAAGCCTTGTATTGCCATTCCGTACATACATGTGCCATCCATGTGTCGACTTGGCACGGGTCTGGTAAATTTGACATCATGTATGTGCCCCATTATCTCTCATGTATTACAGCAGAGAGTGATGCACAGATATTACACATCTAAATTCAGAACAACATCCTGACTCATTAGAAAACATGGCCAAGTATTTGTAATGTCATTGTCCTTTATTCAGTCTTTAAAACCCGGGCATGACTGTTCTTCCTTGTCCTCGCATAGACAAATGTGAATTCCTGCCCTCTTACTACTTTGTGCACAGAAGCATAGCAAGACTTTCACCTCCAGCCAAAATCACAGGGGGTGGAGAAGGGATTTAACAGAGGAGAACTAAATGGTTGCAGCTGCAGAACATTCACCCATAGCAACTTTAGCATCCCACAGGGTTTCTATAGTCACCTAGTGGTAGCACATTGATCTGTCGGAGGATGTGTAACTCTACACTGCTAAGCGTCTGTTCCTACCATACAAATACATCCAGCAAAATAGTTTGAATACAAGAGCAAAACAAGTCAAAACCTTGTAGGTCATCTCAGCTTGTAAATTAAAGGGGTTGCCTCACCTAGATAACCCTATATGAACTTACCTTATTTTGCGGTCCTCCTCTCTGGATCCCCTCACTGCAGAATGTGGCTCCTATTCGGCTAACCTATTACCTGTTTATATGTAAAGAGGACCTTTCAATTCAAGTACTGCTATTCCACTGATTCTGGAACAGTTTTTCTTCTGTGTCCGTCTGTTCCCATTCCCAAGTTATGCCCCCCAATAATAGAGAAGCAAATTTTCCCTTCATCCAACTGGGCATATATACTAAATAACTTCTGCTTTTTATCCTCCAATGCTGGCCAATCAAAACACAGCCATACCCCCAAATTTCCCCTCCCACATCATGAGGCCCCCAATGACCCCCAACACAGTATGATGCCCACAGTGACCTCATCTGCAGTATAATGACCCCCACATAGTTTAAAACCTCCACAGTTCACCACACAGTATGATGGCCCCCACAGCTCCTCCACACAGTATGCTTCCCCCTCCTCCCACACATTATGATGCTCCCACCACCTGACCACACAGGATTATGGCCCCCACGACATCCCACACAGTACTATGATCCCCCACACAATATTATGACAATCAGAGCCCCTCAAGAAAGTATGATGCTTTTTCACAGGCCTCCACACTGTATGATAACTCCCCACACGGTATGTCCACTTCAGCTCCCCACACAGTATGATGTCCCCCTCAGCTCCCCACACAGTGTTATGACCCCCACACACATTATGATGGCTTCTACACAGTATGTTAGACCCCACACACAGTATGATGGCACCCACAGCTTAGTAAGAGAGCCCCCCCCCACAGAGTATGATGTCCACCCCTCAAAACTCCATACAATATGATGGCCCCCCCACACAATATTATGATCCTAGCAGCCACCTACAGGTACTTACTAATAAAAAAAAAACGACCAACCTCTCTCCCATTTTCCCAACGCACTTCTCTAGTCTGCGCACTGTGAGAACTGAGGTTTTGTTCAGCAGGCATAATGTAGTGACACTTCACGCCTGCTGCGCTGTGACTGACGTAAGCACGCATGCAAGGAGTCCTGCAGATATTGATATTGTATCTTTACTGTAATCCTCCTGCTTTACGTAGGATGCTTTTTTTACATTCAAACCAGCCAGCATTGTGGTGGATCGTGTATAGATAGTGCACCTAATTCATTATTTGTGATTATTTTTTTAAGTTACTTTTTCTTGTCTTGACATATTCATTGACAGTATTGTGCGCCATATTCATAAAATTCAGTTCATGGATTTTTCGCAAAATTAAAATTGCTCTTTATCTCTGTTTTTAACCTGCTTTGCGGCTTTCTAGCGCAAAATGTTGCATATTCTGCTACAGTGTCGCAAAAATTGCACAAAAATTTCAGGTGGACATAAAATCAATACAGGAAGGAGATTAAAGTACATTTGCACCAGATTTTGCAATCTTTCAAAAAAAGTGGCATGATGACAAATTGGCCAAAAACATCTGGAAACCTTAAACTCTGCCCACAGTGGCACTAAAAGAAAAAAAACCTGGTGAATACATATAAAATTGACTTCAAAAAGTGCAAATTAAAAGATGAATACGATGCACACGAAGGAAAAGCGAGAAAAACAAAACTAGACAAAAAATAATTGCCAATGCAATAATGACGGTCACAAGTATGAGGTACTAGGACACATTGGACCAAAGATTTGTTCCAGAACTAAAGTATGTTGGGAAGATTTTTAACAATACAATGAATGAGCTTTTTATCAAACTATCATCTTCTGAAAAAGTTGTGTTTATTTGATATTTTTGTCCAATAGTAGTAGATGGCTGTATTTAGGTCACATAGCTAATGCACAAAAATTCTTTCCATGAAAGCTCTTTTGTCCTTTTAGATTTACTTCCGGACATTAAGTGATCTAACATGCAGTGCTCAGCATAAATGAGTATACCCCAACAGATTCCTCAGAAAACCTTTTAGTTTCCTTTCAGAATCAACATTTACTCTGGGATACCATTCTACAAAATACTCCCACAAATTTAGGCCATTGATTGCAAACAAGATTTGTTATTTTGCACACTCAAAAAAGCAATTTTTCTAACAAATTCATTCAAAACTGTGTTTCCAAAATGAGTACACCCCATTGAAAGTCATAGGAGCAAAGCCAACGTTTAGACAACAACATTCACAAGAAAGGTGAAGGCTACAAGAAGATCAGCAGAGCTTTACTTACACTGGTATACAGTGATTTTTGTGCCACTGATGTTTGAACGGTTTTATATTAAGTTTATGGTGCTGATTAAGAATATGACTTTGGTTTTGCCAGATTGGCTCTAGTTTCTGATATATTTAATAGTTAATTAATTACAGTAGAATTCTGGCTTTAAAAAGTCGATTTTATAGCATTGTAAGGCTACAAATTGTAATACAAAATTATTTTATGGGATATTTCATTACCTAAGACACTGTTAAACAATCAAAAGACAGACCAAAAGATATTGCATTTGTTATCCCACACAAGTCGCATTAGGGGCATGCATTATTTTCATGGATGAATTATCTTAAAAACTAGAACCAATTCAGCAAAAGTAATGGGATTTTTTAATTCAGCACCCTCAAGATACCCTAAATCCATTCAAAAAAACCTTAGCACCTGAAAAAAAAATTTTTGTAGACCTGTGTTATCAGTCAAAATACTGCAGCAAAAAAGAATCAAAAATTCAACAAAAATGGAACTGAAACAGTCTCACAGAGGCGTTTAGGCCAACCACGGAAGTTAGCACCTAAAAAGGAGTATCTTCTGATGAGAAGGGTTGAAGAAAATCGACATGCAAGTTCAGTGTAGTTAGCTATAGAAGTAGAAATCAAACGAGTGTTTCCCATGACAAAATACAGTGTAGACTGCAGAGGAATGGCATGCATGGGTGTCGTCTATGAAGGAAGCCTCCTAAAGCCCATGCACACAAAAGCCCACCTATAATTTGTCAGGGCCCATGCTGAAAAATATGAAAGCTATTGGGACTTTATGACCTAGAGCGATGAGACAAAGATAAATGTTTTTGGGACTGGTGGCTTCAAAACTGTATGGCGTCACAAAAGTGAGGGGTACAATGAAAAATCTATGGTCCCTACAGTGAAACATGGTGGTGGCAGTGTCCTTATGTGGGGCTACATGAGTGCTTCTGGTGTCAGGGAGCTACATTTCATTGATGGTATCATGAATGAACAGATGTACTGCTGTATACTGAAAGAGAAGATGCTACCATCACTCTGTGCCCTTGGTGGATGTGCACTTTTCCAACTTGACAATAATCCAAAACACACATCTAAGGTCACTGTTGCATTTCTGAAGATGAAGAACAGTGAAAGTGATTCCGTGGCCAAGTCTGTCTCCAGATCTGAACCCAACTGAACACCTATGGGAAATTCTGATGAGACAAGTTGAACATCACTCTCCATCCAGCATCCAGGTTATAAAATAGATCGTTCTTGAAAAATGGAAAAAGATACTTGTTCATTCCATGCCTAGAGGACTTGGTGCTGTCCTTAAAACTCACAGAGGTCATAGAAAATACTAGATGTAGTTGTTTTTGAAGTGGAGTATATTAATTTTTGCATCAGCAATTTGAGTAAAACTGAAAATTTTGTAGTGAAAGTTATATTATTAACCTTACTTTAATGTTATGGGTTGAAAAAATGTTTTCTCAAGCTTGTCAAAAGTTTGGAAATTGTTCTTGCGTTCAGTGAGATATTGATTGAAATCTTACTTCTCAAAGGGGGTGTACTCATTTATGCTGAGCACAGTATATGGATGCTTTGACTAGACAAACATTCAGCCAACTTTTATTTATTGTATATGACCACCCGTAAAGGGTTAGTTTTATTTCACAATTATACGGTGCTTTACAGTGAGCTCTTGCTCTGGGTTTTCCATCAAATCCCTGAAAAATGGGATTAAGATGGAACCCCCGACCGAGCCATTCTGTTTACCCTTCGTTTGGCCTCTGATCTGGTAGTGTCTGTCTTTATTAGGCAGACACAATAGCATGGTAGACCATACTTTTGTCTGCATAAAAAGATGGACACTGCTGGAACAGAGTCCAAAGTGCCTCTGCTACATTACACTAAATAGCTCCGTTGGGGATTTAATCTAAATTCAGTTTTTCTGGAATTTAGACGGAATCTCAGATGCAGTGCTCAGCGTAGAGCACAATGATAAATGTGAACCTGGTCTTATGTGCATCATTAAAAGTTATCATCTATGCTAACTAGGGTAAGACTGCTTTAGAAACACATGCAGTTTTGTATTCTTTTTAAATATATGGCTTGTATTTTCAGCTGTATAGATAGGCAGACAAACAGGAGGTACACAGATGTATCTTATTTAATCACATTGTTAGGTAATGAAGTTCTGTATACAGCACTGACATTGACTTTCAAAGCCTGATGTTTAACAACCTAACATCCTTTACCACTTAACAGTTTCCATTTGCAACAATGAGCCATTTGTTTTGTAAGTGACATGACCTAAAGTGACATAAGCTAATACCTTCCTTCTCACACGCTAACCGATATCTCAAGTCTTCTACTATATACCAGTGGTTTGGAGAGCGCACACTAAATACATTGCCAATGTTAGTCATGTAAAGTATATAAAGGGTTCCCCAAAGTTAAGGAGGCTGTCCACTATTATTATTATTATTTATTATTATAGCGCCATTTATTCCATGGCGCTTTACATGTCAAAAAGGGGGTATACATAGCAAAAACACTTACAATAATCTTGAACAAACCCTGCTTATTCAATTCAGGGCCCCATAAAAAAAACAATCTATACTCACCTCCCGCAGGTGCGCTGTTCCAGTGATATCGGTGCTGTTGTTACCGGCATGTGACATGACCTTGTTGGGTCATGTGACCGCTGCTACCAATCAGAGACCACTGATTGGCTGCAGCTCATCCATATTTCATCACAGCGGACATCTGCTCTGATGAAATAGTAAAGGCTGTATACACTATTTTTATTTTCAATGGATGCTGAATTAATTAAGCGAGGGTTGTCCAGTAGTGGAGAATAAGTTTTTGTCATGAACGAACATAAAGGAAAAAAGCAAATTAGCTAGCATGTCCAAACAAAATATGAAACAAGCGTTAAAGTTACCATGCCATTGGTAGATTGGGTCTCGCATTTTTGATCACTTATACTTAGAAACTCCTTAACATGTATAATAAATATAGCATTAATGAAAGTCACATATACAACTTGTCCACACATTGCTTTTTTTTTCCACATATTTTTACCGTGGAAAACATGCAAAGAGAATGAGATGTCTTACATCTCAAACACGTGCTGCTTATTTTTTCCTGCCAGATTTGAATCCTCATAGCATTTTTTCAAATTTGCAGCATGTCAACTTTTTCAGCGTTTTTGCCTCTTTTTTCAACTGTTCAATTGAATAGTAAAAACACAAGTAAAAACATATAAAAAGTACACAAATTTTTCCTGTTTTTACCTAAAACTGTTTTTTTTTTTTCCGCAGAAAAATATGCTGCAATACTAAATGTGGGCACATACATAGGGGCGTAATGACCACGTTCGCAAAGGTCGCGACCGAGCCCATGAAGGTGGGGGCTCACCAAAGTCAGCACAATCTTCAACTGGATGTGCATCCTTGGACGCGCATTCAGCTGAAGTGTATTGCAGCGCAGAGACCCGTCGGGTCCGTGCGCTGCAATATATGCTGACGGCCAATCAGAGGCCAGCAACTGACATCGGCATGCAAGTGACTGTGCAGTGATGTCATGCGCTCCCGTCGCTTGCACGCTTAAGTCAGCTGCCAGCTTCAGAAGAGAATGCCGTGTTGCGGGGGTGCGGATAGGAGGTGAGTGTAACGGTTTATTTTTTTTCAATGCATTAAAGCTGCAGAACGAGGGATATATACCAGGATGGAGGATATATATACCAGGATGGGGAACATATATACCAGGATGGGGGATATGTATACCAGGATTGGGGATATATATATAATACCAGGATGGGGGATATACAGTACAGACCAAAAGTTTGGACACACCTTCTCATTTAAAGATTTTTCTGTATTTTCATGACTATGAAAACTGTACATTCACACTGAAGGCATCAAAGCTATGAATTAACACATGTGGAATTATATACTTAACAAAAAAGTGTGAAACAACTGAAAATATGTCTTATATTTTAGGTTCTTCAAAGTAGCCACCTTTTGCTTTGATGACTGCTTTGCACACTCTTGGCATTCTCTTGATGAGCTTCAAGGGGTAGTCAGCGGAAATGGTCTTCCAACAATCTTGAAGGAGTTCCCAGAGATGCTTAACACTTGTTGGCCCTTTTGCCTTCACTCTGCGGTCCAGCTCACCCCAAACCATCTCGATTGGGTTCAGGTCTGGTGACTGTGGAGGCCAGGTCATCTGGCGTAGCACCCCATCACTCTCATTCTTGGTCAAATAGCCCTTACACAGCCTGGAGGTGTATTTGGGGTCATTGTCCTGTTGAAAAATAAATGATGGTCCAACTAAACGCAAACCGGAAGGAATAGCATGCCGCTGAAAGATGCTGTGGTAGCCATGCTGGTTCAGTATGCCTTAAATTTTGAATAAATCCCCAACAGTGTCACCAGCAAAGCACCCCCACACCATCACACCTCCTCCTCCATGCTTCACGGTGGGAACCAGGCATTTAGAGTCCATTCGTTCACCTTTTCTGCGTCGCACAAAGACATGGTGGTTGGAACCAAAGATCTCAAATTTGGACTCATCAGACCAAAGCACAGATTTCCACTAGTCTAATGTCCATTCCTTGTGTTCTTTAGCCCAAACAAGTCTTTTCTGCTTGTTGCCTGTCCTTAGCAGTGGTTTCCTAGCAGCTATTTTACCATGAAGACCTGCTGCACAAAGTCTCCTCTTAACAGTTGTTGGAGATATGTGTCTTCTGCTAGAACTCTGTGTGGCATTGACCTGGTCTCTAATCTGAGCTGCTGTTAACCTGCGATTTCTGAGGCTGGTGACTCGGATAAACTTATCCTCAGAAGCAGAGGTGACTCTTGGTCTTCCTTTCCTGGGGCGGTCCTCATGTGAGCCAGTTTCTTTGTAGTACTTGATGGTTTTTGCAACTGCACTTGGGGACACTTTTAAAGTTTGCCCAATTTTTCGGACTGACTAACCTTCATTTATTAAAGTAATGATGGCCACTCGTTTTTCTTTACTTAGCTGCTTTTTTTTTGCCATAATACAAATTCTAACAGTCTATTCAGTAGGACTATCAGCTGTGTATCCACCTGACTTCTGCACAACACAACTGATGGTCCCATCCCCATTTATAAGGCAAGAAATCACACTTATTAAACCAGACAGGGCACACCTGTGAAGTGAAAACCATTTCCGGTGACTACCTCTTGAAGCTCATCAAGAGAATGCCAAGAGTGTGCAAAGCAGTCATCAAAGCAAAAGGAGGCTACTTTGAAGAACCTAGAATATAAGACATATTTTCAGTTGTTTCACACCTTTTTGTTAAGTATATAATTCCACATGTGTTAATTGATAGTTTTGATGCCTTCAGTGTGAATGTACAAATGAAAATACAGAAAAATCTTTAAATGAGAATATGTGTCCAAACTTTTGGTCTGTACTGTATATACGAAGATGGGGCCCAGCATAAGGGACAAATACACTGTTCAAAAAAATAAAGGGAACACTTAAACAACAGAATATAACTCCAAATAAATCAAACTTCTGTGAAATCAAACTGTCCACTTAGAGAGCAACACTGATTGACAATCAATTTCACATGCTGTTGTGCAAATGGAATAGACAATAGATGGAAATTATTGGCAATTATCAAGACATCCTCAATAAAGGAGTGGTTCTGCAGGTGGGGACCACAGACCACATCTCAGTACCAATGCTTTATGGCTGATGTTTTGGTCACTTTTGAATGTTGGTTGTGCTTTCACATTCATGGTAGCATGAGACGGACTCTACAACCCACAGAAGTTGCTCAGGTAGTGCAGCTCATCCAGGATGGCATATTAATGCGAGCTGTGTTAAGAAGGTTTGCTGTGTCTGTCAGCATAGTGTCCAGAGGCTGGAGGCGCTACCAGGAGACAGGCCAGTACACCAGGAGATGTGGAGGGGGCCATAGGAGGGCAACAACCAAGCAGCAGGACCACTACCTCCACCTGTGTGCAAGGAGGAACAGGAGGAGCACTGCCAGAGCCCTGCACAATGACCTCCAGCAGGCCACAATGTGCATGTGTCTGCACAAACGGTTAGAAACCGACTCCATGAGGGTGGTATGAGGGCCCGACCTCCACAGATGGGGGTTGTGCTCACAGCCCAACACCGTGCAGGACGCTTGGCATTTGCCACAGAACACCAGGATTGGTAAAGTCTCCACTGGAGCCCTGTGCTCTTCACAGATGAAAGCAGATTCACACTGAGCACATGTGACAGACATGACAGAGTCTGGAGACGCCGTGGAGAGCGATCTGCTGCCTGCAACATTCTTCATCGTGACCGGTTTGGCAGTGGGTCAGTAATGGTGTGGGGTGGCATTTCTTTGGAGGGCCGCACAGTCCTCCATGTGCTCGCCAGAGGTAGCCTGACTGTCATTAGGTACCGAGATGAGATCCTCAGACCCCTTGTGAGACCATATGCTCGTGCGGTTGGCCCTGGGTTCCTCCTAATGCAGGACAATGCCAGACCTCATGTGGCTGGAGTGTGTCAGCAGTTCCTGCAAGATGAAGGCATTGAAGCTGTGAACTGGCCCGCCCGTTCCCCAGACCTGAATCCGATTGGGCACATCTGGGACATCATGTCTCGCTCCATCCACCAATGTCATGTTGCACCACAGACTGTCCAGGAGTTGGCGGATGATTTAGTCCAGGTCTGGGAGGAGATCCCACAGGAGACCATCCGCAACTTCATCAGGAGCATGCCCAGGCGTTGTAGGGAGGTGACACAGACACGTGGAGGCCACACACAATACTGAGCCTCATTTCGACTTGTTTTAAGGACATTACATCAAAGTTGGATCAACCTGTAGTGTGGTTTTCCACTTTATTTTTGGGGGTGACTCCAAATCCAGGCCTCCATTGGTTAATAAATTTGATTTCCATTGATGATTTTTCTGTGATTTTGTTGTCAGCACATTCAACTTTGTACAGAGCAAAGTATTCAATGAGAATATTTCATTCATTCAGATCTAGGATGTGTTATTTCAGTGTTCCCTTTATTTTTTTGAGCAGTGTATTTCAGGGTGGGGAACATACTTACCAGGTTGGGGGATATATATACCAGGATGGGGCCCAGGATAAGGGATATAATATATATCAGAATGGGGCCCAGGATAGGGGACATATATAGCAGGATGGGGCCCAGGATGGGTGATATATATATCAGGATGGGGGATATACTGTATATACCAGCATAGGGCCCAGGATAAAGGGACATGTATACCAGGATGGGGAATATATATACCTGGATGGGGCCAGGAAGGGGAACATGTATACCATGATGCCATGATATATATGTATTCCAGGATGAGGGACATATACACCAAAATGGAGCATATATATAATCAGGATGGGGGACCCAGTCCAAATCTTGGATCGGGGCCCATCGGACTCTAGTTACGATACTGCACATACCCATATAATGTTTTTTTTTCTCCCATTCCATTGTACTAGTGTACAAATACATAACTATGAAAAAAGCCAACAATATGTGATTAGCTTTTGTTCAAGTGCTTTTACAAATTTAATATAGCAAGTTTTACAAAGTCCTTTCATATTCAAAGGCTGAAAAGTAATTGGATGATTGACTGATCAGCTGTTTCATGATCCAATATGATCTGTTAAATGTACTAGATAAAGAGAGTTGATTCCTAGTGTTGAATTTGCATTTTCTAGCTTTTCATTAGAACTTTCAATATGCCGTCCATCCATTATTAAGCTGAAAATAACTGCAGAAGTAGATACTGTAGCAATACCACTGCAGGAATAGTACGTGTGAGAGAAGATAACATGTTTCCACGTAGTTGTAAAAAAAAATCTTTGCATGATTTACAATGGCCTGTGTCTGAAGAAAACGTGATGATCTGCAGTATGGCCGGGGAGTGCTGTGTCCCATGTTTATATCTCCTAGTAGCTAAATCCTAATTTTAGACCTAGGTCATAGAGCAGCACAGGGAAACTGCTGAGGGATACAAGAGGTATGATTACCTCCAATCCTAAACATAGCTACCAAACAGAAGAACACAGAACCCCCTTTAGGTCCACGTTATGTTGTTTCATTTTTAGATGTGTGTAATTCATGTGTAGTTTTCTTTGTAGGATTTTATTGCAGTTAGTGAATTATCTGCTTTTATCACCTATTCTCGTAGTCACTGCTTCAGACATTATTGCGTGTATTCTTTTATGTAGTTACCTTCTTATTGCATTTAGGCCTCATTCAGATGTCCGTGTTGCATGTGTGTGTGTGTCCTATGCTTTTCATGGATACAACACGTACCCATTATAGTCTATGGGGCTGTTCACACGTCAGGGTTTTTTAACAGAACGTGTGTCCATGCAAAACTCAAGGAGACATGTCCGTTTATTCTGGCAGCACAGATGAAAAGTGATAATACAAGTCTATAGTCTCTTTGAAAATCACAGATAGCGCACGGATGCCTTATGTGTGCAGTCCCTGTGCCATCCGTGTGCTGTCCGTGTTTAACATTACAAAGGATAAGAGAGGCTTTGTAATTTATTTATTTCTTTATCTATCCATGAAAAACCCTGATGACAAAAACGGACACACGGACCGTACACTGATGACACATGGATCCAAAACACTGATGACACAGGCACCATTTTTTGCATGCATGAAAAATACTGATGTCTGAATAAGGCCTTAGAGAGCTTTCAGAAACCTCATTTTTGCCATATGTTTTGACTCCACAGGTTAATCCAACAGGCACTAAATATTCCACACCATGACAGGTCCCTCCTTTTAAACGCATTAACAAGATTTCTGCCTTCCCCTACAGCCATTTATCAAATGGTGTCACCTGCGGCCAAAAGAAGCAGAAAAGGTCCCGGAGAGTACATGGAAACTCCTCTTCTACAGTTGTTCATGGTCTTACTGTTTCTACCTCCTTTTCTTCACTGAACACAACTTCTTTCATGACCCCCCTTCTACGTTTCATGGTACGTAAACCTTGTCACCCTAAAATGTAACAAAAGGACAGATTTGGTTTTAGTAAAAAAAAAGTAGATTTCAGCTACAAAATTCCATATCTATTTTGGTTACTAAAAGTATCAATCTGTAGATAATGAGATTTTCCGACTGTAGATGTTGGGATTTCCCATTGAGTGGCCATGTAAGATAATTACTCTGTAGTATCTCAATGATGATTTACATAAGGTCTATGCTGGAATGTGGCACAGTTCAGTCTATGTGATTGAACACATGCATGAAGACCTCTTTACAGGATCAGGATTTTAAGACTCATCTTTCCTAAGCAGCACAGCTGTTGAGGTCTACTGTCCATGACATCTGCCACATGAAAGATAGAAACCCACCAAGTTATGCCAGCAGTCAGCTGTGACTCTTTCTTACTGACATTCATGTATGAAAAGCTTTGTGTGAATGGCTGCACAGCTGTCAGACCTGCGCTCTTGGCAGAGAAGGTGTTGTGTTGAATAGTTTCAAATATCATCTGCCTCTCTTCGTAGAAGACTTCACCAGTGAGCATGTTCTGGTAGGTGATTCCTTTACAAATGACTTGCTTCCAGACCTATTGTTTTTTTTTCTGGCTAGGGCAAAAATCAAAAGCAGTCATGCACATAATGTCAGCCTAAATGATTGATTTGGACCATATTGGCCAATCACCATTTGGAAATGATACATTGTCACAGTCTGGAGACAAATAAGCAATTCAGAATCCTTACCTTGTGATGTGGGTCTTCTAAGCCCCAGGTCACGGTGGGCACATAGGTCCAAGACGTAGCAGCAGGAAGGCACGTATGCATCGAGGACTTGGAACACTGGAGGCCACAGCTGACATGAAGGAGAAAAGTCCACAACAACGCAGGCAAATGCTGGCCAGGAGTTAATAGAGGTGCACAGCAAGACAAACAGGATTGAAAGTCTTAATACCAATACAAAGGTGTGTGTCTTAGTGGGCCTTAAATAGGCCTAGGCAGATGATGTCATGGCAGCAGGCCGGGTGACTTGTACAGCCCTATATGGAGCACAGCACAGGGCAGCGGCCATAGGATAAGGTGGTGAAGCCCTGCCGAGCCGAGGCATATGGTCTTATGACCAACACCTTGAATCAAAATGCATGGCACTTTTTTTTTATTATAATGTTTATTAAAACAAAACAATTCACACTGGCCACTAGAGCTTTTTTAGATTCCCTCCTTCTGTTGTTTTAGGAAGAGTTTACAACAAGACTTTTTTAATTATCAGAGGCAGGATGCAATTTCAGGTAACCCCTCTATACACAGCTGATAACACAGGATCCACCAATCACAATAGGCAATGTCACAGCTGACCCTGCTCCCTCTTCCTTCGCAATGACCTTTGCGAACGCTCATTAGACACTTCAATACAAAAGATCAGGATCCAACCATTGACGCTATGTACATGTGTCAGTTTCTAAAAAAATGGAATATAGAGTCTAAAAAAAACCCAGTGGCCAACATCAAAATTGCAGGATTTCTATTTTTTATTTTAATATAGATCCTGATATGTAAAATACAAAAAAAAACATTGCCAAAAAAAAAAAAGAATTAAGGAAACCTGTGGCCTCGGAAAACACCATTTACCTGCCAGGAACTTATTTCCTCCCTGTAGCCGCTGTCTTTCAGTCATGGGGGCATGCATGGAGTGGCTGCAGTCACTGCTCGCAGCGCTGTTCACTGTACCATGATCGTCAGCTGTAATCACTCCCCAGCTCTTTGATTGACAGCTTGCTGTGCACATATGCACCGCTGAGTTGGCTGTCAATCAAAGTGCTGGGGCTTTATTACAGCTGATGATCATGGTATAGAGCGGTGATATGAGTGGTGACTGTTAGCCGCACCGTACATGCACCAATGACTAAAAGCCAGAGGCTACAGGAAGGAAATATGTTAATTTTATCTCTGCAGTTGCACTTTCATTAAAGCGGCCAGGAAGCATTGTAAAGCTATTTACCTGCAGATTAACCCTATATCTGCAGGTAAATAGTGTTTTCTAAGGTGACCAGGTTCCATTTAAGACGAAAAGCTGATATAATCAATAGTTCATTTTCTCATGGCCAGCTATAAGGCCTCCTTTAAAGGGAAGCTATCAATTATGAGGCTGATGAGATTATCTAATCACTGACCTGTCCTAAATACAGAGTAAAATCCTTCTGTTTTCACTCCAGACAACAGCAACTTCATTTTCTCCACCAAATTATGTCACATTTATCAGACTTTGTGTCAATACCCTCCATCCTTATATCTTCACTACACTGTGTGCAGAATTATTAGGCAAGTTGTATTTTAGAGGATTATTTTTATTATTGATCAACAACTATGTTCTCAATCAACTCAAAAGACTCATAAATATCCAAGCTTAATATTTTTGGAAGTTGGAGTGTTTTTTTTTTTTATATTTGGCTATCTTTGGAGGATATCTGTTTGTGCAGGTAACTATTACTGTGCAGAATTATTAGGCAACTTAATAAAAGCCAAATATAATCCCATCTCACTTTTTTATTTTCACCAGGTAAACCAATATCAGTGTACAAAATTTAGAAATAAACATTTCTGACATGCAAAAACAAAAACCCAAAAGATTAGTGATCAATATAGCCACCTTTCTTTATGATGACACTCAGCAGCCTTCCATGCTTAGATTCTGTCAGTTGCTTGATCTGTTTTCGATCAACATTGCGTGCAGCAGCCACCACTGCCTCCCAGACACTGTTCCGAGAGGTGTACTGTTTTCCCTCCCTGTAGATCTCACATTTTATGATAGACCACAGGTTCTCTATGGGGTTCAGATCAGGTGAACAAGGGGGCCATGTCATTATTTTTTCTTCTTTTAGACCTTTCCTGGCCAACCACGCTGTGGAGTAGTTGGATGCATGTGATGGAGCATTGTTCTGCATGAAAATCATGTTTTTCTTGAACGATACCGACTTCTTCCTGTACCACTGCTTGAAGAAGTTGTCTTCCAGAAACTGGCAGTAGGTCTGGGAGTTGAGCTTCACTCCATCCTCAACCTGAAAAGGTCCTACAAGTTCATCTTTGATGATACCAGCCCATACCAGTACCCCACCTCCACCTTGCTGGCGTCTGAGTCGGAGTGGAGCTCTCTGCCCTTTACTGATCCAGCCTCTGGCCCATCCATCTGGCCCATCAAGAGTCACTCTCATTTCATCAGTCCTTAAAACCTTTGAAAAATCAGTCTTAAGATATTTCTTGGCCCATTCTTGACGTTTTATCTTATGTTTCTTGTTCAAAGGTGGTCGTTTTTCAGCCTTCCTTACCTTGGCCATGTCCCTGAGTATCGCACACCTTGTGCCTTTTGATGCTCCAGTAATGTTCTAGCTCTGAAATATGGCAAAACTGGTGGCGAATGGCATCTTGGCAGCTTCACGCTTGATTTTCCTCAATTCATGGGCAGTTATTTTGCGCCTTTTTTGGCCAACACGCTTCTTGCGACCCTGTTGGCTGTTTGCCATGAAACGCTTGATTGTTCGGTGATCACGCTTCAAAAGTTTGGAAATTTCAAGACTGCTGCATCCCTCTGCAAGACATCTCACAATTTTGGACTTTTCAGAGCCCGTCAAATCTCTCTTCTGACCCATTTTGCCAAAGGAAAGGAAGTTGCCTAATAATTATGCACACCTTATATAGGGTGTTGATGTCATTAGTCAACACCCCTCCTCATTACAGAGATGCACATCACCAGATTTACTTAATTGGTAGTTGGCTCTCAAGCCTATGCAGCTTGGAGTAGGACAACATGTATAAAAAGTATCATGTGATCAAAATACTCATTGGCCTAATAATTCTGCACACAGTGTATTATACAAAGGGCAAAAACAAGATCTGTCACAATGCTGCTGTTGGGTGAAAATATAAATGTACAGCATGATAGGCCAAATATCGCCAATCATTTTGTGCAAGACCACTGTGTTATTCTTAATGACCTCTTCGCATGAAGACTCAAATGTGCAAATGATTGTCCACATTGTAGATGATCTTGTGTGTAGAGCTAGGTTAAGGCCACGGCCCCACTATCAGTATTTGGTCAGTATTTTTTCTCAGGAGTGGGAGCCAAAACCAGGTGAGGAACAATCAGAGAAAAGGTATAATAGAAACAAGTCACCAATTCTGCATTTATCACCCACTCCTGGTTTTGGCTCCCACTCCTGAGAAAAAATATTGACCGAATACTGACCAAATTCTGATAGTGGGGCCGTGGCCTTTAACTGTTGACCAAACGATTGTTTGACCTCAACGATCCCACCATATATATGCATGCTCGGCTTGGCAGGGCATGCATGTGTCCGCAGTAGGAAGAGGGGAGATTGCAGCTGTCAGACACTTCTTGGAATATGTTTTGGAATAAGGCAATAAAATTCAATATTCCCAATCCTTTTTATTCCTCCAAAATGTATCAATCAAAAAAGAGTCTGGAAGCCATCGCATATATTTGATAGTTCCCATGTGTATGGCTTCCTTTGGCGCTTACAAGATAACGTCACCAAGATAATCCATAATTGCTTAACTTTCTGCTATTTCTCTAGTTAATATTCATGAGGTCTGCCATGGTACTAATCTAATTACAATGTAGTAACATCTATATCATCCATCAATTGTGACAACCATGTTTATAAGTCTGGGGAAGGTGTGCAGTGTCTCACATGTTGCTAGAGTCGCTGAATAGACACATGATCTTGTTTAAGGGCTTGATCTGTAATGTATATTTAAAGTGTATAATTTTTATAACATCTGCTTAGTTTCCATGCTCTCTAACACTGGTGTTTAGATGAAAATGTAATGCAATATAATCAACATTTACTATTTCACTTACTTTACTGTGGATTTCAATAAACGCATTCTCTATTGCATCCCACCGCACTTATCCTCCTGAACAGTAAATGGGAGGTTCAAACCGCATCCTCTTCAGCTCTAATTAGAAACCATGTAAAGGTGCATTTATTCTGCATGGTTATCGTTAATGAGCACTCCTAGAATTGTCCATTCTAAACAGGCTGCTGAACACCCTACCTACCAGCATTTGGCATGGTTTGCCCAAAAGATGATTATTCTCAGCAGCACATTGTGCTGCCGAGAACAATGGTAGCCTATGCGAACTGAACAATTTATTCAGATCATTCAGTGTATACATGATAATAAACGACCGCCAACTAGCAAGCAAGTAGCAAATCGAAGGTACTTAAGTTCCGGCTGTCGGCTAGTGATGGAACTTTAGTGTCTATAGTGTCTATCAGCTGTCATTGATAGAACAGGAATCCCATAACTGAGGGGGCGATAAAGTGCCCATTTTCAGATTGGAAATAGATGATTTTTCTAAAAGGAACCTTTGTGAATGATTATGTCCTGTGAATACGTCTGTACTACCTGGTTTTCCAGTCATTATTTTTCCACTATAAAGTACAACTAATTTGCCTTTATTAATTTATATGACAGATTTATGTTTTCTCTTGGGTGGAGTTTAGGTTGGAAGTCGAAAGTAACTGTTCCCAAGGAAATCGCACTTGTATATCTAATCCAAGGCAGTTTCTATGCACATTCTACCTACGCTACTTTGTATATGGACGCATGGAGAAAAGACTCCATTGTAATGATAGTGCATCACGTGGTCACTTTCACTCTAATTTCTTTTTCATATGCTTTCCGGTAAGTCCCATGTCATATTGAGATATTAAATGAGGATTTGGTTGAAAGTACATCAAAATTTGGAATTTCCAGACCAGACATTTGGATTTTCTGGACTATTTGGACTATCTAGAGCAGGAGTGGGCAATTAATTTACCTGAGGGGCCACATGAGAGACCATGACTGTTGTGGAGGGTCGAACCAATAAGCTGAAATTAATTCTGCTCAATATTAATATTAACATATTAAACCCCTTAATGACCTTGGATGTATAGGTACGTCTAAGGTCATCTCCCTCATCTTTCCCGGCACATGACAGCTGATCTGATCAGCTGTCATGTGCCCCTAACAGCCGCGGGTGAAATCGCGATCCACCCTTGGCTGTTAACATGTTAAATGCCTTTGCTAAACTCCGACAGCGGCATTTAACATGGCTGCACCGGATGTGCGTCATAAGACCCGCCCATCATCGTGCCCGTCACATGATCGCGGGCCACGATCATGTGACGGGCACGCTGATGGGTTGGCATGATAACCTGGGGTCTGCAGGAGACCCCTGTGGTTGTCATGTTTAAAGCTTGCGTGATGGGGTGCACCAAAATACCCACTATGGTATCATATATACATAGATTAAAATGTGGGTGCTATATCCTGCATTGAAAACGAGACAATATTGGAAGGGAGAAAGGAGAGAAACAATGCAAAAAGGGATATGCACATCAAATAGCCAAAAGTATACAAATTTATTCAAAAAAGATCAATGCACACACGTGAAAACATTAAAAACATTTAAAAACTAATGACCGAAAAGACCATGTCCACAAAAGCTTGAAATAATATTGTAGGATAAACAGTTACATATTAACAGAATATACCAAAGCTTATACAAATAATGATCCAACCCACTCCTAAAGCATGATAACCAAAACTGCTGGACAGATATTAATGCATAGTAACATCACAACCCCAAGGCATCCCTATGGGGGAATGTGTGCAAGAAATGTGTCTCTTGCACACACTCCTGCCCTGTATACACTTGGAGCCCTGCTATGTATAACACAAGCAATCAGATGATTGCAGCTTATTGAAGCAAGTAAAAAAAATGTTTTAAAAAATATTAAAAAAATATAAAAGTTCCAATCACTCCCCTTTTGCCCCATTCAAAATAAAACAATTTCCAAAAAATTAACAATACACAAATTTGGTATCACCAAGTTTAGAATCGCCCAATCTATAAATATATAAAAATAATGAATATGATCTGTAAATGAGAAAAAAACCCTCTAAACTCCAGAATTATTATTTTTTGATCGCTGCAACATTGCATTAAAATGCAGTAACAGGCGATCAAAACATTGTATCTACCCCAAAATGGTATCAATAAAAACATCATCTCAGCGCGCAAAAAATAAGCCCTCACCCATTCCTAGATTCCAAAAAGTGGAGACGCAATGGGTCTTGGAAAATGGCGCCTTTTTTTTTTTTTTTTTTTACAAACTTTGGATTTTTTTCACCACTTAAATGAAAAAGAACCTATACATGTTTGATGGCTACAAACTCTACAAACTCATAATACCTGGAGAATCATAATGGCAGGTCAGTTTTAGCATTTAGTAAACATGGTAAAAAAAACAAACAAAAAAAACAATTGTGGAAATGCAGGTTTTTTTGCAATTTCACCGCACTTGAATTTTTTTCCCCGTTTTTCCATACATGATACGATAAAACCAATGTTTCGTCCGGCCACATTGACGGAAAAATAAAAAAGTTATGGCTCTGGGAAGAAGAGGAGTAAAAAACATAAACGCAAAAACCAACCCAAGTTGGTAAAGGGGTTAATTATAATTATTATTTTACATTAATATTAATTGTATCACTTAATATAGAGCAGAATTAAGTATGCTGACGTCCCCCTATATACAATATGAACCTGCACACAGCCCCCTATATAAAGTATGAGCCCACACACAGCCCCTATACAGAGTATGAGCCACCACACAGCCCCCTATATACAATATGAGCCCACACACAGACCCCTACATACAGTATGAGCCCAAACATAGCCCCTATGTACAGTATGAGCCACTACACAGCCCCCTATATACAATATGAGCCCACACACAGACCCCTACATACAGTATGAGCCCAAACACAGCCCCTATGTACAGTATGAGCCCCCACACAGCTTCCTATATACAGCATGAGCCCCACACAGCCCCTATGTACAGTATGAGCCACCAAACAGCCCGCTATATACAATATGAGCCCACACACAGTCCCCTACATACAGTATGAGCCCAAACACAGCCCCTATGTACAGTACGAGCCCCCACACAGCCCCTATATACAATATGAGCCCACACACAGCCCCTATGTACAGTATGAGCCACCACACAGCCCCCTATATACAATATGAACTCACACATAGTTCCCTATATATAGTATGAGCCCCCACATAGCCCCTACACATAGCCTTCCTAAATTCTGTATGAGCCCTCACATAGTTTCCTATATAGAAGCACACATCCCACAGACATATATATTAAAAAAAAGTAACACATACTCACCTCGCTCCCTTCCCTTGGTGCTCTGCTCCAGTCTTTGGTATGCGCACAGTAGACATGATATGGTAACATAATCACCTCTGCTGTCTCAGTTGCACACCCTGATTAATAGAAGAAGGAGCCGGCGGCTTGATCCTCCACCATTGTATTCAACGCTATCTGCATCCTGAGGCAGGTAGCGGTGAAATTGGGACATGAGTGGGGGAGGGAGGCCACATGGAGTGGCCCGTGGCCGTAGGCCAGTGTTTTCAGGCCTTTGGCTGTTTCAGTCTGCGGGCCAGACCGGAACAGCCAGGGGGCCGTATGTGGCCCGCATGTTGCACTTTGTCCAGGTTTGAACTAGAGGGATTATAATATTCAAAAAAAAATATAGTAATTTCAGTAGTGTGTCATTTTAGTCCAATTTGTTGGTTAAACA
Source organism: Phyllobates terribilis (assembly GCF_046119375.1). NCBI lineage: Eukaryota > Metazoa > Chordata > Amphibia > Anura > Dendrobatidae > Phyllobates > Phyllobates terribilis. The sequence goes on along the minus strand of NW_027362761.1, from coordinate 35,710,636 downwards.
TTTATACTTCATACTGCTTATACCATACATTTTACACTGCCACTATTTGCTCCAAGAATTGTAAGGCAGATCCAAGCACTTTGCAGTCTTTACTATCAGTCTATCTGCCTGTCTATTCTTTTATTAGTCAGTCTGATTGTTGATCTAGAAACCAGAAGTCCACTTATATGATCATGTTATTGAACCCATATGTCAGACTTTGTTATGAATCCATGAACACAGGCTGTATAGCTGCACAGTATGACCAATGTCAGCTATGATTCTACTAATTTGTATCACTGGGTGAAAATGTGATGGGAGAAAGTTCCACAGAGTCAACTATCACTGCAGCCCTCCACCAGTCGGGCCTTTATGGCAGAGTGGCCCGACAGAAGCCTCTCCTCATGAGCTCATGATTCTCATTTGGTCTGACATGCACTGTGAGCTGTGAGGTCTTATATAGACAGGTGTGTGCCTTTCCAAATCAAGTCCTATCAGTTTAATTTAACACAGCTGGACTCCAATGAAGGAGAAGAACCATCTCAAGGAGGATCACAAGGAAATGGACAGCATGTGACTTAAATATGAGTGTCTGAGCAAAGGGTCTGAATACTTATGACCATGTGATATTTCAGTTTTTCTTTTTTAATAAATTTGCAAAAATTTCTACATTTGTTTTTTTTCAGTGAAGATGGGGTGCAGAGTGTACTTTAATGAGAAAAAAATGAACTTTTTAGAATTTACCAAATGGCTGCAATGAAACAAAGAGTGAAAAATGTAAAGGGGTCTGCATACTTTCCGTACCCACTGTATAAACATCTGTTTTTAAAACATGACCAACTTTCTAATTTTCCTTATTTGAAAATCGCCTACTGTTCTCCCTACACAACTAATCCCTATATCTGTTTTTTCCTTCATCGGTATAAAGGCCTTGTGGTTCGCCGGTTATCCGATAAATTGCCTTATTCTAAATGCTGACATACAGTAGTATATTCTATTGTTATCACTTGAGCTTGGGCAGTCTCTAGTTTAACTGCTGCAACCTTAAAAAAACCCTTTCCTATATTAAACGGAATCTGTCAACTGCCCCAACTCCCCAAACCTGCCTCCATGTATTTATTGAATCAAAAACTGTATTTACTTTCTAAGAAGACAATTTCATGGCTTATTGATTGTTCAATCATCATAAAATCAATTTTAAAACTGTGCTTGTGAAATGTTCATTAGTGGGTGAATAGTCGTGGGGGCATTGATTTCATTGGACTAATCTTCTCATTAATGTGTATGTGACATGATTTGCAAAAGTGACGTCACTGCCGACTCTTTGAAAATTTTGCGCATGCCTCCCTGGCAATGGGCAGTGAAGCCTGGTGTACGCTCCCCGGCTTCATCAACTCGCTGCTCATGCCCAGGGAGACAGCTGTGACCCCGGACCCAGCCAGTCACGGAGGGCTTTCAGCTGCCGTATACTAAGAATGAAACGCACAACCCACAAATTTCACAAATTCTAATTGCACAATTTTCTGATCCCATATTTCTCTCTTCCAGATATCACAACATTGGAATTTTAGTACTTTTTCTTCATGATTTTAATGATATTTTATTGGAATTCACCAAACTTAACATTTACTTCAAAACACGAGGTGGAAAATACCATAAAATCAACGCCTTTATTACAGATATTGGATCCGTTCTCTTTAGTGTAAGCTGGTACGTAATTACTAGGAGATATGATCTATCCTGTAATTATGTGCACAGACAACTACAACCTCATGTTCTTCTTCCCTCAGGTTCTGGTTCCGACTCTACTGGTTTCCTATAAAGGTCCTTTTTGTTACGTGCTGTTCCAGCCTTGAATCTAATCCAAACATCCCGTTTTATTTCTTCTTCAACATCCTCCTATTCTTATTGACACTTATGAATATTTATTGGTTTTTGGTGAGTATGTGATTTTAGTTAGATTCAAACTGTATATTCAATATTTGATCTGTACACTAAACTATATTTTTTGAAGATGTTTTAAAGGGAGTTGTACATTTGACACTTCATATACTGTAAAGCTTTACTGTTATAGTTTCTTATTAAAGAAGATGTCCACTACTTTTTACAATGACCCCAATGTATTTACCCTGGGCTGATGATAAGTGTTTTTGTAATTAACTTTAGTTGTCCTTCTTGCCTGTGAGCGGCGCTAGCACTGGCCGCTCACAGGCATCACGTGACCCCCCCCCCCCGCTGCAGCCTCCTCTAGCATCCGCTGATGTCACGTTAAGTGTGGCGTGACATCAGTGACGCACTCCCCGCGGTGGACGCTGGGTTGTGGGGGGGGGGATAACCCCACCCACAACTCATCACTTTCCGTGTAGCGCATCACTGAGTCACCCCCGGCTGCAGCCGGAACTTGACATGACATCAGCGGATGTCAGAGCCGGCTGCAGCCGGAGACACGTGATGCCTGTGAGCGGCCAGCGATCGCGTCACTCACAGGCAATAAGAACAGCACAAGGTAATTAGAGATAATCTTATTTCCACCATAAAAATACACTGGGGCATTATCAATAGTAGTGGACAACCCCTTTAAGGTAAACTAGCGTAGATCTGATTACATAATGAGGGTAGCATGGTAGCTCACTGGTTAGCACTAAATCCTTGTACCAAGGACATCTGCAAGGAGTTTGTATGTTCTCCCCGTGTTTGCTTCGGTTTCCTCCGGGTTCTCCCACACTCCAAAGACATACTGGAAGTTGAGCCCCAACTGGGTTAGTGATGATAATGTCTGTAAAGTGCTTTTTATATATAAGCAAGTTAAATACACTGAACAAAAATATAACCACAACAATTTTGTTTTTGCTCCCATTTTTCATGAGCTGAACTTAAAGAGCTAAGACTTTTTCTATGTACACAAAAGGCCTTTTTCTCTCAAATATTGTTCACAAATTTGTCTAAATCTGTGTTAGTGAGCCCTTCTCCTTTGCGGAGTTAATCCATCCAGCTGACACCTGTTTGTGAACAATATTTGAGAGAAAAAGGCCTTTTGTGTACATAGAAAAAGTCTTAGATCTTTAAGTTCAGCTCATGAAAAATGGGAGCAAAAACAAAAGTGGTGTGGTTATATTTTTGTTGGATATTAAAGTCGGACAGCAACAATTCCAGCATGTAAATCATAATAGTGGTGGGATTAGAGACATTTAGCCCAGAAACTTTGCACTATTCTTCTGAATGTTCTATTTCTATGTAGTGAGCACAAGTATTCTTGTATCTACCCACTACATACAATAGATATACACTGCTCAAAAAAATAAAGGGAACACTCAAATAACACATCCTAGATCTGAATGAATGAAATATTCTCATTGAATACTTTGTTCTGTACAAAGTTGAATGTGCTGACAACAAAAATCACCCAAAAATCATCAATGGAAATCAAATTTATTAACCAATGGAGGCCTGGATTTGGAGTCACCCCCAAAATTAAAGTGGAAAAACACACTACAGGCTGATCCAACTTTGATGTAATGTCCTTAAAACAAGTCCAAATGAGGCTCAGTATTGTGTGTGGCCTCCACGTGCCTGTATGACCTCCCTACAACGCCTGGGCATGCTCCTGATGAGGTTGCGGATGGTCTCCTGTGGGATCTCCTTCCAGACCTGGACTAAAGCATCCGCCAACTCCTGGACAGTTTGTGCTGCAACGTGACGTTGGTGGATGGAGCGAGACATGATGTCCCAGATGTGCTCAATCGGATTCAGGTCTAGGGAACGGGCGGGCCAGTCCATAGCTTCAATGCCTTCATCTTGCAGGAACTGCTGACACACTCGAGTCACATGAGGTCTGGCATTGTCCTGCATTAGGAGGAACAGAGGGCCAACCGCACCAGCATAAGGTCTCACAAGGGGTCTGAGGATCTCATCTCGGTACCTAATGGCAGTCAGGCTACCTCTAGCGAGCACAAGGAGGGTTGTGCGGCCCTCTATAGAAATGCCACCCCACACCATTACTGACCCACTGCCAAACCGGTCATGCTGAAGGATGTTGCAGGCAGCAGATCGCTCTCTACAGGGTCTCCAGACTCTGTCACGTCTGTCACATATGCTCAGTGTGAACCTGCTTTCATCTGTGAAGAGCACAGGGCGCTGTGGCAAATGGCAAGCGTCCTGCACGGTGTTGGGCTGTGAGCACAACCCCCATCTGTGGACGTCGGGCCCTCATACCACCCTCATGGAGTCGGTTTCTAGCCATTTGTACAGACACATGCACATTTATGGCCTGCTGGAGGTCATTTTGCAGGGCTCTGGCAGTGCTCCTCCTGTTCCTCCTTGCACAAAGGCGGAGGTAGCGGTCCTGCTGCTGGGTTGTTGCCCTACTACGGCCCCCTCCACGTCTCCTGGTGTACCGGCCTGTCTCCTGGTAGCGCCTCCAGCCTCTGGACACTACGCTGACAGACACAGCAAACCTTCTTGCCACAGCTCGCATTGATGTGCCATCCTAGAGGAGATCCCACATGAGACCATCCGCAAGCTCATCAGGAGTGTTGTAGGGAGGTTATACAGGTACGTGGAGGCCACACACAATACTGAGCCTCATTTTCACTTGTTTTAAGGACATTACATCAAAGTTGGATCAGCCTGTAGTGTGTTTTTCCACTTTTATTTTGGGGGTGACTCCAAATCCAGGCCTCCATTGGATAATAAATTTGATTTCCATTGATGATTTTTGTGTGATTTTGTTGTCTGCACATTCAACTCTGTACAGAGCTAAGTATTCAATGAGAATGTTTCATTCATTCAGATCTAGGATGTGTTATTTGAGTGTTCCCTTTATTTTTTTGAGCAGTGTATATTCTGCTGTCGTTTGTTAGCCAAGGCTCACTTTATATTTCTAGGCCTGTTGCCAAATAACATTACAAAAATTACCTTTATAATCTGCAGTCTCCAACGGTAGTTAATTACACGTGTATTTATTTGAAAAAGACTATGAATCTGTTCCATTGGCTTTGGACTACAGTAATACGGCTGCACGGCGTCAATGACTTACAGTCATGGCCTGGCACCCTTGAAATTGTTCCAGAAACGGAAGTATTTCTCCCAGAAAAGTATTGCAATTACCTATGTTTTGTTATACACATGCTTATTTCCTGTGTGTGTATTGGAACACCAGAAAAAAAATGAGAAAAAAAGACAAGTTGGACATAATTTGACACGAAACCCCGAAAATGGGCCAGACAAAATTGTTGACACCCTCAGCTTAATATTTGGTTGCACACGCTTTGGAATAAATAACTGCGATCAATCGCTTCCTATAACCATCAACAAGCTTCTTACACCTCTTTACTGGAATTTTGGAGCACTATTTTGCAAACTGCTAATATTTGAAGGGTGCCTTCTCCCAACAGCAATTTTAAGATCTCTTCACAGGTGTTCAATGGGATTTAGATCCGGACCCATTGCTGGCCACTTCAGAACTGTCCAGTGCTTTGTTTCCATCCATATCTGGGTGCTTCTTGAAGTATGTTTGGGGTCATTGCTCTGCTGGAAGACCCATCACCTAGGACACAAACCCAGTTTTCTGCCACTGGGCACTACATTGCGACCCAAAATCCTTTGGGAGTCTTCACAAATCTTTGGGAGTCTTCACAGTAATCTTCAGATTTCATGATGCCTTGTACACAGTCAAGGCACCTAGAGGTAGAAAAGCAACCCCAAAACATCTTTGAACCTCCACCATGTTTGACTGTAGGTACTGTGTTCTTTTCTTTGTAGGCAACATTCCATTTTCAGTAAACAGTAAAGTGATGTACTTTACCAAAAAGCTCTATCTTGGTCTCATCTGTCCACAAGATACTTTCCCAGAAGGATTTTGGCTTACTCATGTACATTTTGGCAAACTGAAGTATATTTTTTTTATGTCTCTGTATCAGCATTGGGGTCCCCCTGGGTTTCATGCCATAGCATTTCATTTCATTCAAATATATAATATATAAATCCTATAAAAATATGGAGTATCACAGCCAAATTTGAATATCATGTACATTTTGTTAAATAACATACAATACTCTAAATACAATTAAAAGAAAGAGGAATAAAATGAGATACTAAAACAGAACTGGATACCACACTGTATGCCTAATAAACAAGATTGATATCTACCAGAATACAAGCTAGGCCATTCATTAGATGCACCAACTATATTAATATCCAGAAGGGACATACATAGATTTACAAGTATGATATTCAATAATTGCATCCATATACTAGGTACTGAAATATAGTTTGCATATACATTAGGCCCAGAGAGATGTGGAATATTATATATACTGTATAGTATTGTACTGAAAGCATACATGCTAAATCAAATTAATTAGAACAACAAACCTGCACACTATATACAATTTGAAAAGACACTAATCTATATCTACTCAGTAAGGAAAATGTCTAAAGTAGACAGCTTAAGTTGCAACAACTATGTAAGTGTGCATAGGAACCCATAGGGAACTACATAATGTACAAAAATGCCCATACCTGAAGCCACATCAATATACAAAGCAGCATAATGCAAGTAGATAATGAATTATAATAAGAGGCAAACTAGTGTTTCGCCGTCAAGCTTCTTACATCTTCTCCATTCTTCTGCAGCACATCCCCACACGATGCCCTTCAAAATAGCAGTGTCATTATAATGCTCCTGAATAAAAATATCTGCCCTATGCTGTGTCCCTGAATAAATGATTGCCCTTCACTATATTCCCTGCGCAAAATATGACCCACACACTGTCTCTCTTATAGTACATGCCCTCCACACTGCTCCCTCCTTACCATACTGTGCCCCCTCTTCACACTATCCTCTCACACTGTGTCCCCCCTAAAGGGCCCAGTCTCTATACTGTGCCCCCTCATCACACTCCCACTCCTTGGCATACTGTTCCCACCTGGCTGTGCTCTTACACTGTCCCCCCATGCTAACCCCACACACTACTCAGTTTCTATTTTTGCACCCACTCACACTTTTCTACCCTCATACTGTCTCCTCAAACTATTCTTCTCAATAGTCTCCTCACACATTTCCCCATCTCTCCTCATACTGTCTCTTCTCAAATCCCCACTACTAACCATACTGTCTCCTCATATATTTACCCCCTCACTCTCCATACTGCCTCCTCTCACATCCCCCTGACTCCCCATACTGTGTCTGCACACATTCCATCAACCTTGCATCCTATACTGTGTCTGCACACATCCCATCACTCTCGCTTCCTATACTGTGTCTGCATACATTTCCCCCATTTGCTCCCCATACTGCATTTTCACCCATCCTCCCCATTCTGTATCTGCACCAATCCCCCCCTCACCATACTGTGTTTGCACCCATCCCCCCTCATACATTCTCCCCCTTGCTCCTCAGTGTCTGCACCATCCCCCAACTCACCATACTGTGTCTGCACTCATTCCCCACTCACCATACTGTGTCTGCACCCATCTCCCCCACTCACCATACTGTGTATGCACCCATCCCCCCATACTGTTTCCTCATACATGCCCCCCATTTTTCCCCTTGCTCCTCATACTGTGTCTTCAAATCTCTCCTGCTCCCCATATTGTGTCTGTACATGTCCCTTCCTTGCTCTCCAAACTTGTGTCCTCAAATCTTCCCCACCCCCATTACACTAAATCTCCACCACACACTAAATCTCCTCACACACACTAAATAACCCCATCCCCACACTAAATCTCCCCACACACACTAAATACTGCCATGCCAGCACTAAATCGCCACACAGAGGCCATTAACACAAGGGAAGATGCTTAAATCAGATCAGATTGCAAGCAGATTTGAAGAATACTATAGAGAACTTTATAACTCCCAATCCAATCACACTATAGAGGAAATTGATGAATACCTAAATCAAATAGAATTCCCTAAACTCTCTTGTGAACATCGAACGTTCCTGGATGGAGATATCACTTTGGAAGAAATAAGGGAAGCAGCCATGTCTTTATCTAATGGGAAGGCACCGGGACCCAATGGCATACCCATAGAATTATATAAAAGATACATAGACCTAATTGCTCCAGTTCTGTTACAAACCTTTTCTGAAGCACTTTCGGGACGCTCTCTTCCCCAATCCTTCTATGATGCTACTATAGTATTAATCCCCAAGCCAGATAAACCAATTGAGGAATGTAGTTCTTATCGCCCTATATCCCTATTGAATACAGATTACGAAATACTTACGAAACGCATAGCCAATATATTAAAAACAGTAATATTAAACATTATACATGAGGATCAATCTGGCTTTATGCCGGGAAGGTCTACTTCATCTAATATTAGAAGAGCTCCAGTGTTGACACAGATAGGCCATAAATATCAGAAATCCTGGGCTATAGCTTCTTTAGATACGGCGAAAGCCTTTGACTCCTTGGAGTGGACGTTTCTACAGTGTGTGTGCTCCTGAAATTTGGGTTTTCTGATACATTTTCTAGCTGGATTAAATTGATCTACTATATGCCAAGGGCTAACATTGTAGTAAATTGAATACTATCGGAATACTTTAACCTGGGTAGAGGAACTAGACAGGGTTGCCCCTTATCTCCAATGCTCTTCGTTCTAGCGATAGAGCCTATTGCCCTTAAAATTAGGCAGGACCACCTTGTGGAGGGCATTAGTATAAATTCTAGAATAGATAAAGTGGGGTTATATGCAGACGACCTGATCCTCTTTCTAAACAAAATAGAGCAATCCCTTCCAAGAGCAATTTTATTACTTACTTTGGGGAATTATCGGGCCTTAAAATCAATTTGAGCTAATCTGTGGTTATGCCACTTATAGATAACATAACTGAACGTTTTTTTTTTGATTACAGGTAGTAAAAAAATTCAAATATCTAGGCATTATAATTAATCAAAATCCAATTATGGACCTGAAGGACAATGTGTACCCCATAAAGGATATGATGAGGAAAAAATTTGAAAGCTGGTCCCAACTTCCATTGTCTGTGGCGGGAAGAATTAACCTAATCAAAATGATTATCCTTCCAAAATGTCTGTATGTATTAGAACATTCTTCCATTAAAATCCCCAAAGATTTTTTTCGGAAACTGCACAGCATGATGGAGACATTTATATGGGGCTCAACAAGGCCCAAACTAAGTATTAGATCTCTACAGAGACCCAAGTATCAAGGGGGTAGCGCGGTGCCTGACCTATTTCTCTATTATTTAGCTGGTCAGATACGATATTTGAAGTGCTGGATAAGCAGTGATAAACTAACCAATGCAGAAGCGCATCTTATACATTTATTAAATGAGAATACACCATGGGCTATATTAGAAGGCTCTTACAGACCACCACAGGGCTTATTATTTGCACATAACCTAGCGATGCAGGTGTGGCGCGAGAGTAAGCGTATCGTGGGGTTTACTGATCAAATGGGAGAAACCCAAATACGGGATAATCCTGAATTTCCACAGCTTAAAAACCCACTGGACACAATCTTCTGGAAGCAACACGGAATAACAACACTTAATCAGATTTTTGAAAACAAAATTTTATTGTCATTTGATCAAATTCGTGTAAGGTTTGGAATCCCTCATAGGAATTTATACAGATATCTACAAATGAGGCATGCCATAACACACCAATTCCCACATCCTAGGAGGCGAATATCTACAGTAAATACCCGTTAATAGGAGTACTTAAAACTCAAGGACCTACAGGCGTGGTATCTTCTCTATATACCTTTCTACTGAACTCTAAGATCGCTTCTACCCAACTTGTTGTTGGGAATAAATGGCGGCAATTAATCACTTCTATAACTGATGATCAATGGATTGATGTGACGGAGGCGCATATGGTGGTGTCACCAGCCGCCAATAATAAATTAATTCAATTATATATACAGTGCCTACAAGTAGTATTCAACCCCCTGCAGATTTAGCTGGTTTGATAAGATGCAAATAAGTTAGAGCCTTCAAACTGCAAACGAGAGTAGGTTTTATGAACAGAAGCATAAATCTTACAAACCAAAACGTTATGTTGCTCAGTTGAATTTTATTAAATTTTAAACATAAAAGTGTGGGTCAATTATTATACAACCCCTATGTTTAATATTTTGTGGAATAACCATTGTTTGCAATTACAGCTAATAATCGTCTTTTATAAGACCTGATCAGGCCGGCACAGGTCTGTGGAGTTATCTTGGCCCACTCCTCCATGCAGATCTTCTCCAAGTTATCTAGGTTCTTTGGGTGTCTCATGTGGACTTTATTCTTGAGCTCCTTCCACAAGTTTTCAATTGGGTTAAGGTCAGGAGACTGACTAGGCCACTCCAACACCTTGACTTTTTCCCTCTTGAACCAGGCCTTGGATTTCTTGGCTGTGTGCTTTGGGTCGTTGTCTTGTTGGAAGATGAAATTACGACCCATCTTAAGATCCTTGATGGAGGAGCGGAGGTTCTTGGCCAAAATCTCCAGGTAGGCCGTGCTATCCATCTTCCCATGGATGCGGACCAGATGGCCAGGCCCCTTGGCAGAGAAACAGCCCCACAGCATGATGCTGCCACCACCATGCTTGACTGTAGGGATGGTATTCTTGGGGTCGTATGCAGTGCCATCCAGTCTCCAAACGTCACGTGTGTGGTTGGCACCAAAGATCTCGATCTTGGTCTCATCAGACCATAGAACCTTGAACCAGTCTGTCTCAGAGTCCTCCAAGTGATCATGAGCAAACTGTAGACGAGCCTTGACATGACGCTTTGAAAGTAAAGGTACCTTACGGGCTCGTCTGGAACGGAGACCATTGCGGTGGAGTACGTTACCTATGGTATTGACTGAAACCAATGTCCCCACTGCCATGAGATCTTCCCGGAGCTCCTTCCTTGTTGTCCTTGGGTTAGCCTTGACTCTTCGGACAAGCCTGGCCTCGGCACGGGAGGACACTTTCAAAGGCTGTCCTGGCCGTGGAAGGCTAACAGTAGTTCCATAAGCCTTCCACTTACGGATGATGCTCCCAACAGTGGAGACAGGTAGGCCCAACTCCTTGGAAAGGGTTTTGTACCCCTTGCCAGCCTTGTGACCCTCCACGATCTTGTCTCTGATGGCCTTGGAATGCTCCTTTGTCTTTCCCATGTTGACCATGTCTGAGTGCTGTTCACAAGTTTGGGGAGGGTCTTAAATAGTCAGAAAAGGCTGGCAAAAGAGATCTTTAATCCACACATGTGAAGCTCATTATTCTTGGTGCCTGAACTACTTCTTAATACTTTTGGGGGACCAAACAGAATTCTTGTGGTTTGAGGGGTTGAATAATAAATGACACTCTGAATTAACTTTTAACGTTTTTAAAAAAAAAAACAAAAACAAAATTTGCTGCAGTGCATTTCCCACTTCCAGGCTGATCTACAGTACAAATGTCACAATGCCAAGTTAATTCTGCATGTGTCAACCAGCTAAATCTGCAGGGGGTTGAATACTACTTGTAGGCACTGTACTACATCAATCTTACCTAACCCCAGTGAGAATGTATAGATTTGGTAGACTGGCATCTGATGAATGCCACAGATGTGGGGAATCAGGAGTGGATTTCTGGCAGCTTATTTGGAATTGTGGGATAATACGAAGATATTGGGGTGAAGTGATAACTGCATTGGAATGAATAGTTGGGATGCCAATTGAATGTAGTCCAGAGTTTCGTGTCTTGGGTATTGTGGATGAGGAAATGTGGAGACACTATGATTTGATATTCCTTCGAGAGGTTATATTTATGGCCAGGAAAGCGATAGCACTAAGATGGATGGTGTTATGATCTGCAACATGTACTAAGGAAAGATAGGGGAAAGCTGTCCCTACAGTAAGACTAAGCTGAATCCCTACGATGTAGCGGGCTGCCTGTTCCAAGCGAACAGACCCGCCTTAGTCCTCAGCTAGTCTGAATGAAGACCTATAGCATAAGGGGAGGGGTCCCTAAAAGAACTAAGGACTGGAACAAAAATCGGACACCTCCTAAACAGAGAAGTAGTTGCAGAACACAAAAAGGCAAACAAACAAAAAGGTACTAGAGGTCCCAGAAGGACCAAGCGAACTGACAGGGATAGGCACAGAAGCACCTGGCTAGAAAAACAGTCAACAACACTGAAGTCCAGCACAGCCAGAAGGGCGGAGCTGGAATATAAAGGCAGGTGGTCACGTGACTGCAAAACACAAGATGGAAAAAATCGACCTCGACCAAAAAAGGCTTGGTCTCATCAGTCTGCATAAGGATAGGGGCAGAACTGAATCTCTCTTTGAGATACTAAAACGCTTCAATGGTCTCAGTAGTCCACTGGACCGTATTTGCAGCTGTCCTGGTGAGATCGGTTAGAGGCTTAACAATTACAGAAAAATTCTTAATGAATCTCCTGTAATAATTGGCAAAACCCAAAAATCTCTGTATAGATTTCAAACCAATAGGCCTAGGCCATTCCTGCACAGCCTGAACCTTCACCGGGTCCATCTCAAAGCCCTCGCTGGAGACAATGTAGCCCAAAAAACTAATTTTCTGCACAGCGAACTCACATTTCTCCAGCTTAGCAAAGAGTGAATTATCACTCAATAACTGCAAAACTTCACGTACACTCTGCCAATGGGACTCTAGATCTGGTGAATAAATCAAAATGTCATCCAAATACACAACCACATTCTTACCAATCAAAGTTCTCAGGATGTCATTAATAAGGTTCTGAAAAAATGTAGATGCATTGGTAAGACCAAAAGGCATCACCAGATTCTCAAAATGACCTACCGGAGTGTTAAATGCAGTTTTCCATTCATCACCCTCCTTCACTCGTAACAAATTGTATGCCCCCCCCGGAGATCAATTTTAGAGAACCACTTGGCCCCCACCAACTGGTTAAACAAGTCAGGAATTAACGGCAATGGGTAGGAATTGCGTACGGTAATCTTATTAATTTCACGAAAATCCAGACGTGGACGTAAACCCCCGTCCTTTTTTTTTAACAAAGAAAAAACTAACTGCCACAGGCGACTTAGAAGGTCTAATGTGACCAGCAGCCAGGCTAGTCTGTATGTACTCCTCCAAGGCCTTTCTTTCAGGAATAGTCAGATTAAACTAGCGACTCTTGGGAAGAGTAGCTCCCGGAACAAACTCAATGGCGCAATCATAATCCCTATGAGGAGGTAAAACTTGCGACTCCTCCTCTGAAAAAACCCTCCAAAAAATCTTGAATAGGTACCGGTAATTCCCTTTTTCCACAGCTGCATTGCGACCATTACAACATTTATCATAGCACTTCGGACTCCAAGACTTTATCACATTAGTAGACAAGTCCAGTAAAGGATTGTGCAGTTTTAACCAAGGCAAACCTAGAATGACCGGAGAGGGTAAATTATCTAATACAACCAAGTCCAAAATTTCTTGGTGAACTCCATTGATAGTGAGAGGAAATGCAGCAACCTTGTGAGTAATACATTTCAAGGGAGTGTTATCAATTGCAATCACAGAAATTTGTGATGACAAAGGTTTGGATCTCAATTTAAGTTTTTCCAAAAACCCTTTATCAATCACATTAAGTGTTGAACCACAATCCACAAATACCTGAAATTCAATCAAATTTTCCTGCAAACTAGTACTCCCTGAAAGAAATACTCCTGCAGAGCGCAAACAAGCTATACGGGCGTACCTAACCTCTTTTTTTTCTTTACTTAAACGAAGCTCACAATTCTTAATCAAATGGTCAGCTTTACCACAATAAAGACACAATCCCTCGGCGAACCTCCGGTCTCTTTCCAGAGATTTTCTGGGGACTAGGACCTGGCATTACAGGAGTCTTTACCTCATTCTGTCTAAATCTCAGCCTCCTGTCCACATGAACAGCTAATTGCATGGCATCCTGCAGAGTCTCAGGTGCAGGGAATGCAATTATCAAATCCTTAACCCTTTCGCTCAGACCAGCAAGAAATAAACATTTCAGAGCAGGATCATTCCATTTGACTTCTGAAGCCCATCTTCTTAAGTGTGTGCAATAATTTTCAACATCACCTGACCCCTGATTCAAACACCTGAGTTCTGCCTCAGCAGATGAGATTCGATCAGGTTCGTCATATAATAAACCCATAGCCGAAAAAAACTCTTCTACAGACCTTAAGCATGGATCATTAGGTTGGAGAGAAAAGGCCCATCCCTGTGGTTCTTTGCGCAAAAGTGACATAATAAAACAAATGCGCTGTGATTCATTCCCAGAGGACCTTGGTCTCAAACGAAAATATAACAAACAAGCATTTTTAAAGGAAAAAAAATCTTGCTGTTTACCATAAAAAACATCAGGCAGTCCTACCTTGGGTTCCACAAAATGCGCTCCAGAACAGCTACTCACGTGTTGCTGGAGCTCGGCCACCTCCAGAGACAATCCCTGCAAACGTTGAGCCAAATCCTGGATGGAAACCATACTGATCCCCAAATTTCTTTCCTTTTAGTTTTTTGGGCTGGACTTACTGTTATGATCTACAACATGTACTAAGGAAAGATAGGGGAAAGCTGTCCCTACAGTAAGACTAAGCTGAATCCCTATGATGTAGAGGGCTGCCTGTTCCCAGCGAACAGACCCGCCTTAGTCCTCGGCTAGTCTGAACGAAGACCTATAGCATAAGGGGAGGGGTCCCTAAAAGAACTAAGGGCTGGAACAAAAATGGGATACCTCCTAAACAGAGAAGTAGTTGCAGAACACAAAAAGACAAACAGGCAAAAAGGTACTAGAGGTTCCAGAAGGACCAAGCGAACTGACAGGGATAGGCACAGAAGCACCTGGCTAGAAAAACAGTCAATAACACTGAAGTCCAGCACAGCCAGAAGGGCGGAGCTGGAATATAAAGGCAGGTGGTCACGTGACCGCAAAACACAAGAGGAAAAAAACAAACAGGAGGGTTCTAACAGATGGGAGGGAAATCTCCTACTATCAACCAATGGAAAAAACTAGTGAATGATACAATACTGTATGAAAATATAGTATACAGAAATAGGGGATGTCCCCAGAAATTAAAAAGGATATGGGAAAGATGGTGTGACTCACCCTTAACACACTTGTCCCCTGGTGCCATGACTTCGTTAATCTCACGTTATGAGTCCTGATATATGCCCTTTTGAGTGCATGGGAAATGACATATGATGTATATGGGCTGTAAGAGTGTACCTCCATTGCGTCTATAATTGATATAGACTGAATTCTGATAGGGAATGGGCCGGTTTAATAAAGAGTACAGTGCTCCACAATGAAGCTTATGTTTCAAACTATTTGTTTTCTTCTAACTGTTTACTCTGATTATTGAGAACGTGATGTAAATTGTATTAAACTGAGAATGGTTAATGTTTGGATTACCCTGACCTTATATTATGACAGAATCTGTTTGTAACCATTATCCTGTGGAATTTTTCAATAAAAAGAGTTTAAAAAAAAATCTCCACACAGACGCTAAATACCCCCATCCCACATTAAATCCCCACCCCATGTTAAACTAAATCCTCAGTGTCTTCAGCTCCACTGGTCTGGAGCACTTACCACCAATGATCTTCACGCCTCTGTGCGCCAGTGAGTGACATCAGCAGTGTAATCACATGACCTGATCACGCTGCTGACGTTGCCCAGTGGTCAGAGCTTCAATTTTACTCGAGTCTGAAAGGCACAAGTACAATTGTTCACTAGGAGCCAGCGCGCTGCACCTTCTGGGAGCCGGTTGTCACCTTGACAGCCGGCTCAGAGAACCGCAGACTCCCAGTCTAGGGGGCGACAAAATGCAGCCGCTGGGGGAGACACTTCAAACCTCCGCATTAGGTGGCCCGACGGCGCCCTCCTGCCGGCTGTGCCTAGGGAAAATGCTCCTCCTGTTCTCCCCCTGATACACCTCTGGACATGTGTATAACAAAACATGTGTAATTGCGATATCATTTTCTTGGTGAAATACTTGATATTTTGAAAATAATTTCAAAGGTGCCAACACTTTTGGCCATGACTGTATCCGCAACTTGTTTTAGCTTTCCTGCAATTTGAGCCACACTAATTTCTTTATCTACAAGAGGTCAGCTGAAAAAACTGTTTCTTAGGGCTCTTTCACAAGTCCGTCTGTGATCAGTGAGAGCAGGGGACAATGCTGACAGTTGTATTCTGTGTCCAGCAAGTGTAAAATAAGAATAAAATAAAAAAACACATTATACTCACTTTTACACCTAATTCCCTAATTCGTCTGTAGTGGCTTGAGGCAACCACACACGCTGAGGAGCAGAGGAGAATGACTCGCTCCAACGAGTGGGACCCAGGACTGTGCTGAGCTTAGTGAGTGACAGGAAACTACTCAGTGAGCTCAGCACAGGACAGGGGCTCACTCGCTGGAGAGAATCAATCTCCTCTGCTACTCAGTGTGTGCTGTGAGATGGATTACAGCGTGGGACACTTATTTAATCTTCAGACAGGTGAGTATAAGGATTTTTTTTTTGTATTCTTATTTTTACACTAGGAGACAGTGGGAGCAGAATACTACTCTCAACATTGTCCAATGCTGGTGCTGATCACAGTGCCGGCAGGGGACAATGATGAGGGCAGTATTCAGCACCCGGCGTTTGGGAATAGCGCTAACTGTACTGCTGATTCCCAGGCGCTGGTACGTGTGATACTGATTCAGCACACAAGTGGCACACGGTTATCACACGTATGCCACACGTTTTTCCAGCACCGGAAATATCCGGACGTGTGAAAGAGCCCTTATGCATATTTTCTACTGAATTCACACAGATCGTTCATTCTTATGGAACATGACTATCTTGTAACTGCTCATGCTGCTTACCATCCAGCTACAAAATAAGACAAATCCTAAAAAAGCAGCAGTAAAACACACTCCTAATGCTGTAGTAGCCCATTAACAAAACACAAGAATATATATGCAAAAGTTACATGAACTCACTGGAACTGAATACTTGCAACAATACTGTGATTCATGGCGAACCTCAGCATGTACATCCTACATGAACAATGCCCATTCTGTGATCCAAGCATTGAATTCTGAATCTGGTATGTGGTGGTATGTGGCCTCGAGTAGTGCACAGACCATTTACACTGGAAGTTGATTATTTTATTTGGAAGTCTCCATGTTTCTAAACTTTTATCGTAACATGGTTTCTATTAAAAGGATAGAGTTTGGAGGTTTTTCTTCCCCATGAAAGCTGAACGGCACCCAAATAGATAAAATTATATATTGTTGAGACTGTATTTCACATCAGTACTGAATCAAGCAAATAAAATGCTTAAGACAATCATTTATATGTTATATGCAGCACCTTCCAAAACAGCAGGGTGGGTTTAAAGTTGGTAGAGGAGGTGGACAAAAATATGGTGAGGGTCCCATTTACAACATTAAGCCATGTGCACACATTGAGGATTTCAGCATTAGTAAGCCAAAACCAGGAGTGGGTGAAAAATGCAGAAGTGGTGACGTGTTTCTATTGTACTTTTCCTCTAAGGCTATGTTCACACGTTGCCTTTTTGCTGCATTTTTTTCCTGCAGGCAAAACCTGCTCTTTTGGCAGTAAAGAAGCTGCTTACAACAAGCATGTTTTGCCGAGTTTTTGCTGCATATTTGCCTCTTTTGTTGCTGCATTTTTGTCAGGTACAATTGGCTCTTGTTCATGCTTATAAGGTTTAGTGCATAAAAAAAACATAATTCAACTTCAGCAGGTTTTTGCACCAAAAACGCAGCAAAACCTGATACCTGAATTTTTTTTGCTGTATTTTGCACTCACCCATTGCTTTCTATGGATGAAAAAACACTGCAAAAACACTGAAAGAAGTGACATGCTGCAGTTTTCAAAAACGCAGTCGTTTTCCAAATCAATCAGGAAAAAAACCCAAGGTGTGTGCATGAGATTTCTGAAATCTCATAGACTTTGCTGGTACTGTAAAACGCAGCTTAAAAGTTGCAGCAAAAGCGCAATGTGTGAACAGATATTTATATTTATATTATTATTATTATATTTATATACAGATATCTGTATTTAGCATGTGTCCTCATATTATACTTTATACAATTTTGGGGTTAGGATTGATAATATTTAAATGCACTGGCACTTTTACTTATGTTTTCAATTTTATGTCTGCATATTGATTATTTACAATTATTGTCCATTTTGTGCATCTTCTTTATAGTTGGCTATTAATCTATTCATTATATTTTTTACTTATTTTCATATATTATATTTTTATACACTAGTATATTATTCATTATTCGTTTTTTTCTTACATCCATTTCTCACATGAATTGTACACCATCCGGATACGCGCCCCTGTTTTTAGATGTTTTTAAGTTATTTTAATTGATGTAGGTAATCTGTTATTCGTTGTTGTCACCTGTTATCAATAAATATACTATTATTCACCATATTTGACATCTGGGACTCTATGGTCGGTTCTCTTTTTCTCTCTTTTTTCATCCATTGATTTTTCCGATTGTCCCCTTTCGCCTATACTGGTCCTCCTATTTCGGCTGGTCTTTAACTTTATATACTCTAGGCATAATATATTTTACTTATTACCGCCGGATTTATATTTCTTTTTTGGTTTTTCTTGTATTGTTCTATTAATGTGTGAACATAGCCTAACTGTTCCACTCCAGGTTTTGGCTTACAAATACTAAGGTAAAAAACCTCACCAAGTACTCAAAGTGTGCACGTGGCCTCATAGGAAAATTAGCTGTGCGTCCATATGGCCCTCTCTTCTGAATTCTAAGGGTAAGGGTAGACGCTGGCACACCCGCCGAATTTTCCCAGGCAAAGCTGCTTCTGCAAAACGCTGGGGGTCGTTTTCTTACAGTGGCTATGTTGTCATTTTGCCATCTTCTTTGCGGCAGCTCCATCGCTGGTGTCTTTTACTCTATACTTTCAAATGGTTAAAAGACTAACATAAAATGGAAAAAGCATGTAATGCCGTTTTGACAGTGCTGTGCATTTTATGTGGCGCTTTTTCTGGTGGACTCCAGGTGAAATCCTACTGAAAAAGACTCTGTGTGCATATACTCTAAGGAGACAGCCGAGCCATCGACCCCCTTAAATAGCAATGCCTGGGAACCTTTCTGCCATTTCGGGGCTAGATAGAATAAAGATCCTCATGTTTTCCTGTTAGGTGGTGTGGTGCTATAGATTTACCAATAGTAATAGTTAAAAAAAACATGTCTAGTTCAACCATGTTATTGCAGGATGGAGTAGGATAAATGAAATATAAACACATGCGATCAAATAAAGAGCTGCAGACAGATAGGGATAAGTGAATTACTATACAGTGGCATATACAAGTTTGGACACCCCTGATCAAAATTACTGTTATTGTGAACAGTTAAGCAAGTTGAAGATGAAATGATCTCTAAAAGGCCAAAAGTTAAAGATGACCCATTTGCTTTGTATTTTAGGCAAAAAATGTATATGTTTTCATCTTTTACATTTTAAAAATTAAAAAAAGGAAAATGGGCAGATGCAAAAGTTTGGGCATCCTGCATGGTTAGTACCTAGTAGCACCCCTTTTGAAAGTATCACAGCTTGTAAACGCTTTTTGTAGAAGGACAAGAGTCTCTCAATTCTTGTTTGAGGGATTTTCATCCATTCTTCCTTGAAAAATTCTTCCAGTTCTGTGAGATTTCTGGGTCGTCTTCCATGTACTGCTATTTTGAGGTCTAGCCACAGATTTTCAATGATGCTCAGATCAAGGGACTGTGAGGGCCATTGTAAAACCTTCAGCTTGCTCCTTTTGAGGTAGTCTATTGTGGATTTTGACGTGTGCTTAGGATCATTACCAACTTGTAGAAGCCATCCTCTATTCATCGTCAGCTTCTTTACAGATGGTGATATGTTTGCATCAAGAATTTGTTGAAATTCCATTGAATCCATTCTTCCCTCTATCTGTGAAATGTCCCCCGTGCCATTGGCTTAATGGTTGGCGAGATGTTCTTGTCCTGAAATTCTGTTCCCTTTTTTCTTCACACTTATCTTTGATCATTGTGGCCAAAAGAGTTATTTTTTAACCTCATAAGTCCACAGGAATTGTTTGCAAAATACATCAGGCTTGTTTAGATGTTCTTTTGCATACTTCTAATGGTGAATTTTATGGTGAGGATGCAGGAGAGGTTTTCTTCTGATGACTCTTCCATGAAGGCCATATTTGTGCAGGTGCCTCTGAACAGTAGAACAAAGTACTACAACTCTAGAGTCTGCTAAATCTTTCTGTAGATCTTTTGCAGTCAAGCGGGGGTTCTGATTTGCCTCTCTAGCAATCCTACTGTCACGATTCCTCCGCCCAGTGAGTGATTGTTTTCCTGTCCTATGGAAACTGGGTCATGCTGAGTTGTCAGTGTTTTGATTGACATCTCGGCTGTTTAATCTTGTGATGGGCGTGCTCAGGTGTCGGTGCTTTTATTGACAGCTCAGCTGTCCAATCTGGGACTGGGAGGTGCAGGACTTTCTCCAGGTGTTCTCTGTTCTGGAGATTGCCAAAGCTATCTAACTGAGCTGTTTGCCTCTGATTCCTGTCAGATGTAGTTTGTGCTTCCTGGTGTTTGCCTGATTCTGTTGTTCTGAGTTCTGATGTTTCACTGCCTGACCTTTGGACCATGTTCTGACTATCCCTCTGTCTCTTCCTTTTGCTTACATCCGCTATCTCTTGGTATTTTGACCCTGGATTGTGACCTGACTACACCTTTGTCTTTTCCCTTGGTTTTCTATGTGCTCTCTTGGTACTGACCCCGAAACATCTGAATTCTCTGCCTCACGGTCTGTCCATGAGTAGTGACAAGTGTCACACCTACGAGCCGCTCTCACTGAAATTTTGCTTGGTCTTCCAGACCTAATCTTGACCTCCACTGTTCCTGTTAACTGCCATTTCTTAATTACATTTCAAACTGAGGAAAGGACAACTTGAAAACCATTAGCTATCTTCTCATAGCCTTCTCCTGCTTTGTGGGCCTCCACCATTTTCATTTTCAGAGTGCTAGGCAGCTGCTTAGAAGAATCTATGGCTGCTATTTTTGGCACAAGGTTAGTGGAGGCTGGGTTTTTATAAAGCTGGGAAATCTGCGTGACCTGGCCTTTGCTAATGATGATAGTGAACAAGCCATAACCCTAACAGGCAAATTAAGGTCTGAAACCTTGGTCAAAGTTACCTGAGCACACAAATCTCCAAGGGTGCTTAAACTTTTGTATTGGCTTATTTTCCTTTTTGTAATTTTTAAAATGTAAAAAATTACAATATTTTTTTTTTTGCCTAAAATACAAAGGAAATGTGTCATCTTTAACTTTATGCCTTTTAGAGATTATTTCATCTTCAACTTGCTTAACTGTTCACAATAACAGTAATTTTGACCAGGGGTGATCAAACTTTTAAATGCCACTGTACGTGTTATAGGAAGGCCTGCCGCAATTGTTCAGTTCCCCTACAATACCATCAAAGGGATAGTGAAACATTACAAGGGTCCCATAGAAATTAATAAACCGTCTGTGCAATCTACATATATTTCATATTTCAAAGACGACTCTGTACATTCTTCACGGCAAGTAGCCTTTTGGTTTGGTCCATGAGAGTAGAATGTATTGAAAGGTCGGGTTCACATAGCGTTTACCACTACATTCAGTGGCTCTTTCGGGCTTAGGTCCGAACCCCTGTAAATGGGATTCGTGTATATGCGCCAACGGGGCCAATGACTAAAATGATGCAGTCACTGTGCTCTGTCATGCATCATTTTTGACTGTATGCGACTATTGGAGGCTGACAGCAAAACACAGTCGACCATGTCTTACTGCCCGCCTCCAATAGGTGTAATCGGCCAAAAATGATACAGAACAGAGATCACCATGATGCCTTCTTCATCATTGTAGTCAATGGCTCCATCGGCCCATACGCCTGAATCTCGTTTTGTGGGGGTTCGGACATAGACGCCTCGACAGAGTCCCTAAACATAAAGGCATACACTATGTGAACCCAGCCTAATATCGAGCAGTCCTTGAGCTATTCAAATGGGTATCAGATTAAGGGGTAAATGTGCCTGGTAATATGCCTGGCAGTGCTGGCACTATGCTCAGTATGAAACGTTTCACACTGATTGGTTGTTCACCAGGAGATGGTCTACTTTTCCACACCAACAATAATAATAATAATAATAATCTGCCTAGATTTTGTAAGCATGCCCAATACTTTTACCTATGACCTACCAGATTTCTTAGCTTGTTAAAATACAGTACAGACCAAAAGTTTGGACGCACCTTCTCATTTAAAGATTTTTCTGTATTTTCATGACTTTGAAAATTGTACATTCACACTGAAGGCATCAAAACTATGAATTAACACATGTGGAATTATATACTTAACAAAAAAGTGTGAAACAACTGAAAATATGTCTTATATTCTAGGTTCTTCAAAGTAGCCACCTTTTGCTTTAATGACTGCTTTGCACACTCTTGGCATTCTCTTGATGAGCTTCAAGAGGTAGTCACCGGAAATTGTCTTCCAACAATCTTGAAGGAGTTCCCAGAGATGCTTAGCACTTGTTGGCCCTTTTGCCTTCACTCTGCGGTCCAGCTCACCCCAAACCATCTCGATTGGGTTCAGGTCTGGTGACTGTGGAGGCCAGGTCATCTGGCGTAGCACCCCATCACTCTCCCTCTTGGTCAAATAGCTCTTACACAGCCTGGAGATGTGTTTGGAATCATTGTCCTGTTGAAAAATAAATGATGGTCCAACTAAATGCAAACCGGATGGAATAGCATGCCGCTTCAAGATGCTGTGGTAGCCAAGCTGGTTCAGTATGCCTTCAATTTTGAATAAATCCCCAACAGTGTCACCAGCAAAGCACCCCCACACCATCAAACCTCCTCCTCCATGCTTCACGGTGGGAACCAGGCGCGTAGAGTCCATCCGTTCACCTTTTCTGCGTCGCACAAAGACGTGGTTGGAACCAAAGATCTCAAATTTGAACTCATCAGACCAAAGCACAGATTTCCACTGGTCTAATGTCCATTTCTTGTGTTCTTTAGCCCAAACAAGTCTCTTCTACTTGTTGCCTGTCCTTAGCAGTGGTTTCCTAGCAGCTATTTTACCATGAAGGCCTGCTGCACAAAGTCTCCTCTTAACAGTTGTTGTAGAGATGTGTCTGCTGCTAGAACTCTGTGTGGCATTGACCTGGTCTCTAATCTGAGCTGCTGGTAACCTGCGATTTCTGAGGCTGGTGACTCGGATAAACTTATCCTCAGAAGCAGAGGTGACTCTTGGTCTTCCTTTCCTGGGACGGTCCTCATGTGAGCCAGTTTCTTTGTAGCGCTTGATGGTTTTTGCAACTGCACTTGGGGACACTTTCAAAGTTTGCCCAATTTTTCAGACTGACTGACCTTCATTTCTGATGGCCACTCGTTTTTCTTTACTTAGCTGCTTTTTTCTTGCCATAATACAAATTCTAACAGTCTATTCAGTAGGACTATCAGCTGTGTATCCACCTGACTTCTGCACAACACAACTGATGGTCCCAACCCCATTTATAAGGCAAGAAATCCCACTTATTAAACCTGACAGGGCACACCTGTGAAGTGAAAACCATTTCCGGTGACTACCTCTTGAAGCTCATCAAGAGAATGCCAAGAGTGTGCAAAGCAGTCATCAAAGCAAAAGGTGGCTACTTTGAAGAACCTAGAAAATAAGACATATTTTCAGTTGTTTCACACTTTTTTGTTAAGTATATAATTCCACATGTGTTAATTCATAGTTTTGATGCCTTCAGTGTGAATGTACAATTTTCATAGTCAAGAAAATACAGAAAAATCTTTAAATGAGAAGGTGTGTCCAAACTTTTGGTCTGTACTGTAGATGTTGCCTTCCACTTAATATTATTTCTGTCTTTTCTCTCAGTACATAGTAATGTTCGTTGTGAAAGTAATTACAGGCCAGGTTAAAGAAGTTAATGATGTTCGGGAGTATGATATTTCTGAAGATGAGAAAATGGGGGTGCAAGATCACAGCAAAACATCCACAAGGCACAAGGATACCATGAATAACAAGTGAGTACAAGCAACTCTCCCCAGTGGGTGTCATATCTTTTTTACTGCCTCACTTGGTACTTTATGTGTTAATAATGCAGAGTCCTTCTAGCCTAACCTGTTTCTTGTGTAAAGTGAAATCTGATATATCTCCCATGTGTGAATTTAGCCTGGTAAGTATATCAATCCCATTATAAGTGTTTGGCCACAGCCCCACTCTCAGTATTCGGTCAGTATTTTTTCTCAGGAGTGGGAACCAAAACCAGGTGAGGAACAATCAGAGAAAAGGTATAATAGAAACAAGTCACCAATTCTGCATTTATCACCCCATTCTGGTTTTGGCTCCCACTCCTGAGAAAAAATACTGACTAAATACTAATAGTGGGGCCATGGCCTAAGGCTCCCTTCAGTGGTGTCTAGCCTGCGGTTTTTTCCTCTCCAGCCTTGAATAAAAAGCAGCAAAATGGAAACATTTTTTGCATCAGTTTTATGCCTCAGTTTTGCTGCCAGTCATATCATTGAGCCACAAGAAAATAAACCATACATGCAGCTTTGTTGTTATTTGACATCTGATATCCGCCAGCTGATGCAGAATTTCAGCGACTTACCAGCTGATAAAATACTTCAATCCTTGAAGGCTACGTCTACACTATGTGTATTTGGTGAGTTTTTCATGTTGCAGATTTTCTGCACCTATTAAATAATTTTGGTTACTTACAATTTTTTTTATTCATTGTGTTTTTTTGCATACATTTTTATCACATTTTTGACGCAGCATTTTTTGTCTCTTGTTGGTATGTTATGTTTTAAATAAAACTGCTTTTTGATACTTCCTCGAATTTTGGCTTTGGTAAAACTTTATTGATATAGTCAATTGTGGATTATATGCGTTTTTTGTACATTTCCACCTCGGAAACGCACTACAAATACATATAGATTTTTTACCTGCAGATTTCCTGCATCTATTGTAATTCTATGGGGAAAATCTGCACATAAAACTGCGTACTGGCAAGAGAAATAAACATTCTGGAGTTCTAACACAGTAAGTTCAAGCTACGTAAAAAAAAGGTGCAGTGGGCAAGAGATTACTATAAATCCCATCCACTTTGCTGAAACGGCAAGACCCTGCATTTTTAGCGAAAAGACGCAGCATCAGAAACTCACCAAAAAATCATTGCGCAAACTTATAAAAAGCATATCAATGACTTATAGGATCCTTTTGCAGCCAGCAGACTGGTATATCAGTATACCTTTTTATTTAGCTTAATGGAAAATGTATTCTATGGATGACATGATGTAACTCAATGTCACATGGTTGCCAGAGGCATACAGGGTGTTAGGAGTATTCATCTAGCAAATGCTCCAAATGCAATGTATATAAAGCCTTGGCAGTCTTTAAAGGGAATATGTCAGTTTTTTTGTACCCCATCTGAGAGTAGCATAATGTAGGGACAGAGACCCCGATTCCAGCGATGTGTCACTTACTGGGCTGCTTGCTGTCATTGTGATAAAATGACTGTTTTATCTGCTACAGATCTACTAGTTATCTGAATACTGAGCTCTGAATAACCCCTCCCACACCATTGATTGGAAGTTTTCTATGTACACTGTGCATAGTCACAAAGCTGCCAATCAATGGTGTCTGCGGAGTCATAGGGAATTCATGAACATGCTTGACTACATAGCAGCAGGTTTACTAGTCCTTAAGTAATAATCTTCTGCTGATAAAACACTGATTTTATATAACCTACACTAAGCAGACCAGTAAGTGATCACTGGAATCACGGTTTCTGCCCCTATATTATTCTGCTCTCAGATTACGGTAGGAAGCAAATGCCTTGCGACAAATTCCCTTTAAAGCAAGTCAAATGTGTATAATTTCAGAATTTTAATTCTGCAACCTCTCAGACCTTATTAGTGTACTTGTCCTCGACAGTAGAGTTCAGCCAATAAATTTGCAGGACCCATCTTCTACGTACCAGAATATCCAGTGTCTCTTCTCTTTTATGGGCCCGGCACTATGTCATTGTTGCAGCACGATACACACATGGCATCACAAATCGGAAGCGGCATCAGAGACACCAGAACATAGGAGGCAGTTCACAAAGCTCCCTTCCACCAGCCAAGGACTACTGATGTGGCCATTGGACCAAGATCCTGCTTATTGATTCGCCCATTTTTACTCAACAGCTATGTGCTCTTCTAAGCAGCAGACTGGGAGTCTGAAAATAGGGTTAATAGACACTCAACAGAAGAAAGCTGTTAAAATGTGAATATTCTTGCACACTCATATAATTGTTTGTCAAATTGCTAGTACATGCCACAGACTTAAAAATAAAATCTGAAACTTAAAGGGGTATTCCCATCTCCAAGATCCCATCCCAATATGTAGTAGGTGTGATAATAATAATAATATTAACAAATACCTCCAAGTAGAAATGTAGTATAGTTTTTCTGATTCGCTATGTCTCTTTCCTCATGTGCAGGCATTGCAGGACCTTAGGTATCCATGGTTACAATCACTAGCAACTAGCTAACTGTCACTATATCAGTGGTCGTAACCATGGATACCTAAGGTCCTGCAATGCCTGCACAGGAGAAAGAGAGAAATCAGAAAAAACATACTACATTTCTAATTGGAGATATTTGCTAATATTATTATTACACCTACTACATATTGGGATAGGATCTTGGATATGGGAATACCTCTTTAACATAAACCCTTTAAGCAAAATCTGGTGATTTACGTTCACAGCAGACCATAGAAAGTTACAGATAATAGTTCCTGTTTCCAAATCTGGTACATATAAAAAGACATTGCCAGCTACATTCATCATGCCAAATCTGATACCCATTTAACCTCTTAATGACCAGGCCAAATTTTTCAAATCTGACCAGTGATCACTTTATGTGCCAATAGCTCTGGAATGTTTCAACATATCCCAGGGATTCTGAGATTGTTTTTCCGTGACACATTATAATTTATGGTAGGCCTCTTTTACACGTCCTGATATTTCCGGTACTGGAAAAACCAGTACTGGTGCTATCCGTGTCCGTGTGTCACATCCGTGTGCCATCCATGTGCAGCAACAATGCGACACGTACCGTCATCTGGGATAAAGCAGTACAGTTAGCGCAGTTTCCAGGAGACGGGTGTGGAATCAAACTCTCATCATTGTCG
Organism: Phyllobates terribilis; assembly: GCF_046119375.1. Classification (NCBI taxonomy): domain Eukaryota; kingdom Metazoa; phylum Chordata; class Amphibia; order Anura; family Dendrobatidae; genus Phyllobates; species Phyllobates terribilis. The sequence goes on along the minus strand of NW_027362761.1, from coordinate 35,683,443 downwards.
CCTGGTCTCCCTGCGATCAGCAAGACCAGGCACCGCTAATGAGACTTGTAGTCAGCACCTGCCATCTGTGTATCGCGCGTATTAAATAGATAAATAAAACGGCATTGGGTCCCCCTTATTTTTCCAAACCAGCTGAGGGAAAGCCAAAATTTGGGGGCTAGTGTTAATATTCTGGGAAGAGGCCAATAGCCATAAAGGTTCCCAGGCTATTAATAACAGCTCACAGCTGCTGGCTTAGCCTTTACTGGTTAATAAAAAGGGGGGACAGAAAAAAAATGAAATGTGATCCCCCATAATTTTACTAACCAGCAAAAGCTAAACAGACAGCAGCGGGCTGATATATACTTGGAAGGGGCCATGGATTTTGGCCCCCTCCCAGAGTAAGAACATAAGCCCTCAGCCGCCCCAGAAATGGCACATCCATTAGATGCACCAATTCTAGTGCTTAGCCTTGGCTCTTCCCACTTGCCCTGATGCAGTGGCAAGTGGGGTAATAGTTTTGGGGTTGATGTCAGCTGTTTTATGTCCGCTGACATCAAGCCCAGGGGTTAGTAATGGAGAGGCATCTGTCAGACACCCCCATTACTAATAACCCCTTAGTCAATATTAATAAAAGACACACACAAAGTCCTTTAATTTAAATAAACACTCCCTGCCCCTTTTTTACCCATTTATTAACATAAAAATAAAAAATCAAAGTCATCCTCACCTGTCCTCTGTTAATCCATAATGCTGATGTCCCACGACGATCCCCAACTCTGCTACATGCAGATGGTGTGGTGAATACACTGAGATGAGCGTGAGAATGCACCTGCAGTGACGAGCAGTGACGTCATTAAGGTTACCGCCGGTCACAGGCAGCGGCTTGCACGCTCAGCTCAGTGTATTCTGGCTGGTGTGGTGAGCGGTCGCATCACTGATGTCACCGCTCACCACACCATCTGGACGTAGCAGACTTTGGGATTGTCGTGGGACATCAGCATTATGGATTAAAGGCGGACAGGCGCTGCTTCAATTCCACAACATGTCAATATTTCTTGCTGGTATGCTGAGTTTTCTGTGTGGAATTTCCCCATGGACTTGCATTTGGTGCAGAATTTTTATAGGTAAAAAAATGCACGTGTGTTTTTAGTGTGTTTCTGTGGCAGAAACACATAAAAATGCAACGAATCCGCACCAAAGTGTGTCAATAAAGTTTTGTCAAAGCCAAATACCAGGAAGTATCAAAAACAAAGCATCTTTATTTAAAGCATGACATACCATACAGAGACAAAAACTGCAGAGTCAAAAACGCGATAAAAAGGCATGTTAAAAAAAGCGCAATGAAAAAGCGCAAGTACCCTAACTTAAATAACAGGCGGAGAAAAAACATTAAAAACGCATCAAAAGCTCATTGTGGGAACATAACCTTAGGCGATCCTGGTACACAGTCTGCAGTAGTGTGACACATAATATATACACAGTTGACTGTGTGTATATGTAAGGTGAAGTAGGATTTTTACTCTAGACACTTATACTGTGCTCTATGCTAAGCACTGCCTCGTTTTTACGCATCTGAAAAAGATGAATACTGCCACGAAAGGAAGCCAGTGTCCACAATTACACCATCGGCTTCATTCAAGGTAATAACTCCATCACGTCCTTGTCGAGGTACCCGTAGGAGTACAGTTTTTGGGGGATTCCGATGTAAACCCCAAAAAACGTCAAATTCAGAGTCGGCACCATCAGTATCAGGTTTCAGCTGTATATTATAGGTGACACTCTGCTGCTAGTGCTAGTTCAAGTTTCATGGTGGGATTAAGCAAAAATAAGTCGAATTAAATTTTGAAAAAAATAAATCCATAAATATTTATTGATATAAATAACAAGTTCTTATTCAGTTAGAAACAACAATACTCATGTTTTAACTCAGTAAGAGTTCAGAAATCAATATTTGGTGGACTAACCATGATTTTTAATCACAGCTTTCATGCGTCTTGGCTGCTTTCCACCAGTCTTTCACACTGTCAGTGGAGAGTCGCTTTCGCCCTCTGCCGGTCTGTAGCTTTGCTGTCCCCAATGTCTGCTGCTTGACCTTGTTGTAATGGACTGCCGTCTACGAAATTTTAAGGATGGAGGCAACATGACGCTCACTGTATCTCTCTGCTAGTAAAGCCAGAATTGAGCCCTTCTTTTCCTCACTCAAGACTTTTCTTTTCAACTTCTTTGGCATGGTTGAAAGTTATTTTTTCATTCAAATTACTTTTGGGCTATTCCTAGCACTTGTTTTGCCATCCAACTTGTCCTATTGCAAGAGGATTATGAAGACCACAGCAGTGTTTTTTATACTTTCCCTCGTTACATAAGATTTGGTTCAGGTGATCACCTAATCAGAAGCACATTAAGTAGAATGAGGTGGACTTTGGTTGGAATTCAACTGACACTGGAATGGAATGGCTGTCAGACATGCAGAGATGGGGATTTTTAGAAAACTGTGCAGTGGTCTCTTAATTTTTACCAGAGCTGTATATATATTGTATATACAGTACAGACCAAAAGTTTGGACACACCTTCTCATTTAAAGATTTTTCTGTATTTTCATCACTATGAAAATTGTACATTCACATTGAAGGCATCAAAACTATGAATTAACACATGTGGAATTATATACTTAACAAAAAAGTGTGAAACAACTGAAAATGTCTTATATTCTAGGTTCTTCAAAGTAGCCACCTTTTGCTTTGATGACTGCTTTGCCCACTCTTGGCATTCTCTTGATGAGCTTCAAGAGGTAGTCACCGGAAATGGTCTTCCAACAATCTAGAAGGAGTTCCCAGAGATGCTTAGCACTTGTTGGCCCTTTTGCCTTCACTCTGCGGTCCAGCTCACCCCAAACCATCTCGATTGGGTTCGGGTCTGGTGACTGTGGAGGCCAGGTCATCTGGCGTAGCACCCCATCGCTCTCCTTCTTGGTCAAATAGCCCTTACACAGTCTGGAGGTGTGTTTGGGGTCATTGTCCTGTTGAAAAATAAATGATGGTCCAATTAAACGCAAACCGGATGGAATAGCATGCCGCTTCAAGATGCTGTGGTAGCCATGCTGGTTCAGTATGCCTTCAATTTTGAATAAATCCCCAACAGTGTCACCAGCAAAGCACCCCCACACCATCACACCTCCTCCTCCATGCTTCACGGTGGGAACCATGCATGTAGAGTCCATCCGTTCACCTTTTCTGCGTCGCACAAAGACATGATTTGGACTCATCAGACCAAAGCACAGATTTCCACTGGTCTAATGTCCATTCCTTGTGTTCTTTAGCCCAAACAAGTCTCTTCTGCTTGTTGCCCGTCCTTAGCAGTGGTTTCCTAGCAGCTATTTTACCATGAAGGCCTGCTGCACAAAGTCTCCTCTGTTACGGGTCCGGGAGGTGGAACCTCTGTGCTACGGTGCAAGGAGGGACCCAGAGCGGCGTAACTAAGTATCAACCCGGACCGACCCTGGTCGTACGGTGGCTAACGACTCCGTGACCAGGGAGGGACCGACCCGAGCGACCAGGTGCTACTCTGGGGACAACCTTGTAAGGGAGCAGGTGACTCCCACGGTACAGATGGCAGGGACTGACCGGAATAGCAGGTAGGCACAGCAGGCGGGCTGGCGAGCGGAAGCCTCCAGGTAGGCTATCAGGTAGACACGGCAAGTGACGGCAGGAGTCTCTAGGTGGGCTGGCAGGTGGTCACGGCAAGTGACGGCAGGAGTCTCTAGGTGGTCACGGCAAGTGAATGCAGGAGTCTCTAGGTGGGCTGACAGGTGGTCACGGCAAGTGACGGCAGGAGTCTCTAGGTGGTCACGGCAAGTGACAAGCGGGTAACAGGCAGGTCACAGGCAAGTGCTACCAGGTGAGCGGGCTGGCAGGCACGGCAGGTAACAGGCAGGCAACAGGCAAGTGCTCCCAGGTGAGCGGACTGGCAGGCACCGCAGGTAACAGGCAGGTAACAGGCAAGTGCTCCCAGGTGAGCGGGCTGGCAGGCACGGCAGAAAACAGGCTGGTAACAGGCGGGCGGGCAAGACTGGAAGTCAGGCTAGCAGCGGGACTTGAGGGCTGAAGCAGAGGTCAGAAACACTGTGCAACAACATTGCTCGGGCACCTCCATTTTGGAGGAGGTGCCTTATATATGGGAGGACCCTTGGCAATTGGCCGGGGACTCCTTAGGACGGCACGCACGGCCCTTTAAGAGGGAGGGAGCGCGCCCTAAGCACAGTGCCCGGGGAGCTGCGCGCGCCGGCAGCAGGAAGAGGAGCGCTGGTGAACGCAGAGCGGGGAGCGCGGGGAGCAAGGAGGTGAGTGGGACGGCGTCTCTGCCTGGCAGGGGGCAGAGACGCCGATGCTACAGTACCCCCCCCTTTACGCCCCCTCTTTTTTAGGCCAGAAAGGAATTTTTCAAAGAGAAGCGGGGCATGAATGTTCTCCCTGGGTTCCCAAGTTCTCTCCTCTGGGCCAAACCCCTTCCAATCCACTAGAAAAAGGGTATTTCCTCTTACCCTCTTAGTGGCCAAAATGTTCTCTACCTCAAAAACGTCCTCAGCGGAAACCGGAGCAGGGGGAGTACCTAGATTTGAAAAAGAGTTAAACACAACTGGTTTGAGGAGAGATACGTGGAAGGAGTTGGGAATACGTAAGGTGGCCGGGAGTTTTAACTTGTAGGCCACTGGGTTGATTTGTTTGAGAACTTCAAATGGACCGATAAACTGAGGACCCAACTTATAGGAGGGTATTTTAAGTCGGACATGTTTGGAAGAGAGCCAGACTTTATCTCCCGGGCGGAATTGAGGCGGATGCAGACGTCTCTTGTCAGCATGTCTCTTCATCCGCTCGGAGGACTGAAGAAGTGCGGACCTAGTATTTTCCAAAATGGTGGAGAATTCGCTGACAAGAGCTTCCGCGGCAGGGTTGTCCACCGAGGCGGAGACGGGAAACGGAATCCGGGGATGTTGACCGTGGACCACGAAGAACAGGGATTTAGAAGTAGCTTCGCTCTCATGGTTGTTGTAGGAGAATTCGGCCCATGGTAGGAGCTCCACCCAATCGGTATGGTGAGCGTTAACAAAGTGCCGGAGGTAGCTGGTAAGGATTTGGTTGATACGCTCCACTTAGCCATTGGACTGTGGATGGTAGGCGGAGGAGAAATCCAGGGTGACATCCAGTAGCTTACAGGTAGCTCTCCAGAAACGTGAGGTGAACTGAACCCCTCGATCCGACACAATGTGGAGGGGTAGGCCATGGAGACGGAAGATATGACGGAAAAAATCCTTGGCCAGCTCCGATGCAGACGGGAGACCAGGCAGAGGAATGAAGTGGGCCATCTTAGAGAAGTGGTCGGCGACCATCCAAATGACTGTACAACCGGCAGAAACAGGGAGATCAGTAATAAAGTCCATGGCAATGTGCTGCCACGGGGCAGCAGGTACGGGAAGAGGCAGGAGGCGACTGGCTGGAAGATGTCTGGGAACTTTGTTGCGGGCACAGGACGAACAGGCCGAGACGAAGTCTACCACATCCTTGCGCAGGGTAGGCCACTAGTAATGCCGGGTAATGAGTAGGAAGGTCTTCTTTTGGCCAGCATGACCGGCTAGTTTAGATGAATGACCCCAGTGAAGAACCTTCTCACTATCTGGTACCACTACAAACGTCTTACCGGGTGGAAGACGAGTCAGATCCAAGGGGGCCACATTCATCACTTTGGAGGGGTCAATGATGTGCATAGGCTCCTCCTCTTGATCGGAGGGCAGGAAGGATCGGGACAAGGCGTCGGTTTTGACATTCTTGTCCGCCGGGCGGAAATGTAGGACGAAGTCGAAGCGGGTGAAGAACAAAGACCACCGGGCCTGACGCGGATTGAGTCTTTGGGCATTCTGGAGATATGCCAGGTTTTTGTGATCCGTATAGATGATCACCGGGTATAGAGCCCCTTCAAGCAGGTAACGCCACTCCTCCAGCGCAATTTAACGGCTAAGAGTTCTCGGTCTCCTATGGAGTAGTTGCGCTCAGACGAGGAGAAGAGTTTGGAGAAGAAGCCGCAGGTTACCATTCTCCCGGATGAAGACTTTTGGGTGAGCACTGCTCCGGCTCCGGAGGAGGAAGCATCAACCTCCAGGTAGAACTGTTAGTTGCTGTCCGGACGGTGCAGCACTGGGGCAGAGGAGAAGGCTTGCTTTAAGGAAATGAAGGCCTTCTCAGCTTCGGGCGACCATTCCTTGGGATTTTCTCCCTTACGGGTGAGCGGAGATATGGGAGCAGTCCGGGAAGAGAAGTGCGGGATGAAGAGACGATAGTAGTTGGCGAAGCCCAGGAATCGCTGAATCGCCTTCAACCCCTCCGGACGGGGCCACTTTAGGACAGCAGAGAGCTTCTCGGGATCCATTCGTAGGCCTGTCTGGGAGATAACATAGCCCAGGAAAGGAAGAGAGGTCTGCTCGAAGAGGCACTTCTCGAACTTTGCATAGAGGTGATTCTGCCTGAGCCTGAGCAGGACCTGACGAACATCCCTCCGGTGTGTGGGAAGATCCGGAGAGAAGACCAAGATATCATCCAGGTACATCACCACGTAAGAGTAAAGAAGATCACGGAAGATGTTGTTGACCAATTCTTGGAAGACGGCAGGAGCATTGCAGAGACCGAAGGGCATCACACGGTATTCATAGTGACTGTCCCGGGAATTGAATGCCGTCTTCCACTCGTCTCCTTGACGGATTCGGACCAGGTTATACGCCCCACGTAGATCTAGCTTGGTAAAGATCCTAGCTCCCTTAAGACGGTCAAACAACTCGGAGATGAGCGGCAGGGGGTATTTGTTTTTTACCGTGATTTGGTTGAGTCCTCTATAGTCAATACAGGGGCGTAATGAACCATCTTTCTTCTTGACGAAGAAGAATCCGGCTCCAGCCGGGGAGGTAGATTTCCGGATGAATCCCCTGGCCAGATACTCCTCGATGTACTCCGACATGGCCCGGGTTTCGGCCGACGACAATGGGTAAATACGCCCATGGGGTGGAGTGGCGCCGGGTACCATGTCGATCGGGCAATTATAAGGCCTATGAGGTGGCAGTGTCTCTGCTTCCTTTTTACCGAAGACATCTGCATAGGGCCAGTAAGGTGCCGGAAGACCGGGTAAATTAGCTGGGGTAGGTGGAGGACGAGCCGGGCGAACTGGAACCAGGCAGGTCCTATGGCAGTCCTGCCCCCACCGGAGTACTTCACTGGATTGCCAGTTCAGCCCGGGTTCATGTGTCTGGAGCCAGGGTAGACCTAGCAATAGGGAGTAAGAGAGTCCGGACAGCACATGGAAGGAGATCTTCTCAGAGTGCAGCATTCCCACCTGCAGGGTTATGGGTTCAGTGACGAGCAGGATTGTCACCGGAAGGAGTCTTCCATCCATGGAGGCAACTGACAATGGTTCAGCCAGAGGTTTGGTGGGAATCCGGTATCTCTCTACCAGGGACTGGGAAATGAGGTTTCCAGCAGCTCCAGAATCCAGGTGAGCAATTTCAAAGTGACGGTTCTCTCCCCAGGAGATAGAGACAGACAAAGTCAGGGACGGAGAGGGCTTACTTTTGCCTAGGACGACCTCTCCGAGCGGTCCTAGACACTGGAGTTTCCCGGCTTCTCCGGGCAGGAACGGATGAAGTGCTCCTTGCTGCCACAATAGAAACAGCTCCCCTCGGCTCGGCGTGACTCTTGGAGAGATTTGACCATCTTGGTCTGGTCGATCTGCATAGGTTCGGGCGAGTGCGCCCGGGGAGTGACTGGTTGAGAGGCAGGTCTCTGGAAAGTAGGAGCAAGGCGAGGAAACTTTCTCTACCGGGTAGTCTCTTTGGTACGTTCTTGGAAACGGATGTCAATCCAGGTAGCTAGTGACACCAGGTCATCCAGGGTGGTAGGAATGTCCCGACCGGCTAACTCGTCCTTAATCCGACCGGAAAGACCCTCCCAAAATACGGACACCAGACCCTTGTTGTCCCAGGCAAGCTCAGAAGCGAGGGTACGGTACCGTATGGCATATTGGCCCACGGTGAGACTCTCTTGGCGAAGACGTAGCAGAGAGGAGGCTGAAGAGGATTTTTGTCCTGGTTCATCGAAGATTTTCCGGAAAGCAGCGAGGAAAGACGATAGATCGGACACCAGGGGATCCCCTCTCTCCCACAGGGGGTTTAGCCATGCCAGTGCTTCCCCAGTGAGATGGGACATGATGAATGCCACCTTGGCCCGGTCGGAGATGAACTGATGTGCCAAGAGTTCGAAGTGCAGGGTGCACTGGTTTATGAAAACTCGAGCCAAGGCGGGGTTGCCAGCAAAACGTGGAGGTGCCGAGAGCCGGTGTCCAGGGCTGGATGCCGTGGTATTGGTGGGCAGTGGTGCTGCCGGAGCGGAAGTCACACGACTCGAGGTGGATACAGGTGGGACAGACAGCGTGTCCAGTCGGGAGTTGACATTCCGCAGGTAGTTCAGAATGGTCTCCTGTTTGGATCTCTGACGAGAAACCTCCTGGTACAGGTCCATAAACGAGGGGGCTTGGGGGCCACCGGGTTCCCTGGCCCGAGCAAACTGTTACGGGTCTGGGAGGTGGAGCCTCTGTGCTACGGTGCAAGGAGGGACCCAGAGGGTCCTGCATGAAAATCATGTTTTTCTTGAACGATACTGACTTCTTCCTGTACCACTGCTTGAAGAAGTTGTCTTCCAGAAACTGGCAGTAGGTCTGGGAGTTGAGCTTCACTCCATCCTCAACCCGAAAAGGTCCCACAAGTTCATCTTTGATGATACCAGCCCTTACCAGTACCCCACCTCCACCTTGCTGGCGTCTGAGTCGGAGTGGAGCTCTCTGCCCTTTATTGATCCAGCCTCTGGCCCATCTATCTGGCCCATCAAAAGTCACTCTCATTTCATTAGTCCATAAAACCTTTGAAAAATCAGTCTTAAGATATTTCTTGGCCCATTCTTGACGTTTTATTTTATGTTTCTTGTTGAAAGATGGTCGTTTTTCAGCCTTCCTTACCTTGGCCATGTCCCTGAATATCGCACACCTTGTGCTTTTTGATACTCCAGTAACGTTGCAGCTCTGATATATGGCATTACTGGTGGCGAATGGCATCTTGGCAGCTTCACGCTTGATTTTCCTCAATTCATGGGCAGTTATTTTGCTCCTTTTTTGCCAACACGCTTCTTGTGACCCTGTTGGCTGTTTGCCATGAAACGCTTGATTGTTCGGTGATCACGCTTCAAAAGTTTGGAAATTTCAAAACTGCTGCATCCCTCTGCAAGACATCTCACAATTTTGGACTTTTTAGAGCCAGTCAAATCTCTCTTCTCACCCATTTTGCCAAACGAAAGGAAGTTGCCTAATAATTAAGCACACCTTATATAGGGTGTTGATGTCATTAGACAACACCCCTCCTCATTACAGAGATGCACATCACCAGATTTACTTAATTGGTAGTTGGCTCTCAAGCCTATGCAGCTTGGAGTAGGACAACATGTAAAAAAAGTATCGAAGTGATCAAAATACGCATTTGCCTAATAATTCTGCACGCGGTGTACAGAATGAGGTGTGTCCAAACTTTTGGTCTGTACTGTGTGTATATATAAATATATATATATATATATATGTGTGTGTATATTATATATATATACAGTCATGGCCAAAAGTTTTGAGAATGACACCAAAATTATATTTTCACATGATCTGCTGGCCTCTGGTTTTTATTAGTGTTTGTGTGATGTTTATATCACATACAAAAATATAATTGCAATCATATTATTAGTACCAATAGGTTATATTGACAGTTAGAATGAGTTAATGCAGCAAGTCAATATTTGCAGTGTTGCCCCTTCTTCTTCAAGACCTCTGTAATTCTCCCTGGCATGCTCTCAATCAACTTTTGGACCAAATCCTGACTGATAGCAGTCCATTCTTGCATAATCAATGCTTGCATTTTGCCAGAATTTGTTGGTTTTTGTTTGTCCACCCGTCTCTTGATGATTGACCACAAGTTCTCAATGGGATTAAGATCTGGGGAGTTTCCAGGCCATGGACCCAAAATCTCTATGTTTTGTTCCATGAGCCATTTAGTTATCACCTTTGCTTTATGGCAAGGTGCTCCATCATGCTGGAAAAGGCATTGTTGGGCGCCAAACTGCTCTTGGACGGTTGGGAGAAGTTGCTCTTGGAGGACATTTTGGTACCATTCTTTATTCATGGCTGTGTTTTTAGGCAAGACTGTGAGTGAGCCGATTCCCTTGGCTGAGAAGCAACCCCACACATGAATGGTTTCAGGATGCTTTACAGTTGGCATGAGACAAGACTGGTGGTAGCGCTCACCTCTTCTTCTCCGAATAAGCTGTTTTCCAGATGTCTCAAACAATCGAAAAGGGGATTCATCAGAGAAAATGACTTTGCCCCAGTCCTCAGCAGTCCACTCCCTGTACCTTTTGCAGAATATCAGTCGGTCCCTGATGTTTTTTCTGGAGAGAAGTGGCTTCTTTGCTGCCCTCCTTGAAACCAGCCCTTGCTCAAAGAGTCTCCGCCTCACAGAGCGTGCAGAAGCACTCACACCAGCCTCCTGCCATTCCTGAGCAAGCTCGGCACTGCTGGTAGTCCGATCCCGCAGCTGAAACAGTTTTAAGATACGGTCCTGGCGCTTGCTGGTCTTTCTTGGGCGCCCTGGAGCCTTTTTGACAACAATTGAAGCTCTCTCCTTGAAGTTCTTGATGATGCGATAGATTGTTGACTGAGGTGCAATCTTTGTAGCTGCGATACTCTTCCCTGTTAGGCCATTTTTGTGCAGTGCAATGATAGCTGCACGTGTTTCTTTAGAGATAACCATGGTTAACTGAAGAGAAACAATGATACCAAGAACCAGCCTCCTTTTAAAGTGTCCAGTGATGTCATTCTTACTTAATCATGACTGATTGATCGCCAGCCCTGTCCTCATCAACACCCACACCTGTGTTAATGGATCAATCACTAAAACGATGTTAGCTGCTCCTTTTAAGGCAGGACTGCAATGATGTTGAAATGTGTTTTGGGGGTTAAAGTTCATTTTCTGGGCAAATATTGACTTTGCAAGTACAGTAATTGCTGTTAAGCTGATCACTCTTTGACATTCAGGAGTATATGCAAATTGCCATTACAAAAAATGAAGCAGTAAACTTTGGAAAAATTACTATTTGTCTCATTCTCAATACTTTTGGCCATGACTGTATATATGTGTATATGTATATATATATATATATATATATATATATATATATATATATATATATGGTGGTCCAAAAGTAGGTGGACAGAAAGTGTAATAAGGTTATGAAGGGGGAGATTTATCAAACATGGTGTAAAGTGAAACTGGCTCAGTTGCCCTTAGCAACCAATCAGATTCCACTTTTCATTCCTCACAGACTCTTTGGAAAATGAAAGGTGGAATCTGATTGGTTGCTAAGGGCAGCTGAGCCAGTTTCACAGATCTAGTTTTCACAGATAGATCTCCCCCAAATCTGTTTTCTTTTCAGAGAATTCAGATAACACATAATGGCAAATAATTTAAATACAGATCAAAGAAAATGGATTTTAACAGAGTATTGGAAATCTCAAAATGCTGAAACTATTAGAGCAAATTGGGTTGAAACATTTGGTACTCAACCCCCAACGAGACAAACTATTTACCGCATTCGTGACAAATTCAATGCCACTGGCTCAATCCTTAATGCTCCAAAAACTGGTCGACCCAAAACAGTCAGTACGGAAGATAATAAACAACTTGTTGCTGAAACATTTGTTCAGAGTCCAAAAAAGTCCACCAGAAGAGCCTCTTTGGAATTGGGAATTTCACGAGCTTCTATCATGCGAATCCTGAAATCTATTGGGTGGAAAGCTTATCGTCCACGTCTAATTCATGGTTTATTGGAGGATGATCCAGACAGGCGGCTGCAATTTAGTGAGAATATGCTTAATGAAATTGAAGAAAATCCAGTAATTTTAGATAACATTATGTGGAGTGATGAAGCTTCTTTCAAATTATCCGGCCATATTAACAGACATAATTGTATTTACTGGTATAATGAGAACATGCATTTAACATTAGAGCCACAACTAAATGAGCCTGGTGTCAATGTTTGGGGTGGTATTTCAAGTTTTGGTGTTTTAGGATCAATATTTTTTGATGGAACAGTCACAGGAGATAAGTATCTTGAAATTCTAATGAATCAAGTTGTTCCCCAGTTACAGCAACAGCCTAATTCAAATGACCTTTATTTCCAACAAGATGGGGCCCCTCCACATTATTCAAGAGTGGTCCGCGAGTATCTTGAGGAAACATTTCCTAATAAATGGATTGGCCGAAGAGGCCCACTTGATTGCCCGCCACGTTCACCAGACTTGACCCCAATGGATTTTTTCTTTTGGGGAGTACTCAAGGACAAAGTTTATAGTCGAAAACCAAAAAGTGTCAGTGATTTGAAAAATGACATAAGAGATGCATTTCAAGAAATTAATACCCAAAGAGACTTGTGCAAAAAAGTTTGTCATAGCATAAGAGGCAGACTTCAAAGCTGTGCAAATTGTAACGGAAAACAGTTTGAGCACCTGCATTGATAAAATTGAAGGGCTTTTGTATTATTGTTCAGAATAAAATGTTATTGTCAATGTTATGCTTGTGTTAGTAAATATAATTTTATATATAAATCAAAATAAATGTTATTATTTTCTGTTGTCCACCCACTTTTGGACCACCCTGTGTATGTATATATATATATATATATATGTGTATATGTGTGTGTGTATATAGATATATATATATATACATACATACATACACACACCGTGTATATACATAAAGTAAAAATGTTTCACCATTAGAAAAACTTGTTTTTCTTTTAAAAGAAAAGTAAACAAAAAAGTACCCATAATTGTCCGGAAACAACCAAGCTATAAAACTGTCCCATTATTTAAATATTGTTTATTTATTATTTAAAACCGTATTGTGAACACTGTAAAAAAAAAAGAAAGACATTGCAAAAATATAGTTTTTTCATCATACTGAAACAAAAAAAAGTATAGAAAGTGATCAAAAAGTTATATGTAACGAAAAATGGTATCAATGAACATGTCATTTCATGCCACAAAAAAATGAAGCTCTCATATGGCTCTGCCAGCAAAAACAATAATAGTTATTAGAATATGACCTTGAAAAAGAAATCATTTGTTGTAAAATACAGAATAGTTTTTAGTGTCAAAAGTAGCAAGACAGCAAAAAACGAAACCGGTACTGCCATGAAGTTTTACTTTTTCCACAGAAGGAATGGCATAAAAAATAAACAAATATAATTCATGAATTTCTGGCTTTTCTTAACTCTTCCACATAAAAATTAAAAAAAGAAATGTTACCAATAAAAATTTCAACTCATCAAGCACCAAGACCGCTTTTTGCAAGAAAAATAAAAACATTCTAGCTCTTAGAATATGGTGATGCAAAAACAAGTACATTTGTTGAAGTTTTTTTAGTATGCAAATATAGGAAAAAATATCTGTATGACCCTGGTGTCGCTATAATTATACTGACCCAAAGCATAAAGCCGTTTTATCATTTTTACTGTTAACAATGTAAAAAGGGCATAACCAAAATTAGAGGCAATCTTGAATTGTCCTTCATTTGTTCTATCTGTCTCCCAAAAATTAGAGTAAAAATCCATCAAAAATGTTATGTAACCCCAGATAGTACCAATAAAAGCTTCAACTCTTCGCAAAAAATAAATGAAGCTTCTAGTCTGTTGTCTGTCAATAGATGTTTTCCACGTTATTAGTAGTACAATGGTGCTGGAAAAGTGACTGGGCTCATGAAAACCATTCCAGTAAAATCCATGCTGACAAACCCAAATGATTCCCCTTCTGTGCCCTGCAGCATTCCCAAACTATAGTTAACATCGACAGGTATAGCATTGCTGCAGAATGGAGAACCCACTTAAAGGGATTCTCCAGAATCTAATTATTGATGACATATCCTTTGGACAGGTCATCAAGAAGAAATTGGTGGGAGTCCGACACCTGACACAGATCAGCTGAACTAAGCTATATATGCGTAGAACACAGCTGCCCCGCACATTGCTTAGTGGCCATTGACGAGTACTGCTCTTTAGTTCCCATTGAATTGAATGAACTTCAGCTTCCACAAAGCAATGTACAGTTAGGTCCATATATATTTGGACAGAGACAACATTTTTCTAATTTTGGTTCTAGACATTACCACAATGAATTTTAAACAAAACAATTCAGATGCAGTTGAAGTTCAGACTTTCACCTTTCATTTGAGGGTATCCACATTAAAATTGGATTAAGGGTTTAGGAGTTTCAGCTCCTTAACATGTGCCACCCTGTTTTTTAAGGGACCAAAAGTAATTGGACAATTGACTCCAAGGCTATTTCATGGACAGGTGTGGGCAATCCCTTCGTTATGTCATTCTCAATTAAGCAGATAAAAGGCCTGGAGTTGATTTGAGGTGTGGTGCTTGCATTTGGAAGGTTTTGCTGTGAAGTAAACATGCGGTCAAAGGAGCTCTCCATGCAGGTGAAACAAGCCATCCTTAAGCTGTAAAAACAGAAAAAACCCATCCGAGAAATTGCTACAATATTAGGAGTGGCAAAATCTACAGTTTGGTACATCCTGAGAAAGAAAGAAAGCACTGGTGAACTCATCAATGCAAAAAGACCTGGGCGCCCACGGAAGACAACAATGGTGGATGATCGCAGAATAATCTCCATGGTGAAGAGAAACCCCTTCACAAAAGCCAAACAAGTGAACAACACTCTCCAGGAGGTAGGCGTATCAATATCCAAATCTACTATAAAGAGAAGACTGCATGAAAGTAAATACAAAGGGTTCACTGCACGCTGCAAGCCACTCATAAGCATCAAGAATAAAAAGGCTAGACTGGACTTTGCTAAAAAAACATCTAAAAAAGCCAGCACAGTTCTGGAAGAACATTCTTTGGACAGATGAAACCAAGATCAACCTCTACCAGAATGATGGAAAGAGAAAAGTATGGCGAAGGCGTGGTACAGCTCATGATCCAAAGCATACCACATCATCTGTAAAACATAGCGGAGGCAGTGTGATGGCTTGGGCATGCATGGCTGCCAGTGGCACTGGGTCACTAGTGTTTATTGATGATCTGACACAGGACAGAAGCAGCCGAATGGATTCTGATGTATTCAGAGCCATACTGTGTGCTCAGATCCTGCCAAATGCAGCCAAACTGATTGGTCGTCGTTTCATACTACAGATGGACAATGACCCAAAACATAAAGCCAAAGCAGCCCAGGAGTTTATTAAAGCAAAGAAGTGGATTATTCTTGAATGGCCAAGTCAGTCACCTGATCTCAACCCAATTGAGCATGCATTTCACTTGTTAAAGACTAAACTTCAGACAGAAAAACCCACAAACAAACTTTTGGTCCCTTTAAAAACAGGGTGGCACATGTTAAGGAGCTGAAACTCCTAAACCCTTCATCCAATTTTAATGTGGATACCCTCAAATGAAAGCTGAAAGTCTGAACTTCAACTGAATCTGAATTGTTTTGTTTAAAATTCATTGTGGTAATGTCTAGAACCAAAATTAGAAAAATGTTGTCTCTGTCCAAATATATATGGACCTAACTGTATGGGGCCGTTCTGTTCCGCCCGTACATATCTTAGTTCGGGCCACTGCCTGAGCAGTTTTCAGTATATTGGACCCCCACCGGTCTCATATTGAGATCCTAGACAACCCATTTACCAATTTATGGGTTGCATCTCTCCAGTAGCACAAGCTGGGCACTAAAATGGCATATATCTAGTTTTCACTCTACTACATCCACTATAATTTTTGGATAACACTGGTGAGTGTGAAAATAATCACCATACCCATGGATTTTCTGAGTGTAATTTGCAAAATGGGGTCACTTTTTGTGTATTTCTGCTGTTTTAGAAGCTTAGAGGCTCTGCAAATGGTGCTCACAACTGACTCCAAGAAACTCTGCGCCCCAAAAACCAAATCAAGCTCATTCTCTTCTGTGCCCTGCTGGGTGGCCAAACAGTAGTGTATGAATAGAAATACAGTATTGTCATACTTGGTAGGAACAGCATTGTAAATTACACAGTCATTTTTTTTATTAGTAGTGATAAAAATGAAATATTTTGAGCTAAATCCACTTATTGTAACAAATGTAATTTTTCATGTTCACACAGCCCAAAGAAATTGGTTTGCGTTTTGATATTTATATCTGCTGATAACGATATCACGAAGTAAGACAACTTTGAATCTATGTAAAGTTAATGCTACTTACCTGACTAAATATCTTATTTCAAAAATAAAATATAGCACATATAACATAATATAAAATAGCATAATATTGTTCAACAGACGACTTTAGAATTGGTAATAGTTTGTGTCTGGGCCTCTTGAATGTTAGGGAAGTAATGCCTTTTGTAGCCCGAAAGTTAGACATGCAAGTTCTCATCTTTACCATAAGGCTTCCAGACATGACTGTGTGTGGTCAGAGCTGCCAGCAGCAGGACAGGGCGGTAGGTATGCAATGACATGTTTCCTCATCTGAATACAATCTTATCTCTGCTTCCGTCTGATACATTCTTGGTGACTTTTTAATAATATTTTTACGTTTATTTTTTCATGTAACATAGTAACACTTTGTTTTTTCCTCTTTCATCCAGGCAATACATGTCAAACGGATACTTAAAGAAAAAGAGAGTATAACAGGGGTGCAATGTGGTCCCATGGGCAGTGGTCTTTTTTCATCCAACAAAGATTTATCCAGCCTTGTATTGTCAGCGATGTGTTGCAATGAACTGATTTTTTTTTTAAATTTAACTACTGTATTGTCCAGAGACTCAACATAATTCAACTCAACCTTATGTATTTAACATATTATTGGTAATTAACGTCTCCTTATCGTTTTAAGGTACAGTTGATGCTGAAGCTAACAGTGTTCAAATATTTCTTAAATATAATAAAAGCTAAAAGAACAAGCGTGCTTTCAATTTAAGACCCCTGACTTTGACGGTTTTAATGTATATTACATATATCGGATTGACCTTTTAGAATAATATCTATGCCTCGTTCTTAGTCATATAGACTCACATTGAGATGATGCTGTGTGAGCTGGCAGGTCACACATGCCGTCAGGTGAACCCAGAGAAGACTGGCGCACCATTGGAAATGGTAAAAGATGGCGATGGGTAAGTATGTTATTACACCCATTACACAAACACTTCTGAATGTTAACAAATGAAAAATAAAAAAATGCCAGAAAGCTCCTATAAAATAACTCAAGGGAATCTGCCAGGTTTCTGCTATGCAATCTGAGGGCAGCAGATAGTACAGCACACTGACCCATCTTATTCAAAAGTGCAGTTCAGATGAACGATTTTTCTCTTGGTTCAACTGACCATCAGAAAAAAATGCAGTATGCAATAATCTCTTTCGAGTCTCGGGTGAGACTCATCAATTTAAGTCTATGGGTACATAAAAAAAAAAAAAATTGGATCCCACACAGAACATCTGGCATCCTACTTTTATGGATGCATTTCTACACTGTGTTCCAAATTATTATGCAAAAAGTGTTCAGGAGTGATAAGGTAAGAATTTTTTTATTTGTCAGTTAAACTCATTGATGGTGATGTGTGTCAGGGCTCTTTATATCACTGTAAGCAATTGCAGACACCTGTGCTAATTAGTTTGGCAGGTGTGTCCAATGAAAGGCAAGACTACTTAAGAAGGCTGTCCCACATTATTAAGCAGCCTACATTTTCTGGTAAAATGGGAAAGAAAAAGGATGTGTCGGCTGCTGAGAAGCAACAAATTGTGGAGTGTTTAGGTCAAGGCATGACTACAATCAACATTGCCAAGACACTTCATCGTGATCATCGCACAATCAAGAAGTATGTAGCTGATTCACAGTACACACGTGTGCGTGCTGATAAGGGAAAATTGAGGACTCTTTCCTACAGGCAATTACGTCAGGTTAAAAGAGCAGCGGCAAAAAAGCCTTGTCATAGCAGCAGACAAGTTTTTGAAGCTGCTGGTGCCTCCAACGTCCCCCGAACAACAAGATGCAGGGTCCTTCAGAGGTTTGCAGCTGTGCTTAAGCCATCCTGTCGACCTCCTCTATCCACTGCACACAAGCAGAAACGGCTCCAGTGGGCCAAACAATACATGAAGACTGACTTCAAAACTGTTTTGTTCACCGATGAGTGCCGTGCAACGCTCGATGGTCCAGATGGATGGAGTGGAGGATGGCTGGTTGATGGACACCCCATGCAAACACGGCTACGGCGCCAACAAGGAGGAGGTGGAGTAATGTTTTGGGCTGGAATCATGGGGAGAGAGATTGTCGGCCCCTTTAGGATCCCTGAAGGGGTAAAGATGAACTCCATAATGTATGTGGAGTTTCTCAAACAGCACTTCCTTCCATGGTTCAAGAAGAAGAACCGTGCATTCCGCAGCAAGATCATTTTCATGCATGATAATGCACCCTCTCATGCTGCACATAACACATCTGCATCTCTGGCTGCTATGGGCATAAAAGGGGACAAACTTATGGTGTGGCCCTCATGCTCCCCTGACCTCAACCCCATTGAGAACCTCTGGAGCATCATCAAAAGGAGTGTCTATGATGTCGGGAGGCAGTTCACATCTAAGCAACAGCTCTGGGAGGGTATTCTGTCCTCATGCAAAACAATTGAAGCAGAAACCATCCAAAACCTGACAAATTCAATGGACGAGAGAGTTCAGAAGCTCCTTTCGAACAAGGGGTCCTATGTGCAAATGTAACATCACCTAGAATAAAGTTTTGAGTTGGAAACTGTTTGATTTCAGTTTGTAATAACCTGCTAATGCTTATAATTTCAAAAATGACCATTTTTTTGTTCTTTATTAAAATGAAAAGGTTGAAAACTCTGCTGTGCATAATAATTTGGAACATGCATTTTGAGTGCAGTTTGAGTGTTTTATTTTTTAAAAAATATACTGTTATCATAGGCAGGTGTTACAAAAAACTTTCAATTGTACTCTAATAGTTATTTGACTGGAAAATTACAATGACTGCAATTCATATAGGTAATTTGGGAAAATCTGAGAATTTTATTTGCATAATAATTTGGAACACAGTGTATTATAAATCTAGGAAATTGTATTTGATCCCGTATATTTTTTAACATTGATGTATGAAAACAGATCGCAAACGGATGTCACAATGACGTAAAAAACAGACACACAGATGGGACACAGAGAAAAATTGGATTCAACTTGGACAATTTTTCATATGCTCGTCTGCCGCCTCCCTTAGTCTGTTCATTGCTGCTAATGTACATGTGTATTTCATGAAACAACACAAAGTATGGGTCTAAAAAAACCCCTTTGGGTAGTGTGAAATTGCAAGTTTTCTTTTTTTTAATTTTAATACAGATTATGAAATGAAAATAAATTAAAAAAATACATTTAGCACAAAAACCTGATTTAAACAACAAGTAATTTTCTGACCATGGCTTCCCTTTAAGTATAAAAGAATGAAATTAAAATTTGTAATAGACGTCGAGTGATATTGTGGCGCCCCCGAGGGTTCGGTCGCCACAGAGGTACTGCATCTCTCCCAGAGGTGTGGTATCTCACTCTCAGGTAAGGAAGGAGTACAGCTCAGGACCCTAACACCAGCATTCATTACACCACATTTCCGGGGGACAGGGCGAGATTGCTCCTACGGGAGAGCACAGTCCCTGGTTCCTGGCTGGAGTGGGGAGGAACCACAAGTGAGGGGGAACCATGTGGTGGATGGGGTGGAGGAAGTAGATCCTGGGAGCACTTGAGTAGGAGTATATAGAGGGAAGCCATCTTGGGATGTGAGTCCAGACACAGTGTTCAGTCAGAGGAGGAGAAGTGAAGGAGCAGAGGCTCTGCAAGAGCTCTGCTCTGGAGGCGGGCCTAGTGAGAGGCCCAGGACTGAGAGAGAGAGAAGAGAGGAGTGGGAGCAGGAAAGGCTCCAGGAGAAGAAGAGAAGGGATCCTAGGGGTACGGGCAGTGCTGGAGGCCACCCGTACGCCCGAATCTGCAGGAACGTGGAAGGATCAAGCTGCAGAGGGGACCGGCCCCTTAACTAGTCAAGATACTGCAAGTCTAACTAGCAACCGGAGGTGGCTGTACTTTCAGGGTGCAGTTGCCCACTACCACAGTTAACAATCGCTGAAAAGGTGGCCACATAGGGCCCAGGGGACTGCAGGTCGCCCGCCAAGACCCGAGGCCACCGGCTTGGGACACTGACTGTGAGGCGCAGGGCAGGAGGGAGAGAGTCAGCGCAGGAAGACGACTGAGGAAGGCACATAGAAAGGGGTCCTGTTAAGTGCTCTGGAAATACCTGAGAGTGGACTGAGCCCCTCACTGAGTATGCACAGCACGACGGGGGAGATTGCTCTGGTACCTGTAATCTGGACTGCAACAACTGTGAGTAAAGACCCTGGGACTGCACTATCTGGTCTCTGTGTTCCTTGCTGTGCCATCCCTCACTGCACTACAATGCCCAGCACAACCACCAACACCCACACTCACTGCCCTGAAGCTAACTCTTCCTGTGGGGAGTTATACCACCCTTGCTGCAAAACCACTAGCTTCAGAGGACTGTTCCGCAGCGGCGGTCTCCACTAGCCGCACTCCACATGTGGCGTAGTCGGACTCTTTATAAATCCCAATAAACAATTCCCCTTGGATTGACCGCCCTGGGTCACGGACCGGATCACTGCCACTGTGACTACAACCCCCAGCGTCCACCGGCCCGGCACCGGGTACCCCACGGCCCAGGGGGCACGTCAATATGTTATCACTTTCCTAGTACTACTTCTACTACCACCCAATTGTATTGCAATAGCTCGAGACACAAATGTAGGTAGATTTTATCTACTGTAATTGTATCAACTTTTGGATGTCCTAATTTAGTGCAGCTCACAGTTTTCTCTATATTCCTTAAAGGGGTTTTCCCATGAACAAAGTTAACCTTAATCAATATATCTTGGAATAATAATAAGTTCCCCAATTGGATGTGCTAAAATAAAATGTTCCTGTGCTGAGATAATCTTATAAATGTGCCCCTGCTGTGTACTGTGTAATGGTCGTGTCTGACTGTGCAGGTACATGGTCTGATCATACCACATCTCCTGGTCAGGGGGGAGAAAAAGAGAGTATACATACAGTGCAGACCAAAAGTTTGGACACACCTTCTCATTTAAAGATTTTTCTGTATTTTCATGACTTTGAAAATTGTTCATTCACACTGAAGGCATCAAAACTATAAATTAACACATGTGGAATTATATACTTAACAAAAAAGTGTGAAACAACTGAAAATATGTCTTATATTCTAGGTTCTTCAAAGTAGCCACCTTTAGCTTTGATGACTGCTTTGCACACTTTTGGCATTCTCTTGATGAGCTTCAAGAGGTAGTCACCGGAAATGGTCTTCCAACAATCTTGAAGGAGTTCCCAGAGATGCTTAGCACTTGTTTTTTGCCTTTTGCCATCTCGATTGGGTTCAGGTCACCTCCTCCTCCATGCTTCACGGTGAGAACCAGGCATGTAGAGTCCATCCGTTCACCTTTTCTGGTCTGTACTGTATATGACAGCAAATAATTCTTTCTTTGAGGTAAAACATTTTTTAAAAACAGGCAGGGAAATGCTTTACCACACAGAAAGAATCAGCTGTGATCCCGTGCTGTCCTGTCTGTATTCTCTTTTGCTTCCTCCTTTGCCCAGGAGATGTGGTATGATCAGACCATATTCCTGTACGGTCAGACACAGCCATTACCCAGTATATAGCAGGGGCTCATTTCTAAGATTATCCCAGCACAGGAGCATTTTTTTTAAACACATCTAATATTGGAAGTTATTATTATTCCAGGATCTATTGATTAAAATCAACTTTAAAATGAACTTTGTTCTTGGGAAAAACTCTTTAAGCTTCATTTACATGTCCGGTTTTTCATATGACTGATTTCAGTATTTTTTATTCACAGCACACTAATACAAGACATTCAGTGGGGCTATTCACATGAGGACATATTAATAGTTCACATAAAATATGTCACGAAACGTGTTCAACTCTGGTCAGATTTGTGGAATTGGTCCATGAAGGCCAGCCAGCACACGGCTGATTGGAAGAAGTTGGGAAACCTCCATCAGTTTTTTGTGCATATGAGAAAAACAGATGACACATGGATGAACAAAAAACAGACACTAAAACCAAAACTGGATGAAAAACGCATGTCAGCACACTCGAAAAAGGATCCATTTTTTGCGGATGTGAATCATCACCTACATGTGAATACGTTGTTTTTCTGCTACTGAGAGCAACTGCAGAGATGCTGGGTGGAGGACTGAAAGAACATCCCCAAAAGAAAGGAATAGGGTGCAGTTCTTCTGTTAAACATAAGCAGGGAACACTTGTGAAGACAAATGCAGAGGAAAATTGGTTTGGCATAATAGTCAATCAAGTTTCTGGAATCTTCCACAGGTCTACAAAAATGAAAATTGCAGGACTGATTTTAATGTGTTGTAGACCAGGACCAGTAAGTTGGTAAGATATGTTGATAGAAATGCCCACCACTCTCCATTTATAGTAATTAGGCTTCTGATCACAGGCAGGGGAAAATCTGGAGAGATGGGAATCGTAATATACAGGACATAAAACAGGCAAATGAAGAAGAAAGAGCTCCTCATAGTGGTGGTGAAAATACCATATTGTCTAGGTACAAGATAATTACATACTTGCTTCTAACTGATGGAATGCCAATATCCAAATGAACCCATGTACCACGTAATGGGATATAACCTCAATGACTAGGTTGTGTTCGGACTGTGTTCGAGATGTACGTAGAAGGATTTTTGGACATAAACCCCCAATGGAAAACTCCAATGTATGCCACTGTACGCAGGAACACAGTTGCATACATTGCCCAACTTATACCTCGTGGTATACATATTTTTACAGGATGTCTTGGCATAGAAAAGTGTAGTTAACTATGCATTTCTATATAGTAAAAAAAAGATATACAAATATATAACATCTCTACGGTGGCCAAAATACGCTCTTTTGGCACGTGGGAGGTAAATTGAAGTCAATGGGGACAACTAAGCTATACGTCAGTAGTTTTCTGGCGGTCAACTACACAAGGCTCCAAAGTACGTCCTTGTGTACAGTGCCATACATTGCCAATAGGATTCTATATAAATAAATGTGACCATTTTTTTATTTTTTACGTGGCTATTTATGCAAGATTACAAATAAATATTTGGCAATTATTGGTGTAGCATGCTAATTACCAAAATGACAATGATGCTGTAATCAGGGCCAGCTTCAGGTGTGTACATACAGGGTTGTAGATTCACTCACAATTTTGCCTATGAACACTGCCATGAAAAAATAATGGTCCAAGAGCAACTTCTCCCAACGATCCAGGAGCAATTTGGTGATGAATAATGCTTGTTCCAGCATGATGGAGCACCATGTGCCAAGGCAAACGTGATAACTAAAGGCAGAGGCGTAGCTAGGGCTTGGGTTCAGGGGTGCGAAACTTCTGAGTGGGCCCCTAACCAGGTAACCCTGATTACAGCTATGGCGCACCTTAATAGTGGATGTAGGAGAACCTCAGCAGATGACCGCATTGTTACTAAAAGAAATCTCTACAAAGACCAACACTGATATTACTGTCATATGGTGACATATAGAGGTAGATATCAGTCCTGCAGAACATGTCAGAGATTACAGTACAGTTATAGATGGTAACTTACAGCTGATGTTCTTTCTGGTGGCGTCGTTCACTTTTCCCATCTTCTCCATCTGGCCCAGACCGACATGACGACTTCTCCAGCCAGGACTTGGCTTCAGAGATTACAGCAAAGACACATTTGACTCCTCATATTTCAGGCACCATCTCCATTTATCCCCAACCTGCACAAACTCCTTATCCTGATGATACCCCAATGCTGAACCGCTGCTGCCATATGTGTCCCTATTATTGCACCTACTGTGTGGTACTGTGTGCCCTCTAATTTTCCTCCTACTGGATCCCTAGATGGCCCTACTATACCCCACCCTTCAACTGCCCCGGAAAAGTATGGTCACTCCCCCAACTGTGACCACGCACAGCCCTCCATGTAGTATAATGGGCCTACATACAATATAATTGCCCTACGCCTCTCCACATTGTATAATGGCCCCCACACAGCATGATGGACCTTAACACTGTATAATTGCTTGCATATAGTTTAAAGCCCCTCACATAGTCCTCCATACAGCATAATGCACCCCATAGCTCATTCAGTATAATGCACCCCCATATAGTATAATGCACCCCATAGCCCATTCAGTGTAATGCACCCCATAGCCAATTCAGTGTAATGCACCCCCATATAGTATATTGAACCCCATATAGTATAATACACCCCATATAGTATAATGCACCTCATAGCCCATTCAGTGTAATGCACCCCCATATAGTATAATGCACCCATAGCCCATTCAGTGTAATGCACCCCCTTATAGTATAATGCACCCCATAGCCCATTCAGTGTAATGCACCCCATAGCCAATTCAGTGTAATGCACCCCCATATAGTATAATGCACCCCCATTCAGTATAACGCACCACGTATAGTATAATGCACCACCCCTATATAGTATAATGCACCCCATATAGTATAATGCACCCCCATATAGTATAATGCACTCCCATGTAGTATAATGCACCCCCCATATAGTATAATGCACCCCCATATAGTATAATGCCCCCAATTAAGTATAATGCACCCCATTCAGTATAATGCATCCCCATAGCCCATTCAATATAATGCACCCCATAGCCCATTCAGTGTAATTCACCACCATAGCTCTCAATACAGTGTAATGGCCCCCACAATGTTCTAAAAAAAAAAAAAATACAATACTCACCTCTCCTCCTCGCTCCCCGCTAATTCGGTATCCGCAGCTTGTGTTCTGAGCGTCGCACATCTCATCGTAGAGGACGCCACGTAGTGACATTATCGCGCTGAGATGTCAGACGCCAAAGAAGAATAATGAGGGAGGAAACGTCAGCTTACAGTCCCTCCTCCATCGCTTTCAACTATCGTATCGGCAGAGGCCAATACAGTTGAACTTGTGGGCCCCCCTCCCCCCAGCTCAGGGGCCCCATAGCAGCAGTGCAGGGAGATCCTGTCTCCCTGCTCTGCCGCAGAGTTTAAGTGTATCGGAGCACCCTGATACAGTTAAAAGTAGCGTAGCTCCAGGTGGGCCCCTCAGAGCGCGGGGCCCGCGCCGGCCGCACCCTCTGCCCCCCCCTCGGTAGCTACGCTACTGACTAAAGGCCTCCATACACATTAGACTAATGTCAACCAAACCCACCGATATCAACAGGTTTGGCTGTCTAATGTGTCTGTGGTGGTGGTCAGCTCATGGTGTAGTACATGGGTAGGGAACCTTTTTTCTGTCAAGGGCCATTTGGAAATTTCTACTATCATTAGGGACAGCACAAAATTATCAACTTGAAAATTATTCTTCTATATTTGGTCAAACAATTAATTAACTCACCACTAATGTGATGGCTGGAGCTGCTTCTCTTTGGTTCGGCTTTGATGTTAGGTGATATTTAGCATGTTATTTCTCACAGCTGCTTTTGCAGCTTTGCGGTGGTCTGGAGCGCAGTCAACTCTTTGTGATAATAAGTTTTGTAAAACATGTACATCACATAGGAGATGCTGGGACTACTGTAAATACATCACATAGGAGATGCTTGGACTGCTGTATATACATCACAGATGACGCTGGGAGGGATATACATCAGAGGAGACGCTGAGGTGATATACATCACGGAGGAGGGCTGGGGGGTGTAGACATCACTGGGGAGGACTTGTAGGGCATAGACATCACCGGGGAGAGCTGGGAGGCTTATACATCACTGGGGAGGCTGGGGGGCATATACATCACTAGTTAGGGCTGGGGGGCCTATACACTACTGGGGTGGGCTGGGGGCATATACATCACTGGGTATGGTTGGGGGGCAAATACATCACTGGGTATGCCTGGGGGGCATATACATTACTGGGGAAACTGGGGGCATTTACATCACTGGGAGGCATAGACATCACTGGGGGGCATATACAGTGGGTACGGAAAGTATTCAAACCCCTTTAAATGTTTCACTCTGTTTCATTGCAGCCATTTTGTAAATTCTAAAAAGTTCATTTTTTTCTCATTAAAGTACACTCTGCACCCCATTTTGACTGAAAAAAACAGAAATGTAGAAATTTTTGCAAATTTATTAAAAAAGAAAAACAGAAATATCACATGGTCATAAATATTCAGACCCTTTGCTTAGTATTGAGTAGAGGCACCCTTTTGAGCTAGTACAGCCATGAGTCTTCTTGGGAATGATGCAATAAGTTTTTCACACCTGGATTTGGGGATCCTCTGCCATTCTTCCTTGCAGATCCTCTCCAGTTCCGTCAGGTTGGATGGTGAACGTTGGTGAACAGCCATTTTCAGGTCTCTCTAGAGATGCTCAATTGGGTTTAGGTCAGGGCTCTGGCTGGGCCAGTCAAGAATGGTCACAGAGTTGTTCTGAAGCCACTCCATTGTTATTTTAGCTGTGTGCTTAGGGTCATTGTCTTGTTGGAAGGTGAACCTTTGGCCAAGTCTGAGGTCCAGAGCACTCTGGAAGAGGTTTTCATCCAGGATATCTCTGTACTTGGCCGCATTCATGTTTCCTTCAATTGCAACCAGTCATCCTGTCCCTGCAGCTGAAAAACACCCCCATAGCATGATGCTGCCACCACATGTTTCACTGTTGGGATTGTATTGGGCAGGTGATGAGCAGTGCCTGGTTTTCTCCACACATACCGCTTAGAATTATCACCAAAAAGTTCTATCTTCGTCTCATCAGACCAGAGAATCTTATTTCTCATAGTCTGGGAGTCCTTCATGTGTTTTTGAGCAAACTCTATGCGAGGCTTCCATCGGGCCATTCTGCCATAAAGGCCCGACTGGTGGAAGGCTGCAGTGATAGTTGACTTTGTGGAACTTTCTCCCATCTCCCTACTGCATCTCTGGAGCTCAGCCACAGTGATCTTGGGGTTCTTCTTTACCTTTCTCACCAAGGCTCTTCTCCCACGATTGCTCAGTTTGGCTGGACGGCCAGGTCTAGGAAGATTTCTGGTGGCCCCAAACTTCTTCCATTTAAGGATTATGGAGGCCACAATGCTCTTAGGAACTTTGAGTAATGCAGAAATTCTTTTATAACCTTGGCCAGATCTGTGCCTTGCCACCTTGCCACAATTCTGTCTCTGAGCTCCTTGGGCAGTTCCTTTGAGCTCATGATTCTCTTTTGGTCTGACGTGCACTGCTAGCTGTGCGGTCTTATATAGACAGGTGTGTGCCTTTCCAAATGAAGTCCTGTCAATTTAATTAAACACAGCTGGACTCCAATGAAGGAGTAGAACCATCTCAAGGAGGATCACAAGGAAATGGACAGCATGTGACTTAAATATGAGTGTCTGAGCAAAGGGTCTGAATACTTATGACCATGATATTTCAGTTTTTCTTTTTTAATAAAATTGCAAAAATGTCTACATTTCAGTTTTTTTCAGTCAAGATGGGGTGCAGAGTGTACTTTAATGGGAAAAAAAATGAACTTTTTAGAATCTACCAAATGGCTGCAATGAAACAAAGAGTGAAAAATTTAAAGGGGTCTGAATACTTTCCGTACCCACTGTACATCACTGGAGAGGGCTAGGGGGCATATACATCACTGGGGAAGGCTGGGGGTCATATACAGTGCAGACCAAAAGTTTGGACACACCTTCTCATTTAAAGATTTTTCTGTATTTTCATGACTATGAAAATTGTACATTCACACTGAAGGCATCAAAACTATGAATTAACACATGTGGAATTATATACTTAACAAAAAAGTGTGAAACAACTGAAAATATGTCTTATATTCTAGGTTCTTCAAAGTAGCCACCTTTTGCTTTGATGACTGCTTTGCACACTCTTGGCACTCTCTTGATGAGCTTCAAGAGGTAGTCATCGGAAATGGTCTTCCAACAATTTTGAAGGAGTTCCCAGAGATGCTTAGCACTTGTTGGCCCTTTTGCCTTCACTCTGCGGTCCAGCTCACCCCAAACCATCTAGATTGGGTTCAGGTCTGGTGACTGTGGAGGCCAGGTCATCTGGCGTAGCACCCCATCACTCTCGTTCTTGGTCAAATAGCCCTTACACAGCCTGGAGGTGTGTTTGGGGTCATTGTCCTGTTGAAAAATAAATGATGGTCCAACTAAAACCGGATGGAATAGCATGCCGCTGCAAGATGCTGTGGTAGCCATGCTGGTTCAGTATGCCTTCAATTTTGAATAAATCCCCAACAGTGTCACCAGCAAAGCACCCCCACACCATCACACTTCAATATTATTATTTTCATATTATTTTCAATATATTTATTATTTTTTCTGTTGATTTCATTATTGCAGAGTGTTCTGATGAAGGTCTATCTGACCGAAACGTTGTTACCTAAGCACTCCTGATTGAATAAAAATTTTTGTCAATTTTTGAAATATTATCTTGAGTGCCGAGTGTTTAAATTATATATTCAGTAGGACTATCAGCTGTGTATCCACCAGACTTCTGCACAACACAACTGATGGTCCAAACCCCATTTATAAGGCAAGAAATCCCACCTATTAAACCTGACAGGGCACACCTGTGAAGTGAAAACCATTTCCGGTGACTACCTCTTGAAGCTCATCAAGAGAATGCCAAGAGTGTGCAAAGCAGTCATCAAAGCAAAAGGTGGCTACTTTGAAGAACCTAGAATATAAGACATATTTTCAGTTGTTTCACACTTTTTTGTTAAGTATATAATTCCACATGTGTAAATTCATAGTTTTGATGCCTTCAGTGTGAATGTACAATTTTCATAGTCATGAAAATACAGAAAAATCTTTAGATGAGAAGGTGTGTCCAAACTTTTGGTCTGTACTGTACATAATTGAAGTATGGGTGCAAATATATCACTGGGGAGGGGTGGAGGACATATACATTACTGGTAGGGCTGAGGGGCATATACATCACTGGGGTCTGGGTGCATATACATCACTGGGAGGGCTGAGGGCATAGATATAACTGAGGACGGTAAGGCTGCCAATGCTCTCTTCATCTGTGAGACGGGAGCACATTGTGCGCTAATTCCGCCCAGAAAGTACGTCCTCGCACTGGCACTGGCCAGTGTGAGGAAGTAATCCTTCAATGCATGTATACGCAGTGTTCAGTAGTGAACACTGCGTGCTCATGCTCGCAGTGTAAGTGGGCATTTAAACAGCTGGCAGCCAGCAAAACGTGGCTGGCACCCCGAGGACTGCGGTATGTAAATAGGATGTACGTCACTCTGTATAAAAATATGGTGCCAGGATAGGATACCACTCCATGTACTCAGTGAGGAAAAAATCCGTCACTCAGAGTTGCATAAAAAAATCTGATTTATTAGAAAAGCAATCTTAAAACAGTGACTAGTGTTGAGCGAGCACTAAAATGCTCAGGTGCTCGAAGCTCGGGCCGAGCTCACCGTGATACTCGGGTGCTCGACCCGAGCAACGAGCCCAATGTTAGTCTATGGGAGACCCGAGCATTTTTGCGGCGGCACCCCCGGCAGACTTTTAAAAGCCTAACAAGTGCCCAAAACGATAGTGACAGTGCTCAAATGACATGGGGACAGCATGGGGATCGCCCCAGGAAGCATTTCTGACCCCCAGGTCACTGCTGTCAACAACGTGGTCAGAGGTATTAAACCACTTTTAAGGGCTCACAATAAAACGTTCAAAAACTAAACTGAAACTGCTTTCCTGTGAAATATGTTAAGGAAGTTCCTTTCCAGGGTAAAGACTTGTGTATAAGGTAAAATAAATACCCCCCCCCAAAAAAAAATACTCCTCCACACCTTGGGCTATGTTCACAAGTAGCATTTTTTATGCGTTTTTGCACTTTTGTATTGCTTTCAACCGTGACAAATGCATTCACCGGGAAATGTCATTTTAACATTTTACAACCTTATCTGGCCATGTGCTGTGTGACACATGCATACAGTGCTGAAAAGACATGGGAACAGCATGGGGAAGACCCCTGGAAGCATCTCTGACACCCAGATCACTGCCTAAAGGTGTGCCCTTCAGAAATCATCCTTGCCGCATCAGAAGATGCGCAAATATGCAGCCAACCACCCACCCAACCCCAAGGCTGCAATACCATACTGCTTGCTTGCTTGCACTTGAAATTGGGCCTTTTAGGCATGTGGAGGCGGAATCTGGCCACCACGTCATGGCTGTGTTGGCGGCCTGGAATCCATACTCAGTCCCCAGCCGCCCGGCGGCCGGGTGTCCACACTCGGTCCCCAGCCGCCAGGGGGCGGCCGGGTGTCCATACTCAGTCCCCAGCCGCCCCGCGGCAGGGTGTCAACACACGGTCCCCAGCCACCTGGGGTCAGCCGGGTGTCCATAAACGGTCCCCAGCCGCCCCTAGTTCTCCTTGGAACATCCCCCCACACACTTTTCTTAGCCCGGCCTGCTTTAGGGCAGCATTGGACGAGCCCTCCAGAGAACCAGACTCCTCCGGTGGGCCCTGGCTTCTCCATCAGGGGAGTTGAGAGTGCCAAGGTGAGGAGCATGATGATGATGATACAAGTTAGCATCTGCTTTGTTTTCTTGGAATGCAAGCGCATGTATACAGTAGCAGCTAGGCCTGTGGTGGTCAGCGTTTTGGCGCATATCCTACCTCCTCTGAGGATTGCTGGATGTTTTCCTGCTACTATCCCAGTTCTATGACTCCCGTTAAAACAAAGCTTCAGGTGATAAATGATGGATGAGGTAGTGGCAAAGGAGAAAGAGCAGGAGGAACAGGGACCATTCACATCAATATCAGGCCAGTCAACCACATATGTCTTGTAGGATATGTTTCTGTAACAAAATGAGCGGTTCGGCTACACAGTTTTAGGGCATACAGTGAGTGCAATGCCTACCAAAAATTTTGAGGCACTCCAATGCCCCTTGGAAATGACATGGAGGTCAGAGGGCCTTAACTAAGCCGTTTTTTCCATTTATAGCAACTGGGTCTCCTGTACACTGTTGGCCTAAGCAGTGAATGGAAGGCTTTCCAAAAATTATGAGGAACTGCAATGCCGCTTGAAACAGACATGGATTACAGCGTACTAAAAACCTTCTACCCATTATTGGAGAGTGGGTCTCCCTTAGTTTTCGCCTTTTCATTGAAAAGCAAAAGCTGACTAAAATTAGGAGGAAATGCAATGTCCGTTGGAAGAGTCGTGGAGGTTAGAGGTAATTAAAAACAACATTTCAATGCCCTTTGGAAGAGCTGTGGAGTTCAGAGTGGCTTAAGAAGACGCTTTTAATGCCCCTTTGAAGAGACGTGAAGGTCACAGTAGCTTAACAAGACGGTTTGAATGCCCCTTGGAAGAGACGTGGAGGTCCCAGTAGCTTAACAAGACGGTTTTAATGCCCCTCGGAAAAGTGGTGGAGGTCACAGGAGCTTAACAAGACGCTTTTAATGCCCCTCAGAAGAGACGTGGTGGTCCCAGTGGCTTAACAAGACGCTTTTAATGCCCCTCGGAAAAGTGGTGGAGGTCGCAGTAGCTTAACAAGACGCTTTTAATGCCCCTCAGAAGAGACGTGGAGGTCCCAGTAGCTTAACAAGACGCTTTTAATGCCCCTCAGAAGAGACGTGGAGGTCCCAGTAGCTTAACAAGACGCATTTAATGCCCCTCGGAAAAGTGGTGGAGGTCGCAGTAGCTTAACAAGATCCTTTTAATGCCCCTCAGAAGAGACGTGGAGGTCTCAGTAGCTTATCAAGATGCTTTTAATGCCCCTCGGAAAAGTGGTGGAGGTCCCAGTAGCTTAACAAGATGCTTTTAAAGCCCCTCAGAAGAGATATGGAGGTTCAAGTAGCTTAACAAGACGCTTTTAATGCCCCTCAGAAGAGACATGGAGGTCCCAGTAGCTTAACAAGACGCTTTTAATGCCCCTCAGAAGACATGTGGAGGTCCCAGTAGCTTAACAAGACGGTTTTAATGCATCTCAGAAGAGACGTGGAGGTCCCAGTAGCTTAACAAGACGCTTTTAATGCCCCTCAGAAGAGACGTGGAGGTCCCAGTAGCTTAACAAGATGCTTTTAATGCCCCTCGGAAAAGTGGTGGAGGTCACAGTAGCTTAACAAGACGCTTTTAACGCCCCTCAGAAGAGACGTGGAGGTCCCAGTAGCCTAACAAGACGCTTTTAATGCCCCTCAGAAGAGACGTGGAGGTCCCAGTAGCTTAATAAGGCACTTTTAATGCCCCTCAGAAGAGACGTGGAGGTCCCAGTAGCTTAACAAGACGCTTTTAATGCCCCTCGGAAAAGTGGTGGAGGTCACAGTAGCTTAACAAGACGCTTTTATTGCCCCTTACAAGAGCCATACAGTACAGCATCTTAAAAACATTATTCCCATTATTGGGGAGTGTGTCTCCCATAGTATTTGCTTATGCCTTCCAAGCAAATGCTGCCAAAAATTAGGACGGAGGAACTTGCAATGCCCCTTACAAGAGCCATGCAGTACAGCATATTACAAACATTATTCCCATTATTGGGGAGTGGGTCTCCCATAGTCTTTGCTTATGCCTTCCAAGCAAATGCTGCCAAAAATTAGGACGGAGGAACTTGCAATGCCCCTTACAAGAGCCATGCAGTACAGCATATTACAAACATTATTCCCATTATTGGGGAGTGGGTCTCCCATAGTCTTTGCTTATACCTTCCAAGCAAAAGCTGCCAAAAATTAGGACAGAGGAACTTGCAATGCCCCTTACAAGAGCCATGCAGTACAGCATATTACAAACATTATTACCATGATTGGGGAGTGGGTCTCCCATAGTATTTGCTTATGCCTTCCAAGCAAAAGCTGCCAAAAATTAGGACGGAGGAACTTGCAATGCCCCTTACAAGAGCCATACAGTACAGCATCTTAAAAATATTATTCCCATTATTAGGGAGTGGGTCTCCCACAGTCTTTGCTTATGCCTTCCAAGCAAAAGCTGACAAAAATAAGAACGGAGGAACTTTCAATAATGGCAACACGGACCATGGTCACCCTGGTGGTATAGTGGTGGTGGAGGCTGAGGATAAGAAGAAGAACATAAAACAACCGAAATGAGGAAGCGTATACCCATTTGTGGGTGTGAAGCGGTGCATGTGAATACACCTTCCGAAAAAACACAGTGGATTTGACTTTATGTTACTCTGCTGTCATTTGGTGGTAATGAGAAGTCTGGCCCAATCCAGCCCTTGTTCATTTTGATAAGGGTCAGCTTGTCAGCATTGTCAGTTGACAGGCGAGTGCGCTTATCAGTTATAATTCCCCCAGCGGCCCTAAAAACACGCTCCTATAACATGCTAGCGGCAGGGCAGGCCAGAACCTCCAAGGCGTACAGAGCGAGTTCATTCCAAGTGTCCAGCTTGGATACCCAATAATTAAAAGGCACAGAGGAATCACGGAGGACGCTGGTACGGTCGGCAAGGTACTCCCTCACCATCTTTTGAAACTTTCCACTCCTTGTGAGAGTACCCTTCGCCTCAGGGCCTGTAAGCTGGGCGGGTCTCAGAAAACTGTCCCAGAACGTTGACAGTGTTCCCTGCCTCTTCCTGGATTGGAGTTGCCGCTCTCTCGCTTGTATGCCTTGGTTGGTCAACGAACTGTGACCTCTGCCGTTAGCGTGTTCAGACGGGAACTTGTTTTAACAGTTCTGCAGCAAGGGCCTTCTGGTACTGCCCCATTTTTGTAGACCTCTCCACCTCAGGAATAAGAGAGTGAAAGTTCTCCTTGTAACGGGGGTCTAAAAGTGTCACCAACCAGTAATGGCTGTCACCCAACATTTTGACAAAGCGAGGGTCACGGTTAAGGCAGCGTAACATAAAGTCAGCCATGCGTGCCAGACTGGTAACGGGCAAGACTTCCGTGTCCTCACCAAGATGACGACTGACCATGCTCTGCTCCTCCTCCTCCCCCCTGTCCTCAGGCCACCCACGCTGAACCAATGGTATGACAGTTGTACAGGTACTACCGTCTACAGCGCATGATACAAGCTCCTGTTCTTCCTCCTCCTCCTCCTCCTCTCCCTCATTGTCCACCAATGCACGTTGGGATGAGATGAGGCTGGGCTGTGTGTAATCGACCGCTACGGCTTCTTGATCCATCTCATCATACTCTGGCTGCAATGCCTCCTCTTTAATTCTCTGCAGAGAGCGTTGCAAAAGACAGACAAGTGGAATGCTGACGCTAATGATGACATCATCGCCACTCACCATCTGGGTGGACTCCTCAAGGTTTGTCAAGGTGGTACAGATGTCAGACATCCAGGTTCACTTCTGAGATCTTATGTTTGGAGTCTGACCTGAATATCGACGGCCTTGTTGCAGCTGGTACTCCACAACTGCTCACAAATCCTTTGCAACATGTGGAGGGTAGAGTTCCAACGTGTGGGGACATCACACACCAGTCGGTGTGACGGAAGCTGCAAACGCTGCTGCAACACAGCAAGGGCGGCGGAAGCT
The DNA here is from genome assembly GCF_046119375.1 of Phyllobates terribilis. Classification (NCBI taxonomy): domain Eukaryota; kingdom Metazoa; phylum Chordata; class Amphibia; order Anura; family Dendrobatidae; genus Phyllobates; species Phyllobates terribilis. The sequence continues at coordinate 35,648,750 of NW_027362761.1, read as the reverse complement.
GTAGCCGACTTGCGAAAATGAGCTGACAGGCGGCATACTTTGACGAGCAGATCTGGCAACTCGGGGTACGATTTAAGAAACTGCTGAACCACGAGGTTAAGCACATGAGTCAGGCATGGTACGTGTGTGATCTCACCTCGCCTCAGAGCTGCCACCAGGTTACGCCCATTGTCACACATGACCATGCCTGGATCTAGGTTCAGCGGTCTTAGCCACAGATCTGCCTGCTCTTTCACAGCTGTCCACAACTCACAAGCAGTGTGAGGTTTCTCACCTAAGCTTAGGAGTTTCAGCACAGCCTGTTGACGCTTGGCGGAGGCAGTACTGCAGTGCTTCCAGCTTGTATGTGGTGATATCTGAGATGGAGGCTGAACATGAGGAGGAGGAGGAGGATGATGCGCAGGAGCTGTACACTGTGGGGGCAACTCTGACTGACATAGGGCCCGCAATCCTCGGTGTGGGGAGGATGTGTTCCGTCCCAAGGTCCAACTGGGTCCCGGCTTCCACTATGCTTACCTAGTGTGCCGTCAGGGAGATGTACCGTCCCTGGCCACAAGCACTTGTCCACGTGTCCGTTGTCAGGTGGACTCTCTCAGTAACTGCATTGTTGAGGGCACGGCAGATGTTTTGGGACACGTGTTTGTGTAGTGCGGGGATGGCACACCGGGCAAAATAGTGTCGGCTGGGGCCCGAGTACCGAGGGATGGCCACCGCCATAAGGTTGCGGAAGGATTCCGTCTCCACCAGCCTAAAAGGCAGCATTTCCAACGCAATCAGTCGTGAAATGTGCGAATTTAGGACTGTGGCCTGTGGGGCGTTAGCTGCGAATTTCCGCTTTCGTTCAAAGGTCTGGGATATGGACAATTGAACGCTGCGGTGGGACGTGGATGTGGACGTTGATGCTGTTTCTCGAGAAACTGCCATAACAAGTGAAGACTGAGAGGAGGGGGCATCTTTGCATGCAGTATGGACAGGGGATTGCCTTGCACACACAACAGGGGGTTCTATTGCACGCACAACAGTGGAAGAAGCAGTGGTGACACCTGCTGACACTGGTCGTGGACCCTGGGGTTCACCCCACAAAGTCGGGTGCTTTGCTGCCATGTGCCTGATCATGCTGGTGGTGGTCAGGCTGGTAGTTTTGTCACCCCTGCTGATGCTGGCATGGCAGGTGGTACAAATGGCCTTTTTGGGGTTATCAGCAGAGTCTTTAAAAAAATTCCAGACTCTGGAAGACCTACCGGTTGTACTGGCAACGTTCCTCGTGTTGGTGTTACGGGGAACGGTTGCCCGCCTTCTGTGTGCGGCCACCACACTGCTTCTTCCTGCCTGTTGGGGTACTCTGTCTCCCTCCCCCTGTGTGCTGCTGGCCTCACTCTGCATGTCCTCCTGCCACGTTGGGTCAGTTACTAGATCATCCACCACCTCCTCCTCTTCCACTTGCGCACCACGATCCTCCTCCTCACTTCCTGGCAATTGTGTCTCGTCATTGTCCACCTCTTGTGACAAATTGCCAGCGTCGACTTCCTTTGGCCGTGGCTGTTCAAATATTTGGGCATCGCTACATGGGATCTCCTCTTCCACCACTTCAAGCGGAGCAGGCGAGGGGCACAAATCTGGAAATGGACCAGTGAACAGCTCTTCAGAGTGTCCAAGTGTGGGATCAGTTGCTGTCTGACGACACTCGGCATGGTGGGAGGAAGGAGCATCAGGGTGAGGAGGAGTATGCGGTCGAGACTTACGGTTACTAAGAGTCGACCGTGTGGAAGACAGGCCGGAGGTGGTGGTGCCCAGGTAACTGGAAGTATTATCTGCTATCCAATTAATAACCTGTTCACACTGATCAGTTCGCAATACTGGTGTTGTTCTGTGCTTCCCTAGTAATTCGGTCAAGAAGTGGGAGCGAGAAGATGTGGCTGTTGGTTGTGGCACATTTTCACCTTGGCCACGGCCCCGTCCTCTGCACGCACCATCACCAGAACGTCCACTTCCACGTCCCTTGCCACGCGCCTTGCCCATTGTAAAGTATGTAAAATAGCTTGCACTCGCACTATCAATGGAAAAAGAGTAATAAAAAGTAGATTAGAACCGTGGAAGAGGAAAACCACAGTTCTATTTCTCTGGCCTACACCCAACTCTTTTAAACAATCTGAACAATCAGGGAGAAAATATTACTGTTTTTCTTTACGGAAAAAATACCTAAAGCTGAATAATAGAGATTTCTTACCGTGGAACAGCAAAACCACAGTTATAATTTACTGGTGTATGTATACCAGACTTTTTTAAATATAAATATTTGCGGCTGAACAGTGAGCCACACACTCAAACTGTTTTTTTTTAGATACAAATGGCCCAAAAGTGGATAATACAAAGGTTTAAATCGTGGAACTGCAAAATCACACTTGTATATCTCGTTCCTACACCAGACTATTTTCAACAGATATATAGTTATATGAAAAAGTTTGGGCACCCCTATTAATCTTAAGCTTAATGTTTTATAAAAATTGGTGCTTTTGCAACAGCTATTTCAGTTTGATATATGTAATAACTGTTGGACGCAGTAATGTTTCTGCCTTGAAATGAGGTTTATTGTACTAACAGAAAATGTGCAATCTGCATTCAAACAATATTTGACAGGTGCATAAGTATGGGCACCCTTATCATTTTCTTGTTTTAAATACTCCTACCTACTTTTTACTGACTTACTAAAGCACTTTTTTTGGTTTTGTAACCTCATTGAGCTTTGAACTTCATAACCAGGTGTATGCAATCATGAGAAAAGCTACTTAAAGTGGCCACTTGCAAGTTGTTCTCCTGTTTGAATCTCCTCTGAAGAGTGGCATCATGGGCTCCTCAAAACGACTGTCAAATGATCTGAAAACAAAGATTATTCAACATAGCTGTTCAGGGGAAGGATACAAAAAGCTGTCTCAGAGATTTAACCTGTCAGTTTCCACTGTGAGGAACATAGTAACACAGGGACAGTTCTTGTTAAGGCCAGAAGTGGCAGGCCAAGAAAAACATCAGAAAGGCAGAGAAGAAGAATGGTGAGATCAGTCAAGGACAATCCTCAGACCACCTCCAGAGAGCTGCAGCATCAACTTGCTGCAGATGGTGTCACTGTACATCGGTCAACTATACAACGCACTTTGCACAAGGAGAAGCTGTATGGGAGAGTGATGCGAAAGAAGCCGTTTCTGCAAGCACGCCACAAACAGAGTCGGCTGAGGTATGCAAAAGCACATTTGGAGAAGCCAATTTCTTTTTGGAAGAAGGTTCTGTGGACTGATGAAACCAAGATTGAGTTGTTTGGTCATACAAAAAGGCGTTATGCATGGCGGCAAAAAAACACAGCATTCCAAGAAAAACACTTGCTACCCACAGTACAATTTGGTGGAGGTTCCATCATGCTTTGGGGCTGTGTGGCCAATGCCGGCACCGGGAATCTTGTTAAAGTTGAGGGACGCATGGATTCCACTCAGTATCAGCAGATTCTTGACAATAATGTTCAAGAATCAGTGATAAAGTTGAAGTTACGCAGGGGATGGATCTTTCAGCAAGACAATGATCCAAAACACCGCTCCAAATCTACTCAGGCATTCATAAAAAACCAAGCAATGTGAACTGTGGTCTAAGATGGTACACATGCAAGAAATAGGAGCATGTTCACACTAGCAAAAAGATGCAAAACCTACAAAAGACAAAAAATATATCTCATACCCTACCATCATTATATATAAATGTAAAGCAAAGTTGCATATGAAATATAGGGTACTTAGTGAACTATTTTTGATCAAAAAAAGTATACAAGCCGTCCCACCAGCGACAAGGTGATCCTAAATTGGGACGGTCCTACACTGTCTATATTAGAAACCTTACTGTATATCAAAGTTGAAGTAATGCATGTAAAAGGGTAGACAAATAGAACCGGGTCCCAATATCAGACCACCTAAGCCCGTGGTAAGCTACATACAGTGCCTACAAGTAGTATTCAACCCCCTGCAGATTTAGCTGGTTGACACATGCGGAATTAACTTGGCATTGTGACATTTGTACTGTAGATCAGACTGGAAGTGGGAAATGCACTGCAGCAAATTTTGTTTTTGTTTTGTTTTTTTTTGTTTTAAAAACGTTAAAAGTTAATTCAGAGTGTCATTTATTATTCAACCCCTCAAACCACAAGAATTCTGTTTGGTCCCTCAAAAGTATTAAGAAGTAGTTCAGGCACCAAGAATAATGAGCTTCACATGTGTGGATTAAAGATCTCTTTTACCAGCCTTTTCTGACTATTTAAGACCCTCCCCAAACTTGTGAACAGCACTCAGACATGGTCAACATGGGAAAGACAAAGGAGCATTCCAAGGCCATCAAAGACAAGATCGTGGAGGGTCACAAGGCTGGCAAGGGGTACAAAACCCTTTCCAAGGAGTTGGGCCTACCTGTCTCCACTGTTGGGAGCATCATCCGTAAGTGGAAGGCTTAAGGAACTACTGTTAGCCTTCCACGGCCAGGACAGCCTTTGAAAGGGTCCTCCCGTGCCGAGGCCAGGCTTGTCCAAAGAGTCAAGGCTAACCCAAGGACAACAAGGAAGGAGCTCTGGGAAGATCTCATGGCAGTGGGGACATTGGTTTCAGTCAATACCATAAGTAACGTACTCCACCGCAATGGTCTCCGTTCCAGAGGAGCCCGTAAGGTACCTTTACTTTCAAGGCGTCATGTCAAGGCTCGTCTACAGTTTGCTCATGATCACTTGGAGGACTCTGAGACAGACTGGTTCAAGGTTCTATGGTCTGATGAGACCAAGATCGAGATCTTTGGTGCCAACCACACACGTGACGTTTGGAGACTGGATGGCACTGCATACGACCCCAAGAATACCATCCCTACAGTCAAGCATGGTGGTGGCAGCATCATGCTGTGGGGCTGTTTCTCTGCCAAGGGGCCTGGCCATCTGGTCCGCATCCATGGGAAGATGGATAGCACGGCCTACCTGGAGATTTTGGCCAAGAACCTCCGCTCCTCCATCAAGGATCTTAAGATGGGTCGTAATTTCATCTTCCAACAAGACAACGACCCAAAGCACACAGCCAAGAAAACCAAGGCCTGGTTCAAGAGGGAAAAAGTCAAGGTGTTGGAGTGGCCTAGTCAGTCTCCTGACCTTAACTCAATTGAAAACTTGTGGAAGGAGCTCAAGAATAAAGTCCACATGAGACACCCAAAGAACCTAGATAACTTGGAGAAGATCTGCATGGAGGAGTGGGCCAAGATAACTCCACAGACCTGTGCCGGCCTGATCAGGTCTTATAAAAGACGATTATTAGCTGTAATTGCAAACAAGGGTTATTCCACAAAATATTAAACATAGGGGTTGTATAATAATTGACCCACACTTTTATGTTTAAAATTTAATAAAATTCAACTGAGCAACATAACTTTTTGGTTTGTAAGATTTATGCTTCTGTTCATAAAACCTACTCTCGTTTGCAGTTTGAAGGCTCTAACTTATTTGCATCTTATCAAACCAGCTAAATCTGCAGGGGGTTGAATACTACTTGTAGGCACTGTATATACTAATGAGCTCAACAAGGGGGATGCCACACCCCTAATTTGCACAGAATGCAAACAAGACAAAAAACCAAGCAATGTGAACTGAGGTCTAAGATGGTACGCATGCAAGAAATAGGAGCATGTTCACACTAGCAAAAAGATGCAGGCATTCATGCAGAGGAACAATTACAATGTTCTGGAATGGCCATCCCAGTCCCCAGACCTGAATATCATTGAACATCTGTGGGATCATTTGAAGAGGGCTGTCCATGCTCGGCGACCATCAAACTTAACTGAACTGGAATTGTTTTGTAAAGAGGAATGGTCAAAAATACCTTCATCCAGGATCCAGGAACTCATTAAACGCTACAGGAAGCGACTAGAGGCTGTTATTTTTGGAAAAGGAGGATCTACTAAATATTAATGTCACTTTTCTGGTGAGGTGCCCATACTTATGCACCTGTCAAATTTTGTTTGAATGCAGATTGCACATTTTCTGTTAGTACAATAAACCTTATTTCAAAGCAGAAACATTACTGTGTCCAACAGTTATTACATATATCAAACTGAAATAGCTGTTGCAAAAACACCAATTTTAATAAAACAAAAAGCTTAAGATTAATAGGGGTGCCCAAACTTTTTCATATAACTGTATTTGTGTCTGAACAATTAGGAGACACTATTTATTTTTTACGGAAAAAAATGCCAAAAGCAGGATAATAGAGATTTTTTACCGTGGAACAGCAAAACCACAGTTATAATTTACTGGTGTATACCAGACTTTTTAAAATATATACAGTACAGACCAAAAGTTTGGACACAGCTTCTCATTTAAAGATTTTTCTGTATTTTTATGACTATGAAAATTGTACATTCACACTGAAGGCATCAAAACTATGAATTAACACATGTGGAATTATATACTTAACAAAAAAGTGTGAAACAACTGAAAATATGTCTTATATTCTACGCTCTTCAAAGTAGCCACCTTTTGTTTTGATGACTGCTTTGCACACTCTTGGCATTCTCTTGATGAGCTTCAAGAGGTAGTCACCGGAAATGGTCTTCACTTCACAGGTGTGCCCTGTCAGGCTTAATAAGTGGGATTTCTTGCCTTATAAATGGGGTTGGGACCATCAGTTGTGTTGTGCAGAAGTCTGGTGGAAACACAGCTAATAGTCCTACTGAATAGACTGTTAGAATTTGTATTATGGCAAGAAAAAAGCAGCTAAGTAAAGAAAAACGAGTGGCCATCATTACTTTAAGAAATGAAGGTCAGTCAGTCCGAAAAATTGGAAAAACTTTGAATGCGTCCCCAAGTGCAGTTGCAAAAACCATCAAGCGCTACAAAGAAACTGGCTCACATGAGGACCGCCCCAGGAAAGGAAGACCAAGAGTCACCTCTGCTTCTGAGGATAAGTTTATATAAGGCAAGAAATCCCACTTATTAAACCTGACAGGGCACACCTGTGAAGTGAAAACCATTTCCGGTGACTACCTCTTGAAGCTCATCAAGAGAATGCCAAGAGTGTGCAAAGCAGTCATCAAAGCAAAAGGTGGCTACTTTGAAGAACCTAGAATATAAGACATATTTTCAGTTGTTTCACACTTTTTTGTTAAGTATATAATTCCACATGTGTAAATTCATAGTTTTGATGCCTTCAGTGTGAATGTACAATTTTCATAGTCATGAAAATACCGAAAAATCTTTAGATGAGAATGTGTGTCCAAACTTTTGGTCTGTACTGTACATCATTGAAGTATGGGTGCAAATATATCACTGGGGAGGGGTGGAGGGCATATACATTACTGGTAGGGCTGAGGGGCATATACATCACTGGGGTCTGGGTGCATATACATCACTGGGAGGACTGAGGGCATAGATATAACTGAGGACAGTGAGGCTGCCAATGCTCTCTTCATCTGTGAGACGGGAGCACATTGTGCGCTAACTCTGCCCAGAAAGTACGTCCTCGTACTGGCACTGGCCAGTGTGAGGAAGTAATCCTTCAATGCATGTATACGCAGTGTTCAGTAGTGAACACTGCGTGCTCATGCTCGCAGTGTAAGTGGGCATTTAAACAGCTGGCAGCCAGCAAAATGTGGCTGGAACCCCGAGGACTGCGGTATGTAAATAGGATGTACGTCACTCTGTATAAAAATATGGTGCCAGGATAGGATACCACTCCATGTACTCAGTGAGGAAAAAATCCGTCACTCATAGAGTTGCATAAAAAAATCTGATTTATTAGAAAAGCAATCTTAAAACAGTGACTAGTGTTGAGCGAGCACTAAAATGCTCGGGCCGAGCTCACCGTGATACTCGGGTGCTCGACCCGAGCAACGAGCCCAATGTTAGTCTATGGGAGACCCGAGCATTTTTGCAGCGGCATTCGGCAGTCTTTTAAAAGCCTAACAAGTGCCCAAAACGATAGTGACAGTGCTCAAATGACATGGGGACAGCATGGGGATCGCCCCAGGAAGCATTTCTGACCCCCAGGTCACTGCTGTCAACAACGTGGTCAGAGGTATTAAGCCACTTTTAAGGGCTCACAATAAAATGTTCAAAAACGAAACTGAAACTGCTTTCCTGTGAAATATGTTAAGGAAGTTCCTTTCCAGGGTAAAGACTTGTGTATAAGGTAAAATAAATAACCCCCCCAAAAAAATACTCCTCCACACCTTGTGCTATGTTCACAAGTAGCATTTTTTATGCGTTTTTGCACTTTTATATTGCTTTCAACCGTGACAAATGCATTCACCGGGAAATGTCATTTTAACATTTTACAACCTTATCTGGCCATGTGCTGTGTGACACATGCATACAGTGCTGAAAAGACATGGGAACAGCATGGGGAAGACCCCTGGAAGCATCTCTGACACCCAGATCACTGCCTAAAGGTGTGCCCTTCAGAAGTCATCCTTGCCGCATCAGAAGATGCAGACTTGCAACTATCCCCGTGCAAGTTTTTGTCCCAGGGCACTGTTTAATTGTACCTCCCCCATTCCTTGCAATGCAAGCGCAAATATGCAGCCAACCACCCACCCACCCCCAGGCTGCAATACCATACTGCTTGCTTGCACTTGAAATTGGGCCTTTAAGGCATGTGGAGGCGGAATCTGGCCACCACGTCATGGCTGCGTTGGCGGCCTGGAATCCATACTCAGTCCCCAGCCGCCCGGCGGCCGGGTGTCTGTGACGCTCGCAAGCCCTGCCCTGGGAAGATGGGGGATACTCGGAGCCGGGTCAGATGTTGAGGGGGGATGCAGCCGTGGCCTAGACCCGTTCCGTGCCCAGGGCCGTCACATTAAAAATTATGTTAGGGCTTTCCGGGTTGAGTGGTAATTGTCGACTACGCCACTTGTGGTGTCTGGTGATGCGCCACCAGCGCCGCTACAGTCCGCTGAGGCCCGGTGTCATGGCGGCTAAAGTTCTCGCTGCTCCCCACAGGCGGAGCGCGGCCTCAGGGCAGGCAAGGCAGGATAGAGGGGGGGGGGTTAGTAGTGCGGGAAGAGTACGGGCACCCCGTCGCGTGGTATGGCGCGTAATGAACAGTCCGGAGGCCATAGGGGTGAACTTCCAAGGCTTTACTCACAGTTCTTTCAAGCAGCGCAAGGCTTCTCCCTGCTCCTCGCGGAGTCCTGCGGCCACCAGGGACGGGGGTCCGACTACCTCCAAGGAAGTCCAGTGTGAGGTAGCATCCCTACACCAGAGTGTTCCTGCACTACAGACTTTACCCTTTCCCATCTGTGCGTGTGTAGATAGGCCGGGTCTCCCTCTGAGCTCCTCTCAGGTGTAGGGCTCGGGTGGCAATTCCTCTCCATCCGAAGCCCGGCGGGATCCTCAGGGCCTAACCGGGCTTTCCCGTCCTGGACATAGAGTATGAAGTCGAGTGTCGGGGGCCGGTACCCCTCTTGCAGCCGGAATCCCTCTGAATAGATCAGGTAGGCGAGGACAGGTGGCGTGCTCCGCTCCGTCTGCATCCTCCCCGGGACCCATTTGCTAGGGAGCCACACTCTAAAGCTCCCGGGCCTTCTTGATCCTGGTGCTTGGCCGGGTTGAGACATTCCTTGTCTGCAACCTTCCTCTCGTCCCATAGATCGGGGTACGAGGGCTGTGTCCCAAACGGGTGCAGGCCCACACAGGATCTGCGCTCCCGGAGGGAAGTCACTTTACACACAGTATTTTGACAGCACAGTACGACCACCTGACAGAAAGACTGCCAGAGACCAACCGAAGAACAGAAGACCAAGATCAAAGATGGCATTCTATTAAATATGAAATTAGAAGTGTCACTAACTAACTGTTCCTCCACCCACACCCACTAACTGGTTCCTACCACTTTGTGTTCCCAAGTCACCCTGTAACCAGGGGAGCAGCACCTAGTGCATACTAGCTCCCTCTGGTGGAAATGTGGTGTTGGATGCAAAAGGCTAGGTAACTACCATCACACTGGCCTTACCTCAGAGGAGGAACTCCACACTCCATTAAAGAAGTGCAGCATTCCTGTGGCGGTAGAACCCTCAGTGGCGCCACATGTCCACACTCGGTCCCCAGCCGCCAGGGGGCGGCCGGGTGTCCATACTCGGTCCCCAGCCGCCCCGCGGCCGGGTGTCCACACACGGTCCCCAGCCGCCTGGGGGCAGCCGGGTGTCCATAAACGGTCCCCAGCTGTCCCTATTTCTTTTTGGAACATCCCCCACACACTTTTCTTAGCCCGGCCTGCTTTAGGGCAGCATTGGACGAGCCCACCAGAGAACCAGACTCCTCCGGTGGGCCCTGCCTTCTCCATCAGGGGAGTTGAGAGTGCCAAGGTGAGGAGCATGATGATGATGATACAAGTTAGTATCTGCTTTGTTTTCTTGGAATGCAAGCGCATGTATATAGTAGCGGCTAGGCCTGAGGTGGTCAGCGTTTTGGCGCATATCCTACCTCCTCCGAGGATTGCTGGATGTATTCCTGCTACTATCCCAGTTCTATGACTCCCGTTAAAATAAAGCTTCAGGTGATACATGATGGATGAGGTAGTGGCAAAGGAGAAAGAGCAGGAGGAACAGGGACCATTCACATCAATATCAGGCCAGTCAACCACATATGTCTTGTAGGATATGTTTCTGTAACAAAATGAGCGGTTCGGCTACACAGTTATAGGGCATACAGTGAGTGCAATGCCTACCAAAAATTTTGAGGCACTCCAATGCCCCTTGGAAATGACATGGAGGTCAGAGGGCCTTAACTAAACCGTTTTTTCCATTTATAGCAACTGGGTCTCCTGTACACTGTTGGCCTAAGCAGTGAATGGAAGGCTTTCCAAAAATTATGAGGAACTGCAATGCCCCTTGAAACAGATGTGGATTACAGCATACTAAAAACCTTCTACCCATTATTGGGGAGTGGGTCTCCCTTAGTTTTCGCCTTTTCATTGAAAAGCAAAAGCTGACTAAAATTAGGAGGAAATGCAATGCCCGTTGGAAGAGTCGTGGACTTTAGAGGTAATTAAAAAAAACATTTCAATGCCCTTTGGAAGAGCTGTGGAGTTCAGAGGGGCTTAAGAAGACGGTTATAATGCCCCTTTGAAGAGACGTGGAGGTCACAGTAGCTTAACAAGACTGTTTTAATGCCCCTCAGAAAAGACGTGGAGGTCGCAGTAGCTTAACAAGACGGTTTGAATGCCCCTTGGAAGAGACGTGGAGGACCCAGTAGCTTAACAAGACGCTTTTAATGCCCCTCAGAAGAGACGTGGAGGTCCCAGTAGCTTAACAAGACGCTTTTAATGCACCTCAGAAAAGACGTGGAGGTCCCAGTAGCTTAACAAGACGCTTTTAATGCCCCTCAGAAGAGACGTGGAGGACCCAGTAGCTTAACAAGACGCTTTTAATGCCCCTCAGAAGAGACGTGGAGGTCCCAGTAGCTTAACAAGACGCTTTTAATGCCCCTCGGAAAAGTGGTGGAGGTCACAGTAGCTTAACAAGACGCTTTTAATGCCCCTCAGAAGAGACGTGGAGGTTCCAGTAGCTTAACAAGACAGTTTTAATGCCCCTCGGAAAAGTGGTGGAGGTCCCAGTAGCTTAACAAGACGCTTTTAATACCCCTCAGAAGAGACGTGGAGGTCCCAGTAGCTTAACAAAACGCTTTTAATGCCCCTCAGAAGAGAAGTGGAGGTCCCAGTAGCTTAACAAGACGCATTTATTGCCCCTCGGAAAAGTGGTGGAGGTCGCAGTAGCTTAATAAGACGCTTTTAATGCCCCTCAGAAGAGACGTGGAGGTCCCAGTAGCTTAACAAGACGCTTTTAATGCCCCTCGGAAAAGTGGTGGAGGTCCCAGTAGCTTAACAAGATGTTTTAATGCCCCTCAGAAGAGATGTGGAGGTCCCAGTAGCTTAGCAAGACAGTTTTAATGCCCCTCGGAAAAGTGGTGGAGGTCCCAGTAGCTTAACAAGACGCATTTAATACCCCTCAGAAGAGACGTGGAGGTCCCAGTAGCTTAACAAAACGCTTTTAATGCCCCTCAGAAGAGACGTGGAGGTCCCTGTAGCTTAACAAGACGCATTTATTGCCCTTCGGAAAAGTGGTGGAGGTCGCAGTAGCTTAATAAGACGCTTTTAATGCCCCTCAGAAGAGACGTGGAGGTCCCAGTAGCTTAACAAGACGCTTTTAATGCCCCTCGGAAAAGTGGTGGAGGTCCCAGTAGCTTAACAAGATGCTTTAATGCCCCTCAGAAGAGACGTGGAGGTTGCAGTAGCTTAACAAGACGCTTTTAATGCCCGTCAGAAGAGACATGGAGGTCCCAGTAGCTTAACAAGACACTTTTAATGCCCCTCAGAAGAGACGTGGAGGTCCCAGTAGCTTAACAAGACGCTTTTAATGCCCCTCGGAAAAGTGGTGGAGGTCACAGTAGCTTAACAAGACGCTTTTAAAGCCCCTCGGAAAAGTGGTGGAGGTCACAGTAGCTTAACAAGACGCTTTTAATGCCCCTCAGAAGAGACCTGGAGGTCCCAGTAGCTTAACAAGACGCTTTTAATGCCCCTCAGAAGAGACGTGGAGGTCCCAGTAGCTTAACAAGACGCTTTTAATGCCCCTCAGAAGAGACGTGGAGGTCCCAGTAGCTTAACAGGACGATTTCAATGCCCCTCAGAAGAGACGTGGAGGTCCCAGTAGCTTAACAAGACGCTTTTAATGCCCCTCGGAAAAGTGGTGGAGGTCACAGTAGCTTAACAAGATGCTTTTAATGCCCCTCAGAAGAGACGTGGAGGTCCCAATAGCTTAGCAAGACGCTTTTAATGCCCCTCAGAAGAGACGTGGTGGTCCCAGTAGCTTAACAAGACGATTTCAATGCCCCTCAGAAGAGACGTGGAGGTCCCAGTAGCTTAACAAGACGCTTTTAATGCCCCTCGGAAAAGTGGTGGAGGTCACAGTAGCTTAACAAGACGCTTTTATTGCCCCTTACAAGAGCCATACAGTACAGCATCTTAAAAACATTATTCCCATTATTGCGGAGTGTGTCTCCCATAGTATTTGCTTATGCCTTCCAAGCAAAAGCTGCCAAAAATTAGGACGGAGGAACTTGCAATGCCCCTTACAAGAGCCATGCAGTACAGCATATTACAAACATTATTCCCATTATTGGGGAGTGGGTCTCCCATAGTCTTTGCTTATGCCTTCCAAGCAAAAGCTGCCAAAAATTAGGACGGAGGAACTTGCAATGCCCCTTACAAGAGCCGTGCAGTACAGCATATTACAAACATTATTGCCATGATTGGGGAGTGGGTCTCCCATACTATTTGCTGATGCCTTCCGAGCAAAAGCTGCCAAAAATTAGGACGGAGGAACTTGCAATGCCCCTTACAAGAGCCATACAGTACAGCATCTTAAAATTATTATTCCCATTATTGGGGAGTGGGTCTCCCACAGTCTTTGCTTATGCCTTCCAAGCAAAAGCTGACAAAAATAAGGACGGAGGAACTTTCAATAATTGCAACACGGACCACGGTCACCCTGGTGGTATAGTGGTGGTGGAGGCTGAGGATAAGGAGAAGAACACAAAACAGCCGAAATGAGGAAGCGTATACCCATGTGTGGGTGTGAAGCGGTGCATGTGAATACACCTCCCGAAAAAACACAGTGGATTTGACTTTATGTTACTCTGCTGTCGTTTGGTGGGGATGAGAAGTCTGGCCCAATCCAGCCCTTGTTCATTTTGATAAGGGTCAGCTTGTCAGCATTGTCAGTTGACAGGCGAGTGCGCTTATCAGTTATAATTCCCCCAGCGGCACTAAAAACACGCTCCGACAACACGCTAGCGGCAGGGCAGGCCAGGACCTCCAAGGCGTACAGAGCGAGTTCATTCCAAGTGTCCAGCTTGGATACCCAAAAATTAAAAGGCACACAGAGGAATCACGGAGGACGCTGGTACGGTCGGCAAGGTGCTCCCTCACCATCTTTTGAAACTTTCCACTCCTTGTGAGAGTACCCCGTGCCTCAGGGCCTGTAAGCTGGGCGTGTCTCAGAAAACTGTCCCAGAACGTTGACAGTGTTCCCCTGCCTCTTCCCGGATTGGAGTTGCCTCTCTCTCGCTTGTACACCTTGGTTGGTCAACGAACTGTGACCTCTGCCGCTAGCGTGTTCAGATGGGAACTTGTTTTAACAGTTCTGCAGCAAGGGCCTTCTGGTACTGCCCCATTTTTGTAGACCTCTCCACCTCAGGAATAAGAGAGTGAAAGTTCTCCTTGTAGCGGGGGTCTAAAAGTGTCACCAACCAGTAATGACTGTCACCCAACATTTTGACAAAGCGAGGGTCACGGTTTAGGCAGCGTAACATAAAGTCAGCCATGCGTGCCAGACTGGTAACGGGCAAGACTTCCGTGTCCTCACCAAGATGATGACTGACCATGCTCTCCTCCTCCTCATTCTCCTCCCCCCTGTCCTCAGGCCACCCACGCTAAACCAACGGTATGACAGTTGTACAGGTACTACCGTCTACAGCGCATGATACAAGCTCCTGTTCTTCCTCCTCCTCCTCCTCCTCTCCCTCATTGTCCCCCAATGCATGTTGGGATGAGATGAGGGTGGGCTGTGTGTAATCGACCGCTACGGCTTCTTGATCCATCTCATCATACTCTGGCTGCAATGCCTCCTCTTTAATTCTCTGCAGAGAGGGTTGCAAAAGACAGACAAGTGGAATGCTGACGCTAATGATGACGTCATCGCCACTCACCATCTGGGTGGACTCCTCAAAATTTGTCAAGATGGTACAGATGTCAGACATCCAGGTCCACTCCTGAGGTCTTATGTGTGGAGTCAGACCTGAATATCGACGGCCTTGTTGCAGCTGGTACTCCACAACTGCTCTCTTCTGCTCACAAATCCTTTGCAACATGTGGAGGGTAGAGTTCCAACGTGTGGGGACATCACACACCAGTCGGTGTGACGGAAGCTGCAAACGCTGCTGCAACACAGCAAGGGCGGCGGAAGCTGTAGCCAACCTGCGAAAATGAGCTAACAGGCAGCGTACTTTGACGAGCAGATCTGGCAACTCGGGGTACGATTTAAGAAACTGCTGAACCACGAGGTTAAGCACATGAGCCAGGCATGGTACGTGTGTGATCTTGCTCGCCTCAGAGCTGCCACCAGGTTACGGCCATTGTCACACACGACCATGCCTGGATGTAGGTTCAGCGGTCTCAGTCACAGATCTGCCTGCTCTTTCACAGCTGTCCACAACTCACAAGCAGTGTGAGGTTTCTCACCTAAGCTTAGGAGCTTCAGCACAGCCTGTTGCCGCTTGGCGGAGGCAGTACTGCAGTGGTTCCAGCTTGTATGTGGTGATATCTGAGATGGAGGCTGAACATGAGGAGGAGGATGATGCACAGGAGCTGTACACTGTGGGGGCAACTCTGACTGACATAGGGCCCGCAATCCTCGGTGTGGGGAGGATGTGTTCCGTCCCAAGGTCCGACTGGGTCCCGTCTTCCACTATGTTTACCCAGTGTGCCGTCAGGGAGATGTACCGTCCCTGGCCACAAGCACTTGTCCACGTGTCCGTTGTCAGGTGGACTCTCTCAGTAACTGCGTTGTTGAGGGCACGGCAGATGTTTTGGGACACGTGCTTGTGTAGTGCGGGGATGGCACACCGGGCAAAATAGTGTCAGCTGGGGACTGAGTACCGAGGGACGGCCACCGCGATAAGGTTGTGGAAGGATTCCGTCTCCACCAGCCTAAAAGGCAGCATTTCCAACGCAATCAGTCGTGAAATGTGCAATTTAGGACTGTGGCCTGTGGGGCGTTAGCTGCGAATTTCCGCTTTCGTTCAAAGGTCTGGGATATGGACAGTTGAACGCTGCGGTGGGACGTGGACGTGGACGTTGATGCTGTTTCTTGAGAAACTGCCATAACAAGTGAAGACTGAGAGGAGGGGGCATCTTTGCATGCAGTATGGACAGGGGATTGCCTTGCACACACAACAGGGGGTTCTATTGCACGCACAACCGTGGAAGAAGCAGTGGTGACACCTGCTGACACTGGTCGTGGACCCTGGGGTTCGCCCCACAAAGTCGGGTGCTTTGCTGCCATGTGCCTGATCATGCTGGTGGTGGTCAGGCTGGTAGTTTTGTCACCCCTGCTGATGCTGGCATTGCAGGTGGTACAAATGGCCTTTTTGGGGTTATCAGCAGAGTCTTTAAAAAAATTCCAGACTCTGGAAGACCTACCAGTTGTACTGGCAACGTCCCTCGTGTTGGTGTTACGGGGAACGGTTGCCCGCCTTCTGTGTGCTGCCACCACACTGCTTCTTCCTGCCTGTTGGGGTACTCTGCCTCCCTCCCCCTGTGTTCTGCTGGCCTCACTCTGCATGTCCTCCTGCCACGTTGGGTCAGTTACTAGATCATCCACCACCTCCTCCTCTTCCACTTGCGCACCACGATCCTCCTCCTCACTTCCTGGCAATTGTGTCTCGTCATCGTCCACCTCTTGTGACAAATTGCCAGCGTCGACTTCCTGTGGCCGTGGCTGTTCAAATATTTGGGCATCGCTCCATGGGATCTCCTCTTCCACCACTTCAAGGGGAGCAGGCGAGGGACACAAATCTGGAAATGGACCAGTGAACAGCTCTTCAGAGTGTCCAAGTGTGGGATCAGTTGCTGTCTGACGACACTCGGCATGGTGGGAGGAAGGAGCATGCGGTCGAGACTCACGGCTACTAAGAGTCGACCGTGTGGAATACAGGCCGCAGGTGGTGGTGCCCAGGTAACTGGAAGTATTATCTGCTATCCAATTAATAACCTGTTCACACTGATCAGTTCACAATACTGGTGTTGTTCTGTGCTTCCCTAGTAATTCGGTCAAGAAGTGGGAGCGAGAAGATGTGGCTGTTGGTTGTGGCACATTTTCACCTTGGCCACGGCCCCGTCCTCTGCACGCACCATCACCAGAACGTCCACTTCCACGTCCCTTGCCACGCGCCTTGCCATTGTAAAGTAAGTAAAACAGCTCACACTCGCACTATCAATGGAAAAAGGGTAATAAAAAGTAGATTAGAACCGTGGAAGAGGAAAGCCACAGTTCTATTTCTCTGGCCAACACCCGACTCTTCTTAACAATCTGAACAATCAGGGAGAAAATATTACTGGTTTTCTTTACGGCAAAAATGCCAAAAGAAGGATAATAGAGATTTTTTTACCGTGGAGCAGCAAAACCACAGTTATTATTTACTGGTGTATACCAGATTTTTTTAAATATATATATTTGCGGCTGAACAGTGAGCGACACACTCAAACTGTTTTTTTTAGATACAAATGGCCCATGGAACTGAAAACCACACTTCTATTTCTCTGGCCTACACCAGACTATTTTCAACAAAGGATTTAGATGAAAAAAAAAGGATTTTTCCTGGCCCCCGAGACCGGGAGCCAAGTCCAGCAATTTCAGCAACAGGAGCACACAGGACTGTAATGCAGCTTTTGCTGGTATAACCACTGCGTCTCCTATACAGCCTGAGAAGGACTGTTTGTTTGATCTGGCAGCCTTTACAGACCCTACACTAACTATTTCGCAGGATATATCTCTCCCTAAATCAGCAGTGCTGTCCCTACACTGTCTGATCCGGAACGACTGTGTCCAAGACGGCGGCGCCCGGTTTTAAATACTCGAGGTGACGCTGTGCCAATCACTGTAATGCCAACAAACAACATGGCTGCGGCATTATAGTGACTGGCTGGCAATCCCTGCATGTTCATTAGCTCTATAAAGAGCGCCAAAGATGCAGGGCGGAGACCCAAGCTCCAGCCCGAGTAACCCGGAAATGCTCGGTGCTCGCCGAACATCCCGAGTAGCGTGATGCTCGGGCGAGTACCGAGCAGTGTCGAGCATGTGACCTATTGAACCCCTGTTCTCCACAGCGCTGTTACATATGCAATCTATCTGAAGAAGTTCTTTTAGACCGAAACATCACTGTTTTTGGATTGCTTTTCTAATAAATCTAATCTTTTTATGCAACTCTACGAGTGTCGGATTTTTTCTTCATCGAGGACTGCGGTCCCCGGAAATGTGCCCGGGGGCCACAGAAAAGGTTCCCCACCCCTGGTCTAGTGAGATGTCGATCGCGCCATTGTTCTCCGGCCGATAAGCTGCTGGCCGACGTGTCAGTTGGCGGCTTTCTCATAGCAAGCACTCCTGTGTATGGGAAAATCTGCTGACATGTCTGCTGGCTGAACGAATTATGCTTCGGCCGACTCCCATCTAAGGCCGGGGTCCCACTAGTGTGACGCTCTCAGCCCTCACCCTGGGAAGTTGGGTTACTCGGAGCCGGGTCTGATGTTGGGGGGTTGGGAGGCAGTCGCGGCCCGGACCCGGTCCGTGCCCAGGGCGGTCACATAAAAGATTGAATGGGCTATCAGGGTTGAGTGGTAATTTTCCGACTACGCCACCTACGGTTCCCGGTGATGGACACCAGCGCTGTTTCAGTCCACTGAGGCCGGTGTTACGGACAGCTAAGATGGGACGGCTCCCCGCAGGCGGAGCAGGTCTCAGGGCAGTGCGAGGAAGGATGATGGGTGCAGTGCCGCGCAGAAAATAACAGGCTGAAGCGAGGTGTGAAGTCATCCAGGTTTTTTTTACTCACATTAAGATGAACTTTAGCCGCAAAGCTTCCCTCTGCTCCTCGCGGCGTACTGCGGCCACCAGGAAGGGGGGGGGTTCAGTACTTTCCAGATAGATCAGGAGCACCTGTCGAGACCCCTCTGGTGTGTGTGTTCCTCTCCCAGGTAAGTTCTCCCACTAAGTCTCCTCTCGACTGTATGTGTGGTTAGAACTAGGTGTAAGGCCGGTTCCCACTGGATGAACGCTGGTAGAGAGGTACAGGTGGCGTATACCGCTCCGTCCGTATCCCTCCTGCGATCCACTAAGCCGCCGGGCTTTTCTGACAGAGACGTGAAGTAACAAAGTAACATATCGGGGGCCGGTCACCCCTCTTGCAGCAGGAGTCCCTCTGGCTAGGCCAGAGTAAGAAATACAGGTGGCGTACGCTGCTCCGTCCGTATCCCCCAGGGATCCTTTTGCCTGTGGAGATTTTCTCCTCCGCTCCCCTCCAGGCCTTCTTAGGTCAGGACCTTGACCGGGTAGAGGCAGTGGTTAACTCAGACCCACTCCTCGCCTCAAGGCCAGAGAACGAGGACCGTGTATCTTCAATAGGCTGCAGGTTCTATCAGAAGGCCACAATCAGCGGTGAAGATCACAATCAAAGACCTTGAACTTAAGATGGCCGTTGGTTAAATATGAATTGGTAAGAGTACCCTTAAAGTGTGTCCTCCACCCTCACCCACTACATGGTTCTCCCTATCTTTGGTTCCCCCCACCTCCTATATCCCGGGCCGGGGCAGCACCCTGGTGCATTTAGGCCCCCTTACAGGACAGGAGTGGTGTAGTGTTGAATGATGAAGTAGGGTCCTGAGAAGTGCTCCATCCTTACCCGGAAGCGGAGATACCACACCTCTACTGAGGTGTAGTACCCCTGTGGCGACTGAACCCTCAGGGGCGCCACACTAGCGTATGGCATCCGATGCAATAGCATCGGATGCGGTATGCTAATGACATTCGGCTCCCACTCTGCTGCGAGAAAGTAATTTCTCCATCTCCTCTGTTGTTGGAATCAGCGGGAATCGCACCTCACTCGGGTGATATCCGAGTGCAGTGCGATGTTTCACACACACCCATAGGCTTATATGGGTGCGTGCAATCCAAATGCAGCATGCAATCGCAATCCGATCGGCGCTGGAAAAAAAACGCCACTGCACACACCATCATAGGATTAAATTGGTC
Source organism: Phyllobates terribilis (assembly GCF_046119375.1). NCBI lineage: Eukaryota > Metazoa > Chordata > Amphibia > Anura > Dendrobatidae > Phyllobates > Phyllobates terribilis. The sequence continues at coordinate 35,628,893 of NW_027362761.1, read as the reverse complement.
TGAATGCAATCCGATTTTTCATCCGATTGCATTCGTCCAATTTAATCGCAAGTGAGAGCGAGCACTATTGTGTATGGCCAGCTAAAGTGTCTAGCTGAACAAAACATTGCAATTTTGGGTCCATGGCCGGGCAACTCCTGTGGTCAATCCTCAAAAGGTTTGTGTAATTTATGATAAATTCCAAGCACTGATTAGGTAAGAATGGGTTGTCATCATTCATGATTTGGCTCAGAATCTGATATCCAGCATGTCACCATGAATGGCAGAAGTCTTGAAAAATAAGGGTCTACACAGTGAATGTTGAGTTTTTACATAAACTTGATTTATTTGGGGGGCGTGGCCTGGACCTCGAGCTGAGAGGACGCATGGAGGATCTGCTCCTCCAGCTCTTACAGCTTCCAAAAGTATAACTCCTAAATAAGCGGTAAAACACATCTCCTACCCAATCCTCCCTGACCCCGAGGCTTAGGACCGGCCGACAGAGATCTCATAGCTCTCAGATCCCTGGAGATGGCGGAGCCGAGGAACCGAGAAGACGACCAGGGACGAGGGCGCCATTTTTGTGTGGGCTCTCCATCTGGCGCTGCACCCAGCTGGTGCAGGTCACTGCTCATGTGAGGACCGGCACTGGCGGCGGATTCCCAGCAGCGGACAGCACCCTGACCTCGAGAAGAGGACCCGGGGTAGAGCCTGGAGGACCCGAGGAGCAGAGTTGGAGACCGGGACAGGCGGAGGGATCCAGGTGTGGCCGCGTCGCAATCTTGATTCAAGGCTGTGCGCCCTTGCAACGAAGGAAGGTGAACAGAGCCTGCAGGAGCGAGGTGGGATTTCCAGCACAGTTACAATTCCCCAATTCCCCTTCTCCCTATAATACCCCCGTGCCCCAGACATCATACCCATTAGTATAGCTCAACAAGGTCAAGTTATCACTCCCAGAGTAATTTTAAATAAACAAAAAAACTCAAGCTGTATAGGCCAAGTTTAAAGGAAGATAAATAGACACATATAATATCAATATAATTTATTTCAATAGTTTTAAAATATATTTTTTTATATAAAAAACAGGTGCCTTCAAAAATTACAAGAACCAAACCTCCAACATAGTTATATTAGTACATGAAAATTAGCCCATCCATGGCAATTTTGATTCATAGATCCAATATTGCACTAACCTTATTATAAAGTGCTGTTGCCAATTAATCCGTGAATGAAAAATGCATATAAAACTCCCCTGAAACAAGGTAAAGTGCAAAAAAAAGGGGGGGGGGGGTTGTTTTAAGTATGTGGAAAGATTAGCATCAAAGTAGCAGCACAACACAAGAATATTTTACAAACAGAAGTTCAAATATTGGAGCATATGGCCCCTATATGCTATAAGTAAGTCAGCAGATAAGTACAAGGTATAAAGGCATCAGGCTAATGCATACTAAATGTACCAATTACTAAGACTGTGCATATAGTATAGCTACATATAGGGTGTGTTATGACAAAACATTAAAGCCAGTGGAGAGTACTCACATATAGTAATTCAATAAGTTGATCAGAGGAGGGATGGTGAAGTTAACCCCATCCCTCCTCTGATCAATTTATTGAATTACTATATGTGAGTACTCTCCACTGGCTTTAATGTTTTGTCATAACACACCCTATATGTAGCTATACTATATGCACAGCCTTAGTAATTAGTACATTTGATATGCATTGGCCTGATGCCTTTATACCTTGTACTTATCTGCTGACTTACTTATAGCATATAGGGGCCATATGCTCCAATATTTGAACTTCTGTTTGTAAAATATTCTTGTGTTGTGCTGCTACTTTGATGCTAATCTTTCCACATACTTAAAACAACCCCCCCCCCTTTTTTGCACTTTACCTTGTTTCAGGGGAGTTTTATATGCATTTTTCATTCACGGATTAATTGGCAACAGCACTTTATAATAGGGTTAGTGCAATATTGGATCTATGAATCAAAATTGCCATAGATGGGCTAATTTTCATGTACTAATATAACTATGTTGGAGGTTTGGTTCTTGTAATTTTTGAAGGCACCTGTTTTTTATATAAAAAAATATATTTTAAAACTATTGAAATAAATTATATTGATATTATATGTGTCTATTTATCTTCCTTTAAACTTGGCCTATACAGCTTGAGTTTTTTTGTTTATTTATCATACCCATTAGGCCTGGAGTCCAGTCTGAACTAGTGTGCCTCCCTGATTTGATAAGAAGGGACTACTTTTTCCTGACACCAAACTCCTGAGTGAAATGGTGTCATATATCAACCTAGCCACCATTATCAAGCACTGACATTGCTCAATATTAAAACAGGACCAAAGGTGGATACTGTCCACGCCCCCAACAAAAAGCTACCTTAGACCCAAGGGGGGCGGTTGCTGATGGAGGAGTAGGTATAGCAGACGGTGGCTCCACACTCCATTTTCCCCTATGACCGCCTCTAAGTAAACACATCAATTGGTACACATGGGCAAAACAGAAGGACATACCAAACAGAACATAAGTCTAGAGGACAATTCAGATGTGATGGACCGTTTCCTGAGTACATGTTCCCAAGATAGGAAAACAAGATCTAGTATGACATCTGTAGCTCCAAGGGAAGGCTCATCAACTAGAGAATCTAAAACATCCCAGGGCTCCCCACGCAGACCAACGGAGAAATGTGGTAGGCTCCCCACGCAGACCAACGGAGAAATGTGGTGGAGGCAGTGAAGGATCAGACGACATGAACATCTCTGAACTAAGCAAATATATTAAAGCCCTACCCACTAAGAAAGACCTAGAGGGGTTTATATGCAGACTAGAGAATTCTTACAAAAAAGAACTGCACACCCTAAAAACAGAGTTTACCACACGGGTGGAGGAAGTAGAGAAATCCCAGGAGGAAATACTCCAAAAGCTACAAATCCAAAGGGAAATCATAACTATCCATACTCTTAAATTGGAGGAAATATCTTCAGGAATGGAGGATCTGGAAAATCGTAACAGACTAAATAACATCCGTATACAGGGCCTATCGGAGTCTATAACGACAACTGAACTAGATTCCACAGTCCAAAAACTGTTTCTGGTCCTTTTAGGTGATACTGCAGCCCTAAACCAGCTACAAACTCACGTTCCAGAGACATTATATGCAGAGTACACTACCTAATAGTCAAAGAAGCAATCATGGCCGCCGTAAGACAAAAAGGAACTATAACTTATCTAGGATCCCAGATCCTTTTGCTTCCAGATTTATCCAGACGTACATTTAAGCTGAGAAGAGCATTAAAACCCTTAATGTCACTTCTTAAAGAAAAAGATATCCCTTACAGATGGGGCTTTCCTTTTCAATTGACTGCCTTCAAGGAAGGGAAATCTGCCGTATTTCACAATCTAGGAGACTTGGCTAATTCTCTGGGAGTATTTGAACTTCCATTGGTTGCCCTCCCTGATTGGCCACAAAGTCCTCAGTTCCCAGCAGCTCCCCCAAGATGGCTCAATTCACAACAAGCTAAAAAGCAGAAGAGGATGGGAAACCCCCCTCAATGACACTTGAGAGAAACTAGTCCGTATTTCTCTCCTTTACTTCCCCTGGATTCATCTGTTAGACAACTGAGTGGGACGAACTTGAATTATAAATCTTGTTTGGGTTCCTCATGTCCCACCTCCACAATTTGCTCTTGTGTTGCCACACAGAACTTGAATAGTTATTTGTTATTGTTACTACAAAACCTTTTATTAATAACAACCTAACGTTAGAAGAGAATATAGATGTTTAGTCATAGCGTAATTATATCTATCTACCATGTTTAAATTCAAATATCTAAAGGTTTTTGTCCTTGCAAACAACTAACTGTATTTTACTCACGGACCACCACCCATCCATTCTTTACTATACACCAAGGTTGGAATGTTATTGAATATATCTTAACAAAGTCATACCACTAATGATCTAAACATACTTTAAAACCACTCTCCATAGATGGTCGGGGAGTATGGAGGGAGCACCGGCTCCTCCGCGGCTTCCTCTTCTCCATATTCTGGTGCAGAAGCTAGCGAATTTCACCAAACTACTGCCCCAATGGCACTTGTTACCAGGTATATGTAGCGACCCGAGGGTTCGGCCGCTACAGGGGTATTGCACCTCAACCAGAGGTGTGATATTCCACTCCCGGGTAAGGATGGAGTGTGGACCAGGGCTCGTTTAGCTGCATGCATCACACACACCCCATTTCCGGGGGACAGCTCAACGGTGCTCCCATTAGACAGTAATGCAGGCAAGACAGAATCTGTCCCTGGCTGGAGTGGGGAGGGGGGAGGAAAACCCAGTGATGTAGGAGCAGGAGGGGACAGTTTCTGCGCATAGGCAGGAGCTCATTGGTTGCAAGTCACCTGGGCTGATACTCAGAGAGGGAGGCATATAAGGTGGTCACCATCTTAGTTCAGTCAGTTCAGTGAGAGAAGGAGTTCAGCCAGAGAGGGCTGACAGTGGAGCTGTGGCTCAGTCTGGGCCCAGCTCCACGAGGCAGGCCTGGAGTGGAGGCCAGAACCAGCAGAGAGGACAGATACAGAAAGGAACAGAAAGGAAAGGAAGAAAGGAACAGAACACCCAGAGAGGCCCAGAGACACGAGGGCAGAAGGAACCCCAAAGGCCCAGGAGATTGCGGGTGACGGGTTGACAGAACAGGGTACCGGATCCCAAGTTGGTGGAGGCGACTAATCCTCAGCCAAGGACCGGCGGTCGTGATCATATCTTGGTGCGACCCCTCGCTACACCTACTAGAAAGGCACACCACATAGGGTCAGGGAGGTGAGCACGAAGCCCTCCCAAGAGAAGGCCCGCGGGAGCTGGACAGACGTAGTGCCACTGGTGGGGCACGGCCAAAGAAAGGAATAGAAGGGAGTCCTGTGACACACTCTGGAATTACCTGGGGGTTGACCGAGCCCCCTGCCTGGTGGACGCAGTACGGCTTGGGCAGTCATTGCCGGCGGAATGACTAAGAATATAAAGAACTGTGAGTAAAGGATTTGAACTGCAACCCCACGTCTCTGTGCTTCATCGCCGCGCCAGTACTACTAGTGCTGGGACGCCCGTGCACCACCACCCCCATCATCCACACTCACTGCCCTGGGGCTGCACTCTTCCTGTGGGGAGTCAGACTACCTCAGCTGCATACACCATAAGCCCCAGCGGTCTACCTTGCAGCGGCGGTCCCCACTGACCGCAATCCACGGGTGGCGTAGTTGGACAATTAACCTAGAACCCCCACAAAATACCGCCATTGGCCTGACCACCCTGAGCCACGGGACCGGGTCACCGCCACGGATACTACAACCCCCAGAAGCCCGGTTCGGGTGCCCCTCAGCCCAGGGGGCGCGTCATATACATGTGCCACCTTTGTCAATCTCTCACTTTCTTCCACTCTTCTTTCTCTTCCTTCTTTCCTCTCTGCCATTCCTTCCCTCCCTTCTTTCCTTACCCCCCACAAACTCTCATTGGTCTCTCACCTAAGCAGGCTTTTACCTACAGTACAGATCAAAAGTTTGGACACACCTTCTCATTTAAAGATTTTTCTGTATTTTCATGACTATGAAAATTGTACATTCACACTGAAGGCATCAAAACTATGAATTAACACATGTGGAATTATATACTTAACAAAAAAGTGTGAAACAACTGAAAATATGTCTTATATTCTAGGTTCTTCAAAGTAGCCACCTTTTGCTTTGATGACTGCTTTTCACACTCTTTCCATTCTCTTGATGAGCTTCAAGAGGTAGTCACCGGAAATGGTTTTCACTTCACAGGTGTGCCGTGTCAGGTTTAATAAGTGGGATTTCTTGCCTTATAAATGGGGTTGGGACCATCAGTTGTGTTGTGCAGAAGTCTGGTGGATACACAGCTGATAGTCCTACTGAATAGACTGTTAGAATTTGTATTATGGCAAGAAAAAAGCAGCTAAGTAAAGAAAAACTAGTGGCCATCATTACTTTAAGAAATGAAGGTCAGTCAGTCCGAAAAATTTGGCAAACTTTGAAAGTGTCCCCAAGTGCAGTTGCAAAAACCATCAAGCGCTACAAAGAAACTGGCTCACATGACGACCGCCCCAGGAAAGGAAGACCAAGAGTCACCTCTGCTTCTGAGGATAAGTTTATCTGAGTCACCAGCCTCAGAAATCGCAGGTTAACAGCAGCTCAGATTACAGACCAGGTCAATGCCACACAGAGTTCTAGCAGCAGACACATCTCTACAACAACTGTTAAGAGGAGACTTTGTGCAGCAGGCCTTCATGGTAAAATAGCTGCTAGGAAACCACTGGTAAGGACAGGCAAAAATCAGAGGAGACTTGTTTGGGCTAAAGAACACAAGGAATGGACATTAGACCAGTGGAAATCTGTGCTTTGGTCTGATGAGTCCAAATTTGAGATCTTTGGTTCCAACCACCGTGTCTTTGTGCAACGCAGAAAAGGTGAACGGATGGACTCTACATGTCTGGTTCCCACCGTGAAGCATGGAGGAGGAGGTGTGATGGTGTGGGGGGGCTTTGTGGTGACACTGTTGGGGATTTATTCAAAATTGAAGGCATACTGAACCAGCATGGCTACCACAGCATCTTGCAGCGGCATGCTATTCCATCCGGTTTGCGTTTAGTTGGACCATCATTAATTTTTCAACAGGACAATGACCCCAAACACACCTCCAGGCTGTGTAAGGTCTATTTGACCAAGAAGGAGAGTGATGGAGTGCTACGCCAGATGACCTGGCCTCCACAGTCACCAGACCTGAACCCAATCAAGATGGTTTGGGGTGAGCTGGACCGCAGAGTGAAGGCAAAAGGGCCAACAAGTGCTAAGCATCTCTGGGAACTACTTCAAGATTGTTGGAAGACCATTTCCGGTGACTACCTCTTGAAGCTCATCAAGAGAATGCCAAGAGTGTGCAAAGCAGTCATCAAAGCAAAAGGTGGCTACTTTGAAGAACCTAGAATATAAGACATATTTTCAGTTGTTTCACACTTTTTTGTTAAGTATATAATTCCACGTGTTAATTCATAGTTTTGATGCCTTCAGTGTGAATGTACAATTTTCAAAGTCATGAAAATACAGAAAAATCTTTAAATGAGAAGGTGTGTCCAAACTTTTGGTCTGTACTGTACATTTTACCAAATACTGAAACAACTCCATTATCATGGATAAAATAAAGTTTTGCTCCTTTAATGTAAAGGGGCTAAACTTACCAGAAAAAAAGGAGACAAATAGCCTATTCCTGCCATAAACAACAGGTCTCCATATTAATGTTACAAGAAACGCATTTTAAATCCGGGGCAATACCCAATTGCACCTCAAGATATTATCCTACTTGGCATCACAGCTCTAACTCAAATTCCAAATCCAAAGGAGTCTCTATAGCCTTTCATAAATCCTTCGTATCTGAGATACTTGATTCTCTTATTGACACAAAGGACAGATATATTTTCTTGAGAGTCTTGTGGGCGACACGTAAATTTGTAATTGCAAATGTGTATTTTCCAAATCAGGGGCAACATAAATTCGGCTCGGAGTGCAAGAGTCTTCTGGAGGACTTTGCTGGCTCCTGTCCAATGATACTTGGTGGGGACTTTAATCTCCCCATGAATCCCATAATGTATCTTCTGGCAAATCTTCTTACCCTTCTTCCATTATACAACAGGTAAAAAAGAAGATGCAAAACATGAGGTTGGTGGATATCTGGAGGGCTCTTAATCCGGATACCAAGGACTACAATTACTACTCACAGGTACGCTCCATTTACAGTAGAATTGATTATTTTTTGTATCCCATAGCTTGCTAGATCTTCAAGTTGAGGCAGGGGTGGGGTCCACGCTGTGGTCAGACCACGCACCTATCTATTTCTCAATGCAAATAAACCGGCGCTCTAGACCCAGTTTCTCCTGGCGACTAAACGAAAATCTATTGCAGAATTCTTTGTGTAAATCCGAAATAGAGCAAGCCATAAACAACTTTATCTCTGATCATGACGAGGACCCAACCTCACCACCAATTAAATGGGAGGCTCTGAAGAGCGTCTTCAGAGGTATTTTTCTATCTCATAGGTCACGTCTCAAAAGAGAACGCACCACTGAGATAGCTGATCTATCTGCCATGATTCTCAAACTCGAGTCCAAACATAAAAAAAACTTATCCCCACTTACTTATGCTCAACTCTCCACAGCCAGACAAAAATTACTGTCTGTAATAGACCAGAAAACACGTTGTTTCAGGGAATGAATCAGAAACCGCATTTACCATATGGGAAATAAAAGCGACAAACTATTAGCGAGAGCCTTACACCCAGGAAATCCAAACACATATATTCCATTCATAAAAATTGCCAATGGGAAAAAGGTACACAGCACCAAAGAAATACTAACTTGTGTTAGTGATTATTACTAGTGTTGAGCGAGCATGCTCGACACTGCTCGGTACTCGCCCGAGCATCACGCTACTCGGGATGTTCTGCGAGCACCGAGCATTTCCGGGTTACTCGGGCGGGAGCTCGGGTCTCCGCCCTGCATGTTTGGCGCTCTTTACAGAGCCAATGAACATGCAGGGATTGCCAGCCAGTCACTGTAATGCCGCAGCCATATTGTTTGTGGGCATTACAGTGATTGGCTGGCCGCACAGCGTCACCTCGAGTATTTAAAACCGGGCACCGCCATCTTGGATACAGTCGCTCCGGATCAGACAGTGTAGGGACAGCGCTGCTGATTTAGGGAGCGATATATCCTGCGAAATAGTTAGTGTAGGGTCTGTAAAGGCTGCCAGATCAAACAAACAGTCCTTCTCAGGACTAATATCCATCCCAGATATCAGGCAGGCAGGCAGGCAGGCTGTATAGGAGACGCAGTGGTTATACCAGCAAACGCTGCATTACAGTCCTGTGTGCTCCTGTTGCTGAAATTGCTGGACTAAGCTCCAGGTCTCGAGGGCCAGGAAAAATCTTTTTTTTTTCATCTAAATCCTCTTTTTTTTTTCCTCCTTCACACTATACAAATACCCGTCTTATTAACCTTTTGGTGTCCCCACCCCCCCCCCCCCCCAAAAAAAAAGGGTTTCTCTGATTTTTCAGACACAAATATATCTGTTGAAAATAGTCTGGTGTAGGCCAGAGATATACAAGTGTGGTTTTGCAGTTCCATGGGCCATTTGCATCTAAAAAAAACAGTTTGAGTGTGTCGCTCACTGTTCAGATGCAAATATATATATTTAAAAAAGTCTGGTATACACCAGTAAATTATAACTGTGGTTTTGCTGTTCCACGGTAAAAAATCTCTATTATCCTGCTCTTGGCATTTTTTGCCGTAAAAAAAAAAATAATAGTGTCTCCCTGATTTTTCAGACACAAATATATCTGTTGAAAATAGTCTGGTGTAGGCCAAAGAGAAAGAAGTGTGCTTTTGCTGTTCCACGGTAAAAAATCTCTATTATCCTGCTTTTGGCATTTTTTGCCGTAAAAAATAAATAGTGTCTCCTGATTGTTCAAACACAAATATATCTGTTGAAAATAGTCTGGTGTAGGCCCGAGAAATACAAGTGTGGTTTTGCAGTTCCACGGGTCAAACCTCTGTATTATCCACTTTTGGGCCATTTGTATCTAAAAAAAACAGTTTGAGTGTGTCGCTCACTGTTCAGCCTCAAATATATATATATTTAAAAAAGTCTGGTATACACCAGTAAATTATAACTGTGGTTTTGCTGTTCCACGGTAAAAAATCTCTATTATCCTGCTTTTGGCATTTTTTGCCGTAAAAAATAAATAGTGTCTCCTGATTGTTCAGACACAAATATATCTGTTGAAAATAGTCTGGTGTAGGCCCGAGAAATACAAGTGTGGTTTTTCAGTTCCACGGGTCAAACCTCTGTATTATCCACTTTTGGGCCATTTGTATCTAAAAGAAACAGTTTGAGTGTGTCGCTCACTGTTCAGCCGCAAATATATATATATTTAAAAAAGTCTGGTATACACCAGTAAATTATAACTGTGGTTTTGCTGTTCCACGGTAAAAAATCTCTATTATCCTGCTTTTGGCATTTTTTGCCGTAAAAAATAAATAATGACTCCTGATTGTTCAGACACAAATATATCTGTTGAAAATAGTCTGGTGTAGGCCCGAGAAATACAAGTGTGGTTTTGCAGTTCCACGGTTCAAACCTCTGTATTATCCACTTTTGGGCCAGTTGTATCTAAAAAAAACAGTTTGAGTGTGTCGCTCACTGTTTAGCCGCATATATATATATTTAAAAAAGTCTGGTATACATACACCAGTAAATTATAACTGTGGTTTTGCTGTTCCATGGTAAGAAATCTCTATTATTCAGCTTTTGGTATTTTTTCCGTAAAGAAAAACAGTAATATTTTCTCCCTGATTATTCAGATTGTTTAAAAGAGTCGGGTGTAGGCCAGAGAAATAGAACTGTGGTTTTCCTCTTCCACGGTTCTAATCTACTTTTTGTTACCCTTTTTCCATTGATAGTGCGAGTGTAAGCTATTTTACTTACTTTACAATGGGCAAGACGCGTGGCAAGGGACGTGGAAGTGGACGTTCTGGTGATGGTGTGTGCAGAGGACGGGGCCGTGGCCAAGGTGAAAATGTGCCACAACCAACAGCCACATCTTCTCGCTCCCACTTCTTGATGGAATTACTAGGGAAGCACAGAACAACACCAGTATTGCGAACTGATCAGTGTGAACAGGTTATTAATTGGATAGCAGATAATACTTCCAGTTACCTGGGCACCACCACCTCCGGCCTGTCTTTCACACGGTCGACTCTTAGTAGCCGTGAGTCTCGACCGAATACTCCTCCTCACCCTGATGCTCCTTCCTTCCACCATGCCGAGTGTCGTCAGACAGCAACTGATTCCACACTTGGACACTCTGAAGAGCTGTTTATTGGTCCATTTCCAGATTTTTGCCCCTCGCCGGCTTCGCTTGAAGTGGTGGAAGAGGAGATCCCATGTAGCGATGCCCAAATATTTGAACAGCCATGGCCACAGGAAGTCGACGCTGGCAATTTGTTACAAGAGGTGGACGATGACGAGACACAATTGCCAGGAAGTGAGGAGGAGGATCGTGGTGCGCAAGTGGAAGAGGAGGAGGTGGTGGATGATCTAGTAACCGACCCAACGTGGCAGGAGGACATGCAGAGTGAGGCCAGCAGCACACAGGGGGAGGGAGGCAGAGTACCCCAACAGGCAGGAAGAAGCAGTGTGGTGGCCGCACACAGAAGGTGGGCAACCGTTCCCCGTAACACCAACACGAGGGACGTTGCCAGCACAACCGGTAGGTCTTCCAGAGTCTGGAATTTTTTTAAAGACTCTGCTGATAACCCCAAAAAGGCCATTTGTACCACCTGCAATGCCAGCATCAGCAAGGGTTACAAAACTACCAGCCTGACCACCACCAGCATGATTAGGCACATGGTAGCAAAGCACCCGACTTTGTGGGGCGAATCCCAGGGTCCACGACCAGTGTCAGCAGGTGTCACCACTGCTTCTTCCACTGTTGTGCGTGCAATAGAACCCCCTGTTGTGTGTGCAAGGCAATCCCCTGTCCATACTGCATGCAAAGATGCCCCCTCCTCTCAGTCTTCACTTGTTATGGCAGTTTCTCAAGAAACAGCATGAACGTCCACGTCCCACCACAGCGTTCAATTGTCCATTTCCAAAGCGGAAATTTGCAGCTAACGCCCCACAGGCCACAGTCCTAAATTCGCACATTTCACGACCGCTTGCGTTGGAAATGCTGCCTTTTAGGCTGGTGGATACGGAATCCTTCCGCAACCTTATGGCGGTGGCCGTCCCTCGGTACTCGGTCCCCAGCCGACACTATTTTGCCCGGTGTGCCATCCCCGCACTACACAAGCACGTGTCCCAAAACATCTGCCGTGCCCTCAACAACGCAGTTACTGGGAGAGTCCACCTGACAACGGACACGTGGACAAGTGCTTGTGGCCAGGGACGGTACATCTCCCTGACGGCACACTGGGTAAACATAGTGGAAGCCGGGACCCAGTCGGACCTTGGGACGGAACACATCCTCCCCACACCGAGGATTGCGGGCCCTATGTCAGTCAGAGTTGCCCCCACAGTGTACAGCTCCTGCGCATCCTCCTCCTCCTCATGTTCAGCCTCCATCTCAGATATCACCACATCAGTTACAAGCTGGAAGCACTGCAGTACTGCCTCCGCCAAGAGGCAACAGGCTGTGCTGAAACTCCTAAGCTTAGGTGAGAAACCTCTCACTGCTTGTGAGTTGTGGACAGCTGTGAAAGAGCAGGCAGATCTGTGGCTGAGACCGCTGAACCTACATCCAGGCATGGTCGTGTGTGACAATGGCCGTAACCTGGTGGCGGCTCTGAGGCGAGGCGAGATCACACACGTACCATGCCTGGCTCATGTGCTTAAACTCGTGGTTCAGCAGTTTCTTAAATCGTACCCCGAGTTGCCAGATCTGCTCGTCAAAGTACGCCGCCTGTCAGCTCATTTTCGCAAGTCAGCTACAGGTTCCGCCACCCTTGCTGTGTTGCAGCAGCGTTTGCAGCTTCCATCACACCGACTGGTGTGTGATGTCCCCACACGTTGGAACTCTACCCTCCACATGTTGCAAAGGATTTGTGAGCAGAAGAGAGCAGTTGTGGAGTACCAGCTGCAACAAGGCCGTCGATATTCAGGTCAGACTCCACACATAAGACATCAGGAGTGGACCTGGATGTCTGACATCTGTACCATCTTGACAAACTTTGAGGAGTCCACCCAGATGGTGAGTGGCGATGACGCCATCATTAGCGTCAGCATTCCACTTGTCTGTCTTTTGCAACGCTCTCGGCAGAGAATTAAAGAGGAGGCATTGCAGCCAGAGTATGATGAGATGGATCAAGAAGCCGTAGTGGTCAATTACACACAGCCCAGCCTCATCTCATCCCAATGTGCATTGGGGGACAATGAGGGAGAGGAGGAGGAGGAGGAAGAACAGGAGCTTGTATCATGCGCTGTAGACGGTAGTACCTGTACAACTGTCATACCGTCGGTTCAGCGTGGATGGCCTGAGGACAGGGGGGAGGAGGAGGAGAGCATGGTCAGTCGTCATCTTGGTGAGGACACGGAAGTCTTGCCCGTTACCAGTCTGGCATGCATGGCTGACTGTATGTTACGCTGCCTTAACCGTGACCCTCGCGTTGTCAAAATGTTGGGTGACAGTCATTACTGGTTGGTGACACTTTTAGACCCCCGCTACAAGGAGAACTTCCACTCTCTTATTCCTGAGGTGGAGAGGTCTACAAACATGGGGCAGTACCAGAAGGCCCTTGCTGCAGAACTGTTAAAAAAGTTCCCATATGAACACGCTAGCGGCAGAGGTCACAGTTCGTTGACCAACCAAGGCGTACAAGCGAGAGAGAGGCAACTCCAATCCAGCAGAGGCAGTGTAACACTGTCAACGTTCTGGGACAGTTTTCTGAGACCCGCCCAGCTTACAGGCCCTGAGACGCGGGGTACTCTCACAAGGAGTGGAAAGTTTCAAAAGATGGTGAGGGAGTACCTTGCCGACCGTACCAGCGTCCTCCGTGAGTCCTCTGTGCCTTTTAATTATTGGGTATCCAAGCTGGACACTTGGAATGAACTCGCTCTGTACGCCTTGGAGGTGCTGGCCTGCCCTGCCGCTAGCGTGCTATCGGAGCGTGTTTTTAGTGCCGCTGGGGGAATTATAACTGATAAGCGCACTCGCCTGTCAACTGACAATGCTGACAAGCTGACCCTTATCAAAATGAACAAGGGCTGGATTGGGCCAGACTTCTCATCACCACCAAATAACAGCAGAGTAAAATAAAGTCAAATCCACTGTGTTTTTTCGGGAGGTGTATTCACATGCACCGCTTCACACCCACACATGGGTATACGCTTCCTCATTTCGGCTGTTTTATGTTCTTCTCCTTATCCTCAGCCTCCACCACCACTATACCACCAGGGTGACCGTGGTCCGTGTTGACATTACTGAAAGTTCCTCCTTCCTAATTTTTGGCAGCTTTTGCTTGGAAGGCATAAGCAAATACTATGGGAGACCTACTCCCCAATATTGGGAATAATGTTTGTAATTTGCTGTACTGCATGGCTCTTGTAAGGGGCATTGCAAGTTCCTCCGTCCTAATTTTTGGCAGCTTTTGCTTGGAAGGCATAAGCAAAGACTATGGGAGACCCACTCCCCAATAACCGGAATAATGTTTGTAATATGCTGTACTGCATGGCTCTTGTAAGGGGCATTGCAAGTTCCTCCGTCCTAATTTTTGGCAGCTTTTGTTTGGAAGGCATAAGCAAATACTATGGGAGACACACTCCCCAATAATGGGAATAATGTTTTTAAAATGCTGTATTGTATGGCTCTTGTAAGGGGCAATAAAAGCGTCTTGTTAAGCTACTGTGACCTCCACCACTTTTCCGAGGGGCATTAAAAGCGTCTTGTTAAGCTACTGGGACCTCCACGTCTCTTCTGAGGGGCATTAAAAGTGCCTTGTTAAGCTACTGGGACCTCCACGTCTCTTCTGAGGGGCATTAAAACCGTCTTGTTAAGCTACTGGGACCTTCACGTCTCTTCTGAGGGGCATTAAAAGCTTCTTGTTAAGCTACTGGGACCTCCACCACTATTCCGAGAAGCATTAAAAGCGTCTTGTTAAGCTACTGGGACCTCCACGTCTCTTCTGAGGGGCATTAAAAGCGTCTTGTTAAGCTACTGGGACCTCCACGTCTCTACTGAGGGGCATTAAAACCGTTTTGTTAAGCTACTGGGACCTCCATGTCTCTTCTGAGGGGCATTAAAAGCGTCTTTCTAAGCTACTGGGACCTCCACCACTTTTCCGAGGGGCATTAAAACCGTCTTGTCAAGCTACTGGGACCTCCACGTCTCTTCTGAGGGGCATTAAAAGCATCTTGTTAAGCTACTGCGACCTCCACCACTTTTCCGAGGGGCATTAAAAGCGTCTTGTTAAACTACTGGGACCTCCACCACTTTTCCGAGGGGCATTAAAAGCAACTTGTTAAGCTACTGGGACCTCCACGTCTTTTCTGAGGGGCGTTAAAAGCGTCTTGTTAAGCTACTGCGACCTCCACCACTTTTCCGAGGGGTCATTAAAAGCGTCTTGTTAAGCTACTGGGACCTCCACGTCTCTTCTGAGGGGCATTAAAAGCGTCTTGTTAAGCTACTGGGACCTCCACGTCTCTTCTGAGGGGCATTAAAAGCGTCTTGTTAAGCTACTGGGACCTCCACGTCTCTTCTGAGGGGCATTAAAAGCGTCTTGTTAAGCTACTGGGACCTCTACGTCTCTTCTGAGGGTCATTAAAAGTGTCTTTTTAAGCTACTGGGACCTTCACCACTTTTCCGAGCGGCATTAAAACCGCCTTGTTAAGCTACTGGGACCTCCACGTCTCTTCTGAGGGGTATTAAAAGCGTCTTGTTAAGCTACTGCGACCTCCACCACTTTTCCGAGGGGCATTAAATGCGTCTTGTTAAGCTACTGGGACCACCACCACTCTTCTGAGGGGCATTAAAAGCGTCTTGTTAAGCTACTGGGACCTCCATCACTTTTCCGAGGGGCATTAAAAGCGTCTTGTTAAGCTACTGGGACCTCCACGTCTCTTCTGAGGGGCATTAAAAGCGTCTTGTTAAGCTACTGCAACCTCCACCACTTTTCTGAGGGGCATTAAAAGCGTCTTGTTAAACTACTGGGACCTCCACCACTTTTCCGAGGGGCATTAAAAGCGTCTTGTTAAGCTACTGGGACCTCCATGTCTCTTCTGAGGGGCATTAAAAGCGTCTTGTTAAGCTACGGCGACCTCCACCACTTTTCCGAGGGGCATTAAAAGCGTCTTGTTAAGCTTCTGGGACCTCCACGTCTCTTCTGAGGGGCATTAAAAGCGTCTTGTTAAGCTACTGGGACCTCCACGTCTCTTCTTAGGGGCATTAAAAGCATCTTGTTAAGCTACTGGGACCTTCACGTCTCTTCTGAGGGGCATTAAAACCGTCTTGTTAAGCTACTGTGACCTCCATGTCTCTTCAAAGGGGCATTAAAAGCGTCTTCTTAAGCCACTCTGAACTTCACAGCTCTTCCAAGGGGCATTGAAATGTTGTTTTTAATTACCTCTAACCACCACGACTCTTCCAACGGGCATTGCATTTCCTCCTAATTTTAGTCAGCTTTTGCTTTTCAATGAAAAGGCCAAAACTAAGGGAGACCCACTCCCCAATAATGGGTAGAAGGTTTTTAGTACGCTGTAATCCACGTCTGTTTCAAGGGGCATTGCAGTTCCTCATAATTTTTGGAAAGCCTTCCATTCACTGCTTAGGCCAACAGTGTACAGGAGACCTAGTTGCTTTAAATGGAAAAAACGGTTTAGTTAAGGCCCTCTGACCTCCATGTCATTTCCAAGGGGCATTGGAGTGCCTCAAAATTTTTGGTAGGCATTGCACTCACTGTATGCCCTATAACTGTGTAGCCGAACCGCTCATTTTGTTACAGAAACATATCCTGCAAGACATATGTGGTTGACTGGCCTGATATTGATGTGAATGGTCCCTGTTCCTCCTGCTCTTTCTCCTTTGCCACTACCTCATCCATCATTTATCACCTGAAGCTTTGTTTTAACGGGAGTCATAGAACTGGGATAGTAGCAGGAAAACATCCAGCAATCCTCGGAGGAGGTAGGATATGCGCCAAAACGCTGACCACCTCAGGCCTAGCCGCTACTACATACATGCGCTTGCATTCCAAGAAAACAAAGCAGATGCTAACTTGTATCATCATCATCATCATGCTCCTCACCTTGGCACTCTCAACTCCCCTGATGGAGAAGCCAGGGCCCACCGGAGGAGTCTGGTTCTCTGGTGGGCTCGTCCAATGCTGCCCTAAAGCAGGCCGGGCTAAGAAAAGTGTGTGGGGGGATGTTCCAAGGAGAAAAAGGGGCGGCTGGGGACCGTTTATGGACACACAGCTGCCCCTAGGCGGCTGGGGACCGTGTACGGACACCCGTCCGCGGGGAGGCTGGGGACCGAGTATGGACACCCGGCCGCGGGGCGGCTGGGGACAGAGTATGGACACCCGGCCGCCCCCTGGCTGCTGGGGACTGAGTGTGGACACCCGGCCACCGGGCGGCTGGGGACTGAGTATGGATTCCAGGCCGCCAACGCAGCCATGACGTGGTGGCCAGATTCCGCCTCCACATGCCTTAAAGGCCCAATTTCAAGTCCAAGCAAGCAGTATGGTATTGCAGCCTGGGAGTGGGTGGGTGGTTGGCTGCATATTTGCGCTTGCATTGCAAGGAATGGGGGAGGTACAATTGAACAGTGCCCTGGGACCAGAACTTGCATGGGGATAGTTGCAAGTCTGCATCTTCTGATGCGGCAAGGATGACTTCTGAAGGGCCCACTTTTAGGCAGTGAACTGGGTGGCAGAGATGCTTCCAGGGGTCTTCCCCATGCTGTTCCCATGTCTTTTCAGCACCGTATGCATGTGTCACACGGCACATGGCCAGATAAGGTTGTAAAATGTTAAAATGACATTTCCCGGTGAATGCATTTGTCACGGTTAAAAGCAATACAAAAGTGCAAAAACGCATAAAAAATGCTACTTGTGAATATAGCCCAAGATGTGGAGGAGTATTTTTTTTTTTTGGTTATTTATTTTACCTTATACACAAGTCTTTACCCTGAAAAGGAACTTCCTTGACATATTTCACAGGAAAGCAGTTTCAGTTTCGTTTTTGAATGTTTTATTGTGAGCCCTTAAAAGTGGCTTAATACCTCTGACCACGTTGTTGACAGCAGTGACCTGGGGGTCAGAAATGCTTCCTGGGGCGATCCCCATGCTGTCCCCATGTCATTTGAGCACTGTCACTATTGTTTTGGGCACTTGTTAGGCTTTTAAAAGACTGCCGGTGGTGCCGCCGCAAAAATGCTCGGGTCTCCCATAGACTAACATTGGGCTCGTTGCTCGGGTCGAGCACCCGAGTATCACGGTGAGCTCGGCCCGAGCTTCGAGCACCCGAGCATTTTAGTGCTCGCTCAACACTATTTATTACCAATAATTATACAATACAGTATATCAGGCCATTATAAAGATTTCCCCATGCCGCAACTCAGAGACAAAATCAGGGCTTATCTACATATTAATAAACTACCCTAATTCCCGAAGATACTTTTTCTGGAGAAAGACTTCACTATAGAGGAAGTCACCTCATGTTACGGATCCGGGTGGTGGAACCTCTCTGTGATACAAGGAGGGACCAGAGGGGCGTAACTAAATGCCTACCCGGAACGACCCTGGCCACACAGAGGCTTAGTCGACTTCGTGAACCAAGTAGGGACCGGGAAGGTGAACCAGGTGCCACTCTGGGACCGACCTTGTATGAGAGCAGGCGACTCCCACGGGACTGATGACCGAGGCCGACAGGCACAGCAGATGAGCACGGCTGGAAGACAGGCAGGTGATGCGGGTAGACAAGCACGGCCGATAGGCAGGCTGGTGGGCACGGCAGATAGACAAGCTGATGGGCACGGCTGATAGACGGGCAGGTGGGCACTGGAACATGAGGACTGAGGAGAGTGTTAGCACACAAACAACAATCTTGCACAGGCACCTCCATTTTGGAGGAGGTGCCTTATATAGGGGAAGTCCTCCTGCCATTGGCTGGGGACTTTTTAGGACGGCGCGCGCGGCCCCTTTAAGAAGGAGGGAGCGCATGTGCGCCCTAAGCACAGTAGTGCCCGGGGAACTGCGCGCGGTGCGCGCACCCCGGGTAGGCGCAGGGGGGAGCCGGAGGACGCCGGACCGGGACCATGGCGGTGAGGGGATCGGCGTCTCTGCCCGGCAGGAGGCAGAGATGTCGACTCTACAGTACCCCCCCCCCTTTACGCCCCCTCTTCTTTAGGCCCGCAAGAAATTTTTCTAGAAGACGAGGAGCATGAATGTTCTCCCTGGGCTCCCAAGACCTCTCCTCAGGACCAAACCCCTTCCAATCCACAAGAAACAAAGTCTTTCCTCTTAGCCTCTTGATGGCCAAAATGTTCTCTACCTCAAAGACATCCTCAGCAGAGACTGGAGCTGGAGTGGTACCTGGATCGTCAGAGAAAGGATTAAGGACAACAGGCTTGAGGAGAGACATGTGAAAGGAATTGGGAATCCGTAAGGAGGCAGGGAGTTTCAGCTTGTACGCCACTGGATTTATTTGGTTCAGAATCTCGAAAGGACTGATGAACCGCGGGCCCAACTTGTATGATGGTATCTTGAGACGGACGTATTTGGAGGAAAGCCAGACCTTGTCTCCCGGATGAAATAGAGGCGGATCCAGACATCTCTTATCAGCATGCTTCTTCATCCGCTCGGAGGACTGAAGAAGCGCAGATCTAGTGTCTTCCCAAATCACCGAAAATTCACTGACGAGAGACTCCGCGGCAGGATTGTCCACTGAAGAGGAGATGGGAAACGGAATTCAGGGGTGTTGACTGTAAACCACAAAAATCGGAGACTTAGCAGAGGACTCACTCACATGGTTGTTATAAGAAAACTCGGCCCAAGGCAGGAGTTCTACCCAATCGCTATGGTGAGCGTTGATAAAGTGCCGAAGAAAACTGGTAAGGATCTGATTAATATGTTCCACTTGACCATTGGACTGAGGATGATAGGCCGAAGAAAAGTCCAAAGAGACATCCAGCAGCTTGCACGTGGCTCTCCAGAAGCGAGAAGTGAACGGAACTCCTCGGTCTGAGACAATGTGGAGGGGTAAGCCGTGGAGACGAATGATGTGACGGATGAAGTCCTTAGCCAGCACAGGTGCGGACGGAAGACCAGGCAGAGGGATGAAGTGAGCCATCTTGGAAAAGGGGTCAGCGACCACCCAAATGACGGTAGAACCGTAAGATACCGGGAGATCAGTGATGAAGTCCATAGCAATGTGTTGCCAAGGAGCAGAAGGCACGGGAAGAGGAAGAAGATGACCTGCTGGAAGGTGCCTAGGTATCTTGTTACGGGCACAAGAGGAACAAGCCGCGACAAAATTCGCAACATCATTGCGCAGGGTGGGCCACCAATAATGTCGGGCAATGAGCAGAAGCATCTTCCTCTGGCCGGCATGACCAGCCAGTTTGGACGAATGACCCCAGAGTAAGACCCTCTTCCGATCCTGAGCTGCTACAAAGGTCTTACCAGGAGGTAGATTAGACAGGTCAAACGGAGCAACAGTCATTATTCTGGAGGGGTCAATGATGTGTAGAGGCTCCTCCTCTTGGTTGGTAGACAGAAAAGAGCAGGATAGAGTGTCAGCTTTAATATTCTTGTCTGCCGGGCGGTAATGGAGAGAGAAGCAGAAACGAGCAAAGAACAAAGACCATCTGGCCTGACTCGGATTTAGTATTTGGGCGGTCTGAAAGTAAGCAAGGTTTTTATGGTCAGTGTAGATGACCAAGTGCAGAGCCCCCTCAAGTAAGTAGTGCCACTCCTCCAGCGCTAATTTGATGGCCAGCAGTTATCGATCTCCTATGGAGTAATTGCGCTCGGACAAAGAAAAGAGTTTGGAGAAGAAGCCGCAGGTCAACATCCGCCCGGACGAGGATTTCTGGGTGAGTACTGCTCCGGCCCCAGAGGAAGAGGCATCAACCTTCAGGAAGAACTGTTTATTGCAATCAGGACGATGTAGCACTGGAGCGGAGGAGAAAGCTTGCTTTAGAGAGACAAAGGCTTTTTCCGCCTCGGAAGTCCATTCCCTGGGATTTGCTCCTTTACGGGTGAGAGCAGAGATTGGAGCAGTCTGGGAGGAGAAATGAGGAATGAAGAGGTGGTAATAGTTAGCGAATCCCAGAAACCGCTGAATAGCCTTCAACCACTCAGATCGGGGCCACTTTAAGATGGCAGACACCTTCTCAGGATCCATCCGCAGTCCAGTCTCAGAGATGATATATCAAAAAATGGTAGGGAGGTCTGCTCAAAGAGGCATTTCTCGTACTTAGCATACAGGCGATTCTTCCGGAGCCGCAGTAGTACCTGTCGAACATCCCTCCGGTGAGAGGGCTGATCAGGGGAGAACACCAAGATATCGTCCAGTTACACCACCACGTAGGAATACAGGCGATCTCAGAAGATGTCGTTTACTAACTCCTGGAAGATGGCTGGAGCATTACAGAGACCGAAGGGCATCAAGCGGTACTCGTAGTGACCATCCCGAGTGTTGAATGCGGTCTTCCACTCGTCTCCCTGGCAAATCCGGACCAAATTGTACGCCGCACGAAGATCGAGCTTAGTGAAGATCTTCGCGCCTTTTAGGCGGTCAAACAGCTCCGAGATGAGAGGCAGGGAGTACTTATTTTTGATGGTAATCTGGTTTAGACCCCTATAGTCGATACATGGACGAAGAAGAATCCTGCATCTTTCTTTTTGACGAAGAAGAATCCTGCTCCAGCCGGAGAGGTGGATTTCTGGATAAATCCCCTAGCAAGATTCTCTTCTATGTATTCAGACATAGCACGGGTCTTGGCCAGCGACAAGGGGTAGATTCGCCCGCGAGGAGCTGAAGCACCAGGTATTAGGTCGATGGGGCAATCATACGGCCTATGAGGTGGTAGTGTCTCTGCCTCCTTTTTATCAAAGACGTCCGCATATGACCAGTAGGGTGCCGGCAGGCCAGGTAGGTTAGCCGGAGTAGACGGAGGTCGAGCAGGACGAACCGGAACCAGACAGGACTTATGACATTCCTGACCCCAGCGGAGCACCTGACCCGAGCTCCAATTCAGGACGGGCTCATGTCTCTGTAACCAAGGCAGACCAAGCAAGAGGGGATGAGAGAGAGCGGACAGCACGTAAAAGGAGATCTTCTCCGAATGTAGCATTCCCACCTGAAGAGTTACAGGCTCAGTGACAAACTGTTAGAACCCTCCTGTTTGTTTTTTCCATCTTGTGTTTTGCGGTCACGTGACCATCTGCCTTTATATTCCAGGTCCGCCCTTTTGGCTGTGCTGGACTTCAGTGTTTGACTGTTTCTCTGGCCAGGTGCTTCTGTGCCTTTCTTTGTCAGTTCGCTTGGTCCTTCTGGGACCTCTAGTACCTTTTTGTCAGTTTGTCTTTTTGTGTTCTACAACTACTTCTCTGTTTAGGAGGTGTCCCATTTTTTGTCCCAGTCCTTAGTTCTTTTAGGGACCCCTCCCTTTTTGCTATAGGTCTTCGTTCAGACTAGCCGAGGACTAAGGCGGGTCTGTTCGCTAGGAACAGGCAGCCCGCTACATCGTAGGGATTCAGCTTAGTCTTACTGTAGGGACAGCTTTCCCCATATCTTTCCTTAGTTCATGTTGCAGATCATAGCACAAACAAGATGGTCTGAGAGAGAAGCTTCCCATCCACAGAGGAAACCGCTAAAGGATCAGCCAGACGTATGGTAGGAATCTGCTAATGCTCCACAACGGCCTGTGGAATGAGATTCCCAGCAGCTCCGGAATCCAGATAGGCAGTTTCAAAGAAGCGGGTCTCCTCACTGGTAACTGAAACGGACAGAGTCAAGGGCGGAGAGGAAGAACTTTTGCCTAGGACGACCACTCCGAGTAGTCCTAGACACTGGAGTTTCTCAGTCTCACTGGACAGGAGCGGATTTGATGCTCTATGCTGCCACAGTAGAAGCAGCTCCCCTCGACACGGCGGATCTCCTGGCGAGACTTGACCATCTTAACTTGGTCTATTTGCATAGACTCTGGAGAAGACACCAGGGGGAATGCTTTGGAAGGTTGGTGCGAGGCGCAGGGGTCTTCTCTCACGGGTCGTCTCCTTAGAACCCTCCTGAAAACAGACGTCAATCCGGGTAGCTAATGACACCAGGTCGTCCAGAGAGGGAGGTATGTCACGACCGGCTAGCTCATCCTTGATCCGTCCAGAAACGCCCTCCCAAAAGGTCGACATCAGAGCCTCATTTTTCCAGGCAAGTTCAGATGCGAGGGTGCAGAAAAGCACGGCATACTGTCCCACAGAGAGACTCCCTTGGCGGAGTCGGAGAAGAGAGGAAGCAGTTGAAGATTTTCGTCCAGGCTCATCGAACACCTTCTGGAAAGGCGCAAGGAAGGCCTAGAGATTGGACACCAGAGGATCCCCTCTCTCCCACAGAGGGTTAAGCCACGCCAATGCATATCCGGTAAGGTGAGACATGATGAATGCCACCTTGGCCCGGTCGGAGGTGAACTGGTGTGCCAGGAGCTCAAAGTGCAGCGTGCACTGATTTATGAAGCCCCAACATAGGGCAGGGTCACCACCAAAACGTGGAGGCGCAGAAATCCGGGGTCCAAAGCCGGATGCCACAGCGCACTGGGTTGAGGTGCCGCCAGAGAAGGTGCCGCTCGGTTAGAGGCGGACACAGTCGGGGTGGACAGCGCGTCCAGGCGGGAGTTGACTGTCCGCAGATAGGACAGGATAGTATCCTGTTGGGATCTCTGGCGAGAGACCTCTTGGTACAGGTCTGAGAGCGAAGGAGCCTGGGAGCCACCGGATTCCATGGCCTGTGCAAACTGTTACGGATCCGGGTGGTGGAACCTCTGTGCTGTGATACAAGGAGGGACCAGAGGGGCATAACTAAGTGCCATCCCAGACCGACCCTGGCCACACGGCGGCTTAGTCGACTCCGTGAACCAAGGAGGGACCGGGAAGATGAACCAGGTGCCACTCTGGGACCGACCTTGTGTGAGAGCAGGCGAATCCCACGGGACTGATGGCCGAGGCCGACAGGCACAGCAGATGAGCATGGCTGGTAGACAGGCAGGTGATGCGGGTAGACAGGCACAGCCGATAGGCAGGCTGGTGGGCACAGCTGATAGACAGGCTGGCGGGCATGGCTGATAGACAGGCTAGCGGGCACGGCTGATAGATGGGTAGGCGGGCACGGCTGATAGACAGGCAGGCAGGCACGGCTGATAGACAGGCAGGCAGGCACGGCTGATAGATGGGCAGGCGGGCATGGGTGATAGACAGGCTGGCGGGCATGGCTGATAGACGGGCTGGCGGGCACGGCTGATAGATGGGCAGGCGGGCATGGCTGATAGACAGGCTGGTGGGCACGGCTGATAGATAGGCTGGCGGGCACGGCTGATAGATGGGCAGGCGGGCACGGCTGATAGACAGGCAGGCGGGCACGGCTGATAGATGGGCAGGCGGGCACGGCTGATAGACGGGCAGACGGGCACGGGTGATAGACAGGCTGGCGGGCATGGCTAATAGACGGGCTGGCGGGCACGGCTGATAGATGGGCAGGCGGGCATGGCTGATAGACAGGCTGGTGGGCACGGCTGATAGATAGGTTGTGGAACCTGGAACCTGGAACTGGAACCTGAGGACTGAGGAGAGTGTTAGCACACAAACAACAATCTTGCACAGGCACCTCTATTTTGGAGAAGGTGCCTTATAAAGGGGAAGTCCTCCGGCCATTGGCTGGGGACTCTTTAGGATGGCGCGTGTGGCCCCTTTAAGAGGGAGGGAGCGCACGCGCGCCCTAAGCACAGTGCCCGGGGAACTGCGCGCGGTGCGCGCACCCTGGGCAGACGCAGGTGGGGAGCCGGAGGACGCCGGACCGGGACCACGGCAGTGAGGGGATCCGCGTCTCTGCCTGGGGAACTCAAACTGGGGAAAAGTCCAGAACCTGATGGGTTCACCGCTGGCTTTTATAAACAATTCAGTAATGAGATTAGCCCCATATTCCTATTAATGTGCAATTCCATTTCAACAGAAGGCTCTTTTCCACAACAATCTCTCACAGCACACATCACTGTTCTCCCCAAACCAGGGAACGACCTAGCTTTATGCAGCAGTTACCGTCCCATTTCCTTAATAAACATAGATATCAAAATGATATCGAAGAGGTTATGCCCCCTTCTCCCATATCTAATCAATCAGGATCAGGTTGGATTTGTCCCAGGATGTGAGGCAAGGTACAATACTATAAAATCTATCTCATTAATAGATAGGGCAGAAAGAGTAGGAGACCTCATGTGTATTCTGTCAATTGACGCAGGGAAAGCATTCGATAGGGTACATTGGGAATTTATGTTTCAACTTTAAGGGGAATTGGACTACAAGAAAATACACTGCGTGCCGAATTATTAGGCAATGAGTATTTTGATCACATGATACTTTTTATACATGTTGTCCTACTCCAAGCAGCATAGGCTTGAGAGCCAACTACCAATTAAGTAAATCTGGGGATGTGCATCTCTGTAATGAGGAGGGGTGTTGACTAATGACATCAACACCCTAAATAAGGTGTGCTTAATTATTAGGCAACTTTCTTTCCTTTGGCAAAATGGGTCAGAAGAGAGATTTGACGGGCTCTGAAAAGTCCAAAATTGTGAGATGTCTTGCAGAGGGATGCAGCAGTCTTGAAAATTCCAAACTTTTGAAGCGTGATCACCGAAGAATCAAGTGTTTCATGGCAAATAGCCAACAGGGTCGCAAGAAGCGTGTTGGCCAAAAAAGGCGCAAAATAACTGCCCATGAATTGAGGAAAATCAAGCGTGAAGCTGCCAAGATGCCATTCGCCACCAGTTTTGCCATATTTCAGAGCGGCAACGTTACTGGAGTATCAAAAACCACAAGGTGTGCAATACTCAGGGACATGGCCAAGGTAAGTAAGGCTGAAAAACGACCACCTTTGAACAAGAAACATAAGATAAAACGTCAAGAATGAGCCAAGAAATATCTTAAGACTGATTTTTCAAAGGTTTTATGGACTGATGAAATGAGAGTGACTCTTGATGGGCCAGATGGATGGGCCAGAGACTGGATCAGTAAAGGGCAGAGAGCTCCACTCCGACTCAGATGCCAGTAAGGTGGAGGTGGGGTACTGGTATGGGCTGGTATCATCAAAGATGAACTTGTGGGACCTTTTCGGGTTGAGGATGGAGTGAAGCTCAACTCCCAGACCTACTGCCAGTTTCTGGAAGACAACTTCTTCAAGCAGTGGTACAGGAAGAAGTTGGTATCGTTCAAGAAAAACATGATTTTCATGCAGGACAATGCTCCATCACATGCATCCAACTACTCCACAGCGTGGCTGGCCAGTAAAGGTCTAAAAGAAGAAAAAATAATGGCATGGCCCCCTTGTTCACCTGATCTGAGCCCCATAGAGAACCTGCGGTCCATCATAAAATGTGAGATCTAGAGGGAGGGAAAACAGTACACCTCTCGGAACAGTGTCTGGGAGGCTGTGGTGGCTGCTGCGCGCAATGTTGATCGAAAACAGATCAAGCAACTGACAGAATCTATCGATGGAAGTCTGTTGAGTGTCAACATACAGAAAGGTGGCTATATTGATCACTAATTTTTTTGGTTTTTGGTTTTGCATGTCAGAAATGTTTATTTCTAAATTTTGTGCACTGGTATTGGTTTACCTGGTGAAAATAAACAAGTGAGATGGGATTATATTTGGTTTTTATTAAGCTGCCTAAAAATTCTGCACAGTAATAGTTACCTGCACAAACAGATATCCTCCAAAGATAGCCAAATCTAAAAAAAAAACCACTCCAACTTCCAAAAATATTAAGCTTGAATATTTATGAGTCTTTTGGGTTGATTGAGAACATAGTTGTTGATCAATAATAAAAATAATCCTCTAAAATACAACTTGCCTAATAATTCTGCACACAGTGTATGCTACACAGGATAGCTGACTTCTACACATCCCCCACTGCGCAAGTTAGGGTCAATGATTCCTTGTCAGGCACCTTCTCAATCTGGAATGGTACAAGGCAGGGGTGACCCTTGTCACCCCTCCTATATTTCTTAACTATGGAAAATTTAGCCGTCGCAATACATACAGTTATATGAAAAAGTTTGGGCACCCCTATTAATCTTAAGCTTAATGTTTTCTTAAAATTGGTGCTTTTGCAACAGCTATTTCAGTTTGATATATGTAATAACTGTTGGACACAGTAATGTTTCTGCCTTGAAATGAGGTTTATTGTACTAACAGAAAATGTGCAATCTGCATTCAAACAAAATTTGACAGGTGCATAAGTATGGGCACCCTTATCATTTTCTTGTTTTAAATACTCCTACCTACTTTTTACTGACTTACTAAAGCACTTTTTTTGGTTTTGTAACCTCATTGAGCTTTGAACTTCATAGCCAGGTGTATGCAATCATGAGAAAAGCTACTTAAAGTGGCCACTTGCAAGTTGTTCTCCTGTTTGAATCTCCTCTGAAGAGTGGCATCATGGGCTCCTCAAAACAACTGTCAAATGATCTGAAAACAAAGATTATTCAACATAGTTGTTCAGGGGAAGGATACAAAAAGCTGTCTCAGAGATTTAACCTGTCAGTTTCCACTGTGAGGAACATAGTAAGGAAATGGAAGAACACAGGGACAGTTCTTGTTAAGGCCAGAAGTGGCAGGCCAAGAAAAACATCAGAAAGGCAGAGAAGAAGAATGGTGAGATCAGTCAAGGACAATCCTCAGACCACCTCCAGAGAGCTGCAGCATCAACTTGCTGCAGATGGTGTCACTGTGCATCGGTCAACTATACAACGCACTTTGCACAAGGAGAAGCTGTATGGGAGAGTGATGCGAAAGAAGCCGTTTCTGCAAGCACGCCACAAACAGAGTCGGCTGAGGTATGCAAAAGCACATTTGGAGAAGCCAATTTCTTTTTGTAAGAAGGTCCTGTGGACTGATGAAACCAAGATTGAGTTGTTTGGTCATACAAAAAGGCGTTATGCATGGCGTCAAAAAAACACAGCATTCCAAGAAAAACACTTGCTACCCACAGTAAAATTTGGTGGAGGTTCCATCATGCTTTGGGGCTGTGTGGCCAATGCTGGCACCGGGAATCTTGTTAAAGTTGAGGGATGCATGGATTCCACTCAGTATCAGCAGATTCTTGACAATAATGTTCAAGAATCAGTGATAAAGTTGAAGATACGCAGGGGATGGATCTTTCAGCAAGACAATGATCCAAAACACCACTCCAAATCTACTCAGGCATTCATGCAGAGGAACAATTACAATGTTCTGGAATGGCCATCCCAGTCCCCAGACCTGAATATCATTGAACATCTGTGGGATCATTTGAAAGGGCTGTCCATGCTCGGCGACCATCAAACTTAACTGAACTGGAATTGTTTTGTAAAGAGGAATGGTCAAAAATACCTTCATCCAGGATCCAGGAAATCATTAAAAGCTACAGGAAGTGACTAGAGGCTGTTATTTTTGCAAAGGGAGGATCTACTAAATATTAATGTCACTTTTCTGGTGAGGTGCCCATACTTATGCACCTGTCAAATTTTGTTTCAATGCAGATTGCACATTTTCTGTTAGTACAATAAACCTCATTTCAAGGCAGAAACATTACTGTGTCCAACAGTTATTACATATATCAAACTGAAATAGCTGTTGCAAAAACACCAATTTTAAGAAAACATTAAGCTTATGATTAATAGGGGTGCCCAAACTTTTTCATATAACTGTAACAATCTATCCATCAAGGGAGTGAAACTTTGCTCCGAATTGCACAAGCAGATGACATTCTATTGTACGTTACATCTCCCTTGACCAGTCAACCAAATATTGTCTCTGAGTTACGCGAGTTCGATTATTTGAGTAATTTTAAGATGAATTCGCATAAGTCTGAGATAAGGAATGTATCCCTACAACCATCCCTAGTGGCTCAATTAAGCTCATCCTTTCCCTTTAAGTGGCGCTCAGACTCACTCACCTATCTAGGAATAAAACTGACTGCAAAAACCTCCAAACTGTATGAGACTAACTTTAAAAATGCCCTTCTTAAGGCCAAACTCGATCTCGAGAATTGGAACAGGCTACAACTTTCCTGGTTTGGCAGAATCAATGCAATAAAAATTGATCTTTTACCACGCCTTCTATATTTCTTCCAAACAATCCCCCTCTACCTTCCTGCCTCCTTTTTCTCTAGATTCAAAAAGGCAATCATCAGATTTGTATGGTCGCATAAACGTTCACGCATATCTTATTTCCTTTTAAGTAGATCCAAACAGGCGGGGGGAGTGGATCTGCCAGACTTTGCTCTTTATAATAATGCTTCTCTCGGAACATGTATTCTACACCTATTTAATCATAAAAACTACAAGAAATGGGTAAAAATTGAAACAGCCCTTTCTCAATTTAATCCATTAGCAACATTATGGTCAACAAAAGCGATTAGTGGAAACAACGATTCTCTTCCTTTCTTATGCAAGAACCTTGCTCTTTTCATCAAACACGGAAACAGATCATTCCACATATTGTCCATACTGGGTCCTTTAACTCCATTATACGATAATTCAGCTTTCCCTGTAGGTTTAGATAAAAGTACATTTCTAAACAAACAAAAAGACAAACATCCCATTATATATGACTACATTAATCAATCCGGAGTAAAACAACTTCGAGACATCCTCCCTGGTGGTGACCCTCCCACAGGCACTTGTTTTTTTATGAACAATTGAAAAGTTTTATCAATACAACATCTAAGCAAACTGACATCTTCAGACCACTCACCCCCTTTGAAAGCCAATGTTTGACGAGGAGCCCTCCGGACCACACTGTTTCTCTATTATACAAGATATTTCAGGAGAGCCAAATAGCACTTCGGGGCTCCCCGTTGTTTTTCTCAAAATGGGAGGAGGATCTGGGTAGACCTATCTCTCCAGAGGATCGGACCAAAATTCTCTTATTCACATTTAGATCGTCACTATGTTCAGTGTCACAGGAGAGGAGCTACAAGGTGTTAACAAGATGGTATAGATGCCCTTCTACCATTCACTCAATTTTTCATACAGTCCCCGACACATGTTGGAGATGCTGAGAAGAAAGAGGCTCATACACTCATATCTGGTTGTCATGCCCACCCATTCAGAGTTTTTGGCTCAAAATATTTGACCTCTTTAACAAACTTTCCATATTTAGGGCGCAACCTTCCTTAGAACTAGCTCTATTGTCATTAAGCGATATTTAAATATCTGGGTTCAAAAAGGGCCTCCTGAGATATTTTCTTACGGCCACCAGGAATTTAATTCTGCGATATTGGAAACAAGAAAAATCGCCATCGAATTTGTGTCTGAGCTCAACAACATATATAGAATGGAGCAACTAATAGGTCAAATTACAGGAACCTCAGATAAGATCTATAATACCTGGGCGCCTTGGATCTCATTTAGAGAAACTTCAGAATTAGAATCCTGGTTGAGTTGAGCTGAGTTTAATCTGATTTACTTTAATTTGTCTAAACTGATTTAAAATAAGTCAGTCTAAATCCTCTCGATTTTTGATACCCTATATCAAACCTTTACTGCATTACCAACTCACCACGAGAGTCTTCAAGAATTGGGACATCTAAAGAGAGAGACCCACCCTCCCTCCCAATCATTTTTACACCCCCACCTCCTTCTTCCCTTCTCTTTTCCTTCTGTTCTGAGTCTCCTTTCTCCCCCTTTCTTTCTATTCAAATCTTTTTTTTATTATATTATCCACATTAATTCATTCTATAACTACTATTGTTATTTAGTTATTAATATGGTTAAATCAAATTAAGTAAACTTTAATCAACCTTATACATCTATCTCAAGAAATATGATTGTGAAGTTAATATGCATCATTTTGACAATTGTTGATATACAATACTGTACCATATGCCATTTTTGAATTATCTGTGTTATACTTCACTCTCAATAAACTTCTGATTTACGAAAAAAAAACCTGGATGTATTTGTCAATAAAAGTTTAAATCTTATGAAATGCTTATAACTGTAGTTTAGTAACCATAGAAACATCTAACTAAGGCCTGATTCAGATGTTCATTTTTCACATACGAGTGTTCTGTCTGTGGCTTTCATGAATAGAACACATACCCATTGTAGTCCATTGTGTTTTAACCAGCATCACGGATTAAAAACACCTATACAAGTCTATGGATCCGTGAATAAAATTGTAATGTAGGAAAAGCTTTTTATTTTATTTACCGTATTTATTTTTCCATACGTGAAAATCACTGATGAAACACTGATGGTAAAACTGACGCACTGACCATACACCGATGACCCTCAGAACATTTTTTTTTGCGTACGTGAAAAATTTGTGACATCTGAATGAGGCCTAAAATATCTAAAAACAGTGAAGCAGCATTTTTTGTCAAAACCCAAATTTATGTAAATTTCAAAACTTTTGGCCATGACTATAATAGTCGTCTTAAAATCTTTAACCTGAGTGCAGTGATTTGCAAGTTACATGACTATGGTGATCATACATGTGACGCGCCTCCTGGGCCGTAGGGTGCCTGGTGCCGGGCCGGTAGATGCTGGGGTTGATATCACGGTGGCTTGCCCGGTCCGTGGCCCAGGGCGGTCAATAAAAAGGGGGATTATATATAGGGGATTTATAGTAAGTTCGTGACGCCACCTGTGGAATGCGGCTAACGGGAGCCGCCGCTGCGGAGCAGTCCTCTGGAGCTGGTGTTACGGCAGCAGGGATGGTGTGGCTCTCCACAGGTAGAGCTAGCTCCAGGGCAGTGTAGGGGTAGATGGTGGGTGCTGGTGAGAGACGGCAGGACGGTCCCGGAGGAAAGACGGACACTCACACGGGGGTAAGCTTCAGTACCTTTACTGGTGATGATGCAGGCACGGTCCATGGTACTCCGGATGAAGGGTGCACTTTTGGACTCTCCCCAGTGAGCGGGTATAGGGCCTCCTGATCCGTGGCTTTACTCGCTAAGCTTCTGACCTGCCTGGAGCTAGGCCTAGCTTGGTTACTGTCTCTCTCTCTCTTGCACCTGCTGACCTGGTGGTAGGGCCTTCTCTTGGAGATCACTCTCGCTGGTCGCTGGGGCCTCCGTGACTCCTAGCCCTTGTACTGTAGTCAGCGTTTGGTAAACCTGGGACCTGTAGTCCTCCAGGGGTTCCGGTGGTCCCTACTGGGTATAAAGGGACCCCGTAGGTGCGGACCCGGTGTCTGGTATATATCTCGGGGTGAGCCTGGTATGCTCCTCTGCCCCCTCGCTACTTCTTCCTTCTCCTCTCGCCTTCGGCCACACTCAGGGCCCTCACTAGGCTTCACCTCGTGCTGTAGGCCTTGGCTCGCCTAATCACAGCAGCCAGCGTGCTGCCTCTTCACTGGTCTAAGTGCCAGCACACTCTCTCTCTGACTGAGAGACTGACTGACTGCCTAGCTCCACCCTCCAGTATATATATGTCCCTGACGGGCTCCCTCTGCTGGTCTGAGGTGGTAGGGTGGAGGTGTGTGAATGTGTGAGGGCCTCTTGTGGAGAAGTCCATCTATGCACCCTTCTGGGTTCTGTGGCACCAGTGCGCAGCAGTGCACCACATCCCCCCCTAGTAAAACTCAGTACTCCTGGACTGAAGCATTTTTCACAAAACAGGTTAAACAATAACATTTCTTCCCTTTATGGTAGGCACTTTTCTTGAACGTTACAAGTAACATTATAATACAATAATATAAAGTATCTTCAGAGTTTCTTAAATCAGTGCCAGTGAGATCCCAACAGGGTATCCCTCTCACTGGTTAAAGTGCAAAAGGTAGCTTGAGGGACCTGTCCGTAAACCCTCCACGTAGGCCCTGGGCGTGGCTGCAGGGCACAGGTGATCCGGTGTCGGACCACGACTTCCGCCACTCCAAACAGGTTTTTGTTCTGAGGTTGCTTAAAGGGCGCTCTAGGGAGTGCAACTATGTACATGACAGTTTTTGGGCTGCTCACAGTCATCAGCCACCGAGTCCTTTATATATATACCCTTACGGGTAACTAAATGCAATGAGAAGTGTCCATGTCACATAAATTGTCCATTAGCAAGGCAAAATAAATCAATAAATAAATACATGAAATTATTACAAGACCATACCCTACGGGGTAACTATTTATACTGTCAGTATTTCTCTATTTACTCTCTATACCTGACAGGGGTCAGGCCTTTTGTGCTACGCGATCACTTACATAGTACTGGGATGCGTGTAGTATGGATGCTTGCGCTATTTTCCACTCTATCAGCTCTATGTGTTGGTGGACTGAAAAACTGCCTTAACCTCTCTATGGGACTGGCAAGTATACCATTGACTGGGCCTTCTTGCTCTTCTTCAGCCGGTGATCCTTCTTCCGGGGATTCTTCCTGAGCAGGCTCTTCTGGGGCACTTACAGATCTTACTTGCAGTGGAGAGTCTTCTGGCTGTTGGTAGAAGTGCATCACAGGTATTATTACAGCTCCACCTAGTTGAGGCAAATCTGCCGGGAAATCTCCTAAGTCAGTATGGAGTACTTCTTCTTTAGGCTCCTCCGGTACGGTGAGAGGCACTTCCTCCTGGGGCTTCAACAGACTTGGGCACAACTTCAGATGGTCTCTCGATACCGTTGCAGTTGTTCTTCCTCCGGCTTTGCTAATTAGACAGGTTTTCCTATTGTCGAATCTGGAATTCAACACAGTGTAAGGTTCTCTTTCCCACTGGTCGTCAAGTTTGTGGTTTCTCCTTTTTCGTTTTAGCACAACTTCTCCAGGTGTTAAGGGTTCTGCTGGTGCACTCTTGTTGTACTGTGCTTCCTGTTTGTCTCTTACCCTATTCAGACTGTCTTCGACACAGGCCTGTACTCTCCTGTACTGCTCCTGTCGCGTTGTGTCCCAGTCTTCAGTGGACATATCTGCTTCTGGCTCTACCACTCCAAGCTCCAGGTCCATGGGCAACTTTCCGGGTCTTGCTCTCATGAGGTACGCTGGAGTACAATTTTTGGAACTCACAGGTATGTGATTGTACAGATCTACCAGGTCAAGTAGTTTGTCTGGCCACTGATTTCTCTCCTCTAACGGTAAGGTCTTCAACAGGTCGATGACTATGTTATTCATCTTTTCACATAACCCATTGGTTTGGGGGTGGTACGGTGTAGTCCGGATCTTCTTACACCCGTACAGATGGCAGAACTCCTTGAACAATTCGGCTTCAAAGGCAGGGCCTTGATCCGTCAGCACCTGCTCCGGGTATCCATGGGGCCTGCAGAAGTACGCTTGAATGGTCTTTGCCGCAGTCTCTGCCATCAGATCCTTGACGGGGGCGACCACCAGGAACCAGGAGTAGTGATCCACCATGGTCAAGGCATAGGAGTATCCTGACCTGCTGGGTGACAGCTTGACGTGATCCAAGGCAATGTTCTCCAAAGGTCGAGTTGTCTTGATGGGCTGCAGGGGTGCCTTCTGGCTGCTGTAGTCTTTTCTTCTGAGGCTACAGGGTCCACAATCCCGGCACCATCTCTCTATGGAACTGCGCATTCCAACCCAATAAAACCGACCCTTCAGCAGGGTTTCTAGCTTGTTCCAGCCAAAGTGCCCCGCTTGATCGTGGTAGGCCTCCAACACCATCTGGATATCTGTCCTGGGCACTACTATGTGCCATACCATCTCATGGGTCCTAGGGTTGACATACCTCTGGCACAGCTTCTCTCTATAGATGAACAGCCAGCTTCTCTCATTCCACAGTTGCTTGGCTTGTGGAGGAGCGTCCTTCTCCAGGGAGGAACCTTCCTGGGTTATCAGTTCTTTAATACTGCTGACAACCGGGTCACTGTCCTGGGTCTCCTTCCAACTGTGATGAGGTAAAGGGTTTAGTGTCTTACCACGATACCTTCTGGAAGTGCGCTGCTCGTGGACCATCCCATTTCTGTGGAAGGCAGGTAGCTCAATCTCCTCCAGGTCATCCACTTCTTCTTCAGTGTCCAACTGGTGAGGCATTCTGGATAGGGCATCGGCGTTGGCGTTCTTGTGACCTGCCCGGTACTTGATGGTGAACTGATAGTTTGACAGTCGGGCTGACGCGCCCCCAGGGCCGTGGGGTACTCTGCAGCCGGGCCTCTGCGTATGCCGGTGGGGGATATCACGGTGGCTGGCCCGGTCCGTGGCCCAGGGCGGTCACTAAAAAGGGGAATATTTATAGGGGATTTTGAAAGTTCGTGACGCCACCTGTGGATTGCGGCTAAAGGGAGCCGCCGCTGCGGAGCAGTCCTCTGGAGCTGGTGTTACGGCAGCAGGGATGGTGTGGCTGTCCACAGGTAGAGCTAGCTCCAGGGCAGTGTAGGTAGTGTAAGTTGCGCTTGGCGTTGTAGTGCGGGGAGGGAAGATGGCGCGGATGAAAGAAGGGACGGAGGCAGTACGGTGCAGTCATCCGAGTCTTTACTCACAGTTCTTATGACAGTTCCACTGGTGCACTGTATAGGTGTCAGCCTCCCACATCGCGCTGCGTTCACCAGGCAGGGGTTCAGCACTTCCTCAGGCAGATTAGGAGTACCTGGCAGAACCCCACTTTCTTGTGTTCCTAGCTAGACTGTCTTCACGCTGGGTCTTTCTTCCTCCTGCCCTGCGCTGCCCACTCTCAATCCCGCTCGGGTGCTCTGAAGTCCCTCCTGTCTCGTCGGAGTTCCCTGACCTGCTTGACCCTCACAGAGATTAGAATGCGGCTTCGGCAACTGACTATATAAGCCAGAAGACTCCGGTTTTCCCAGCCGAGACGTAGAGTAACACGGCTGGACCAGGGGCCGGTTCCCTTCTTGCGGCCTACGATCCCTCTGTCTTCTGACAGATTCGGGGCGTACGGGTGCCGTCCTGCACTCGCCGTACCCCCTAGGATCCCTTCTGTAGATCGGAGCCTACTCCTCTGCTCCCCTCCGGGGACTCTAGGACTGGGCCCTGCTTGTGGAGCAGAGCTCCTAAAGAGACTCTGCTCCCGGACTGTTCTCACTCACTTCTTCACTGACTAACCTTTCACCCTAAGATGGCTTCCCATTATATATCTCCTACAATGGTGCTCCCCTAAACTGCTTGAACCACCCACACCCACAACTGGTTCCCGCTACCTTTGGTTCCCCCCACTCCAGCCAGGGTTAGGGCTCAGCAGGAAAACACATTGCATCTTGCCCTTCCAGCCGGCCTGGAGCAGTGTAGTGTTGGATGCAGGTGTTGGGGTTCCGGGCAGCACTCCCTCCTTACCTGAGAGAAGGAGACACCACACCTCTGGGTGAGGTGCAGTACCTCTGTGGCGACTGAACCCTCAGGGGCGCCACAGGGCCATCCAACACTGTTCCATGGCTCCCAACTTGGCTGTCTCTAGATGCGTCAAGGGGTTGTTGTCAGTATAGGCCGTGAACTTAATGGAGGTCAGGTAGTGCTTGAATCGTTCAGTGATGGCCCAGACCAAGGCCAGGAACTCCAACTTGAAGGAGCTATAGTTTTCAAAAATTCCTCTCGGTAGGACGAAGCTTCCTGCTGGCATAGGCAATCACCTTCTCTTTGCCATACTGCTTCTGACTCAACACAGCTCCTAGTCCCTCGTTGCTGGCATCAGTGTACAGCAGGAAAGGTTTGCTGTAGTCAGGGTAGGCCAGGATTTCTTCGCCAGTCAGGATCTCTTTCATCACTGCAAAGGACTCAGCCTGTTCTTTACCCCACTGGAAGGGGGGGGGGGGGTTGCCTCTGTTGGACTGTCCTACCATGAGATCTTGCAAAGGCGCTGCCTTCTTGGTGTAGTCCTTTACAAATCTCCGGTAATACCCGACCAGTCCCAGGAACTGACGTACCTCCTGGAGATTCTTCGGTTCTGGCCATTTCTGGATGGCAGTGACCTTCTCCGGGTCTGGTGCTACTCCTTCTGGACTGACGATGTGCCCCAGGTACTGAACCTTCTGTTTGAGCAGGTGGCACTTGGAAGGCTTCAATTTCATCCCATACCGGGACAACGACTCAAATACCTCCGCCAGGTGCTTCAAATGGTCCTCATACGTCTTGGAGTACACTATCACGTCATCCAGGTATAGCAGCACGGTCTCGAAGTTACGGTGTCCCAAACAGCACTCCATCAGTCTCTGGAACGTTCGAGGGGCATTGCAGAGTCCAAACGGCATACTGTTGAACTCGCAGAGTCCCATCGGGGTAGTGAAGGCCATCTTCTCCCGGTCTTCCTTAGCAACTGCTACTTGCCAGTATCCACTAGTGAGGTCAAGGGTAGAGAAGTAATTTGCAGACTTTAGTGCAGCCAGGGATTCCTCTATACGGGGCAAAGGGTATGCATCTTTATGTGTTATGCGATTAATCTGTCTGTAATCTACACACATCCTCATGGTTCCATCCTTTTTCCTGACCAGGACCAAGGGAGCTGCCCAGGGGCTCCAGCTATCTCTTATTACCCCCGCCTTCTTCATGTCATGCAACATTTCCTTCGATTTCTGGTAGTGTGCTGGTGGTATGGGCCTGTAACGTTCTTTGATGGGTGGATGGTCACCTGTGGGTATATGCATTTGTACCCCTTTAATCCTCCCGAAATCAAGTGGGTGTTTGCTGAATACTCCCTCGTATTCCTGAACCACCCTGTGTACACCCTGTTTCTGATGGACAGGAGTGGCATCAGTCCCAACATGGAGCTGTTGACACCAATCCCCAACCTCAGTTTCCGAGTCGTTATCCTCCACTCTGTCTGGTGAGGTTAAGGACTCCACTGTGTGCATAGCGTTGTTATTTACAGTGTACAATCTGGCAACAGTGGCATATCGTGGTAATTTGACTTCATCCTCTCCATAGTTTAGGAGGCGTACGGGCACCCTCCCATTGCGTACATCCACTACCCCTCTGGCAGTTAAGAGTGTAAGTCTATGTTCCGAGCTAAGGGGCTCTATTACCGCCTGGTAGCTCTGTCCTCTGAGACCTATTGCTGCTCTACACCAAATCAGCATTTCACTCATCGGGGGAATCAGAATGGGTATCGGGTCTGTCACCCGTACATTACCAATTTCACCACCTGTTAGCTTTACCTATTGCTGGTACATAAGGGCTCGTATCTCTTTCTGGAGCACCCTCCTCTGCCCTGGTTTGGCAGTGTCGGCCATCTGTTGGAGCAAGAACAACACTTCTCCCAAACAGTTACCAACAATATTTGTGCCAAGTACCATATACAAGTCTGTATCACCAGGATTAGTCTCTACCACAATTAGTCCCTGGTCCTTCAGTTCCACTCTTCCCACCTTTACTGCCACATCCTTAACCCCGACTAGGTTAAGGGGAAGGCCATTGGAGGCGTACACGGAAAGGTTTGGATTTGGCAGGTGAAGTTCGTCTATGGACCAGAACCTTTTGTAGAGGACATCAGGCATGATGGTTACCTGAGATCCAGTGTCCAGCAGGGCAGGTGTCGCGATGACGTCCAGCACAATGAACAGGAAAGGTCTTCCTCCCACGAACCGGTGGTACCAGTTTGATGGGCCTGGTTGGTCTACCCCTGGGTGTCGGCCCTCGGCCCCAGGGTTTTTTTTGTTTAAAGGACAGGTCCCGGCAGCGTGGCCCGCCTTGTGGCAACGGTAGCAGATGAGTTCCTTTGGAGGGCGGCGTTGGTCGCTGGTCCTCCCACGGGGTGGCATTGCTCTCCTACTTCTACTCATCCAGGGGACATCCTCAGGGCTGTCGGCTAGCAGGATCCTTCCTTCTGTCTCGGGCTCCGTCCGTAGCTGCAGGGCGCTCATGACAGTGGTTAGAGTTTTGCTTAACTGACGCACTTCAGAGCGCAGGCTGTCCAGCTCACTAGGGGGCGCTGCTTGCACCTTGGCTTCAGCGGTCAACGAGGAAACGGTGGACGCTGAGGGCACTGGGGTGGCCCCACCCTGGTAACCTTGGATAGGAGTATCTGTTGTTTCCAGGGGCTGCAGCCCCTTTATAGCCATGTCCTTAAGGGTGTCAAAGGTGGCATCTGGATGATCTAAGGCCCACCACCGTACAGTTCTGCTCTCCTCCTGGGACCTCAACCCCCGGATGAACTGTTCCGTCAGCATTTTATTTTCATTTTGTATGCTGGCTGGACTAACCTGTTTCAGGGCCCGCAGGGCTTCCTGTAAGCGCCAGGCGTAGTCCCGGACACTGTCTCACTGTGTCCTCAGGTTTCTGGACACAGTGGTAGAACCTCATCCGGAGGTCTGTCTCAGTGCGATTCTCAAAAACAGTTTGCAGCTTTTTAAATATTGCAGATACTGACTCTTGGTCTGCGGCTGACCAGGTTTCAACTTCCCGCTCTGCAGCACCAGTCAATTGTCCAAATACAACAGCGGCTCTCTGTTTGCCTGTCATCGAGTACATGTCCAGCACACCGCATATTCTCCTTTTAAATCCGGACAGCGTATCTGGTCTGCCGCTGTACTGGGGGAGCCACTTCGCTCCAGGGATGTACGGTAGGGCCATGGGTATGACAGGGATTACAGGCCCTGCTGGTGGAGCGGCTGCTTCAGCCTGCTCAGCGCCGAGCGCAAGTGGAACATCGGGGCCGTTAACCGGTACTCCTGCATTCTGCTGTGCTTCGGACATCGTTGCGCCCTCCTAGCGAACCGTGGTCTACCTTCTTTACCGCTTTCGGGTAGGCCGCAGCTCCGCAGGCGATGGTCTTCTTCCAGGACCTTGCGTCGCTCGCGTCTGACGTCAGAGCGCTCACTGGACTCCTTCCAGGACCTGACGCTTCCTGCTTCGACGTCGAGGCGTGGGGCGAGTCCTGGGCTTCGCGCGCTTTAGCAGTTACGCCTCTCAGGTTCCCACGGTTACGCCCTTCTTCTTCCCGCACTGCAGCGCGATAATGGCGGCGATCCTCACCACAGTTTAACACACAGTTTAGTTCAATAAAGGCGCACAGTACCCGGTGGCAACGGGCACGAAATCCTGTTCATGACGCCAAGTTTGACGCGCCCCCTGGGCCGTGGGGTACCCGGTGCCGAGCCGGTAGATGCTGGGGGTGATATCACGGTGGCTGGCCCGGTCCGTGGCCCAGGGCGGTCAATAAAAAGGGGGATTATATATAGGAGATTTATAGTAAGTTCGTGACGCCACCTGTGGAATGCGGCTCTCCACAGGTAGAGCTAGCTCCAGGGCAGTGTAGGGGTAGATGGTGGGTGCTGGTGAGAGACGGCAGGACAGTCCCGGAGGAAAGACAGACACTCACACGGGGGTAAGCTTCAGTACTTTTACTGGTGATGATGCAGGCACGGTCCAGGGTACTCCGGACGAAGGGTGCACTTTTGGACTCTCCCCAGTGAGCGGGTATAGGGCCTCCTGATCCGTGGCTTTACTCGCTAAGCTTCTGACCTGCCTGGAGCTAGGCCTGGCTTGGTTACTGTCTCTCTCTCTCTTGCACCTGCTGACCTGGTGGTAGGGCCTTCTCTTGGAGATCACTCTCGCTGGTCGCTGGGGCCTCCGTGACTCCTAGCCCTGGTACTGTAGTCAGCGTTTGGTAAATCTGGGACCTGTAGTCCTCCAGGGGTTCCGGTGGTCCCTACTGGGTATAAAGGGACCCCGTAGGCGCGGACCCGGTGTCCGTTATATATCTCGGGGTGAGCCTGGTATGCTCCTCTGCCCCCTTGCTACTTCTTCCTTCTCCTCTCGCCTTCGGCCACACTCAAGGCCCTCACTAGGCTTCACCTTGTGCTGTAGGCCTTGGCTCGCCTAAGCACAGCAGCCAGCGTGCTGCCTCTTCACTGGTCTAAATGCCAGCACACTCTCTCTCTGACTGAGAGACTGACCGACTGCCTAGCTCCACCCTCCAG
Organism: Phyllobates terribilis; assembly: GCF_046119375.1. Classification (NCBI taxonomy): domain Eukaryota; kingdom Metazoa; phylum Chordata; class Amphibia; order Anura; family Dendrobatidae; genus Phyllobates; species Phyllobates terribilis. The sequence goes on along the minus strand of NW_027362761.1, from coordinate 35,588,291 downwards.
TATATATATGTCCCTGACGGGCTCCCTCTGCTGGTCTGAGGTGGTAGGGTGGAGGTGTGTGAATGTGTGAGGGCCTCTTGTGGAGAAGTCCATCCATGCACACTTCTGGGTTCTGTGGCACCAGTGCGCAGCAGGGTGTCACACATGTCATGCACCATCAGTACAGATGAGTGTATCTTCTGAAATTCTAATTGTCCGGTGTTACCGAATTTTTCCAATACTGGAAAGCTTGTTATTGCTTGGCAAAGACACATGAGAGAAAGAGGGAACCCTGCTGACTATAACAGCTCACACTGTATATGAGAGAGAGGACAGCCCTGACCATAAGAGCTTACACACTACAAAAAAGAGTGAGAGAGGACTCTGCTGATCATAATAGAGTACACACTGCAGGAGAGAGAGAGAGGCATTCGCTGACTATGAGAGCTTTTGCTCTACAGAAGAGAGAGAGATCTCTGCTGACCAAAAGTGCTCACACTCTATAGGAGAGTGAGAATCCTGCTGCCCATAAGGAATTATATGCTAATGGAGAGAGATAAAGGATCCTGCTGACCATAAGAGCTTATGTGGCACCCCAGGGGTCTGGTTTCCACAGTAACGGCAATGTTATGTCTGAGAGCAGGTGGGAGGTCTCTTGGTCAGGGATCCTGTGCATGCCACACCTCCTGCCCAGTCCTGGGAGGGGAAGAACTTCCCCTATATAAACCTAGGGCTGAGGCAGGGTTAGTAGTAGAGAAGAAGTAGACACAGAGAAGCAGCATAGGAAGAAACAACAGGAGCTCTGTGGGAGCAGTACTACAAAGAGTCAGGGGCTGGCAGCTGCAGAGCTCGCCCTGACTGAGAAGCTATCACCGGACCCGGAGTCCGAGGCTGTGGGGACTAATCTTTACCCAGCAGCAGAAACCGCCCGGCAGGGGATTTCAGGTCCTCTGGCCAAGAAACCCGAAGGCACGGTCACACGCGTGGGACCAGCACCGCCGTCGTGGAGCGGACGCCACTAGAAGGCCCCGAGTCACCGGCCATACGGGTGAGCACCACACGGTACACTCAGGGACGTGGGCTACTTATACCCGCCTCTAGCAAGGTAGCCAGAAGAGTACAGTCAGTTTGGGAGGCCTACAACTCCGCCTGGCCAGGGGAGATCCCATCTGCTCAAGGACTGACCAGGCCCCGATCGCTAGCCAGTACTCCGGGAGGGTCTATCTTTATCACCAGTAAAGACCCTGAACTACACGCATCGTCTCTGAGTGGTTCCTGCTACCCCCATCATCCACGTCGGCTGCCCTGAGGCCATACCCCTCCCGTTGGGGGTTATACCATCCCCGCTGCACCATCCTTGCACCGGCCTCAGCGGTCTGCCCTGCAGCGGCAGCTCCAAAGCTGCATTCAACGGGTGGCGTAGTCATCCAACATCTACTGCTAATAGACTCGTCGCTCAGTTTGACTCCCTGGGCACGGACCGGGTCACCGCCACGAGACTACAACGCTCAGCAGATCCGGCTCCGGGTAAGCTCCCGTGCGCGCGATGCCGCGCGACGAAGGCCCAGGGGTGCGTCAACTTTTGGCGTAGTCGGCAGGATCTCGTGCCCGCAACCTGCGTGCCTGAAAAAGACTGTTCAAACTTACCAGTGGTGAAGATTCCCGCCATCCGGCGCCATCTTCTGTCTTCTTCCCGCCATCCGCGAAGTTTTCCCACCATCCGGCGCCATCTTCTGTCTTCTTCCCGCCATCCGTGGAGTTTTCCCGCCGTTGGACGCCATCTTGAAGACGCCGCGCGGGAAGAAGAGGGGCGTGGACTCCGAAAGCGTGCGAGAACTGAAGCCCCGCCTCACGTCCGGACGTTGCGTAAGGTCCTGGAAGGAGCTCAGCAGACGCCGACGTCACAGGAGCGCGACGGAAGGTCCTCAACCCTGACGATCCACTGCGGAGCCGCGGCCTACGGAAGAGGATCATCGCAAGGTAGGCCACGGTCCACTAGGGGGGAGAAGGATGTCGGATACGGAGGAGAGCTTCACCGCTTCAACCCCCGCCAGCGCCACCGCTGTTGCGGTCATGCCTTTCACCATGCCCTATATCCCGGGGGCAGCCTGGCTACCCCAGTACTCAGGGGAGTCACATACCCTGCATGACTTTAGAGAAAAGCTGGATAGCCTCTTCCAGGTGTATCCCCTCACAGAGGAGCAAAAAGTGAGCATCCTGGTGGCCCAATTAACCGGGGCAGCCCAAAGGGAGGTAAAGTCCTGGCCACCTGGGAGGAGGACTGTCGCAGAGATACTAACCCGGCTGAGGGACACCTTTGATACCCGCACCTCAGCCGAGATCAAGCTTAGATTCTACGGGTGCAAACAGCGGGCACATGAGAGTATAAGGGACTATGCCCTGAACCTACAAGAGGCCCTGAGAGCCATTAAGCAGACCGACCCTGACGGCGTGGGAGACGAGGACAGGCTGTTGACTGAACAATTTATAGAGGGTTTATATTGCAATGCCCACCGAACCCAGTTGCGGGCAATGGCCTTACAGGACCCTCATCTGGGATTTGCACAGTTCAAGGACAGAGCCATCCGGGTGCTCTGAGAACCAGCACCAGGTGGCGTTGTGACCCACAGACGCCCCACTACCACTTACCACCAGGAGGCGGCGCCCTTGTCGGCAGGGCCTGTGGGAGCTGATGCGCAGGCTTTGAACAATGACCCGGCTCCAGACCTGCACCATCAGGTCCAAGAGCTAGCTAAAAGCGCTGCTGCGCTAACCCGAACTGTGCAGTCTTTACAGGTTTCCACTCCAGGGAAGATCCAGCTGACATCCCGTGGCGTCGACCAAGGAGGACCCCACCGGCCAGAGGAAGACCCAGCGACCGATACAACGAGGACGGACAACCCATCTGCCGCCGCTGCAATCAACCCGGACATATGGCAAGGTACTGTCCTTTAAACTGGCACAACCTGGGGTAGAGGGCCAACCCCCAGGAAAAAGATCATCAGGCCCATCGAACTGGCGTGACAGATATGTGGGAGGACGTCCAGTCTTGCCTGTGGTACTGGATGGCATCCCTATGAGTGCCCTATTGGACACCGGGTCACAGGTCACCACTATCCCGTACGTGCTCTTCAAGCAGTACTGGAATGACTCGGATATCACCCGCTACCCTGACGACGACTTGAGTATCATCGCCAGCAATGGTCAGCCCGTGCCACAGATTGGATTTAAAGAGGTGACCATTAAAATCGGTAGAGTCGAACTGGCAGCACAGGGACTGATCATTGTAGACATTGACAAACACGAGAGTCACCCAAAGATAACTCTAGGAACTAATGTAATTGAAAATTGTCTTGCAGAGGTGATTTTCCTTTTACAACAGGTTGCCAAGAACGCCAGCTCCGGCCAGCAGCGAGTGCTCCAGAAAGAGATCCGGGCACTGATGCGACGGCAACAGATAGAACTCTCCGGTGGTGAGATTGGTAGCGTAAGAATGTGTGACCCTTTCCCTATTGCCATGCCCCCAAAAAGTGAAATGATGATTTGGTGCCGGGCAGCTATTGGTCTGAGAGGTAGAGATTACCAGGCAATGGTAGAACCAGTTTACTCAGACAGTAGGCCCACCATTTTGACAGCACGGGGGGTGGTCAATGTACGCCATGGGAGGGTGCCCGTTCGCATAATAAATATCGGGAAGAGAGAAGTGTACCTGCCCCGGTATGCCACGCTAGCCAAATTGTATACCATCAATCAAAATTCCATACAGTCCGTAGAACCCTTGCCTCCATCTTCCCCGGAGGAAGGTAACGGCTCTAAAGAAACAATGGAGGACTGGTGTCAGCAACTACATTTGGGTACTGACTCCACTCCCTCACACCAGAAACAGGGAGTCTATCGGGTGGTTCAAGAGTACGAGAGAGTGTTTAGTAAACACCCGTTAGACTTCGGGCGAGTCAAGGGGGTAGAACACCACATCCCCACGGGAGACCATCCTCCCATAAAAGAGAGGTATCGACCCGTACCCCCTGCACACTACCAACACGCCAAGGGGATGCTTAGAGACATGAAGGAGGCTGGGGTGATCAGGGATAGCTGTAGCCCCTGGGCAGCTCCACTAGTCTTAGTCAAAAAGAAAGACAACACCATGAGGATGTGTGTAGATTACCGGAAAATCAACCGTATCACACACAAGGATGCGTACCCCTTACCAAGGATAGAGGAGTCTTTGGCTGCTTTAAGATCCGCTAACTTCTTCTCTACCTTGGATCTCACTAGTGGGTACTGGCAGGTTCCTGTAGCAGAGGCGGACCGGGAGAAGACCGCATTTACCACCCCGATGGGACTTAGCGAGTTTACCTGCATGCCGTTCGGACTCTGCAACGCACCAGGAACCTTCCAACGATTAATGGAGTGCTGTCTGGGCCACAGAAACTTCGAGACGGTCCTGCTGTACCTGGACGATGTCATCGTATATTCCAAGACGTATGAGGACCACCTGAAACACCTGGCGGAAGTGTTCGAAGCTCTGGCAAGCTACGGCCTAAAGGTGAAACCCTCCAAGTGTCACCTCCTGAAACCAAAGGTGCAGTACCTGGGACACGTGGTGAGCGCTGATGGAGTGGCTCCCGACCCTGATAAGATCACCGCAATTAAGGAATGGCCAAGTCCCTCCAGTGTAAAGGAAGTGCGGCAGTTCCTCGGGTTGGTAGGCTATTACCGCAGATTCATCCCCAGTTTCACCAAAAAGGCAGCTCCTATGCAGGACCTCCTGATAGGCCAGTCCCGGAAGGCCAAGAACCAGAAGCCACCCTTCAGATGGGAGAAGTTAGAAGAAGAGTCCTTCCGCCAGCTGAAGATGGCCCTCACGGGGGATGAAATCCTGGCGTACCCTGATTACAGCCAGCCCTTTATCCTCTACACCGACGCAAGTAACATCGGGCTAGGAGCCGTGCTGTCCCAGATCCAGCAGGGGAAAGAACGAGTAATCGCTTACGCCAGCCGAAAACTGCGACCCACCGAGAGAAACCCTGAGAATTACAGCTCATTTAAGCTAGAGTTCCTGGCAGTGGTGTGGGCAGTCACCGAACGCTTTAAGCACTACCTCGCTTCCTCCCGGTTCACCGTGTACACGGATAACAACCCGTTGACACATCTGGACACAGCAAGACTCGGTGCCCTAGAACAGAGATGGATGGCCCGTCTGTCCAACTACGAGTTCACAATCAAATACCGGGCAGGACGCTCCAATACCAACGCGGACGCCCTGTCCAGGATGCCAAACCTACCGGACGTAGGAGAAGATCCAGAGGGACTGGAAGAAGTCGAACTCCCCGCGTTCCACCGTCATGGGACTATCCAGTATTCCCACCGGGTAAGGAGTAAGCAAGCTGCTACGTTTAATCCCTTGCCTCACTACAACTGGGCGGAAACGCAAGACAGTGACCCTGCCGTCCGACTGGTGAAGGAGATGCTGACTCGGCCAGAGGCTCGCCTTGACCCAGACGCTCCGGAGGAAGCCAAGCAACTGTGGGCTGAGAAGAGTCGACTGTTCCTTTATAAGGGGAAGTTGTGCCGCCGAATGGTTAACTCCCGGACGCATGAACTAATCTGGCAAGTAGTGGTGCCACGAAGAGACGCAGCCGTGGTGATGGAGGCATACCACGACGGGGCTGGACACTTCGGATGGAAGAAGCTGGAGTTCCTGCTGCGCGGGCGGTTCCACTGGGTAGGCATGAGGGGAACCATCGAGAGGTGGTGCAGAGACTGTGGCCCGTGCAACCTAAGAAGGAAGGACCGTGCCAGCCAGAAGACTCCCCTGCAGTCCATCGTCACCCGGCAGCTGTTGGAACTGGTAGCCTTGGATCATGTAAAACTGACCCCAAGCAGAAGTGGCTACGTCTACGCGTTAACCATTGTGGATCATTACTCCCGGTTCTTGGTTGTCGTCCCCGTTAAGGACTTAACGGCTCAAACAGCAGCTAGAGCCTTCCAGCAGCACTTCTGCCGTCCACACGGGTACCCGGACCAAGTGCTGACGGACCAGGGACCTGCCTTTGAAGCGGAGGTCTTCCAGGAATTCTGCAATCTGTATGGCTGCCGGAAGATAAGGACGACACCCTATCATCCGCAAACTAATGGACTTTGTGAGAAAATGAACCAGGTGGTAATGGATCTCCTGAAAACGTTGCCCCTGGAAGAACGCAGTCTGTGGCCTGAGAAGCTGCCCGATCTGGTGGACCTATACAACCACATCCCGGTAGGTTCCACCAACTGTACCCCGGCTTACCTAATGAGGGCGAGACCTGGTAAGTTACCTGTTGACCTGGAAATGGGAGTCCTGACACCCGAGGACACTTCACCAGAAGCAGACTGGGACACAGAGAGGCAGCAGCAGTACCGGAAAGTACAGGAGAGCGTGGAGCGAAGTCTCTGTCAGGCTAGGGAAAGACAAGAGAAAACTTACAACCAGTATGCTCCCGCTGTTCCCCTGGTACCGGAGAGCAGGTCTTGAAGAGGAAAAGACGGCTCCACAAGTTGGACGACCAGTGGGAGAAGGACCCGTACACCGTACTGCCCTCAAGCCACGAGAACCCGAAAGTCTGTACCATCAGTAAAGACGGAGGGGAGACCATAGCCATTGTATCCCGGGATCACCTGAAGAAGTGTCCTGAACAGCTACGGAACCCTGAAGAGGAACAAGAAGACCATCGACCCGTAGAGGAAAGGGAGGATATGGTTAGTACTGTGCTCGGAGACTTCCCTCGGTCCTGGACTCAAGTCAATGGTGCAGTTGTGGTACCCGTCCTCACGTTCCTCCAACCAGCATCCCAAGTGCCTACGGAGCAACAGGTAGAGCTGGAAGAGCAGCCGGTCCAGGAGGCAGAAGACTCCACACAAGCAGAACAGGAGGATCAACCCTCTGCTTATAGTGAGCCTGCCGTACCCCTAGTGAGCCAAAGAGCCGGTAGACAGCTGCCCAGTTTACCCTTGACAGCTCCTACACCCTGTAGTTCAGGGCTAGACAGTCAGCTCCGTCGGTCCACTAGGGCCACTAGAGGCCAGTTACCCGCACGTTGGAGGATTTGAAGTGTATAAATTGTTTTATTTGTGGTTACCTGTTTTTCTTGTTGCTTGTGTATAATTATGTGTTTCTAGTTATTTATAGGAGTCCTTGGTGGATTTACCGGGAATCCTTGTACATGGTTGGAGCGTAACCCAGGATGGACTAAAGACTGTTAAGGACTCGGGGCAGGGCAGACCCCTACCTGGTTACGTCTCCCTGTTTTGGTGAAATGGACACCTTGCTTTACTTCAAAACTGCACCCGGTTGCGGACACGCCGTAACCATCTTTATGTGTTTTTCTTATTGTATTATTAGTGTTTATACCTTGTTATGTTTTTCTAAAAATATGTTTAGTCCCGGAGTACTAAATTTCACTAGGGGGGAATGTGGCACCCCAGGGGTCTGGTTTCCACAGTAACGGCAATGTTATGTCTGAGAGCAGGTGGGAGGTCTCTTGTTCAGGGATCCTGTGCATGCCACACCTCCTGCCCAGTCCTGGGAGGGGAAGAACTTCCCCTATATAAACCTAGGGCTGAGGCAGGGTTAGTAGTAGAGAAGAAGTAGAGACAGAGAAGCAGCATAGGAAGAAACAACAGGAGCTCTGTGGGAGCAGTACTACAAAGAGTCAGGGGCTGGCAGCTGCAGAGCTCGCCCTGACTGAGAAGCTATCACCGGACCCGGAGTCCGAGGCTGTGGGGACTAATCTTTACCCAGCAGCAGAAACCGCCCGGCAGGGGATTTCAGGTCCTCTGGCCAAGAAACCCGAAGGCACGGTCACACGCGTGGGACCAGCACCGCCGTCGTGGAGCGGACGCCACTAGAAGGCCCCGAGTCACCGGCCATACGGGTGAGCACCACACGGTACACTCAGGGACGTGGGCTACTTATACCCGCCTCTAGCAAGGTAGCCAGAAGAGTACAGTCAGTTTGGGAGGCCTACAACTCCGCCTGGCCAGGGGAGATCCCATCTGCTCAAGGACTGACCAGGCCCCGATCGCTAGCCAGTACTCCGGGAGGGTCTATCTTTATCACCAGTAAAGACCCTGAACTACACGCATCGTCTCTGAGTGGTTCCAGCTATCCCCATCATCCACGTCGGCTGCCCTGAGGCCATATCCCTCCCGTTGGGGGTTATACCATCCCCGCTGCACCATCCTTCCACCGGCCTCAGCGGTCTGCCCTGCAGCGGCAGCTCCAAAGCTGCATTCAACGGGTGGCGTAGTCATCCAACATCTACTGCTAATAGACTCGTCGCTCAGTTTGACTCCCTGGGCACGGACCGGGTCACCGCCACGAGACTACAACGCTCAGCAGATCCGGCTCCGGGTAAGCTCCCGTGCGCGCGATGCCGCGCGACGAAGGCCCAGGGGTGCGTCACTTATACTTTACAGGAGAGAGAACCCTACTAACCATAAGAGCTTACACTCTATAGAAGAGAGAGAAAGAAGACCCCTCTGTACCATAAAAGCTTACACAGTATAGAAAAGAGAGACTTACCTAGTGACCCTGGAGATGGGAAACATCTCTGAAGTATAAACTGTGCTCTGCTGGGAACCACCGATCTGTGATGGCCCAGGTACTAACTACAACTTTACAAGGAATGATAATCCGTAAGATGCCATAGCTGCAGGGCATTATGGGGTAGACCATGTGGCAATGCAAACTGACGGTACCCTGGAGAGGGCATCAGCATTCCCATAGCAAAACCAAAAGAAATGAACTGGAGTATAAGTTGGTGTAAATGCAATGTGTAGGAGCATGTTCACACTGGCCATTAAACAGACAAAAGATAGAAACAAAGTGAAGCATGAAGTGCTCTAAAATTTCCTGGTAGACGGCTGCGCTGACTTTGGTCTAGATAAAACATAGTGGACCTACACCAGCAGATGACATGGCTCCCCAAACCATCACTGATTGTGGAAACTTCACACTAGACCACTAGCAGCTTGGATTGTGTGCCTCTCCACTCTTCCTCCAGACTTTGGGACCTTGATTTCCAAATGAAAATTGGAACTCTGGGACCTTGTGGAGTTTGTCAATGACTGCCTTCTGGACATCTGTAAAGTCAGCAGTTTTCCCTATGATTGTGGAGCCTACTGAAACAGACTAAGGGACCTTTTTAAATGCTTAGGAAGCCTTTGCAGGTGTTTTGTTAATTATTTTAATTTAGTAAGATAATGACTTTTGTGTGTTCATTGGCTGTAAGCCATAATCATCAATATTAACAGAAATAAACACTTGAAATAGATCACTCTGTTTGTAATGACTCTATATAATATATGAGTTTCACTTTTTGTATTGAAGAACTGAAATAAATTAACTTTTTGATGATATTCTAATTTTGTGAGATGCCCCTGTACAGTGGGGAAAATAAGTATTTGATACACTGTGGATTTTGCAAGTTTTCCCACCTACAAAGAATGGAGAGGTCTGTAATTTGTATCGTAGGTACACTTCAACTGTGAGAGAAAGACTCTAAAAAGAAAAACAGAAAATTACATTGTATGATTTTTAAATAGTTAAATTGCATTTTATTACATGAAATAAGTATTTGATCACCTACCAACCAGCAAGAATTCTGGCTCTCACAGACCTGTTAGTTTTTCTTTAGAATCCCTCCTACTCTGCACTTGTTACCTCTATTAATTGCACCTGTTCGAACGTGTTACCTGTATAAAAGACACCTGTCCACACAATCACACTCCAACCTCTCCACCATGGCCAAGACCAAAGAGTTGTTTAGGGACACCAGGGACAAAATTGTAGACCGGCACAAGGCTGGGATGGGCTACAGGACAATAGGCAAGCAGCTTGGTAAGAAGGCAACAACTGTTGGTGCAACTCTCAGTGACCTACTGGCATGCGCGATCACTTGCTCTCTTCCTTATTGCACCTGGGCCAATACTGCCCCCAGTCCATACAGGCTTCCATCAGTGTAAAGCAAGAAGGGCTGCGGGAATTCAGCATAGGTCAAATTGGGGAATCTGTCAGCGCCCTCTTCACTGCCTGAAACTCTTTCTGCTGTCGTGGGCCCCACTGGATTGGTTGACTTTTACTCCCCCGGCCGTCCCCCGCAACAACTCGTTGAGTGGTACTGCAATCTTGGCGAAGTCTTTTATGAACCTGCGGTAGCATCCGGCTAGCCCCAGGAACGCTCTCAGTTCTCTCAGGTTGGTAGGCGTGGGCCACTTCTGTACTGCAGCCACCTTCTCTGTGGCGGGGCAAACTCTCGCACTAGACACGGTGTGTCCCAGGTATTCCTGCTTGAATAGGTGACATTTCCGGGGCTTAACTTATAACCCGTGGCTGAAGCCACTCTAGCACTTGTTCTAGCCAGTTAAGGTGATCTTCAAACGTGGTGGAATAAATGATTATGTCGTCTAGATACAGTACAGACCAAAAGTTTGGACACACATTCTCATTTAAAGATTTTTCTGTATTTTGATGACTATTAAAACTGTCCATTCACACTGAAGGCATCAAAACTATGAATTAACACATGTGGAATTATATACTTAACAAAAAAGTGTGAAACAACTGAAAATATGTCTTATATTCTAGGTTCTTCAAATTAGCCACCTTTTGCTTTGATGACTGCTTTGCACACTTTTGGCATTCTCTTGATGAACTTCAAGAGATAGTAACCGAAAATGGTCTTCCAACAATCTTGAAGGAGTTCCCAGAGATGCTTAGCACTTGTTGGCCCTTTTGCCTTCACTCTGTGGTCCAGCTCACCCCAAACCATCTCGATTGGGTTCAGGTCTGGTGACTGTGGAGGCCAGGTCATCTGGCGTAGCACCCCATCACTCTCCTTCTTGGTCAAATAGCCCTTACACAGCCTGGAGGTGTGTTTGGGGTCATTGTCTTGTTGAAAAATAAATGATGGTCCAACTAAACGCAAACCGGATGGAATAGCATGCCGCTGCAAGATGCTGTGGTAGCCATGCTGGTTCAGTATGCCTTCAATTTTGAATAAATCCCCAACAGTGTCACCAGCAATGCACCCCCACACCATCACACCTCCTCCTTCATGCTTCAAAGTGGGAACCAGGCATGTAGAGTCCATCCGTTCACCTTTTCTGCGTCGCACAAAGACACAGTGGTTGGAACCAAAGATCTCAAATTTGGACTCATCAGACCAAAGCACAGATTTCCACTGGTCTAATGTCCATTACTTGTGTTCTTTAGCCCAAACAAGTCTCTTCTGCTTGTTGCCTGTCCTTAGCAGTGGTTTCCTAGCTGCTATTTTACCATGAAGGCCTGCTGCACAAAGTCTCCTCTTAACAGTTGTTGTAGAGATTTGTCTGCTGCTAGAACTCTGTGTGGCATTGACCTGGTCTCTAATCTGAGCTGCTGTTAACCTGCGATTTCTGAGGCTGGTGACTCGGATAAACTTATCCTCAGAAGCAGAGGTGACTATTGGTCTTCCTTTCCTGGGGCGGTCCTCATTTGAGACAGTTTCTTCGTAGCGCTTCGGGACACTTTTAAAGTTTGCCCAATTTTTCGGACTGACTGACCTTCATTTCTTAAAGTAATGATGGCCACTCGTTTTTCTTTACTTAGCTGCTTTTTTCTTGCCATAATACAAATTCTAACAGTCTATTCAGTAGGACTATCAGCTGTGTATCCACCTGACTTCTGCACAACACAACTGATGGTCCCAACCCCATTTATAAGGCAATAAATCCCACTTATTAAACCTGACAGGGTACACCTGTGAAGTGAAAACCATTTCCGGTGACTAGCTCTTGAAGCTCATGAAGAAAATGACAAGAGTGTGCAAAGCAGTCATCAAAGCAAAAGGTGGCTAATTTGAAGAACCAGAATATAAGACATATTTTCAGTTGTTTCACACTTTTTTGTTAAGTATATAATTCCACATGTGTTAATTCATAGTTTTGATGCCTTCAGTGTGAATGTACAATTTTCATAGTCATGAAAATACAGAAAAATCTTTAAATGAGAAGGTGTGTCCAAACTTTTGGTCTGTACTGTATATCAAAGTGGCTTTGAAGTTCAGATCTCCCAAGCATCTTTCCATCAAGCGCTGAAAGGTTCCTGGTGCATTTGTCAGTCCGAAAGGCATCCGGTTGAACTCGACAAGGCCCATAGGAAGGACAAAGGCTGTCTTCGGGGAATCTTTCATAGCCACTGGGACGTGCCAGTAGCCACTTGATACTGCACAGCTCACCTCGAATGTCTCGGATCTCTTGAAGTATTTCCTGTACCAAGTCGGGTTCAGTGTGGGTTGACTCAGGGGTGACCACTTCATGACTTTGGACGCGCCGGTCAGAACAGCTGCATCTCTCTCCAGGGCTCTAGCTTCGGCACCTGACCTCATGGAATCCCAGGTTGGGATTCAGGCATGGGCGCTTCTTTAAAGCCTGCCTCAGGGAGGGATCCCTCAGTTCAGCAACTAGTTGGTCCCGCAGCACTTGATCCAATGGACCCAGCCCTTGGTGCCTGTCTTGGTGATATGGGCCATCACTTCCTGTGACGCGCCCCCTAGGACCATGGGGTACTCGCCACCGGGTCGGTTGGTTCCTTGGGATTGTCACAGGGGCGTGACTCGGTCCAGGGCCCTAGGCGGTCAATAAAAAGGACAAAGACAGTTTGTTTAGGGGAAAAGTTTTGTGACGCCACCCGTGGTGTGTGGCTATAGGGTGGCCGTCGCTGCTATTCAGATCCACTGGGGCTGATGGTGACGCAGCTGAGACACTGCAGCTCTCCACGGGCAGAGCTAAGCCCCAGGGCAGTATATTGGATGGATGTTGGAGTGCAGGACTGAGGGTGCAGATAATGACCAGACGACACAAGAATGGCGGTTTCCTCTACCTCTACTTGAGGTTTGCTGGAGCAGACCGGGGCACTACTCACAGAAGGTAATGGAGATCCGGGCGGCCTAGAAGCAATTCGGGGATCCCCCTCGCCAGGTGGAGTTGTAGGCCTTCCTTCTGCGCTGTCCTCTTTGGCCCTGCTGCCTAAAGCTATGCTGCAGCCCTCTTTCCTGAGCAATCATTAAATCCTCACCCGTATGGCAGGCTGCTCGAGCCTTTTTCAGGCGTCGCTCCGTCATGGCAGCTCCGGGCTTTAGTATGCTGTTGAGCTGCCGGGTGTTTGGTGGGGCCAGGAGACCTGCAGTCTCCTGCCCTCTGGATTTAGCTGCCGGGACTTCAGTACCCGAGCAACCACGGCCTCCGGTGTCCGGTTTCTGGTGCTTTTCTCTGAGGCAAGCTGGGTCACAGCTCCCCTCTCCAGGTTCTCTCTCCTGTCTCCAACTGACTTTTCTCACTCCAACCGACTTTTCTAAACCCCGCCTCCAGGCTCCAATTTAAAGGGGAAGCTCCCCTGAAACCGGGTTAGAGCTCCCCTTTCTGGTCTGGAGCCAGGAAATGTGTTGGATGCTGGTGTTACCTGATAAGGGGACCCCTCCTTGCTTCAAGGCATGGCATCACCCCCTGTTAGGGAGGCAATGCCATTGTGGCAACCGGACTCCTGGGGTGCCACATTCCCCCTAGTTAAATTCAGTACTCCCGGACTGAGGACACCTTTAGAGTTAAACAATTAACAAAAATAACGATTTATATTCAAAAAAATTGACAAAGTCTCAAAAAGGCAAAAATTGCAGAACAACAGAAAACCAAACAAAAATTGGGAGCAGTCATTGCGGCGCTTATACGCCGCTATCCGGGAATTGTCTTTTTCCGGGCACCTGAAGGTTGGTTGGTGGGAACCGCCTTAACCCACTTCGTGTATCGTCCCTGGGCATGGCTTCAGGGCACTCTGTCGATGGGCCTGGTTTTCGGCCACGCCTGCGGTTTATTTTCAAGGCTAACAATTTAACTTTACTCAATATTGTTCTGACCACATCTAGTCCTGTGGTCTATTTGTCCATAAATATAATAGCTATATACACTCACAATTGCGTAAAAGTTCTTACAGGAAGTCTCTGTAGGCTCTCATGCTTAACAGTTGCAATTATATTCTATACACTGTTTTCTTATTACACTTTAGTCCCTATAACGGGCAGGGAGCTGGCTTCTGGTACTACGGGTTGATCTACGCAGTACAGTTATTGTTAATGACCTACCTGGGTCTCTAGTGTCTACCGCTGGTGTGGTGGGTGCACTATTCACTACGCTACTTGTGGACCTACGTAATACTGGTATACCAGATTGCCTTTGTGAACTCCTAAACTCTCCATGGGACTGACAGATTCACCGCTAGCAAGGGACAGATTCACTCGTTCAACGGCGGTTGTGGCATCTGTTGCTGGGGCCGTCTGGTCTCTCAGCTGTTCTAGAGTCTCTGCGGCTTCTGGTAAGGCTACTTGTCTCAATTGATCAGGGCATATCTTTAGGTGGTCTCTTGAGACTGCCGCCGAAGTCTCTCCTCCATCTTTACTGATGACAGTGATGAGGCATACCTTGGTGTTGTCGAAATTTGAAGGTAAGACGGTGTATGGCTCAACCTCCCACTGATCGTCTAATTTGTGAACTCGTCTCTTCCTTTTGAGTACCTGTTCTCCAGATGACAGTGGAACTGCAGGTGCGTGCTGATTACAAGTTCTTTCCTGCCTCTGCCTCACCTGGGACAAACTTCTCTCTACATATTCTTGCACCTTACGGTATTGTTACTGCCGCTGCGTATCGTAGTCTGCATCTGGTGATGTCGTCTCAGGTGTTAAAACTCCCATGTCTAAGTCAATGCGTAACTTGCCAGGTCTTGCCCTCATCAGGTAGGCGGGTGTACAGTTGGTGGAGTTCACCGGGATGTGGTTATATAGGTCTACCAAATCCGGTAACTTCTCCGGCCACAGGCTACGCTCTTCAAGGGTCAGCATCTTTAACAGGTCTATTACTACCTGGTTCATTTTCTCGCATAACCCCTTGGTCTGGGGATGATACGGCGTCATCCTTATTTTCTTGCAGCCGTACAAGTTACAGAATTCCTGAAACGCTTCTGCTTCAAAGGCTGTGCCTTGGTCGGTAAGCACTCGTTCAGGGTAACCGTGCGGGCGACAAAAGTGTTGTTGAAACGCTTTGGCTGCCGTCTTAGCCGTCTAATCCTTCACTGGCACTACTACCAGGAACCGGGAGTAGTGGTCTACTATGTTGAGAGCGTAGACATAGCCTGATCGGCTTGGGAATAGCTTCACGTGGTCCAAGGCTACCAGTTCAAGTGGTTGTTTGGTGACTATGGGCAGGAGGGGAGCTCTCCGGCTATCACGGTCTTTCTGTCTCAGGTTGCATGGACCACATTCTACACACCATCTCTCGATTGCTTTCCTCATGCCAACCCAGTAGAATCGCTCACGTAGCAGGACTTCCAACTTCTTCCACCCGAAGTGTCCTGCTCCATCGTGGTACGGCTCTAAGACCATTGGTGCATCCCACTTCGGGACTACCACCTGCAAGACCAGTTCATGTGTCCGGGAGTTGATGCTTCTCTGACACAGCTTTCCCTCGTAGATGAACAGCTTGCCCTTCTCCTTCCACAACTGTTGGGTCTCCTGTGGAGCATTTGGACCAGGGTGCGAGTCAGTTTGTGTCAGCAACTCCTTTACTAGGTGGACAGCCGGGTCGCTATCCTGCGTCTCTGCCCATCCATGGTGGGGCAATGGGTTAAACGTGGCCTCTTTGTTGGCGGAGCGCTTGTCCCTCACACAGTGGGAGCACTGGGTCACCCCGTGATGATGGAAAGCCGGTAGCTCTATCTCCTCCAGCTTTTCCGGGTCTTTTCCCCCATCTGGCAAGTTGGGCATCCTGGACAGCGCATCAGCATTAGCGTTTTTATGCCCCGCCCGATACTTGATGGTAAACTCGTAGTTGGACAGCCAGGCCATCCATCGCTGCTCCAGCGCACCTAGCTTCGCCGTTTCAAGGTTCGTCAGCGGATTATTGTCTGTGAAAATGGTAAACTTTACTGAAGCCAGGTAGTGTTTGAAGCGCTCCGTTACAGCCCAGACTATGGCCAGAAACTCCAACTTGAAGGAACTATAGTTGTCGGGGTTCCTTTCCGTGGGACGGAGCTTCCTGCTGGCGTAGGCAATCACTCTCTCTGCCCTGCTGTACCTGGGACAACACCGCTCCCAATCCCACGTTGCTGGCATCCGTATAGAGTATAAAGGGTTGGCCATAGTCGGGGTAGGCCAGGACCTTGTCTCCCGTAAGAGCCACCTTCAGTCGAGTGAAGGATTCTTCTTCTTTTTTACCCCACTCGAACGGAGGATTCGGGTTCTTGGCCTTCTTGGACTGGCCCACTAGGAGGTCCTGCATGGGTGCCGCTATCTTGGTGAAACCCTTGTTGAATCTCCTGTAGTAGCCTACCAGCCCGAGGAACTGCCGCACTTCCTTGATAGTGGAGGGTCTTGGCCAGTCCTTAATCACTGTGACTTTTTCAGGGTCTGGTGCTACACCTTCGGCGCTTACCACATGGCCTAGGTACTGCACCTTGGGCTTTAACAGGTGGCACTTGGACGGCTTTACTTTCAGGCCAAAACTGGATAAGGCCTCGAACACCTCGGCCAGGTGCTCCAGGTGGTCTTCTTACGACTTTGAGTAGATGATTACATCGTCCAGGTACAGCAAAGCGGTTTCAAAGTTTTTGAGTCCTAGGCAACACTACATTAACCGCTGGAATGTTCCCAGGACGTTGCAGAGTCCGAATGGCATGCAGTTGAACTCGCAGAGGCCCATAGGTGTTGTAAACGCGGTCTTCTCTCTGTCTGCCTCTGCCACGGGAACCTGCCAATGCCCACTAGTGAGATCTAAAGTGGAGAAATAGTTAGCGGATCTCAGTGCAGCTAATGATTCCTCAATTCTGGGTAATGGGTAGGCGTCCTTATGTGTAATGCGGTTAATCTGCCTATAATCAATGCACATCCTCATTGTACCATCTTTCTTTCTAACGAGGACTAATGGAGCTGCCCAGGGGCTACAACTATCTCTGATCACCCCAGCCTCCTTCATCTTCCGTAACATTCCCTTGGCACATTAATACTGAGCTGGGGGTACAGGCCGGTACCTCTCTTTAATGGGCAGATGATCTCCTGTGGGGATATGATGTTGGACCCCTTTTACCTGCCCAAAGTCTAGTGGGTGTTTGCTAAAGACTCGCTCATATTCTTGGACCACCCGGTATACCCCATGCTTTTGATGCGAAGGGGTGGAGTCAGTGCCTACTTGTAGCTTCTGACACCAATCCTCCATCTGCCCCTTGGAGCCATTGTCCTCCGTGTGTTTGGGTGGAGGCAAGGGTTCCACTGCCTTTATTGCATTGTTACTGACAGTGAACAGCTTAGCAAGGGTGGCATACCGGGGTAAATGGACCTCTGTCTCCCCACAATTCAGCATGCGTATCTGTACTTTCCCCTTTCGGACATCTACTACCCCCCTGGCCGTCAAGATGGTGGGCCTACTATATGAGTACACGAGTTCTACCAGGGCCTGATAATCTTGACCCCTGAGACCTATTGCTGCCCGACACCATATTAACATTTCACTCCTAGGGGGTATTGCAATGGGGAATGGATCACTCACTCTGATACTGCCGACTTCTCCACCAGACAGCTCTACCTGTTGTCTCTGCATCAGGGCTTTGATCTCCTTCTGCAGAACTCTCTGCTGACTAGAACTGGCTGTCTCTGCGACCTGTTGCAATAAAACAATAATTTCCCCAAGGCAATTCTCTATCACATTGGTGCCTAAGGTTATCATAGGATGGCTTTCTCGGCGATCAATATCTACAATGATCAACCCTTGTGATGGCAATTCTACTCGGCCAACCTTTATGGTCACCTCTTTATACCCCACCTGAGGCAAGGGCTGAGCATTGCTGGCAAAGATGTTAAAGTGTTCATCTGGACTGCGGGTAATGTCTGAATCAGCCCAGTACCGTTTGAAAAGGATATATGGCATCGTTGTCACCTGGGAACCTGTGCCCAGTAACCCGTTCATCGGGATGCCATCAAGCACAACAGGCAGGACTGGTCGTCCTCCCACGTACTTGTCTCGCCAGCTTCGTGGGCCTGGTCTTCTTACTCCTGGGGGTCGACCCTCTGCCCCAGGGGTTGCTCGTTTAAATCGCAGAATCTTGCGATGTGCCCAGCCTTTTGACAGATGGGTTGTCCGTTCTGATCATAGCGATCGCTGTCTCTTCCTCTGGTCGGTGGAAGTCTTCTCTGCCATCGCCACGGGACGTCATCTGGACTGGAAGCCAGCTGGATTCTTTCCTTTGGAGACACTTGCATGGCCTGCACGGTTTGGGTTAGTGTAGCCACACTTTTGGTCAGCTCTTATACCTGAAGGCATAGGTCTGCAGAGGGGTCACTATCTAGGGTCTGCGCGTCAGCCTCCACAGGTGCCGGGGAAAAGGACGCCGCCTCCTGGTGGTATATGATACCTGGGCGCCGGAGGGGTGCAGTGCCACTTGGGGTTGATTCTCGCAGCACCCTGATGGCCCGGTCTTTAAATTGCGCAAAGTCTACATCAGGGTTTTGCAGAACCATAATGTGCAGCTGTGTCTGGTGAGCATTAGACAGGAGCCCCTCAATAAACTGTTCGGTTAGTAATCTGTCCTCGTCTTGCACACTGTCGGGGTCTACCTGTTTAATGGCCTGCAGCGCCTCCTGCAGGTTTAGAGCATAGTCCCGTACACTGTCCTGCACCCTTTGTTTGCATCCTTTGTATCCTTCAACCTGGCCAGGATTTGCTTAACAGTTCTTTTGTCCCTGCCCGGCCAGAATTTCACCTCCCTCTGGGCTGCACCGATTAGCTGGCCTATAAGGATACTGACTTTTTGCTTCTCAGACAGGGGGTACACTTCGAACAAACTATGCAGTCTCTCCTCAAATTCACTCAGGGTGTGCGACTCCCCTAAGTACTGAGGCAACCACGCCGCCCCTGGGATATACCGCATGGATAAAGGCATTACAGTTGCTGTGCCCGCAGCTGGACCCTCTTCTAGGTTGGGCATCTTCCTCCCCCCTTAGTGAACCTCAGCCTGGTCCTGGGTTTCTGCTGGCGTACCAGTATGCTGCTCTGCAGGAGAGAGGGATCGCTTACCCGGCGGTTCCGGATTGGGGCCTCCTGCTTCCCCTCTACTGAGGTCAAATGACGTGATTATACAGTTCAGCAAAGTCTATGGCACACGGTACCCGGTTATACCGGGCAACGACAATCCTGTTCGTGACACCAAAAAATTACGCGCCCCCTAGGACCATGGGGTACTCGCCACCGGGTCGGTCGGTTCCTTGGGATTGTCATGGGGGCGTGATCCGGTCCGGGGCCCTAGGTGGTCAATAAAAAGGACAAGGACAGCTTGTTTAGGGGAAAAGTTTCGTGACGCCACCTGTGGTGTGCGGCTATAGGGGGGCCGCCGCTGTTATTCAGATCCACTGGGGCTGATGGTGCGCAGCTGAGATAATGCAGCTTTCCACAGGCAGAGCTAAGCCTCAGGGCAGTATATTGGATGGATGTTGGGGTGCAGGTGTGTCACCCCAGGCCTGGATGCCACAAATATTGAAGGCTGGGTCTGAGAGCAGGAGGGAGGTTCCCTGGTTAGGGACCATTAGCATGCAGCACCTCCTGTCCCAGGCCAGTAGGGGGAGCTGGCTGCCCCTATAAAAGCTGGAACTGGGGCAGGGTTAGAGAGACCAGAACCCACTTCTGAAGTGTCCAGAAGGGTTCTCAGAGAAGAGGGACAGGTCAGCAGCAGCTGAGGAGTCCGTGAGGCAGAGGAGAAACTGCAAGCCAGGGACAGAGGCGACGAGAGCCGATCCTGGCCGAGAACCAATCTAACCGGACATTGGGGTCCGAGGCTGCTCCGGGTTATCAAGCCCAGCAGCAGAGAACCAACCCGCGAGGGATTTCAGGTCCCTTGGCCTAAGAAGCCTGGAGGCTCCGCCACACAGATGGACCAGTACCGCAGGAGAAAGCAAAAGGTACCCAAGGCCCGAGTCGCAAGCCATACAGGCGAGAAGTACACGGCCAGCTCAGGGACGTGGGCTATTACACCACCAAGAGGGGGACTGTTGGGTCATTAGTAACCTCTACAATAAAGACCCAGAACTGTTTGACACGGGCTCTGAACTTTTACTATTGCGGCCGGCACTATCACCTCCAGCATCCACCTACACTGCCCTGAGGCTACACTCTTCCTGTGGGGAGTTACCCTACCCCTGTGCTGCACACCAACACAAGCCTCAGCGGTCTGCCTCGCAGCGGCGGTTATCTCTCACGGGTGGCGTAGTCGGACATTCACAAATCTATAAATAGACTGCCACAACATTTGGTCTGACCACCCTGAGCCACGGGATCGGGTTGCCACTACTACCCCCAACATCGTACAGAAGCCCGGTTCCGGGTACCCCACGGCCCAGGGGGCGAGTCAGCTTTGGCGTAGTCGGCAGGATTGTGACCAACCCGCCACAAACGGGTATTGCGTGCCCGAAAAAGACTTTATACATACCTGAGTGAAGTTTCCCACCATTCGGGGCCCATTTCCCGCCATCCGGAGCAGTTTCCCGCCATCGGGCGCCATCTTCGGGACGCCGCGCGGGAAGAAGAGGGGCGTGGACGTCAAAAACGAGCGAGACCTGAAGCCCCACCCTACGCTGAGACGCTGTGCAAGGTCCTGGAAGGAGATCCAGCGGACGCCGACGTCATCACCGAGCGACGCAAGGTCCTCGCCCAGAGCATCGCGAGCAGAGCCGCGGCCTACAGAAGAGGATCGCCGGAAGGTAGGCCACGGTTAGCTAGGGGGAGGAAGATGTCGGACGCGGACGGACAATAATTTTTTCTGATATAGGTGTTATCTTGTCTAATATTGCTGTATGACCCCCTGTATTTTATTTTATTTATCTTCCTGATTATCTAATATCATTTATATTTTGTCTACACTCTGGTTTTAAGCTTGTCTGCAGTCCCTGATAAAAACCCCGTAGGGGTTGAAACGTTGGGCAACTAGATGAGCAACTATATTGGAGAATTAATTAAAGCACCTACTTTTGAATCGCAACTATTGACTTTCTATGTTTATTGAGAGTGCCAGAACCTCTTTAAAATCTTGACTGATAATATTGTGTTCGTGGCACCGTTTTTTCACAAGTTGACCTTGGTCCTTATATATTACTTATCTGGAGTGAAGTTCCAGACACAGGGAAAGCAACAGCTAGGAGCTCTGTAGGAGCAGGAGCTGAGTGCCAGGGACTGGAAGCAGATATGCTCGTCCAGGCTGAAGACACTACGACCGGACGACGGAGTCCGAGGCTGTGAGGACTTATATATCCAGCAGCAGAAACCAGATGGCAGGGGATTTCAGGTCCTCTGGCCATAGGAAGCCCGGAGGCTCAGTCACACACACAAGGGACCGGTACCGCCATCGAGGAGCGGAAGCTACCAGAGGGTCCAAGTCACCAGCCATACGGGTGAGCACCACACGGTATACTCAGGGACGTGGGCTACTTCCACTCGCTTACAGCAAGGTAGCCAGGAAGAGTGCAGATAGACGGGGAGGCCTACAACTCCACCTGGCCAGGGGAACTCCTATTTGTTCACAGACTGACCAGGCCCCTTATGCTAGCCAGTACTCCCAGGAGGGTCTGCCTTATCATCATCAGTAAAGACCCTGAACTGCACTGCAAAGACTCTCAGTCGTTCCTGCTTCACCAGTGCACCATCACTGTTATGTTCTGCTACCAAAGCTAAGGAAAGAGAGGAGATCTGTCCCTACTATAAGACTCAGCTGAATCCCTACGATGTAACAGGGAACCTGATCCTGCGATCAGACCTGCTAAAGTCCTAATCTAGTCTGTACGGAGACCTATAGATTTGGGGAGGGAATCCCTACAAGTACTAAGGACTGGGAGGAATATGGGACACCTCCTAACAGAAATAGTAGCAGACAGACGAACAAACAAAATAGATAGAACCTAGAGGTCCGTAGACCAAGCAAACTAACAGAGTTAGATACAGAGCACAGGCTAGCTAGAAAGTAGATATACAATGAAGTCCAGCAAAGCCAGAAGGGCGGAGCAGGATTAAATAGGCCAACAAGGTCATGTGACCAGCAAAGGAAAAAAAACCTAACAGCAAGGTTCTAACAGTACCCCCCCTTCTAAGAGGATCCTCCGGATCCCCTAGGACCAGGCTTATCAGGAAATCTCCTGTGAAACGCTCTGATAAGTCTGGACGCGGAAACATCATCTGACCTCACCCAAGAGTTATCCTCGGGTCCGAAACCTTTCCAGGCCACAAGATACTGCAAACTACCTCTATACCGTCTAGAGTCAAGGATGCGAGAAATTTCATATTCCCCGTCCTCCACCACCGGAGGAACAGAGGCAGAGGCGTCACCATCCGACACAACAGCTTTTTTTAACAGAGAGACATGAAAGACCGGATTAATTCTCCAGGAGGTAGGAACCTCCAACCTAACAGCAGATTGGTTGACAACCTGAAGCACCTTAAAGGGCCCTACAAACTTGGGACCCAATTTCTTAGAAGGAATCCTCAACCGCAGATTCCTAGAGGACAACCAAACCATGTCACCAACAGCGAACAAAACCTCCTGTCGTTTCCTATCAAAGTAGTCTTTAGATTTTCTGTTGGCCTCCTGAAGATTACCACGCACATCCGTCCAAACTCTTTCCAAATCACCGGAAAAATTCTCCTCCTCAGGCACGGCAGATCCCAACTTGGAGAACGACCCAAACGACGGATGTCTCCCAGAACAACAAAAAAAAGGCGAACAACCAGCAGAAGAAGATGTATGATTGTTCAGAGCAAATTCGGCAAGTGGCAGAAACTCAGACCACCCCTCTTGATTGTCTGCCACAAAACAACGCAAGAACTGCTCAACATCCTGGTTTTTCCTTTCTGTCTGGCCATTAGATTCAGGATGATATCCGGACGAAAACGACAAATGAATTCCCAACCTGTCACAAAAGGCACGCCAAAAACGAGCCACGAACTGAGGACCCCTATCCGAAACAATGTCAGTAGGAACGCCATGAAGTCTGACAATTTCCTTGACAAAGGCCTTAGCGAGAGTTTTAGCGCAGGGCAGTTTGACGAAGGGAACCAAGTGACACATCTTGCTAAAACGGTCCACGACCACCCAGATGACAGTAAAACCCTCAGAGGGGGGAAGGTCAGTTATAAAGTCCATAGCCAAATGTGTCCAAGGAGCACTGGGGACCTCCAAAGGACAAAGCAACCCCGCAGCAGGAGTATGTGAGGACTTAGATCTAGCACATATAGTACATTGGCGCACCCACTTAATGACTTCCTTCTGCCATCCAGGCCACCAAAAACTGCGACCCACCAGTCTCTTGGTCTCAGAGATTCCGGGATGACCTGCCAACCGAGATTCGTGACACTCAACAAACAAATCTCTCCTAAAGGTCCCAGGCACAAACAACCTCCCATGAGGAGTGTTAGATGGGGCATTCTCCTGAGCTTTAAGAATCTCATCTTCCAAAACGGAGTCTAAAGCAGCTATCACAACACCTTCTTGTAAAATGTTTTCCTCTTTCTCAGCACCGACTATGGGAGAAAAACTGCGAGACAAGGCATCCGCCTTAACATTCTTAGTACCAGGGATGTAAGTAACGGAGAAATTAAACCGCGAGAAAAACAGTGCCCACCTAGCCTGACGGGCATTCAGGCGCTTGGCAGCGTCAAGATATATCAGATTTTTATGATCCGTAAGAACCTGAACGGGAAATTCCGCACCTTCCAAGAAGTGGCGCCAGTGTTCAAATGCGAGTTTAATAGCCAATAATTCCCGATTACCAATATCGTAATTCAATTCAGTCTCCGAAAATTTTTTTGAAAAAAATGCACAGGGATGTAATCCATCCCCGTTATCCTGAGACAATACTGCGCCAACCCCCACAGAGGAAGCATCAACCTCAACCAAAAACGGCCTAGTAACATCAGGCTGCATAAGGATGGGAGCAGAGGTGAACCTCTCCTTGAGATACACAAAAGCTTCAATGGCCTCAGAAGACCACTGAACCGCATCAGCACCTTTCCTGGTGAGATCAGTCAGAGGTTTGACAATACTAGAAAAATTTTTTATGAATTTTCTATAGTAATTGGCGAAACCCAAAAACCTCTGTATTGATTTCAAACCAATAGGCCTAGGCCATTCCTGCACAGCCTGAACCTTAACCGGATCCATCTCAAAACCTTTGCTGGAGATAATGTAGCCCAAAAAACTAATTCTCTGTACAGCGAACTCACATTTCTCCAGCTTAGCAAAAAGCGAATTGTCCATTAATAACTGTAATACCTCACGCACGCTCCGCCAATGAGACTCCAGATCTGGCGAATAAATCAAAATGTCATCCAAATACACAACCACATTTTTACCGATCAAAGGTCTAAGGATGTCATTAATCAGATTCTGAAAAAATGCAGGAGCATTAGTAAGACCAAAAGGCATAACCAGATTCTCAAAATGACCCACAGGAGTGTTAAAAGCAGTCTTCCATTCATCACCCTCCTTCATGCGCAACAGATTGTATGCCCCCTTAAGGTCAATTTTAGAGAACCACTTGGCCCCCAATAACTGGTTAAACAGATCAGGAATCAATGGCAGTGGGTAAGGATTGCGTACCGTAATTTTGTTAATCTCACGAAAATCCAGACAAGGACGTAAACCGCCGTCCTTTTTTTTTACAAAAAAAAATCCAACCGCCACAGGAGACTTAGAGGGCCTAATGTGACCGGCGGCCAAACTTGTCTGTATGTATTCCTCCAAAGCCTTCCTCTCAGGAATAGTAAGGTTAAATAAACGACTTTTAGGAAGAGTCGCTCCAGGGACAAATTCAATAGAACAATCATAGTCTCTATGGGGAGGCAAAACCTGCGATTCCTTCTCAGAAAAAACTCTCCAAAAATCCTGAATAGGAACAGGCAATTCTCCCCTATCCAAAGCTGCAATACGCCCGTTACAACACTTGTCATAACATTTATGGCTCCAGGATTTAATTTCACTGGTAGACCAATCCAGTACAGGATTGTGAAATTTTAACCAGGGCAAACCCAATATTACTGGAGAAGGCAAGTTATTCAACACTACCAAATCCAATTTCTCATGGTGAACACCATTAATAGTGAGAGGAAATTCACTGACCTTGAGAGTAATATTCTTCAAAGGGGAGCCATCCACAGAAACCACAGCAATGGGGGATGATAAAGGTTCAGGTTTTAAATTGAGTTTTTCCACGAATCCCCCATCAATAACATTCAGTGTAGACCCGCAATCAACAAACACCCGAAATTCCATTAATTTTTCCTGAGCAATCGTGGAAGCAGCTAAAAATATACCCTTGGAATTTAAACAGGCAATACGGGCGTGACTGACCATTTTTTTTTCTTTCTTCATACGAAGCTCACAGCCTTTAATCAAATGACCAGATTTCCCGCAATAGAAACACAAGCCTTCTGAAAAACGACGGTGTTTTTCTTGAGAGCGAGGTGCCACCGATCCAATCTCCATCGGTTCACCACTGTTAGTACACACATTATCATAACCAGAAACTGACATAGCAGAGGATTTGCTCTCATTAACCCTAGCACGCAGTCTTCTGTCCACCCGTATAGCTAATTGCATAGCCTGTTGCAAATCCTCAGGTGTAGGATAAGCAATTAGCAGGTCTTTAACCTTTTCACTGAGCCCAGCAAGAAATAGACTTTTCAGAGCAGAATCGTTCCACCCTGTTTGAGTGGACCAACGACGAAAATGTGTACAATATTTTTCCATATTACCTGATCCTTGTTTTAAACGTCTCAACTCAGTCTCAGCTGATGCCACACGGTCAGGATCATCATATAATAGTCCTAAAGCAGAAAAAAAACTATCCACTGATCTGAAGCATGTATCACTAGGTTGCAAAGAAAAGGCCCACTCCTGAGGCTCTTTGCGCAAAAGTGACATTATGAACCCTACGCGCTGGGATTCATCCCCAGAGGACTTGGGTCTCAAACGAAAATACAATAAGCAAGCATTTTTAAATGAAAAAAATTCTCGATGTTCACCAAAAAATAAATCCGGCAAACATACCTTAGGCTCCAAGAAATATGCTCCAGGACAGTTACTCACGTGCTGACGGAGCTCGGCCACTTCCAGAGAGAGTCCCTGCAGGTGTTTAGCCAAATCCTGAACCGACACCATGATGGAACAAAAAAAAATCTTTCCTTAGAGAATTTACAGGCTGGACTTACTGTTATGTTCTGCTACCAAAGCTAAGGAAAGAGAGGAGATCTGTCCCTACTATAAGACTCAGCTGAATCCCTACGATGTAACAGGGAACCTGATCCTGCGATCAGACCTGCTAAAGTCCTAATCTAGTCTGTACGGAGACCTATAGATTTGGGGAGGGAATCCCTACAAGTACTAAGGACTGGGAGGAATATGGGACACCTCCTAACAGAAATAGTAGCAGACAGACGAACAAACAAAATAGATAGAACCTAGAGGTCCGTAGACCAAGCAAACTAACAGAGTTAGATACAGAGCACAGGCTAGCTAGAAAGTAGATATACAATGAAGTCCAGCAAAGCCAGAAGGGCGGAGCAGGATTAAATAGGCCAACAAGGTCATGTGACCAGCAAAGGAAAAAAAAACCTAACAGCAAGGTTCTAACAATCACTCCCATCATCCACACTCACTGCCCTGAGGCTATACTCCTCCCGTGGGGGGTTGTCCCATCTTCTGCTGCGCACACCACACCAGCCTCAGCGGTCTGCCTCGCAGTGGCAGTACACCCTGACCGCAATCCACGGGTGGCGTAGTCGGACAATAAATCATAAAAACCCTATTAAAGACGGCCACTGGTCTGACCACCCTGAGCCACGGGACCGGGTCACCGCCACGGAGACTACAACCCCCAGAGACCCGGCTCCGGGTAACCCACACACAAGCACACACGACCCAGGGGGCGCGTCAACTTTTTGGCGTAGTCGGCAGGATCTTGGCCAACCCGCCGCAAACGGGTATTGCGTGCCTGAAAAAGACTTTGCACTTACCTGAGTGAAGTTTCCCGCCATCCGGAGTCGTCTCCCGCCATCTTCAGTCGTCTCCCGCCATCTTCAGCCGTTTTCCCGCCATCGGACGCCATCTTCAGGACGCCACGCGGGAAGAAGAGGGGCGTGGACGTCCAAACCGCGCGAGACCTGAAGCCCCGCCCTACGCACCGACGCTGCGCAAGGTCCTGGAAGGAGATAGAGCGACACTGACGTCACCAGGACGCGACGCAAGGTCCTCGCCGGGAGCAGCACCAGCGGAGCCGCGGCCTACGGAGGAAGAGCAACAAAAGGTAGGCCACGGTTAACTAGGGGGGCGGAAGATACCAGGAATAGAGGGAGCTCCCACCGCCAGCGCGGCCGCTGCCGCAGTAATGCCATTTACAATGCCTTACATCCGTGGAGCGGCCTGGCTGCCCCAATACTCAGGGGAGTCACATACCCTAAGCGACTTTAAAGAGAAACTGTACAGCCTATTTAAAGTGCACCCCCTGACGGAGGGACAAAAAGTGAGCATATTGGTAGGCCAGCTAACCGGCGCAGCCCAACGTGAAGTAAAGTCCTGGTCAGTCAGGGACAAGGAGACTGTGAAGGAGATCTTAACCCGTCTGAAGGACACTTTTGATACCCGTACCTCAGCAGAGATCAAAATGAGATTTTATGGGTGCAAGCAGCGGGCCCAAGACAGTATAAGAGACTATGCTTTGAATTTGCAGGAGGCCCTGGGAGCGATTAAACAGGCAGACCCTGACAGTGTGCGGAATGCAGATGAACTGTTGACTGAGCAATTCATTGAGGGTCTGCTGTCCAACGCCCACCGAACCCAGTTACGTGCAATGCCCTTGCAGAACCCTGGGTTAGACTTTGCAAAGTTCAAAGACAGGGCCATCCGGGTGCTCCGAGAACCGGCACCGGGTAGCGCTGTAACCCACCGGTGCCCTGCTATTACCTATCATCAGGAGGCGGCGCCCTTGTCTGCAGAGCCTGTGGGAGCTGGTGCGCAGGCTTTGGATAAAGACCCGGCTGCAGACCTGCACCATCAGGTCCAAGAACTGACCAAAAGCGTTGCCGCATTAACCAGGACTGTGCAGTCGTTACAGGTATCCTCTCCAGGAAGGATCAAGCTGGCCACCAGTCCGGAGGACGTCCCGTGGCGCCGACAGAGGAGGATCCCATCGTCCAGAGGAAGACCCAGCGACAGATACAACGAGGACGGGCAACCCATCTGCCGCCGCTGCAATCAACCCGGACATATGGCAAGGTACTGTCATTTAAACGGGCACAACCTGGGGCAGAGGGCCAATCCCCAGGCATAAGATCATCAGGCCCATCGGACTGGCGTGATAAATACATAGGAGGACGTCCAGTCTTGCCTGTGGTACTGGATGGCATTCCTATGAGTGCCCTACTAGACACCGGGTCACAGGTAACTACCATCCCTTATGTGCTCTTTAAGCGGTACTGGAATGACTCGGACATAACCCGCTACCCAGATGACGACCTGAGTATCATCGCCAGCAATGGTCAGCCCGTGCTGCAGGTGGGATTCAAAGAGGTGACCATTAAAATCGGTAAGGTCGAACTGGCGGCACAAGGACTGATTATTGTGGACATTGATCGTCGTGAAAGTCACCCTAAAATAACCTTGGGTACTAACGTTATTGAGAATTGCCTTTCAGAAGTAATTGCCATTTTACAGCAGGTTGCGATGAACGCCAGCTCCGGCCAGCAGCGGGTCCTACAAAAGGAGATCCGGGCACTGATGAAACGGCAACAGGTAGAACTGTCGGGTGGTGAGATTGGTAGCGTTAGGATGAGTGATCCCTATCGCCATGCCCCCAAAGAGTGAGATGATGATCTGGTGCCGGGCAGCTATTGGTCTGAGAGGTAGAGACTACCAAGCAATGGTAGAACCCGTCTACTCCGACAGTAGGCCCACCATTTTGACAGCACGGGGGCTGGTCGATGTACGCCATGGGAGGGTACCCGTCCGCATCATAAATATCGGGTAGAGAGAAGTATACTTGCCCCGGTATGCCACGCTAGCCAAATTGTTCACCATAAACCAAAATTCTGTAAAGGCCGTAGAACCCTTGCCTCCATCTCAACCAGAGGAAGGTAACGGCTCTAAGAAACAAATGGAGGACTGATGTCAGCAGCTGCATTTGGGTACTGACTCCACTCCCTCACACCAAAAACAAGGAGTCTACCGGGTGGTTCAGGAGTACGAAAGAGTCTTTAGTAAACACCCGCTAGACTTCGGGCGAGTATAGGGGGTAGAACATCACATCCCCACAGGAGACCATCCACCCATAAAGGAAAGATACCGACTTGTACCCTCTGCACACTATCAGCATGCAAAGGGGATGTTGTGAGACATGAAGGAGGCTGGGGTAATCAGGGACAGCTGTAGCCCCTGGCAGCTCCACTAGTTCTAGTGAAAAAGAAGGACAACACAATGAGAATGTGCGTAGACTACAGAAAGGTCAACCGTATCACACACAAAGATGCGTACCCGTTACCTAGGATAGAAGAATCTTTAGCTGCATTAATATCTGCTAACTTCTTCTCCACTTTGGATCTTACTAGCGGGTACTGGCAGGTTCCTGTAGCAGAGGCGGACAAGGAGAAGACTGCGTTCACCACCCCGATGGGTCTCAGCGAATTCAACTGTATGCCGTTCGGGCTCTGCAACGCACCAGGAACCTTCCAGCGGTTGATGGAATGCTGTCTGGGACACCGGAATTTCGAGACGGTCCTATTATACCTGGACGATGTCATCGTTTATTCCAAAACCTACGAGGACCATCTGAAACACCTGGCCGAGGTGTTTGATGCCCTGGCAAGCTACGGCCTAAAGGTGAAACCCTCCAAGTGTCATCTGCTGAAACCAAAGGTACAGTACCTGGGACACGTGGTGAGTGCCGACGGAGTGGCTCCCGACCCCGATGAGATACCCGTGATTAAGGACTGGCCAAGACCCTCCAACATAAAGGAAGTGCGGCAGTTCCTCGGGTTGGTAGGCTACTACCGAAGATTCATTCCCGGTTTCACCAAAATGGCAGCTCCTATGCAGGACCTCCTGATAGGTCAATCCAGGAAGGCCAAAAACCAGAAGCCACCCTTCAGGTGGGAAAAGCTGGAAGAGGAGTCCTTCAGCCAGCTGAAGATGGCCCTCACGGGGGATGAAATCCTGGCTTACCCTGACTACAGCCAGCCCTTTATCCTCCACACGGACGCGAGCAACATCGGGCTAGGAGCCGTACTGTCCCAGATCCAGCAGGGGAGAGAACGGGTAATCGTTTATGCCAGCCGAAAACTACGGCCCACAGAGAGAAACCCTGAGAATTATAGCTCATTCAAGCTAGAGTTCCTGGCAGTGGTGTGGGCAGTGACGGAACGTTTCAAGCATTACCTTGCCTCCTCCAAGTTTACCGTGTACACGGACAACAACCCGTTGACACATCTGGACACTGCGAAACTTGGTGCCCTGGAGCAGAGATGGATGGCCCGCCTGTCCAACTATGAATTCACCATCAAATACCGGGCGGGATGCTCAAATGCCAATGCAGACGCCCTGTTCAGGATGCCGAACTTACCAGACGGGGGGGAAGATCCAGAGGAACTGGAAGAGATCGAACTCCCTGCGTTCCACCGTCATGGGATTACCCAGTATTCCCACCGTGTAAGGGACAGGCACTCTGCTACGTTCAATCCCTTACCCCACTACAGCTGGGCAGAGACTCAAGACAGTGACCCCGCAGTCCGTCTGGTGAAGGAAATGCTGACACAGGCTGATGCCCGCCTAGACCCAGACGCCCCGGAGGAGACCAAACAGCTGTGGAAGGAGAAGAGTAAACTGTTTCTCGACAAGGGGAAGCTGTGCCGGAGAACTGTCAACTCCCGGACACATGAGCTGACCTGGCAGGTAGTGGTCCCGAGACGGGACACGGCTATGGTCCTGGAGGCATACCACGACGGAGCAGGGCACTTCGGATGGAAGAAGCTGGAGTTCCTGTTGCGTGACCGGTTCTTATGGGTAGACATGAGAGGGGCCATTGAGAGATGGTGCAGAGACTGCGGCCCGTGCAACCTGAGGAGGAAGGACCGTGCCAGCCAGAAGACCCCCCTGCAGCCCATCATCACGAAGCAACCACTAGAACTGGTAGCTCTGGACCATGTGAAGCTGGCTCCGAGTAGGTTCGGGTACGTCTACGCCCTCACCATCGTAGACCACTACTCCCGGTTCCTGGTGGTGGTCCCTGTCAAGGACTTAACGGCTCAAACAGCAGCTAGAGCCTTCCAGCAGCACTTCTGCCGTCCACACGGGTATCCGGAGCAAGTGTTGACTGACCAAGGTCCAGCCTTCGAAGCAGAGGTCTTCCAGGAGTTCTGCAACTTGTATGGCTGCAAGAAGTAAGGACAATGTCTTACCACCCCCAAACCAACGGGCTGTGTGAGAAAATGAACAATATCGTCATTGATCTCCTCAAGACGTTGCCCCTGGAAGAACGCAGCCTGTGGCCGGAGAAGTTGCCAGACCTGATTGACTTGTACAACCACATCCCCGTAGGTTCCACTAACCTGATGCGCGCAAGACCAGGTAAGCTGCCAATTGACCTGGAGATGGGAGTCCTGACACCTGAGGACACCTCGCCAGAAGCAGACTGGGACACGGAACGGCAGCAGCAGTATGGGAAAGTACAGGAGACCGTGGAGCGAAGTCTGTCTCAAGCAAGAGGAAGGCAAGAGAGGACTTATAACCAACATGCTACCGCTGTTCCCCTGGCACCTGGAGAACAGGTCTTGAAGAGGAAGAGACGGCTCCACAAGTTGGATGACCAGTGGGAGAAGGACCCGTACACCGTACTGCCCTCAAGCCATGAGAACCCAAAAGTATGTATCATCAGTTAGGATGGAGGAGAGACCACGGCTGGAGAATCAAAAATGTAATGTGAATTTGCCTGTAAATTGCAAATACTGAAAATGGTTTGTGTTTTTGTTGCCTGTTTATTGATTATGTTTCTCTAGTTACCCTGCAGGTTTATTTGGACTGACAGGTTATGGACGCTGAGTAACCGGAACTACATTGTAAATAGTTGCACTTGGTGCCTCTTGCGAAGACGGCCACGGAAGAAAAACCTGTCTGGCGTGGTCCCGTGTGGTCCAGTAGTTCGCTTCGCCTTGCAGCCACGCCCAGGGCCAACGTTTGGGGTTTGCTTTGGACAGGTCGCCTACTCTGTTCTAAGACTTCACCTTGGGTGATATGGACACCCGGTTACGGAAATGCCGTGACCATCAAGACAAAATGTACTTTTTCCTGTTATTGTTTATACCCTGTTATATTATGTTTCAAAAATGTCTTTAGTCCCGGAGGACTTAATTTCACTAGGGGGGAATGTGGCACCCAGGGGTCTGGTTACCACAGTAATAGAAATATTACGTCTGAGAGCAAGTGGGAGCCCTTAAACATGCAACACCTCCTGTCCCAGACCAGATAGGGGAGAAACCTGCCCTATATAAACTGGATCTGGGGCGGGGTTAGTTCAGTTAGAGCTTGGAGTGAAGTTCCAGACACAGGGAAAGCAACAGCTAGGAGCTCTGTAGGAGCAGGAGCTGAGTGCCAGGGACTGGAAGCAGATATTGCTCGTCCTGGCTGAAGACACTACGACCGGACGACGGAGTCCGAGGCTGTGAGGACTTATATATCCAGCAGCAGAAACCAGACGGCAGGGGATTTCAGGTCCTCTGGCCATAGGAAGCCCGGAGGCACAGTCACACACACAAGGGACCGGTACCGCCATCGAGGAGCGGAAGCTACCAGAGGGTCCAAGTCACCAGCCATACGGGTGAGCACCACACGGTATACTCAGGGACGTGGGCTACTTCCACTCGCTTACAGCAAGGTAGCCAGGAAGAGTGCAGATAGACGGGGAGGCCTACAACTCCACCTGGCCAGGGGAATTCCTGTTTGTTCACAGACTGACCAGGCCCCTTTTGCTAGCCAGTACTCCCGGGAGGGTCTGCCTTATCATCATCAGTAAAGACCCTGAACTGCACTGCAAAGACTCTGAGTCGTTCCTGCTTCATCCGTGCACCATCACTCCCATCATCCACACTCACTGCCCTGAGGCTATACTCCTCCCGTGGGGGGTTGTCCCATCTTCTGCTGCGCACACCACACCAGCCTCAGCGGTCTGCCTCGCAGCGGCGGTACACCCTGACCGCAATCCACGGGTGGCGTAGTCGGACATTAAATCATAAAAACCCTATAAAAGATTGCCACTGGTCTGACCACCCTGGGCCACGGGACCGGGACACCACCACGGAGACTACAACCCCCAGAGACCCGTCTCCGGGTAACCCACACACGTGCACACATGGCCCAGGGGGCGCGTCACGAGCTCCAGCCAACAGAGGGTCCTCCAGAAAGAGATAAGAGCCCTGATGAGACGGCAACAGGTAGAACTGTCTGGTGGTGAGATCGGTAGCGTGAGGATGAGCGACCTGTTCACCATTGCCATGCCCCCCAAAAGTGAAATGATCTGGTGTCGGACTGCAATCGGGTTAAGAGGGAGAGACTACCAAGCCATGGTAGAACCCGTGTACTCGGACAGCAGGCCCACCATTTTGACAACCCGGGGGGTGGTTGATGTCCGCCATGGAAGGGTGCCCGTCCGGATCTTAAACATTGGGGAAAGGGAAATACACTTGCCCCGGTACGCTACACTAGCCAAATTGTATACTGTTGAACACAATGCTGTCAGGGCCGTGGAACCCTTGCCTCCATCTCCCCAGGCGGAGGGTAATGGCTCCCTGAAACCCGAGGAGGACTGGTGCCAGAAACTCCACATGGGTGCTGACTCCACTCCCTTGCACCAAAAACAAGGAGTCTACCGGGTGGTTCAGGAGTACGAGAGAATCTTTAGTAAGCACCCGCTAGACTTCGGCAGAGTGAAAGGGGTAGAACACCACATCCCCACGGGGTGCCACCCACCAATAAAAGAGAGATACAGACCTGTACCCCCCGCACACTATCAGAATGCAAAGGGCATGCTGAGAGAAATGAAAGAAGCCGTGGTCATTAGAGACAGCTGTAGCCCCTGGGCAGCCCCCTTGGTTCTGGTAAAAAAGAAATATGGTACTATGAGAATGTGCGTGGACTATAGACAAGTCAATCGTATCACCCATAAAGACGCATACCCGTTGCCTAGAATAGAGGAGTCTTTGGCCGCACTAAAATCAGCTAATTTCTTCTCTACTTTGGACCTTACTAGCGGGTACTGGCAGGTTCCTGTGGCAGAGGCTGACAAGGAGAAGACCACCTTCACCACCCCGATAGGATTAAGTGAATTCAACTGTATGCCCTTCGGGCTCTGCAACGCACCCGGGACCCTCCAGAGGCTGATGGAATGCTGCCTTGGGCACCGAAACTTTGAGACTGTCCTACTTTACTTAGACGACGTGATTGTATATTCGAAGACCTACGAGGACCATCTAAAACACCTGGCAGAGGTGTTCGAAGCCCTGGCAGGCTATGGCCTGGAAGTGAAGTCCTCAAAGTGTCACCTGTTGAAACCGAAGGTACAATACCTGGGGCACGTGGTGAGTGCTGAGGGAGTAGCCCCCGAGCCCGACAAGGTTACAGCCATCAAGAGCTGGCCAAGCCCCTCTAACATCAAAGAAGTGAGGCAATTCCTCGGGTTGGTAGGCTACTACCGAAGGTTCATCCCCGGGTTCACTAAGATGGCAGCTCCAATGCAGGACCTCCTGATAGGTCAGTCTAAATCCAGAAGTCACAAGCCACTCTTCAAGTGGGACAAGTTGGAAGAGGATTCCTTCCGCCAGCTGAAATGGCCCTCATGGGGGATGAAGTTCTGGCCTACCCTGATTATGGCCAGCCTTTTATCCTCCACACCGATGCCAGTAATGTGGGGCTAGGAGCCGTACTGTCCCAAAACTAACAGGGCAGAGAAAGGGTGATTGCGTACGCCAGCCGGAAGCTGAGGCCCACTGAAAGAAACCCGGAGAATTACAGCTCCTTCAAGCTAGAATTCTTGGCAGTGGTGTGGGCCGTCACAGAACGATTTAAACATTACCTAGCCTCCACAAAGTTCACTGTGTACACGGACAACAACCCGTTGACACACCTGGACAATGCAAGACTTGGTGCCCTGGAACAGCGGTCGATGGCCCGGCTATCAAATTATGACTTCACAATCAAATACTGGGCAGGCAGAACCAACGCCAATGCAGACGTCCTATCAAGAATGCCCCACCTGCCCGAAGGAGAAGAAGACTCGGAAGAGCTGGAGGAAGTAGAGCTCCCTGCGTTCCACCGGTATGGGGCCACTCAGTATTCTCACCAGGTAAGAGACAAAGACCTAACCACCGTCATGTTCAATCCCTTGCCCCACCACGGCTGGGCTGAAACGCAAGATAGTGACCCTGCAATACGCCTGGTGAAAGACATGTTAACCCAGGCAGACGCTAGCCCTGGTCCGGACGCTCCAGAGGAAACCAAGCAGTTATGGAAGGAGAAAAGCAAGATATTCCTCTATGAAGGTAAGCTGTGCAGAAGGCTTGTCAACCACGGGACGCACGAGCTGACCTGGCAGGTAGTGGTCCCACGACGAGATGCAGCAATGGTCCTGGAGGCCTACCATGACAGGTCGGGACACTTCAGGTGGAAGAAACTGGAGTTCCTACTGAGAGAGCGGTTCTACTGGATCGGTATGAGAGGGGCCATAGAGAAGTGGTGCAGGGACTGCGGCCCATGTAACCTCAGAAGGAAGGACCGTACCAGCCAGAAGACACCCTTGAGGCCCATCATCACCAGGCAGCCTCTTGAGCTGGTAGCTCTGGATCTTGTGAAATTGGCTCCAAGCCGGTCGGGCTACGTCTATGCCCTGACAATAGTGGATCACTATTCCCGGTTCCTGGTGGTGGTTCCTGTTAAAGACTTGACAGCCCAAACAGGGGCCAGAGCCTTCCAACAACACTTCTGCCGTCCACACGGGTATCCGGAACAGGTCTTGACAGATCAAGGTTCAGCGTTCGAGGCAGAAATCTTCCAGGAGTTCTGCAACCTCTACGGCTTTAAGAAGATTCGGACAACGCCTTACCACCCGCAAACCAATAGATAGACTTATACAACCATATCCCGGTGAATGCTACAAACTGCACCCTGGTTTACCTGATGCGGGCAAGACCAGGTAAGCTGCCGATCAACCTGGAGATGGGAGTCCTGACACCCGAGGACACCTCCCCAGATGCGGACTGGGATACGGAACGGCGGCTACAGTACAAGAAGGTACAGGAGAGTGTGGAGAGGAGTCTGGCTCAAGTGAGAGAAAAGCAAGAGAGGCTCTTTAACCAACACGCCCCTGCTGGTCCTCTGGAACCTGGCGAGCAGGTCCTGAAGCGGAAGAGAAAGCTTCACAAGCTAGATGACCAGTGGGAGAGAGACCCGTACACAGTACTGCTGTCCAACCACGACAACGAGAAGGTATGAAAAATTACCAAGGATGGAGTAGAAACCACTAGCACCGTCTCCAGAGACCACCTAAAAAGGTGCCCCGAGCAACTACAGAGTGCAGGAGAAGATCAAGATGACCTTGAACCCGCAGAGGACAAGGAAGAAATGATCAGCACAGTTCTTGGAGAGTTTCCCCGGTCCTGGACTCGGATAAACGACGCAATAGTGGTACCCGTCCTACACTTCCTTCAACCAACCCAGCAGGAGACTACAGGAGAGCAGGAAGAACAAGAGGAACAAGCAGCCCCGGAGGCAGAAGAACCCATGCCAGCAGCCCAGGAGAGTCAACCCTCTGCTGACAGCGAGCCTGCCATGCCTGCGGTAAACCAAAGGGCCCGCAGACAGCTGCCTGCACTGCCTGTAAACCCAGCTAGTAGCTGTACCCTAAATGCTAGTGGGGAAAGCCAGGTTAGACCACCACCAGACAGTGGGTTACGCAGGTCAACCCGGAGCACTAGGGGTCAAATACCAGCTCGCTGGAGAATCTAAATGCAAAGTATATATTTAATGTTTTATGTTTGTTACCTCGTTATTAATAATGTTTTTCCAGTTTTTCCTAGTTCAATGGACTGACAGGTCATGGACACTAAATGGCCGGAACTGTCTTATAGATAGTTGCACCTGGTGCCCTCTTTCGAAGATGGCCACGGAAGAAAGACCTGTCCGGCGTGGCCTCCTTGAGGTCCAAAGTAGTTAGCTTTTACCTTGCCGCCACGCCCAAGGCCAGGAACTTGGGGTTTATAGGGACAGGTCCCCACACCGTGGAAGACTTCACCTTGTTGGGTGACATGGACACCCGGTCACAGAAGCGCCGTGACCTCAAGGACAAAATGTACTTGTATATATGTTATGTTATCATTTAAACCCTGTATTTGTGTTTACTGTTTAGTCCGGAGTACTAAATTTTACTAGGGGGGAATGTGTCACCCCAGGCCTGGATGCCACAAATATTGAAGGCTGTGTCTGAGAGCAGGAGGGAGGTTCCCTGGTTAGGGGCCATTAGCATGCAGCACCTCCTGTCCCAGGCCAGTAGGGGGAGCTGGCTGCCCCTATAAAAGCTGGAACTGGGGCAGGGTTAGAGAGACCAGAACCCACTTCTGAAGTGTCCAGAAGGGTTCTCAGAGAAGAGGGACAGGTCAGCAGCAGCTGAGGAGTCCGTGAGGCAGAGGAGAAACTGCAAGCCAGGGACAGAGGCGACGAGAGCCGGTCCTGGCCGAGAACCAATCTAACCAGACATTGGGGTCCGAGGCTGCTCCGGGTTATCAAGCCCAGCAGCAGAGAACCAACCCGCGAGGGATATCAGGTCCCTTGGCCTAAGAAGCCTGGAGGCTCCGCCACACAGAGGGACCAGTACCGCGAGGAGAAAGAAAAAGGTACCCAAGGCCCGAGTCGCAAGCCATACAGGCGAGAAATACACGGCCAGCTCAGGGACGTGGGCTATTACACCACGAAGAGGGGGATAGTCAGAAAGAGCAAAGAGAGAACGGTAGGCCTACACACTCACCCTGACCAGTGGGGCTCGCCCGAATGCTCTGACACGGGCTCTGAACTTTTACTATTGCGGCCGGCACTATCACCCCCAGCATCCACCTACACTGCCCTGAGGCTACACTCTTCCCGTGGGGAGTTATCCTACCCCTGTGCTGCACACCAACACCAGCCTCAGCGGTCTGCCTCGTAGCGGCGGTTATCTCTGACCGCAATCCACGGGTGGCGTAGTCGGACATTCACAAATCTATAAATAGACTGCCACAACATTTGGTCTGACCACCCTGAGCCACGGGATTGGGTTGCCACTACTACCCCCAGCATCATACAGAAGCCCGGTTCCGGGTACCCCACGGCCCAGGGGGCGAGTCACAGGACTGAGGGTGCCGATAATGACCAGACAACAAAAGAATGGCGGTTTCCTCTACCTTTACTTGAGGTTTGCTGGAGCAGACCGGGGCACTACTCACAGAAGGTAATGGAGATACGGGCGGCCTAGAAGCAATTTGGGGATCCACCTCGTCAGGTGGAGTTGTAGGCCTTCCTTCTACCCTGTCCTCTTTGGCCCTGCTGTCTTAAGCTATGCTGCGGCCCTCTTTCCTAAGCAATCATTAAATCCTCACCCGTATGGCAGGCAGCTCGAGCCTTTTTCAGGCATCACTCCGTCGTGGCGGCTCCAGGCTCTAGTATGCTGCTGAGCCACCGGGTGTTTGGTGGGGCCAGGAGACCTGCAGTCTCCTGCCCTCCGAATTTAGCTGTCGGGACTTCAGTACCCGAACAACCACGGCATCCGGTGTCCGGTTTCTGGCGCTTTTCTCTGGGGCGAGCTTGGTCACAGCTCCCCTCCCCAGGTTCCCTCTCATCTCTCTCCTGTCTCCAA
Organism: Phyllobates terribilis; assembly: GCF_046119375.1. Taxonomy (NCBI): domain Eukaryota; kingdom Metazoa; phylum Chordata; class Amphibia; order Anura; family Dendrobatidae; genus Phyllobates; species Phyllobates terribilis. Next base: position 35,549,307 of record NW_027362761.1, on the reverse strand, counting down.
CTGACTTTTCTCACTCCAACCGACTTTTCTAAACCTCGCCTCCAGGCTCCAATTTAAAGGGGAAGCTCCCCTGAAACTGGGTTAGAGCTCCCCCTTCTGGTCTGGAGCCAGGAAATGTGTTGGATGCTGGTGTTACCTGATAAGGGGACCCCTCATTGCTTCTAGGCATGGCATCACCCCCTGTGAGGGAGGCAATGCCAATGTGGCAACCGGACTCCTGGGGTGCCACACCTGAAATGCATTAACATACTGAGCTATGGTCTGACTTTCCCCTTGGACCCGCTGGAACAACCGCATGTGGAGGTGTCCTAGGTCCGTGGTGCATATCCTTCAAGATTTTTATCACCTTATCCACAGTGTCACAGTCCCTAGGTGGGACGTACATAACCATCTGTCAGGCCTCCCCTTCAAGAGAGCTAACTCGGCCTGAATGGAAGGGGTCAGGAGATACATGCACAACATGCTTTTCAGCCTCTCTACCCAGTCCTACAGTGAGACGCTGCTTCCCGTGAACTTGGGAAGATTTCTGAGCATAGCCCCCAAGGGTATATGTCCCCTGACAGCCTCGGTCCCGGACTGGTCTGCCATCTCTGTGTCTGAATGTTTCATACTGCCGACTACGCCAAATGTAATGTAGGTGTCTGGATGCAATGCACAGATAACACAAGGCAACGACAGTCGGTGATCTATACAACTCTTATTTAAATGCAGTGGTAATTTTACATTGATTTAAAGTAACGCTGAACAATTAGTTATAATAACAAAGCAAATCAACAATGAAACGAATAACAATAAGCTTGAAATATCAAATAAGGTCTTTCCCTAGATAATGTTAATGTTCCCTTAACAAAGGTTGTGCACCCATTCGTGGATGTCACCACATAAGTTCTCTGTCCCGATCTGGCCCTAGCGGGGGTCAGCGGGTTTTCCCGCTAGGCTGCAAGTCTCTCTCTGACATAGTCTATCAAAGCCCGTTGAGCCTCCCACGCACTATCCGGTAGCCTCCCAACCTGTTGTCCTAGTCCCAGCCGACCCCGGCACCGTAGGTGATAGCTGGAAGTGACGGCCCTGCTCACATATGCTGTCCCTCTGCAATCGCAGGCATGCCTCTCCTCTCGCAGTCTCCTCGTGGATCTTCTCGGATTGACCATCAGCGGAAGTCTCTTGGGCTTGGGGCGGAATGGAATAAGCCTTGGCTCGTGGCAGGCAACATCTGGTCTCTGAAGCTTAACCAGCGTAGGGCACAGATCCTGGTCCTGACTGTGGGACTCAGACACCCCAGTCGGACCCTGACTGTGGGATTATCATACTTTGCAGGGGGGTAGTCTAATTTCATCATAATGTGCATGTGGGGGGGTACTGTGAAGGAATTCACTGTGGGGGTATCATACTGTGTTTGGGGGGGCACTTTTGTTGGCATCATACTTTACGGGGGACATGAAAGGGGTATTTTAGTGCATGGGAACACTAAGGGGCTTCAATATGAGCAAAATTAATTTTTAAGGGCTGCAAAGTTATGTGATATGCTTTTCTGTGACCCTGATGAATATAATTTTTTTGGGGGTGGTAAAGCGCAAATGCAGTATGGAGCAATATAGGGGGCCATTACGCAGTATGGAGAAATCCATGGGACCATTATGCAGTATGAAGCAATCTATCTGTCAGAGGCCGCACGATGACGCGTACAGTACTGGGGCCCGGGGGTGGGGACGAAGGCCTGCTATGGGGCCTGCCCTGGCATCGGCGCCCCCTCCTCAAATACTTACCTCTCCCGTTCCCAGCAGCTTCAGTGTCTTCAGCGTCAGCGTCTTCTGACTCTGCCATCACTACCGTGCGCCCTCTGTCTTAAGCACTGCCAAGTTAGAAGATGCGCTGAGTACACTGGACCTGCAGGGAATGGAAGAGGTGAGTATTTGATTTTTTTTAATGTATGCAGCATTATATGAAGGCTAGCAGCCAGTATACAGTATGGGGCAATCTATGGGCCCATTATACTTATGGAGCAATCTATGGGGCCATTAAAGCATGGAGCAATCTATGGGGCCATTATACTTATGGAGCAATCTATGGGGCCCATTATACTTATGGAGCAATCTAGGAGGTCATTATACAGTATGGAGCAATCGATGGGGCCATTATGCAGCATGGAGCAATCTATAGGGCCATTATGCAGCATTGAGCAATCTATGGGCCCATTATACTTATGGAGCAATCTAGGGGGTCCATTATACTTATGGAGCAATCTATGTGGCCCATTATACTATGGAGCAATCTATGGGGCCATTATACAGTATGGAGCAATCTATGGGGCCACTATGCAGCATGGAGCAATCTATGGGGCCATTATGCACTATGGAGCAAGTTATGGGGCCATTATGCAGAATGGAGCAATCTAGGGGGCCATTATGCAGTATGGAGAAATCCATGGGACCATTATGCAGTACGGAGGAATCTATGGGGCCATTATGCAGTATGAAGCAATCTGTCGCACAATGACGCCTACAGCCTTTGATTGGCCGGCTGCTTTTCAATGTTACTGCCATGTGACGTCAGCCTGCGGCCTGTCACAGAGCAGAGTGTCCGGTCACTGCAGCAGTTGGCCGCCATTTTAATGACCATGCCGAATATGAAGGTGTGGCGCCCAGCTGTGCTTGGTACCACAGATCCTAGAGGGGTGCATTAACGGATTTCTCCACAAGAGGCCCCCACAGCATACACACACCTCCACCTTCCACCTCAGACCACAAGAGGGAGCCCGATAGGGATATAAATAGGGAAGGTGGAGCTAGGCAGCTCAGTGATTCAACAGTTCCTGCTCAGACACAGAAGGAGTCAGTGTTCAGTCTGCAGAGAGACAGGATGTAGCTGCACGCAGGCTGCTGTGTGAGGCAAGCTAGGCCTCCAGCAGCCCTGAAGCCTAGTGAGGGCCCGAGCGGGGCCGAAGGCAAGTGGAAGAGAGTAACATAGGGGGCTGAGGAGCTTTACAAGCTCACCCCAGAAGCATATACTGGACACCGGGTCCGAGTCTACGTGGATCTTCATGACCAGTAGAAAACAACTGGAACCCCTGGCGAACTACATGTCTCAGGATCACCAAAAGCTGATACGTACCAGGGTCAGGAATCACGGAGACCCCAGAGAATAGGGAGAGTGATCTCCAACAGAAGGCCCTATCACCAAGTCAGCAGGTGCAGAATAGAAACCAAGTTAGGCCTAGCTCCAGGTAGGTCAGAAACTTACTACAGAGAGGCAAGAAACAGGAGGCCCTACACCCGCTCACTGGGGAGAATCTGGACATGCACCCCTCACCCTACAGTGCTCAGGGACGTGACTAAATTTCCATCTGTAAAAGGTACTGAAGTGACTTTGCTGTGTGCTCCTATTCTTGCTCTGACCCGGCTGAGTCCCCTCTGTCCTGCATCCCCCCTCCTACGCTGCCCTGAGGCCCTGCTCCATCTGTGGGGATCGATACCACCTAAGCTGCCACAACACCGGCCTCAGTGGACTGTTGAAGCGCTGGTGATCCTCACCAGACACCACAGGTGGCGTCACGAACATTTACAAACCTATTATCCCAATATACATTCCCCTCTTTTCAGTTGTCCGCCCTGGGCCACGGACCGGGCCAGCCACCGTGATATCCCCGAAGCATCTGAGGGCCCGGCTGCCGAGTACCCCACGGCCCCGGGGGCGCGACAACAGCATAAGAGGATGCCGGGGGAGCGCAGGAAGGTGAGCAGAATCTTTTTTTTTCCTTCCTCAATGATTGGGCAGGGTAGTGGACATATGGGCTTACATAGGGGCCTACGATGGGGACATTATAACTGGAAGGAACCCAGAATGGGGAAATTTTTACTGGAAGGGGCGCAGGATGGGGACATTATTACTGAAAGGGGCCCAGGATGGGGACATTATTACTGGAAGGGGCCCAGGATGGGGACATTATTAAAGTGGACATAGATGGGGACAACATAGGAGCATAGGATGGGGACACTAAATAAAGGGGCCCAGGATCTGGGACCTTATTATATAAAGGGGTGACATAATTACTGTATGGGGATCAGGATGAGGAACATACATTATTGATTTATGGTGGCAAGTGGGGACATAATTACAGTAGGGGCCAATCAGGGAACATTATTACTGGTGTAATTTAATTTACTTTTGAGGATACTGTCTTCCATGGGGAGTAACAAAAGGGAGATCCTGTTACTGTGCAGGGCGGCACTATGTCACTTTTTTTCTTCATCTTACAAAGCGTAGAAGTCAGGGAAAAAAATGCGAAATGTGCTCTAGAAGTGATCAGCTATAGATAGCTGTGTCATATTTTCAGCAGAGACGAGTCCTGGCTGGAAGAAATGAGGGTGGTCTGCGCTGGATGAATAAGAAAAGCGAAGATGAAGGACTTCAACTACAGACATCACTGGTGAGTCAGTGTGTTACCTGTACACTGATACTATTTATTTATTTATTTTACTCACTTATATAGCACCATTAATTCCACAGCCCTTTACAGACATTATTGACACTGTCCCCATTGGGGCTCACAATCTAAATTCCCTATCAGTATGTCTTTGGAATGTGGGAGGAAACTGGAGTACCCGGAGGAAACCCACACAAACTCCTTGCAGATGTTGTCCTTGGTGGGATTTGAAACAAGGACCCCAGCGCTGCAAAGCTGCAGTGCTAACCACTGAGCCACCGTGCTGTAGACTATATACTATGTACAGAGCTCCTGTGTATAATGGCACTGGTGATCACTGTATTAACTGTACACTATATACAGAGCTCCTGTGTAATGATCAGTATTGTAGTATTCGGTCACTATGTGGTGTTAATATGTGATCTGGTCATGGTGTGGCGGTATTTGTTCCTTGTATGTGGTATTATTTGGTCACTATGCGGTGGTAATATGTGGTCCGGTCATGGTGTGGCAGTATTTGTTCCTTGTATGTGGTATTATTCAGTCACTGTGTGGTGATAATATGTGATCTGGTCATGTTGTGATGGAATTTATCCCTTGTATCTGGTATTATTTGGTCACTGTGTGGTGATAATATGTAGTCTGGTCACAGTGTGGTGGTATTTGTTCCTTGTATGTGGTATTATTGGTCTTGGTATAGTGGACTGTTGTGTATGAAGGTTTCTTGTTCTCTCTGATATCAATAATGGGAAGATTCTTGATTTCCAATACAGGTTAAATACTTAGATGTTTAACCCCCCCTGTCCTGTGATTATTACACAGTAGCAAATATGCACTTACAGGTATTCTACGGTGAAAACAAGTAATCACCTAGCCTAAGGCCACATTCACACTAACAGCCTTTGTAAGCCAAAACCAGGAGTGGGTGATAAATACAGAAGTGGTGACGTGTTTCTATTACACTTTTCCTCTGATTGTTCCACTCCTGGTTTTGGCTTACAAATACTGAGGTAAAATACTGACCAAATACTGAACGTGTGAATGTGGCCAAAAGATAAGTGATGTTATTGATTGGTGGGGGTCTGACTGCTGGGACCCAGTCTATCTGCAGAATGTGGGGCTTTTATCCCCATTAGTATGGAGCGTTATGTACGACTCGACCACTGATCCATTCATTCCCTCTGTAGCATCGGCGTCTCTGCCCCTTGCTAGGCAGAGACGCTGTCCCTCTAACCTCCCTGCTCCTGGCGCGGCGTCCTCTAGCGCTTCTCTCCCCGCTTCTTCCGGCACGCGCTCCTTCCCCGGCTGTGTGCTTAGGGCGCGCGCGCTCCCCCTCTCTTAAAGGGACCGCGCGCGCCGTCCTAAGGAGTCCCCGGCCAATTGCTGGAGGACCTCTCATATATAAGGCACCTCCTCCAAAATGGAGGTGGCCGAGCAAAGTTGTTTGCACTGTGTCTGATCTGTGCTTCAGCCCTCAGGTCCCGCTGCTAGCCTGACTTCTCGTCCTGCCTGCCAGCCTATTATCTGCCCGTTACCTGCCAGCCTGCTCACCTGGAGCGCTCACCTGTTACCTGCCGGTTGCCTGCCTTGGCTATCTGTCCGCTCACCTGGGAACATCCGCCTGCCTTGTCTGTCAGACCGCTCACCTGGGAGCGCCCACCAGTAACCTGCCTCGTCTGTCTGGCCGCTCACCTGGGAGCACCCGCCTGTTACCTGCCTCGTCTGTCCGCTCACCTGGGAGCGCCCACCTGTTACCTGCCAATTACCTGCCTCGTCTGTCTGCCCGCTCACCTGGGAGCGCCCACCTGTTACCTGCCGGTTACCTGTCTCGTCTGTCTGCCGGCTCACCTGGGAGCACCCACCAGTTACCTGCCAGTTACCCGCCTCGTCTGTCTGCCCGCTCACCTGGGAACACCTGCCTGTTTCCTGCCAGCCTGCCTGGAGACCCTGCTGTCACTTGTTGTGACCACCTTCCTGGTAAACCTAAAGACTGCTACTTGCTCTGCTTTCTCGAACTGTGACCACCTGTCTGCTACCAGAGACTTCCGCCTGCTTGCCGTGTCCATCTGCCATACCGGTCAGTCCCAGCCATCTGACCCGTGGGAGCCACCTGCACTCTTACAAGGTCGTCCGCAGAGTAGCACCTGGTCCCTCAGCCCGGATCCTCCCTGGTCACGGTGTCGTTGCTGCCATACGACCAGGGCCGGTTCGGGTGGATACTTAGTCACGCCCCTCTGGGTCCCTCCTTGCACCTCGGCACAGAGGCTCCACCACCCGGACCCGTAACAGTTTGCTCGGGCCATGGAACCCGGGGGCACCCAAGCTCCCTCGCTCTATGACCTATACCAGGAAGTCTCCCGTCAGAGATCCCAGCAGGAGTCCATCCTGAACCACCTGCGGAATGTCAACTCCCGCCTGGACACACTGACTGCTCCACCTGCAATCACCGCAAGTCGCACGACTCGCACCTCGGCAGCGCCGCTGCCCACCAATACCATGGCATCCTGCCCCGGACCCCGGCTTTCTGCACCTCCTCGTTTCGGAGGCGACCCCGCTCAAGCTCGGGGCTTCATAAACCAGTGCACCCTGCACTTTGAACTCTTGGCTCACCAGTTTATCTCCGACCGGGCCAAAGTGGCATTCATCATGTCCCATCTCACTGGGGAGGCACTGGCATGGCTTAACCCCCTGTGGGAGAGAGGGGACCCCCTGGTGTCTGACCTGTCGTCTTTCCTCACTGCTTTCCGGAGAGTCTTCGATGAACCGGGATGAAAGACCTCATCTGCCTCCGCTCTGCTACGTCTCCGCCAAGGAAGTCTCACCGTGGGCCAATATGCCATATGGTTCCGCACCCTCGCTTCTGAGCTTGCCTGGGATAACGAGGCCCTGGTGTCCATCTTCTGGGAGGGTCTTTCCGGTCGGATTAAAGATGAGCTCGCCGGTCGGAACATTCCTACCACCCTGGATGACCTGGTGTCGCTGGCTACCCGGATTGACATCCAGTTTCAGGAACGCACCAAAGAGACCACCTGTGAGAGAAGGTTTCCCCGCCTAGCTCCTACTTTCCAGAGACCTGTCTCCTCTTCTGTCACTCCCCGGGCGCACTCACCCGAGCCCATGCAGATCGACCAGACCAAGATGGTCAAATCTCGCCAAGGCTCACGCCGAGCTGTTTCTATTGTGGCAGTAAGGAGCACCTGATCCGTTCCTGCCCGGAGAGGCCGGGAAACTCCAGTGTCTAGGACCGCTCGGAGAGGTCGCCCTAGACAAAAGTAAGTCCTCTCCAACCCTGTCTTTGTCTGTATCTAGCTCCTGGGGAGAGAACCGTCACTTTGAACTCGCCCACCTGGATTCTGGATCCGCTGGAAACCTCATCACCCAATTCCTGGTTGAGAAATACCGTATTCCCACCAAGTCTCTGGCTGAACCTTTGTCAGTCGCCTCCGTGGATGGAAGACTCCTTCCGGTGACCATCCTGCTCGTCACGGAACCTGTAACCCTGCAGGTGGGAATGCTGCACTCTGAGGTAATCTGAGGTAATCTCCTTCCATGTGTTGCCCGGACTCTCCCACTCCCTATTGCTAGGTCTACCTTGGCTCCAGACACATGAACCCGTGTTGAACTGGCATTCCGGTGAAGTACTCCGGTGGGGCCGGCCGCTCTGCCATAAGACCTGCCTGGTTCCGGTTCGTCCGGTTCGTCCTCCACCTACCCCAGCTAATTTACCAGGTCTTCCGGCTCCTTACTGGCCCTATGCTGACGTCTTCGGTAAAAAGGAAGCAGAGACATTGCCACCTCATAGGCCATATGATTGCCCGATCGACCTGGTACCTGGCGCCACTCCGCCCCGTGGGCGTATTTATCCGTTGTCTGCGGCTGAAACCCGGGCCATGTCTGAGTATATAGAGGACAATCTGGCCAGGGGATTCATCCGGAAGTCTACTTCCCCGGCTGGAGCTGGATTCTTCTTTGTCAAAAAAAGGATGGCTCGCTACACCCCTGTATTGACTATAGAGGACTCAATCAGATCACGGTTAAAAATAAATACCCTCTTCCGCTCATCTCTGAGTTATTTGATCGCCTTAAAGGCGCCAGGATCCTTACCAAGCTGGATCTACGTGGAGCGTATAACCTGGTCCGTATCCGTCAAGGAGACGAGTGGAAAACGGCATTTAATACCCGGGACGGACACTATGAGTACCGTGTGATGCTCTTCGGCCTCTGCAATGCTCCCACTGTCTTCCAAGAACTGGTCAACGACATCTTCCGTGACCTTCTTTACTCCTGCGTGGTGGTATACCTGGACGACATCTTGGTCTTCTCTCCGGATCTTCCCACACACCAGAGGGATGTTCGTCAGTTCCTGCTTAGGCTCAGGCAGAACCACCTCTATGCTAAATACGAGAAGTGCCTTTTTGAGCAGACCTCTCTTCCATTTCTAGGCTATGTTATCTCCCAGACAGGTTTGCGAATGGATCCCGAGAAGCTCTCTGCTGTCCTAAAGTGGCCCCGTACGGAGGGCTTGAAGGCGATACAGCGATTCCTGGGCTTCGCTAATTACTATCGTCTCTTCATTCCTCACTTCTCGTCTCGGACTGCTCCCATATCTGCGCTCACCCGTAAGGGAGAGAATCCCAAGGTATGGCCACCCGAAGCTGAGGAGGCCTTCCTTTCCCTGAAGCAAGCCTTCTCCTCTGCCCCTGTGCTGCACTGTCCGGACTGCAACAAACAGTTCTACCTGGAGGTTGATGCTTCCTCCTCTGGAGCCGGAGCGGTGCTCACCCAAAAGTCTTCATCCGGGAGAATGGTAACCTGCGGCTTTTTCTCCAAAATCTTCTCCTCCTCTGAGCGCAATTACTCCATAGGAGACCGAGAAATGCTGGCCGTCAAATTGGCACTGGAAGAGTGGTGCTATCTTCTTGAAGGGGCTCTATACCCGGTGATCATCTACACGGATCACAAAAACCTGGCATATCTCCAAAATGCCCAGAGACTTAATCCACGTCAGGCCCGGTGGTCTTTGTTTTTTGCCCGCTTCGATATCATCCTTCATTTCCGCCCGGCGGACAAGAATGTCTAAGCTGATGCCTTGACCCGATCCTTTCTGTCCTCCGACCAAGAGGAGGAGCCTATGCACATTATCGCCCCCTCCAAGGTGATGAATGTGGCCCCCTCGGATTTGACTCGTCTACCACCCGGCAAGACATTCATGGTGGCTCCTGACCGTGAGAAGGTTCTTCGCTGGGGTCATTCTTCTAAACTAGCTGGCCAAGCCGGCCAAAAGAAGACCTTCCTACTCATTTCCCGGCATTACTGGTGGTCTACCCTGCGTAAGGATGTGGTAGACTTCGTCTCTGCCTGCTCATCTTGTGGCCGCAACAAAGTTCCCAGACACTTACCAGCTGGTCATCTCCTGCCGCTTCCCATATCTGTTGGCAACACATCGCTATGGACTTCATTACCGATCTCCCTGTTTCTGCCGGGTGTACTGTCATTTGGGTGGTCGCGGACCGCTTTTCTAAAATGGCCCACTTCATTCCCCTGCCTGGTCTCCCGTCTGCACGAGAGCTGGCTAAGGACTTTATCCGCCATATCTTCCGTTTCCATGGCCTACCCCTCCACATCGTGTCGGATCGAGGGGTTCAGTTCACCTCACGCTTCTGGAGAGCCACATGTAAACTGCTGGACGTCACCCTGGATTTCTCCTCCACTTACCACCCTCAGTCCAATGGTCAAGTGGAGCGGCTCAATCAGATCCTTACCAGCTATCTCCGGCACTTTGTTAATGCCCACCATTCTGATTGGGTGGACCTCCTTCCTTGGACCGAATTCTCTTATAATAACCACGAGAGCGAATCCTCTTCCAAGTCCCCGTTCTTTATTGTCTATGGCCAGCACCCCCGTATTCCGTTTCCCGTCTCCGCCTCTGTGGACAACCCTGCCGCGCAGTCTCTTGTCAGCGAGTTTTCTACTATTTGGGAGAGCACTAGGTCCGCACTTCTTCTGTCCTCCGAGCGGATGAAGAGATATGCTGATAAGAGACGTCTGGATCTGCCTCAATTCCATCCGGGAGACAAGGTTTGGCTCTCCTCCAAACATGTACGGCTCAAGATACCCTCCTACAAGTTAGGTCCTCGCTTCATCGGCCCTTTCGAAATCCTCAGGCAAATTAATCCAGTGGCCTACAAATTAAAACTCCCGGCCTCCTTACGGATTCCCAACTCCTTCCACGTATCTCTCCTCAAACCCGTTGTCTTTAACTCTTTTTCCAACAATCCAGGTACTCCCCCTGCTCCGGTTTCCGCTGAAGATGTCTTTGAGGTAGAGAGTATTCTGGCCACCAAGAGGGTAAGAGGAAAGACCTTTTTTTCTGGTAGATTTGAAGGGGTTGGGTCCTGAGGAGAGAACTTGGGAACCCAGGGAGAACATCAACGCCCCACTTCTCCTTGAAAAATTTCTTTCTGGCCTAAAAAAGAGGGGGCCTAAAGTGGGGGGGGGTACTGTAGCATCGGCGTCTCTGCCCCTTGCTAGGCAGAGACGCCGTCCCTCTAACCTCCCCGCTCCTGGCGCGGCGTCCTCTAGCGCTTCTCTCCCCGCTGCTTCCGGCACGCGCTCCTTCCCCGGCTGTGTGCTTAGGGCGCGCGCGCGCGCTCCCCCTCTCTTAAAGGGACCACGCGCACCGTCCTAAGGAGTCCCAGGCCAATTGCTGGAGGACCTCGCATATATGAGGCACCTCCTCCAAAATGGAGGTGCCCGAGCAAAGTTGTTTGCACTGTGTCTGATCTGTGCTTCAGCCCTCAGGTCCCGCTGCTAGCCTGACTTCTCGTCCTGCCTGCCAGCCTATTATCTGCCCGTTACCTGCCAGCCTGCTCACCTGGAGCGCTCACCTGTTACCTGCCGGTTACCTGCCTTGGCTACCTGTCCGCTCACCTGGGAATATCCGCCTGCCTTGTCTGTCAGACCGCTCACCTGGGAGCGCCCACCAGTTACCTGCCAGTTACCTGCCTCGTCTGTCTGGCCGCTCACCTGGGAGCACCCGCCTGTTACCTGCCTCATCTGTCTGTCCGCTCACCTGGGAGCGCCCACCTGTTACCTGCCAATTACCTGCCTCGTCTGTCTGCCCGCTCACCTGGGAGCGCCCACCTGTTACCTGCCGGTTACCTGCCTCGTCTGTCTGCTGGCTCACCTGGGAGCACCCACCAGTTACCTGCCAGTTACCCGCCTCGTCTGTCTGCCCGCTCACCTGGGAGCACCTGCCTGTTTCCTGCCAGCCTGCCTGGAGACCCTGCCGTCACTTGCTGTGACCACCTTCCTGGTAAACCTAAAGACTGCTACTTGCTCTGCTTTCTCGAACTGTGACCACCTGTCTGCTACCAGAGACTTCCGCCTGCTTGCCGTGTCCATCTGCCATACCGGTCAGTCCCAGCCATCTGACCCGTGGGAGCCACCTGCTCTCTTACAAGGTCGTCCGCAGAGTAGCACCTGGTCCCTCAGCCCGGATCCTCCCTGGTCACGGTGTCGTTGCTGCCGTACGACCAGGGTCGGTTCGGGTGGATACTTAGTCACGCCCCTCTGGGTCCCTCCTTGCACCTCGGCACAGAGGTTCCACCACCCGGACCCGTAACACCCTCAGTGGCTGCACTTTGATTTTTCTGGAAGCCCCCAAAGAGGATGAATGGAGCTGTGGTCAGACGTCCCACCTGCCGCTCTATTTTAAAATGAGGATAAAAGTGTCCTGTCAGGGATAAAAGTTCCCCATTCTTCCAATCGGTGCGGTTTCCAATGGTCTCATTCTACCGATCAATAAGTCATCACCTTCCATAACCTGTGGATCGGTGATAACTTGTTTTCATCAAAGAACCCATTCATGCAAACTACCGTAATTGTACATCCCAGTTATAGTGGCACACAGTAGATGTGCAGGAGCCGCCTGTGTTTTACAGTCGATGCTCCACTATAACAAGGATAACGGCTAACAGGTATTTGCATATAGCTGTAGGGTGGACTCCTAGGGTCGATTCCCCCTGTGGGACCCAGACACCCCAGTCTGACCCTGACTGTGGGAGTATCATACTTTGCAGGGGGGTAGTCTAATTTCATCATACTGTGCATGTGGGGGGGGGTACTGTGAAGGAATTCACTGTGGGGGTATCATACTGTGTTTTTTTTGGGGGGGGGCACTTTTGTTGGCATCATACTTTACGGGGGACATGAAAGGGGTATTTTAGTGCATGGGAACACTAAGGGGCTTCAATATGAGCAAAATTAATTTTTAAGGGCTGCAAAGATGTGTGATATACTTTTCTGTGACCCTGATGAATATAATTTTTTTGGGGGTGGTAAGGCCCAATTAGGACATATGCAACGAGGTCCCATGATTTTTATGTAATTGCCAAAGGCCAATAAACCCTAACTAAAGATTCCTAAATCTAAAAATTTACTTTTATTTATTCATTTAATAGATAGGATCAAGGTACACTTTTTAAAAAATACATATATTGTGATGGTCATTATTCATGGAAACCTTTTCCCTTAGTTCAAGAGATGCAAGCCCAATAATAATCAATGTTTAGTGGTGATTATAGAAATAGTGGTTAATTGCAGTCTCATGAGTAGATATTCAAAAGTTAGATATGGTAGCGAACCTCTTCATGCATGTTGTCACTAATATAGGCCTGAAAGGACTTTTCTATTGACCCTCTGCTAACGTAATGGTTTATAGTTGGAGAGGTAAGTACCTCTATGGAAATTTCTGTACCTATGAGATTAACTTAAGCCTGCTCACCTATTAGCAACACTCTCTCTATCAGTGAAAATACAGGTGCTTCTCACTAAATTAGAATATCATCAAAAATTAAATTTATTTCAGTTCTTCAATACAAAAAGTGAAACTCATATATTATATAGAGTCATTACAAACAGAGTGATCTATTTCACGTATTTATTTCTGTTAATGTTGATTATGGCTTACAGCCAATGAAAACACAAAAGTCATTATCTCAGTAAATTAGAATAATTCATAACACAAGCTTGAAAAATGATTTTAAAATCTGAAATGTTGGCCTACTGAAATGTATGTTCAGTAAATGCACTCAATACTGGGTCGGGGCTCCTTTTGCATCAATTACTGCATCAATGCGGCGTGGCATGGAGGCGATCAGCCTGTGGCACTGCTGAGGTGTTATGGAAGCCCAGGTGGCTTTGATAGCAGCATTCAGCTCGTCTGCATTGTTGGGTCTGGTGTCTCATCTTCCTCTTGACATTACCCCATAGATTCTCTATGGGGTTAAGGTCAGGCGAGTTTGCTGGCCAATCAAGCACAGTGATACTGTTGTTTTTAAACCAGGTATTGGTACTTTTGGCAGTGTGGACAGGTGCCAAGTCCTGCTGGAGAATGAAATTTCCATCTCCAAAAAGCTTGTCGGCAGAGGGAATCATGAAGTGCTCTAAAATTTCCTGGTAGACGGCTGCACTGACTTTGGTCTTGATAAAACACAGTGGGTCTACACCAGCAGATGACATGGCTCCCCAAACCATCACTGATTGTGGAAACTTCACACTAGACCTCAAGCAGCTTGGATTGTGTGCCTCTCCACTCTTCCTCCAGACTCTTGGACCTTGATTTCCAAATGAAATGCAAAATTTACTTTCATCTGAAAACAACATCTTGGACCACTAAGCAACAGTCCAGGTCTTTTTCTTCTTGGCCCAGGTAAGACACTTTTGGCATTGTCTATTGGTCATGAATGGCTTGACACAAGGAATACAACACTTGTAACCCATGTCCTAGATACGTCTGTGTGTGGTGGCTCTTGAAGCAATGACTTCAGCAGCAGTCCGCTACTTGTGAATCTCCCCCAATTTTTTGAATGGCCTTTTCTTAACAATCCTTTCTGTTAGAACCTTGCTCTTAGGTTTTTTCCTTTGCTGGTCACATGACCTTGTTGGCCTATTTAATCCTGCTCCGCCCTTCTGGCTTTGCTGGACTTCATTGTATAACTACTTTCTAGCTAGCCTGTGCTCTGTATCTAACTCTGTTAGTTTGCTTGGTCTACGGACCTCTATGTTCTATATATTTTGTTTGTTCGTCTTTCTGCTACTATTTCTGTTAGGAGGTGTCCCATTTTCCTCCCAGTCCTTAGTACTTGTAGGGATTCCTTCCCCACATCTATAGGTCTCCGTACAGACTAGCTTAGGACTTTAGCAGGTCTGATCGCAGGATCAGGTTCCCTGTTACATCGTAGGGATTCAGCTGAGTTCTATCGTAGGGACAGATCTCCTCTCTTTCCTTAGCTCTGGTAGCAGAACATAACACTTTCAAGGCTGCGGTTATCCCGATTGCTTGTGCACCTTTTTCTACCACACTTTTTCCTTCCACTCAACTTTCTATTAATATACTTGGATACAGCACTCTGTGATCAGCCAGCTTCTTTAGCAATGACCATTTGTGGCTTACCCTCCTTGTGGAGTGTGTCAATGACTGCCTTCTGGACATCTGTCAAGCCAGCAGTCTTCGCCATAATTGTGAAGCCTACTGAAACAGACTAAGGGACCTTTTTAAATGGTTAGGAAGCCTTTGCAGGTGTTTTTTGTTAATTATTCTAATTTACTGAGATAATGACATTTGTGTTTTCATTGGCTGTAAGCCATAATCATCAACATTAACAGAAATAAACACTTGAAATAGATCACTCTGTTTGTAATGACTCTATATAATATATGAGTTTCACTTTTTGTATTGAAGAACTGAAATGAATTAAATTTTTGATGATATTCTAATTTTGTGAGAAGCACCTGTACATAAGATTGGCAGCCAAATAACCCTTGTTCATTGGATGACCCTAATGACATCACAACCTAGTTTTTAAAAGATCACGGGTCCTGTTTGGAGACCACTGCGGCCTCATTACTCCTGATGATGCCAGTAATGGTGAAACATGTTGGGGAGGCAGTTGTTTTTTTTATTTTAAAAGCATTAATGTGTTGGTCAGTGAATACTAAGCAATAATGTGTGGTCCGTGGCCATACTATGCACTAAAAGATTAGGATTAGTCCAGATATGTTCATTAGACAGATTCAGAGGGGAAAAAAAGTATTTAGTCAGCCACCAATTGTGCAAGTTCTCCCAGTTTAAAAGATGAGCGAGGCCTGTAATTGGCATCCTAAGTAGACCTCAACTATGAGAGACAAAATGAGAAAACAAATCCTGAAAATCACATGGTCTGATTTGGAAAGAATTGTTTTTTCAAATTTTGGGGGAAAATAAGTATTTGGTCAATCACAAAAGTTTATCTCAAATACTTTGTTATATATCCTCTGTTGGCAATGACAGAGGTCAAACATTTTCTGTAAGTCTTCACAAGGTTGGCACACACTGTTGCTGGTATGTTGGCCCATTCCTCCATGTAGATCTCCTCTAGAGCAGTGATGTTTTGGGGTAGTCGCTGGGCAACACAGACTTTCAACTCCCTCCAAAGGTTTTCTATAGAGTTTAGATATGGAGACTGGCTAGGCCACTCCAGGACCTTGAAATGCTTCTTACGAAGCCACTCCTTCGTTGCCCTGGCGGTGCGCTTGAGATCATTGTCATGCTGAAAGACCCAGCCACGTTTCATCTTCAATGCCCTTGCTGATGGAAGGAGGTTTGCACTCAAAATCTCACGATACATGACCCCATTCATTATTTCATGTACACGGATCAGTCGTCCTGGTCTCTTGGCAGAGAAACAGCCCCAAAGCATGATGTTGCCACCCCCATGCTTCACAGTAGGTATGGTGTTCTTTGGATGCAACTCAGCATTCTTTCTCCTCCAAACACGACAAGTTGTGTTTCTACCAAACAGTTCTACTTTGGTTTCATCTGACCATATGACATTCTCCCAATACTCTTCTGGATCATCCAAATGCTCTCTAGCAAACTTCAGACGGGCCCGGACATGTAATGGCTTAAGCAGGGGTCCCAGCTCTCTGCTGGTCATTCACTAGATCCCCCGTGTGGTTCTGGGATTTTTGCTCACTGTTCTTGAGATCATTTTGACCCCACGGGGTGAGATCTTGTGTGGCGCCCCCGATTGAGGGAGATTATCAGTGGTCTTGTATGTCTTCCATTTTCTAATTATTGCTCCCACAGTTGATTTCTTCACACCAAGCTGCTTGCCTATTGTAGATTCAGTCTTCCCAGCCTGATGCAGGGCTACAATTTTGTTTGTTTTGTGGTGTCCTTTGACAGCTCTTTGGTCTTCACCATAGTGGAGTTTGGAGTGTGACTGTTTGAGGCTGCGGACAGGTGTCTTTTATACTGATAATAAGTTCAAACAGGTGCCAGTACTACAGGTAATGAGTGGAGGACAGAGGAGCCTCTTAAAGAAGAAGTTACAGGTCTGTGAGAGCCAGAAATCTTGCTTGTTTGTAACTGACCAAAATTTTCCACCAAATTTTGAAAAAAAAATCTTTCCAAATCAGACAATGTGATTTTCAGGATTTGTTTTCTCATTTTGTCTCTCATTGTTGAGGTCTACCTATAATGTCAATTACAGGCCTCTCTCATCTTTTTTAATTGGGAGAACTTGCACAATTGGTGGCTGACAAAATACTTTTTTTCCCCACTGTACATTATCTTGAGAAAGCAATCCTTATACAGTAGTGGGGGCAATCAGAGCAGCCATAATCAAGCAGGAATAATATATATATGGCGCCCCTGAGGGTTCAGTTGCCACAGGGGTACTGCACCTCAGAATGGGGTGTGGTATCTCCTCTCCCAGGTAAAGATGGAGTGCTACACAGGACCCCAACCACACACTCAACACTACACCACTCCAGTTCTGAAGGGGGCCTAAAAGCACCATAGTGCTGCCCCGGGCCTGAATGGAGGAGTTGGAGTGAACCAAAGTTAGAAGGAACCATGTAGTGAGTGAGGGTGGAGGAAGCACTTTACTTAGGCACTTAATAGAGTCATATATAACTGGAGGCTATCTTTATAACAAGGTCTTTGGTCGTGGGTTCTCGGTACGGCAAGTCAGTACAAAGCTGCTGCCGGCTAAGGGTCCACGGTTCCCGGTCTCAGGCCTCGAGACTGGGGGTCGGGGCAGAGTTATAACCGGCTCTGTCCCCGGTCAGGGTCCAACCAAGAAGGCCCAGGAGGGGAGCAGAGGAGTCAGGCTCCACAGGCGAAAGGATCTCAGGGGGTGCGGACGGAGCGGAGTCGCCACCTGCATACCTTATTCTGGCCCTGCCAGAGAGATCCTGCCGCAAGAGGGGGTACCGGTACCCGATTATCTGACTTTGCACTTCAAGTCTCTGTCGGAAAAGTCCGGAGGCTTATGTGGATCCCAGGGGGATATGGACGGAGCGGAGTCGCCACCTGCATACCTTATTCTGGCCCTGCCAGAGAGACCCTGCCGCAAGAGGGGGTACCGGTCCCCGATTATCTGACTTTGCACTTCACGTCTCTGTCGGAAAAGTACGGAGGCTTATGTGGATCCCAGGGGGATACAGACGGAGCGGAGTCGCCACCTGTATGCCCTAATCTGAGTTTATCCAGAGGGACCCGGCCTTACGCCACGTTCTCACCACAAGTCACCAAAAAGGGCACCCAGTCGGTCCGGGAGCTACACGCTACCCATAAGGGACATCGCATTACACGTACGGGACTCAGTGGGGGACACAAGGCGGGAGTTCAACAAGAGAGGAACACACTAGAGCGGGGGTCCTGTCAAGCGCTTCTGAACTACCTGGAGTGTGCTGAACCCCACCCTGGCGGCTGCAGCTCGCCGTGTGACAGCAGAGAGAAGCTCTGAGCTGAGAAATCACCACCGTGAGTAAAGACTCCGATGACTTCAATTACTGCCTCTGTCTGTTCTTTCTCTCCGCGGCTCTGCACCCGCCAACGCTCTATTCTAAACCCTCTCTACGCTGCCCTGAGGCACCGCTCCACCTATGGGGAGCCGCACCAACTAAGCTGCCTGACCACTGGCCTCAGAGGACTGTAGCAGCGCTGGGGATCCTCACCAGACACCACGGGTGGCGTCACGAACATTCCCCTTTCCCATACACCTTTTCCCCTTTCCTTGCTTTTAAGAGTGACCCCAGGGTACGACCCCGGGAGCCGGCCATCGCGGCATCCCCAAAACCAACAGCAAGGCCCGGGCGCCGAGTCGCTTCCCCATCCCCTGGGCGCGTCATATATATATAATATATTTTAGACAATACTATAAGGATCTATTCATAATATCATGTGGTAATTCATTCCTGAAAATTATCCATGCTCACTAGTAGGAAACAGTGCATATTTCAGTTTGGTCCTCTGTCACTAATTTACAGGAAGAATCCCTATTTAAAATAAAGTAGCAGCATATTATCTGAAACTTCTGTTTTTGATAAAAGTCTGGATTTGACAGTTTACAGGGCGCTTGTGTTTCCTTGAGGTTTTCATGCATTCTAATGTGGACACACCAGGTTTAAAGTATGGGTGGGTTTACTGCAAGGTCCAGAGATCCAACCTATTTTACGATTTTTTTCTACAAAATTTGGCTACAGTATGTCCACAGCCATACTGATAGGGAATTTAAATTCTAACTCCCTGGGAATATGTTGCTGCTATATCAATAAATAATAATTGTGTAGTGTAGATAAGCTAATAAAACGTGTCTATATAATTGCACAACATAGGAGGAAAAAATGTTAATCAAATAACCAAAATAAAGTACTACATCAAAATATAGGAACCCCCCAGTCAAAACAGAAGCACTGTGTTATGCCAAGTATATGGCCTATGGAGACGTGGGATGACACAGGAGCTCTTTGTCCATACTTCTATAAATCTATTGTGTAACTTTGAATTGTGTAAAATAAGCTTTATTAAAGGGAGTGTGGCATTTGTTTACTAGCCTATTTTTTAAATCATGTTTCTATATTAGATGTATTTTTCAATATTTTTGATAATTTTTTTTCTACATGTCATATTACAATCTACATCAAAAAAATCTTGCGATTTTCACACTGGCCACTAAGCCTATTACTTCTTGGTCTATACAGGCGTTTTTAATATAGATACTGATATGGAAAATTGGAGAAAAAAAACACAAATATGGTTCAAAAATTATTTTTGGTGTATCTGGAGGGGGTGGGGGTGGGGCTGCCAGGGCATGTGCCTGGGCGCAGCTGGCAGGGGGATGCTGTGGGGCTGCCTACTGCAGCAGTCCAAAGTGTCTGCCCCAGCGGCTGCATTCTGCCGACCTCTAAACTATGAGTCGGCAGCCGGCTCAGAGAAGCTGCATTTTCCAGACGAGAGTACAATTGAAGCTCTGACCATTGGCTCGGAGTGAAGTCAGCAGCGCGATCAGGTCATGTGATCACGCTGCTGACGTCACTTGGCGGCGCCCAGAAGAGAGAAGACCATCGGTGGTAAGTGCTTCTGTGGCTATGGAGCTGAATAACTCTGCTATCTTTAAGGGCAACGTGTGGGGATTTGCTGCAGAAGACCGGTGAAGATGGAAGTCTGCAGAGAATAACTGTGGATATGAAAATTCATCATGGCATCTGGATAAGATGAAGAAAAGAAATAGAACGACTCCAATCAGAGACAACGTCATCTATAAAGTACCTGGATGTAAATGTTTTTTTGTGATACTGACCAATGCTCATGTTCTTATTTGCTAGGACCGTAAAAGGGGTTGTCAACGTTTGTGATGAGTCTGCAGTCATTCTATGTAACTGCAGACTTCTGAATTCTCACAGTGGGCACTACATGCTGTCAGGATTCCCTCATGCCGTCGATTTACATACATGCGGTCACATGCCAACTAGACATGCGTGGCCTCGGTCAATGAAAATGAATTGAGCAAGGCTGGACACGTCTAGTCGAACGTGGCCAGAAGTGCACAAATCGCATACTTGTGCTGACATGACCGTCCACTCTTGCCACCGGCAAGGGAGAATCCTAAAAGTGTGCAGTGCATGCGCTGTGAGAATTCAGAAGCCTGAACACACATAAAATGACTGCAGACTTTCATCTCAAACATGGACAAGCCCTTTTATTATAAAATGAAACCCTGTAGCAAATCCTAACAGCGTGTAATATACTCACTGTCAGGATTCAGCTCTGCTTGCTGGTTCCAGCAGTCATCACTCGGCCACTTCACTCATATGCAATTTTGATACTGACAGTCACATGACAACTAGTTTTTCTTCCTGCTTCTCACAGAGAGAATTAGGGAGAGCAGCTCGTCAGCACGTGACTAAGTGTGCAAATCGCATATGTGCTGGTGGGGGCGCCAAACTGAATTCTTGCCCCGGGTGCCAGAAGACCTTGATACACCTCTGCAAAAATATATTTAACAGAAAAACCTGATTTGCATCAAATTTGTTTTTCAAATAGTTATATGAACATAGCATAAATCAAGCACCCTTACTGACACAACTATTTCAGCAATATTACATATTAGGCAATTAAGGTTGTACATTGCTAATTATCAAAATGACAATGAATATGTAATCAGAGCCATATTTAGAGTCAGTGCTGCGTAAGAACTTTTAGTACCTCACCCTATGAGTCAGGATAATGTTGTGCAGATATGTTGGATAGCTGGTAGTTGTAACTTACCTGGCGGCGTCCTTGCATGGTGGTCCATCTCCCACTGTGCAAGAGCGCGCACTTGATCTCCAGTCCAGAATGTCTCTCTGGCTTCCCTCCATGCTGTCTGTTTGTGTCTGCTTCTGCTGCTTAAGGGCGGCGCCCGATCACTTCCTGCTTTTTGTACCTGCTGTGGGTCACACCCCTTGTGCGTCCTCAGCCTATTGCTGTCTGTCACCTGGTATATAGCTCAGCTGCTCCCATCTATTCCTGCCTGAGCATAGTGTTTCTTTCAGTGTGTGCTTGCACTCTGAAGGTGCCAGGTCCCGTTCTTTGTCTCCTGCTTTGCGGTATCAGTTCCTGTGTCTGAACTGAGTCCTGTCTATGTCTCCTGCCTTGCGGTATCAGTTCCCGTGTCTGAGCTGAGTCCTGTCTATGTCTCCTGCCTTGTGGTATCAGTTCCCGTGTCTGAACTGAGTCCTGTCTATGTCTCCTGCCTTGCGGTATCAGTTCCCGTGTCTGAACTGAGTCCTGTCTGTGTTCTCTTGTCTGCCTATCCTGGAGGCTGTATTTCCAGGCCTGTCTGAACACGCTCCTAGCCTGTTCCTCCCGCCTTCTAGGGGCCGATTACCTAGACCTGTTCCTGTATCTTGTCTGTCCTGTCTGAACACGCTCCTAGCCTGTTCCTCCCGCCTTCTAGGGGCCGATTACCTAGACCTGTTCCTGTATCTTGTCTGTCCTGTCTGAACACGCTCCTTGCCTGTTCGTCCCGCCTCTCTGGGGGCCGTATTCCCAGACCCGCTCCTGTATCCCGCTGCAGTGTCGGTCTCCTCCGTACACTCAGTTCCAGTCTGAACTCTTTCCTATCCTTTACCTGTTTTGCCTCTATGTCCGTTCCCTTCCTTTTTCTGCAGAGTCTGAACTCGTACCTAACTCCTGCTTGTTGTCTCTGTACTCCCGTTTGTGAGTTTGTGGTCCACTCGCTACTTCACTGCAAGTATCCTGTGGGTATCTGGCTCTGCCTTTCTCTTCCTGTCTGTTCCGTGGTAACAGAGCCCTGTCCTCCGGCGGTTCTAGCCTGCTCTGACTCCTTTGCTCACCGCTCCGGCGGTTCTAGCCTGCTCTGACTCCTTTGCTCACCGCTCCGGCGGTTCTAGCCTGCTCTGACTCCTTTGCTCGCTGCTCCGGCAGCCTT
Organism: Phyllobates terribilis; assembly: GCF_046119375.1. Classification (NCBI taxonomy): domain Eukaryota; kingdom Metazoa; phylum Chordata; class Amphibia; order Anura; family Dendrobatidae; genus Phyllobates; species Phyllobates terribilis. The sequence goes on along the minus strand of NW_027362761.1, from coordinate 35,527,119 downwards.
GCTCCGCTCGGACCCATTTGCTCGCTGCTCCGGCAGTCTCGCTCCGCTCTTATCCTTTTGCTCACTGCTCCGGCAGTCTTGCTCCACTCTTGCTCACCGCTCCAGGCGGTCTCGTCCTGCTTTACTCTTGCTCACTGCTCCGGCAGTCTCGCTCAGCTCTGACCCTTTGCTCACCGCTCCTGGCGGCCTTGTCCTGCTCTACTCTTGCTCACCACTCCAGGCGGCCTTGTCCTGCCCTGTTCTCGCTCACCTCTCTGGGCGGCCTCACTCTGCTGTGTTTGTCCGCCACATCTGTGGTTCTGTTCCTGAGTCCCAGTGTGTACTGGGTCCTATCCCGCCAGTGTCCCTACCTGCTAGTGCCTCCCTGTCTGCACTCTAGCTGTGCTTGCCTGTACCCCTCTGCCTGTATTGTTCCTGAGTCCCAGTGTGTACTGGGTCCTATCCCGCCTGTGTTCCTACCTGCTAGTGCCTCCCTGTCTGCACTCTAGCTGTGCTTTCCTGTACCCCCCTGCCTGCATACCCGCCTGCCTGCATACCAGTCGTGCCTGCCTATACCCACCAGTCTGTGTGCCAGCCTACCAGTCTGTTCCTGTATTCCCCTGTGTGGGTCAACAGCCGTGTCCGGGGTCTGTCCTGGAGTAGCACCTGGTCCCTCTGCTCGGTTCCTCCTTGGTGCACTGGCGTCGTATGCCGTCGTGCCACCTTGGTCGGATCGGGCAGATACTTAGTTACGCCCCTCCAGGCACTCTCCGGTTCATGGCACAGTGGAATCACTACATAAACCCGCACACGCCAGTCAGTCCGGGCGTGTGCATAACAGTAGTTAAATGCTTCTGTGGGACCACTCAGGCACTGACATAATCAATTGCCAACAGACTTTAAAGTCTTTGCACATGCACTCATGTAGGGCAATGTCAAGCTGTCTCTGACAGCTAAGATACAGCGGTAATGTAGCACCCTGAGGATTCGGCTGCTACAGGGGTATTGCACCTCAACCCAGAGGTGTGATATTCCACTCCCGGGTAAGGATGGAGTGTGGGACTGAGCTCGGTAGGCTGCATGCACTACATACATCCCATTTCCGAGGAACAGACCAACGGTACTCCCACTTAGAAATGTGCAGGTACGACCGAGTCTGTTCCTGGCTGGAGTGGGAGGGGGGTGGAACATCCCATGTAGTGTAGGGGCAGATAGGGGGAGCAGTCTGGGTAGTGATAGGAGCTCATTGGGTGCTGGTCACCTGAGCTCACACATAGAGGGATATATAAGGTGGGCACCAACTAGAATCAGGGTCAGATGCAGAGGATCAGATGCAGAGAGTCAGTCAGCTGCAGAGAACAAGTCAGGAGCAGAGGAGAGAAGAAAGACAAAGACCCAGAGTGAGAGAGGAGAAAAGAGAGAGACCCAGAGCACAGAAGAGAAGGACTCTGAGATCCCAACTAAAAGCACCGGGTGAAGAGTCGGCATCAGGGTACCGGAACCCAAGCTGGTGGGGGTAAAAACATTCCCCAGCCAGAGACCGGAGACCGTGGGCAGCGTTTGCCACGGTCACCCACCACATCCACCCCGAAGGCACACCACATGAAGGGTCAGGGAACCCAAGGCCAAGGGTGTCCCAACAGAAGGCCCGAGGGAGCTGGACCTAGGTGGATCACTGGTGGGGACGGCCAGAGAACGGGACAGAAGGAGAGCTCAGGGCCACGCTCCGGACTTGTTTGGGGGTTGGCTGGATCCAGGACCTGGTGGACGCAGCACGGCTCGGGTGGTCACTCGAAGCTGGAGTGACCAGTACAACATCTGCAGTAAGTAAACACCCTTAACTGCACAACCCGACTCTGTCTTCATTGCCGTCTGCACTGCACCACCACAACCCCCATCCTCTGCACCTGTCCCCTCTGAGGCTATACCCCACCCGTTGGGGGTTATCCCACCAAGCTGCGCACCCACCATCAGCCTCAGCGGACCCTGCTGCAGCGGCGGCCACAGTGACCGCATCACAACGGGTGGCGTAGTCGACACAAAAGAACTCTTAATAACATCTGTAGGACTGCCACATCACACTAAGCTTGACGCCCTGGGCACGGGGCCGGGTCACAGCCGCTTGGAGACTACAACCCCCCATCTGATCCGGTGCCGGGTATTCCCCTCAAAAAGGAATATGTCCCAGGGGGCGCGTCAGTAACATTCAGGGACAATTTTCTCAATCCCTGGTCATGGGGTCACGAGCATAAATCATCATTGTACATCGTTGTTTCATAGAAAATATGAAGAAGAATCAACACAATAAAAGGTAGGCATAATTAAGTCTCATGACTAGCTGCTACCGCTAATGTTATGATAGGGCTTATTTTATCCTGAATTCTTATTTATAGCCGTTAATCAAATCCATAAAATTTAATATTTTTTATAAAGTTTATAAAAACTGGTAAATCACGCTGCTTTTAGTATTCGGCCTGTGTATCTTGATAAATAACTCCCAACACAACATGATGCCCCCACAGTCTCTCCACATAGTATGATGTCCCCCACACCGCTCCGCAGAGTATGATGTCATTATGTGGCACCCCAGGGGTCCGGTTGCCACAGTGGCATTGCTTCCCTCACAAGGCGTGATGCCATGCCTGGAGGCAAGCAGGGGTCCCCTAATCAGGTTTTGCTAGCATGCAACACTTTCCTGGCTCCAGACCAGCAAGGGGAGCTCCTCCCCTTAGCAACTGGGATCGGGAAGCGGGATTAGTTAGTGTGAGGAGAACAGACAGGAGTTGAAGTCAGGACGTCGATGAGGAAAGACCTAGGAAGTGGAGCTGCACGGCAGTTCACCTCAGAGGAAAGCGCAGAAGAATCGGACACCGGAGTCCGAGGTTGTGGGGCACCGAAAGCCCAGCAGCAGAAACCGGAGGGCTGGAGACTGCAGGTCTCCTGGCCCCACCAGACGCCCGGAGGCTCAGCAGCACATAGGGCCCAGCACCGCCACGTGGGAGCGACACTCCAGGAAGGCCCGAGCTGCCTGCCATACGGGTGAGCACAAAGACGTTTTACTCAGGGACGAGGGCCGCAGCACAGCTATAAGCAGCAGGGCCAAAGAGATTAGCCCAAAGGGAAGGCCTGCAACTTCACCTGGCTAGGTGGATTCCCAACTTGCTTCCAGGCCGCCCGCACCTCTACTACCAGCTAGTACCCGTGCCCCGGTCTGCCTAATAACCGCAAGTAAAGATAAGAGGAAACCGCCATTAAGTTGTGGACTGGTCATTATCTGCGCCATCTCCTGCACTACACTGCACAGCAACATCTATAACATCACCATTTCCTGCCCTGGAGCTTCGCTCTGCCTGTGGAGAGCTGTCAGAACTCTGCTACGTCACCATCAGCTCCAGAGGATCTGCACCGCAGCGGCGGCCCCATATAGCCGCATACCACAGGTGGCGTCACGAACATTAAACTATAAAAACTATAATCCCCTTTTATTGACCGCCCTGGGTCATGGACCGGGTCACTGCCACTGTGACATCCCCTGCACCGACCGGCCCGGCACCAAGTACCCCACTGCCCCCCTCACAGTATGATATCCCCTCAAAGACCCCCACACAGTATGATATCCCACAAAGCCCCATAGACAGTATGCTGCCCCCACAAAGCCCCCACACAGGATTATATCTACATAAAGCCCCACACAGTATGTTGTCCCCACATAGTTCCACAGAGTTTAATGTCACCACACAGCCCCTCAAAGAGGTCTCCACATAGTCCTCCGCACAGTATGATTTCACCATAAAGCCCCTCACACAATATAATGTCCCTAAACACAGTATGATGTCCCCACAAAGCCCATCACAAAGTATGATATCTGCCCATGCAGTATGATGCCCTCACAAAGCCCCTCACATAGTATCATGTTCCCACACATTTCCTCTAGCAATGTGATGTTCCACAGACCCCTAGACATTATGCTTTCCCCACACAGCCCATACACAGACACAGTATATCTGAGGTAGTCAAATTTTCTTTTTCGTATATATTCTGTAAAGTTTGAAATTTGGATGTTCAGCAGACAGCCCTCACAACTTATGGATGTACAGCAGGCGGCCCTCACAATTTATAGAGTGCCAGCAGGCGGTCTCCACTATTTTTAGAGCGCCAGCAGACGTCTTGGGGACAGATGAGACCAAGATACTGTAGAGCTTTTTGGTAACACACATTTTTCAACTGTAAGTGGAATGTCGCTTACAAATAAAAAAACACAATACTTCTAGTCAAATATGGTGGAGGTTCAAAGATATTTGAAAAAAATTTACCCCTGGGGGGTATACATAAATATTATATATAATGTTAGAGGTAGGCCTCTAAAAATAGTTCCTATGGGCATCATAAACACCCTTAAAAAAATTATTGTGGAGGATGAGGAGAAGGATCAGCAAGAGGATGACATGAAATAGACGAAATCCTGAAGCGTATACCCATGTCTGGGTGTGAAGGGGTGCATGGGAATAGACCCTCCAAAAAAAAACCACTGGATTTGAGTTTATGTTCCGCTGCCATCATCCGGTGGTGTGGAGAAGTCTGGCCTAATCCAGCCCTTGTTCATTTTGATAAGAGTAAGCCTGTCAGTATTTTCAGTTGACAGGCGGATATACCTATCAGTTATAATACCCTTGGCGACACTAAAAACCCATTCTGTGGCAGGGCAGGCCAGGACCTCCAAGGTGTAGAGAGCCAGTTCATGCCACGTGTCCAGCTTGGATACCCAATAGTTGTAAGGCACAGAGGAATCACGGAGGACGCTGGTACGGTCAGCAAGGTACTCCTTCAGCATCTTCCAAAACTTTTCCCTCTTTGTCATAGTACCCTGCATATCAGGGCCTGGGCACTGGGAGGGTCTGAGAAAACTGTCCCACACCTTTGACAGTGTTCCCGTGTCTCTGCTGGATCTGGTTTGTGTCTCCCTCTCTTGCACTCCTTGGTTGTTCAAGGAACTGTGACCTCTGCCGCCAGCGTTTTCAGATGGGAATTTTTTTAATAATTCCGCTACAAGGGCCTTCTGGTACTGCAACATTTTACTAGACCTCTCCGCCACGGGAAGGAGAGATAGAAAGTTCTCCTTGTAGTGTGGGTCTAGAAGCGTGACCAACCAGTAATTACTGTTGGCCAAAATCCATACAACGCAAGGGTCACGGGAAAGGCTGCGGAACATAAAGTCAGCCATGTATGCCAGAGTGCCAGCAGCCAAGACTTCTCTGTCCTCACCAAGAGGACGACTGTCCATGCTCTCCACCTCATCCTCCATTTCCTTAGGCCATCCATGCTGAACAGATGGTATGAATGTGTTCTGGGTAGTACCGTATGTAGTGCAGGAAACCAGCTCCTGTTCCTCCTCATCCTCCTCTTCCTCATTAGCACTTAATCCATGTTGGGATGAGATGAGGCTGGGCTGTATGGCATCACCCTGTATGGTTCCTTGCTCCATCTCATCGTGCTGCAATGCCTCTTCTTTAATTGTGAGCAGCGAACATTTCAGAAGGCAGAGAAGCGAGATGGTGACACTAATTATGGCGTCATCGCCGCTCACCATCTTGGTGGAGTCCTCAAAGTTTTGGAGGACGACACAGATGTCTGACATCCATGCCACTCCTTATGTGCGGAGGCTGACCTGAATGCCGACCGGCATGTTGAAGCTGGTACTCAAAAACTGCCCCCTGCTGCCCACAAATCATTCCCAACATCTGCAACGTTGATTTCCAACGTGTGGTCACATCGCACACCAGTCGGTGAGCTGGAAGCTGCAAATGCTACTGAAACACGGCGAGGGGGGCGGAAGCTGTAAGTGACTTTCTGAAATGGGCACACACGCGGCGTACTTTGACAAGCAACTCAGGCAGATCCAAGTAAGTTTTGAGAAACCGCTAAACCAGTAGGTTGAGCACATGGGTCAGGCATGGTATGTGTGTGAGATTGCCTAGCTTCAGAGCCGCCACCAGGTTCCAGCCATTGTCACACACGACCATGCCTGGCTGTAGGTTCAGCGATGACAGCCACAGATCTAACTGCTCTGTTACAGCTATTAACATCTCTTCAGAGGTGTGCGGTTTGTCTCTTAAGCATATTAGCTTCAGCAGTGCCTGTTGCCGCTTGGCCGAGGCAGTGCTTCTAGCTTGCGACTGATGTGGTCATTTTGGAGACGGAGGCTGAGGAGGAGGTGCAGGAGCTGCAGAATGTGGGGGCAACCCTGATTGACCCAGGGCCCAAAATCCTCGGCGTCGGGAGGGCATGTTCCGTCCCAGGATCCGACTGGGTCACGGCTTCCACTATATTAACCCAGCGTGCCATCAGTGAGATGTACAGTCTTTGCCCACAAGTACTTGTCCACGTGCCCGTGGTTAGGTGGACCTTCCCAGTAACTGCGTTGTTGAGGGAACGGCTAATGTTCTGCGACACGTGCTTGTGTAATGCGGGTACGGCCCACCGGGACAAATAGTGGTGGCTGGGGGCCAAATACCGAAGGACGGCTGCTGCCAACATGTTGCAGATAGATTCCATCTCCACGAGCCTAAAAGGCAACATTTCAAGCGTAAGCATTCGAGAAATGTGTGAGTTTAGTAGTGTGGCCTGTGGGGCGTTGACTGCATACACTGTGTGCAGAATTATTAGGCAAGTTGTATTTTAGAGGATTATTTTTATTATTGATCAACAACTATGTTCTCAATCAACCCAAAAGACTCATAAATATCCAAGCTTAATATTTTTGGAAGTTGGAGTGGGCTTTTTTTCGATTTGGCTATCTTAGGAGGATATCTGTTTGTGCAGGTAACTATTACTGTGCAGAATTATTAGGCAACTTAATAAAAACCAAATATAATCCCATCTCACTTGTTTATTTTCACCAGGTAAACCAATATCAGTGCACAAAATTTAGAAATAAACATTTCTGACATTCAAAAACAAAAGCCAAAAAAATTAGTGATGAATATAGCCACCTTTCTTTACGATGACACTCAACAGCTTTCCATCCATAGATTCTGTCAGTTGCTTGATCTGTTTCAATCAACATTGTGTGCAGCAGCCACCACAGCCTCCCAGAAACTGTTACGAGAGGTGTACTGTTTTCCCTCCCTGTAGATCTCACATTTTATGATGGACCACAGGTTCTCTATGGGGTTCAGATCAGGTGAACAAGGGGGCCATGTCATTATTTTTTCTTCTTTTAGACCTTTACTGGCCAGCCACGCTGTGGAGTAGTTGGATGCATGTGATGGAGCATAGTCCTGCATGAAAATCATGTTTTTCTTGAATGATACCGACTTCTTCCTGTACCACTGCTTGAAGAAGTTGTCTTCCAGAAACTGGCAGTAGGTCTGGGAGTTGAGCTTCACTCCATCCTCAACCCGAAAAAGGTCCCACAAGTTCATCTTTGATGATACCCGCCCATACCAGTACCCCACCTCCACCTTGCTGGCGTCTGAGTCGGAGTGGAGCTCTCTGCCCATCAAGAGTCACTCTCATTTCATCAGTCCATAAAACGTGACGTTTTATCTTATGTTTCCTATTCAAAGGTGGTCGTTTTTCAGCCTTCCTTACCTTGGCCATGTCCCTGAGTATCGCACACCTTGCGGTTTTTGATACTCCAGTAACGTTGCAGCTCTGAAATATGGCAAAACTGGTGGCGAATGGCATCTTGCCAGCTTCACGCTTGATTTTCCTCAATTCATAGGCAGTTATTTTGCGCCTTTTTTGGCCAACACGCTTCTTGCGACCCTGTTGTCTATTTGCCAGGAAACGCTTGATTGTTCGGTGATCACGCTTCAAAAGTTTGGAAATTTCAAGACTGCTGCATCCCTCTGCAAGACATCTCACAATTTTGGACTTTTCAGAGCCCGTCAAATCTCTTTTCTGACCCATTTTGCCAAAGGAAAGGAAGTTGCCTAATAATCAAGCACACCTTATATAGGGTGTTGATGTCATTAGTCAACACCCCTCCTCATTACAGAGATGCACATCACCAGATTTACTTAATTGGTAGTTGGTTCTCAAGCCTATGCAGCTGGGAGTAGGACAACATGTATAAAAAATATCATGTGATCAAAATACTCATTTGCCTAATAATTCTGCATGCGGTGTATTTGTGCTTGCATTCCAAGGACTGGGGTAGGGACAACTGAATGGCGCACTGGAACAAGAACAGACAAGAACATGGACGGTGACGGTGATGGTTGCAAGTGTGCAATCACAGGTGCAGGGTGGGAGGCATCTTTGCCTGCGCCATGGACAGGTGATTGGCGTGCACGCACAACAGCGGAACAGGCAGTGGTGTCACCCGCAGACATTGTCTCTGGACCCTGGCGTTCCGCCCACCTAGTCGGGTGCTTTGCTGTCATGTGCCTGAGCATGCTAGAGGTGGTCAGGCTGGTAGTTTTGCTGCGCATGCTGATGCTGACCTGGCAGATGTTGCAAATGGTCTTTTTGGGTTTATCTGGACAGTCTTTAAAAAACAGCCTGACTCTGGAAGACCTAACAGTTGGAATGGCAATTTCTGTCGTGTTGGTGTTCCGAGAAACAGTTGCCCACCTTGTCTGTGGCTACCACACTGCTTGTTCCTGCCTGTTGTGGTGCTACACCTCCCTCTCCCTGTGTGCTGCTGTCCTCGCTCTGCATGTCACCTTGCCTGGCAGTGCCGTAACTATAAACTTCAGTGCCCCGAGTCAAAACTTCATAGTGGGAACCCTCAATATTTCAATCACTAGAGGTTGTGCAGAACGTGGTGAAGCCTGCTACGCATTGTTGTATACAACACACAGGCTTCACCACGTTCCGCAAGACCTTTAATAGATTTTGTTGTTTATGATGCAAGTTTTAGAAGTTCACGGTTGTTAGAAACCCCAAAAAAACATGCGGGGATCGCTCGTGCATGGCAGGCAATCCCAGCAACGTTATTTTTGGCCTCGAAGCATATGGGGCAGAGACTCGAGCATATCACTCGAACACCCGGGATACTCAGAGCACCCGATGCAAACTCAAGTAGCAAGCACTTGCGCTCAACACTGGTCGCCATATTGTCATCATTTTTATTTTTCTTTACTTTTGAAAAAAATCCCAACCCTAATACAACCCCAACCCTATCCCCAACCCTAACCCTAGCCCAACCCTAACCCTAGCCCCAACCCAACCCTAACCCTAGCCCCAATCCTAACCCAACCCTACCCCCAACCCCAACCCTAACCCCAACCCTAACCCTAGCTCAACCCTAACCCTAGCACAACCCTGAACCCAAACCTAATGCAACCCTGACCCTAGCACAACCCTAACCCTAGAGATAGCTGTCAAACACTAAAAGACGATTTTTTTTGCAAAGACTAGTTTTTGCATCGCCATATTTTGAGAGGTATAATTTTCCATATTTTGGCCGACAGTCACGTGATGCCTTGTTTTTTGCGGGACAAGTTGACATTTTTTTTTATGCCGTTCCGCGTGTGGTAAAATTGATAAGGTAGCTTTATTCTTCAGGTCAGTACATTTACAGCAGTACCGCATTTATATAGTTTTTTATGTATTGCCGCTTTTAAAAACTATTTTCTAGAAAAAATAATTTTTTTGTATCGCTTTATCGTTTTATTCTGAGAGCTGTAACTTTTTTATTTTTCGGATGATGGAGCTGTATGGCGGCTTTCTTTTTTTTGCGGGACAAGATGACATTTTCAGCGGTACAATTTTCATTTACATTTGTCTTTTTGATCGCGTGTTATTCCATTTTTTGTTTGGCGGAATGATGATAAAGCATTGTTCATTGCTTCGTTTTTTATTTTTACCATGTTCACTAAAGGGGTTAACTAGTGGGACAGTTTTATAGGTCAGGTCGTTCCGGACACGGCGATACCAAATATGTGTACTTTTATTGGTTTATTTTTTTTCATAATAAATAAATATTATGGGTTCAACCTATTTTTATTTTTGGGGATTATTTTTTTCATTTTTTTACAAAATTTTTTTTTCTACTTTTTTTTACTCTTACACATTGTCCCACTATGGAACTTTCACTTTTTGCAGCCTGATCGGCTGCATGGCATAGAGAGCAGCAGCTCCCTTTGTCATGCAGCCTGTCAGTGCTGCACACAAGGGAGACATTACTTTGGTCATGCACTGCGTATGACCAAAGTAACGTCCTGCCTCCTGGTGACCCAGATGTTGTCATGACAATATCCGGAAGCTGCAGCAGACATCGTTGGACGCCGGCAGGAGAGGTGAGTATAGCTATCACCTGCCCCGACTTCGATCGCAGCATTGCGGGGGTTAATGTACAGGGAGCGGTGCGGGACTGCTCCCTGCACATAGCACCGGGTGTCAGCTGTGACAATCAGCTGACACCCGGCGGCGATCGCCCTGCACCGCTGACATCAAGTCTAGGCTGCAGCCGAGGGTCCCTCTTCCGCGTTGGCTGCTGGGTTGTGGGTGGGGTTACCCCGCGCATCACACCCGGCATCCACCACGCCGTCTCCCTGTCCCCATTCATTGGGAAAGCGCGCGGTGGATGCTGGATGTGACGTGGGGAATAACCCCGCCCACAACCCAGCAGCCACCGTGGGGACCCTAGCGCCGAGTCACGCCTCACTTGACATCACGTGCTGCCTGTGAGTGGCCACCGATAGAGTCGCTCACAGGCAGAAACAGCACCAGGAGGTAATTAGAAAGAAGCTTCTATTTATAATTAAAACATATTGGCATATTGTAAAAAGTACTGGACAACCCTTTTAATTAATTTAATTTTGCAAGTCACATATTTTCTGTTAACTCACAATTTTTTTTCTTTTGACCAGGAATACTATTTATAACTATCAGGTGTGTCAATGGGTGTCAAATTTTCACCGTCCCTAGCCGACCTAGTCATGGCTTTCTGGGAATTTCATTCTTTATTTATAAACAGCATATGCAGCAATAAAGGCACCTTAATTAATACTTGGTTGCACACCCTTTGGCAAACGTTTCTCGTAGCCATCTAGAAGCTTCTTGCACTTCTCAGCTGGAATTTTCCTTCACTCTACCTTTGCAGTTTGTTCAAGCTCTTGAAAGTTTGCAGGGTTCTTTTTCCCAACGGCAGACTTCAGCTCAACCCAAAGATTTACAATGGGATTGAGGTCAGGACTCATTGCTGGGCATTTTAAAACCGTCCATTTTTTCTTTTTCAACCATTCCTGTGTACTTTTGGATGTGTGCTTTGGGTCATTGTCTTGCTGGAGGGCGCATGATCTTCGCCTCAAACCAAGTTTTCTTACACTGGGTAGGACATTTCGCTCTAAAATCTACTGATAATTCTCTGATTATATGATTTCTGTGATACAGTCAAGGCCTCCAGTACCAGACGCAGCAACCCCACAGCATTATGGATCCTCCACTATGCTTAACAGTAGGTAAGGTGTTCTTTTCCTTATAAGCTTCATTGCGCCGTCTGTAAACAAACTGTTGCTTTACTTTGCCAAAAAGCTCTATTTTTGTTTCATCTGTCCACAGGAAATTTTCCCAGAAGGATTGTGGTTTGTCAATGTACTCTTTGGCAAAGATCAGTTGTTCCTTTTTATGTCTTTTCTTCAGCAATGGTTTCTTCATTGGCCTTTGTCCTTAAAGCTCTGCTTGGTTTAGTGTGCAGTGTATGATACTTGTTGAAACCATGACCCCAGACTGCTCCAGGTTGGCTTTCGAGTCTTTGGATGTTTGACGTGGTGTTTTTTCCACCATTCAAAGACATCTCTTTTCAATTTTCCTCTTTTCCCTACGTCCAGGGAGGTTCTTGGCTGTTCGATGCTTAGCAAATAGCATTGCACACTGTTTAAACTGGGATACCAAGGTTTTTAGAGATGGCCTTATACCCTTTGGAAGTCTTGTGTTTGCTAATAATAGCAGTTCTGATGTCCTCAGACAGCTCCTTTGTCTTCACCATTGTGACAAAGGAACAGGCCCTACCATGTGGCTTTTTAAAACAGTGAAGTCATCATTGAATGGCTAATTCAGGTCACACAGGCACCGACAGTTAATCACAAGAGAATCTCTTTTGTAATTTACCACAGGCGAGTCAAAATGTGTTTCCATACTAAATTAATGTAAAGGGTGCCCATACCAGTGTCACAGCAAGCTTTAGGTTTTTCTATTTTTCCCCCCATTGTTTTTGGTTTTAAATTATTGTTTATCATTTGCTCTTTTGTATTTAACACAAGTGCTCTATGCAAAAAAAACTGTTTCACTTGATTCATTTTTTTCAGGAGATATTCCACATTATGTACTTAAACATCATGGGTGCCAATAACGAAGAGCAGAACTGTATATCTGCCATACCGGACTTCACTTCATGAGATATCTTTATTCCAATAATTATAATCTAAGATTCACTCACAAATATGATTCTGCACATATTTCCTTTTTAGATTTGGAGTTGCATGGTGTACATAGCCAATTAAGATCTACAAAAACTCATTCTAAACCACTTAACTCCATGCCATGTCATTCCAAACACACAATTAGATCAATCCCTGTGGGAGAATTCGCCAGGATTAAAAGGAACTGCAGTATTGATGCACACAGAATTAAAACACTCTTTCAAAAAATTAAAAACAGAAAATACCCTGATTGAACACTCAATAGGGCACTGAATATTTATTTATTTATTTATTTTACTCACTTATATAGCGCCATTAATTCCACAGCGCTTTACAGACATTATTATTGCTGTCCCCATCTGGGCTCACAATCTACATTCCCTATCAGTATATCTTTGGAGTGTGGGAGGAAACCGGAGAACCCGGATGAAACCCAAACAAACACGGGGAGAACATACAAACTCCTTGCAGATGTTGTCCTTGGTGGGATTTGAACTCAGTGCTAACCACTGAGCCACCGTGCTGTCCATACTGTATCGCATAAACATCGCAATGAGCTTATTTCCCCAAGGAAGGGCAAACAAATAAATCAACATTTTAGATAAAAACCTTTTGTATGTTTCCAATAAAGTCTGCAGTTTTATAAGGTCAGACATATAATAAATATATAATAAATATAATAAATACATTTTTGCCCATTCTGTAGGAGGATCAATCTTTAGCTGCGGATTTACAGTTTGGATGCAATATAGTTTCACTTGGTAATATGATATCTCCCAGACTCCCAGTATGTTTTTGTCTAAGGTTCACATAAAAACATGGCTTGACTGTCAAGGTTTTTATAAGTGTGGTGGTAAGAACTGGAGAACATGTAAACAGGTTACAAACATGAAAACATTTAATAATCATGATAACACTTTGAATTTTAACATTTAACAATTTATTAATTGCAACTCATCTAATGTTTTACATAAATGTAATTGTTCTTTGCGCAATAAAGCATTTGAAGGATGTACCTCTCGAAAATTACTGACTCGGATATCAAAGCATCTTTATGACATTTCAAACACTTCTAACATAAACCACAGTATTTCATCAGTGGCCAAACATATACACTACCGTTCAAAAGTTTGGGGTCACCCAGACAATGTTGTGTTTTCCATGAAAACTCATACTGTTATTTATCAAATGAGTTGCAGAATGATTAGAAAATATAGTCCAGACATTGACAAGGTTAGAAATAATGATTTTTATTAGAATAATTTTCTTCTTCAAACTTTGCTTTCGTCAAAGAATGCTCCCTTTGCAGCAATTCCAGCATTGCAGACCTTTAGCATTCTACCTGTTAATTTGCTGAGGTAATCTTGAGAAATTTCCCCCCATGCTTCCTGAAGTCCCTCCCACAAGTTGGATTGGCTTGATGGGAACTTTTTGGGTACCATATGGTCAAGCTGCTCCCACAACAGCTCAATGGGGTTGAGATCTGGTGACTGCGCTGGCCACTCCATTACAGATAGAATACCAGCTGCCTGCTTCTTCCCTAAATAGTTCATGCATAATGACATGCTTTGGGTCATTGTCCTGTTGTAGGATGAAATTGGCTCCAATCAAGCGCTGTCCACAGGGTATGGCATGGTGTTGCAAAATGGAGTGATAGCTTTCCTTATTCAAAATCCCATTTACCTTGTACAAATCTCCAACTTTACCAGCACAAAAGCAACCCCAGACCATCACATTATCTCCACCATGCTTGACAGATGGCGTCAGGCACTCTTCCAGCATCTTTTCAGTTGTTCTGCGTCTCACAAATGTTCTTCTGTGTGATCCAAACACCTCAAACTTTGATTCGTCTGTCCATAAAACTTTTTTCCAATCTTCCTCTGTCCAATGTCTGTGTTCTTTTGCCCATATTAATCTTTTCTGTTTATTAGCCAGTCTCAGATATGGCTTTTTCTTTGCCACTTTGCTCTGAAGGCCAGCATCCCGGAGTTGCCTTCACTGTAGATGTTGACACTGGCGTTTTGCGTGTAATATTTAATGAAGTTGTCAGTTGAGGAGCTGTGAGGCGTCGATTTCTCAAACTAGAGACTCTAATGTACTTGTCTTGTTGCTCAGTTGTGCAGCGGGGCCTCCCACTTCTCTTTCTACTCTGGTTAGAGCCTGTTTGTGCTCTCCCCTGAAGGGGGTAGTACACACCGCTGTAGGAAATCTTCAATTTCTTAGCAATTTCTCGCATGGAATAGCCTTCATTTCTAAGAACAAGAATAGACTGTCAAGTTTCACATGAAAGTTCTCTTTTTCTAGCCATTTTGAGAGTTTCATAGGACAAACAAATGTAATGCTCCAGATTCTCAACTAGCTCAAAGGAAGGTCAATTTTATAGCTTCTCAAATCAGCCAAACCGTTTTCAGCTGGGATAACATACTTGTGCAAGGGTTTTCTAGGGTTTTCTAAACATCCATTAGCCTTCTTACACAGTTAGCAAACACAATGTACCATTAAAACACTGGAGTGGTGGTTGTTGGAAATAGGCCTCTATACACCTATGTAGATATTGCAATAAAAACAAGACGTTTGCAGCTAGAATAGTCATTTACCACATTAACAATGTATAGAGTGTATTTCTGATTCATTTAATGTTAGCTTCATTAAAAAAAATGTGCTTTTCTTTCAAAAATAATGAAATTTCTAAATGACCCCAAGCTTTTGAACGGTAGTGTAACTTCTCAACACTCACGCAACATCATAACTCTCCAGGTATGTGGAATTGAACAGGTAGCGAGATCGCTACGTGGAGGAGACGTCAGACAAAGAAAGGCTGTACTCAGCCCCTGGCTTCAGAGGGAGGCCGGCATGACAGGGTTAATGCGGGATAAAAGGGGGAGGGCTTGCCAAGGTGGGGTGTGAATATGGTTCGGGCAAGGTATTTATGTTTTATTTGGTTGGTGAGGATTGTAGGGGAGGGTATTTTAGGGGGCAGGGGCACATGTAGGGAAGGAGTGGGGTATATAAGGGACGGCCATTTGGAATTTGGCAGCCATTTTAGGTTGCCATCATCCCATACACATTATCTGTACCAGTATGGAGGCCATTGATGGGATGCTGCAGCAGCTGCGGGACGCTGCTAGCTTAAATGGTGCGGACTGGCTGCAGGCATCAGTCCAAAGCCTGCTTGGGGGTGCTGGAGCTGGCAATGCTTTACCAGCTCCTGAGCCACGCCGGCCGCGGAGGACTAGGCCTCCGGCGGGCCTTAGTCCCGAGGAAACCCCCAGGGTCCGGCGGCGAGTCAGGATCCCCTCTAGGGACCCTCCGGTCGGGAGTAGGGCCTGCATTGCTGCGGCCCGTACTTCCCGCTCCGGGAGGAACCCACCTTCATGCCGGGACCTGCATCAGGAGGAGGCGTCTGCCTCCTCCGCTACAGCGCGAGGCGGCAAGGCAGCTGGACCAGGTGCGGCAGACCCCAGGCCGCGGCGGGGGCCTGCTTGGCGCAGCGAGGTGAGGAGGGCGCGAGGACGGGGGCCTAACGTGGGGCCCTCTCAGCGTGGGAGCGGCGACGATCGGGCGGCTGGCTCCGCCCATCCTCTGTTGGTCCGGGCTGCAGGGAGAATAGATTCAGCAGGGTGAGCATGAGGTGAGCTGAGTTCATTGGACATGAACTCGGCTCATCTGGATGCCGTCACAGCGAGACACTGAGGAGTGCAAGCATGCCTGCACTTCTCAGTGTCTGCGGCATGGCAAGCTGGATGGCAGCTTTCTGCTGCGATCCAGCCTGTCATGTCAATGTAGCAGAGCTGAAGCCGTCTTGGGAACCATGGAAAGGTAAGGATGAGGTTTGGTTTATTATTTTACTTTTATTGCAGAAGACATTGGCTTCAGCTGGAATGGGCGTGACGGTAAGTAGAGTTTAATTTAGAACATTAAAGAATTGTGTCTTTATTTCAATTAAAGGATTTTATTCTGGGTGTTTGTGTTTTTTTTAACTTTCACTATGGGGTTAGTAATGGGGGTGTCTTATAGACGACTCTCCATTACTAACCTGGGCTTGATGTCAGCTGGCATTATAAGCTGACATCAACCCCAGCCCTATTACCCCACTGCCACGGCTACAGGGCAGTCGGAAGAGCGAGGCTAAGTGCTAGAATTGGCGCATCCTATGGATGCGCCATTTCTGGGGCGGCTGATGGCTGGTGTTTCTAGCCTGGGAGGGGGCCAATATTCATGGCACCCTTCCTGGGCTATTAATATCAGCCCCCAGCTGTCTGCCTAGCCTTTGCTAGCTATTAAAATAGGGGGGGACGTCATTTTTTTTTGGGTCCCCATTTTAATAGCTAGTAAAGGCTAGGTATTCAGCTGGGGGCTGATATTAGTAGCCTGGGAAGCTCCGTGGGTATTACCCCCTTCCCAGGCTTCAAACATCTGCCTCAGCCGTCTGCTTAACCTCCGCTAGAGACTAAAATTACGGGGAACCCCACGCCAATTTTTTTTTTAATAAATCCTTTATTTTAACACTAAATGACAAGTACAGTAACCAACACTGTCACTGTACTTATTATATATGTGACTGACATGTTTCTATCTATCTAATCTATGTGTGATGCTCTATTCTATTCTATTCTGAGCAGTTTGTCAGCTTTTGGACACCTTTGAAGGTGTTTTCTATGTGTTTCTATGTGTTTTTGTTTGCCTGCCATTGGTTTTAACGGTATTCGACGGTGTTCGACGAACCGTTCGACGAACATACCGGTGTTCGACGAACCGAACCGAACCCGAAAACTACAGGGGTGGCTCAACACTAATGGGTAGCACAGCGCTGGCTCAGCCCCCTTATCTGGCATAACAGCCGTTCATGGCTGTTACGGGTCCGGGTGGTGGAACCTCTGTGCCGAGGTGCAAGGAGGGACCCAGAGGGGCGTGACTAAGTATCAACCCGAACCGACCCTGGTCAGACGGCAACAAACGACTCCGTGACCAGGGAGGATCCGGGCTGAGGGACCAGGTGCTACTCTGGGGACGACCTTGTAAGAGAGCAGGTGGTTCCCACGGGTCAGATGGCTGGGACTGACCGGTATGATGGATGAACACGGCAAGCAGGCAGAAGACTCTGGTAGCTGACAGGTGGTCACAGTACGTGACAGCAGAGCAGGTAGTAGTCTCTAGGTTTACCAGGCAGGTGGTCACAGCAAGTGACGGCAGAGCCTCCAGGCAAGCTGGCAGGAAACAGGCGGGCGCTAACAGGTGAGCGGGCAGACCGACAAGGCAGGTAACAGGCAGGTAACAGGTGGGCGCTCCCAGGTGAGAGGGCTGACGGACACAGCAGGTAACAGGCAGGTGCTCCCAGGTGAGCGGGCTGACAGACACAGCAGGTAACAGGTGAGCGCTCCCAGGTGAGTGGGCTGACGGACTCTGCAGGTAACAGACGGATGCTCCCAGGTGAGCGGACAGACAGACAGGGCAGGTAACAGGCGGATGCTCCCAGGTGAGCGGACTGGCAGACAGGGCAGGTAACAGGCAGGTAACAGATGAGCGCTCCAGGTGAGCAGGCTGGCAGGCTCAGCAGGTAATGGGCAGATAACAGGCTGGCAGGCAGGACAAGGAGTCAGGCTAGCAGCGGGACCTGAGGGCTGAAGCAGAGATCAGAAAGGGTGCAACAACTTTGCTCGGGCACCTCCATTTTGGAGGAGGTGCCCTATATATGGGAGGACCCTCGGCTATTGGCCTGGGACTCCTTAGGATGGCGCGCGCGGCCCCTTTAAGAGGGGGGGAGCGCGCGCGCGCCCTAAGCACAGTGTCCAGGGGACTGCGTGTGCAGACAGCAGGCTAAGAAGGAGAGCGGGGAGCGTGGTGAGAGGGACGGCGTGTCTGCTCGGCAGGAGGCAGAGACGCCAAAGCTACAGGGCTGCGCGCCCCGACAGCAGGCTGGGAAGGAGAGCGGGGAGCGAGGAGGTGAGAGGGACAGCGTCTCTTTCTGGAAGAAGGCAGAGACGCCGATGCTACAGTACCCCCCCCTTTACGCCCTCCCCTTTTTTAGGCCAGAAAGGAATTTTTCAAGGAGAAGCGGGCGTGGATGTTCTCCCTGGGTTCCCAAGTTCTCTCCTCAGGACCAAACCCCTTCCAATCCACCAGAAAAAAAGTTCTCCCTCTTACCCTCTTAGTGGCCAGAATACTCTCTACCTCAAAGACGTCCTCAGCGGAAACCGGAGCAGGGGAAGTACCTGGATTGTTGGAAAAAGAGTTAAAGACAACAGGTTTGAGGAGAGAAACGTGGAAGGAGTTGGGAATCCGTAAGGTGGCCGGGAGTTTTAACTTGTAGGCCACTGGATTAATTTGCTTGAGGATTTCGAAAGGGCTGATGAAGCGAGGACCTAACTTGTAGGAGGGTATCTTGAGCCGCACATGTTTGGAGGAGAGCCAAACCTTGTCTCCCGGACGGAATTGAGGCGGGTCCAGACGTCTCTTATCAGCATATCTCTTCATCCGCTCGGAGGACTGAAGAAGTGCGGACCTAGTACTCTCCCAAATGGTAGAAAACTCGCTGACAAGAGACTCCGCGGCAGGGTTGTCCACAGAAGCAGAGACGGGAAACGGAATCCGGGGGTGTTGGCCATAGACAATAAAGAACGGGGACTTGGAAGAGGATTTGCTCTCGTGGTTATTATAAGAGAATTCGGCTCAAGGAAGGAGGTCTACCCAATCAGAATGGTGGGCATTAACAAAAGTGCCGGAGGTAGCTGGTAAGGATCTGATTGATCCGCTCCACTTGACCATTGGACTGAGGGTGGTAAGCGGAGGGGAAATCCAGGGTGACATCCAGAAGTTTACATGTGGCTCTCCAGAAGCGTGAGGTGAACTGAACCCCTCGATCCGACACGATGTGGAGGGGTAGGCCATGGAGACGGAAGATATGGCGGATAAAGTCCTTAGCCAGCTCAGGTGCAGATGGGAGACCAGGCAGGGGAATGAAGTGGGTCATTTTAGAAAAGCGGTCCGCGGCCACCCAAATGACAGTACACCCGGCAGAAACAGGGAGATCGGTAATGAAGCCCATAGCGATGTGTTGCCACGGGGCAACAGGTATGGGAAGCGGCAGGAGATGACCAGCTGGTAAGTGTCTGGGAACTTTGTTGTGGCCACAAGATGAACAGGCAGAGACGAAGTCTACCACATCCTTACGCAGGGTAGACCACCAGTAATGCCGGGAAATGAGCAGGAAGGTCTTCTTTTGGCCGGCATGGCCAGCTAGTTTAGAAGAATGACCCCAGCGAAGAACCTTCTCACGGTCAGGAACCGCTACGAACGTCTTGCCGGGTGGAAGACGAGTCAAATCCAAGGGGGCCACATTCATCACCTTGGAGGGGTCGATAATGTGCATAGGCTCCTCCTCTTGATCGGAGGACAGGAAGGATCGGGACAAGGCATCAGCTTAGACATTCTTGTCCGCCGGGTGGAAATGAAGGTTGAAATCAAAGCGGGCAAAAAACAAAGACCACCGGGCCTGATGGATTAAGTCTCTGGGCATTTTGGAGATATGCCAGATTTTTGTGATCTGTGTAGATGATCACCGGGTATAGAGCCCCTTCAAGCAGATAGCGCCACTCCTCCAGCGCCAATTTGACGGCTAGCAATTCTCGGTCTCCTATGGAGTAATTGCGCTCAGAGGAGGAGAAGATTTTGGAGAAAAAGCCGCAGGTTACCATTCTCCCGGATGGAGACTTTTGGGTGAGCACCGCTCCGGCTCCAGAGGAGGAAGCATCAACCTCCAGGTAGAACTGTTTGTTGCAGTCCGGACGGTGCAGCACAGGGGCAGAGGAGAAGGCTTGCTTCAGGGAAAGGAAGGCCTCCTCAGCTTCGGGTGGCCATACCTTGGGATTTGCTCCCTTAAGGGTGAGCGCAGATATGGGAGCAGTCCGAGACGAGAAGTGTGGAATGAAGAGACGATAGTAATTAGCGAAGCCCAGGAATCGCTGTATCGCCTTCAACCCCTCCGGACGGGGCCACTTTAGGACAGCAGAGAGCTTCTCGGGATCCATACGCAAGCCTGTCTGGGAGATAACATAGCCCAGGAATGGAAGAGAGGTCTGCTCAAAAAGGCACTTCTCGTATTTAGCATAGAGGTGGTTCTGCCTGAGCCAAAGCAGGACCTGACGAACATCCCTCCGGTGTGTGGGAAGATCCGGAGAGAAGACCAAGATGTCGTCCAGGTATACCACCACGCAGGAGTAAAGAAGGTCACGGAAGATGTCGTTGACCAGTTCTTGGAAGACGGCGGGAGCATTGCAGAGGCCGAAGGGCATCACACGGTACTCAGTGTCCGCCCCGGGTATTAAATGCCGTTTTCCACTCGTCTCCTTGACGGATACGGACCAGGTTATACTCTCCACGTAGATCCAGCTTGGAAAAGATCCTGGAGCCTTTAAGGCGATCAAATAACTCGGAGATGAGCGGCAGGGGGTATTTATTTTTAACCGTGATCTGATTGAGTCCTCTATAGTCAATACAGGGGCGTAGCGAGCCATCCTTTTTTTTGACAAAGAAGAATCCGGCTCCAGCCGGGGAAGTAGACTTCTGGATGAATCCCCTAGCCAGATTCTCCTCTATGTACTCAGACATGGCCCGGGTTTCAGCCGCAGACAACGGATAAATACGCCCACGGGGTGGAGTGGCGCCAGGTACCAGGTAGATCGGGCAATCATATGGCCTATGAGGTGGCAATGTCTCTACTTCCTTTTTACCGAAGACTTCAGCATAGGGCCAGTAAGGAGCCGGAAGACCGGGTAAATTAGCTGGGGTAGGTGGTGGACGAAACGGATGAACCGGAACCACGCAGGTCTTATGGCAGGCCGGCCCCCACCGGAGTTCTTCACCGGATTGCCAGTTCAACATGGGTTCATGTGTCTGGAGCCAAGGTAGGCCTAGCAATAGGGAGTGGGAGAGTCCGGGTAGCACATGGAAGGAGATTACCTCAGAGTGCAGCATTCCCACCTGCAGGGTTATGGGTTCCGTGACGAGCAGGATGGTCACTGGAAGGAGTCTTCCATCCACGGAAGCGACTGACAATGGTTCAGCCAGAGACTTGGTGGGAATCTGGTATTTCTCAACCAGGGACTGGGAAATGAGGTTTCCAGCGGCTCCAGAATCCAGGTGGGTGAGTTCAAAGTGACGATTCTCTCCCCAGGAGATAGAGACAGACAAAGTCAGGGATGGAGAGGGCTTACTTTTGTCTAGGGCGACCTCTCCGAGTGGTCCTGGACACTGGAGTTTCCCGGCCTCTCTGGGCAGGAACGAATCAGGTGCTCCTTACTGCCACAATAGAAGCAGCTCCCCTCGGCTCGGCGTGACTCTTGGCTAGATTTGACCATCTTGGTCTGGTCGATCTCCATGGGCTCGGGTGAGTGCGCCCGGGGAGTGACAGAAGAGGAGACAGGGGAAACCTTCTCTCACGGGTGGTCTCTTTGGTGCGCTCTTGAAACTGGATGTCAATCCGGGTAGCCAGTGACATCAGGTCATCCAGGGTCGTAGGAATGTCCCGACCGGCGAGCTTGTCTTTAATCCGACCGGAAAGGCCCTCCCAGAAGACGGACACCAGGGCCTCGTTATCCCAGGCAAGCTCAGAAGCGAGGGTGCGGAACCGTATGGCATATTGGCCCACGGTGAGACTCCCTTGGCGGAGACGTAGCAGAGAGGAGGCTGATGAGGTCTTACATCCCAGTTCATCGAAGACTCTTCGGAAAACAGTGAAGAAAGACGACAGGTCGGACACCAGGGGTCCCCTTTCTCCCACAGGGGGTTAAGCCATGCCAGTGCCTCCCCAGTGAGATGGGACATGATAAATGTCACTTTGGCCCGGTCGGAGATAAACTGATGAGCCAAGAGTTCAAAGTGCAGGGTGCACTGGTTTATGAAGCCCCGATCTAGAGCGGGGTCGTCTCCGAAACGAGGAGGTGCAGAAAGCCGGGGTCCGGGGCAGGATGCCATGGTATTGGTGGGCAGCAGCGCTGCCGGGGTGCGAGTCGTGCGACTAGCGGTGGTTACTGGTGGAGCAGTCAGTGTGTTGACACTCTGCAGGTGGTTCAGGATGGATTCCTGTTGGGATCTCTGACGGGAGACTTTGTGGTATAGGTAAGAGAGCGAGGGAGCTTGGGTGCCACCGGGTTCCATGGCCCGAGCAAACTGTTACGGGTCCGGGTGGTGGAACCTCTGTGCCGAGGTGCAAGGAGGGACCCAGAGGGGTGTGACTAAGTATCAACCCGAACCGACCCTGGTCAGACGGCAGCAAACGACACCGTGACCAGGGAGGATCCAGGCTGAGGGACCAGGTGCTACTCTGGGGACGACCTTGTAAGAGAGCAGGTGGCTCCCACGGGTCAGATGGCTGGGACTGACCGGTATGACGGATGGACACGGCAAGCAGGCAGAAGTCTCTGGTAGCTGACAGGTGGTCACGGTACGTGACAGCAGAGCAGGTAGTAGTCTCTAGGTTTACCAGGCAGGTGGTCACAGCAAGTGACGGCAGAGCCTCCAGGCAAGCTGGCAGGAAACAGGCGGGCGCTCCCAGGTGAGCGGGCTGACGGACACAGCAGGTAACAGGCGGGTGCTCCCAGGTGAGCGGGCTGACAGACACAGCAGGTAACAGGTGAGCGCTCCCAGGTGAGCGGGCTGACGGACTCTGCAGGTAACAGACGGATGCTCCCAGGTGAGCGGACAGACAGACAGGGCAGGTAACAGGCAGGTAACAGGTGAGCGATCCAGGTGAGCAGGCTGGCAGGCTCGGCAGGTAACGGGCAGATAACAGGCTGGCAGGCAGGACGAGGAGTCAGGCTAGCAGCGGGACCTGAGGGCTGAAGCAGAGGTCAGAAACTGTGCAACAACTTTGCTCGGGCACCTCCATTTTGGAGGAGGTGCCCTATATATGGGAGGACCCTCGGCTATTGGCCGGGGACTCCTTAGGACGGCCCCTTTAAGAGGGGGGGGAGAGCGCACGCGCCCTATGCACAGTGCCCGGGGGACTGCGCGTGCAGACAGCAGGCTGAGAAGGAGAGCGGGGAGCGTGGTGAGAGGGACGGCGTCTCTGCCCGGCAGGAGGCAGAGACGCCGAAGCTACAGGGCTGCGCGCGCCGACAGCAGGCTGGGAAGGAGAGCGGGGAGCGAGGAGGTGAGAGGGATGGCGTCTCTGCCTGGAAGAAGGCAGAGACGCCGATGCTACAATGGCATTAGCCAGGCTGGCTGCAGCCATCGGTCGGCTCACTCCCCGCAAGATGTGGGGTCAGGATCAGAGAGGTTAGCGGGTCTACCTCTCACGACACACTGTGGCCAACAAGGATCGGATGAAGATCGTCAACTGGATTCAGGATCAGCGGCTGCTGGGTTCACAGCACCTAGGCAGCCAGGTGAGTCATCGCTAATTTTTCCTTTCAGTCCCCTGTTACCTTCTTTGGCATTTAATAGTCAGGACATTTCTGGAGGGGTTGGCGGTTGTATTGGTATGCTGATGCAAGGTTTAAGGGATTTAGCTTTACTACTGGGGATGGGGACGAATACGTCACAGGGCATAGTGTCGCCTACCCCTACGTGGCTGGGTAATTTTCAGCCGGCCCAGTTGGGACTTAGCGGGATAGGCTGTAATAATATTGAGTTTTTGAGGGGCTCTAATACAGTGGGCGCAGGGGGAGGAAATTTGTTAATGAGTGAATCTAGCACGGGGGTATCAGGAACAGCACAGGCTGTGGGGGGCGGGGGCGACAAGGACAAAGATGACAATGTAAGGCTAGACGATATGGAAAAAGGGGAAGTATATGTTTGTTTTGAGGGACCTTTGGGGGCACATTTGAAGCCCGAGGTGAGGGAAAAAATGTGGAAGAGGGAATATGTACTGTAGAAATATTCTCGTTACTTCCATTGGAACGTTTTAACCTAGACAGGGCTAGAAAGGATGATTCCAAAAAAGAGGATGAAGAAAAACAAAAGGTACCGACTGATACCACGGACCTTTACGAACTGGTTACAAGCATTTGCGATACTAGCCAGTGTGATAGGCGAAAAAGCTCCAGAAAATTGTTTGTGGGCTTTTTTGTTACATGGATGCAATTGGGGAGGCATATAGGGTGTATGGGGGACAAGGGTGGCTACGTTATGATGAACAATTTTGTCAGAGGAAAGCGGTACGAACTAGTATCCGTTGGGACCATAAGGATATTGCCTTATGGCTGAGAGTAACAGCGCGGAGTAGGAGTGGGCAAACTAATCAGTCGTTTCTCGGGAGCAGCGGCGTTCTCGGCCTGACGGGACACTTGGCAGCTGTTCAAAAAGGGTTATGTTTCCTCTTCAATGAAGGATCTTGTAAATTTGGAAATAAATGTAAATTCAAACACGACTGCTCCTCATGCGGTGGCAGCCATAGCGCATCCAAATGTTTCAGAGGGGGAAAGATCAGAAGCAATGAGGGTAGTGAAAAGAGGGGTGACACCAGTGCATCTGGCAGAGATGCAGCTATTCCTAAGTAGATACCCGGACAGGGCGGCGGCCTCGCTAATTGTAGAAGGTTTTGAAGTTGGTTTTAGGATACCGTTTATTGATAGCGAAGTTCAATTTAATGCAAAAAATTTAAAATCCGTGTTTCAGTTTCCTGAGGTGGTTGCGGAAAAATTGTCAAAAGAGGTAGTTTTAGGGAGAATGGCTGGTCCTTTCATTTCAAAGCCCATAAAGAACTTGCAGGTGTCTCCGTTAGGCATTGTCCCAAAAAAGGAACCGGGTAAAATACAGGCTAATTCATCACCTCTCCATTCCAAAGGGCACATAGGTGAATGATGGTATTGATCCAGATTTGTGTTCAGTGAGTTATACTTCCTTCGACATGGCAGTTAGTTGGGTCCGGTTTTTTGGTAAAGGGGCATTATTGGCAAAGACTGACATAGAGGCGGCTTTTAGATTGTTACCAGTACACCCGGAAAGCATGCACCTATTGGGTTGCTCTTGGAACGGAAGCTTTTTTGTAGACCGGTGTCTCCCAATGGGTTTCTCGCTGTCCTGTGCGTACTTTGAAACTTTTAGCACCTTTCTCGAATGGGTTGTTAGGGATGTTTCTGGTCGAAATTCCTGCATTCATTATTTGGATGATTTTTTGTATGTTGGTCCTGCTAATTCTCCTGTCTGTTCTGTGTTGTTGCATACAATAGAGAGTGTGGCTAAGAAGTTTGGAGTGCCTTTGGCAGTTGAAAAGACCGTGGGTCCGGTGACGTCTTTGAGTTTTCTCGGGATTTTAATTGATACAGTCAAAATGGAGTGTAGGCTACCCGTTGATAAGGTAGTTGATTTGTTGGGAGAGGTGTCCAGAGTTAGAAAGCTGCGTAAAATTACATTGCATGAATTACAGTCTCTTCTTGGGAAATTTAATTTTGCGTGCCGTATTATGCCAATGGTCAGGGCATTTTGTAGGCATTTGTCATTAGAGACGGCAGGAGCAAAATCTCCTCATCACTTCATTAGGTTGCGTAAGGAGTTGCGGGACGATTTGGGAGTTTGGGCTCAGTTTTTGGAGACATATAACAGCAAGTCGATTTGGATTGCTCCAGTGGTGAATGCCAGCGAATTGGGATTGTTCATTGATGTGTCGGGACAGCGTGGTTTTGCTATCTTTTTCCGAGGTAGTTGGATTGAGGAGAAATGGCCAGCGACATGGCGTGATCAGAACCGGTTGGGTAATCATACATTGATCAACCTTATTCCCATCATGGTCTCTTTGGCTTTATGGGGAGAGTATTTTCAGAACAAAAAAATCAGTTTTTCCTGTGAGAACCAAGGGGTAGTGTCTGCTATCAATTCTCTGTCGGCTGCATCGCGATTGGTGGTGAAAGTACTGCAAAGGCTGGTGCTAGTGAGTTTATCGTTGAACATGTGGATAGTGGTGGAGTTCAAATTGGTCCCTTTAAATCCGATCGTCAATGCTATTTCTCATTCGCAGTGGGATCAGTTCCGGTTGCTGGCACCTCAGGCGTCATCGACAGGTTTGGTGTGCCCTCCAGAACTATGGAATCTTCCCTTCGAGCTGTAAGGAATCTGATCGGTCAATCATTATCTACGAGGACCTGGTCATCATATGAGGTCACTTGACAGTTGTGGGAGGAATGGAAATTTGCTATGGGAAACCCTTTAGAGAGCGACAGCCTATTATTATTATTGATTGGTCATTGCTGGGAGGAAGGTTGGTCGGTGCCAAAAATAAATCATTTCATGGCAGGTTTGGCCTTTGGCTTTAAAATAAGGGGTCTTCCGGATGTAACCAAAGCAATATTGGTTCGCCAAGCACTAAAAGGTTGGCGGATGGGTTGGAAGGTGAGAGACTGTAGGCGGCCCATATCATATGGACTATTGTTAACACTGGGGCAGTTTCTCACGTCAGTATGTAAGTCCTCATGGGTGATCAGACTATTTCGGCTAGCTTTTTCTCTGGCCTTTTTCGGGGCCTTAAGTTTTGGTGAGTTAGTTAGCCCATCAAGATTCGTCAGTGGGGGTCTTTCAAAAGAGGATGTGAATTTATATTTGGATGGAATAGAGGTATTCATTTGTTTTTCAAAGAGGGATCAATTTAAGAAGGGGTGTAAAGTGGTGCTGTTCGCAGTGGCCGGGTCCAACATGTGTCCGGTACGCTGTGTGAGAGAATTTGGTTTGGGTACAGGGGGGCACAAATCACTGTTGTTGGTTCACGAGGATGGCACCTTTTTATCTCGCTACCAGTTTTTAGCGGTGCTAAAAAAGTGTCTTAAGGCGGTATCTCCCCAAAAGAGTATAGCGGTCACTCTTTCAAGATTGGGGCAGCCACTGAGGCAGCCAGGAGGGGGCTGGGTGACGAGTTAGTCAAAAAGATCGGACGGTGGGAATCCATACGGTTTAGGTCTTATATACTCCCGGCTTGGTTGTAATCAAGAGAATGTTCCGAGTTCTTGTTAGATGTTACCATTTCTTAGATTTGTATTATGTTTGACTTCACAGATGAAAGTCCCCAGCTCGTATGGATCATGGGCCATTCTTTTGTCTTCTGGGCTGCACTACGGGCAGCGGTGAGGCTGGCCGTCAGTTAGGATTCTTGGAGGATGAAGACATTCTACGGTGGATTGGGAAACGGGGAATGGTATGGTGGCAACTCCTGGCTGAATTGCATCACTTTGTGAGGCTTGATCGGGTCCCTGATTTGCTGGTGCTACATTTGGGGGGCAATGACCTGGGTAAGAGATCTTGTAGGGAACTCATAAAGGACATCAAATTTGATATACTGAGATTGTGGGCAATGTTTCCAAAGGTTTTGGTTATTTGGTCCGACATTGTTCCACGACAAGTCTGGCGAGGGGCCAGATCAAATGAGGGAATCAATAGAGCCCGGATAAAAGTAAATATGGCGGTGACGCATTTCATGGTACGAAATGGGGCTTTGGCCATACGCCATACAGAACTTGAGTCTGGAGAAGGGGAGTTTTGGAGGAGGGATGGGGTGCACTTAAACGCGGTCGGTACGGATATGTGGTGCCTGGCAATTCAGGAAGGCATAGAAAAAGGTTTAAGAGTGTGGAGGTACACAAATATTTGAGGTGTCAGAATATTTGTGCTCTTGGCATGGGGGGTCCTCAAAGTTGGTGATCATGGTTAATGGTGGATCAGTGGGTGGGGGGGACCTCGGGAAGTTCTGGACCCCCTACATAGTATTCAGTGGTCTCGGGTGGTTGATCCCATAGGAATGGATCGGAGGACCCGTGGTTTGGGGCATGTTTCATTGGCCAGGCTGTTTGAATTGGTGCCTCCGAGCTGGTGCTTAGCGGCTGGAGGCAATACGCAATCTGGCCTGAGACAAAGACATGATTGGTTTCTTGGTTTAAAATAGTTTGGGGCTTTGAGGACCACCCCTATAGGATGTGGTTTAAAATGTTTGTATTTATATGTTAATAAACGGCTTCTGTGGCCAATTTAATCCAACAAAAAATGTGTGGTGTGTTTATTTTAAAAGAGGGACGGAAAATTATAGTAAAAGGGTATTATTAACCCCATGACTCGCAGATACCCGCTGTCAATAAAGGCCATACTCAGCCCCTGGCTTCAGAGGGAGGTCGGCATGACAGGGTTAATACGGGATAAAAGGGGGAGGGGTGGGGTGTGAATATGGTTCGGGCAAGGTATTTATGTTTTATTTGGTTGGTGAGGATTGTAGGGGAGGGTATTTTAGGGGGCAGGGGCACATGTTGGGGAGGAGTGGGGTATATAAGGGATAGCCATTTGGGATTTGGCAGCCATTTTAGGTTGCCATCATCCCATACACATTATCTCCCACCCACCCTTTTGAATCTTTTGCTGAACAATCTGGGGTAATTCTGAGTACTGTTTTTATTATACTATGTTAATATATGCTTTGTCATGGCAGCTGGCATGGGGGGGTCCTCGAAGTTGGTGATCATGGTTAATGGTGGATCAGTGGGGGGGGACCTCGGGAAGTTCTGGACCCCCCTACATGGTATTCAGTGGTCTCGGGTGGTTGATCCCATAGGAATGGATCGGAGGGCCCGTCGTTTGGGGCATGTTTCATTGGCCAGGCTGTTTGAATTGGTGCCTCCGAGCTGGTGCTTAGCGGCTGGAGGTAATACGCAATCTGGCCTGAGACAAAGACACAATTGGTTTCTTGGTTTAAAATAGTTTAGGGCTTCGAGCAGGGCCGGCTCCAGGTTTTTCTGGGCCCCGGGCGAAAGAGTCTCAGTGGGCCCCTTTAACACATACCACGATTCATGATGCACAGATACCGCAGAGAAATATATATATATATATATATATATATATATATATATATATATATATATATAGTACAATGCAAAGATTTCACTTCTTACATTACATGAGTGATATCTATTGTAAATTCCACAATAGCTCAGAAACCGGTGAATCGCTCCACACAGAATACTGGCCCCCATATAAGGCTCCATACGGAATACTGGCCCCCATATAACGCTTCATACAGGATACTGGCCCCCATATAACGCTCCACACAGAATACTGGCCCCATATAACGCTCCATACAGGATACTGGCCCCCATATAACGCTCCACACAGAATACTGGCCCCCATATAAGGCTCCATACGGAATACTGGCCCCCATATAAAGCTTCATACGGAATACTGGCCCCCATATAAGGCTCCATACGGAATACTGGCCTCCATATAAGGCTCCATATGGAATACTGGCCCCCATATAAGGCTCCATACGGAATACTGGCCCCCATATAACGCTCCATACAGGATACTGGTCCCCTTATAAAGCTCCATACAGGATACTGGCCCCCATATAACGCTCCATACAGGATACTGGTCCCCTTATAAAACTCCATACAGGATACTGGCCCCCATATAACGCTCCATACAGGATACCGGTCCCCTTATAACGCTCCATACAGGATACCGGTCCCCTTATAACGCTCCATACAGGATACCGGTCCCCTTATAACTCTCCATACAGGATACTGGCCCCAATATAATGCTGCATGCAGGCTGTTACCCCCCACATAATGCCCCATACAGGCTGTCCCCCCCTTATAATGCTCCATGCAGGCTGTTACCCGCCACATAATGCCCCATACAGGCCCCCCCCCCTTTAATGCTCCATGCAGGCTGTTACCCCCCACATAATGCCCCATACAGGCCCCCCCCTTTTAATGCTCCATGCAGGCTGTTACCCCCCACATAATGCCCCATACAGCCCCCCCCTTTTAATGCTCCATGCAGGCTGTTACCCCCCACATAATGCCCCATACAGGCTGCCCCCCCTTATAATGCTCCATGCAGGCTGTTCCCCCCCACATAATGCACTATGCAGGCTGCCCCCCCTTTATAATGCCCCATGCAGGATGTCGTCCCCCCCTTTATAATGCCCCATGCAGGATGTCGTCCCCCCCTTTATAATGCCCCATGCAGGATGTCGTCCCCCCCTTTATAATGCCCCATGCAGGATGTCGTCCCCCCTTTATAATGCCCCATGCAGGATGCCCCCCCCTTCTCTTTATAATGCCCCATGCAGGCTGTTCCCCCCCCTCCTCTATATAATGCCCCATGCAGGATGTCCCCCCCCTTTATAATGCCCCATGCAGGATGTCGTCCCCCCCTTTATAATGCCCCATGCAGGATGTCGTCCCCCCCTTTATAATGCCCCATGCAGGATGTCGTCCCCCCTTTATAATGCCCCATGCAGGATGCCCCCCCCTTCTCTTTATAATGCCCCATGCAGGCTGTTCCCCCCCCTCCTCTATATAATGCCCCATGCAGGATGTCCCCCCCCTTTATAATGCCCCATGCAGGATGCCCCCCCCTTCTCTTTATAATGCCCCATGCAGGCTGTCCCCCCCCACTCTATATAATGCCCCATGCAGGATGTCCCCCCCCCTCTATATAATGCCCCATGCAGGCTGTCCCCCCCCTCTATATAATGCCCCATGCAGGATGTCCCCCCCTCTTTATAATGCCCCATGCAGGCTGTCCCCCCCCTCTATATAATGCCCCATGCAGGATGTCCCCCCCCTCTTTATAATGCCCCATGCAGGATGTCCCCCCTCTCTTTATAATGCCCCATGCAGGATGTCCCCCCCTCTCTTTATAATGCCCCATGCCTCCATACATTAAAAAAAAAAAATCAAATACTCACCTCCCTTCTCCTCTCCTCACCTGCTGCCTGCTGCCCGCTGCCCGCTGCCCGCTGCCCGCCGCCCGCCGCTCGCTGCTCGCTGCTCGGCTCCGAACTTCAGCGTTGTCGGCGTCTTCCCGCTCAGCGCTCCCTGTGACGGCTCAGGGGAGGGCGCGGTGTAAAGGCGTCACCGCGCCCTCTGACCTGAGACGTCACAGGGAGCGCAGAGCAGGAAGACAGCGAATCTGCGGAGGCACGGGGAGAGGTAAGTATCGGGCTGCCGGGGCCCTGAGCAAGCGGCGGAGAAGGGCGGGCGCTGACACCGCTCTCCTCCGCCCATAGCCCAGCGGGGTGCGCGACCGCCAGTGGGCCCCTCTGCCTGCTCAGGGCCCCGGCATTTGCCCGGGTGCGCCGGGTGCTGACGCCGGCCCTGGCTTCGAGCCTCTATAGGACGAGGTTTATAATGTTTGTATTTATATGTTAATAAACGGCTGCTGTGGCCAATTTAATCCAACAAAAAATGTCTGGTGTATTTATTTTAAAAGGGGGATGGAAAATTATAGTAAAATGTTATTATTAACCCCATGACTGGCAGATACCCGCTGTCATGTCTCCTCACACGTGAAGCTTTCTGGATATACAACTTGGGAACAAGAGTCTCTAATAGTCTTAATAGACGTAATGAAATCTTGTTCCTTTATTAACTCTCAAAGCATTTATTATATGTATGTTTTTCATGTCATATTTTTGTCTTTATTTCTCAAATGATTTTATGCTTTAATATATGTTGTTTCTAGTATAAATAATGTGAGGCAGTGACCGGAATCGTATACGAGGGACGTTATATATCCCCCAGAATGTGTACAGAGACCTATTAAATCCATTGGAGTGCATTGCAATCACAAACTCACCTGCGGCTGCAATGCAGGAATGAAGGTGAGCATTGACCTGGTCAGTCTATCTGGCTAAGGCAGATTAAGTAAAACCCGGCAGGGCCTTCATTTCTTGGGGAGGCTACAGGAAGGCAGTGGGGCAGCCTCCTCCCTCCAACTCGGGTTTTCCAGTGGCTCTTGCCACAGGTCCTTAAAAACCCTGCGTTAAGGATTAGTGTTGTTCAGTGTTAGGACCTGCTAGGAACATAGCAGGAAAGCTCAGCAGGACTGTGTAATGCTGAACCCACGCCTGGGAAGGCTCTGCACCTGACAGGCTCTGAGCGGCCCGGCGCCGCCGTTGCCCACGGCAACCGTTGTTTAAGGACTCGTGTTAACCAGGCTGCGAACCGGAGGACTTTCTGTTTTACCCGTGAGTTGCTGAATAAAGCTGTTTATGTTGGACTTGCTTGGGTCACTGCTTCAGTTACTGCACGGTGTGAACACCGCCGCCTTACAGCTTGGTGGAGAATGCGGGCATAGTGACTGAGGCATACCCCACCGGCCGCTGCATGACCACAATCCGGCCGGCCACCATTCAGCCCTACCCTGTGGACAAAATGGAGGAGCTGTTAAAGCAGCTGGTACTTACCCAGCAGCAGCAGCTGCAGTCTCAGCGGCAACAGCAGGAGCAGCACCAGAGTCTCCAATGGCAACTGCAGGAGTGGGAGCAGCAGTACAATCAGCAGCAGCTGCAGTCTCAGCGGCAACAGCAGGAGCGGGAGCAGCAGCATCACCAGCAGCAGCAGCTACTGTACCAGCAGCAGCAAAAAACAAATGAACTGTTGCTGCAACAGATTGCTGCCCTGCGGGAGACGCCGCCAGCACCAGCCTAAGAACGTCGCGAGGCCCAGGACAAGGTTCGCTCAGGGTCGAGGAAGATGGGACCGGAGGACGATGTGGAAGTGACACGCCCAGGGGGATGGGGACAACTTGGTACCCGGGC
The DNA here is from genome assembly GCF_046119375.1 of Phyllobates terribilis. Classification (NCBI taxonomy): domain Eukaryota; kingdom Metazoa; phylum Chordata; class Amphibia; order Anura; family Dendrobatidae; genus Phyllobates; species Phyllobates terribilis. Next base: position 35,494,254 of record NW_027362761.1, on the reverse strand, counting down.
CTTGGGGATGTCGCGGTGGTCGGCTCCCGGGCCCGTACTCTGGGGTCAGCTTTTAAAAGGGGATTGTTCGTTAATTTTATGGAAGTTCGTGATGCCACCTGTGGTTTCTGGTGAGAATCACCAGCGCTGCGGCAGTCCACTGAGGCCGGTGATAAGGCAGCTCGATGGTATAGATCCCCACAAGTGGAGCTAGGCCTCAGGGCAGCGTACGGAGAGGGGGATGCAGGACAGGCGAGAACCAGCCGGGTCAGAGCAAGAACGGGGATGGACACGGTAGTCACTTCAGTACCTTTTACTCGTGGTAGTTCAGGCACATCCCAGAGCACTGTAGGGTGAAGGGTGCATATCAGGATCCTCCCCAATGAGCGGGTGTAGGGCCTTTTGTTTCTTGCCTCTGCGTAGTAAGTTTCTGACCTGCCTGAAGCTAGGCCTAACTTTATCTCTGTCCTGCACCGGCTGACGTTGTGGTAGGGCCTTCTCTTGGAGTGCACGCTCCCAGCTTACGGGGCCTATGTGTCTCCTGGCTCTGTTACGTATCAGCTCTCTGGTGAACCTGGGACCTGTAGTTCTCCAGGGATTCCGGTTATGCCTTACTGGGTCGTAGAGATCCCGGTAAGCTCGGACCCGGTGTCTGGTATATGTTTCGGGGTGAGCTGGGTAAACTCCTCCGCCCCCACTGCTACTCACTTTCCACTCGCCTTCGGCCACGCTCGGTCCCTCTCTAGGCTACTCACACTAACGGCAGCTTGCCGCTCTTCACCGCTCTTACAGGCATTGGTACACCTTGGGCTCACTTACTTGAGCTCCTGAGTCTAGACTGGGCTTCAGGACAGCTGGAGGCCTAGCTTGCCTACACAGCAACCCATGTGCTTCTCCGCACACACAGCTTTTCACTCTCTGTGCACTCCAGACTAACTGAGCTCGACTCTGTATTCAGGTCTGTACTTGCTGAACTCTCCAGAGGAACTGCTGAATCACCTGTCTGCCTGGCTCCACCTTTCCTATTTATATCCCTAATGGGCTCCCTCTGCTGGTCTGAGGTGGAAGGTGGAGATGTGTGAATGTTTATGGGGGCCTCTTGTGGAGGATTCCATTAATGCACCCTTCTAGGATCTGTGGTACCAAGCGCAGCTGGGGGCCACATTCCCCCCTAGCAAAGCTCAGCACTCCCAGGCTGAAGTACATTTTAAAACAACAATAGTAAACATTAACAATGCAATAACTCTTCCCTTTATGGGAGGCACATTTCTTAAACATTGCATAATAACAAACAGGTACAAAGCGTCCTCAGAATTCAAGTCTCTTGTGGTGAGGTTCCCAGACAGGATGTCCATCTCACAGGGTAGAGTACTTGGTGGTTTGAGGGACCTGTCCCAAACCCTCAATGTAGGCCCTGGGGTGGCTGCAGGGCATGAAGATCCCGAGCTGGACCTCCAGTAGAGCCACTCCAGACAGGTTTTACTTCTGAGGTCACCTAAAAGGGGCACTCCAGGGAGCGCAATTATTAACAAGAAATAGTTTTTGGGCTACACATAGTCCTCAGCCACAAAGTTCTGTATGCCACAAGGGAAGTGTCCGTATCACTTAAACTGTTCATCAATAAGGCAAAACACAAAGTAATATACATATGCACGAAAACACACAATATAATCCAATTTAATTCAATGCTATATAATACCCCAGGGGTAACTATCTACACATGTCAGAGTTTAGCTATCTTACTGATTATACCTGACAGGGGGTTGACCTTTAGTACTACGCGTGGACCTGCGTGGTACTGGAATGCGTGAGGCACTAATAGGTGCTCTACCTCCCAATGTGTCAGTACTAGGTGTGGAGGGGCTACACGGCTGCATTGACCTCTTTACAGGACTGACAAGTTCACCATTGGCTGGGCCTTCTTGCTCTTCTCCTACCGGGGATCCTTCGTCCGGGGATTCTTCTTGAGCTGGCTCCTCTTCAGCACTTACAGGCTCTTCTTGCTTTGGGTAGAAGGTGGTTACAGGGATGATTACTGCTCCTCCTAGTTGGGGCCAATCTGCCGGGAAATCTCCTAAGTCAGTGTGTATTACTGCTTCTTTAGGCTCCTCCGGAATAACGAGAGGCACTTCCTCTTGGGGTTTTAGCAGATCTGGACACAACTTTAGGTGATCCCTGGATACTGTTGCAGTCGTCCTTCCTCCGTCTCTACTAATTATGCAGGTCTTCTTATTATCAAATCTTGAATTCAACACAGTGTAGGGTTCCCTCTCCCACTGGTCATCAAGTTTGTGGTTCCTTCTTTTCCTTTTTAGTACTACTTCACCAGGTGTGAAGGGTTCTGCTTGGGCACCTCTGTTGTATTGAGCTTCCTGCTTGTCCCTCACCCGAGTGAGACTGTCTTCAACACAGGCTTGTACTCTTCTGTACTGCTCCTGTCTGGCCGTGTCCCAGTTTTCAGTGGTCACATCCGCTTCTGGTTCTACAACACCAAGCTCCAGGTCCATGGGCAGCTTTCCTGGCCTTGATCGCATGAGATATGCCGGAGTACAGTTGGTGGAACTTACTGGTATATGATTGTACAGATCTACTAGGTCAGGTAGTAGGTCTGGCCACTGATTTCTCTCCTCAAGTGGTATGGTCTTAAGCAGGTCGATGATGATGTTATTCATCTTCTCACAGAGACCATTGGTTTGTGGGTGGTACGGTGTAGTTCTTATCTTCTTACACCCGTATAAATGGCAGAACTCCTTGAGCAACTCAGCCTCAAAGGCCGGGCCATGGTCCGTCAGCACCTGCTCAGGATAACTATGGGGTCTACAGAAATACTCTTGGAACGTCTTTGCTGCTATCTCTGCCGTCAGGTCTTTGACGGGGGCGACCACCAGGAAACGTGAGTAGTGATCCACCATGGTCAGAGCATAAGAGTACCCTGACCTGCTGGGGAACAGCTTGACATGGTCCAGGGCCACGATCTCCAGGGGTTGAGTCGTCTTGATGGGTTGCAGGGGTGCCTTCTGGCTGCTGTAGTCTTTTCTTCTGAGGCCACAGGGTCCACAGTCCCGGCACCACCGCTCAAAGGAGCTGCGCATTCCTACCCAGTAGAATCGACACTTCAGCAGGGTCTCTAGCTTTTTCCAGCCAAAGTGCCCCGCCTGATCGTGGTAGGCCTCCAACACCATTTGGATGTCTGTCTTGGGGACCACTATCTGCCATACCATCTCATGGCTTTTTGGATTGACGTACTTCCGGCACAGCTTCTCACGGTAGATAAACAGCCGGCTTCTCTCGTTCCACAGCTGCTTTGCTTGCAGAGACATTTCTTTTTCCAGGCAGGAACCTTCTTGGGTTATCAGCTCCTTGATGCGGCTGACAACCGGGTCACTGTCCTGGGTCTCTTTCCAGCTGTGGTGGGGAAGGGGGTTTAACGTCTTTCCACGCTGCCTCCTGGAGGCTCGTTGCTCGTGGATCATCCCATTCCGGTGAAAGGCAGGTAGCTCAATCTCTTCCAGGTCATCCACTTCTTCCTCTGTGTCTGACTGGTGAGGCATCCTGGACAGGGCATCGGCATTGGCGTTCTTGCGGCCCGCCCGGTATTTAATTGTGAATTGATAATTTGACAGCCGAGCCATCCATCGTTGTTCCAGTGCCCCTACCTTAGCTGTTTCAAGATGGGTCAAGGGGTTGTTATCAGTGAAGGCAGTGAACTTACTGGAGGCTAGGTAGTGCTTGAACCTTTCAGTGATGGCCCAGACCAAGGCCAGGAACTCCAACTTAAAGCTGCTATAGTTCTCTGGGTTCCTCTCGGTCGGGCGGAGCTTCCTGCTTGCGTATGCGATCACTTTCTCTTGGCCATTCTGCTTCTGACTTAAGACAGCTCCCAGTCCTTCGTTGCTGGCATCAGTATGCAGCAGGAACGGTTGGCTGTAGTCAGGGTAGGCTAGGATCTCATCGCCTGTCAGGATCTCCTTCATCTCCTGAAACGACTCGGCTTGCTCCTTACCCCAGTGGAAAGGGGGATTTCTGCCTTTGGGGGACTGCCCTACCAGGAGGTCTTGCAGAGGAGCTGCTTTCTTGGTGTAGTCTTTTACAAACATCCGGTAGTATTCTACTAGTCCCAAGAACTGACGCACCTCTTTGAGGTTCTTCGGCTCCGGCCACTTCTGGATGGCAGTGACCTTCTCCGGGTCTGGTGCTACCCCGTCTGGACTGACAATGTGCCCCAAGTACTGTACCTTTCTCTTGAGCAGGTGGCACTTTGAGGGCTTCAACTTCATCCTGTACCGGGACAGTGACTCAAATACCTCTGCCAGGTGCTTCAAGTGGTCCTCATACGTTTTGGAGTACACTATCACGTCATCCAGGTATAGTAACTGTAACATACCTGGCGGCGTCCTTGCATAGTGGTCCATCTCCCACTGTGCAAGAGCGCGCACTTGATCTCCAGTCCAGTCTGCTAGCCTGGCTTCCCTCCATGCTGTCTGCTTGCCTCTGCTTCTGCTGCTTAAGGGCGGCGCCCGATCACTTCCTGTTTCTTGTACCTGCTGCGGGCACACCCCTTGTGCGTCCTCAGCCTATTGTTGTCTGTCACCTGGTACTTAACCCAGCTGCTCCAATGAATCCCTGCCTGAGCATTGTATTTCATTCAGTGTGCTCTTTCACTCTGAATGTGCCAGGTCCCTTTCTGTGTTTGCTTGCCTGCCTTTCCTGGAGGCTGTATTTCCAGGCCTGTCTGAACACGCTCCTAGCCTGTTCGTTCCGCCTTCTAGGGGCCGCATACCTAGACCCGCTCCTGTATCTTGTCTGTCCTGTCTGAACATGCTCCTAGCCTGTTCCTCCCGCCTTCTAGGGGCTGCATACCTAGACCCGCTCCTGTATCTTGCTACTGTGTCTGTTCTTGTCTGTATACTCTTCTAGCCTGTTTCCTGTGTTTCTCTATGTCCGTACCTTTCCTTTTTCTGCAGAGTCTGAACTCGTACCTAACTCCTGCTCGTTGTCACTGTACTTCCGTTTGTGAGTTTGTGGTCCACTCGCTGCTTCACTGCAAGTACCCTGTGGGTATCTGGTTCTGCCTTTCCCTTCCTGCCTGTTCCGTGTGTACAGAGCCCTGTCCTCCCTGCTCTGCCTTGCTCACCGCTCCGGCGGTTCTAGCCTGCTCTGCCTTGCTTACCGCTCCGGCGGTTCTAGCCTGCTCTGCCTTGCTCACCGCTCTGGCGATTCTAGCCTGCTCTGCCTTGCTCACCGCTCCAGGCGGCCACGTCCTGCTCTACTCTTGCTCACCGCTCCAGGCGGCCACGTCCTGCTCTACTCTTGCTCACCGCTCCAGGCGGCCACGTCCTGCTCTACTCTTGCTCACCGCTCCAGGCGGCCACGTCCTGCTCTACTCTTGCTCACCGCTCCAGGCGGCCACGTCCTGCTCTACTCTTGCTCACCGCTCCAGGCGGCCACGTCCTGCTCTACTCTTGCTCACCGCTCCAGGCGGCCACGTCCTGCTCTACTCTCGCTCACCGCTCTAGGCGGTCTCGTCTTGCCCTGCTCTCGCTCACCTCTCTGGGCGGCCTCACTCTGCTGTGTTTGTCCGCCACATCTGTGGTTCTGTTCCTGAGTCCCAGTGTGTACTGGGTCCTATCCCGCCTGTGTTCCAACCTGCTAGTGCCTCCCTGTCTGTACTCTAGCTGTGCTTGCCTGTACCCCCCTGCCTGCATATCCGCCTGCCTGCATACCAGTCGTGCCTGCCTATACCCACCAGTCTGTGTGCCAGCCTAACCTGTCTGTTCCTGTATTCCCCTGTGTGGGTCAACAGCCGTGTCCGGGGTCTGTCCTGGAGTAGCACCTGGTCCCTCTGCTCGGTTCCTCCTTGGTGCACTGGCGTCGTATGCCGTCGTGCGACCCTGGTCGGATCGGGTGAATACCTAGTTACGCCCCTCCAGGCATTCACTCTCCGGCACGGTCCAGTGGAATCACACGCACACGCCGCTCAGCCCGGGCGTGTGCATTACAGTAACACAGTCTCGAAGTTGCGGTGTCCCAGGCAGCACTCCATCAATCTCTGGAACGTTCCAGGGGCATTGCAGAGTCCAAACAGCATACTGTTGAACTCGCAGAGTCCCATTCTGGTAGTGAAGGCCGTCTTCTCCCGATCCTCCTCAGCCACAGCTACTTGCCAGTACCCACTAGTGAGGTCAAGGGTGGAAAAGTAATTTGCAGACTTTAAGGCAGCTAGGGACTCCTCTATGCGTGGTAAAGGGTATGCATCTTTATGTGTAATGCGATTTACTTGTCGGTAGTCTACACACATTCTCATGCTCCCGTCCTTTTTCCTAACTAGCACTAGGGGAGCTGCCCAGGGACTACAACTATCCCTTACTACCCCCGCCTTTCTCATGTCGTGCAACATTTCCTTAGGCTATGTGCCCACGTTGCATTTATGAAGCAGAAAATTTCTGCTGCATAAATGCAAGTCCTCTCCCGGAAAAACGCATGCGGAATTCCGCACGCGTTTATCGCGCATTTTTCGCGCGTTTATCACGCGTTTTCCACATGCGGAATTGCCTTGCGTTTTTTATGCATTGGACAAAGGCAATTCCGCTTGCGGAAACGCAAAATTAAATGACATGCTGCGGATTTTTGTATGCGGCATAAACGCTGCGGAAAAATCCGCAGCATGTGCATAGAACTTGCGGAATCCCATTGGGGACCATGGGGTGCGGATTACCTAGCGTTTTTCAAGCGTTTACGCTGCGGAAATTCCGCAGCATATACGCTTGAAAAATGCTACGTGGGCACACAGCCTTAGCCTTCTGGTAGTGTGCTGGTGGTATAGGCCTGTAACGTTCTTTGATGGGTGGATGGTCACCTGTAGGGATATGGTGTTGAACCCTCTTAATCCTCCAGAAGTCAAGTGGATGTTTACTGAACACCTGTGCGTATTCTTGAACCACCCGGTGTACACCCTGTTTCTGATGGGCAGGAGTGGTGTCTGTTCCAACATGGAGCTGTTGACACCAATCCTCCACCAGGGTTGCAGGGTCATCATCCTCCACTTCGTCTGGTGAGGTTAAGGACTCCGCCTTGTGAATGCAGTTGTTATTTAAAGCATGTAATTTGGCAGCAGTGGCATAACGTGGCAATCTGACCTCATCTTCCCCACAGTTGAGAAGAAGGACGGGCACCCTCCCATTGCGTACATCTACCACTCCTCTGGTGGTTAAGAGCGTGGGTCTGTGCTCGGAGCAAAGGGGTTCTACTACCGCCTGGTAGCTCTGTCCTCTAAGACCTATAGCAGCTCTACACCAGATAAGCATTTCACTCATTGGGGGGGATCACCATCTGTTAACCTTACTTGCTGCTGGTACATCAGGACTCGGATCTCCTTCTGCAGCGCCCTCCTCTGTCCTGGTCTGGCAGTGTCAGCTATCAGTTGGAGCAAGAACACAACTTCTTCCAAACAGTTACCAACAATGTTAGTGCCTAGTACCATATACGGATTGGTATCATCAGGATTAGTCTCTACTACAATTAGTCCCTGGTCCTTCAGCTCCACTCTTCCCACCTTTACTGTCACATTCTTAACCCCGATTAGGTTAAGGGGGAGTCCATTTGAGGCATAAACAGAAAGATTTGGAGCTGGCGGACGTAGGTCGTCCATGGACCTGAACCTCTTGTAGAGGACGTCAGGCATTATGGTCACCTGAGATCCTGTGTCCAGCAGAGCGTGCGTCGGGATGCCGTCCAGCACAATGGACAGGAAAGGTCTTCGTCCGACGAACCTGTTGTACCAGTCTGAGGGGCCTGGGGAGTTTACTCCTGGGTGTCGGCCCTCGGCCCCAGGGTTTTCTCGTTTAAAGGACAATTCTGGGCGGTGTGTCCGGTCTTGCGGCAGCGGTAGCAGGCAGGGTCCTTCTGTGGACGGCACTGGTCACTGATCCTCGTAGAGGGTGGTGTTGTCCTCCTCCTCCTTCGCATCCAGGGGACATCCTCAGGGCTATCGGCTAACAGGATTTTCCCTCCTTCCTCGAGCTCCGTCCGCAGCTGCAGAGCACTCAGCACAGTGGTCAGGGTTTTGCTCAACTGGCGCACTTCAGAGCGCAGACTGTCCAGCTCTCTAGGGGACGTTGCTGGAACCTTGGCTTCAGCAGCCACTGGGGAAAAGGTGGGTGTAGCAGGCACTGGGGTAGCCCCACCCTGGTAACATTGGATGGCATTTGTTTCCATGGGCTGCAGTCCTTTTATAGCCATGTCCTTAAGATTGTCAAAGGTGGCATCTGGATGATCTAAGGACCACCAACGCACAGTCCTGCTCTCCTCAGGAGACTTCAGTCCCCAGACAAACTGTACCTTCAGCATTTTGTTTTCATTTTCGATGCTGGTCGGACGAACCTGTTTCAGAGCCCGCAGGGCCCCTTGTAGACGCCAGGCATAGTCCCGAACATTGTCCTCCGGCTGTTGGGAACAGTTGTAGAACCTCATCCGGAGGTCCGCCTCAGTATGATCCTCAAAAACAGTCTGTAGCTTTTTAAAGATTGCGGACACTGACTCCTGGTCTGCGGCTGACCATGTTTCCACTTCCCGTTCCGCAGCACCAGTCAGTTGTCCTAATACAACAGCGGCCCTCTGCTTGCCGGTCGTAGAGTACATGTCCAAGATACCGCATATCTTCCATTTGAATCCAGACAGGGTACCTGGTTTGCCATTGTACTGGGGGAGCCACTTTGCTCCAGGAATGTACGGTAGAGTTATGGGGATGTCAGGAGTTACAGGCGCTGCTGGTGGAGCGGCCGCCTTGGCCTACCCGGCGTCGGGCGCGGGTTGAACATCAGGGCCGTTAACCGGTATTCTGGCGTTGTGCAGTTCCTCGGACATTCTGGCGCCCCCCTAGCGAACCGTGGCCTACCTTCGTTTCTTCCGGTAGGCCGCAGCTCCGCAGGTGACGGTCTTCTTCAGGACCTTGCGTCGCTTGCGTCCTACGTCAGATCGTTCAGCAACGCTACTTCAGGGACCTGGCGCTTCCTAGTTTGACGTTGAGGCGTGGGGCGTGTCCGGGGCTTCGCGTGCTTTAGCAGGTACGCCCCTTAGTTTCACGCGGTTACGCCCTTCTTCTCGCTCTGCGGCCCAACAATTGCGGCAATCTTCACCACTGTTTAACGTACACAGTTTTTAATTAAAGGCGCACAGTACCCAGTGGCAATGGGCATAATACTCCGTCGTTGCAGCGGGCACGCGATCCTGTTTGTGACGCCAGGGAAGATGGCACGCCCAGGGGGATGGGGACGACTCGGTACCCGGGCCTTTGCCTGACCTTGGGGATGTCGCGGTGGTAGGCTCCCGGGCCCGTACTCTGGGGTCAGTTTTTAAAAGGGGATTGTTTGTTAATTTTATGGAAGTTCGTGAAGCCACCTGTGGTTTCTGGTGAGAATCACCAGCGCTGAGGCAGTCCCCTGAGGCCGGTGATAAGGCAGCTCGATGGTATAGCTCCCCACAGGTGGAGCTAGGCCTCAGGGCAGCGTACGGAGAGGGGGATGCAGGACAAGCGAGACCCAGCCGGGTCAGAGCAAGAACGGGGACGGACACGGTAGTCACTTCAGTACCTTTTACTGGTGGTAGCTCAGGCACATCCCAGAGCACTGTAGCGGGTGTAGGGCCTCCTGTTTCTTGCCTCTGCGTAGTAAGTTTCTGACCTGCCTGAAGCTAGGCCTAACTTTATCTCTGTCCTGCACCGGCTGACGTTGTGGTAGGGCCTTCTCTTGGAGTGCATGCTCCCAGCTTACGGGGCCTATGTGTCTCCTGGCTCTGTTACGTATCAGCTCTCTGGTGAACCTGGGACCTGTAGTTCTCCAGGGATTCCGGTTATGCCTTACTGGGTCGTAGAGATCCCGGTAAGCTTGGACCCGGTGCCCGATATATGTTTCGGGGTGAGCTGGGTAAGCTCCTACGCCCCCACTGCTGCTTACTTTCCACTCACCTTCGGCCACGCTCGGGCCCTCACTAGGCTACTCACACTAACGGCAGCTTGCCGCTCTTCACCGCTCTTATAGGCGTCGGCACACCTTGGGCTCACTTATTTGAGCTCCTGAGTCTAGACTGGGCTTCAGGACCGCTGGAGGCCTAGCTTGCCTACACAGTAACCCACGTGCTTCTCCGCACACACAGCTTTTCACTCTCTGTGCACTCCAGACTAACTGAGCTCGACTCTGTATTCAGGTCTGTACTTGCTGAACTCTCCAGAGGAACTGCTGAATCACCTGTCTGCCTTGCTCCACCTTCCCTATTTATATCCCTAACGGGCTCCCTCTGCTGGTCTGAGGTGGAAGGTGGAGATGTGTGAATGTTTATGGGGGCCTCTTGTGGAGGATTCCATTAATGCACCCTTCTAGGATCTGTGGTACCCAGCGCAGTTGGGTGCCACAGAAGCCTTCCTGACCATTTATGAGCGCACAGCAGAGCGGGAAAACCTACCGGCCGACCAGTGGGCAGAAGTGGTGGCTCAGTTTCTGGTCGGCGATGCCCAAAAGGCCTACTTCGACCTCAGTTGGGAGGATGCCCAGGACTACCAGAGGCTCAAAGGTGAGATCCTTGCCCGACTGGGGGTCAATACATACGTGAGGGCTCAGCGTGTATTTTCATGGGCCTATGTGGGACCTGACCCGCCCGTTCTCAGGCTTATGACCTCCTGCAGCTGGTAAAGAGGTGGCTCATGCTGAGACTTTGTCTCCAGCCCAGATGGTGGAGAGGGTGGTGGTTAACCAGCTGGTGAGGACTCTGCCAGCTGCTATTCAAGGTTGGGTGGGGCAAGGGGACCCCGGCACACTCGACCAGGTGGTCAGCCTGATCGAGTGCTACTCGGCCACTCAGGACCTTATCCGGGACTCTGCCCCCTCGCGGCTGTCACGCCGATCCCTGCCAACCCAGGAACCGGGAAAGGGGTCGCGTCCCTCTGCTGAGGACAGTCAGCACTGTACCTGTGCTGAAGGGGTACCCCGGAATGAGAGTGGCAGGAGGCCGGTTCCCTCCCAAACAGTCTTGAGACCTAACAGTACCTCCACCATTAGGTGCTGGTGGTGTCAGGGGCCGGGACATGTGGTTGCTAACTGCCCCCTGACTATGGAACCCATGGACTGCGGGTTTATCCGCCGGGTCTCAATGTACGCCCAGACTGTCTGCACTGCGAGCACCGACCCCTGGACAGTGAACCCCAACTGTGCCAGGTACTGGTTAATGGGTACCCCACGGAGGCCCTCCTAGATTCGGTGAGCCTAGTGACTTTGGTACATGGGTCGCTGGTGGCAGGAGACAACCCCATGTGGACGAACAGTCGGGGTTGTGTGTATACATGAGGACCTCAGAGTACCCAACCACGGAGGTAGTTTTGTCCACGCCATGTGGAGACATAAAACATGTGGTGGGGGTGGTAAAAACTCTTTCCTATGGGACTGTGTTGGGAAGAGACTTGCCCCTGTTCTGGACTCTGTGGAAAAACAAAATCCACTCTCCTCCGGTAAAATGTATTACAGGCACTGTACCCGACGAACCCGAGTCGGGGATACCTGCCGTAGGGGTGTCCAACCTAGGGACAGAGTGTGACCCCGATAGGTCTGTCCTAGAGGTGCTGGCAGGAGAGGTCGAGGAGACCCCATCAATCCCCTAGCTGGAAGTGTCCCGGGACACGTTTGGGACAGCTCAGCTACAGGATCCCACCCTGACTCAGGCGCGGGAAAGGGTGTTAGAGGTAAATGGCGTAGCTCAACAGTCCGGTGCAGATACTGTATTTCCACGCATGGTAGTCAGCGGTGAGTTGCTCTATAGGATAGACAAGATCAGGGACGCGGTCGTGGAACAGTTAGTGGTACCTCAGTCGTACCGTCGGGTGGTTCTAGATTTGGCACACACACTTGCTGGGTGGACACTTAGGGGTTAAAAAGATGCAAGAACGTATCTTGCAGAGGTTCTTTTGGCCGGGGTCCAAAAGTACTGTGAATCCTGCCCTGAATGTCAGCTGACCACACCCACCGCCAGTTTCCGTAGCCCATTGGTACCCCTGCCAGTTATAGAGGTACCTTTTGAACGGATTGCAATGGACTTGGTAGGGCCCATTGTAAAATCCGCTCGTGGCCACCAACATATACTGGTCATCGTCGACTATGCCACCCGGTACCAGGAGGCTATACCGCTACGCCACTCCTCGGCGAAACTGATTGCACGGGAGCTGTTTGCCATGTTCTGTCGCCTTGAACTACCTAAGGAGATCCTGACGGATTAAGGGACCCCTTTTATGTCCAAGGTGACAAGGGAACTGTGCAAAATGCTAAAAATTAAACAACTGCGCACCTCGGTGTACCACCCTCAAATTAACGGGCTAGTAGAACGGTTCAATAAAACCCTCAAGTCCATGTTAAAAAAGGTGGTTTCTAAGGACGGAAGGGATTGGGACATGTCGCTACCCTATTTGATGTTCGCCGTCCGTGAGGTACCCCAGGCTTCCACAGGGTTCTCTCCCTTGGAGTTATTGTACGGCAGACACCCTAGGGGTCTGTTGGACGTAGCCAAAGAGACGTGGGAACAAGAGCCAACTCTACATAGGAGTATAATTGAACACGTGGCTAGTATGCAGGACCAGATTGCGGCGGTCATGCCCATCGTGAAAGAACATCTGTTAGATGCCCAGGCAGCCCAGAGGCGCACATATTGTAAAAGAGCCAGAGTCAGGTCTTTTAACAAGGGTGATCGGGTGTTAGTACTGGTGCCCACAGCCGAGAGTAAGCTCATGGCCAAGTAGCAAGGGCCATATGAGGTTCGAGAAAAGGTGGGGGAGGTAAATTACCAGGTGTATCAGCCCGAAAGGAGGAAACCTGAGCAGCTTTATCATGTAAACCTGCTAAAACCTTGGAAAGATCGAGAGTGTTTAGTTACAGACGTCACTCCGGGCATATCACCAGAGAGTTCTCTACCTTCAGCCAGGGATGCGTCCGGGGGAGAGGTCAGGATAAGTGATGCTCTCACTAAACAGCAACGACGGGAAGCTCGCTCACTGGTGCAGCAGAATACCGACTTGTTCTCAGAGCTACCGGGTAGGACTACAGTTCTCCAACATGACATTGTCACCGAACCTGGGGTAAGGGTGCGAATGAGACCGTACCGGGTACCCGAAGACCGGAGGCAAGCCATCACAGCTGAGGTAAAACAGATGCTCTAGTTAGACGTCATTTAGGAATCACGGAGTGAGTGGGCTAGCCCCATTGTACTGATTCCGAAACCAGACGGATCGTTACGCTTCTGTAATGATTTCCGAAAACTAAATTAAGTGTCGAAGTTTGACCTTTATCCAATGCCCAGGGTGGATGAGCTGATTCAGAGACTGGGGCAGGCCCAGTACTTTACCACACTCGATCTCACCAAGGGTTACTGGCAGGTACCTCTCACGAAATCGGCGAAGGAAAAGACCGCTTTCATAACTCCGGAGGGTCTATATCACTATGTGGTCTTACCTTTTGGGTTATATGCAGCCCCGGCTACATTCCAGAGGTTGATGGACATAGTGCTCAAGCCTCATAAGGAGTACGCGTCCGCGTATCTAGATGATATTATCATTTTTAGCACCGACTGGCATACGCATCTATCCCAGGTACAAGCAGTGCTGGTTTCTCTCAGAGCCGCAAGGTTAACGGCAAACCCCAAAAAATGTGCGATAGGGCTAGAGGAAGCCCGATATTTGGGGTATGTGATTGGCCGAGGAGTTATCAAGCCCCAAATCAAAGTTGAGGCCATAAAAAAATTGGCCTAAACCAGCAAGTACAAAGCAGGTGAGGGCGTTCCTTGGCATCCTTGGGTATTACTGCCGGTTTATAATTAATTTTGCTGGGAGAACGGCGGCCCTGACCGATCTCTTGAAAAGAAAAAAATCGGAATGGTTCGGTGGAACTCTCAGGCAGAAGAAGCCTTTCAGTCCATGAAGTTGGCCCTGTGTGGACAGCCGGTTCTCATCAACCCCAACTTCAAGGAAACCTTCATTGTACAGACAGATGCCTCGGAGGTAGGCCTAGGGGCGGTATTGTCACAAAAAGTGAATGGTGAAGAGCACCCGGTCACCTACTTGAGTAGAAAACTTGTCGCGGCAGAGAAAAACTATAGCGTGGTAGAGAAAGAGTATTTGGCTATTAAGTGGGCCTTGGAATTGCTACGTTATTATTTACTCGGTCGTCAGTTCCGCTTAGTGACGGACCACTCACCCTTGGTATGGATGAGAAATGCCAAAGAGAGGAATGCGTGAGTCACCAGGTGGTTCCTGTCACTGCAAAATTTCAGTTTCTCTGTAGAACATCGTCCTGGGAAGTCGCAGGTAAACGCGGATGCCCTGTCCCGGGCACCCTGTATGGCTTCAAATGTACAACCCCACAAGTTTGAACAGAGGGGGGGATATGTGAGGCAGTGACCGGGATCGTATACGAGGGACGTTATATATCTGCCAGAATGTGTACAGAGACCTATTAAATCCATTGGAGTGCATTGCAGTCACAAACTCACCTGCAGCTGCAATGCAGGAATGAAGGTGAGCATTGACCTAGTCAGGCTATCTGGCTAAGGCAGATGAAGTAAAACCCGGCAGGGCCTTAATTTCTTGGGGGAGGCTACAGGAAGGCAGTGGGGTGGCCTCCTCCCTCCAACGCGGGTTTTCCAATGGCTCTTGCCACAGGTCCTTTAAAAACCCTGCATTAAGTAAGGATTAGTGTTGTTCTGTATTGGAACCTGCTAGGAGCTAAGCAGGAAAGCTCAGCAGGACTGTGTAACCCACGCCTGGGAAGGCTCTGCACCTGACAGGCTCTGAGCGGCCCTTCGCGGTCGTTGCCCACGGCAACTGTTGTTTAAGGACTCGTGTTAACCCGGCTGCGAACCGGAGGACTTTTCTGTTTACCCGTGAGTTGCTGAATAAAGCTGTTTATGTTGGACTTGCTTGGGTCACTGCTTCAGTTACTGCACGGGGTGAACACCTCCGCCTTACAATATACACGTTGCATTTAGGACCTGTTGCATGTCATGTGCTGCAATTGGACCAAATCATTGGTTCAAGGTTCCTTTAAAGCTTTGTGGGAACTGAAGGGTTTTAGCTTTAATAAAGATCGCTGCGGAGATTGAAACGTGTCGCTTTTCCTCCTGATCGAGTGTGGTTCAGGAGCATCTTATATCTTAACATGGACTAAATAAATTTTAGAATTTTTTAACAAGCTGGGACATTCCTTAATTCTCGTTGTCTACCACATCTAATCAGGACAGAGTTCCGTACATCTGCTGTGGCTGTCGATGAGCTGGCTTTAATTTGTTTGTAGCTATGGATAATATACTAATAATTTCTGAAATAACACAGTGCACCTTTTACATGCCAGAAGATCATTTTTAGAATCATTTTTAAAATAATAAAAAAGTAATAACTTAGAGGGAACCTGTGAGTTCCCAAAATACTATTAACCTGCAGATATAGGTGTAATCTGCAGGTTAATGGTATTGTGAAGCTATCCAGCAGCCTTGGCTTTTCAGTCATGGGGGTGCAGCCGACGAAGATTGAGTAACCGCTCGGTACATAGTGAGCGGCAGCTGTAAGCAATACCCTGCGCTGACAGCCAGTAGTGCATCAGTATTGGGGATGACGCGCCCCCAGGGCAGTGGGGTACTCGGTGTCCGGGCCTATGGATGCTGAGGGGGAATATGTCACAGTGGCTGGCCCGGTCCGTGGCCCAGGGCGGTCAATTAAAAAGGGGATAGTTTATATGGGATTTGTAGTTTGATCGTGACGCCACCTGTGGTTTCTGGTAATTTGTACCAGCGCTGCTGCAGACCTCTGAGGCAGTTGATAGGCAGCTAGGATAGAACAGCTCCCCACAGGTGGAGCGGGCCTCAGAGCAGTGTAAAGTTTGATGGTGGGTGGTGATGCTGGGGCTTGTAGTGCAGTCGGGATGGTGCAGCAGGAGTAACTGACAGAGACAAGGGATTCGCTTCAATACCTTTACTGGTGCGGATGTCAGGTACGGTCCAGGGTACTCGGTAGGAAGGATGCACTTCAGGACCTCTCCCCAGTGAGCGGGTATAGGGCCTCCTGGTCTGTGTCTCCCTCTCTCTAAGCTCCTGGCCAGCCTACAACTGGGCCTAGCTTCTGTGTCGTGTTGTTCTCTTCACCTGTCGCTTGGTAGTAGGACCTTCCGCTGGCAACCACTATCCCTGGGCGCCGGGGTCTTCGTGGTTCCTGGTGCTGTAATGGGTTTAGCTTCAGGTCGGCCAGGGACTTGTAGTCCTCCTGGTATGCCGGTGATCCTTACTGGGTATAAAGGGACCCTGTAGGCGCGGACCCGGTGTCCGGTTTGTATATTCGGGGGTGAGCCTATGATGCTCCTCTGCCCCCTCAACTCCTCTCTCCTCTCCTCTTTTCCTTCGGCCACACTCGGGGCCCTCAGAACACAGCAGCAGACGTGCTGCGTCTTCACTGCTCTCAGTGGCAGCACACTCTAAACTCTCTCACTCTGACTGACTGACTGCCTAACTCCACCCTCCATATATATATATATCCATAACGGGCTCCCTCTGGTGGTATGAGGTGGAAGGGTGGAGGTGTTTGTTTGTAATGAGGGCCTCTTGTGGAGAAGTCCGTCCATGCACCCTTTTGGGTCCTGTGGTACCTGTAAACAGCAGGGTGCCACATTCCCCCCTAGTACAATTCAGTACTCCTGGACTGAAGCATTTTATAACAGGTTAAAACAATAACAATAATAATAATAAAGTTACAGTAAGTCTTGTAACCCGGTGTCCATTTCACCGAAGAAAGTGTAACAAGGGTAACATGAGGGACCCGCCTGAAAACCCTCAACGTAGGCCCTGGGCGTGGCTACAGGGCATAAGTGATCCAGATGCTGGACCACGTCTTCGGCCACGCCAAACGGGTTTTTGCTCAGTGGTCAAATAAGGGGGGCACTTTTGATGAGTGCAACTATTTACAAGGACAGTTTTTGGCTGCTCACAGTCCTCAGGCTACAAGTCTTTATACCCTTACGGGTAACTAAATGCACATATTATTTCACTTCATACAATAAACAATAGGCAATACCCAACTGGGTAACTATTTACAATGTAGACACTTTGCACTTATTCCCTAAACCTGGCAGGGATTTGTCCTGTGTGCTGCGTGTGGACCTTCGTAGCACTGGGGCGTTACTAGTGTCTGTGCATGCACTTTCTGTTAATCTAGCAGGTGTACGTGCTGGTAGATTATAAAACTGCCTTAATCTCTCTATGGGACTGGCAAGTGCACTGTCCACTGGGCCTTCAGGCTCTGCTTCAACTGGTGATCCTCCTCTGACTGGATACTCTTCCTGTTCCTGAGCAGGTTCTTCCAGAGCGCTCACAGGTTCTTCTTGTGGCTGATAGAATTGTATTACAGGTATAATAACTGCTCCATCAAGTTGAGGCCAGTCCGCAGGGAAATCTCCTAGAACTGTGTGAAGCACTTCTTCCTTGGGTTCTTCCGGTGCTATAGGAGGTACTTCTTCCTCTGTTGTCTTCAGTAGACCTGGGCACACTTTCAAATGGTCTCTTGAGAATGTTGCGGTCGTTTTACCTCCATCTTTACTCATCAGGCAGGTTTTACTGTTGTCAAATGTGGAGTTTAGCACAGTGTAGGGCTCTCTTTCCCACTGGTCATCGAGCTTGTGACCTCTTCTTTTCCGCTTTAGCACCGTCTCTCCAGGTGCCAAGGGTTCTGCTAGTGCATGTTTATTGTACTGTTCTTCTTGTTTTTCCCTTACTCTGTTTAGACTGTCTTCGACACAGGCCTGTACTCTCCTGTACTGCTCTTGCCGATTTGTATCCCAGTCTTCAGTGGACATATCTGCTGCAGGTTCTACCATTCCGAGTTCAAGGTCCATGGGCAACTTTCCGGGTCTTGCTCTCATGAGGTACGCTGGGGTACAATTAGTAGAACTCACAGGTATGTGATTGTACAGATCTACCAGGTCAGGTAGTTTGTCTGGCCACTGGTTCCTTTCTTCCAAGGGTAAGGTTTTCAGCAGGTCTATGACGATGTTGTTCATTTTCTCACACAAACCATTGGTCTGAGGGTGATACGGCATAGTCCAGATCTTCTTGCACCCATACAGATGACAGAATTCTTTAAACAGCTCGGCTTCAAAGGCAGGGCCTTGATCCGTCAGCACTTTGTCCGGGTATCCATGGGGCCTGCAGTAGTATGCTTGGAACGTTCTTGCTGCAGTTTCTGCTGTCAGATCCTTGACAGGGGCTACCACCTGGAGCTGGGAATAATGATCCACCATGGTCAGTGCATAGGAATAGCCTGACCTGCTAGGTGACAGCTTGACGTGATCCAGAGCGACAATCTCCAGGGGCTGGGTTGTTTTGATGGACTGCAAGGGTGCTTTCTGGCTGCCGTAGTCTTTCCTTCTGAGGCTACAGGGCCCACAATCCCGGCACCACCTCTCTATGGAGCTCTGCATTCCAACCCAATAGAACCGGTCCTTCAGCAGGGTTTCCAGCTTCTTCCAGCCAAAGTGCCCTGCTTGGTCGTGGTAGGCCTCCAACACCATCTGGATATCCGTCCTGGGTACAACAATCTGCCACACCATTTCATGAGTCTTGGGGTTGACATACCTTCTGCACAGCTTCTGTCTGTAGATGAACAGCCGGCTTCTCTCATTCCACAGGTGTTTAGCTTGTGGGGGGAGCACCCTTCTCCAGCTGAGAACCTTCTTGGGTTATCAGTCTTTTGATGAGGCTGACAACCGGGTCACTGTCCTGGGTCTCCTTCCAGCTGTGATGAGGTAGAGGGTTCAGCGTCCTTCCATGACGTCTCCTGTTGGCGTGTTGCTCGTGGACCACTCCGCTTCGGTGGAAAGCAGGTAATTCAACTTCCTCTAAATCATCCACTTCATCCTCGGTGTCTGACGGGTGAGGCATCCTTGACAGGGCATCAGCATTGGTGTTCTTGTGAGCTGCCCGATACTTAATGGTGAACTGATAATTCGACAGTCTGGGCACCCAATGCTGTTCCATGGTTCCCAACCTGGCTGTCTCCAGGTGTGTCAAGGGATTGTTGTCAGTAAAGGCTGTGAATTTCGTTGAGGCTAGGTAATGCTTGAACCTTTCAGTGATAGCTCAGACCAAGGCCAGGAACTCCAGCTTGAAGGAACTGTAATTCTCCGGGTTCCTCTCAGTAGGGCGAAGCTTCCTACTGGCATACGCAATTACCTTTTCTCTGCCATTTTGCTTCTGGGACAACACAGCTCCCAGTCCCTCGTTGCTGGCGTCGGTGTACAGCAGAAAAGGCTGGCTGTAGTCAGGGTAAGCCAGGATTTCTTCACCGGTTAGGACTTCCTTCATTGATGCAAAGGACTCAGTCTGCTCTTTGCCCCACTGGAATGGGGGACTCTTTCCTCTTTTGGACTGTCCTACCAGGAGGTCTTGTAGAGGTGCTACCTTTTTGGTATAGTCCTTTATGAACCTCCTGTAGTACCCGACCAGTCCCAGGAATTGCTGTACCTCTTTGATGCTTCTCGGTTCAGGCCACTTCTGGATGGCAGTGACCTTCTCCGGGTCTGGCGCTACTCCCTCTGAGCTGACTACGTGTCCCAAGTACTGAACCTTCGGCTTGTGCAAGTGGCATTTAGAAGGTTTTAGTTTCATCGCATACCGGGACTATGCTTCAAATACCTCCGCCAGGTGCTTCAGATGGTCTTCATACATCCTCGAGTACACGAGAATGTCATCCAGGTACAGCAGCACTGTCTCAAAGTTCTGGTGTCCCAAGCAACACTCCATCAGCCTCTGGAACGATCCGGGTGCGTTGCAGAGTCCAAACGGCATGCTGTTGAATTCGCACAGTCCCATCGGGGTGGTGAAGGCTGTCTTCTCCCGGTCTTCCTCAGCAACAGAGACTTGCCAGTACCCGCTAGTGAGATCCAATGTAGAGAAGTAATTGGCAGATTTTAGTGCAGCCAGGGATTCCTCTGTACGGGGCAAAGGGTATGCATCTTTATGTGTTATTCGATTAATTTGTCTATAATCTACACACATCCTCATGTTACCGTCCTTTTTTCTGACCAGGACCAGGGGAGCTGCCCAGGGGCTACAGCTATCCCTTATTACCCCTGCCTTTTTCATGTCATGCAACATTTCCTTGGCTTTTTGGTAATGTGCTGGTGGTACGGGTCTGTAACGCTCTTTAATGGGTGGATGGTTACCGGTGGGTATGTGATGTTGTACCCCTTTAACTCTTCCAAAATCAAGTGGGTGTTTACTAAACACTCGTTCATATTCCTGAACCACTCTGTAGACACCGTGTTTTTGATGGACAGGAGTGGCGTCAGTTCCAACATGGATCTGTTGACACCAATCCTCCAGCTGAGCTTCGGAGTCATTGTCCTCCACTGTATCTGGTGGGGTCAAGGATTCCACTGTGTGTATGGCATCATTATCCACAGTATACAATCTGGCAACAGTGGCGTATCTTGGCAATTTAACTTCCTCCTCCCCACAATTTAGGAGACGTATGGGTACCCTCCCATTGCGTACATCAACTACCCCTCTAGCAGTTAAGAGTGTAGGTCTGTGCTCTGAGCTAATGGGCTCCACTACCGCCTGGTAGTTCTGTCCCTTGAGATCTATTGCTGCCCTACACAAAATCAGCATCTCACTCATTGGGGGAATCACAATGGGTATCGGGTCTGTCACCCGTACATTACCAATCTCACCACCTGTTAGCTTTACCTGTTGCTGGTACAGGAGGGCTCGAATCTCTCTCTGGAGCACCTTCCTCTGCCCTGGTTTGGCAGTGTCAGCAATCTGTTGGAGTAAAAACAACACTTCTCCCAAACAGTTACCAACAATATTTATACCAAGTATCATATACGGATTGGTATCACCAGGGTTAGATTCTATAACAATTAGTCCTTGGTCCTTTAGTTCCACTCTCCCCGCCTTCACTGTCACGTCCTTAACCCCTACTAGGTTAAGAGGAAGGCCGTTCGAGGCATACACAGAGAGGTTCGGGGCTGGCGGGTGGAGTTCATCTATGGACCAGTACCTTTTGTAGAGGACATCAGGTATGATGGTTACCTGTGAGCCAGTGTCCAGTAACGCAGGTGTTGCTAAGCCGTCCAGCACGATGGACAGGAAAGGCCTTCCTCCTACAAACCGATCATACCAGCTTGATGGGCCTGATTGAGCTACTCCTGGGTGTCGGCCCTCGGCCCCAGGGTTTGCACGTTTAAAGGACAGTTCCGCGCGGTGTGACCTGCCTTGTGGCAACGGTAGCAGATGAAATCTCCTGGAGGGCGACGTTGGTCGTTGGTCCTCCCACGGGGTGGCATTGTCCTTCTACGGGGTGGCGTTGTCCTCCTTCTTCTCCTCATCCAGGGGACATCCTCAGGACTGTCGGCGAGTAGGATCCTTCCTTCCGGCTCAGGCTCCGTCTGTAGCTGCAGGGTGCTCAGTGGCCAGGGTTTTACTTAGCTGACGCACTTCAGAGCGCAGGCTGTCCAGCTCGCTAGGGGGCACTGTTTGCATCTTTGTTTCAGCCGTTAATGAATGAGCAGTGGGGGCTGCGGGCACTGGGCTGGCCCCACCCTGGTAATGCTGGATAGCAGTATCTGATGGTTCCAGGGGCTGCAGACCCTTAATAGCCATGTCCTTCAGGGTGTCAAAGGAGGCATTTGGATGATCTAAGGCCCACCACCGTACGGTTCTGCTCTCCTCCTGGGACCTTAACCCCAGGATGAATTGTTCGGTCAGCATTTTATTCTCATCTTGTATGCTGGCTGGACTAACCTGTTACAGGGCCCGCAGGGCTTCCTGTAAGCGCCAGGCATAGTCCCGGATACTGTCCTCAGGTTTCTGGGTACAGTGGTAGAACCTCATCCGGAGATCTGTCTCAGTGCGGTTTTCAAATACAGTTTGCAGTCTCTTAAAGATAATGGATACTGATTCCTGGTCTGTGGCTAGCCAGGTTTCAACTTCCCGCTCTGCGGCACCAGTCAATTGTCCCAGCACAACAGCGGCTCTCTACTTACCAGTCATTGAATACATGTCCAATACACCGCATATCTTTCTCTTGAATCCAGACGGGGTGTCTGGTTTGCCATCATACTGGGGAAGCCATTTTGCTCCAGGGATATACAGCAGGGCCATGGGTATTAACGGAGTCACGACGCCTGCTGATGGGGCGGCCGCTCCGGCCTGAGCAGCGCCGGGCGCAAGTTGAGCATCAGGAGCGTTATCCAGTGCTCCGGTGTCTCGCCCATGGTTGCGCCCCCTAGTGAACCGTAGCCTACCTCCTGTTTCTTTAATCGGGTAAGCCGCAGCTCCGCAGACGACGGTCTCCTTCCAGGACCTGACGCTTCCAGGTGATACGTTAGAGCGCGAGGCGGGGCTTGAGCTTCGCGCGCTTCTAGCAGTCACGCCTCTCCGATTCCCGCGGTTACGCCCCCCTTATTCCCACGCGGCGACGCGGTAATGGCGGCGATGTTCACCACAGTTTAAACACAGTTCAAATACGGCACACAGTACCCGGTGGCAACGGGCACGAAATCCTGTTTGTGACGCCAGGGATGACGCGCCCCCAGGGCAGTGGGGTACTCGGTGTCCGGGCCTATGGATGCTGGGGGGGAATATGTCACAGTGGCTGGCCCGGTCCGTGGCCCAGGGCGGTCAACAAAAAAGGGGATAGTTTATATGGGATTTGTAGTTTGATCGTGACGCCACCTGTGGTTTCTGGTAATTTGTACCAGCGCTGCTGCAGACCTCTGAGGCAGTTGATAGGCAGCTAGGATGGAACAGCTCCCCACAGGTGGAGCGGGCCTCAGGGCAGTGTAGAGTTTGATGGTGGGTGGTGATGCTGGGGCTTGTAGTCCAGTCGGGATGGCGCAGCAGGAGTAACTGACAGAGACAGGGGATTCGCTTCAATACCTTTACTGGTGCGGATGTCAGGTACGGTCCAGGGTACTCGGTAGGAAGGGTGCACTTCAGGACCTCTCCCCAGTGAGCGGGTATAGGGCCTCCTGGTCCGTGTCTCCCTCTCTCTAAGCTCCTGGCCAGCCTGCAACTGGGCCTAGCTTCTGTGCCATGTTGCTCTCTTCACCTGTCGCTTGGTAGTAGGACCTTCCGCTGGCAACCACTATCCCTGGGCGCCGGGGCCTTCGTGGTTCCTGGTCCTGTAATGGGTTTAGCTTCAGGTCAGCCAGGGACTTGTAGTCCTTCTGGTATGCCGGTGATCCCTACTGGGTATAAAGGGACCCTGTAGGCGCGGACCCGGTGTCTGGTTTTTATACTCGGGGGTGAGCCTATGATGCTCCTCTGCCCCCTCAACTCTTCTCTCCTGTTCTCTTTTCCTTCGGCCTTACTCGGGGCCCTCAGAACACAGCAGCAGATGTGCTGCGTCTTCACTGCTCTCAGTGGCAGCACACTCTAAACTCTCTCACTCTGACTGACTGACTGCCTAACTCCACCCTCTATATATATATCCCTAACGGGCTCCCTCTGGTGGTATGAGGTGGAAGGGTGGAGGTGTTTGTTTGTAATGAGGGCCTCTTGTGGAGAAGTCCGTCCATGCACCCTTTTGGTTCCTGTGGTACCTGTGAACAGCAGGGTGCCACAAAGCCGTGCCTGCCAAGCCTCCATTACTGAAAGCCCAAAGCAGCTGGGAAGAATAAAGTTAATTTCCTCTCGGTAGCCGGGCTGTCATGTTAATAGCGATTGGGAACATGACAGCTTCCCTTTAAAATCATAAACTAATATTTCTTCTTTAAGATGGTGAAGGTGAATTCTCGCCACTCTCTTGAAAGAATTATCCGAGACTATTTTTTTTTTTCTCATGGGGCTGAGAACTGACAGGCAGGTTGTTGCTAACTATCTGTCTGTTCTGCCTGGCATCAGCTCAGAGCAATCATAGACCGCTCCTGCCAGCAAAGCTGCTGCTTCACGTCAACAGAAAAGTTCTTCCTCTTCCGTGCTGCTCTGTCGAGAGGGCATAGCAGCCGACATTCTGACTGCTGCCCCCCCCGCAGTTATGCAGCAGGTAGCTGGCTGTCAATCAGCATGATATTGCCAGTCATGCCCTGTCAATGGAGCAGAGCAAATAAGAAGCACCTGCTCTGTCGACGTGATGTCACTGGAGACTGCAGATTCGCCAGCAGGAGCGATCCATGACAGATCTGACCAGTCAGATATCAGTGGTGGGCAGTAAGTTCTTGGGTCCATAAGAAATACATAACATAGTCCTGAATAACCACTTTAAACTTTTACTAATATGTCGATCATGTTGCCCTATGATTTTGCATTGTTCTTTTGCACTGTATGTTTCTATATGCCATTCTATTTTATTTACAGACCACAGCTAGTGATGGGCGAGCGTGTTCGGCACTGCTTGGTACTCAATCGAACATCATGGTGCTTGAGAGGATCGAGAATCTGGGTACTCTGCGCCATGCTCGATTCCATGCCCTGCATGTTTCGTAGCTGATTTTCACCAGTAAACATGTGGGGATTGTCTGCCAATCACGGTAATGCCGTAGCAATGTTGGCGATTAGCATTACTGTGATTGATCAGACGCATAGCGTCATCGGGACGTTATAAGACTGCTAGAGTAGGGATAGCTCCTGGAGTAGGGATAGCTCCTGGAGTAGGGATAGTGTATTAGAAGCATTTAGGCAGGGTTCATTGCATTACAGTCCTTGGTGCTGCTATGTTAAACCAACGGTCCTTTTTAGGGCTAATTCAAATAGATTATATTCTATAATAATACTGCTCTTAGCTGCAATTAGTGTAGGGTTAGCTGCTGGAGTAGGGATAGCATATTAGAGCCATCTTGTCAGGGATTAGTGCTTTACAGTCCTTAGTGCTGCCACGTACAACCAACCAAAAGTCCTTTCAGAGAAAATTTAAATATATTCTATTTATAATACTACTGCTCCTATCTGCAATTAGTTTAGGGATTGCGTATTAAAGGCATCTAGTTGGGGATTATTGCCTTACAGTCCTTGGTGCTGACACATACAACCAAAAGTCCCTTCATGGCCAATTTAAATAGATTCTATTCTAGAATAATACCGCTCTTATCTGCAATCAGTATAGGCTTAGCTGCTGGAGTAGGGATGGCGTATTAGGGGCATCTAGACAGGGATTATTACAAACAGAAAAACTGACCAGCACATCCTAAGTAGTGTGTACAGGTGCCAGCTAACACAACAGTTCTAAGAAAAATACATAGCTGCATTCTAAGATCCTAGAATAATACATTTTGAAAATTGGAGCCGCCTTACTGCCATGAAAAATAGATAAGTGCTACATTTTGTACATATGGAATATTGGAAAAATATGAACAGCAACATTGCCCTAGAAACATTTTTAATAAAAATAAGGTACTTAGCACATAAATTGGCCTATGTATATGAGCCCAATAACTTTTGTCAAAGCGTACCTTATTGTTGGGTTCATGTCCTGATAAAACACCTCTCTTGGACTAAAAAGCCTACAATTTCTGGAGCATGAAGGAACCAGCTGTCACATAAGGTGAGAGAAAGACTAAGTGCACAACAACGGGAAGAGGGGGAGGAAACCCAAACACTAGAGAAAGGGCGAGTGGAGACCCCTAGACAGATCTGACAGCACCCTGGCTCCCCTAAGGTCCCTAAATATGTTCTGCACCTATCGCCAAGCAGGAAACCTAATCCCTGACTGCCCCTAGCGATAGGCCGGGGTGAGCACTAGTCAGCTTCCACTTCAACTAAAGACAAACAGGTAAACAGACAAGGGAAACACTTAGATTGAGAAGACACCAGAGAGATCATGCCAACTATCCTACAAGGGAACTCCAAGAAGACACTAGCCGACTACTATTACTTCAAGCCTGGACAGAGGAAAATAAAGCTATCGCCGGTGACTCTCTGGAGAGACTGAAGTTATTTAAACATCCAGCAAGGGTGTGTCAATTAGCAGCAGAAGGTGGAGGTCACTGCTAGGTCCCAGAAGGAGAAGGATATCACTATACTACAGAGATGAAAAGATCAAGAAGGTGTCTGCAGAGCCAAGCACAATGACCTTTTACAGTTGGATCCAGAACGACTGTGTCACACCTGACACACCCGTGACACCAGCTAATTAAAACCACCTAAATTTATTAAACACATTTCTAGAGCAATATTGGGGTTTAAATTTTTCCAATATTCCATATGTAAAAAATGTAGCACTTATCTATTTTTCATGGCAGTATTGCAGCTCTAATTTTCTAAATGTATTATGCTAGCATCTTAGAGTGCAGCTATATATTTTTCTTAGTCATGGATTATTGCCTTACAGTCTTTGGTGCTGCCACATACAACCAAAAGTCCTTTCAGGGCCAATTTAAATAGATTATATTCTAGAATAAGGCTATGTTCACACTAGCCATTTTTTTCTGCAGCAAAACCTTATCTCTTGTCAGGAAAGAAGCTACATCAAAAATGCAGGTTTTGGTGCGTTTTTGCTACGTTTTTGATGCTTTTTCCAGGATCCCAAAATTTACCTTTGCTTCCACCACAGAAGCATGAATACAGGTCACCAATGCAAGACATATGTTAAACCATATTAATCAGAAATACAAATGTAACAGTAGGGGGAGGTGAAAAGTTCAGGAATAGTTTACAATGGCAGTACACTATTTATTTTCACACTATGGTCTGCCATTGAGTTGCTCAGAGATTGTTCAATTTCACACCTGCATGGGCCACAGGTATTGTTGAATCTCACACCTAGCTCAGCCAATGTTTACACAGTACACATCACTAATTTAATCCAAACTGCCATCACAGGAGACAAAGACAAGATGATAAAATCACAAAAATAAATGAGTTTCACTTTTTTTTTTTTACTAAAAAAGCAGCAAAATCTTATAGCTTTGTTCACACTAGGCTTTTTTTTTCCGGCGTTTTATCACCATCCATTACTTTCAATGGATGAAAAACGCTGAAAGAAGTGACGTGCTCTATTGTGCAAAAAAACATGCAAAGCACAAAATACTGATGACACAAAAACCAATGTGTGTGCATGAGATTTCTGAAATCTCAGACTTTGCTGGCACTGTAAAACACAGCTGAAAATTTGCATAAAAACGCATCAAAAAACGCCTAGTGTGAACATAGCCTAATACTGATCTAATCTGCAATTAGCGTAGGGTTATCTGCTGGAGTAGGGATAACGTATTAGAGGCATCTAGTCAGGGATTATTGCCTTACAGTCCTTGGTGCTGCCACATACAACCAAAAGTCCTTTCAGGGCCTATTTAAATAGATTATATTCTAAAATAATACTGCTTTTGTCTGCAATTAGTGTAGGCTTAGCTACGTTAAAAAAATCCTTTTCAGAGCTAATTCCAATATATAATATTTTCTAATAATACCGCTCTTAGCTGTAATTAGTGTAGGGCTACCTGCTAGAGTAGGGATAGTGTATTAGAGGCATTTAGGCAGTGATTAGTGCCTTACAGCAGGGTTCCCCAACTCCAGTCCTCAAGGCCCACCAACAGGTCATGTTTTCAGGATTTCCTTAGTATTGCACAGGTGATGTAATTATTGCCTGTGCAGGAGATGTAATTATCACCTGTGCAATACTAAGGAAATCCTGAAAACATGACCTGTTGGTGGGCCTTGAGGACTGGAGTTGGGGAACCCTGCCTTACAGTCCTTGCTGCAGAAACCAAAATTCCTTTAGAGGGCTACATCTACTCTATTCTATTCCTTATTAATACTGCTGTTAACTCCAATTAGTGTAGGGATAGCTTCTGGAGAATGGATAGTTGTGCACTAGAGATGTATAGGCAAGGTTTATAGCCTTACAGTCCTTCTGGTGGAGTCATTTGCTTTTCCTGTCTTTTCCATCTGGTCCAGACCGACATGGCAACTTCTTCCAGCCAGGACTTGGCTGCAGAGATTACAGCAAAGACACATATGACTTTGCACATTTCCAACACCATCCCCATCTATCCCCAACCTGCACAAACTCCTTATCCTGCTGTCACCCCAATGCTAAGTCGCTACTGAAGTGTGTATCCCTATTACTATACCTACTGTGTGGTACTATTTGCCCTCTAATTCTCCTCCTACTGGAGCCCTAGATTCCTCTTCATTACACTCATGAAGTATGATGTCAAGAAAGGTGCCCCATAAACACTGTAAGATACCCCCACAGTGAATTCCTCCACAGTACCCTCCATACGCGTAGTATGATGACCCTACTATACCCCATCCAACTCCACCGGAAAAGTATGGTGACCCCAACACAGAATGATCTCCCAACTGTGACCTCCGCACAGCCCTCCATGCAGTATAATGTACCTACATACAGTATAATGGCCTCACATCTCTCCACACTGCATAATGACCCCTGCACAGCCCCCCACAAAGTATGATGGACCCCACACAAACCTTCACACTGTATAATTGCTTGCATACAGTATAAAGGCATCCACATAGCCCTCCAATTATTAAAATAGCCCCCACATAGCCTTCCATATAGTATAATGCACTCCCCATAGTCCTTCATATAATATAATGCACTCCCCATAGTCCTCCATATAGTATAATGCACCCCATAGTCCTCTATAGAGTATAATGTACTCCCCAGTCCTCCATATAATATAATGCACCTCATAGTCCTGCATAAAGAATAATGCACTCCCCGTAGTCCTCCATACAGTATAATGCACTCCCCATAGTCCTCCATACAGTATAATGCACTCCCCATAGTCCTCCATACAGTATAATGCACTCCCCATAGTCCACCATATAGCATAACGCATGCCTTAGTGCTCCATATAGCATAATGCACCCCATAGTCATCCATACAGTATAATGCACTCCCCATAGTCCTTCATACAATATAATGCACCCCATAGTCCTCCATATAGCATATTGCAATCCATAGTTCTCCATATAGCTTAATGCACACCATAGTCCTCCATATAGTATAGTGCACTCCCCATAGTCCTCCATACAGTATAATGCACTCCCCATAGACTTCCATAGAGTATAGTGCACTCCCCATAGTCCTCCATATAGTATAATGCACTCCCCATAATCCTCCATACAGTATAATGCACTCCTCATAGTCCTCCATACAATATAATGCACTCCCCAGAGTCCTCTATACAGTATAATGCACTTCCCATAGTCCTCCATGCAGTATAATGCTCTCCCCATAGTCCTTTATACGGTATAATGCACCCATAGTCCTCTACACAGTATTCTGGACACTACAATGTTCTCACTGATTAAAAAAAGAAAAAATACAATACTCACCTCTCCTCGTCGTTCCCCCGCTGCTCTGGTCTCTGCAGTGAGCGTTCTGAAGCGTTCGCACATCTCAGAGCAGCGGGTGCCATGTAGTAACGTCATCACACCCGCTATGCTGAGACATCAGATGGAAGATGGAGGGGGAAGCAGACGCTGGCACTGGGCCCCCTGACTCCCAGGCCCCATAGCAGCCACGTGGCGGTCCAGAGCAATACAGTTAAAAGTAGCGGAGCTCTGGGTGGGCCCCTTTGAGCGTGGGACCAGGGGCGACCGCATCCTTTGTGCCCTGGTAGCTACTCTACTGTGTCTGCCTATATGTCTGTCTAAGTCTATATCTAATCTATCTATCTCTATCTCATTCATTGCTGTCCACAAATGTTAGAAAAATGCATGCAAAAACGCATCGAAAACGCATTAACACTCACGTTTTTGCAGCTGCATTTTTGCTGTCAAGAGATTCAGAAATGGTGCAGAAATTTCTGCTTCCAAATACTCAACGTATGTGATGCGCCCCTGGGCCTGTGTCGCGCTGCGTTGCGCATGCGGGAGCTTACCCGGAGCCGGATCTCTTGAGGGTTGTAGTCTCGTGGCGGTGATCCGGTCCGTGCCCAGGGAGTCAGACTAAGTGGCGCTGTATTAGCGGTAGATGTTGGACGACTACGCCACCCGTTGAGTACAGCTAAGGAGCTGCTGCTGCAGGGCAGACCGCTGAGGCCGGTGGTAGGATTGTGCAGCGTGATAGTATAACCCCCAACGGGAGGGGTATGGCCTCAGGGCAGCCGACGTGGATGATGGGGGTAGCAGGAACCACTCAGAGACGGTACGGTGTAGTTCAGGGTCTTTACTGGTGACAACGATAGACCCTCCCGGAGTACTGGCTAGCGATTGGGGCCTGGTCAGTCCTTGAGCAGATGGGATCTCCCCTGGCCAGGCGGAGTTGTAGGCCTCCCAAACTAACGATACTCTTCTGGCTACCTTGCTAGAAGCGGGTATAAGTAGCCCACGTCCCTGAGTGTACCGTGTGGTGCTCACCCGTATGGCCGATGACTCGGGGCCTTCTAGTAGCTTCCGCTCCACGACGGCGGTGCTGGTCCCACGCGTGTGACCGTGCCTTCGGGTTTCTGGGCCAGAGGACCTGCAATCCCCTGCCGGTCGGTTTCTGCTGCTGGATAGGAGTTAGTCCCCACAGCCTCGGACTCCGGGTCCGGTGATAACTTCTCAGTCAGGGCGAGCTCTGCAGCTGCCAGCCCCTGACTCCTTGTAGCACTGCTCCCACAGAGCTCCTGATGTTCTTTCCTATATCTGCTTCTCTTCTCTGTCTCTACTTCTTCTCTACTCACTAACCCTGCCTCAGCCCTAGGTTTATATAGGGGAAGTTCTTCCCCTCCCAGGACTGGGCAGGAGGTGTGGCATGCACAGGATCCCTGACCAAGAGACCTCCCACCTGCTCTCAGACATAACATTGCCGTTACTGTGGAAACCAGACCCCTGGGGTGCCACATTCCCCCCTAGTGAAATTTAGTACTCCGGGACTAAACATATTTTTAGAAAAACATAACAAGGTATAAACAATAATAATACAATAAGAAAAACACATAAAGATGGTTACGGCGTGTCCGCAACCGGGTGCAGTCTTTGAAGAAAAGCAAGGTGTCCATTTCACCAAAACAGGGAGACATAACCAGGTAGGGGTCTGTCCTGCCCCGAGTCCTTAACAGTCTTTAGTCCGTCCTGGGTTACGCTCCAACTATACACAAAGGATTCCCGGTAAATCCACCAAGGACTCCTATAAATAACTAGAAACACATAATTATACACAAGCAACAAGAAAAACAGGTAACCACAAATAAAACAATTTATACACTTCAAATCCTCCAACGTGCGGGTAACTGGCCTCTAGTGGCCCTAGTGGACCTACGGAGCTGACTGTCTAGCCCTGAACTACAGGGTGTAGGAGCTGTCAAGGGTAAACTGGGCAGCTGTCTACCGGCTCTTTGACTCACTAGGGGTACGGCAGGCTCACTATAAGCAGAGGGTTGATCCTCCTGTTCTGCTTGTGTGGAGTCTTCTGCCTCCTGGACCGGCTGCTCTTCCAGCTCTTCCTGTTGCTCCGTAGGCACTTGGGATGCTGGTTGGAGGAACGTGAGGACGGGTACCACAACTGCACCATTGACTTGAGTCCAGGACCGAGGGAAGTCTCCGAGCACAGTACTAACCATATCTTCCCTTTCCTCTACGGGTTGATGGTCTTCTTGTTCCTCTTCAGGGTTCCGTAGCTGTTCAGGACACTTCTTCAGGTGATCCCGGGATACAATGGCTATGGTCTCCCCTCCGTCTTTACTGATGGTACAGACTTTCGGGTTCTCGTGGCTTGAGGGCAGTACGGTGTACGGGTCCTTCTCCCACTGGTCGTCCAACTTGTGGAGCCGTCTTTTCCTCTTCAAGACCTGCTCTCCGGGTACCAGGGGAACAGCGGGAGCATACTGGTTGTAAGTTTTCTCTTGTCTTTCCCTAGCCTGACAGAGACTTCGCTCCACGCTCTCCTGTACTTTCCGGTACTGCTGCTGCCTCTCTGTGTCCCAGTCTGCTTCTGGTGAAGTGTCCTCGGGTGTCAGGACTCCCATTTCCAGGTCAACAGGTAACTTACCAGGTCTCGCCCTCATTAGGTAAGCCGGGGTACAGTTGGTGGAACCTACCGGGATGTGGTTGTATAGGTCCACTAGATCGGGCAGCTTCTCAGGCCACAGACTGCGTTCTTCCAGGGGCAACGTTTTCAGGAGATCCATTACCACCTGGTTCATTTTCTCACAAAGTCCATTAGTTTGCGAATGATAGGGTGTCGTCCTTATCTTCCGGCAGCCATACAAATTGCAGAATTCCCGGAAGACCTCCGCTTCAAAGGCAGGTCCCTGGTCCGTCAGCACTTGGTCCGGGTACCCGTGTGGACGGCAGAAGTGCTGCTGGAAGGCTCTAGCTGCTGTTTGAGCCGTTAAGTCCTTAACGGGGACGACAACCAAGAACCGGGAGTAATGATCCACAATGGTTAACGCGTAGACGTAGCCACTTCTGCTTGGGGTCAGTTTTACATGATCCAAGGCTACCAGTTCCAACGGCTGCCGGGTGACGATGGACTGCAGGGGAGTCTTCTGGCTGGCACGGTCCTTCCTTCTTAGGTTGCACGGGCCACAGTCTCTGCACCACCTCTCGATGGTTCCCCTCATGCCTACCCAGTGGAACCGCCCACGCAGCAGGAACTCCAGCTTCTTCCATCCGAAGTGTCCAGCCCCGTCGTGGTATGCTTCCATCACCATGGCTGCGTCTCTCCGTGGCACCACTACTTGCCAGATTAGTTCATGCGTCCAGGAGTTAACCATTCTGCGGCACAACTTCCCCTTGTAAAGGAACAGTCGACTCTTCTCAGCCCACAGTTGCTTGGCTTCCTCCGGAGCGTCTGGGTCAAGGCGAGCCTCTGGCCGAGTCAGCATCTCCTTCACCAGCCGGACGGCAGGGTCACTGTCTTGCGTTTCCTCCCAGTTGTAGTGAGGCAAGGGGTTAAACGTAGCGGCTTGCTTACTCCTTACCTGATGGGAATACTGGATAGTCCCATGACGGTGGAACGCGGGGAGTTCGACTTCTTCCAGTCCCTCTGGATCTTCTCCTTCGTCCGGTAGGTTTGGCATCCTGGACAGGGCGTCCGCGTTGGTATTGGAGCGTCCTGCCCGGTATTTGATTGTGAACTCGTAGTTGGACAGACGGGCCATCCATCTCTGCTCTAGGGCACCGAGTCTTGCAGTGTCCAGGTGTGTCAACGGGTTGTTATCCGTGTACACGGTGAACCGGGAAGAAGCGAGGTAGTGCTTAAAGCGTTCGGTGACTGCCCACACCACTGCCAGGAACTCTAGCTTAAATGAGCTATAATTCTCAGGGTTTCTTTCGGTGGGTCGCAGTTTTCGGCTGGCGTAAGTGATTACTCGTTCTTTCCCCTGCTGGATCTGGGACAGCACGGCTCCTAGCCCGATGTTACTTGCGTCGGTGTAGAGGATAAAGGGCTGGCTGTAATCAGGGTACGCCAGGATTTCATCCCCCGTGAGGGCCATCTTCAGCTGGCAGAAGGACTCTTCTTCTAACTTCTCCCATCTGAAGGGTGGCTTCTGGTTCTTGGCCTTCCGGGACTGGCCTATCAGGAGGTCCTGCATAGGAGCTGCCTTTTTGGTGAAACCGGGGATGAATCTGCGGTAATAGCCTACCAACCCGAGGAACTGCCGCACTTCCTTTACACTGGAGGGACTTGGCCATTCCTTAATTGCGGTGATCTTATCAGGGTCGGGAGCCACTCCATCAGCGCTCACCACGTGTCCCAGGTACTGCACCTTTGGTTTCAGGAGGTGACACTTGGAGGGTTTCACCTTTAGGCTGTAGCTTGCCAGAGCTTCGAACACTTCCGCCAGGTGTTTCAGGTGGTCCTCATACGTCTTGGAATATACGATGACATCGTCCAGGTACAACAGGACCGTCTCAAAGTTTCTGTGGCCCAGACAACACTCCATTAATCGTTGGAAGGTTCCTGGTGCATTGCAGAGTCCGAACGGCATGCAGGTAAACTCGCTAAGTCCCATCGGGGTGGTGAATGCGGTCTTCTCCCGGTCCGCCTCTGCTACAGGAACCTGCCAGTACCCACTAGTGAGATCCAAGGTAGAGAAGAAGTTAGCAGATCTTAAAGCAGCCAAAGACTCCTCTATCCTTGGTAAGGGGTACGCATCCTTGTGTGTGATACGGTTGATTTTCCGGTAATCTACACACATCCTCATGGTGTTGTCTTTCTTTTTGACTAAGACTAGTGGAGCTGCCCAGGGGCTACAGCTATCCCTGATCACCCCAGCCTCCTTCATGTCTCTAAGCATCCCCTTGGCGTGTTGGTAGTGTGCAGGGGGTACGGGTCGATACCTCTCTTTTATGGGAGGATGGTCTCCCGTGGGGATGTGGTGTTCTACCCCCTTGACTCGCCCGAAGTCTAACGGGTGTTTACTAAACACTCTCTCGTACTCTTGCACCACCCGATAGACTCCCTGTTTCTGGTGTGAGGGAGTGGAGTCAGTACCCAAATGTAGTTGCTGACACCAGTCCTCCATTGTTTTCTGAGAGCCGTTACCTTCCTCCGGGGAAGATGGAGGCAAGGGTTCTACGGACTGTATGGAATCTTGATTGATGGTATACAATTTGGCTAGCGTGGCATACCGGGGCAGGTACACTTCCCTCTTCCCGATATTTATTATGCGAACGGGCACCCTCCCATGGCGTACATTGACCACCCCCCGTGCTGTCAAAATGGTGGGCCTACTGTCTGAGTAAACTGGTTCTACCATTGCCTGGTAATCTCTACCTCTCAGACCAATAGCTGCCCGGCACCAAATCATCATTTCACTTTTCGGGGGCATGGCAATAGGGAAAGGGTCACACATTCGCACGCTACCAATCTCACCACCGGAGAGTTCTAGCTGTTGCCGTCGCATCAGTGCCCGGATCTCTTTCTGGAGCACTCGCTGCTGGCCGGAGCTGGCGTTCTTGGCAACCTGCTGTAAAAGGAAAATCACCTCTGCAAGACAATTTTCAATTACATTAGTTCCTAGAGTTATCTTTGGGTGACTCTCGTGTTTGTCAATGTCTACAATGATCAGTCCCTGTGCTGCCAGTTCGACTCTACCGATTTTAATGGTCACCTCTTTAAATCCAATCTGTGGCACGGGCTGACCATTGCTGGCGATGATACTCAAGTCGTCGTCAGGGTAGCGGGTGATATCCGAGTCATTCCAGTACTGCTTGAAGAGCACGTACGGGATGGTGGTGACCTGTGACCTGGTGTCCAGTAGGGCACTCATAGGAATGCCATCCAGTACCACGGGTAAGACTGGACATCCTCCCACATATTTGTCGTGCCAGTTCGTTGGGCCTGGTGATCTTTTTCCTGGGGGTTGGCCCTCTACCCCAGGTTGTGCCAGTTTAAAGGACAGTACCTTGCCATATGTCCGGGTTGATTGCAGCGGCGGCAGATGGGTCGTCCGTCCTCGTTGTATCGGTCGCTGGGTCTTCCTCTGGCCGGTGGGGTCCTCCTTGGTCGACGCCACGGGATGTCCTCCGGTCCGGATGCCAGCTGGATCTTCCCTGGAGTGGAAACCTGTAAAGACTGCACAGTTCGGGTTAGTGCAGCAACGCTTTTAGCTAGCTCTTGGACCTGATGGTGCAGGTCTGGAGCCGGGTCATTGTTCAAAGTCTGTGCATCAGCTCCCACAGGCCCTGCCGACAAGGGCGCCGCCTCCTGGTGGTAAGTGGTAGTGGGGCGTCTGGGGGTCACAACGCCACCTGGTGCCGGTTCTCGAAGCACCCGGATGGCTCTGTCCTTGAACTGTGCAAATCCCAGATGAGGGTCCTGTAAGGCCATTGCCCGCAATTGGGTTCGGTGGGCATTGCAATATAAACCCTCTATAAATTGTTCAGTCAACAGCCTGTCCTCGTCTCCCACGCCGTCAGGGTCGGTCTGCTTAATGGCTCTCAGGGCCTCTTGTAGGTTCAGGGCATAGTCCCTTATACTCTCATGTGCCCGCTGTTTGCACCCGTAGAATCTAAGCTTGATCTCGGCTGAGGTGCTGGTATCAAAGGTGTCCCTCAGCCGGGTTAGTATCCCTGCAACAGTCCTCGCCCCAGGTGGCCAGGACTTTACCTCCCTTTGGGCTGCTCCGGTTAATTGGGCCACCAGGATGCTCACTTTTTGCTCCTCTGTGAGGGGGTACACCTGGAAGAGGCTATCCAGCTTTTCTCTAAAGTCATGCAGGGTATGTGACTCCCCTGAGTACTGGGGTAGCCAGGCTGCCCCCGGGATATAGAGCATGGTGAAAGGCATGACCGCAACAGCGGTGGCGCTGGCGGGGGTTGAAGCGGTGAAGCTCTCCTCCGTATCCGACATCCTTCTCCCCCCTAGTGGACCGTGGCCTACCTTGCGATGATCCTCTTCCGTAGGCCGCGGCTCCGCAGTGGATCGTCAGGGTTGAGGACCTTCCGTCGCTCTCCTGTGACGTCGGCGTCTGCTGGGCTCCTTCCAGGACCTTACGCAACGTCCGGACGTGAGGCGGGGCTTCAGTTCTCGCGCGCTTTCGGAGTCCACGCCCCTCTTCTTCCCGCGCGGCGTCCCCAAGATGGCGTCCAATGGCGGGAAAACTCCACGTATGGCGGGAAGAAGGCCGAAGATGGCGCCGGATGTCGGGAAAACTCCACCGATGGCGGGAAGGAAGCGGAAGATGGCGCCGGATGGCGGGAATCTTCACCACAGGTAAGTTTGAACAGTCTTTTTCAGGCACGCAGTACCCGGTGGTTGCGGGCACGAAATCCTGCCGACTACGCCAAAAGTTGACGCGCCCCTGGGCCTGTGTCGCGCTGCGTTGCGCATGCGGGAGCTTACCCGGAGCCGGATCTCTTGAGGGTTGTAGTCTCGTGGCGGTGATCCGGTCCGTGCCCAGGGAGTCAGACTAAGTGGCGCTGTATTAGCGGTAGATGTTGGATGACTACGCCACCCGTTGAGTACAGCTAAGGAGCTGCTGCTGCAGGGCAGACCGCTGAGGCCGGTGGTAGGATTGTGCAGCGTGATAGTATAACCCCCAACGGGAGGGGTATGGCCTCAGGGCAGCCGACGTGGATGATGGGGGTAGCAGGAACCACTCAGAGACGGTACGGTGTAGTTCAGGGTCTTTACTGGTGACAACGATAGACCCTCCCGGAGTACTGGCTAGCGATTGGGGCCTGGTCAGTCCTTGAGCAGATGGGATCTCCCCTGGCCAGGCGGAGTTGTAGGCCTCCCAAACTAACGATACTCTTCTGGCTACCTTGCTAGAAGCGGGTATAAGTAGCCCACGTCCCTGAGTGTACCGTGTGGTGCTCACCCGTATGGCCGGTGACTCGGGGCCTTCTAGTAGCTTCCGCTCCACGACGGCGGTGCTGGTCCCACGCGTGTGACCGTGCCTTCGGGTTTCTGGGCCAGAGGACCTGCAATCCCCTGCCGGTCGGTTTCTGCTGCTGGATAGGAGTTAGTCCCCACAGCCTTGGACTCCGGGTCCGGTGATAACTTCTCAGTCAGGGCGAGCTCTGCAGCTGCCAGCCCCTGACTCCTTGTAGCACTGCTCCCACAGAGCTCCTGATGTTCTTTCCTATATCTGCTTCTCTTCTCTGTCTCTACTTCTTCTCTACTCACTAACCCTGCCTCAGCCCTAGGTTTATATAGGGGAAGTTCTTCCCCTCCCAGGACTGGGCAGGAGGTGTGGCATGCACAGGATCCCTGACCAAGAGACCTCCCACCTGCTCTCAGACATAACATTGCCGTTACTGTGGAAACCAGACCCCTGGGGTGCCACATATGCACATACCCTTAGGGTATGTGCGCACGATTTGGATTTGCTTGCAGAAATTTCTGCAGCGTTTCTGCAAGTTTCTGCACCTTTTGGTGGCAAAAACGCTGTGGAAATTCCTCAGCATTTTCATGTGTTTTTGCCTGCGGATTTGCCTGCGTTTTTTTTCCAATGCATTGTATAGAAAAACGCAGGCAAAAACTCACAAAGAATGGACATGCTGGTTCTTTTAATGCACATGAAATCCTGTCAAGAAAATTCCTGATCATGTGCACAGATCTTCCAAAATCTCATAGAAAATGCTGGGATAAGGTTTGCAATGCATTTTTGGGGCCAATTCCGCGCGGATTTACTGCAGAAATAACGCACTGTGTGCACATGTAACACGGGTACTTTAGATACAGTGACACAGAAAAACAGAGCACAGGGTTAATAAACAGGGGAGGTTTAGGATAAGAGGGTCAATCTCCACACAGGGAGTAACAGGGGAAAATATGGGGATGAACAAGGGAAGTAGCAGGTAAAAGTCTATAACTGACAGTTCACAGTTTAACTAGATGTAACAGAGTCGAACCGGTTGTAATCGACAGTTTTTACACTTAGCTGACTCTTATCCTCCACAAGGCAGTTGCCAGCTGATGCCAGTGTTGCTTTCTTCAGGCTTCCCCGCCCAAACAATGCTCCGTCTTCTGGTGGCAGCGGGCGGTCTCCGGTTTTACCCACTGAGCCCCTAGTCCATAACACTGCACCTCACGTGCTCGGCTCCAGGAAACCTGCATCTCTTCTCCCTCTAGTCGGCTTGACTCCTCCGGTCCACTGCACTCGGATCTTGCTCCAAGTACTGGAGCCAGGAGCCTGGACCCTCTCACACTGCTCTCCTGAGCGGGACTCTCCTGCCGCTTTCCCGTGCAAAAGTCCTCGTGCCCCCCTCTGTCTAGCCACGCCACCAGTTTCCCAGTCACCTGACCTCCCAGCTCTCACTCTGGACACGCCCCCAACTTCCCAGTCACCTGACTCCTGTGCTCGCAGTCTATCTTCCCCCTGCAACCAGAGGTACGGCCCCAGCAGTTCCGGATCCCTTGTTCTGAAAGTACTTACACCCCGGTCTTCCCCCCTTACACACATAGCCTTAGGCCTCATTTGGATGTTCATGAATCATGTTCTATCTCATCATGGATAGAACATATACTCATTAAAGTGTATAGTTCTGTTCACTTGTCTATAAGTTTTTTTGTTGATCAAGTTGTATGCAAAATAAATCGACACATGCCCGTTTCTAATCCAAATCACCAATCAAAATTACTTACACAATTCTTTGGATTTAATCACTTAAGGCACACACTATCATTTGTGTGTAGTCCATAGGCTGTCTGTTTTTAACCCTCAACTGGTGAGATGGGGTTTTTGTCACGCAACTGGTGATGTGGGGTTTCCTATACCCCAGTGTTTAGAAATCTCTTATTTTTACAGAAAATGCAAAGATCACGTTTGTTTTAATCGTTTTCTTATTGGCGATTGATTACACATGAGTATAACAAATTTTTGACACCCACAACTATCGGAAAATGTAATACTTTGATGATTCAATCTGAGGGCATTATGAAACATGACTTTTAGGATAATGTAAATAAAAATCACAATTTTTTTTCAAAAACAAGGGAATATAAGTATTAGAACAAACAGAAACTCAGTTATAAATTTGTGCAAAAATAAAGAAGTTTTCAAAATTTGAAAATGTGTAAAAAAGAATTACATGAGTGGTGATGTGGGGTTCAGCAAGGGCAAGACAGCACTTAGCGACAACTTGCTCTGTTATGCGTGGCCATCCTGTTGACAAGGAAATGGATGGAAGCTAGTGAGACACGTATCCTCATACCAGCATTTTTCAATGAATGGCAGCCGAACAAAAATTCCCTGGGGTGTGGCAAACCCCACCTCACCTCACCTCACCAGTTGAGGGTTAATATTGTAGTGGATAGGAGAAGCTTTGCAATTTACATATTTATTTTATCATACAAGAAAATCATTGCTGAAACACTAAAGGTAAACTGACTGATGAAAATCGGATGAAAAACACGGATTAAAATAATCATTTTTTTGTGTACAAGAAAAATAACTGACATCTGAATGCGGCATTAAGGGCATTTGATCCAGCAAGGTTTACCACAACCATCTCCAATTAGGAGCTGATTACTGAATAAAAAGCTGGATTATCAATGAATTCAGCATTGTTCTATAGCGATTACCAGAATGCTGTGGCTCACGGTGGGGCTCTTTCTAGCTGTGGTTGTCCCATTGATAACAGATTCTGAGATAAGGCACACAGAAGAATTGTTCTTAAGAAGCTTGGGCTTCCCAGCTAAGCCAAATCCTGTCTCTCCTCCTCCTATACCTTCTATATTGTGGAAGATCTTCAACCGGAGGATGAATAGCTCAGCTCCTAAGAGGAAACCAGATTTATGCTTTTTGGAAGAGTTCCATGTCCCTGGTAGTATTGTCCGAGTCTTTCCTGATCAAGGTAAGGCTGGTTCTCAACTCTATGGAGTACGGTGCTACTAATTTATTAAGCAGCTCAGGCCTCGCTCCATACACTTGCAATTTCAACGCACTTGGAATTATTTTCCTTTGCACCGCGACACATGATAAAATGAATGTTGAAATTCAAAAGTACAATTCGTCTCCGTAAAAACAAACCTTAGGATGGCAATGTGGATGGGGGGGAAAAAAAAAAAAGGGGAGGAAAAAATGAAAACGAAAAAAAAAAGGAAATTGGCTGCTGTGTGAAGGTGTTAATGGGGTTATCCACTACTCGGACAACCTTTCTGAATCTTTATGTCCCTCCCCCCTCCCCCTCTCATAAAGTAATAATACTTAGGCCACGTTCACATTTTCAGTATTTGGTCAGTATTTTACATCAGTATTTGTAAGCCAAAATCAGGAGTGGGCGAAAAATGCAGAAGTGGTGACGTGTTTCTATTATATTTTTCCTCTGACTATTCTACCACTGATTTTGGCTTACAAATACTGAACGTGTGAATGTGGCCTTAGGCTATATGCACACAATGCATTTTTTCCGTGCAGAATTGGCCCCAAAAATGCATTTTAATCCTTATCCCAGCATTTTGTATGAGAATTTTGAAGATCTGTGCAAATAATCAGGAATTTTCCTGTGCATTTAAATCTGCAGCATGTCAACTCTTTGTGCGTTTTTTGCCTGTGTTTTTTTTCCCATTGAATGCATTGACAAAAAACGCATCAAAAAGCATGGAATTTCTGCAGCGTTTTTGCTGCCAAGTCGTGCAGAAATTTCTGCACAAAATACTGATCATGTGACATACCCTTAGATTCCCCTCTGGTGGTGCTGCTGTTACAGGGGTGTTGACACTGGCTCTCCCGAGGCTCGCGTGACATTGTGATGCCACACAATCACTTGTGAGTTTATATAGTTCCCCGGCGGCTTTTAAAGTGTTTGTATAAATATTTAGTATTTTTTTTTTTCTCTGAAACACTGCAGCGTTTCATAGTCAAACACGCATAACTGAAATCCTGATGCAGCCAGCGTCTTGGATCTTTCAGCATGTATAAACTGTTAGGTTCATTTAAAGCTTTTCTGAAAAGGGATGTAATTATGTCCAGCTTGCACATAGTATACCGCAATCCGGCATACAGATACATTCCAGAAATTACTCTGTCAGTCCATTTGACAGCTATGTGAACACGAGCTGTCTTTGCTTGCTATGGCAACAAAGAGACCTTCTACCTCCGCCTATTAGACTCAACATCTGGCGGAATCTAATAGGCTACCTGTCAAACACTGATGGGTTAGGTAATGTAGTACAGTGTATTATCAATGTGATCAAAGTATCACATGTTCGATTCCCCTATTGAGGGGGGAGGTTTAAGTGTAAATATATTCCTCTACATGGAAACTACAACACCAAGTAGGAAAAGCTGTGGCATTATGAAAATCACATGACCCATAAATATATTAATGATGTATAAATGGAAACTAAAGTTTGATTTATTATCAAGTATGTATGCCATTTGCAGATATACAGGCACTTACACGCCTTTGCATGCTATCATTTGGGTTACTAATGGATGTCTGAAGCATGTTCTGTTACGCTGAATGCACTTGGGCAACTCATCATTCATCAGGATCCGCTGATTGCCGTTCCCTTTGCAATTGTTGACCAATTACACTTCAGATTTGCCCGATGGGCTACAAGTCTCTGCATGCTGCCGGCTATGTTGGCATGCTTAGGCCATTCAGGTTGCTCATAGTAGCGCGAGCAGTATATGGCCTGGAATCGATCTGTTAAAAAATGGCTCATGCGACACTTTAAAGAAATGGCTATACCACTGGTTCCACCACCAAATCAATGTAATGTGTATCTGGCATAAAGATTAGAGGGATCAGGCTACCATACATTTTGACAGCCCACACCGGAATCTCTGGCATAAGACCAACTTGACATTCCCACGTAAAGGCCTCTTGAAGTTGTTGCCCAAAGGCCACGTTCACACATTGAGTATTTGGTGTGTCTGTCTGTCTGTCTGTCTCAGTATTTGTAAGCCAAAGTCAGGAGTGGAACAGACAGAGGCAGTAGTGTAGCTACCGGGGGGGGCAAAGGCCCCGCTCTGAGAGGCCCACCTGTAGCTACGCTACTTTTAACTGTATCAACCTTCCCCGATACAGTTAAACTCTCCGGCAGAGCAGGGAGATGCAATCACGGCATCGGCCGATACAGTTGAAAGCGATGGAGGAGGGAGTGTCAGCTAACCCTTCCTCCCCCATCATTCTTCCTCGGCGTCTGACGTCTCAGCGCGATGACATCACTAAGTGGCATCCTCTACGCTGACGTGCGACGCTTGTAACACAAGCTGTGGATACCGGAGGAGAGGTGAGTATTGTATTTTATTTTTTTAGAGAATTGTTGTGTCCAATGAACTGTATTGAGGACTATTGGGTGCATTATACTGTATGGGCTATGGGCGTGCATTATATTGAATGGGCTGTGGGGGGTATATTATACTGTATGGGCTATGGGGGTGCATTATGCTGTGGGGGGTGTATTATGCTGTATGGACTATGTGGGGGGGGGGCTTTAAATTATATGCAAGCAATTATAGTGTGAAGGTTTGAGTGGGGTCCATCATGCTGTATGGGGGCCATTATACAGTGTGGGGCCATTATACTGCATGGAGGGCTGTGTGGGGGACCATAATGAGTTGGGGTCACCATACTTTTCCGGGGCAGTTGTGGGGTACAGTAGGGCCATCATACTTTACAAATGCAGTGATAGGGGAATCTATGGCTACCGTAGGAGAAAATTAGAGGGCACACAGTAGGTGCAGTAGTATGGACACACATGGCGGCAGCAGCACAGTATTGGGGTATCAGCAGGATAAGCAGTGTGTGCAGGTTTAGGATAGATGGAGACGGTGCTGGAAATAGACGTCTAATGTGTCTTCGTTGTAATCTCTGCAGGAGAATCCTGGCTAGAAGTTGCAGTGTTGGTCTGGGTCGGATCGAAAAGACGGGAAAAGTGAACGGCCCCATCAGAACGAACATCAGCTGTAAGTCCCCATCTATAACTGTACTGTAATCTCTTATATGAACTGAAGGACTGGTATCTACCTCTATATTACCGCCATATGGTGACCGTATCAGTATTGGTCTTTGTATAGAGATTTCTTTTAGTAACAGCTCTGTCATCTGCTGAGGTTCTCCTACATCCACTATTGGGTTGTGCCACCATAGCTTTAATCAGGGTTGCATGGATACGGGCTCACTCAGAAATTTTGCTGTATGTCGCTTGTGCTACTGTGAGCAGTCTACATGGCCTAAATATGCTAGTGTGGCCTGCAGTGTCTCCAGATGCAGC
This sequence comes from Phyllobates terribilis, assembly GCF_046119375.1. Classification (NCBI taxonomy): domain Eukaryota; kingdom Metazoa; phylum Chordata; class Amphibia; order Anura; family Dendrobatidae; genus Phyllobates; species Phyllobates terribilis. Next base: position 35,450,690 of record NW_027362761.1, on the reverse strand, counting down.
TGTATTTGTGGGAGCGGGGAGTCGGCTGTCGGTCACAACTGAACTCCCAATAGAGAAGGCGCAGATGATTTATTACCCTCTGCCTTCTCTGTTCTATATACACAGCACTGAAGAAGCACTGTGTATACAATAATAGGAAGCGCTGATGGTGCTTCCTCCTTCGGACCCATCAGCCGTTTAATTGCTTGATCTGGGGTACAGACTCTGTCAGCTATGCTATACATTTCTAGTATAACTAAAATACTAGCCCAAGTTAAAGGGGGGGGGGGGGGGCGACAGATTAAACAAAGTATTTAAATGTTAAAATGCTCCTCACCCCCCCCCCCCCAAAAAAAAAAAAAAACCCAAAAAACTATCTTTTTTGACCAATTGGGGATGTGAACTAAATAAGAAGCCGCTGCCAATACAAATCATTGGTACTAGCCTTGCCCCTGTTAGAAAAAATAAAGTGTATCCGATATATAAAAATAATTGTTTATAGAAAGAGGCACAAACTTTAAAATGTGGTTTTAAAAAAAAAAAAAAAAAAAAAGCTAATGTATCACAATGAGAGAAATTTACAGGTTGGTTTTTTTTTTTTTTCCCCCGCATGTACAAAAAAAAGTGGTAGAGCAACAACGGCTTTACCGGTGCAGACATTCATTATTGTATCACTCTCCAGCACTCCGACAAACTGCTTTTTGTTATAGCCAAATATTTCACATTTTCATTCATCAGTCCATGGCACCTGCTGCCATTTTGTCTGCACCCCACCTAAATGTTTTAGTGCATTTAGTGTCAGTGTGCCTTGTTTCCATGACTACTGTATGGATTTTTTGGACACAATTCTTCCATGAATACCTATTTTGGCTAGAATGTTCCGAGTAGTAAATTGTTATAACAGACTAGCATTTAAAAACAATTTGTAAGAAATCAGCGGGAGATACAGGAAGTCCCCATGCACTTGAATGGGAACACTAGTTCTTTTAATAATATTTATTATGTTCCACAAATGGACATTTTAAAACAAAGTTGTTACTGTGCTGAGATAATCTTATAAATGTGCCCCTACTGTGTACTGTGTAATGTCTGTGTCTGATCATACCACATCTCCTGGCCAGGGGAGGAAGCAAAAGAGTATATGACGCGCCCCCTGGGCCATGGGGTACTCGGTAGCCTGGCCGGTCGATGCTGGGGGATGTCACAGTGGCAGCAACCCGGTCAATAAAAGTGGGAAAAATAAAAAGGGAATGAAGTTTTTATAGAGATTATGTTTGTGACGCCACCTGTGGTATGCGGCTATATGGGGCCGCTGCTGCGGTGCAGATCCTCTGGAGCTGGTGGTGATGCAGCAGAGTTGGTTCAGCTCTCCACAGTCAGAGCTTAGCCCCAGGGCAGGATATAGTGATGCTATGAGGTAGATGTGACGCGCCCAGGGGATGGGGACGACTCGGCGCCCGGGCCTAGCTGTTAGTTTTGGGGGATGTCACGGTGGTCAGCTCCCGGGCCCATACCCTGTGGTCACTCTTAAAAGCAAGGAATGGGGGGAAGGTGTATGGGATAGGGGAATGTTCGTGACGCCACCCGTGGTGTCTGGTGAGGATCACCAGTGCTGCTACAGTCCTCTGAGGCCAGTGTTCAGGCAGCTTAGTTGGTGCGGCTCCCCACAGGTGGAGTGGGGCCACAGGGCAGTGTAGCGCCCTGAGGGTTCGGCCGCTACAGGGGTATTGCACCTCTGCCAGAGGTGTGATATTCCACTCCCGGGTAAGGATGGAGTATGGACCAGGGCTCAGTTAGCTGCATGCATCACACACACCACATTTCCGGGGGACAGCTCAACGGTGCTCCCATTTATACAGTAATGCAGGCACGACAGACCATGTCCTTGGCTGGAGTGGGGAGGGGGGAGGGAAACCCAGTGATGTAGGAGCAGAAGGGGATGGTTTCTGAGCATAGGTAGGAGCTCATTGGGTGCTGGTCACCTGAGCTCACACTCAGAGGGGAGGTATAAAAGGTGGGCACCATCTTAGGACAGGAGTCGAGTCAAGTCAGTTCAGAGTGAGAGGAGAAGACAGGGAGTGGAGGCTCTGTAGGAGCTCTGCTCAAAGGCAGGCCTAGGGTGAAGGCCGGAGCCTGGGAGGAGAAGGAGAAGTAGGCCTGGAGAAGATGCCGAGGGAAGGAGGAGAAGAAGGAATAGGAAAGGAGGAGGAGTGACAGAGAAACAGAAGGGCTCAGAAACAAGAAGGCAGAAGGGACCCTAAGGACCCAGGGAATTACGGGTGATGGGTCAGGCAAGAAAAGGGGTACCGGATCCCAACTTGGTGGAGGTAAATTATCCCTCAGCCAAGAACCAGAGGTCGTGATCATCACTTGGTGCGACCCCCTGCTAAACCTTGCTTGGAAGGCACCATATAGGATAGCAGGAAACGGGGCCCACGTTTACCCGCATAGATCTGCGGCAGCTGGACAAAAGCTTGGTCACTGGTGGGGCACGAGCCAGAGGAAGGATAGAAGGGAGTCCTGTGCCTTACTCCTGAATTGCCTGGGGGTTGACCGAGCCCCTCACCTGGTGGACGCAGCACGGCTTGGGCAGTCACGACCTGTACAGAAGTGGCTTGGAGTATACGAACTGTGAGTAAAAGACCCTTGACTGCAACACGTTGTCTTTGTGCTTCTTACTTCGCCAGCACTAACGGTACTGGGACTCCCTGCACCATCACTCCCACCATCTACACTTCGCTGCCCTGAGGCTACACTCTTCCCGTGGGGAGTCATACGATCTCAGCTGCACACACCATCAGCCTCAGGGGACTGCCTTGCAGCGGCGGTTCATAATAGCCGCAATCCACGGGTGGTGTAGTCGGACATTACCTAAAACATATAAAAGGCTGCCACTGGTCTGACCATCCTGAGCCACGGGACCGGGTCGCCACTACTACCCCCAGCATTGCCCTGAAGCCCGGTCCCGAGTGCCCCGCGGCCCAGGGGGCGAGTCAGCAGCGTAGAGAGGGATGCAGAATAGAGCGCTGGCGGGTGCAGAGCCGCGGAGGAAAGAACAGACAGAGGCAGTAGTTGAAGTCATCCAAGTCTTTACTTACGGTAGTGCTTTCTCAGCTCAGAGCTTCTCTCTGCTGTCACACGGCGAGCTGCGGCCGCCAGGGTGGGGTTCAGCACACTCCAGGTAGTTCAGGAGCGCTTGACAGGACCCCCGCTCTAAAGTGTTCCTCTCCTGGTGTACTTCTCCCGCCTTGTGTTCCCCACTGAGTCCCGTACGGGTACTGCGATGTCCCTTGTGGGTAACGTGTAGTTCCCGGACCGACAGGGTGCCCTTTTTGGTGACTGGTGGTGAGAACGTGGCATAAGGCCGGGTCCCTCTGGATAAACTCAGATTAGGGCATACAGGTGGCGACTCCGCTCCGTCCGTATCCCCCTGGGATCCACATAAGCCTCCGGACTTTTCTGACAGAGACGTGAAGTGCAAAGTCAGATAATCGGGGACCGGTACCCCCTCTTTCGGCAGGGTCTCTCTGGCTGGGCCAGAATAAGGTATGGAGGTGGCGACTCCGCTCCGTCCGCACCCCGTGAGATCCTTTCGCCTGTGGAGCCTATCTCCTCTGCTCCCCTCCTGGGCCTTCTTGGTTGGACTCTGACCGGGGACAGAGCCGGTTTTAACTCTGCCCCAGTCCCCCGTCTCGAGGCCTGAGACCGGGAACAGTGGACCCTCCAGCCGGCAGCAGCTTTGTACTGACTTGCCGTCCCAAAGACCCACGACCAAAGACCCGGTTATTAAAATGGCCTCCAGTTATATATGATTCTATTAAGTGCTAAAGTAAAGTGCTTCCTCCACCCTCATTCACTACGTGGTTCCCCCTAACTTTGGTTTCCCCCAACTCCTCCATTCAGGCCAGGGGCAGCACTATGGTGCTTTAGGCCCCCTTCAGAACTGGTGCAGTGTTGAGTGTGTGGTTGGGGTCCTGTGTGGTGCTCCATCCTTACCTTGGAGAGGAGATACCACACCTCATTCTGAGGTGCAGTACCCCTGTGGCGACTGAACCCTCAGGGGTGCCACAGATGGTGATGGTGCAGATAATGACCAGTCCACAACTTAATGGCGGTTTCCTCTCATCTTTACTTGCGGTTGTTAAGCAGACCGGGGCACGGGTACTAGCTGGTAGTAGAGGTCCGGGCGGCCTGGAAGCAAGTTGGGGATCCACCTCGCCAGGTGAAGTTGTAGGCCTTCCCTCTGAGCTACTCTCTTTGGCCCTGTTGCTTGTAGCTATGCTGCGGCCCTCGTCCCTGAGTATAACGTCTTTTTCCTCACTCGTATAGCAGGCAGCTCGGGCCTTCCTTATGTGTCGCTCCCACGTGGTGGTGCTGGGCCCTATGGTGCTGCTGAGCCTCCGGGCATCTGATGGGGCCAGGAGACCTGCAGTCTCCTGCCCTCTGGTTTCTGCTGCTGGGCCTTCAGTGCCCCACAACCACAGACTCTGGTGTCCGGTTCTTCTGCGCTTCTCTCCTCTGGGGCGAGCTTGTACACAGCTCCCCTCCTCAGGTCCTTCCTCGTCGCTGTCCAGTCTTCAACTCCTCTCAACTCACTCTTACTAACCCCGCCTCCAGATTCCAGTGTCAAGGGGAGGAGCTCCCCTTTCTGGTCTGGAGCCAGGAAAGTGTTGTATTCTGGTATACCTGATTAGAGGACCCCTCCTTGCTTCCAGGCATGGCATCACCCCTTGTGAGGGAGGCAATGCCACTGTGGCAACCGGACCCCTGGGGTGCCACATACAACTGACTGTATATCACAGGATTTTATACCATTGGGTGGTGAAAAAAGAATAGTTACATTTTTACCACACAAGTTTTATTTTGGCCTCAGATTTTACACTTTCACGTGGGTAAAACTGGCACCAAAATGTGTCACACAATTTCTGCTGAATGTGGCCATACCCCATATGTGGCTGTACAGTACTGCTTAACCACATGGCGAGGCTCTGGAGGGAAGGAGCACTATTTAACTCTTAGAGAACAGATTTTAGTAGAATAGTTTGTGGACTCCATATACAGAGCCCCTAAGTGCCAGAAGAGCAGAACCCCTCTCCTCAAGTGACCCCCATTTTGTTAATTACACCCCTCTGGGAATTTATCTTCAGGTGTAGTGACAATATTGACTCCATGGGTGTTTTCTAGAAACAAGCCGCAGTGGATGTTGCCAAGTGAAAAAATTACAAATGTGCCGTTGAAGTGCCTACTACATTTATGCCCAGCTCGTGCTTCTGGATACATGCACCTGTAAATAAGGCAGGCTCTCATTGCTACAGGAATGCCAAACATGTGGATACTAAATGTGGTTTAGGCACACTGGGGCTCAGAAGGGAGGGGGTGTTTGGGTTGGGAATGCTGAATTCGCTGAGTTTCTTTTTGGGGGTAGGAGGGGACGAGGAGCCATAGTTCTTTTCCAGAGCCTTGTTGCTGCCAGTAACGTGAAAGCTCCCTATATTTCCATTGACAGATGAGGGACATGAGTGGAGACTTGCTTTTTTTTGTGGATTGAGTTGAAGGTTTTACTGGAAACATTTTACATAATATGCTGGATCACATTTATCCTGCTCTCTACGCTGAGCACTTACATCATAGTTTTCCATCTAAGGCTGGGGACACATAGCATATAGCTCTTGCATCAGATGTTATATGCTAATGACGCTCGGCTTAAACTCTGCTGCGAGTGTGAGCAGTGTCAATGCGCTGTACTCCAATTCCCTTGCATGAGAGAATCACAGCCCAGGTGCGGAGGAGACGGAGAATGTAATTTCTCCATCTCCTCCATTGCCAACATCTGCGGTAATTGCACTGCACTGGGGTGACATCTGAGTGCAGGCAGATGTTTCCCACGTGTAAGATATGGACCATGACTGTCATGTTCCTATCCCTGAAAACACCAATCGTCTTATGCATCTTTTACGTATAATAAATATTATATGTATATGTACATATACATATATTTTAGTATAGTAATCCATGGTGTATAGTGACACGCCCCCTGGGTCGTGGGCTACCTGGTGCCGGGCCGGTGGATGCTGGGGGGTGATGTCACAGTGGCGGTGACCCGGTCTGTGACCCAGGGCGGTCAGTAAAAGGGGGATATTTATAGGGGATTTAAAGTGTTTGTAATAAGTTCGTGACGCCACCTGTGGTGTCTGGTAAGGATTACCTGCGCTGCGACAGTCCTCTGAGGCAGGTGTTTGGGCAGCTTGGTTAGGACGGCTCCCCACAGGTGGAGCAGGCCTCAGGGCAGTGTAGGGGTAGATGGTGGATGCTGGGGAGAGACGGCAGGATGGTCCCGGAGGAAAGACGGACACTCACACGGGGGGAAAACTTCAGTACCTTTACTGGTGATGATGCAGGCACGGTCCAGGGTACTCCGGACGAAGGGTGCACTTTTGGACTCTCCCCAGTGAGCGGGTATAGGGCCTCCTGATCTGTGGCTTTACTCGTTAAGCTTCTGGCCTGCCTGGAACTAGGCCTGGCTTGGTTACTGTCTCTCTCTCCCTTGCACCTGGTGGTAGGGCCTTCTCTTGGAGATCACTCTCCCTGGACGCTGAGGCCTCCGTGACTCCTAGCCCTGATACTGTAGTCAGCGTTTGGTAAACCTTGGACCTGTAGTCCTCCAGGGGTTCCGGTGGTCCCTACTGGGTATTAAGGGACCCCGTAGGCACGGACCCGGTGACTGGTATATATCTCGGGGTGAGCCTGGTATGCTCCTATGCCCCCTCGCTACTTCTTCCTTCTCCTCTCGCCTTCGGCCACACTCAGGGCCCTCACTCGTGCTGTAGGCCTTGGCTCGCCTAAGCACAGCAGCCAGCGTGCTTCCTCTTCGCTGCTCTCTGAGCATCAGCATGCTCTCTGCTCAACTACTCAGCCTATCTATCTAATCTATCTAATCTATCTAATCTATCTAATCTATCTAATCTATCTAATCTATCTAATCTATCTAATCTATCTAATCTATCTAATCTATCTAATCTATCTAATCTATCTAATCTATCTAATCTATCTTTCCGGGTTCTGTGGCAGCAGGGCGCCACATCATTGTTATAGGTAATTTATAATGTAGGTGAAGGGTTGTCTGCTCAGCAACAGACTGCAGGATCAGATAGAGTTTAATGTTGGAACTAGCCCACAGGAAAAGGCCTTGGTGATGGGGAAAGGACTGTTTTTTTGTTTTGTTTTTTTTCCTAGTCAGAAGTAACAAGTGTGCAGTGCTGCCAAGGGGTGATCCACAGCGTAAGGAGATGGGGAAAGTGAGATCCTGAAGAGAATTACTGATGAGAATGAGTGTCCTTCCACCAAAAAGAGGTCCTTGAATAAGATGAGGTTCCATGAGAAACCCAAGAGCTTGCTAGGGCTGATGGTAGCAGACCTATAAAGCACTGAGAGTGTGGGATTAGTGGGGGACCCAAGTGGTAGATCAAGGGTGTCAATAGTAATGGGACGTGAAACCACTGAGCGAGTAGAGAGAAACTCTGATCAGGACTGTGGCCTAGAAGCGGGTTGCGGCGAAGTAGGGTGAAAGTGTGCTTCACCGGTGCTGGAGTAGACTACAGTGGAGATACTTTTCATTGTGAAGGAAACCAGCTTAAGACTGTGTAGCAGCTATCCCTTGTGCATAACCCTTATCAAGTTCAGTTAAGTCTCCATGTTTGAATGGAAGTCTCCCTTATTAATCTGTGGAATTTGTGATCCTGGCCAGCCATTGCCAACAGCTAAAGGCGGCTGCAGTTTGGAGTGTGACTGTTTGAGGTTGCAGACAGGTGTCTTTTATACTAATAACAAGTTCAAACAGGTGCCAGTACTACAGGTAATGAGTGGAGGACAGAGGAGCCTCTTAAAGAAGAAGTTACAGGTCTGTGAGAGCCAGAAATCTTGCTTGTTTGTAATTGACCAAATACTTATTTTCCACCAAAATTTGAAAAAAAAAATTCTTTCCAAATCAGACAATATGATTTTCAGGATTTGTTTTCTCATTTTGTCTCTCATAGTTGAGGTCTACCTATGATGTCAATTACAGGCCTCGCTCATCTTTTTAAGTGGGAGAACTTGCACAATTGGCTGACTAAATACTTTTTTGTTTTTTATATACATTTCTGCCGCCAGTCATGTGAGGGCTTACTTTTTGCTGAAGGAGGTGCTGTTTTTATTGGTACCATTTTTCGGGCACATAATATATTTTGATTGCTTTCTATTCCAATATTTGGGAGGCAGAATGAACAAAAACCAGCAATTCAGGAATTGTTTTTGGGGGTTGCCGTTCACTGTGTGGTAAAAATAAGGCAGTTGCATTCTCCCTCTCCTAGCCTTCTAAATGCTGTGATCTTTATTTATTTATTGCGGCATTTAGAGGTGGACACTGCCCCTGGCTGCGACAGTTGGCACTCCACTATCACTTAATTCGAGCTCCCGGCGGTGACCTGATCGTCCGGGCACTGCTGCTGTGTCCCGTCTGATCGATGTAACGATAAGTCATTGGTCAGGAACCACTTCCCAACCATGATGTAAATCAAATGTCGTGATGGGTTAAAGGGAATCTGTCAGCAAAATTTCACATGTTGGGGCACATACTCATATGTGAGAAAAAAAAGTTGAGATTTCTGGACCGAAAAAAGGGACGAGTGCTATCCTTATGCAATGCAAATTTAACGTGAGCTCTTACATAGGGGAATTGTTTGGGTCATTTACACAGTTTTCTATGGCAACATAATATATAATTTCTGTGTTTTGCATGTGTTTACTGTACATGCATTTTTATTGGTGAATTAAAAAAAAAATAATGGTGTGTAATATTAACCAGCAGAGGGTAAGCAGACAGCTGGGGAAGATGTTTGTAGCCTGGGAAGGGGGTAATACCCACGGAGCTTCCCAGGCTACTAATATCAGCCCCCAGCTGAATACTTAGCTTTTACTGGTTATTAAAATGAGTGACACCCCCCCCCCCCAAAAAAAAAAAAAAAAAATAAATAAATAATTGACACGGGTTCCCCCTATTTTAACAGCTAGCAAAAAGGCTAGGCAGACATCTGGGGCCTGATATTGATAGCCTAGGCAGGGGCCATGAATATTTGCCCCCTCCCAGGATAGAAACATCAGCCCTCAGCCAATATTCATGGCTCCTTCCTAGGCTATTCATATCAGCCCCCAGTTGTCTGCCTAGCCTTTGCTAGCTGTTAAATAGGGGTACTCCACGCCATTTTTTTAAATTTATTTAATTTTACAATAAATGACATGTACAGTAACCAACAGTCACTGTACTAATTAGAAAGATGCCAGTGACATAGAATAGATATATATGTGTGTATATTTATTCTCTCTATTCCATATTGTCGAGCACTGCTGTGTTTTAACTGTACGCGGCTGATGAATTGCCAGGTTTCAAGGAGATGAGTGATTGAAAATCAGACTGCACTCGCATGGTCCGAGTACCGGGGGTTTTTTGTTTTTGTTTTTTCAACGCACCCATTGACTTGCATTGGCGAGTCGCGTCAGAGATACGCAGCATGCTGCGTGTTGTGTGGTGGTTTTTTTTTTTTTCAGTCCAATTTCAGATGAGAAAAAAATCAGATGAGATGTCACTCATTGATTAACATTGATGTTTTATCGGATTGCACTCGTCCGTTTTCCTCGCATATGAGTATGAGCCCTTAGATTATTCATCAGTGCATGTAGCTCTTTCAAAGAAGTCCAGCAATACCTTTACATTGCCAGTCCGTTACTGAGAAATCATTGTTTGAATAGATGTGCAAATGAGGCTGAAGTGCTTTCAGCTTGTGGAAACTTCTCAATCCTCTATCACTCAAGCTTATTCCCCACCCAGTGCTACCTCCTCCTTCATCACTGACTGCTCCTTTTGCCTTAAGTCACACAGCATAGAAACTGTTAATCAAGCAGGAGGAGGCAGCATTGTGCAGCTAATAGAGCTGGAGTGACAGAGGCTTGAGAAGACCTGCAGATCCCAAAGCACTTCAGACTCAGGCCTTGTTCACATGTTCAGTATTTGTTCCACTCCTGATTTTGGCTTACAAATACTGATGTAAAATACGGACCAATCAGAGCAAAAGTATAATAGAAACCCATGCATCACTTCTGCATTTTTCACCCACTCCTGGTTTTGCCTTACAAATACTGAATGTGTAATCATGGCCCTATTTGCATATTGGGTCAAACACTGATTTCTCAGTAACAGTGGAACATACTGGCTATGTAAAGGTATCACTGGATTTGTCTTGAGAGCTATATGCATATAAAAATAGTATGGGGGTGAAAACCTGCTGACAGATTACCTTTAGGCCATGTTCACACGTTCAGTACTTGATCAGCATTTTACAATAGTATTTGTAAGCCAAAATCAGGAGTGGAACAATCAGAGGAAAGTGTAACAGAAACCATCACCACTTCTAAATTTTTTTATTTTATTTTTTCACCCACTCCAGGTTTTGGCTTACAAATACTGAACATGTGAACGTGGCCTTAAAGGGAAGGTCCAATCAAAAATTTTTTTTCAACCATTAAAAAAGTATTAATGTGTTTGAATTATTATTTTTTTTTTAATGAAGTAAAATATGAAAAATAATTTTAAGAAAGGTTTGCCATTTCCATTATTAAACACTAGTGGGAGCAGCTGCTGAAATTTGCCATGAAAACCCAGTGTAGAACTAGCTCACATTACGACTGCTGTAAATGTGGATGGGGTCTGCTCACGTGTGTGTGTGTGTGTGTGTGTGTGTGTGATGTCGCTCCCCTCCTCCCCGTCTGGGTGTTTGTAACAGGATAAGAGAGGATGAAGTTTAGAATCAGTGTGGAGCCATTTTGTTGGTGACTGCCAGCAATACTGACAAGTACAGTGTCACCGAGGACGGCCGGCAGCATAGATTCTGTTAGATGGTGCTGCTCGGGGTTAGATACACTTCACGTATCACACTGGGATTAATCACAGCACATGATCCACTACACCTATCTACATACAGAGCTCAGTGTAATGTATCACATGATAGGATTAGATACACCGGTCTGGGTGTATCTAATCCTATCTTCCTGTAACAAAGCACAGTACAATGCCCCATTCTCACACTGTGGGTAGAATTTGCATAGTATAAAAATTCAACATTGTGCTCTGGGGCTCTCAGTTGCTGAATAATTTCTAAGTAGTATAGATTATTAGCAGCATTTTAAAAAGCTACACCACAATTAAATGTATTTATTTATTTTTTTATTTCACAAACTGGAGCACCTATTTTAGTATGACTAAGTGACTTGGAGAAAAATCTTTTGTACAGCCTCTTGACTGTGGCCTGTAGATGAGGGTCAAGCATGGTGGGCACTTCTCTGCTGAAAGGGTTGTAAAGGATTTAACCCCTTTACAACCCAAGGTAGTTTGCATGTTAATGACCGGGCCAATTTTTACAATTCTGACCACTGTCACTTTATGAGGTAATTACTCTGGAAAGGCTTCAATGGATCCCCCTGATTCTGAGACTGTTTTTTCGTGACATATTGTACTTCATGATAGTGGTAAAATTTCTTCGATATCACTTGCGTTTATTTGTGAAAAAAAAACAAAACGGAAATTTGGTAAAAACTTTGCAATTTTCAAAATTTGAATTTTTTATGCCCTTAAATCAGAGAGATGTCACACAAAATGGTTAATAAATAACATTTCCCACATGTCTACTTTACATCAGCATAATTTTGGAACCAAAATGTTTTTTTTATTGGGGAGCTCTAAGGGTTAAAAGTTGACCAGCGATTTCTCATTTTTCCAACAAAATTTACAAAACCATTTTTTTAGGGACCACATCACATTTGAAGTGACTTTGAGGGGTCTTTATGACAGAAAATACCCAAAAGTGACACCATTCTAAAAACTGCACCCCTCAAGGTGCTCAAAACCACATTCAAGAACTTTATTAACCCTTCAGGTGCTTCACAGGAATTTTTGGAATGTGGAAGAAAAAAATGAACATTTAACTTTTTTCACAAAAATGTTACTTTAGACCCAATTTTTTTTATTTTTGCAGGGGTAACCGGAAAAAATGGACCCCAAAACTTGTTGTGCAATTTCTCCTGAGTAAGCAGATACACCATATGTGGGGAAAAACCACTGTTTGGGCGCACGGCAGGGTTCGGAAGGGAAGGAGCGCCATTTGACTTTTTGAAACTAGACCCCTCAGGGAACTTACCTAGATGTGTGGTGAGCACCTTGAACCCCCAAGTCCATTACAGAAGTTTATAACATGGAGCCGTGAAAATAAAAAAATCTAACTTTTTCCACAAAAATGATGTTTTAGCCCCAATTTTTTTATTTTCACAAGGGTAAAAGGAGAAAATGAACCCCAAAAACTTTTGTGCAATTTCTCCTGAGTACACCAACGCTCTATATGTGGGGAAAATACAGTGTTTGGCCGCACGGCAGAGTTCAGAAGGGAAGGAGCACTGGAATCGAGAATGGACGCCATGTTGCGTTTGGAGAGCCCCTGATGTGCCTAAATAGTGGAACCCCCCCCCAGTGACCCCATTTTGGAAACTACACCCCTCAAGGATTTTATTAAGGGGTATAGTGAACATTTTGAACCCAGAGGTACGACACAGACTTTGATAACAACATTAGGTCATCATATTGAATAAGTTGTCATTACTCTTGAGCGCAAGTGCTCTCTACTTGAGTTTGCATCGGGTACTCAGGTATGCACCATGTATCACGGGTGCTCAAGTGAAATGCTCGAGTCCCCGCCCGCATGTCTCACGGTTATTAGACGCCCCCAAAAAAAAAACATGCGGGGATCGCTCGTGCATGGCAGGCAATCCCCGCGAGGTTTTCTTGGCCGCGGAGCATATGGGGCGGAGACTCGAGCACCCGCGATATTCAATGCGCACCCGATGCAAACTCAAGTAGCGAGTACTTGCGTTCAACACTAGTTGCCATATCGTCATCTTTTTTTTTTCAAAAGTAAAAAAAAAAAAAAAAAAAACCAACAAAAAAAACCTACCATTTATTTTTTACGCCGTTCCTAGTGCGGTATAAGTGATTAGACGACCTTATTCTTCGGGTCGGTGCGACTACAGAGATACCAGAATCATATTGGGTTTTTAAGATTGACAGCTGTCACACACTAAAAGACACATTTTGTAAAATCTAGTTTTTGCATCGCCATATTTTCAGAGCTATAATTTTTCCATATTTTGGCCGACTGAGTCATGTGACGGCTTATTTTTTGCGGGATGAGTTGACTTTTTTATTGCTGCCATTTTTAGGCACGTGCCATTTTTTGATCGCTTTCTATTCCAGCTTTTGGGAGGCAGAATAAACAAAAAAACAACAATTCAGGAATTGTTTTCTTTTTATTTTTTTATTCTACTCTGCGTGTGGTAAAATTGATAAGGTAGCTTTATTCTTCGGGTCAGTACATTTACAGCGGTACCACATTTATATTTTTTTTCTATGTTTTGGCGCTTTTACACAATAAAAGCTATTTTATAGAAAAAAATATTTTTTTGCATCGCTTTATTCTGAGAGCCATAACTTTTTGATTTTTCGGATGATGGAGCTGTATGGCGGCTTGTTTTTTTGCGGGACAAGATAACATTTTCAGCGGTAACATTTTTATTTATATTTGTCTTTTTGATCGCGTGTTATTCCATTTTTTGTTTGGCGGTATGATGATAAAGCATTGTTTTTTGCTTCTTTTTTTATTTTTATTTTTTACAGTGTTCACTGAAGGGGTTAACTAGTGGGGCAATTTTATAGGTCAGGTCGTTCCGGATGCGGCGATACCAAATATGTGTACTTTTTATTTGTTTGTTTTTTTTCCATATTTATTGATGAGTACATTAAATTTTTATTTTTGGTGGATTATTTTTATTTTTTAATTTTTTTTTTTCAATTTCTGACAGTTTTTTTTATTTGTTTACTTTGTCCCACTATGGGACTTTCACTTTTTTTATTCTGATCACCTGCATAGCACAGGAATGGAGCACCATCCCTGTGCTATGCAGGCTGTCAGCGTTGCACAGTGAGAAGATAGTTTTGGTCATGTACTGCGCATGACCAAAAAATCTTCCTGCTGTCTGGTGACCCGGATGTTGTCATGACGACATCGGGTCGTCATGGCAACACCCGGGAAGCCGCGGCAGACAGCGCTGGAGGCCGGACGAGGAGGTGAGTTTACCGATCACCTCCCCTTAGCTACCGCAATGCTGCGATCGACTTCGATCGCAGCATTGCGGGGGCTAATGTGCCGGGAGCGGTGCGGGACCGCTCCCTGCACATAGTACCGGGTGTCAGCTGTGACAATCAGCTGACACCAGGCGGCGATCGCGCCCGCTCAGCCTGTGTGCGCGCGCGATCGCCATGACGTACTAATACGGGTCAGGCTCTTAAGTCCCAGGGCACAGACGCGTATTAGTACGTCATAGGCTTTAAAGGGGTTAAAAAAACAAACAAAAAAATGATATATATTGTAATGCAGCGGCTTGCTGCATTGCCAAAATGTCTGAGGGGGTGTGTTCTGGCTGACCACGTACCTCCCCATGTATGTGTTACATCTCATATAGGTTCACCCCTTCCCTTCAGGTGAGTGATCACATGACTGTGACATCATCACAGGTCCTGTGCGCACAGAGGAGATATATATCCAGGTGGTTTTTAAAACACAGGGAGTCAGGAGACCTGATGCCTGTGTCTGGGACACCATTAGCCCTGGAAGGCACGAGGCCTGGAGATCACATCTGGTGAGCCTTAAACCACAGCTTTGGCAGAACAGAGCTGATGGAAGCAGCTAGACCCGGAAAAGGTAAGACAGTGCTTGATATGGACATTAGTGTTACCTTGCTGAGGACTGTATCTGAAACCAAGCGGGCACAGCTGCCACTGAAAGGCTTTAGGATATTACGTGTGTAACATTCCTGCGAGACACTGAGATGGACTATGTTATAAGCAGTTTATGATGAGTAATAAACTGCTGGACTTTAAGGCCCCGTCACACTTAGCGACGCTACAGTGATCCCGACAACGATACGACCTGTCAGGGATCGTTGCTGCGTCGCTATGTGATCGCTGGTGAGCTGTCAAACAGGCAGGCTCACCAGCGATCAGGGGAGCAGCGACATCGTTGAAAGAATCTTTCCACGATGTCCTGCTCCTGGTTATCAGCCTGTTGAAGCAGGAGCAGGCTGGTAACAATGATAAACAGTGGGTTACTAGGGGCACACGCGCACTTAGTAACCCGTTGTTTATCATGGTTACCACTCTGCTACGGTACGCGGGAGGTTACCGCTCACTGTAGCAGAGTGGTAACCATGACAAACAACATGTTACTAAGTGTGCATGTGCCCCTAGTAACCCGCTGTTTATCATGGTTACCAGCCTGATCGCTGGTCTCGCTGGTCACACACAGCGATGTGTGCTGACCAGCGGGAGGGCAAAGACCAAAAATGGTCCAGGACATTCTGCAGCGATCAGCGACCTCACAGCAGGGGCCTGATTGCTGCAAAGTGTCACACATAGTGACATCGCTGGTGAGGTCGCTGTTGCGTCACCAAAACCTTGACTCAGCAGCGATCTCGCTATGTGAGACGGGGGCTTTAGTTTACTGGAAAACGTTGCATGTGTGCTTTAATTGACCCGGTGATGCCATACCAGACAAAATCCATAGGACTTTCTAGAAGAAGACCACCATACATTTCAAGTCATGGACAACCCCTGTAAGGCTAAGTTCCCACGATGAGCTTTTGGTGAGGTGTGGTGTGTTTTTTTTTTTTTTTTTTTTTTTTTTTTTTTTTGCACATTTTCAGAAAAAAAAAAAATGCAAGTGACCTATTTTACTTGATGGATGCAGAAAATCTGCAACATCAAAAGCTCATTGTGGGAATGTATCCTCAGTGATAGACTAAACCAGAGAATCAATGCTCCCACAGAGACCATTCCAAACATTATTTATTTGCTTGCTACTAATTGCATTTACTAGTGAATTGTATGTTGGTGCTGCTTTTATAGTACTTGATAACACATCTAATTTATGTTTGACCTGAAATATCTTTGCCTGTGTATTTACATAATAATTTTTTTTATATGCTCTCATATTAGGTCAATTTGTTCCTCAGTCTTCAGATCAGCCTTCAAACCTCTGTTTGAAAAAGATACTCTTTTTCAAAGTTTCTATAATGGAAAAAGAAGAGCAGGTAACCATGGGTAAGTTGGAAATAAGGTTTGGCAAAAATGCCTACTACGGCCGAACATTTGACTTGCGGCTATACAGAATTCTACAAATCTCATTGAGAGGAATGGGTAATCAGAGGACCAGCAGAAAACTTTTGGCTGCACAAAGTTTCCGTCTCCTTCACAAGTCTCTATATATTAACCTGACAGATGTTTGCCAGATTTGGAGAGACCCTCACAAGAATTTGGGATTGGCTCTGGAGATTTTGCATAGAAAAGAAGGTACATTGGATGAGTGTCAGGATGTACAAAACTTTCTCTATACCTCTCTGCTTATGGTGACCCTGAATCCACTACAGTGTAAGAAATCACGAAAAAAGAGAAGTTATGGCAATCTTCCTTTTCTGGCCAGCAATATCTGTAAAAAGAGACGCCTCTATGTTGAATTTAGAGATGTGGGATGGCAGGACTGGGTAATAGCACCTCGAGGATACTTTGCTAATTACTGTTATGGAGAATGTCCATATCCTCTGGCAGGAATACTAAATGGATCTAACCATGCTATTTTACAAACGCTGGCACATTCTTTTGATCCCGAAGATATTCCTCTACCCTTCTGTGTACCAACAAAGATGTCCCCCATCTCCATGTTATTCTATGATAATAATGACAATGTGGTCCTGAAACACTATGAGAATATGTCTGTGGATGAATGTGGCTGCAGGTGATTACCAAGCCGCAACCTTCACCTCTACCATAGGATATAATCCTCTTCTTTGTAGAATACTATTGTAGACTGCTTACATTATGTAACTTGATAGTAATTGTTTTTATAGTGTAAAATTATATTCTACTGTTTTCTAATAAATAATGTTCTTATTGATGTTGTAATAGTTTCTTGTGTAACTTTTATTTTTGATTAGTATCATACCTATCTTACAGTTACATCTTGTTTGATCCTGCTCCTATATTCACTGCCTCTGTCGCACTTACAGTGTGGGTGGCATTGGGCAACCTTGGATTGGACCAGCCAGGCATGTTGGTGCAACTTGAACTTTGGTGCCCCTCTTCCCAAAAAATATATGGATAGCCACCAAGCTGTGTTCCATCAAATATAGGGTCTGGCACTTTTGATTAAGGCTCTTGCCAAAGCCCCTGCAGCACCTTCCCTGACCATTCCCAAACCCAAGGTGAATACTCCTGACTGTTTTTGTGGCGACCATAAACCTTCACCTTAATCTGGTTCTGGACTGTTCTTATCTTATCATTGTAGCAAAAAGATCCACACTCAACCAGGCTTGTGACGCGCCCCCTGGGCCTGTGTTGTGTAGCGTTGCGCACGCGGGGAATACCCGGAGCCGGATCTGTCGGGGTTAGTAGTCCTCGTGGCGGTGACCCGGTCCGTGCCCAGGGTGTCAAACTAAGTGGCGGAATTTAGCAGAAGTTGTTATAGTGTTCGACTACGCCACCCGTTGAATGCGGTTATGAAGCCGCCGCTGCAGGGCAGACCGCTGAGGCCGGTGGTACAGTTGTGCAGCGTGGGTAGTATAACCCCCAACGGGAGGGGTATGGCCTCAGGGCAGCAGACGTGGATGATGGGGATAGCAGAATTGCACGCAGGCACCAGGAACCACTCAGAGACGGTGCGGTGTAGTTCAGGGTCTTTACTGGTGGCAAAGGTAGACCCTCCCGGGAGTACTGGCTAGCGATCGGGGCCTGGTCAGTCCGTGAGCAGATAGGATCTCCCCCGGCCAGGCGGAGTTGTAGGCCTCCCCAACTAATTGTACTCTTCCTGGCTACCTTGCTAGAAGCGGGTAAAAGTAGCCCACGTCCCTGAGTGTACCGTGTGGTGCTCACCCGTATGGCCGGTGACTCGGGGGCCTTCTGGTAGCCTCCGCTCCACGACGGTGGTGCTGGTCCCTTGCGTGTGACCGTGCCTTCGGGTTTCTTGGCCAGAGGACCTGAAATCCCCTGCCGGACGGTTTCTGCTGCTGGGTATGGAACAGTCCCCACAGCCTCGGACTCCGTGTCCGGTGAGATCTCTTCAGTCAGGACGAGCTCTACAGCTTCCAGTCCTGGACCCCTTTTATCACTGCTCCCACAGAGCTCCTGATCTTGCTCTCCCTGCATCTGCTCCACTCCAGACCAGACTGTGTCTCTGTCTGGGACTCCTCTTCTTCTCTTCTTCTTCTCCTCCTAACCCCACCTCAGTCCCAGTTTATATAGGGGAAGTTCTTCCCCTCCCAGGACTGGGCAGGAGGTGTGGCATGCTTAGGGTTCCTGACCAGGAGACCTCCCACCTGCTCACAGACGTAATATTGCTATTACTGTGGTAACCAGAACCCTGGGGTGCCACACTTGAGCCTTTTGCCTACCCACTGCTGCTCCCACTCTCTCCACAATGGGCTTCTGTATTATGAGCCAAATTAAAGACCTGTTAGTACATTTTCCTCTATTGTCCATTGAGTCAGTCATAGCCATGGCTGCTTATTAAAACTGACTGGATTGGGCAAAATTTGAATTTGCATGTTTTTCCCTGGGAAATTCAATACATGGAGAAGTTATTCTCTGCAAAATTAATATCCTTAATTATAAACATAATTAGGAATATTAATAAACATGAAGAAATCACTTGTCACCTTTTGTCATAGAAACATTAAGATCCATCCAACACCTCTCCAAAAGGGGCATTCACCCCCCTCCTCTCTAAAACCGAATCTCTCGGAGACGGAGCTTGGAATCAAAGCCTGTTTATTTTATTTTTATGTAATTGTATATGCTGTATTGTTTTGTCCACTCTGTAAAATCTTGTATGTACAGTATGTGTAATAAATAAAAAAATACAAATATTTTTTTTATAAACACTGCCTACCATTCTGGATTAAACTTTAAAATAGTTCTGTAAACCGCATCCCTGAAGCCTTATGCTACCTAAAACTGCGTCCAATCGGCCAGAAAACGATTGGGGGTGGCAGCGAGTAGTTCTTGGGTTATCGTGGAATCCCAGTGACCGTACTGGGATGGATGGATATATATTTATATTATAGTTGAAACCAGAAGTTTACATACACTATATAAAAAGACACATATGCATGTTTTTCTCAATATCTGACATGAAATCAGAATAAACCTTTCCCGTTTTAGGTCAATTAGGATTACCATCATTTTTGACAGAGAATGTTTTAAGGCATTTTTATTACTTACTGCAAAGTCAAAAGTTTACATACATTTCATTTGTATTTGGTACCATTGCCTTTAACCTGAATGACTTGGGCCAAATATTTGGGATATGCTTCTCACAATAGTTGGTCAGAATTTGGGCCCATTGCTCCTGACAAAACTGGTGGAACTGATCCAGGTTTGTAGGTCTCCTTGCTCGCACCTGCCTTTTCAGCTTTGCCCATAAATTTTCAATAGGATTGAGATCAGAGCTTTGTGATGGCCGCTCCAAAACATTGACTTTTTATCCTTAAGCCACTTTGTTACCACTTTGGCAGTATGCTTCGGGTCATTGTCCATTTGGAAGACCCATTTCCGCCCAAGCTTTAACTTCCTTGCTGATGTCTTGATGTTGCTTCCGTATTGCCACATAATCTTCTTTTCTCACGATGCCATCTATTTTGTGAAGTACACCTGTGGCGCCCCTGAGGGTTCAGTCGCCACAGGGGTACTGCACCTCAGTTTGTGGTGTGGTATCTCCTCTTCCAGGTAAGGATGGAGCACTTCTCAGGACCCTACTTCACCACTCAACACTACACCACTCCTGTCGGGGGCCTAAATGCACCAGGGTGCTGCCCCGGCCTGGGATAGAGGAGTTGGGGGGAACCAAAGCTAGGGGGAACCATGTAGTGGGTGAGGGTGGAGGACACACTTTTAGGAAACACTTATTCATTCATATTTAATCTACGGCCATCTTGAGTTCAAGGTCTTTGATTGTGATCTTCGTTTGTGATTGTGGTCCTCTGCTAGAGTCTGCAGCTGACTGAAGATACACGGTCCTCGTTCTCTGGCCTTGAGACGAGGAGCGGGTCTGAGTTGACCACTGTCTCTACCCGGTCAAGGTCCTGACCTAAGAAGGCGTGGAAGGGAGCTGAGGAGATAGGCTCCACAGGCAAAAGGATCCCAGGGGGATACGGACGGAGAGGCCTACGCCACCTGTATCTCTCACACTGCGTTCACCCAGTGGGACCCAGCCTTACACTACGTTCATACCACACATACAGTCAGGAGAAGACTTAGTGGGAGAACTTGCCAAGGAGAGGAACACACACCAGAGGGGTCTCGACAGGTGCTCCTGATCTACCTGGAAAGTGCTGATCCCCCTTCCTGGTGGCCGCAGTACGCCGTGAGGAGCAGAGGGAAGCTTTGCGGCTAAAGTTCATCTGAATGTGCGTAAAAACCCTGGATGACTTCACACCCCGCTTCAGCCTGTTATTTCCTGCGCGGCACTGCACCCACCATTCCTCCTCTCACTGCCCTGAGGCCTGCTCTGCCTTTGGGGAGCCGTCCCATCTTAGCTGTCTGTAACACCGGTCTCAGTGGACTGAAGCAGCGCTGGTGTCAATCACCGGAAACCGTAGGTGGCGTAGTTGAAAAATACCACTCTTACTTGAAAGCCCAATATCTCTTTTATGTGACCGCCCTGGGCTCGGACCGGGTCCTGGCCACGACTGCCTCCCCCGCTACCACCTACACCGACCCGGCTCCAAGTAACCCCATTTCTCAGGGAGGGCCTCACACACCAGTCCCTCCTGAAGCAAAAAACCCCACAACATGATGCTGCCACACTCGTGTTTCACAGTTGGGATGGTGCTCTTAGGCTTCCAAGCTTCTCCCTTTTTCCTCCAAACGTAACGATGGTCATTATACCCAAAAAGTTCAATTTTTGTTTCATCAGACCACAGGACATGTCTCCAAAAATTAAGGTCTTTGTTCCTGTGTGCATTTGCAAACATTAATCTGGCTTTGTTTCTTTTGGAGTAATTGCTTCTTCCTGGCAGAGTGGCCTTTCAGCCCATGTTGCTACAGTACTCGTTTCACTGTGGCTATTGACACAATCTTACCAGCTTCTGCCATCATCTTCACAAGGTCTTTGGCTTTTGTCCTTTGGTTAATATGCACATGTCGAACCAAAGCACTTTCATCTCTGGGACCACAGAACCTGTCTCCTTCCTGAGCGATATGGCTGGACATTGCCGTCTTTTTTGTACTTGCGTATAATTGTTTGTACAGATGAACGAGGCACCTTCAGATATCTTGAAATTGTACCCAAGGATGAGCCAGACTTGTGCAAGTCCACAATTCTCTTCCTAATATCTTTGCTTCTTTGTGTAGCATCATGAGAATGTCTAAAGAAGTCAGCTGTGTGTTTCAGATGTGCATTAAAATACATCCACAGGTGTGACTCTAATTAACTCAGCTGTTTCTCTCTCTGTTCGTCCTCTGGTAAATGGCGTCCACATTGATGTAGGGGGCTGTCCATCCTATTACTGACCATAAGAACCTGTCATATCTCCAGTCAGCTAGATGGTCCCTGTTTTTTACTAGGTTCAATTTTGTTGTCACTTTTCGTCCAGGGGTCAAAAATGGTTGATGCTTTGTCCCGGAGCTTCCCTGGTAGTGGTGACTATGAGAACCCTGCCCCGATATTACAGAAAGGGGTAGTCATTTCGGCACTTTATCCTGAACTGGAGGGTGAGGTGTTGGAGGCTCAGGTGGACGCCCCTGCCTCCTGCCCTTCAGGAAGGTTATTTGTACCATTTTGATCTGCGTCGCAAAGTAATTAAGGAACATCATAACTATGTGCTTGCTGGGCATCCAGGTGGTAAGGCAACCGCGGACCTCCTCTCATCGTTTTTGGTGGCCGGATTGCATTGGGATGTGATTGAACACGTAGCGGCTTGTAGTATTTGCGCGCGTTCTAAGGTTTCTCATACCCATGCGTCTGGTACTCTTCTTCCCCTACCTATCCCTAGTAGGCCATGGATATGTGGCGCCCCTGCGGGTCCAGTTGCCACAGAGGTACTGCATCTCAGCCAGAGGTGTGGTACCCCACTCTCGGGTAAGGAGGGAGCACTACCCGGGACCCACACACTCACATCCAACACCACATCACTCCATTAGGGAAGGGCGAGATTGCTCCTGAGGGATAGCAGAGACCCGGTCTCTGTCTGGAGGATGGAACTAGGTAGAGTAGGTGGGTGGAGGAAGTAGTTTAGGGGAGCACTGAAGGAAGGAGTGAAGGTAGAGGGGACCACGTAGAGTGACAGTTGGTGATGTGGGTCACATGACAGACAGTATAAAAAGACAGGTAGAAAGATCTAGAGGGGTCCTAGGAGCAAGAGCCCAGTGAGTGAGGACCAAAGAGGAGTTCGAGAGTTAGTCAGTCAGAGCAGTTGGTGGCAGGAGTCTGTCACAGGGAGTGAAGAGAGAGAACACCGGAGCAGGGAGAAGTGCTCCAGAGACAGAGAAAGGATCTTAGGGGCACGGGAAGTGCAGAGTCCACCCGTGCGCCTGAGTAAACGGCGACTGTGAAGAGATCAGGTCGCAGTAGGGGACCTGCCCCAGACTAGTGGAGGACTGCAAGACTCAGCTAGCAAACCAGAGGCTGCGGTATCTTTAAGTGCTGTAGCCACAACCACACATATTCGCTGAAAAGGTTGCCATATAGGACCAAGGGAACAGAGAGGACGTCGCCCAACAAGGTCCGGGGCCACTGGCTTGGGACACTGTGTGTGAGGCGCAGGGCAGGAGGGCGAGTGCCAGCGCAGAGAGATGACCCAGGAAAGGTACACAAGAACGGGGTCCCGATCAAGTGCACCCAAGTTATCTGAGAGTTGGCTGGATCACTTCCCCGGAGGACACAAGACTCGGTGGGCTGTTATAACCTGCTGGCAGTTGTAACCTGGAGCACCGTAAAAACTGTGAGTAAAAACTTGAAGACTGCACCCCGCTGTGTTCTTGACTTAATTGCTGCGTCACCTGCCTTGCACTACACCAACAGCATCAAAAATTACCTATTTAACTGCCCTGAGGCATAGCTCTACCCGTGGAGAGCTGAACCATCTCTGCTGGATCACCAACGGCCCCAGTGGATCTGAACAGCAGCGTCGGCCACCTATAGCCACATACCATGGGTGGCATCATGAAACTTTATCCCCAAAACTTTATTCCCCTCTTTTCTTTATTTATTGACCGCCCTGGGCCACGGACCGGGTCACTGCCACCGTGACTACCCCAAAAAGAACCGACTGGCCCGGCTACCGAGTACCCCACGGCCCCAGGGGGCGCGTCAGATACACTTGTCCATGCATTTTATTACTGAACTACTGGTTTCTGCAGGCAAAATGGTGGTTTTGGTGGTAGTAGATAGGTTCAGTAAAATGGTTTACTTCGTCGCATTGCCTGCACTTACAAATGCCAAGACGCTTGCTCAGGTGTTCTTAAATGAGATTGTGAAGCTTCACGGGTTTCCCTCCGATGTGGTGTCAGATCGGGGGACCCAGTTTGTTTCCAAGTTCTGGAAGGCATTCTGTTCTTGACTGGGGGTGCAGCTGTCCTTTTCCTCTGCCTTCCACCCTCAGTCGAATGGTCAGACCGAGCGTGTCAATCAGAACTTGCAGACCTACCTCAGGTGTTTCATCTCCGAAAATCAGGAGGATTGGGCATCCTACTTACCGCTGGTAGAATTTGGCATTAATAATCATCGGCAAGAATCCACTGGCAGGTCACCATTCTTCGGTGCATACGGTTATCACCCACAGTTTGGTACCTTTAGTGGGGGAGGAGCTTTGGGAGTGCCTGAGGAGGAACGGTTTACTTTGTCGCTCTCCTCGGTATGGCAGGGTGTTCTGAGTAATTTAAAGATCATGGGATACAGGTATAAACATATGGCTGACAGAAAACGCTTGCCAGGTCTGGACCTGAATGTGAATAACTTTGTGTGGTTGTTGACCAGGAATATAAGATTGAAAGTTCTTTCTTGGAAGCTGGGACCTAGGTTTATTGGTCCCTATAAAATAAGCGCCGTCATTAACCCAGCAGTGTCCTTGTCTTGAACTTCCTCAGGCCCTTTTAGGTCCACAATTTGTTCCACAGGTCCTTACTCAAAAAGTATGTGGAGCCTCTTGAGCCTTCACCTCTACCAGTAATGGTTGATGGTAATCTGGAGTTCCAGATTTCGAGGATTGTAGATTCTCGTCTCCGTTGTTGCCTACAATACTTGGTGTACTGGAAAGGCTATGGTCCAGAGGAGAGGATGTGGGTTTCAGCATCAGAGGTGAATGCTCCCAGATTGGTTTGTTCATTCCACACCTTTTCCTGAGCAACCCAGTCCTGAGGCCACTCGTAGAGTGGGGGGGGGGTACTGTCAAGGGTGTATCAGAGGTGACAGTCACCCTGTGGTTGCTTGTAGGAGATCTCTACGCTTGGCATTACAGACATTTTCTTAAATGAGAGGCTGTCTCTAGGACCTAGCAGCTACCTCCCTCTGGTAATTAGCTCCCTGGCCTGGGTGTATATATACCTGGTGTGTCTGAGAGGGAGGTACCGGCTATATTCATTTCTACTTGTGAAGGCTTAGCAAGAGCAGTACTTCCTCCTCTCTGGAGCCTTAGCCATATGACGCGCCCCTGGGCCTGTATCGCGCAGCGTTGCGCACGCGGGAGCTTACCCGGAGCCGGATCTGTTGAGGGTTGTAGTCTCGTGGCGGTGACCCGGTCCGTGCCCAGGGAGTCAGACTAAGTGGCGAGTCTATTAGCAGTAGATGTTGGACGACTACGCCACCCGTTGAGTACAGCTAAGGAGCTGCTGCTGCAGGGCAGACCGCTGAGGCCGGTGGTAGGATTGTGCAGCGTGATAGTATAACCCCCAACGGGAGGGGTATGGCCTCAGGGCAGCCGACGTGGATGATGGGGGCTCTACTTCTGGCATGGCCCAGGAGCTGGGCCCAGCCGGAGCCACAGCTCCCGGTCAGCCCTCCTGGCTGAACTCTCCCTCTGAACTCTCTAACCCTGCCTCAGCCCCAGGTTTATATAGGGGAAGTTCTTCCCCTCCCAGGACTGGGCAGGAGGTGTGGCATGCATAGGATTCCTGACCAAGAGACCTCCCACCTGCTCTCAGACATAACACTGCCGTTACTGTGGAAACCAGACCCCTGGGGTGCCACACATACACCAGGGAAAGACAGGGCGAGGCACGCGTGCGGCGATTGCTGAAGAGGCAGTATAGACGGTAGTTGAGACAGGGTGACACTAGGAGGTCTCCACTCCCCCTTTCCCCTAGTGTCTGGGCTCCCTTTCCCTCTAATTTCTGTATTGCACTAAGCATTTCCCACACCTGGCGTGACACCTAGCTTTCAATATACCAAGTGTGGTAGATCGTTCTCTCTGCTGCACACGGAGGTAGACACAGGCACGCCGTCTCTTTAAATCTTTGGTTGATTTACTATAATGCTGCATAAACCAACCTTTAGTCCATAAAAATAAACAAAGCCCACTTGGCAAAGCAGGAAAACAAAGTAAAAATGGTAACACATAGAACACAGTCCTTGGAGTAGCAAGGGTTCACCTGCTGAGAGTTCAGCAACTCCACATGGTTCAAACACAAGCTCCCTTCTGGAGCTTACTTCTCCAGATCTTGAACTCTGAATGCCTCAGCTGGCCGAGTATTTAAACTGCCCCAGACCACACCCTGAGGCGGGGAGATATGGTGAATGACCTCCCACTCTTCACAATAGTCATTCACAAAAAACACTCCCTTTTTACTATAGAGTTAACCCCTCTCAACAAATAACATGCTGGAGGAAACTTAATGGTTTTAGTTCACTGACGCCAACAGGCTCAGGGAAACATATCTCCCCTCCAGCACTTTATCAGTGACTTTATCACATATCCCCCTCCCCTGCCCAAAGCTGGGGGGTTTCAGCACCATCACTCGCTAAACAGGGAAGTCTGGACAGAGCATCTGCGTTTCCATGTAGTTTCCAGGACCTGTGCTCTACATGAAAATTTAAAATCTTGGCGCTCTAGAAACCACCTGGTTACCCAGGCATTGTTCCCCTTTCCCTCATCCATCTCAGGGGTGCATGGTCTGACACTAGCCTGAATTTTTGACCTAACAGATAGTATATTAGGGTCTCAATGGCCCATTTGATGGCCAGGCACTCCTTTTCTACGATGGCATAGTTCTTTTCACAGGAGGAGAGTTTCCTTACTCAGGAATAGGACTGGATGTTCGTCCCCATCTATTTCCTGGGACAACACAGCTCCCAAACTGACCTCGGAGGCGTCAGTCTGAACCACGACCTCCTTAGTGAAGTCATGTGCTACTAAGACTGGCTGCTTACATAGGGCGAGCTTTAACTCCTGGAATGCCATCTAAGCTTCAGGGGACCACTTGGCCATCGATGTCTTTGTGCCTTTAAGAAGATCAGTCAGAGGGGCGGCTATCATGACGAAATTTGGGATAAATCGCTGATAATACCCCACAATTCCCAGAAACGCATGAACTTGCTTCTTGGAACACTGTTGCGGGCAGTTTTGGATGGCCTCCACCTTTTCTACTTGCGACTTTATTTCCCCCCTTCCAACAACGTAGCCCAAGTATTTTGCCTCTTCCTTCCCGATGGCGCACTTCTTTGGATTTATTGTAAACCCTGCTTTCCTAAGCGCATCCAGTACCGCCTGGACCTTCTGTAAATGACTTCCCCAATCCTGGCTGAAGATTACGATGTCATGCCAGTACCCTTTCGTTAGGTCCAGGGTGGTGATATATCTCGCTGACCCTAGCCTCTCAATAAGCTCATCAACACGGGGCATCGGATAAGCGTCGAACTTTGACACCTCATTCAGCTTCCTTAAGTCATTACAGAACCCCCATTCTCCGTCTGGCTTCGGCACCAGGACAATGGGGCTGGACGAACCGCTCTTTGACTCCTTGATGATGCCCAGGCTCAACATTCACCTCACCTCTTTGGAGATTACCTCACGGCAGGCTTCAGGAATCCGATACGGCCTTTGATTCACCCTCACATGCGGCTCTGTCAGGATTTCATGCTCGGCCACTTGCGTACAATCTGGCTGCTCTGAAAACAGTATGCAAAAAATGAGTGGTCGCTCATTGTTTTAGTGGGTGCTCTGAAGAAATCCGAATACAATATGAAAAAATGAACTTCGGCACTCCAATAGATGAAATGTGCAAAAATACTTTTATGACGCGCCCCCTGGGCCGTGGAGTACCCGGTGCCATGCCGCTAGATGCCAGGGAATGTCACAGTTGGCGACCCAGGGCCGTCAATAAAAGGGGTTATGGATAGGGGATTTATAGCGTTTTTATAGAGTTCGTGACACCAGCTGTGGAATGCGGCTAAAGGGAGCCGCCGCTGCGGAGCAGTCCTCCGAAGCTGATGTTACTGCAGCAGGGATGGTGTGGCTCTCCACAGGAAGAGCTAGCTCCAGGGCAGTGTGGATATTGCAGGTTGTGCTGGGCGTTGTAGTGCAGGGGTTGATGGCGCAGCAAGAAACACAGAGACAAGGAAGTGCAGTCCCAGGGTCTTTACTGGTGCTGATTAACCCCTTTACAGCCCATGACGTATTAATACGCGTCAGTGCCCTGGGCTTTAAGAGCCTGACCCGTATTAGTACGTCATCGCGATCGCGCGCGCACACAGGCTGTGCGGGCGCGATCGCCCCAGGGTGTCAGCTGATTGTCACAGCTGACACCCGGTACTATGTGCAGGGAGCGGTCCCGCACAGCTCCCAGCACATTAACCCCCGCAATTCTGCGATCGAAGCATTGCGGTGGCAAGGGGAGGTGATCGGTATACTAGCCTCCTCTTTCGGCCTCCAGCGCTGTCTGCCACGGCTTCCCGGGTGTTGCCATGACGACCCGATGTCGTCATGACAACATCCGGGTCACCAGACAGCAGTAAGATTGTTTGGACATGCGCAGTGCATCTCCAAACTATCTTCTCCCTGTCCAGCGCTGACTGCCTGCATGGCACAGGGATAGTGGGACAAAGTAAAAAAGTAAAAAAACTCCCAGAAAGTGAAAAAAAAAATTAAAAAAAATTGTAAAAATATAAAAAAAAAAAATAATAATAATCCACTAAAAATAAAAATATAATGTACCCATCAATAAATATTAAGAAAAAAACCCAAACAAACAATAAAAGTACACATATTTGGTATTGCCGCGTCTGTAACGACCTGGCCTATAAAACTGTTCCACTAGTTAACCCCTTCAGTGAACACGGTAAAAAAATAAAATAAAAAACAAAGCAAAAAACAATGCTTTATCATCATACCGCCAAACAAAAAATGGAATAACACGCGATCAAAATGACAAATATAAATAAAAATGGTATCGCTGAAAACGTCATCTCGTCCCGCAAAAAACAAGCTGCCATACAGCTCCATCATCCGAAAAATCAAAAAGTTACAGCTCTCAGAATAAAGCGATGCAAAAAAATAATTTTTAAAATAGCTTTTATTGTGTAAAAGCGCCAAAACATAAAAAACGATATAAATGTGGTACCGTTGTAAACGTACTGACCCGAAGAATAAAGCTACCTTATCAATTTTACCACACCCGGAGCAGAATAAAAAAAATGTAAAAAAACACAATTCCTGAATTGTTGGTTTTTGTTTATTCTGCCTCCCAAAAGCTGGAATAGAAAGCGATCAAAAAATGTCACATGCCTGAAAATGGCACCAATAAAAACATCAACTCATCCCGCAAAAAACAAGCCGTCACATGACTGTCGGCCAAAATATGGCGATGCAAAAACTAGATTTTACAAAATATGTGTCTTTTAGTGTGTGACAGCTGTCAATCATAAAAACCCGATATGATTCTGGTATCGCTGTAATCGCACCGACCCGAAGAATAAAGGAATCTCATCACTTATACCGCACGAGGAACGGCGTAAAAAATAAACGCTAGGGCTGGGGTTGGGGTTGTGCTAATGTTAGGGTTGGGGTTGTTTTTTTTTTCAAAAGTAAAAAAAAAAAAAAGATGACGATATGGCAACTAGTGTTGAACGCAAGTGCTCGCTACTTGAGTTTGCATCGGGTGCTCGAGTATGCACTGAGTATCGCGGGTGCTCGAGTCTCCGCCCCATATGCTTCGCGGCCAATTAAACCTCGCGGGGATTGCCTGCCATGCACGAGCGATCCCCGCATGTTTTTTTGGGGGTGTCTAATAACCGTGAAACATGCGGACGGGGACTCGAGCATTTCACTTGAGCACCCGTGATACATGGTGCATACCTGAGTAGCCGATGCAAACTCAAGTAGCGAGCACTTGCGCTCAAGAGTAATGACAACTTATTCAATATGATGACCTAATGTTATCAAATTCTGTGTCGTACCTCTGGGTTAAAAATGTTCACTATACCCCTTAATAAAATCCTTGAGGGGTATAGTTTCCAAAATGGGGTCACTTGTGGGGGAGCTCCACTGTTTAGGCACATCAGGGGCTCTCCAAACGCGACATGGTGTCCGCTAACAAATTGAATGGAAAATCGGCTCAAATTGTTAGCGGACACCATGTTGCGTTTGGAGAGCCCCTGTGTGCCTAAACATTGGAGCTCCCCCACAAGTGACCCCATTTTGGAAACTAGACCCCCCAAGGCACCTATCTAGATGCATAGTGAGCACTTGGAACCCTCAGGTGCTTCACAAATTGATTTGTAAAAATGAAAAAGTGGAAAAAAAATACTTTTTCAATTTTACAAATCAATTTGTGAAGCACCTAGGCACATCAGGGGCTCTCCAAGCGCAGCATGGCGTCCGCTAATTATTCAAGCAAATTTTACAATCAAAAGTCAAATGGCGCTCCTTCCCTTCCGAGCCCTGCCGTGCGCCCAAACAGTGGTTTTTCCCCACATATGGGGTATCTGTGTCCCCAGGGGAAATTGCACAACAAATTTTGGGGTCCATTTTTTCTTGTTACCCCTGCGAAAATAAAAGAAATTGGGTCTAAAGTAACATTTTTGTGAAAAAAGTTAAATGTTCATTTTTTTCTTCCACATTACAAAAATTCCTGTGAAGCACCTGAAGGGTTAATAAAGTTCTTGAATGTGGTTTTGAGCACCTTGAGTGGTGTAGTTTTTAGAATGGTGTCACTTTTGGGTATTTTCTGTCATAAAGACCTCTCAAAGTGACTTCAAATGTGATGTGGTCCCTAAAAAAATGGTTTTGTAAATTGTGTTGGAAAAATGAGAAATCGTTGGTCAACTTCTAACCCTTATAGCTCCCTAGCAAAAAAAATTTTGGTTCCAAAATTGTGCTGATGTAAAGTAGACATGTGAGAAATGTTATGTATTAACTCTTTTGTGTGACATATCTCTCTGATTTAAGGGCATAAAAATTAAAATGTTGAAAATTGCAAAATTTTCATTTTTTCACAAATAAACGCAAGTGATATCGAAGAAATTTTACCACAATCATGAAGTACAATATGTCACGAAAAAACATTCTCAGAATCAGGGGAATCCGTTGAAGCGTACCAGAGTAATTACCTCATAAAGTGACAGTGGTCAGAATTGTAAAAATTGGCCTGGTCATTAACGTGCAAACCACCCTCGGGGGTAAAGGGGTTAAACAAGCCGCGACTAGAGTACTGGCTAGAAGTGGAAGTCCGGGCAGCCTGGAAGCAAGTAAAGAATCCTCCTTGCCAGATGAAGTTGGAGGCCTTCCCTTTCCACTAAACTCTTTGGCCCTGCTGCTTGTAGCGGTGCGGTGACCCTCGTCCCTGAGTGCGGCGTTTCTGGGCTCACCCTTATGGCAGGCAGCTCGGGCCTTGCTGGCGTGTCACTCCCACGTGGCGGTGCTGGACCCTGCGGTACTGCTGAGCCTCCGGGCGTCTGATGGGGCCAGGAGACCTGCTGTCTCCTGACCTCTGGTTTCTGCGGCTGGGCCTTCAGTGCCCCACAGCCTCGGACTCCGGTGTCTGGTTCTTCTGTGTTTGTTCCTTCTGGGGTGAGCTGCCGCGCAGCTCCAGTCCCCAGCTCCTCTCTCCTGGACTTCCTCGCTTCAACTCCTCACACGAAGACTAACTAACCCCGCCCCCAGATCCCAGTTGCCAAGGGGAGTGGCTTCCCTTGCTGGTCTGGAGACCGGAAAGTGTTGCATGTTTAGTATACCTGACTAGGGGATCCCTGCTTGCTTCCAGGCATGGCATCACCTCTTTAGAGGGAGGCAATGCCACTGTGGCAACCGGACCCCCTGGGGTGCCACATTCCCCCCTAGTTAACTTCAGTACTCCCGGACTGAGGATATCTTTCAAAATTAACAAATAACAATTACAGTTCACATTAGAAGATTATGAATATAACATTTCTTGAACGTTACTGGTTATCAAAACATTATAAACACTGTTAATAACATTCTTCTTTAGTCAGGTGCAATTTTGAGCAACATGAGGGACCCGTCCCAAAACCCTCAACGTAGGCCCTGGGTGTGGCTGCAGGGCATAGATGATCTAGGTGTTGGACCACGTCTTCGGCCACGCCAAACGGGTTTTTGTTCTGAAGTCATTTGTTGTAATCATAAAACCAATAGGGGGCACTCTAATAAGTGCAACTATTTACAATGGAAAGTTCTTTGGTTATTCACCGTCCATAACCTATAGGTCTTTATACCCTTATCGGGTAACTAAATGCACACATGAACAACTTTTGCAATTCACTTTGAAAACACAACTTTTCTGCTTTACCCTTACGGGTAACTATATACAGCATGTTATGCACACGCCTGGGCTGACTGGCGTGTGCGTGATTTAGTGATTCCACTGGACCATGAACCGGAGAGTGCCTGGAGGGGCGTAACTAAGTATCTACCCGATCCGACCAAGATCGCGCGACGGCTAACGACGCCTGTGCACCAGGGAGGAGCCGAGCAGAGGGACCAGGTGCTACTCCAGGTCAGACCCCGGACACGGCTGTTGACCCACACCGGAGAATACAGGAACAGGCAGGTTAGGCTGGCACACTGACTGGTGGGTATAGGCAGGCACGGCTGGTATGCAGACAGGCGGGCACTGATAAGCACGACTGGTATGCAGGCAGGGGGTACTGGCAAGCACGGCTGGAGTGCCGACAGGGAGGCACTAGCAGGTTGGAGCACAGACTGGATAAGGTCCAGTACAGACTGGGACTCAGGAACAGAACCGCAGATGCGGTAGACAAGCAGAGCAGAGCGAGACCGCCAGAGCGGTGAACAAGAGCAGAGCAGAGCGAGGCCGCCGGAGCGGTGAGCAAGAGCAGAGCAGGGCGAGGCCGCCGGAGCGGTGAGCAAGAGCAGAGCAGGGTGAGACCACCGGAGCGGTGAGCAAGAGCAGAGCGAGACCGCCTGGAGCGGTGAGCAAAGGCAGAGCAGAGCGAGACCGCTGGAGCGGTGAACATGAGCAGAGCAGGGCAAGGCTGCCGGAGCGGTGAGCAAGGGCAGAGCAGAGCGAGACCACCTGGAGCGGCGAGCGAAGACAGAGCAGAGCGAGACCGCCTGGAGCGGCGAGCGAAGGCAGGGCAGAGCGAGACCGCCTGGAGCGGCGAGCAAAGGCAGGGCAGAGCGAGACCGCCTGGAGCGGCGAGCAAAGGCAGGACAGAGTGAGACCGCCTGGAGCAGTGAGCAAAGCAGAGCAGAGAAGACAGGGCTCTGTTCACACGGAACAGACTAGAAGGGAAAGGCAGAACCAGAAACACACAAAGTACTTGCAATGAAGAAGCGAGTGGACTCTAAACTCACAAATGG
Source organism: Phyllobates terribilis (assembly GCF_046119375.1). Classification (NCBI taxonomy): domain Eukaryota; kingdom Metazoa; phylum Chordata; class Amphibia; order Anura; family Dendrobatidae; genus Phyllobates; species Phyllobates terribilis. Next base: position 35,417,762 of record NW_027362761.1, on the reverse strand, counting down.
GAGTACAGGGACAACGAGTAGGAGTAGGTGCAGGTTCAGACTCTGCAGGAAAAGGGAAGGTACGGACATAGAGAAAAACAGGTAACAGGCTAGGAGAGTATACAGACAAGAACAGACACAGCAGCAAGATACAGGAGCGGGTCTAGGTATGCGGCCCCTAGAAGGTGGAACGAACAAGCTAGGAGCGTGTTCAGACAGGAACAGGCAAGAGACAGGAGCGGGTCTAGGTATGCGGCCCCTAGAAGGCGGAAAGAGCAGGCTAGGAGCGTGTTCACACTGGCCTGGAAATACAGCCTCCAGGATAAGCGGACAGACGGGCAAGAAAGCACAGAAAACAGATCTAGGTATGCAGCCCCTTGAAGGCGGAAAGAACAGGCTAGGAGCGTGTTCACACAGGCCTGGAATTACAGCCTCCAGGATAGGCAGACAGACAACAGGCTAGAAGATAGTTCAGACAGGACCTGGCACATCATCGGCGAAAAGCCATCTGACAGAACGCATTGCTCAGGCACCAGCTTGTATGTGGAGCTGGTTTAAATATCCAATGACTGACAACAATAGGCTGAGGACGCATTAGGGGTGTGCCCACAGCAGCTACAAGAAACAGGAAGTGACCGGGCCGCCGCCCTAAGCAGCCAGAACAGAGGCAAGCAGACAGCATGGAAAGAAGCCAGGCTAGCAGACTGGACTGATGATCAAGTTTGCGATCTTGCATAGTGGGAGATGGTGCCCTATGCAAGAATGCCGCCAGGTATGTTACACAGCATACATTTTAGTTCTCTTATACTTTAATTCTTTACATTTTAGTTTCTCCAACGGGCAGGGAGCTGACCTTTTGTACTCCTGGTCGATCTACGTGGTACATTGGTAGTTACTGCTCTACCCTGGTCCCTTGTGTCTACCCCTGGTGTGGTGGGTTCAGTGTGAACTAATCTACGGGTAGTCGGAGGTAACACTGGTAGGCTGGGTAACCTCCTACGAATTCTTTGGCTCACCATGGGTACGACAGGTTCACTGCTAGCAGAGGGTTGATTCTCCTGGTCTGCTGATGATGAAACTTCTGTCTCTGAGGCCGACTGGTCTTCCAGCTGTTCTGGGACTTCTGCAGCTTCCGGTGAGGCCGCTTGGACAGGCACCACAATGGCTTTGTTCACCTGCGTCCAAGATCGGGGAAATTCTCCGAGTACTGTTTGAACCACTTCCTCCTTTTCTGTGGGCTGAGGGCTGTCTTGATCTTCTTCTGTGTGTTTCAACTGTTCAGGACAGATCTTCAAGTGGTCTCTTGAGACTGCCGCTGAAGTTTCCCCTCCATCTTTGCTGATGAGGCACACTTTGGTGTTATCGTAGTTTGAGGGTAGGACGGTGTATGGCTCAACCTCCCACTGGTCATCTAATTTGTGGAGTCGTCTCTTTCTCTTAAGTACCTGTTCTCCAGGTGATATGGGAACGGCAGGTGCGTGCTGATTGTAAGTCTTCTCTTGCTTCTGTCTTGCCTGGGACAAACTTCTTTCAACACACTCTTGCACTTTGCGGTATTGTTGCTGCTGCTCGGTATCCCAATCCGCATCTGGTGAAGTCGTCTCTGGTGTTAGGACTCCCATGTCCAAGTCAATGGATAGCTTACCAGGTCTTGCTCTCATCGGGTAAGTGGGTGTACAGTTGGTGGAGTTCACCGGGATGTGATTATAGAGGTCCACCAAATCTGGTAACTTCTCTGGCCACAGGCTTCATTCTTCAAGGGGCAACATCTTCAACAGGTCTATTACCACCTGGTTCATCTTCTCACACAACCCGTTGGTCTGGGGATGATACGGCGTTGTCCTTATTTTCTTGCAGCCGTACAAGTTACAGAATTCCTGGAACACCTCTGCTTCAAAGGCTGGACCTTGGTCGGTAAGCACCCGTTCAGGGTAACCGTGCAGGCGACAAAAGTGCTGTTGGAACGCTTTGGCTGCCATCTGAGCCGTCTGGTCTTTTACTGGCACTACTACCAGGAACCGGGAGTAGTGGTCTACTATGGTTAGAGCGTAGACATAGCCTGACCTGCTTGGGGCTAGCTTCACGTGGTCCAAGGCTACCAGTTCTAGTGGCTGTTTGGTGATGATGGGCTGCAGGGGAGCCCTCTGGCTGTCACAGTCTTTTCGTCTCAGGTTGCATGGACCACCTTCTCGACACCATCTCTCGATTGCTTTCTTCATGCCAGCCCAGTAGAATCACTCACGTAGCAGGACTTCCAACTTCTTCCACCCGAAGTGTCCTGCTCCATCGTGGTACGCTTCTAAGACCATTGACGCATCCTGCCTCGGGACTACCACCTGCCAGACCAGTTCATGTGTCCGGAAGTTGATGCTTCTTCGACACAGCTTTCCTTCGTAGATGAACAGTTTGCCCTTCTCCTTCCACAACTGTTGGGTCTCCTGTGGAGCATGTGGATCAGGGTATGAGTCAGCTTGTGTCAGCAACTCCTTGACTAGGTGGACAGCCAGGTCGCTATCCTGTGTTTCTGCCCATCCATGGTGGGGCAATGGGTTGAACGTGGCCTCTCTGTTGGCGTAGCGCTTGTCCCTCACACAGTGGGGACACTGGGTTACCCCATGACGATGGAAAGCGGGGATCTCTATCTCCTCCAGCTCTTCCAGGTCTTCTCCCCCATCTGGCAAGTTGGGCATTCTGGACAGCGCATCAGCATTTGCATTTTTATGCCCCGCCCGATACTTAATGGTAAAACTCATAGTTAGACAGTCGGGCCATCCATCGTTGCTCTAGGGCACCAAGCTTTGCAGTCTCCAGGTGCGTCAGAGGGTTATTATCTGTGAAGACTGTAAATTTGGAGGAGGCGAGATAGTGCTTGAAGCGCTCTGTTACAGCCCAGGCTATGGCGAGAAACTCCAACTTGAAGGAACTGTAGTTGTCGGGGTTCCTTTCCGTGGGCCAGAGCTTCCTGCTAGCGCAGGCAATCACTCTCTCTCTGCCTTGCTGCACCTGGGACAGCACCGCTCCCAATCCCACGTTGCTGGCATCTGTATGGAGTATAAAGGGTTGGCCATAGTCGGGGTAGGCCAGGACTTCGTCTCCGGTCAGAGCCATCTTCAGTCGGGTGAAGGATTCGTCTTCTGGTTTACCCCATTTGAATGGAGGTTTCTGGTTCTTGGCCTTCTTGGACTGGCCTACCCGGAGGCCCTGCATGGGTGCTGCTATCTTGGTGAAACCCTTGATAAATCTTCTGTATTATCCTACCAGCCCGAGGAACTGCCGCACTTCCTTGATAGTGGAAAGTCTTGGCCAGTCCTTGATCACGGTGACTTTTTCAGGGTCTGGCACTACACCTTCGGCGCTTACCACATGACCTAGGTACTGCACCTTGGGCTTCAACAGGTGGCATTTGGACGGCTTTACCTTCAGGCCAAAACCAGATAGGGCTTCGAACACCTCGGCCAGGTGCTCCAGGTTGTCTTCATATGTCTTCGAGTAGACAATTACTTTGTCCAGGTACAGCAGGACAGTTTCGAAGTTCTTATGTCCTAGGCAGCACTCCATTAACTGCTGGAAGGTTCCTGGGGCGTTGCAGAGCCCGAATGGCATGCAGTTGAACTCGCTGAGGCCCATTGGTGTTGTAAATGCGGTCTTTTCTTTGCCCGCCTTTGCCACAGGAACCTGCCAATACCCACTGGTGAGATCCAAAGTGGAGAAATAATTAGCAGATCTTAATGCAGCTAGTGACTCTTCAATCCTGGGTAATGGGTAGGCATCCTTATGTGTAATGCGGTTAATCTGCCTGTAGTCAACACACATTCTCATTGTACCATCCTTCTTTCTCACGAGAACTAATGGAGCTGCCCAGGGGCTACAACTATCTCTGATCACCCCAGCCTCCTTCATCTCCCGTAACATTCCTTTGGCACATTAATAGTGAGCTGGAGGTACAGGCCGGTACCTCTCTTTAATGGGCGGATGATCTCCTGTGGGGATATGATGTTGGACCCCTTTTACCTGCCCAAAGTCTAATGGGTGTTTACTGAAGACCCGCTCATACTCTTGGACCACCTGGTATACTTCATGCTTTTGGTGCAAAGGGGTGGAGTCAGTGTCCACTTGTAGCTTCTGACACCAATCCTCCATCTGCCCCTTGGAGCCATTATCCTCCGCCGGTTTGGATGGAGGCCAGAGTTCCACTGTCTTTATTGAGTTGTTACTGACAGCAAATAACTTAGCAAGGGTAGCATACCGGGATAAATGAACCTCTTTCTCCCCACAATTCAGGATGCGGATCGGCACTCTCCTCTTGCGGACATCAACCACCCCCTAGCTGTCAAGATGGTGGGCCTACTGTCAGAGTATACGGGTTCTACCAGGGCCTGATAATCTTGACCCCTGAGACCAATTGCTGTTCGACACCATATCAACATTTCACTCCTAGGGGGCATTGCAATGGGGAACGGGTCACTCATCCTTACACTGCCAATTTCTCCACCAGACAGTTCTACCTGTTGTCTTTTCATCAGGGCTCTGATTTCTTTCTGTAGAACCCACTGCTGACTGGAATCGGCAGTCTCTGCGACCTGTTGTAACAAAACAATAATTTCTGCAAGACAATTTTCTATCACATTAGTGCCTAAGGTTATCATGGGATGACTTTCTCGACGATCAATATCAACAATAATCATTCCTTGTGATGGCAATTCTACTTTGCCAACTTTTATGGTCACCTCTTTATACCCCACCTGAGGCAAGGGCTGACCATTGCTGGCATAGATACTAAGGTGTCCATCTGGACGGCAGGTAATGTCTGAATCAGTCCAGTATTGTTTATAAAGGATATATGACATCGTGGTCACCTGGGACCCAGTGTCCAGCAACGAGTTCATTGGTATGCCATCAAGCACGACAGGTAGGACCGGCCGTCCTCCCACGTACTTGTCTCGCCAGCTTTGTGAGCCTAGTCTCCTTATTCCTGGGGGTTGGCCCTCTGCCCCAGGTATTGCTCGTTTAAATTGCAGAATCTTGTGTAGTGTCCCGCCTTTTGACAGTGGCGGCAGATGGGTTGTCCATCCTGCTCGTAGCGATCACTGTTCCTCCCTCTGATCGGTGGAATTCTTCTCTGTCGTCGCCACGGGACGTCATCTGGACTGGAAGCCAGCTAGATCTTCTCCTTTGGAGACACTTGCATGGCCTGCATAGTTTTGGTTAACGCGGCCACGCTTTTGGGAAGCTCCTGGACCAGAAGGCGCAGGTCTGCAGACGGGTCATTGTCCAGAGTCTGCGCGTCAGCCTCCACAGGTTCTGGGGAAAAGGATGCCACCTCCTGGTGGTAGGTGATAGCTGGGCGCCGGTGGGATGCAGCGCCTCCTGGTGTTGATTCTCGCAGCACCCGGATGGCTCTGTCTTTAAATTGCGCAAAGTCCAGATCGGGGTTTTGCAGAGCCATAATGCGCAGCTGTGTCCTGTGAGCGCTGGACAGGAGCCCCTCAATAAACTGCTCAGTCAGCAATCTGTCTGTTATGCACACGCCCAGGCTGACTGGCGTGTTCGTGATTTAGTGATTCCACTGTGCCATGAACCGGAGAGTGCCTGGAGGGGCGTAACTAAGTATCTACCCGATCCGACCAAGATCGCACGACGGATAACGATGCCGTGCACCAGGGAGGAACCGAGCAGAGGGACCAGGTGCTACTCCAGGCCAGACCCCGGACATGGCTGTTGACCCACACCGGGGAATACAGGAACAGGCAGGTTAGGCTGGCACACAGGCAGGTGGGTATTGGCAGGCGCGGCTGGCATGCAGACAGGTGGGCACTGGCAGGCACGGATGGAGTGCAGACAGGAGGATACTGGCAGGCACGGCTGGTATGCAGACAGGAGGGTACTGACAAGTACGACTGGCATGCAGACGGAGAGGTACTAGCAGGTTGGAGCACAGGCTGGATAGGGTCTAGTACAGACTGGGATTCAGGAACAGAACCGCAGATGCGGTAGACAAGCAGAGCAGAGAGGAACCGCCAGAGCGGTGGGCAAGGCGGAGCAGAGAGCTACCGCCGGAGAGGTGACCAAGAAGAGCAGGCAGGAACCGCCGGAGTGGTGAGCAAGACAGAGCAGGCAGGAACCGCCGGAGCGGTGAGCAAGACAGAGCAGGCAGGAACCGCCGGAGCGGTGAGCAAGACAGAGCAGGCAGGAACCGCCAGAGCGGTGAGCAAGACAGAGCAGGGAGAAACCGCCGGAGCGGTGAGCAAGGCGGAGCAGGCAGAAACCGCCGGAGCGGTGAGCAAGGCAGAGCGGGCAGAAACCGCTGGAGCAGTGAGCAAGGCAGAGCGGGCAGGAACCGCCGGAGCGGTGAGCAAGGCAGAGCAGAGATAAACCGCCTGGAGCTGTGAGCAAGGCAGAGCGGGCAGAAACCGCCGGAGCGGTGAGCAAGGCAGAGCAGAGGGGACAGGGCTCTGTTCACACAGAACAGACTGGAAGGGAAAGGCAGAACCAGATACACACAAGATACTTGCAATGAAGTAGCGAGTGGACTCTAAACTCACAAACGGAAGTACAGCGACAACGAGTAGGAGTTAGGTGCAGGTTCAGACTCTGCAGAAAAAGGGAAGGTACGGACATAGAGAAAAACAGGTAACAGGCTAGGAGAGTGTTCAGACAGGAACAGAGTGTTCAGACAGGAACTGACACTGCAGCGAGATACAGGAGCGAGTCTGGGTATGCGGCCCCAGAAGGTGGGACGAACAGGCTAGGAGCGTGTTCAGACTGGCCTGGAAATACAGCCTCCAGGAAGGCGGACAGACAGGCAAGAAAACACAGATAACAGATCTAGGTATGCGGTCCCTAGAAGGCGGGACGAACAGGCTAGGAGTGTGTTCAGACAGGCCTGGAAATACAGCCTCCAGGAAGGCGGACAGGCAGGAGAAACCGAACAGGACCTGGCACATTCAGAGACAAGGAGCACACTGAATGATAGAGTTGCTCAGGCACCAGCTTCCAGGTGAAGCTGGTTTAAATATCCAGTGACAGACAGCAATAGGCTGAGGACACATTAGGGGTGTTTGCCCACTGCAGCTACAAGAAACAGGAAGTAACCGGGCCGCCGCCCTAAGCAGTCAGAACAGAGACAAACAGACAGCATGAATAGAAGCCAGGCTAGCAGACTGGACTGAAGATCAAGTTTGCGATCTTGCATAGTGAGAGATGGTGCACCATGCAAGCCCGCCACCAGGTATGTTACACTGTCCTCATCATGCACACTGTCAGGGTCTACCTGTTTCATGGCCCGCAGCGCCTCCTGCAGGTTTAGAGCATAGTCCCGTACACTGTCCTGCACCCTTTGTTTGCACCCATAAAACTTCATTTTAATTTCTGCTGCGGTGCGGGTGTCAAAGGTATCCTTTTACAGTGCCTTTGTCTCTGCCTGGCCAGGACTTCACTTCTCTCTGGGCTGCACCGATTAGCTGTCCTATGAGGATGCTGACTTTTTGCTCCTCAGACAGGGGGTATACTTTAAACAAACTGCGCCGTCTCTCCTCAAAGTTATTCAGGGTGTGCGACTCCCCTGAGTACTGGGGCAACCACGCCGCCCCCGGTATGTATGGCATTGATAATGGCATTACAGTGGCAGCGGCCGCGCCTGCGGCTGAACCCTCTTCCATGTTGGGCATCTTCCTCTCCCCTAGTGAACCTCAGCCAGGTCCTGGGCGTCTCCTCACGCACCAGTATGCTGCTCTGCAGGCAGAAGGATCTCTTACCCGGCGGTTCCGGATCGGGGCTTCTTTCTTCCCCTCGGCAGGTGGCAAACCACGTGTTCAATAAAGTCTATGGCACACAGGACCCGGTTATACCCAGCTTCATGAATCCTGTTTGTGACGCCAAAAATGCCGCTCCCCTTGGGCCGTGGGGTACCCGATGCCGGGCCGCTAGATGCCGGGGAATGTCACAGTGGCGGTGACCCGGTCCGTGACCCAGGGCGGTCAATAAAAGGGGTTATGGATAGGGGATTTATAGTGTTTTTATAGAGTTCGTGACGCCACCTGTGGAATGCGGCTAAATGGAGCCGCCGCTGCGGAGCAGTCCTCTGAAGCTGACGTTACTGCAGCAGGGATGGTGTGGCTCTCCACAGGAAGAGCTAGCTCCAGGGCAGTGTGGATATTGCAGGTTGTGCTGGGCGTTGTAGTGCAGGGGTTGATGGCGCAGCAAGAAACACAGAGACAAGGAAGTGCAGTCCCAGGGTCTTTACTGGCGCTGATTAAACAAGCCGGGACTAGAGTACTGGCTAGAAGTGGAAGTCCGGGCAGCCTGAAAGCAAGTAAAGAATCCTCCTTGCCAGATGAAGTTGTTTGTCTTCCCTTTCCACTGAACTCTTTGGCCCTGCTGCTTGTAGCGGTGCGGTGACCCTCGTCCCTGAGTGCGGCGTTTCTGTGCTCACCCGTATGGCAGGCAGCTCGGGCCTTGCTGGCGCGTCACTCCCACGTGGCGGTGCTGGACCCTGCGGTACTGCTGAGCCTCCGGGCGTCTGATGGGGCCAGGAGACCTGCTGTCTCCTGACCTCCGGTTTCTGCGGCTGGGCCTTCAGTGCCCCACAGCCTCGGACTCCGGTGTCCGGTTCTTCTGTGTTTGTTCCTTCTGGGGTGAGCTGCCGCGCAGCTCCAGTCCCCAGCTCCTCTCTCCTGGACGTCCTCGCTTCAACTCCTCACACGAAGACTAACTAACCCCGCCCCCAGAACCCAGTTGCCAAGGGGAGTGGCTCCCCTTGCTGGTCTGGAGACAGGAAAGTGTTGCATGTTTAGTATACCTGACTAGGGGATCCCTGCTTGCTTCCAGGCATGGCATTACCTCCTTTGAGGGAGGCAATGCCACTGTGGCAACCGGACCCCCTGGGGTGCCACACTTTATTGAAAATATATGCCCCTTTTTTCTTTTAAACAGAGCCTAAGCCCAGGGTATAAGCCAACATTTCGACCTTTGGGTCGGTCTTTTTCAAGGCAATTTCTTCACTAAATACAAACATCAATTAATATATGCATTTCAGTTATAGCTGGTTAAACCTGTAATATAATATATCATCGAATATTGTAGAGTAAGGAAGAGGCTGGACTATAGAATGTAATGGTGTCCGTACATTCATGTTCACCAAAAGCATTAGCAAATCATACAAGTGAAAAAGGTGGTATTAGTGAAAGTAGCCGAGTGCAATAGAAAAGCAAAATAGGAACTGCCTTATAAGGTCCATGTCGATCATATTAAAGCTGACAAAGCATAGTGAAAAAAATATACAGTATATCAAAACGGAAATCATATTACCAGTGTGGTCACTAGAAATGCTGCTTAAAGCAGTGTTGTAATGACTATAGACATAGAGGGAGCTCTGTTGCGTCCTAATATGACAAAAAGCTCTGAAAACAGGTCCTGATTCCGCTGAAGCAACTCTCTGCCCTGTTGCTTCTGGGCCGTTGACAGTATCTCCGCCACTGTGACATACTCGACTCTGGCTTCAGGATGGGCCCCCAAGCACATAGCTTCCACAGGCTCCCTGTCTCGCCAAGGTTTGAGCAGGTTAACGTGATATACCTGATACGGCTTCCTTCTTCCTGGTTGGTGGACCTTGTAGTTGACGTCACTCAACTTTTCCACCACCTCATATGGCCCTTGCCACTTGGCCAGGAATTTACTTTTCACCGTGGGGATCAACACCAACACCTGGTCTCCAGGGCTAAATTATCTCAGTCTCGCCGACCGATTGTAGACCCTGGCCTGGGTTTCTTGGGCTTGCAGGAGACTTTCCCTTACAATCGGCATCACCCTCGCGATCCGGTCTTGCATCTGGGCCACATGCTCGATGAAGCTCCGGTGGGGTGTTACCTCGACTTCCCAGGTCTCTTTTGCAATGTCCAATAGTCCCCGAGGGTGCCATCCATAGATCAACTCGAAAGGTGAGAACCCCGTAGAGGCCTGGGGAGCTTCCCTAATGGAGAATAGCAGGTAGGGGAGTAGGCAATCCCAGTCTCGTCCATCTTTCTCCACGACCCTTTTAAGCATGGACTTTAGGGTCTTGTTAAACCTCTCCACCAGGCCGTCCATCTGTGGATGGTATACTGATGTCCTGAGTTGCGAATTTCCCTCATCACCTTCGACATGAAAGGAGTTCCCTGGTCTGTCAGTATCTCATTTGGCAGGCACGTCTGGGAGAAGATGTGTACCATCTCTCGGGCTATTCTCCTGGTACTGCCTCTGGGTACCGTGTTGCATAGTCCAGCACAACCAGTATGTATTGGTGACCCCTGGCTGACTTAACTAAGGGCCCTACAAGGTCCATGCCAATTCGGTCAAATTGGACCTTTATAATGGGTAACAGAACCAGGGGACTCCGGAAGTTGGACACGAGCAGTTAGCTGACAAGTAGGGCAAGACCGGCAGAAATTAACAGCGTCTCGGTGACACCCAGGCCAGTAGAACCTCTGCAAGACCCACTCTTGGGTTTTGTCTACTCCCAGATGCCCCCCTAAGACATGCGAATGTGCCAAATCTAATACCCTACATCTATAGGGACCCGGCACCAACAACTGCTCTATCACTTCCCCTCTTGGTTTAGTGACCCGATAAAGCAGCTCCTCATTTAAGGTGAAATACAGGAACCTGGTGTCAGCCCCCGGCTCTTGGGCAACCCCATTTATTACAGTCACATTGTCAAATGCATCTTTTAACGTAAGATCCTGCATTTGTGCTGTACTAAAATTCCCCCCAGAAACCCCCAGTTCAGGAATCTCATCCTCATGGGTCCCTGTCTCGTCCTCGTTGCCAGTCAGGACACACAGGGGGAACTCATCTGCCTCTGGCTGTAATGGGGATTTTTTGTGGACGAACCGGCTCCAGTCTGAGCTAGTGGGTAACCCTGCCTTTCCCCACAAGTCCCAGAACAGCCGGAAGTCCCTTCCGATTATAACCGGGTGTAGCAAGCCCCCAACCACCCCGACCTCATGGGACTCAGCCCCACAGTTAGTTTTTATTGTCACTCGGGTGACGGGGTAGTCCTTGGCGTCCCCGTGGATACAGTGGACGCCCACGTACTTCCCTGGGATCAACTGGTGGGGAAGTGTAGCCTTTACCAGGGTCACCAAACTTGCTGTGTCCAGGAGTCCTGACACTAACACACCATTTATGGTTACGGGACATGACTGGGGCCCCTCACAGGGCTGATAGTCCATACTGCAGGCGGGGTAGGCAGAATATGAGCAGCGTCTTCCTACGCTGCAGTCCATCTGCTCAGAGGACATAGGACAATGGGCAGCTATGTGTCCAGGACCGCAAGACTTCCAGCAGATCATGTCTTTCCCAGTGGCCTTTGGCAGGCCCTCAGCAACCCCTGGGACCATGGACTCCCTCCACTCGTGGCTCTACTCCTCCTCTTTTGGGACTCTGGCTCCCCCTGAGTACACCAGTATGGGGATGCAGCACCACCCAGCTTCCTTAGGGACCTCTCGACCACCTGGTATCTTTCTACGAGGCCGACCAGGTCATCCGCATTCCGGGGGTCTCCCTGGACAACCCAGGTCTGCACAGGCCTAGGCAGGGAGTGCACAAATCTGTCCATGACAACCCGCTCGACCATCTGAGCTGGAGTGGAGGACTCCGGCTGCAACCACTTCTGCACAAGATGGAGGAGATCAAACATTTGGGAGCGAGGGGGTTTATCACCGTAATACGCCCAGTGGTGGACCCTTTGGGCTCTGACCAACATAGTCATTCCAGCACGTGCCAGTATCTCAGTTTTGAGTTTAATATACTCCTGTGCATCCTCCAAGGCCAGGTCTTAATAAGCCTTTTGGGGCTCACCAGTTAGGGGGTATTGAGTGCATTTACTGAACATACATTTCAGTAGGCCAACATTTCGGATTTTAAAAACATTTTTCAAGCTGTTGTTATAAAATATTCTAATTTACTGAGATAATGACTTTTTTGTTTTCATTGGCTGCAAGCCATAGTCCTCAACATTAACAGAAATAAACACTTGAAATGGATTACTCTGTTTGTAATGACTCTATACAATATGAGTTTCACTTTTTGTATTGAAGAACTGAAAAAAATTAACTTTTTGATGATATTCTAATTTAGTGAGATGCACCTGTATCTCCCCTCCAGCAATTTACCAGTGACTTTGTCACACCAGCTACAACACTTTTTTCGATCTATACATAACAGGTCAGAGTCGGCACGACCCCTGTCCACATTTGAAAAGCTATTAGTGTTGAGCGAACATGCTCGACACTGCTCGGTACTTGCCCGAGCATCACGCTACTCGGGATGTTCGGCGAGCACCGAGCATTTCCGGGTTACTCGGGCGGGAGCTCGGGTCTCCGCCCTGCATGTTTGGCGCTCTTTACAGAGCCAATGAACATGCAGGGATTGCCAGCCAGTCACTGTAATGCTGCAGCCATGTTGGTTGTGGGCATTACAGTGATTGGCTGGCCGCACAGCGTCACCTCGAGTATTTAAAACGGGGCGCCGCCATCTTGGACACAGTCGCTCCGGATTAGACAGTGTAGGGACAGCGCTGCTGATTTAGGGAGAGATATAAACTGCGAAATAGTTAGTGTAGGGTCTGTAAAGGCTGCCAGAACAAACAAACAGTCCTTTTCAGGACTAATATCCATCCCAGATACCAGGCAGGCAGGCTGTATAGGAGACACAGTGGTTATACCAGCAAACGCTGCATTACAGTCCTGTGTGCTCCTGTTGCTGAAATTGCTGGACTTAGCACCAGGTGTCGGGGGCCAGGAAAAATCCTTTTTTTTTTCATCTAAATCCTCCTTTTTTTTTCCTCCTTCACACTGTACAAATACCCGTCTTATTAACCTTTTGGTGTGTCCCCCCCCCCCCCCCAAAAAAAAAGCGTGTCTCTGATTTTTCAGACACAAATATAACTGTTGAAAATAGTCTGGTGTAGGCTAGAGAAACAGAAGTGTTGTTTTGCACTTCCTCGGTTCAAACCTCTGTATTATCCATTTTGGGCCATTTGTATCTAAAAAAAAAAAACAGTTTGAGTGTGTCGCTCACTGTTCAGCCGCAAATATCTCTATTTAAAAAAGTGTGGTATACCCCAGTAAACAATAACTGTGGTTTTGCCATCCCACGGTAAAAAATCTCTATTATTCAGCTTTTGGTAGTTTTTTCCGTAAAGAAAAACAGTAGTGTCTCCTGACTGTTGTGACACAAAAATATATCTGTTGAAAATAGTCTTGTGTAGGCCCGACATCCCAGTGTGGTTTCGCAGTTCCACGGGTCAAATCGCTGTACTATCCAGTTTTGGGCCTTTGGTATCTAAAAAAAAAAAGCAGTTTGAGTGTGTCGCTCACTGTTCAGCCCCAAATATCTCTATTTAAAAAAGTGTGGTATACCCCAGTAAACAATAACTGTGGTTTTGCCATCCCATGGTAAAAAAATCTCTATTGTTCAGCTTTTGGTAGTTTTTTCCGTAAAGAAAAACAGTAGTGTCTCCTGACTGTTGTGACACAAAAATATATCTGTTGAAAATAGTCTTGTGTAGGCCCGACATCCCAGTGTGGTTTCGCAGTTCCACGGGTCCAATCGCTGTACTATCCAGTTTTGGGCCTTTGGTATCTAAAAAAAAAGCAGTTTGAGTGTATCGCTCACTGTTCAGCCGCAAATATCTCTATTTAAAAAAGTGTGGTATACCCCAGTAAACAATAACTGTGGTTTTGCCATCCCACGGTAAAAAATCTCTATTATTCAGCTTTTGGTAGTTTTTTCCGTAAAGAAAAACAGTAGTGTCTCCTGATTGTTGTGACACAAAAATATATCTGTTGAAAATAGTCTCGTGTAGGCCCGACATCCCAGTGTGGTTTCGCAGTTCCACGGGTCAAATCGCTGTACTATCCAGTTTTGGGCCTTTGGTATCTAAAAAAAAAGCAGTTTGAGTGTGTCGCTCACTGTTCAGCCGCAAATATCTCTATTTAAAAAAGTGTGGTATACCCCAGTAAACAATAACTGTGGTTTTGCCATCCCACGGTAAAAAATCTCTATTATTCAGCTTTTGGTAGTTTTTTCCATAAAGAAAAACAGTAGTGTCTCCTGACTGTTGTGACACAAAAATATATCTGTTGAAAATAGTCTTGTGTAGGCCCGACATCCCAGTGTAGTTTTGCAGTTCCACGGGTCAAATCGCTGTACTATCCAGTTTTGGGCCTTTGGTATCTTAAAAAAAAGCAGTTTGAGTGTGTCGCTCACTGTTCAGCCACAAATATCTCTATTTAAAAAGTGTGGTATACCCCAGTAAGCAATAACTGTGGTTTTCCTCTTCCACGGTTCTAATCTACTCTTTATTACCCTTTTTCCATTGATAGTGCAAGTGTAAGCTATTTTACTTCATTTACAAAGGGCAAGGCGCGTGGCAAGGGACGTGGAAGTGGACGTTCTGGTGATAGTTCGTGCAGAGGACGGGGCCGTGGCCAAGGTGAAAATGTGCCACAACCAACAGCCACATCTTCTCGCTCCCACTTCTTGACCGAATTACTAGGGAAGCACAGAACAACACCAGTATTGAGAACTGATCAGTGTGAACAGGTTATTAATTGGATAGCAGATAATACTTCCAGTTACCTGGGCACCACCACCTCCGGTCTGTCTTCCACACGGTCAACTCTTAGTAGCCGTGAGTCTCGACCGCATACTCCTCCACACCCTGATGCTCCTTCCTGCCACCATGCCGAGTCTCGCCAGACATCAAGTGATCCCACACTTGGACACTCTAAAGAGCTGTTCACTGGTCCATTTCCATATTTTGGGCCCCTCGCCTGATACGCTTGAAGTGGTGGAAGAGGAGATCCCATGTAGCGATGCCCAAATATTTGAACAGCCACGGCCACAGGAAGTCGACGTTGGCAATCTGTCACAAGAGGTGGACGATGACGAGACACAATTGCCAGGAAGTGAGGAGGAGGAGGATCGTGGTGCGCAAGTGGAAGAGGAGGAGGTGGTGGATGATCTAGTAACTGACCCAACGTGGAAGGAGGACATGCAGAGTGAGGTCAGCAGCACACAGGGGGAGGGAGGCAGAGTACCCCAACAGGCAGGAAGAAGCAGTGTGGTGGCCGCAGACAGAAGGCAGGCAACCGTTCCCAGTAACACCAACACGAGGGACGTTGCCAGTACAAGCGGTAGGTCTTCCAGAGTCTGGAATTTTTTTAAAGACTCTGCTGATAACCCCAAAAAGGCCATATGTTCCACCTGCCAGGCCAGCATCAGCAGGGGTGACAAAACTACCAGCCTGACCACCACCAGCATGATCAGGCACATGGCAGCAAAGCACCCGACTTTGTGGGGCGAAACCCAGGGTCCACGACCAGTGTCAGCGGGTGTCACCACTGCTTCTTTCACTGTTGTGCGTGCAATAGAACCCCCTGTTGTGTGTGCAAGGCAATCCCCTGTCCATACTGCATGTAAAGATGCCCCCTCCTCTCAGTCTTCACTTGTTATGGCAGTTTCTCAAGAAACAGCATCAATGTCCACGTCCACGTCCCACCGCAGCGTTCAGTTGTCCATATCCCAGACCTTTGAACGAAAGCGGAAATTCGCAGCTAACGCCCCACAGGCCACAGTCCTAAATTCGCACATTTCACGACTGCTTGCATTGGAAATGCTGCCTTTTAGGCTGGTGGAGACGGAATCCTTCCGCAATCTTATGGCGGTGGCCGTCCTCAGCCGACACTATTTTGCCCGGTGTGCCATCCCCGCACTACACAAGCACGTGTCCCAAAGCATCTGCCGTGCCCTCAACAACGCAGTTACTGGGAGAGTCCACCTGACAACGGACACGTGGACAAGTGCTTGTGGCCAGGGACGGTACATCTCTCTGACGGCACACTGGGTAAACATAGTGGAAGCCGGGACCCAGTCGGATCTTGGGACGGAACACAACCTCCCCACACCGAGGATTGCGGGCCCTATGTCAGTCAGAGTTGCCCCCACAGTGTACAGCTCCTGCGCATCCTCCTCCTCCTCCTCCTCCTCATGTTCAGCCTCCATCTCACATATCACCACATCAGTTACAAGCTGGAAGCATTGCAGTACTGCCTCCGCCAAGCGGCAACAGGCTGTGCTGAAACTCATAAGCTAAGGTGATAAACCTCACACTGCTTGTGAGTTGTGGACAGCTGTGAAAGAGCAGGCAGATCTGTGGCTGAGACCGCTGAACCTACATCCCGGCATGGTCGTGTGTGACAATGGCCGTAACCTGGTGGCAGCTCTGAGGCGAGGTGAGATCACACACGTACCATGCCTGGCTCATGTGCTTAACCTCGTGGTTCAGCGGTTTCTTAAATCGTACCCCGAGTTGCCAGATCTGCTCGTGAAAGTACGCCGCCTGTCAGCTCATTTTCACAAGTCGGCTACAGCTTCCGCCGCCCTTGCTGTGTTGCAGCAGCGTTTGCAGCTTCCGGCACACCGACTGGTGTGTGATGTCCCCACACGTTGGAACTCTACCCTCCACATGTTGCAAAGGATTTGTGAGCAGAAGAGGGCAGTTGTGGAGTACCAGCTGCAACAAGGCCGTCGATATTCAGGTCAGACTCCACACATAAGACCTCAGGAGTGGACCTGGATGTCTGACATATGTACCATCCTGACAAACTTTGAGGAGGCCACCAAGATGGTGAGTGGCGATGACGCCATCATTAGTGTCAGTATCCCACTTGTCTGTCTTTTGCAGCGCTCTCTGCAGAGAATTAAAGAGGAGGCATTGCAGCCAGAGTATGATGAGATGGATCAAGAAGCCGCAGCGGGCGATTACACACAGCCCAGCCTCATCTCATCCCAACGTGCATTGGGGGACAATGAGGGAGAGGAGGAGGAGGAGGAGGAAGAACAGGAGCTGCTATCATGCGTTGTAGATGGTAGTACCTGTACAAGTGTCACACCGTTGGTTCAGCGTGGGTGGCCTGAGTACAGGGGGGAGGAGGAAGAGGAGGAGGAGGAGAGCATGGTCAGTCGTCATCTTGGTGAGGACACGGAAATCTTGCCCGTTACCAGTCTGGCACGCATGGCTGACTTTGTTACGCTGCCTTAACCGTGACCCTCGCGTTGTCAAAATGTTGGGTGACAGTCATTACTGGTTGGTGACACTTGTAGACCCCCGCTACAAGGAGAACTTTCACTCTCTTATTCCTGAGGTGGAGAGGTCTACAAAAATGGGGCAATACCAGAAGGCCCTTGCTGCAGAACTCTTAAAAAAATTCCCATCTGAACACGCTAGCGGCAGAGGTCACAGTTCGTTGCCCAACCAAGGCGTACAGGCGAGAGAGATGCAACTCCAATCCAGCAGAGGCAGGGGAACACTGTCAATGTTCTGGGACAGTTTTCTGACACCCACCCAGCTTACAGGCCCTGAGGCGCGGAGTACTCTCACAAGGAGTGGAAAGTTTCAAAAGATGGTGAGGGAGTACATTGCCGATCGTACCAGCGTCCTCCGTGATTCCTCTGTGCCTTTTAATTATTGGGTATCCAAGCTGGACACTTGGAATGAACTCGCTCTGTACGCCTTGGAGGTCCTGGCCTGCCCTGCCGCTAACGTGTTATCGGAGCGTGTTTTTAGTGCCGCTGGGGGAATTATAACTGATAAGCGCACTCGCCTGTCAACTGACAATGCTGACAAGCTGACCCTTATCAAAATGAACAAGGGCTGGATTGGGCCAGACTTCTCATCACCATCAAATGACAGCAGAGTAACATAAAGTCAAATCCACTGTGTTATTTCGGGAGGTGTATTCACATGCACCGCTTCACACCCACACATGGGTATACGCTTCCTCGTTTCGGCTGTTTAATCTTCTTCTCCTTATCCTCAGCCTCCACCACCACTATACCACCAGGGTGCCAGCATTGCAAGTTCCTCCGTCCTTATTTTTGGCAGCTTTTGCTTGCAAGGCATAAGTAAATACTATGGGACACCCACTCCCCAATAATGGGACTTATGTTTGTAATATGCTGTACTGCATGGCTCTTGTAAGGGGCATTGCAAGTTGCTCCATCCTAATTTTTGGCAGCTTTTGCTGGGAAAGCATAAGCAAATACTATGGGACACCCACTCCCCAATAATGGGACTTATGTTTGTAATATGCTGTACTGCATGGCTCTTGTAAGGGGCATTGCAAGTTGCTCCGTCCTAATTTTTGGCAGCTTTTGCTGGGAAAGCATAAGCAAATACTATGGGACACCCACTCCCCAATAATGGGACTTATGTTTGTAATATGCTGTACTGCATGGCTCTTGTAAGGGGCATTGCAAGTTGCTCCGTCCTAATTTTTGGCAGCTTTTGCTGGGAAAGCATAAGCAAATACTATGGCACACCCACTCCCCAATAATGGGACTTATGTTTGTAATATGCTGTACTGCATGGCTCTTGTAAGGGGCATTGCAAGTTGCTCCGTCCTAATTTTTGGCAGCTTTTGCTGGGAAAGCATAAGCAAATACTATGGGACACCCACTCCCCAATAATGGGACTTATGTTTGTAATATGCTGTACTGCATGGCTCTTGTAAGGGGCATTGCAAGTTGCTCCGTCCTAATTTTTGGCAGCTTTTGCTGGGAAAGCATAAGCAAATACTATGGACACCCACTCCCCAATAATGGGACTTATGTTTGTAATATGCTGTACTGCATGGCTCTTGTAAGGGGCATTGCAAGTTGCTCCGTCCTAATTTTTGGCAGCTTTTGCTGGGAAAGCATAAGCAAATACTATGGGACACCCACTCCCCAATAATGGGACTTATGTTTGTAATATGCTGTACTGCATGGCTCTTGTAAGGGGCATTGCAAGTTGCTCCGTCCTAATTTTTGGCAGCTTTTGCTGGGAAAGCATAAGCAAATACTATGGGACACCCACTCCCCAATAATGGGACTTATGTTTGTAATATGCTGTACTGCATGGCTCTTGTAAGGGGCATTGCAAGTTGCTCCGTCCTAATTTTTGGCAGCTTTTGCTGGGAAAGCATAAGCAAATACCATGGGACACCCACTCCCCAATAATGGGACTTATGTTTGTAATATGCTGTACTGCATGTGACGCGCCCCCTTGGCCGTGTGTACACGTGTGTGGGATACCCGGTGCCGGGTCTCTGGGGTCTGTAGTCTCCGTGGGGGTGACCTGGTCCCGTGGCTCAGGCTGGTCAAACCAGTGGCAGTCTTTCTTAGGTTTTGAGGTTAATTGTCCGACTGCGCCACCCGTGGATTGCGGTCAGGGAGTACCACCGCTGCGAGGCAGACCGCTGAGGCTGGTGTTGTGTGCGCAGCATAGAATGGGATAACTCCCCTCGGGAGGAGTCTAGCCTCAGGGCAGTGAGTGTGGATGATGGGGGTGATGGTGCACGAGCGCAGCAGGAACGACTCAGAGTCTTTGCAGTGCAGTTCAGGGTCTTTACTGATGATTATAAGGTAGACCCTCCCGGGAGTACTGACTAGCATAAGAGGCCTGGTCAGTCTGTGAGCAAGCAGGAGTTCCCCTGGCCAGGTGGAGTTGTAGGCCTCCCCGTCTGTCTGCACTCTTCCTGGCTACCTTGCTGTAAGCGGGTAGAAGTAGCCCACGTCCCTGAGTGTACCGTGTAGTGCTCACCTGTATGGCTGGTGACTTGGGGCCTTCTGTTAGCCTCCGCTCCACGACGGCGGTGCTGGTCCCTTGCTTGTGACTGAGCCTCCGGGCTTCTATGGCCAGAGGACCTGAAATCCCCTGCCAGCTGGTTTCTGCTGCTGGATATATAAGTCCTCACAGCTTCGGACTCCTGTGTCCGGTTCCTATTGTCTTCTGCCAGGGCGAGCTCTGCTCAGCTTCCAGCCCCTGGTCTTTAGCTCCTAGCTCCTACAGAGTTCCTTGCTGTTACTTTCCCTTGCTCTCACTCTGACTCTGACTGTTCTCTGACTCACTCAACCCCGCCCCAGATCCAGTTTATAAGGGCAGAATTCTCCCCTCCCAGGATTGGGGCAGGAGGATGTTGCATGTTTAAGGGATCCTGACCAGGAAACCTCCCACTTGCTCTCCGACGTAATATCTCTATTACTGTGGTGACCAGACCCCTGGGGTGCCACACATGGCTCTTGTAAGGGGCATTGCAGTTCCTCATAATTTTTGGAAAACCTTCCATTCACTGCTTAGGCCAACAGTCCACGGGAGACCCAGTTGCTATAAATGGAAAAAAAGGTTTAGTTAACGCCCTCTGACCTCCATGTCATTTCCAATGGGCATTGGAGTGGCTCGAAATTTTTGGTAGGCATTGCACTCACTGTATGCCCTATAACTGTGTAGCCAAACCGCTCCTTTTGTTACAGAAACATATCCTACAAGACATATCTGGTTGACTGGCCTGATATTGATGTGAATGATCCCTGTTCCTCCTGCTCTTTCTCCTTTGCCACTACCTCATCCATCATTAACGGGAGTCATAGAAGTTAGATAGTAGCAGGAAAACATCCAGCAATCCTCAGAGGAGGTAGGATATGCGCCAAAACGCTGACCACCTCAGGCCTAGCCGCTACTGCATACATGCGCTTGCATTACAACAAAGCAAAGCAGATGCTAACTTCTATCATCCTCATCATGCTCCTCACCTTGGCACTCTCAACTCCCCTGATGGAGAAGCCAGGGCCCACCGGAGGAGTCTGATAGTCCGGTGGGCTCGGCCAATGCTGACCTAAAGCAGGCCAGGCTAAGAAAAGTGTGGGAAAGGTTACCGGGACAAATAGGGGTGGCTGGGGACCGAGTATGGACACATGGCCACCCCCTGGAGGCTGGGGAGCAAGCGGGGACACCCGGCCACCAGGTGGCTGGGGACTGAGTATGGATACCAGGCCGCCGACACAGCCATGGCGTGGTGGCCAGATTCCGCCTCCACATGCCTAAAAGGCAAGTAAGCAAGCAGTATGGTATTGCAGCCTGGGGGTGGGTGGGTGGCAGGCTGCATACTTGCGCTTGCATTGCAAGGAATGGGAGAGGTACAATTGAACACTGCCCTGGGACAAGGACTTGAATGGGGATAGTTGCAAGTCTGCAACGACAGGTGCAAGGTGGGAGGCATCTTCGCATGTACCATGAACAGGGGTTTGGCATGCACACACTACAGTGGAATAGGCTCTCCTTCCCACTAAATGCACTGGGGAGGGCACAGGTAATGTTTTGGCATACGCACTTAATCTTATGTATAAGGCACACCAGGACAAATATGGGCGGCTGGGGACTGAGTATGGATACCTCGCTGCCGAAGCTGCCATGAGGTAGTGGCCAGCTTCGGCCTCCTCCAAACTAAAAGGCCCCATTTCAAGTGCAAGCTAGCAGTATGGAATTGCAGTCTGGGGGTGGGTGGGTGGCAGGCTGCACACTTACACTTGCATTAAAAGAAAACATAGCAGATGCTAACTTCTGTCATCATCATCATGCTCCTCACCTTGGTACTCTCAACTCCACCGATGGAGAAGTCAGGGCCCACCGGAGGAGTCTGGTTCTCTGGTGGGCTCGTCCAATGCTGCCTAAAGCAGGTCGGGCTAAGAAAAGTGTGTGGGGGGATGTTCCAAGGAGAAATAGGGGCGGCTGGGGACTGTTTATGGACACCCGGCTGCCCCCAGGTGGCTGGGGACCGTGTGTGGACACCCGGCCGCGGGGCGGCTGGGGACCGAGTATGGACACCCGGCCGCCGGGCGGCTGGGGACTGAGTATGGATTCCAGGCCGCCAACTCAGCCATGACGTGGTGGCCAGATTCCGCCTCCACATGCCTAAAAGGCCCAATTTCAAGTTCAAGCAAGCAGTATGGTATTGCAGCCTGGGGGTGGGTGGGTGGCAAAAGTGCAAAAACGCATAAAAAATGCTACTTGTGAACATAGCCGAAGGTGTGGAGGAGTATTTTTGCTTTTGGTCATTTATTTTAACTTATACACAAGTCTTTACCCTGGAAAGGATGTTCCTTAACATATCTCACAGGAAAAAAGTTTCACTTTTAGTTTTTGAACGTTTTATTGTGAGCCTGTAAAAGTGGCTTAATACCTCTGACCACGTTGTTGACAGCAGTGACCTGGGGGTCAGAAATGCTTCCTGGGGCGATCCCCATGCTGTCCCCATGTCATTTGAGCACTGTTATTATCGTTTTGGGCACTTGTTAGGCTTTTAAAAGACTGCCGGGGGTGCCACCGCAAAAATGCTCGAGTCTCCCATAGACTAACATTGGGCTCGTTGCTCGGGTCGAGCACCCGAGAATCACGGTGAGCTCGGCCCGAGCTTCGAGCACCCGAGCATTTTAGTGCTCGCTCAACACTAAAAGCTATGTATCTCCTCAACAAGCGTGAAACACACAATTTTAAAATTTTATATAAATTGCTTTCATCCTCTGACCTGGAATCTCTTCCTCACTTTTGTGGAGCCTGAGAGTCCGAACTACAACAAAAATTCTCAAACGATCAATGGTATAGATGCTTTCATCTTTCCCATAAGCCGCTTATTGCAACTAAAGCCCAAGAGACAAATTATAAGATTGTCTCCAGGTGGTATCAAGCCCCATCAGTTCTACATAAGTAGTTTCCAAACTTCTCTAATTTATGTTGGCATTGTGGGGTATGTGAGGGTACTCTGATTCACATTTGGTGGTCCTGGGGTAATCTAGCAGCATTTTGGAAAGAGGTTCTTAGGGTAATTCGAGAGGTTGCTGTATATCCCTAACAAACTAGAAGCTATTCTTCTATTCATGTTCCCCATGTCGGGAACGAGTTTTTTTTTTTTAAATCTCTCCTGAGATACCTGCTCCAAGCAGCAAAAACAATCATCCCACACCACTGGAAGTCCACTGAAGTCCAGTCTCTGGTTCGCAGAAATTGCAAGAACCCAAGGCCTGAAATTTCTAATTGTAGCACCCTGAGGATTCGGCTGCTACAGGGGTATTGCACCTCAACCCAGGGGTGTGATATTCCACTCCCGGGTAAGGATGGAGTGTGGATCTGAGCTCGGTAGGCTGCATGCACTACACACATCCCATTTCCGAGGAGCAGACCGACGGTACTCCCACTTAGAAATGTGCAGGTACGACCGAGTCTGTTCCTGGCTGGAGTGGGAGGGGGGTGGTACATCCCAAGTAGTGTAGGGGCAGATAGGGGGAGCAGCCTGGGTAAAGATAGGAGCTCATTGGGTGCTGGTCACCTGAGCTCACACATAGAGGGTGTATATAAGGTGGGCACCATCAAAGAACAGGGTCGGTCAGTCTGTGAGTCTTTGCAGAGAAGTCAGAGGAGGAAGAGGAGCAGAGCAGACCCAGAGAGAGAGAGAGTGGAGCAGAGAAAGAAAGACCCAGAGGGGGAAACAGAAAAGGAACTCTGAGAACCCAAAGTCCATCAGCGGGTGAAGAGTTGGCATCAGGGTACCGGAACCCAAGCTGGTGGGGGCAAAAACACACCCTAGCCAGAGACCGGAGGCCGTGGGCAGCGTCTGCCACGGCCACCCACCACATCCACCCCGAAGGCATACCACGTGGAGGGTCAGGGAACCCAAGGCCAAGGGTGTCCCAACAGAAGGCCCGAGGGAGCTGGACCTGGGTGGATCACTAGTGGGGACGGCCAGAGAAAGGACAGAAGGAGAGCTCAGGGTCACGCTCCGGACTCGCTTGGGGGTTGGCTGGATCCAGGACCTGGTGGACGCAGCACGGCTCGGGAGGTCACTTGAAGCTGGAGTGACCGGAACATCAGCAGTGAGTAAATACCCTAAACTGCACAACCCGACTCTGTCTTCTTTTAACATCTATGCTGCACCACCACAACCCCCATCCTCTGCACCTGACCCCCTGAGGCTATACCCCACCCGTTGGGGGTTACACCACCAAAAGCTGCACCTACACCATCAGCCTCAGCGGACCCTGCTGCAGCGGCGGCCATAGTGACCGCAATACAATGGGTGGCGTAGTCGACAATAAAGAACTTAATAACATCTGTAGGACTGCCACATACAACTGAGCTTGACACCCTGGGCACGGACCGGGTCACAGCCACTCGGAGACTACAACCCCCATCTGATCCGGCTCCGGGTATTCCCCTAAAGAATATGGCCCAGGGGGCGCGTCATAATCACACATTCTCAGGAAGAGAGGAATAAAATGGCCACCAAGTGGTTCCATTGGGACTCTTTTCTGGCCTCTCCCTTATATAGATCCATTTGAAACCATCGCTCCTAAACAGCATATCCCTATTCTATTCTATTATTGCACCTTATTCCAATAGCATCCTTCGTGAAGCTTGCTTTTTGCTCATGGCCCTTACCTTCTTGTTTCCTTGTCCGTCCTCTACCTTTCTTCTCCTTTCCTTCTTTTTAAGGTTAAGGTTAATATGTCTTCCTGTTATGTGAGGATCCTCTCAGGCATTTCCTTATGTTCTATTTTACCCCTAAAATCCTCCCTTCTTAAATTTTATTTGGACAAGATGTAGAAGTTTATCATTGTCTACGGTTACATTCGTGTTGCCTAGATTTGGCCTTCCACAGTTCATTTGACTACAGTCTTGTTGATCATTGAAGTCTATGTTTCTGTGTTACCGTTGTGACAGTCACTGGTTTTATATGTGAGGGGAGGTATGTGTCACTCAGGATGCTCTCCTGTGTGAACTAAGACCTACTTTATTTCTGCCAGCATGTTATATGCTGGTGGGTTTAAAGGGTGTGCGGTTTTATGGGAATGGCAAAGAGGGCGGGATGCCATTCCCCCTACATCCTCTCAGGGTGTGGCTGAGCAATGTGTAAAAGCTCAGTCCTTTTTTTTTTCTCTGGAGTGTGGTCTGGAGAGTGAAGTCTCCATACTGTGTTGTGAAAGCTGTAGTGCTTTTTACAAGGACTTTGCCTGTGCAGTGGTGCTACCGAGAGCAGGCGGAACCCGCTCACCTATGGACTGAGCTATATTTTGTTTTGTTTTCCCGTTTAACCCAGAGGGGTCTTGTTTAAGTTTCCTGTGGAACCCTGCATGAGTTTATGCCAGATAATAAACCAGCAGAAAGGTAACCTGAGAACATGTGTCCTGAGTCTGCCTCCGGGAGAGCCGAGCAAGTCGTCTTGACACACCGTGTACATTATCTGTTAAAAATTTATTTCTACAATAAACTATGAATTTTGAAGAAAAAAAAAATTAAAAATACACATTTTCTATTGCTGCGTTTGAAAAAGTCTGATCTATCAAAATATAAATTAAATTAATCTGATCTGTAAACGGCGAAAGGAGAAAAAAAAATCAAAATGCTACAAATAAGTTTTTTGGTCACCACAACAGTGCAATAAAATACATCATATCTACCCCAAAATGGAATCAGTAAAAACATCAGCTCAGTGCACAAAAATTAAACCCTCACACAGCCCCAAGTCTCGAAAAATTAAATGTTACTGGTCTCTGAAAAATGACAACAAAAGCAAAATTTATTTATTTATT
Source organism: Phyllobates terribilis (assembly GCF_046119375.1). Classification (NCBI taxonomy): domain Eukaryota; kingdom Metazoa; phylum Chordata; class Amphibia; order Anura; family Dendrobatidae; genus Phyllobates; species Phyllobates terribilis. The sequence continues at coordinate 35,392,340 of NW_027362761.1, read as the reverse complement.
TTTTACAAATTTACTAAAAAAAAGTCACCACTTAACAAATATGAATAGTTTTTTTATTTATTTATCTGCATACTCATACTGACCTGAAGAATCATATTGTCAGGTCAGTTTAACCATATAGTGAACATCGTAAATAAAAAACAATTGTGGATTTGCACTTTTTTTTTATTTCAAAACACTTTTTGGATTTTTTTTCCCGTTTTTGAGCACACTATGTGGTAGAATGAATGGTGTCCCTGAAAAGTACAACTTGTCCTGCAAAAAGCGAGCCCTCATACTGCTATGTGGATGGAAAAATAAAATAGTTATAGCTCTTAGAAAAAGGGGAGGAGAAAACAAAAAAATAAAACAAAAGGAGAATCGCCATGTCAAGAAGGGGTTAATGCCTTGTCATCACCCTCTTGCTTTAGTTCGCAAATGCTTTATTTTTGTCATTTACTGTGCTAAAGATATAGATGATTGTCAATGGGGGATGGTGGTAGTGTGAGGGTCAGTATGGTGTTAATGTGAGGGGACAAAGCGAGAAGTATGGCAGGGAGAGGGGCCAGCATGAGAGGCACTGGCAGACACACACAGAAGAGGGCCCCTGAGCAAAAACAATAAAAAGGCCCTTTGCAGCCAAATAGCTGATAATAATGCACAATTCCACGTTCTTTGAAAGTAGAAATGGGTCCCCTTACCTCCTGGGCCCCTGTGCGGCCACACAGGTTGCACCAATAGTATGGAAGCCCCTGATGGGAGGATACTGTAGATGGGGCAATGTGGTACAGTGCAAGGATAAACAATAGAGAGGGGACAGTGTAGAAGCCATAGTTCAAAAGAAAGAAGTTTGGTAGTTGGAGCTCATAAGGGCAGGTGTAGCGCCCCGTGGGTTCGGTCGCTACAGAGGTATTGCACCTCAACCAGAGGTGTGATATCCCACTCCCGGGTAAGGATGGTGTGTGGACCGGGACTCAGTTAGCTGCATGCATCACATACACCCCATTTCCGGGGGAAAGCTCAACGGTGCTCCCAATAGTACAGTAATGCAGGCACGACAGAACATGTCCCTGGCTGGAGTGGGGAGGGGGGAGGAAAACCCAGTGATGTAGGAGCAGGAGGGGAGGGTTTCTGGGCATAGGTAGGAGCCCATTGGTTGCAAGTCACCTGGGCTCATACACAGAGAGGGAGGTATATAAGGTGGGCACCATCTTAGATCAGTGTTCAGTCTGAGAGAGGAAGTGACAGAGCAGGGCCTCTATGGAGCTCTGCTCCGGAGGCGGACCTAGCCTGTGAGGCCCAGCCAGCACGGAAAGAGAAGAAGTCAGTGCAGAGAGTTGGAGAAGAGAAGGAGTTCAGCCAGAGAGGGCTGACAGGGAGCTGTGGCTCAGTCTGGGCCCAGCTCCACGAGGCAGGCCTGGAGTGAAGGCCAGAGCCAGCAGAAAGAACAGGAACAGAAAGGAAAGTAAGAAGGAACAGAACACCAAGAGAGGCCCAGAGACACGAAGGCAGAAGGAACCCTAAGGACCCAGGAGATTGCGGGTGACGGGTTGGCAGAACAGGGTACCGGATCCAAAATTGGTGGAGGCGACTAATCCTTAACCAAGGACTGGCGGTCGTGACCATTTACTGGTGCGACCCCTCACTACACCTACCAGAAAGGCACACCACATAGGGTCAGGGAAGTGGACAACCAGTCCTCCCAGGAGAAGACCCGAGGCAGCTGGACAGAGGTAGTGTCACTGGTGGGGCACGGCTGACGAAAGGATAGAAGGGAGTCCTGTGCCACACTCTGGAATTACCTGGGGGTTGACCGAGCCCCCTGCCTGGTGGATGCAGCACAGCTCGGGCGGTCCTATCTGTGCACAAGTGACCTGGATGAGAACTGTGAGTAAAGAACTTGAACTGCAACACCTTGTCTCTGTGCTTTCTCACCGCATACAGCACTACTAGTGCTGGGACGCCCGCACCATCACCCCCACCATCTACTACACTGCCCTGGGGCTGCACTCTTCCCGTGGGGAGTCACACTACCTCAGCTGCATACACCATCAGCCCCAGCGGTCGGCCTTGCAGCGGCGGTCCGCACTGACCGCAATCCACGGGTGGCGTAGTCGGACATCAAAACCACAAAACCCTATAAAGACTGCCACTGGTTTGACCACCCTGAGCCACGGGACCGGGTCACCACCACGGAGACTACAACCCCCAGAGACCCGGCACGTGTACACTGGGCCCAGGGGGCGTGTCACAGTTAGTGTGGCAATTATAGGTAATAAAGGTGGGCAGTATATTTGTGACCGGGTGGTAGTTGTGGCGAGGGGTTGCTGCTGTGCTCCCACACCCTGACTCCCCACAAAGAATAAATTAATGTCCAGTATGTCTGATAGTATGTGTGTACTGAATAAGGCTATGTGCACACGAAGCGTTTTTACTTTGTTTCCGCTGCGAAAACACTTGTTAATAGGTCTGCCAGCTATAGCAATGGTAATCCTGATGTGCCGTGCACATGATGCGGAAATTTCCGCTCAGGATTATCATTGCGGTAAAAACCGCAGCATGACCATTGTGCGGGCGTTTCCGCCGCAAAATCGCGCCTATCGACTTGAATTGAACCACAGAAAATCCTCAGGTATAATATTTATACCTGCGGATTTGCTGCTTTTTAATTAAAGTACCCAAGTCGGGAGAGGAGGACTACTACTCCTCTCATCCGACCGCCGCTCCCGCTGATTACTGCTCCCCATAGTCGCGCCGCTCTCCCTGTTGTCTCCTCAGGTAAGCCGGCTACCACGCGGTGTAAAAAAAAAAAAAAGTAAAAAAAAAACAAAAAACACTATACTCAAATTTCTGGCACCTCCCCGGTGTCCTCCTTGTCCTGGTCCTCGGCGATGTTCTCCTCCCGGCGGCCGGCGCTACAGTGCAGGGAGCGCGCTTGCTCCCAGCAGTGTACTGCACTGTCAGGACCTGCGGTTACGTGAGCAATCAGCTGATCGCTCACGTGACCTCATAGTTGGAACATTCTGAAGAATGTTCCCATGGTGGTGAGCTCACCGGGGCTGATCAGCTGATCTTCATGTACACTGACAGGAGTGATTTTACACCCCTGTCAGTGTACATTGCTGTCTTATACAACAGTGACATCAGTGATTGCTGATGTCACTGCTGTAAAAGCGACCCGTATTGCCGAGGGACAATCGTTGGCGTAATCGTGGACTGCGTCATGACGGCGGACAGGTGAAGGATATGGTTGTTTATTTTTTTACTTTTTTTTCAGAAGATCGATGGTTTCGCGGACGGAGTACAATAAAAAAATTTTTTAAAACCAAGTGTTTTTTATTTCATTAAAATACTTTATTCTGGCCGTGTCTTTTGTTGAAAAGGCAGCGATAACTTTACTACGGAGCTAGTAATGGGGCCGTCTTATAGACGCTCTCCATTACTAACCGGGGCTTCACGTCAGCCGCCAATACAAGGTTGACATGGACCCCTACCCCATTACCCCACTCACCACCTCTACAGGGCAGTGGGAAGAGCGGAGGCTAAGCACCAGATTTGGTGCATCTTATGGATGTGCCATTTCTGGGACTGCTGAGGGGTAATATTAGAAGCCACGGAGGGGGCTAGTTTTCATGGTCCCTTCCCTGGCTATTAATATCAGCCCGCAGCTGTCTGTTTAGCCTTTTCTGGTTAGATTTTATAGGGGGACCCCACGTCAATTTTTTTCTGGGGCCCCCCTGTAATCTAGCCAGTAAAGGCTAAACAAACAGCTGTGGGCTGATATTAATAGCCAGGGAACATTGTTGGCTAATGGTCCCTTCCCCGACTACTAATATTAGTACCCCCAGTGGTCGGCTTTCCCTCTGCTGGTTATAAAAATGATGCGGGAGCCCACGCAATTTTTTCTTTTTTTTTAATTTTAGGCTCTGTGCCCACGATCTGAACGTAGCAGTGCTTTGGACGCATATTTTTTGCTGCATCCAAAATTTAGCATTTTATTGAATGCAGGTAAATCCACATGAGTTCACTGCATATTTACCGCATTCAATACATTCTAGTGGTCAAATTTCTGTTGGGGAGACTAGCGAATTTGACATGCTGCGGTCCTTAAAAGAAGCGCCGCATGTCAGTGTCCATGGATGATCCGCAGCCTCAGATGCACGCATAGTGGACATGGGATTTCTAGAGATCCCATCCACTATGCTTTAACATCTGGATGCTGCGGGTTTGACGCTGTATAAACACGCATTCAAGAGAATGCTAAGAGTGTGCAAAGCAGTCATCAAAGCAAAAGGTGGCTACTTTGAAGAACCTAGAATATAAGACATATTTTCAGTTGTTTCACACTTTTTTGTTAAGTATATAATTCCACATGTGTTAATTCATAGTTTTGATGCCTTCAGTGTGAATGTACAATTTTCATAGTCATGAAAATACAGAAAAATCTTTAAATGAGAAGGTGTGTCCAAACTTTTGGTCTGTACTGTACATATTACGCATTACACATGTACCTGTTTTATCAGGAAGAGATGCACAGCGTGTGCAGGCGTCCACACACCCTTACATATTGGTGATCGATCACAATGTAGCAGTCATAGCTTTTAAATGAGGATGATGTGGAGCCATAGTTCATAAGAAAGGACAGTATCGTGTTTATAGTTCATAAGGGGGACAGTGTGAAGGCAATGTTTTATAGAAGAAGACAGTGTGGAGGCCATGGACCATACGTGGGACAGTGTGGGAGTCATATTTTGTGCAGGAAGCACAGTGCGGGCAATTATTTACTCAAGTGCACAGCATGGACAGGTATTTTTATTCAGGTGCATTATAATATTACTGTAGAGAAATGCAATAGCGCAATAGGGTCTTATCCAGGTTAACAGATTCATAAATATCAGTAGAACCGCTCACCTTGTTTAGTTGTGGGAGACACAACACTTAATGAACCTGAAATCCAGATGCAGCAGCTTCCACAGAGTTATCAGGTAAAGTGTTGAGAAAGGAAGTGTCTCTGCCCTCTCTGGAGACATGGAAGGACAGTGGTAAATAAAAATGTAGGTTTATTGTAGACGCGTTTCAGAGTCGACCAACTCCTCTTCAGGACTGTTGGTATATGCAACAGTTGTGGACTTCTTTGTTTGTGTGAAGGGGGACTTTATGCTGATCTGACAGTAGATGGCGATGCTGTGTAAAGTTTCCTTGTTTACTGTATTGTAAAAAGAAAAAAAAGTCTCTTGCTTTTTCTGTTTTGTTCTTACTTCCTGGTGCAGTACTGTGTGACTGTGCGTTTTTCTCCTTTACCTCATGTTCTGAGAAGTAAAAGCTTGTTATCCCATGTAATCTGCTCTGTGAAGTTTCTACCGCAACTGTGGGTATCCAGAAGCTGTGCAGCAGGTTATGGGCCCAGGCACCAAGGATCTCAGACACCCAGGACACCGGAACTCTCAGCAAGACCCTGGTGAATGCAGAAGAATTCTTCAGTACAATTATCTCCAAACAAGTAAGACAAGTTAAAGATGACAAGTGGCACAGAGCTAAAACTCACAGTAGCTAAGCTGAATAATGAGAATTATCAGTTATGGAAGTTCAAAGTAGAAATGTTATTGTCTAAAGATGATTTATGGAAAGTAATCACTACAGATAGACCTGATGAGGATAATCAGACATGGGATAAGAAAAATAGACAAGCAAGAGCTACCATCAGCCTATTAGTGGATGATGCTCAATTAATCCACATAAGGAATGAGGATACAGCAAAGGGAATGTGGGAAGCACTAAGAAAGCTACATGAAAGACCCAGCTTAAATCACAAGTTATTTCTGCTAAGAAAGCTTTACAGTATGAGACTAAGTGCAGACAATGACATGCAGAAGCATATATTCTCTATTATGGAAGTGATATCACAGCTGAGATCAATTGGTGAAGATATTAAGGAAAGCCATGTAGCAGCAATATTATTGTGCAGTTTACCGGATTCATATACTGCTTTGATAAATGCACTAGAGACAAGACCAGAAACAGACATTACATTAGAGTTTGTGAAGACCAGACTCATAGATGAATATCAAAGAAGGAAAGAACAAACAAATGATTCTTCTACTGAAAAAGATAATGGAAATGCTCTTAAAGCTACAGAATCAAAAAGACCCTATAATAAAGAGACAAGAGAATGTTTCAGATGTAAAAAAAGGACATTTAAAGAAAGACTGTACTATATGGAAAGCAGAACAACAGAAATTACATCATAAAGAAAATACACAAAAGGTGAAAAACACAATTTCTGATTCATGTGAAAATAATTGGAATGGCTCATTTAAAGTGACTGATAAGAAATCATCGTTGGGTTGGTTTGGTTTATTGACTCAGGAGCAACAAGTCACATGATAAGTAATAAAAATTTCTTTACTGAACTTAATTTAAATAAGAAGGAAGCCATTTATCTTGCAGATGGAAGCAAAATAACTGCAGAAGGTGTTGGACAAGGAATTCTAAACTATTCTAACAAGTTTGGGCATGATTCAAAAATACTTGTACAGAATGTGTTACAGTTATATGAAAAAGTTTGGGCACACCTATTAATCTTAAGCTTAATGTTTTATAAAAATTAGTGTTTTTGCAACAGCTATTTCAGTTTGATATATGTAATAACTGTTGGACACAGTAATGTTTCTGCCTTGAAATGAGGTTTATTGTACTAACAGAAAATGTGCAATCTGCATTCAAACAAAATTTGACAGGTGCACCTCACCAGAAAAGTGACATTAATATTTAGTAGATCCTCCTTTTGCAAAAATAACAGCCTCTAGTCACTTCCTGTAGCTTTTAATGATTTCCTGGATCCTGGATGAAGGTATTTTTGACCATTTCTCTTTACAAAACAATTCCAGTTCAGTTAAGTTTGATGGTCGCCGAGCATGGACAGCCCTCTTCAAATGATCCCACAGATGTTCAATGATATTCAGGTCTGGGGACTGGGATGGCCATTCCAGAACATTGTAATTGTTCCTCTGCATGAATGCCTGAGTAGATTTGGAGCGGTGTTTTGGATCATTGTCTTGCTGAAAGATCCATCCCCTGCGTAACTTCAACTTTATCACTGATTCTTGAACATTATTGTCAAGAATCTGCTGCTACTGAGTGGAATCCATGCGTCCCTCAACTTTAACAAGATTCCCGGTGCCGGCATTGGCCACACAGCTCCAAAGCATGATGTAACCTCCACCAAATTTTACTGTGGGTAGCAAGTGTTTCTCTTGGAATGCTGTGTTTTTTTGCCACCATGCATAATGCCTTTTTGTATGACCAAACAACTCAATCTTGGTTTCATCAGTCCACAGGACCTTCTTCCAAAAAGAAATTAGCTTCTCCAAATGTGCTTTTGCATACCTCAGCCGACTCTGTTTGTGGCGTGCTTGCAGAAACGGCTTCTTTCGCATCACTCTCCCATACAGCTTCTCCTTGTGGAAAGTGCGTTGTATAGTTGACCGATGCACAGTGACACCATCTGCAGCAAGTTGATGCTGCAGCTCTCTGGAGGTGGTCTGAGGATTGTCCTTGACTGATCTCACCATTCTTCTTCTCTGCCTTTCTGATGTTTTTCTTGGCCTGCCACTTCTGGCCTTAACAAGAACTGTCCCTGTGTTCTTCCATTTCCTTACTATGTTCCTCACAGTGGAAACTGACTGGTTAAATCTCTGAGACAGCTTTTTGTATCCTTCCCCTGAACAACTATGTGGAATAATCTTTGTTTTCAGATCATTTGACAGTTGTTTTGAAGAGCCCATGATGACACTCTTCAGAGGAGATTCAAACAGGAGAACAACTTGCAAGTGGCCACTTTAAGTAGCTTTTCTCATGATTGCATACACCTGGCTATGAAGTTCAAAGCTCAATGAGGTTACAAAACCAAAAAAAAGTGCTTTAGTAAGTCAGTAAAAAGTAGGTAGGAGTATTTAAAACAAGAAAATGATAAGGGTGCCCATACTTATGCACCTGTCAAATTTTGTTTGAATGCAGATTGCACATTTTCTCTTAGTACAATAAACCTCATTTCAAGGCAGAAACATTACTGTGTCCAACAGTTATTACATATATCAAACTGAAATAGCTGTTGCAAAAACACCAATTTTTATAAAACATTAAGCTTCAGATTAATAGAGGTGCCCAAACTTTTTCATATAACTGTATATGTTCCAGGATTAGAAGGAGGATTGTTATCTGTAAAACGTCTAACAGCTAAAGGACTTACTGTAAAATTCAAAGATGATGAGTGTACAATCCTAGCAGGAAACAAGGTAATAACCAATGTCAAGACAGATGAACAATTATATCATCTAGACACATTAAAGGAACAGATGAAGTTGTGTACACATGTTCACAAGAATTGTATTCACATGTGGCATAGACATCAAGGACACAGACAACCTGAAAGTATAATGGAGCTACAAAGGAAAGAATTGACAAAGGATCTGTTGATATCTGATTGCTCAATTACCGTAAGATGTGAATGTTGTATAAAATCAAAAGCCACAAGGATATCTATTCCTTAAGAAAGTGAAACGAAAAGCACAAGACCACTGATTGGTGCATACTGACGTATGTGGACCCATGAAAGTGACTACATCAGGAGGCAATAGATATACAGTACAGACCAAAAGTTTGGACACACCTTATCATTTAAAGATTTTTCTGTATTTTCATGACTATGAAAATTGTACATTCACACTGAAGGCATCAAAACTATGAATTAACACATGTGGAATTATATACTTAACAAAAAAGAAAGAAACAACTGAAAATATGTCTGATATTCTAGGTTCTTCAAAGTAGCCACCTTTTGCTTTGATGACTGCTTTGCACACTCTTGGCATTCTCTTGATGAGCTTCAAGAGGTAGTCACCGGAAATGGTTTTCACTTGACAGGTGTGCCCTGTCAGGTTTAATAAGTGGGATTTCTTGCCTTATAAATGGGGTTGGGACCATCAGTTGTGTTGTGCAGAAGTCTGGTGGATACACAGCTGATAGTCCTACTGAATAGACTATTAGCTGCTTTTTTCTTGCCATAATACAAATTCTAAGTAAAGAAAAACGAGTGGCCATCATTACTTTAAGAAATGAAGGTCAGTCAGTCTGAAAAATTGGGCAAACTTTGAAAGTGTCCCCAAGTGCAGTTGTAAAAACCATCAAGCGCTACAAAGAAACTGGCTCACATGAGGACCGCCCCAGGAAAGGAAGACCAAGAGTCACCTCTGCTTCTGAGGATAAGTTTATCCGAGTCACCAGCCTCAGAAATCGCAGGTTAACAGCAGCTCAGATTAAGAGACCAGGTCAATGCCACACAGAGTTCTAGCAGCAGACACATCTCTACAACAACTGTTAAGAGGAGACTTTGTGCAGCAGGCCTTCATGGTAAAATAGCTGCTAGGAAACCACTGCTAAGGACAGGCAACAAGCAGAAGAGACTTGTTTGGGCTAAAGAACACAAGGAATGGACATTAGACCAGTGGAAATCTGTACTTTGGTCTGATGAGTAGAGATGAGCGTTGTTCTACTCGAACTGTTCGCCAATCTCAAATTCGAGCTGTTTTGGGCGGTGTTCGAGCCGGTCGGCGAACACGAACAATTTGAGAAAAATTCGGCTGTTCGAGGTTATGTTCGATAACTGTTCGTGCATCAAAATCATAACTGGATTTTTTCTCAGTAATGATGAAAATTAATGTTAATACGCAGTTTGAGTGTACAGCGGGGCGGGGGGAGGGGCAGGGGATGGATCTCTGCAGGAACAATGAAGATCTCCATTTTTTTTTCTCTTTCCCGCATTTGCAGTGGGGAGGTGCAATCTGTCAGCCTATCAGCAGCGCACACACGGAGCGAAGTGCTTTTTTTCACACAAGCAAGGGCATGTGTGATTGGCAGTGTATGTCACATGTCCTTGCCCTATAAGACCAAGCCATTTTCCCCGTCGCCACCATTTTCTCACTGCTGCAGCTGCGTGTTAGACGGCACCGCTGTTGCTGTGTGCGCTATACCTTGTTAATTTCAAGCCAATTTTCGCACAAATATACAGATAGCTTGGGAGTAGGGAATAGTTGTGATTGCAGTCCTTTTAAGGACTAGGTTACAGCATTTCCTACGACTTTTATCAGGCAGGTCTGTGCTCTTAAATAGATAGATTGTGGGAGTAAAGACTAATTGTAATTGGAGTCCTTTTCAGGACTAGGTTACATGAGTTCCTATCAGTTTTTGCCAGGCAGGTCTGTGCCAGTGCTGTGCAAGTTTTTTTCACAGCATTTGGCTGAATCTAGCAAAGCTAATCCTTTTTGGCCTATTGCAGAGTGTGTTAGTCAGTGGAGTAGCTTATCTGTGTTGCAAGATATACCACCTGTGTATAGAATACCAATTTTTTTACTGCACCTAGTGAAGTAAAATCTTTTGGGCATAGCATCATTCTATTAGTCCATCTATACTGACCTCCATCAGGTTGCAAACTGAATATAATTTTTTTCTGCATCTAGCTCTGAAAAAATATTTGGGCTTCTAGCAGTGTGTGGGACTTGGTCTATTAGTCCATCTATACTGACCTCCATCAGGTTGCAAATTAAAAATAATTTTTTTCTTCATTTAGCTCTGAAAAAATATTTGGGCTTCTAGCAGTGTGTGGGACTTGGTCTATTAGTCCATCTATACTGACCTCCATCAGGTTGCAAATTAAAAATAATTTTTTTCTTCATTTATCTCTGAAAAAATATTTGGGCTTCTAGCAGCGTGTGGGACTTGTTCTATTAGTCCATCTATACTGACCTCCATCAGGTTGCAAATTAAAAATAATTTTTTTCTGCATCTAGCTCTGAAAAAATATTTGGGCTTCTAGCAGTGTGTGGGACTTGGTCTATTAGTCCATCTATACTGACCTCCATCAGGTTGCAAATTAAAAATATTTTTTTTCTGCATCTAGCTCTGAAAAAATATTTGGGCTTCTAGCGGTGTGTGGGACTTGGTCTATTAGTCCATCTATACTGACCTCCATCAGGTTGCAAATTAAAAATAATTTTTTTCTGCATCTAACCCAGCCAATAGTTTTGGCCTAATACCACAGTTTGGCCACTCAGCTCTGCTCGGTTACCATCCATTGTTTTTTTGTGCAAACAACTCCAGAGTTGTGAATTAGTTAACCACCAAAATGAGTGGAAAAAGGCCTGCTGCTGGTGGAAAGGGGAATAGGCGTGTTGGGAAGGGGAAAAAAGGTTGTGTCCGTGGGGTAGGTGCAGAAGAAAGACCATCTTCCAGCCAAACTAAAATGTCTACTTCTTTTAGCGGACAATGTGATAAGATCCCTTTCTTACGGCCACGCCAATCGCTACAAATTCCAGATGAGGCACAAAAACAGCAGGTGCTTCAACGGATATCAAGTGCTCCTTTAAGTGGGCTCTCCTCCACATCAACTTCAACATCACAAATACTCCAGTCCTCAAAGGTGTCACCCAAATCGCACTTGCTTCCTCACAGCTCCCAAATCTCCAGCTGCCCGTCTGAGTATGAGGTAGAACAGATGGTTGAGTCTGCAGAGCTGTTTACTCATACTATAGCCTGGGAATCAGAGGTCGACTCCAGCGCTTCTGTGAATCCAGACGAGGAAATGATCTGCACTGATGCCCAGAATCTTTATGAGTCGGATCCAGGACCAGACGCAGAAGGTTCTGACCATAATGTAGACCCTCATTTCCAAACTGTAACTCCTGTTGGTGGAGACAATGAGGAAGACGATGATAAGACTCAAATACCTGATTGGAGCGACAACTTTAGTTTTTTGTCAGGGCAGGAACAGGTTGGCTCTGAGGACGACGGGTGTGATAACGCACAGGGTGATGATGATGAGGTCGGAGATCCCACTTACTGTCAACCCACAGTCAGCCAAGAGATGAGGTCAGCAGAGGAGGTGGAGGAAGATGCTAGTGACGACGAGGTCAGGTTGCGCCTTCCTGGACAGAGACGTAGTACTGGAAGCACGTCAACAACTGCATCCTCAAACACAACTCTGCCTCTCACCACAAGTCGTGGTGGCTCTTCAGGTCGCATGGGTGCTAAGCCTTGCATAGCCTGGGCATTTTTTCAGATCGATAAAGATGACCCAACTCGTGTTATCTGTAACATTTGTCAGCAAAAGCTAAGTAGAGGCCAAAAAATACATAGTTTGAGTACTTCATGCATGAACCGGCACATGGACATGAAGCATAAGTTGCAGTGGGAAGCTCAGTGTGCTACAATGCGGTCTAGCCGGCCGGGCCAACCACCGTCTGCCATATCTTGTGCATCCGCGGCCTCTTCATCCTCTGTGACTGGGGGGACAGCAGTCACACCTGTTTTGGGGCGCAGACCTGCCACCTCTTTACCCGCAACAGCCAGCGTGATTGGCAGGTCATCATTTTCTTTGGAGGTGGTAACACCAGCTGGTCTTGAGCGCTGTCCGACATCGATAGCACCACCTTTGGATCAAGGCAACCTAACATGTCCGCCTGCATCTTCCTCACAGACCGGCAGTTTGCCGGGGACACCCTTATCAACCCCGTCTAAGCACAATAGCCAGCCCTCGGTCCCTCAGATGTGGACAAGTAAAAGACCATTTCCTCCTAGCCATGAGAAAGCTAAGAGGTTGAATTTCACCATCTGCAAGCTCTTGGCTACAGAAATGCTGCCTTTCCGCCTGGTGGACACAGAGGATTTTCGAGACCTTATGTCCGTCGCAGTGCCCCAGTACCAGATGCCCAGTCGGCACTACTTCTCAAAGAAAGGTGTGCCTGCGCTCCACCAGCATGTCGCACACAACATCACCGCTTCTTTGAGAAACTCTGTGTGTGACAGGGTGCATTTCACCACAGACACTTGGACGAGTAGGCATGGACAGGGGCGTTACATGTCGCTGACTGGGCACTGGGTAACTATGGTGACAGCAGGACAAGGGGCTGCTGTCCAAGTCTTGCCATCCCCACGAGTTGTGCGTCAATCCTCTTTATGTCATTTTTCCTCCACTGCTTCTGCCTCCTCAACCTCCTCTCGGTCTTCCACCTGCACCCAAAGCCTGTCTGGTCATGCCACAAGCTTTCTAACTGCGCAGAAGGGATCCTGCACACCTCCTTACTATGCTGGCAGTAGGGCTCAACGTCATCAGGCGGTTTTTACATTGAAATGTCTGGGAAATGTGAGTCACACAGCTGAGGAGTTGTGGTCAGCTCTGGAGAACCAATTTCATGAATGGTTGTCTCCACTGGACCTGAAACCAGGGAAGGCCGTGTGCGACAATGCTGCAAACCTGGGTGCGGCCCTTCGCCGGGGCAATGTCACACACGTGCCTTGTATGGCTCACGTGTTGAACCTGGTTGTCCAGCAATTTTTAGCCCACTATCCCAGACTAGATGGCCTTCTGCAGAGGGCACGGTCGCTGTGTGCTCACTTCCGCCGTTCGCATCCCGCAGCTCAGCGACTTACATCTCTACAGAAGTCGTTGGGCCTGCCACTTCACCGGCTAAAATGCGATGTGCCTACCCGGTGGAATTCAACTCTGCACATGTTGCAGCGACTGTGGCAGCACCGACAAGCCCTGGTGCAATACGTTCTGACGTATAGCCTGGGCCAACGAGATTCAGAGGTGGGGCAAATCACGCTGGAGGAGTGGTCTCAGATCAGGGACCTCTGCACCCTTCTGCACAGTTTTGAAATAGCGACGAAGATGTTTAGTGCTGACGATGCCATTATCAGCATGACTATTCCGGTGATTTACATGCTGGAGCACATGTTAAACAGAATTCGGAGTCAGGTGGTGGCACAAGAGGAGGTGGAGGAAGTAGAGGAGGAGGAGTTGTATGCGGAAGGGCTAACATCTGCAAGGTCCAGACGGTCGGCAGCACCAGGGCGGCAGGCATGTGAGGGTGGGGGAGATGATTTTACCAGGGCGCATGGTAGCAGCCAAACTAGTGAGGAAGGTGCAGGAGCCCAGGAAGAAGTGGAGGACGAACTGATGGAAGACTCATCAGATGAGGGAGACCTTGATCACATTTCTGTTGTGCGAGGTTGGGGGGAGAGGACAGAGGAAGGAAGCATGATTGTTACCTCGCCACCAACACAACAGGGACTTGGTGCTCCTGGATGCGCAACACACATGAGTGCCTTCTTGCTGCACTACCTGCAACATGACCCTCGAATTGTGAGAATTAGAAATAATCCTGACTACTGGGTTGCCACACTGTTAGATCCCCGGTACAAAAGTAAATTTGCAGAAATTATTCCTGCCATAGAAAGGGATGCACGCATATCAGCAGAGACTGTTGCAGAATCTTACATGTGCTTTTCCACAAAATACCAGTGGTGCACGTAGTGAATCTCACAGTTCCAACTTGCCAACCGTGGTCTGTATGGAATTGTTCAATAAAGGGCCCAAAATTAAGATAACATAGATGGGAGAGGTCTCTATGAATAGGAATTCCTAAGTATTTGATACCCTGTGAGGGCCAGGCAAAGGGAAAGTTGGACTGGATGGAATCCTATATGGATTTAGGGAGGGAGACATCGAGGGCCTCAGACTTCGCTGCATTGATTTTAAAATTTTACCATGTAACAAAGTGATCTATTTCAGCCATAACAGCAGGGATGGATATATGTGATTGAGTGATATATACTAGGACATCATCAGCAAATAGAGAGCACTTGTACTCGGTGCCTCCCACCTCAATCCACCTAATATTGGGGTTATGGCGAATTGATGAGAGCAGGTGCTCCGTCACTAGGATGTATAAGAGAGGGGACAGAGGACATCCCTGCCTTGTCCCATTGGTGATTGTGAAAGGTGATGAAAATGTTCTGACGCACCCCCTGGGCCTTGGGACACCCGGAGCCGGACCCTTTTTGGTGGATGCTGGTGGTTGTAGTCTTCGTGGCGGCGATCCGGTTCCGTGGCTCAGGGCGGTCAAACCAGTGGCGGAACTATTTATGTGGTTTTGATGTTTAAATGTCCGACTACGCCACCCGTGGATTGCGGTCAGAGTGAACCGCCGCTACAGGGCAGACCGCTAAGGCTGGTGTTGTGGGTGCAGCAGAGCGTAGCATAACTCCCCATGGGAGGAGTATAGCCTCAGGGCAGTGTATGCGGAGGATGGGGGTGATGGTGCAGGGCAGCAGCAGTAACGACACGGAGTCAGTGATGCAGTTCAGGGCCTTTACTCACAGTTCTTATTATCCAGACCACGTCTGCAGGTAACGGCTGCCCACGTCGTACTGTGCTCACCAGGTGAGGGGCTCAGACAACTCCCAGATAACTTTGGAGCGCTTCACAGGACCCCCTTTGTGTGTCCTTTGTCTGGCCTTTCTTACCAACACTTCTGTCCGGCTGCCTCGGGCCTCCTCTTGGTAAACTTGGCGCCAGTTTCCCTGACCCTATGTGGTGCCTTCCTAGCGGGTGGAGCAAGGGGCTGCGCCACATAAAATGTCAGAGCCTCCGGTTTCTAGCTGAGGGTCGTTTCCTGCCTCCACTAGTTCGGGGACCGGTCTCCCCCTTTGGCCTGACCCCTCCACGCAGGTGGATTCGGGCGTGCGGTGGCGACTCGCCCGTCCGCACCCCTGGGATCCCTTCATTCCTCGTTCCTGGAGCCTTCTCCGCTCCTCTTCCTTCCTTCTCCCTCTTGCAGGCCTGGGCCTCTGTTACTAGGCCCGCCTCCGGAGCAGAGCTCATGCAGAGCCCCTGCTCCCTGCCACTTCTGCTCAGACTTCTCTGCACTGAACTAAGATGGTGCCCACCTTTTATACTCCCTTCTCAATGCACCCAGGAACTGCTTCCTCCCTGCTCCTGCACTGCAGGGTTCCCCTTCCTCAGTGTTCCCTCCCCCCACTCCAGCCAGGGACAGGGACTGTCGTGCCCATCTCAGGGGCATATTGGTCGCCCTGCCCCACGGCAATGTGGTGTAATGCATGCAGGTGTCGGGTCCTGATCCACACTCCATCCTTATCTGAGAGTGAGATATCACACCTCTGGGTGAGGTGCAATACGTCTGTAGCAACCGAGCCCTCGGTGCTACAGTTCCATTTATCTTCAGCCTAGGTGACGTATTGTGATACAGGGCCGTGATTTTGGCTATAAAAGGGTCCCCTAGACCCCTACCCCAAGCTTTTTAAGAGAATCATATATGGCGTGCCAGGAGACTCTATGGAATGCTTTCTCAGCATCCAACGAGAGTATCTACTTACAAATTTTTAACTGCATCTAGCCCAGGAAATACTTTGTGCCTAGTAGCAGTGTCTGCTAGTCAGCGGATTATCCCGGCTGTTAAGCAAGCTACACCGCCTGTAGTTTGGACACTTAATTTTTTCAAAGGAAATGCTTCGGGACCACGGGATACTTAGTGAAGAGCATCAGGAGGCACCCCAAGGCATAGGGGCTGGGACTGGCACTAGGATGCCTTGCGGTGGACAGCCGAGCTCGATCCTTATAAAAGCTTTTTAACTGCAGCAGCTTTAGTGGACGCTACTGGAGCTGGAATTACGCGGCTGCTGGCATGAGACTTGCCCTCCAATAGATCCTTGTAAATGGATTTAAAGTGTATTCATTCAAATTAGAGGGACAATTTAAATTAAAAAGCTTAGAGCTGCCTCCACCACAGGGGGGCTCTCTCGACCCACCAGCGGACAGGCACCAGTATTGGGAGAGGGGGGCTGGCCGTCAGGGTTCACCGCGGCTCTGGCACAAACCCGGCGACACGGAGGTGGCACGGGCAGGAGCGGACTGGCCGTCTCGGCTTCTCACTTTTTGGATTTTAGAAGGGCATGACATGCCTATATCTGTGTCTCCCCCTCCTTTTACTCCTCCACCTCTTTTCTTTTCGCATGACTATATGTACTTGTCACTTTTCCATGTGTTAGTTGTGTCTTCTGAGCAGTTTGTCAGCTTTTGGACACCTTTGAAGGTGTTTTCTATGTGTTTCTATGTGTTTTTGTTTGCCTGCCATTGGTTTTAACGGTGTTCGAAGGTGTTCGACGAACAGTTCGACGAACAGTTCGGCGAACACACGGGTGTTCGACGAACCGAACCGAACTCGAACACTACGGGGGTGGCTCAACACTACTGATGAGTCCAAATTTGAGATCTTTGGTTCCAACCACCATGTCTTTGTGCGACGCAGAAAAGGTGAATGGATGGACTCTACATGCCTGGTTCCCACTGTGAAGCATGGAGGAGGAGGTGTGATGGTGTGGGGGTGCTTTGCTGGTGACACTGTTGGGGATTTATTCAAAATTGAAAGCATACTGAACCAGCATGGCTACCACAGCATCTTGCAGCGGCATGCTATTCCATCCGGTTTGTGTTTAGTTGGACCATCATTTATTTTTCAACAGGACAATGACCCCAAACACACCTCCAGGCTGTGTAAGGGCTATTTGACCAAGAAGGAGAGTGATGGGGTGCTACGCCAGATGACCTGGCCTCCATAGTCACCAGACCTGAACCCAATCGAGATGGTTTGGGGTGAGCTGGACCGCAGAGTGAAGGCAAATGGGCCAACAAGTGCTAAGCATTTCTGTGAACTCCTTCAAGATTGTTGGAAGACCATTTCCAGTGACTACCTCTTGAAGCTCATCAAGAGAATGCCAAGAGTGTGCAAAGCAGTCATCAAAGCAAAAGGTGGCTACTTTGAAGAACCTAGAATATAAGACATATTTTCAGTTGTTTCACACTTTTTTGTTAAGTATATAATTCCACATGTGTTAATTCATAGTTTTGATGCCTTCAGTGTGAATGTACAATTTTCATAGTCATGAAAATACAGAAAAATCTTTAAAGGTGTGTCCAAACTTTTGGTCTGTACTGTATGGTGACTTTTATAGATGACTACTCAAGATACAGTCACATACTTGATCAAGAACAAAAGCGAAGTTTTCAATAAACTAGTAGACTACGTGACAAAGTCGAATAACAAATTTCAGAGGAAGCCAATTGTCATTAGAAGTGATAATGGAGGTGAATTCACAGGACACCAAATAGAAAACTACTTAAGAAAAAATGGTATAGAGCATCAAAAGACTGTTCCTTACACTCCTGAACAAAATGGAGTAGCAGAAAGGAAAAACAGCACTCTGACTGAAATGATAAGGTGTATGCTGACAGATTGCAAACTATCAGAGAAATATTGGGGTGAAGCAGCAATGACAGCTACATATCTTCAGAACCGACTTTTTCTAGAAAACTGAAAAAAAACACATATGAACTGTGGCAAGGTATGAAACCAAGTGTAAATCATTTAAGAGTTTTTGGTTGTAAAGTTTTTGTATTCATTCCAACAAAAAAATGTTCCAAACTTCAAAATAGGTCCATGGAAGGAATATTTGTTGGATATAGTGAAAATTGCAAAGGATATAGAATCCTAGATCCCAAAACAGACAGAGTTACATTCATTGAGGATCTAAATGAAGACACTATGATTTCACTGGAAGCAAAAAATGAGAAAAACAGCAATGATATAGCTGAAGGAATATCTGATGAAAAAGAAGTTGAAATTAATAAAAAACAGAATTCTGAAAGTGAAGAGAAACAACTACAAACAGACACAGAACCAAGACGTTCAATAAGAGAAAACAAAGGAAAACCACCAATACATCTTTCATACAAGGCAAGTACAAGTAAAATTTATGAGCCTACCTTTTGGGAAGACATATCTCGACTTCCTGAAGAAGAAGCCAATAAATGGATAGAGGCAACAGAAATAGAAATAAAATCCATGCATGACTCAAAAACATGGACACTGACAGAATTACCAGAAGGAAGAAAAGCTATAGGATGTAAATGGGTTTTTAAAGTAAAGTACCGAACAGATGGCACAGCTGAACGATACCGAGCAAGACTCGTAGCTAAAGGTTATTCTCAAAAATATGGAGAAGACTATGATGAAACATTTGCTCCAGTTGTCAAACATGCTACAATAAGAACTTTGTTTGCAGTTGAAGCAATGAAACAAGTGGAACTGAAACATCTGGATGCAAAGACAGCATTTTTGAATGGAAGTTTAACAGAAGATATTTACATGAAACAACCTCCAGGATTCAAAGATGAAAGTAACCCACACATGGTTTGCAAATTACAGAAAAGTATATACGGTTTAAAACAAGCTGCTAAAGCGTGGAATGATAAAATCACGGAGGTGCTCACAAATGAAAAATTTGAAAGAAGCAAAGCTGATCCTTGCCTGTACACAAAAAGACTAATGGACGGATGGATCTATGTACTCATATATGTTGATGACATTTTAGTTTGGTTTGAAAAAGAAAGGGATAACGAGGACATACTAAAAATCCTGAATCAACTTTTCGAGATCAAAGACTTGGGAAATGTGAAGCAGTACTTAGGAATACAGATAGAAAGAGAAGAAGATGGAAGTTTTCTACTTAATCAAAATCACATGATTCAAGACATAACCGAAATATTTGGATTGAAGGATGCAAAACCAGCAAAGTCTCCAATGGAAACTAATTATCTTAAAGAGATGAGTAGTGAGAAAAATGTGTTACCAAATAATGAAGAGTACAGAATGGCGATAGGAAAATTACTGTATCTAGCGACTGTTACAAGGCCAGACATTGCAGCAGCAGTAGGAATTCTGAGTAGAAAAGTGTCCAAGCCAAATAAAGCTGATTGGAATGCTGTGAAGAGAGTAATACGTTATTTGAAAGGAACCAGCAATGTTAAACTGAAACTGCCTACAAGTGATAAATGCATTTTAACTGGATACGTTGATGCAGATTGGGCTGGCGATCCAACTGACAGAAAATCTACCAGTGGCTATCTTTTCTTTCTCTCAGGTGGACCAATGAGTTGGACTAGTAGAAAACAATCAATAGTAACGCTGTCGTCAACAGAAGCAGAATATGTTGCAGCAACACATGCGAGTCAAGAAGTTCTATGGTTAAGACAGTTGCTAACAGACCTAGGACAAGCACAGTTGGAACCAATAAAAATAAATGAGGACAATCAGGGATGTCTTGTTCTTGCTCAGATGGAATGAGTTAACCCAAGAACCAAGCACATTGATGTAAAGTATCATTTCTTGAGGGACCATCAGGAACAAGGAATCCTGAAATTAGAATATTGTCCAACTGAAGATATGACAGCAGACATTTTCACAAAGGCATTGAATGCTGAAAAACATCAGAGACTAATGAAGAAATTGGGTTTGACTGATTAAGTCCTTACTGTTGAGTGTTGGGTGATGGTATATGCAACAGTTGTGGACTTCTTTGTGTGAAGGAGGACTTTATGCTAATCTGACAGTAGATGGCGATGTTGTGTAACGTTTCCTTGTTTACTGTATTGTAAAAAGAAAAAAAAGTCTCTTGTTTTTTCTGTTTTGTTCTTACTTCCTGGTGCTTTACTGTGTGACTGTGCGTTTTTTTTCCTTTACCTCTTGTTCTGAGAAGTAAAAGCTTGTTATCCCATGTAATCTGCTCTGTGAAGTTTCTACCGCAACTATGGGTATCCAGAAGCTGTGCAACAAGGACAACCATACATAATAACCTGGTTGTTATGTATGGGCATTCTGAAGGAGTCGGTGGACTCTGAAATGCGTTGACAATAAACCTACATTTTTATTTACCACTGTCCTTCTGTGTCTCCAGAGAGAGCAGAAACACATCCTATCCCGACACTTTATATTATAATGTTACTGTTTTTATAAGTGCATGTTGGGATGTGCTGCAGAAGACCGGAGAAGATGGAAGTTTGCAGAAATGATCTGTGGATGTGACTAGTCATCATGTGGATGTGAAAAGTCTTTATGACAGATTGACTTGTCTTTCCCCCTAATAATTGAATCCTTAACTACCAACACCTATATGGCCTACTCTACATTTCAATTCTACTTTACTTAAGCAGACACTCCCTGGCTTTCAGACTTGCTGCCGCAGCCAATTTAGCAGACTTGTTGAGGTGTGCCAAATCTGGACTAGACTTTTTCCTCTATCCCACCTTCTGTCACCCTGCTAGTTGCCTCATTGTCCTGCACCTCTATTCTTCTATCTTACCCCACATCTGCACCAGCGAGCACCTGCTCAGTGAGCAAAAAACCCTTTTCCTTTTGTCTTTATGAATATACTAGCAAAATACCCATGGCTTTGCTGGCGGAAAATATGTTAAATTGTTAGCAATGCTCGCTAAGATTACATTTTCAGTTTCACCCTGAAGTTGACATCTTCAGCATTTAAAATTTGTTTTTTCAGCTCTTCTTTTTTGTTAGTTTGTCATTAGCAGTTGTTTGTTTTTACAAATTTGTCATAACACTTAGGCGAACAACAACTAGTTTTTGAACAAATTTTTAATAAATATTAAAATTTACTCTCCTTTCACAAACACATAAAAAAAGAGGGGGCAGCATAGTACAACCCTCCACCCTCCTCCCCCAAGTGTAACCTTCGTTTTACCTTTAGGTACATATACGAAAAGATTTTTGGAGTTACACACCCTAGAGCAAGCAACATAGAGCTGACCATTAGTGATGGGCGAGCACTAAAATGCTCGGGTGCTCAGTTGTCGGGTCGAGCACATTGGAATACTCGGGTGCTCGACCCGAGCAACGAGCCCAATGTAAGTCTATGGGAAACTCGAGCATTTTTCCAATGGCTCCCCCCTGCGGTCTGCAGAGAGCCTAAAAATTGCCCAAATCGATGGGAACAGTGCTCAAATGGCATGGGAATCGCATGGGGAAGAGCCCTGGAAGCATTTTTGACTCCCAGATCACGGCTGTCAAAAATGTTGTCAGAGGTATTACGCCATTTTTACGGACTCACGATAAAACATACAAAAATGAAACCAAAATGGATTTTCCTGGGAAATATGTTAAGGAACATCCTTTCCAGGGTAATGACTTGTATATAAAGCAAAATAAATAACCAAAAACAAAAATACTCCTCCACACCATAGGCTATGTTCATACGTAGCATTTTTGATGCGTTTTTGCACTTTTGCATTGCTTTCAACCGTGACAAATGCATTCACCAGGAAATATCATTTTAACATTTTACAACGTTATCTGGCCATGTGGTGTGACACATCATCAGACACATCCTGTTTCATTTATGAAAGAGGGACTCTGAAAGTCACAAAGCCTATTTTTATAGGGCCATCAGGCGGCCTTTACTATTCTTAAAGGGCCAGCAATCGGCCCTCACTATGCTTAGTGAGCCATCAGCTGGCTATGCTTTGTTGCTCCCATTACTAAAGAGTGGGTCTCCTATTCTGTTATTGTGTATGCAGTGAGTGGCAGGGCTGCCCAAAATTTGGACGCACCCCAATACCCCTTTGAAAATTTGGATGCACCCCAATACCCCTATGAAGAGACTTAGAGGAGGGCCTCCTGAAAACAATGTTCCCATTATTAGGAAGTGGGTCTCCCATTGTGTTTGTCTATGCAGTGAATGCAAGGGCTGCCAAAAATTGGGAGGCACTCCAATGCCCCTTGGAAGAGACGTGGAGGAAGGCCTCATAAAAAAATGTTCCCATTAGAAAGCAGCGGGTCTCCTATACTTGAGATGCCCATGCACTAACTGTATGGGCTGACAAACATTTACCCCTGGGGGGTATACATGAACATACTGTATAAAAAATTTTTTTTTACGGGCATCATAAACACCCTTTAAAAAAATTATGTGGGTGTTGCATCACGGACCACGGTCACCCTAGTGATATGGTGGTGGAGGATGAGGATGAGGAGAAGGAGGAGGACAAGAGCAAATAGCCAAAATCAGGAAGCGTATACCCATTTGTGGCGGGCACGTGTGAGGGCACGGCTATTGTTTTGGGACACGTGCTTGTGTAATGCGAGGACAGCACACCGGGAGAAATAGAGGCGGCTGGGGACTGAGTACCGAGGGACGGCCGCCGCCATCAGGTTGCGGAATGCTTCCGTCTCCACGAGCCTAAAAGGCAGCATTTCGAGCGCAAGCAGTCGCGAAATGTGGGAATTTAGTAGTGTGGCCTGTGGGGCGTTGGCTGCGTTTTTGCGCTTGCGTTCCAAGGACTTGGGTATGGACAACTGAATGCTGCGCTGGGACAAGGACGTGGACATGCTTCCTGATGCTGCTACTTGAGAGTGTGCAACGACAGGTGCAGGGCAGGAGGCATCTTTGCATGCACCATGGACAGGGGATTGGCTTGCATGCACAACAGCAGAAGCAGCAGTGGTGCCACCCACAGACACTGTTCCTGGACCCTGGGGTTCGGCCCACAAAGTCGGGTGCTTTGCTGCCATGTGCCTGATCATGCTGATGGTGGTCAGGCTGGTAGTTTTGCCACCCCTGCTGATGCTGGGCTGGCAGGTGGTGCAAATGGCCGCCTACCATACTCGGTCCCCCGACGCCATTATTTTTCACAGTATCGTCTCCGCCTTCCACAAGCATAGGTCCCACAACATTACCCTTGCCCTCCCCAGTGCACTTACTGGGAAGGACCGCCTAACCACAAACATGTGGACCGGTGAGTGTGGCCAGGGACGGTACAGAGCCAGTCCACAGCTTTTTTTGCTGAGAGTTGTATTTAGCTCGGTGAAAGGACTGGCATAGAGGGAAACCGTATCTACCCTGGATGTCATTTCTCCCAGGAAGTCCTCTAATGCAGCTTGTTGCAGAAGCAATGGCAGCCCGTCCAACATCAACTCGCACTTGTCGGTGGTGCTTTGACACACACATCTTTCTTTGCACATTTAATTTCATGACTACAGAGTTGGGCAATGGCCTGATCTCCAATGCGGTTTGGGAAATAACGTGCATAAGCACATCCGATCCGCATTAAAAAAGCAGCCATAGAGTGTCCGGGAACCTTCCCCCACACTTTTCTTAGCCAGAACTGCTTCTCGGCAGGGTTGGATGGTCCCACCAGAGAATCCTCTGGTGTGCCTTGGCTTCTACCTCAGGAGTGTTCATGAAAGCACTAACTTTGCAGCTGCTATCATGAAAAACATTGTTCCCACCAGAGGATTTGATTCTGAGGGCTCTTGAGCGGGGGAGAAATGTGAGCCCTCAGAATCAAATCCTCTGGTGGGCACAATGTTTTTCAATCTGAAATAGCTTCTCAGTGGAACTTGCATTTAACCACAGCCATATTCTTTAGCTCGGTGAAAGGACTGGCATAGAGGGAAGCCGTATCTACTCCGGCTGTCATTTCTCCGTCACCAGGTTCCGCCCATTGTCACACACGACCATGCCTGGCTGTATGTTCAGCGGTGAGAGCCACAGATCAGGCTGCTGTGTTACAGCTTTCAACAACTCTGCAGCGCTGGGCGGTTTGTCAATTAAGCATTAAGCATGTTATCTTCAGCACAGCCTGTTGCCGCTTGGCCAAGGCAGTGCTGCAGTGCTGTCAGCTTGTGACTGATGTGGTCTTTTCGGAGATGGAGAAGGAGGTGCAGGAGCTGAACAATGTGATTACATTGAGGTTAAATTGGTTACACTGTTTTTTATACTAAAGAAAGATCCTATTGTTTTGTTTTTTTTACGTTATTTTTTAAGACAAATGCATTCTCCGGGAAATGTCATTTTAACATTTTACAACCTTATCTGGCAATGTGGTGTGTGACACATCATCAGACACGTCCTGTTTTATTTATGATGGAGGAACTCTGAAAGTCATAGCCTATTTTTATAGGGCCATCAGACGGCCCTTACTATTCTTAAAAGGCCAGCAGTCGGCCCTCGCTATTGTTAGAGAGCCATCAGCCGGCTATGCTTTGTTGTTCCCATTATTAACAAGTGGGTTTCCTATACTGTTATTGCGTATCCAGTGACTGCAAGGGCTGCCAAAAATTTGGACGCAACCCAATACCCCTTTGAAGAGACATAGAGGAGGGTCTCAGTAAAAAAAATGTTCTCATTATAAAGGAGCAGGTCTCCTATAGTGGTAATGCCCATGCTGTGACTGCAAGGGCTGCCAAAATTTGGGAAAAACCCCACTAACAATTTAAAGACACATAGAGCAGGGCCACAGTAACGACAAATTCCCATTAGAAAGGAGAGAGTCTGCTATACAGTTATAGGGTATGCAGCGAGTCCAACAGCTGACCAAATTTAGGAAAAACCCCACTAAGAATGTAAAGACACATAGAGCAGGGCCACAGTAACAAGTACGACATGATCCCATTAGAAAGGAGAGGATCTGCTATACAGTTATAGGGTATGCAGTGAGTCCAACAGCTAAACAATTTTAGGAAAAGCCCCACTAAGAATTTAAAGACAAATAGAGCAGGGCCACAGTAATGACAAATTGCCATTAGAAAGGAGAGAGTCTGCTATACAGTTATAGGGTATGCAGTGAGTCCAACGGCTGACCAATTTTAGGAAAAACCCCACTAAGAATTTAAAGACACATAGAGCAGGGCCACAGTAACAAGGTACGACATGTTCCCATTAGAAAGGAGAGAGTCTGCTATACAGTTATAGGGTATGCATTGAGTTCAACGGCTGACCAAATTTAGGAAAAACCCCACTAACCATTTAAAGAGACATAGAGCAGGGACACAGTAACGACAAATTCCCATTAGAAAGGAGAGAGTCCTAGTGTTGGCCTATGCAGTGAATGCACGGGCTGTCAAAAATTTGGAGGCACTTCAATGCCCCTTGGAGGAGACGTGGAGGAGGGCCTAATAAAAAATGTTCCCATTAGAAAGGAGCGGGCATCCTATACTTGTAATGCCCATGCACTAAGTGTATGGGCTGATAAACATTTACCCCTGGGGGTATACATGAACATACTTGTAGCATACCTGGCGGCGTCCTTGCATAGTGGTCCATCTCCCACTGTGCAAGAGCGCGCACTTGATCTCCTGTCCAGAATGTCTCTCTGGCTTCCCTCCATGCTGTCTGTTTGTGTCTGTTTCTGCTGCTTAAGGGCGGCGCCCGATCACTTCTTGCTTTTTGTACCTGCTGTGGGTCACACCCCTTGTGCGTCCTCAGCCTATTGCTGTCTGTCACCTGGTATATAGCTCAGCTGCTCCCATCTATCCCTGCCTGAGCATAGTGTTTCATTCAGTGTGTGCTTGCTCTCTGAAGGTGCCAGGTCCCGTTCTTTGTCTCCTGCCTTGCGGTATCAGTTCCCGTGTCTGAACTGAGTCCTGTCTATGTCTCCTGCCTTGCGGTATCAGTTCCCGTGTCTGAACTGAGTCCTGTCTTTGTCTCCTGCCTTGCGGTATCAGTTCCCGTGTCTGAACTGAGTCCTGTCTATGTCTCCTGCCTTGCGGTATCAGTTCCCGTGTCTGAACTGAGTCCTGTCTGTGTACTCTTGCCTGCTGCCTCTCCTGGAGGCTGTATTTCCAGGCCTGTCTGAACACGCTCCTAGCCTGTTCCTCCCGCCTTCTAGGGGCCGATTACCTAGACCCGCTCCTGTATCTTGTCTGTCCTGTCTGAACACGCTCCTAGCCTGTTCCTCCCGCCTTCTAGGGGCCGATTACCTAGACCCGCTCCTGTATCTTGTCTGTCCTGTCTGAACACGCTCCTTGCCTGTTCGTCCCGCCTCTCTGGGGGCCGTATTCCCAGACCCGCTCCTGTATCCCGCTGCAGTGTCGGTCTCCTCCGTACACTCAGTTCCAGTCTGAACTCTCTCCTATCCTTTACCTGTTTTGCCTCTATGTCCGTTCCCTTCCTTTTTCTGCAGAGTCTGAACTCGTACCTAACTCCTGCTTGTTGTCTCTGTACTCCCGTTTGTGAGTTTGTGGTCCACTCGCTACTTCACTGCAAGTACCCTGTGGGTATCTGGCTCTGCCTTTCTCTTCCTGTCTGTTCCGTGTGAACAGAGCCCTGTCCCCCTGCTCTGCTTTGTTTGCCGCTCTGCGGTTTCCGCTCTGCTCCTGCCTTGTTTACCGCTCTGCGGTTTCCGCTCTGCTCCTGCCTTGTTTACCGCTCTGCGGTTTCCGCTCTGCTCCTGCCTTGTTTACCGCTCTGTGGTTTCCGCTTTGCTCCTGCTTAGCTTGCCGCTCTTGCGGTTTCTGCCCTGCTCTTGCCTTGCTTGCCGCTCCTGCGGTTTCCGCTCTGCTCCTGCCTTGTTTGCCGCTCTGCGGTTTCCACTCTGCTCCTGCCTACTTAGCCGCTCTGCGGTTTCCGCTCTGCTCCTGCCTACTTAGCCGCTCTGCCGTTTCCGCTCTGCTCCTGCCTTGTTTACCGCTCTGCGGTTTCCGCTCTGCTCCTGCCTTGTTTACCGCTCTGCGGTTTCCGCTCTGCTCCTGCCTTGTTTACCGCTCTTGCGGTTTCCGCTCTGCTCCTGCTTAGCTTGCCGCTCTTGCGGTTTCCACTCTGCTCTTGCCTTGCTTGCCGCTCCTGCGGTTTCTGCTCTGCATCTGCTCGCTGCTCCGGCAGTCCCGTCCTGCTCTGCATCTGCTCGCTGCTCCGGCAGTCCTGTCCTGCTCTGCTTGCGCTCGCTGCTCCGGCAGTCCCGTCCTGCTCTGCTCTTGCCCACCGCTTCGGGCATTCCCTCTCTGCTGTGTTTGGCTACCGCATCTGCGGTTCTGTTTCTGTGACCCAGTCTGTACTGGGTCTTGTCCTCCCTGTGCTCCAGCCCGTCCTTTCGGCCAGTACCTCCCCGCCTGCATACTCGCCTGTATCCACCCGTCTGCATACCTGCCGTGTTCGCTTATATCCACCAGTCTGTGCCAGCCTAACCTGCCTGTTCCAGTAATCCCTGTGTGGGTCAACCCCCGTGTCCGGAGTTTGACCTGGAGTAGCACCTGGTCCCTCTGCCCGGTTTCTCCTTGGTGCACTGGCGTCGTATGCCGTCGTGCCGCCTTGGTCGGATCGGCCAGATACTTAGTCACGCCCCTCCAGGCACTCTCCGGTTCATGGTCTAGTGGAACCACTACTCCCGCACACGCCAGTCAGTCCGGGCGTGTGCATAACAGCATGCTCAGGCCATGGTTCCCGTTGAGCCCCACGGCCTTCGCTCTCTGAGACGTTTTCTAGTGAATACATGCATTAAAAATAAATAGATACATTTTTTTTTTCCTTAGCTGAGTTCCAGGCGAATTACGCACCGTCCAGATGGATCTATCAGCTCTCGTTCCTGCGGATCCGCCACGTTACTATGGGGATCCAAGACAGTGTCGTGTATTTGTGGAGCAATGCATGCTACACTTTAAGGCCTACCCTCTCTATTTTCCTTCCGATTGGGCTAAAGTGGCCTTTATGATTGACTACCTAGCGGGTGATGCCTTGAAATGGGTCACCCCCTTATGGGAAGCATGGGATCCTGTCGTCCTTGACCTGCAGGCCTTCCTGGTGGCCTTTCGTATGGTCTTCGAGGACCCTAACCCTGAAGCCTCTGCTGAAGCTTCACTTCCCAATATCCCGGAGCAGCCCCGACGGGTAATGTGTGTGGGTAGCGCAATAGTCCTCCAGCCCAATGAGACTACTGCCCACCCAGAATCCTCACAGGGTGACTACGCTTTCCGGAATACTTCTCCCAACCTCAAGAGGCAGTCCAGACGTGCTAGACGTAGAGGCAAGCCGTCACGCCAGGGTCTGTCCTCCCTGAGACCTCCTGACCCCAACCTTGAAGTCCCTACTGAAGCTTCATCTCCCTGTATCCCGGAGAAGCCCCAACGGGTAATGTGCGTGGGTAGTGCACCAGTTCTCCTGCCCGAAGAGACTTCTGCCCATCCAGACTCCACACAGGAGAACTTCCTGCACCCGGCATCAGATGCTTCACCCACTTTAACCGGTGTGCATGTCCAAGGATGCTCCAAAGCTGTGGTTACCTCAGAGTCTGTGCACCTCTACTACCTGGTGGAGGACCCCCTGTTGCCTCCTGAATCCTCCGGGATACCACTCGATGACAAATGGAGAGAGACTTCTCTACACCCGGTACTCGATACTTTGTCCGCTTCGTCCTGTGAGCCTGACAATGGGTACCCCAAAGTGGTAGTTACCCCCGAGTCTCTACACCCCTCCGACCAGGCGGAGGACCTCCAGTTGTCTCCTGAACCCTTCGGGGTGCTACCTGGTAGCGAAAGGACAGAGACTCTCCTATACTCTGTACCTGATACCTCGCTCGCTTCGTCCAGTGAGTCCAACCTAGTGTACTCCGAAGCAGAGGTTAACCATGAGTCTCTACACCCCTCTGACCAGGCGGAGGACCTCCAGTTGTCTCCAGAACCCTTCGGGGTGCCACCTGGTGGTGAATGGACAGAGATTTTCCTATACTCGGTACCCGATACCTCGCCTGCTTCGTCCAGTGAGTCCGACCTTGTGTACTCTGAAGCAGATGTTTTCTCTGAGCCTCTGCACTCTTCTGACCCGGCGGAGGACCTCCAGTTGTTTCCTGAATCCTCCAGGGTACCACCAGATAACAAAGAGACAGTGACTTTTCCTCATCCTGTACCTGATAACCCGTCTATTTCTTCCTGTGAGCTTGACAAGATGTACCTCGAAGCAGAGATTACCCCCAAGTCTCTGTCCCCCTCCAACCCGGTGGAGGACTTCCAGTTGTCTCCTGTACCCTCTGGGATGCCACCTGAAAGTATGTGGAGTGAGACTTCCTTGTGTGCTGTTCCTGGTACTCCACCCATTTCGTCTGTTGCTAAGGGTGGCTGGATGGGAGGTAGCATCCTAGCTACCCAGAGGAGACCAGTTTTTCCGGTGGACAGTGGAAGTGATCTCTTCGAAGGGAAGAATTGGCCCTCAAATTCCCTGCGGGAGATTCTGGCAGGCCTGAAGAAGAGGGGGCGTAAGGGGGGGGGGCACTGTAGCATACCTGGTGGCGTCCTTGCATAGTGGTCCATCTCCCACTGTGCAAGAGCGCGCACTTGATCTCCTGTCCAGAATGTCTCTCTGGCTTCCCTCCATGCTGTCTGTTTGTGTCTGTTTCTGCTGCTTAAGGGCGGCGCCCGATCACTTCTTGCTTTTTGTACCTGCTGTGGGTCACACCCCTTGTGCGTCCTCAGCCTATTGCTGTCTGTCACCTGGTATATAGCTCAGCTGCTCCCATCTATCCCTGCCTGAGCATAGTGTTTCATTCAGTGTGTGCTTGCTCTCTGAAGGTGCCAGGTCCCGTTCTTTGTCTCCTGCCTTGCGGTATCAGTTCCCGTGTCTGAACTGAGTCCTGTCTATGTCTCCTGCCTTGCGGTATCAGTTCCCGTGTCTGAACTGAGTCCTGTCTTTGTCTCCTGCCTTGCGGTATCAGTTCCCGTGTCTGAACTGAGTCCTGTCTATGTCTCCTGCCTTGCGGTATCAGTTCCCGTGTCTGAACTGAGTCCTGTCTGTGTACTCTTGCCTGCTGCCTCTCCTGGAGGCTGTATTTCCAGGCCTGTCTGAACACGCTCCTAGCCTGTTCCTCCCGCCTTCTAGGGGCCGATTACCTAGACCCGCTCCTGTATCTTGTCTGTCCTGTCTGAACACGCTCCTAGCCTGTTCCTCCCGCCTTCTAGGGGCCGATTACCTAGACCCGCTCCTGTATCTTGTCTGTCCTGTCTGAACACGCTCCTTGCCTGTTCGTCCCGCCTCTCTGGGGGCCGTATTCCCAGACCCGCTCCTGTATCCCGCTGCAGTGTCGGTCTCCTCCGTACACTCAGTTCCAGTCTGAACTCTCTCCTATCCTTTACCTGTTTTGCCTCTATGTCCGTTCCCTTCCTTTTTCTGCAGAGTCTGAACTCATACCTAACTCCTGCTTGTTGTCTCTGTACTCCCGTTTGTGAGTTTGTGGTCCACTCGCTACTTCACTGCAAGTACCCTGTGGGTATCTGGCTCTGCCTTTCTCTTCCTGTCTGTTCCGTGTGAACAGAGCCCTGTCCCCCCTGCTCTGCTTTGTTTGCCGCTCTGCGGTTTCCGCTCTGCTCCTGCCTTGTTTACCGCTCTGCGGTTTCCGCTCTGCTCCTGCCTTGTTTACCGCTCTGCTCCTGCCTTGTTTACCGCTCTGCGGTTTCCGCTCTGCTCCTGCCTTGTTTACCGCTCTGCGGTTTCCGCTCTGCTCCTGCTTAGCTTGCCGCTCTTGCGGTTTCTACCCTGCTCTTGCCTTGCTTGCCGCTCCTGCGGTTTCCGCTCTGCTCCTGCCTTGTTTGCCGCTCTGCGGTTTCCACTCTGCTCCTGCCTACTTAGCCGCTCTTCGGTTTCCGCTCTGCTTCTGCCTACTTAGCCGCTCTGCCGTTTCCGCTCTGCTCCTGCCTTGTTTACCGCTCTGCCGTTTCCGCTCTGCTCCTGCCTTGTTTACCGCTCTGCGTTTTCCGCTCTGCTCCTGCCTTGTTTACCGCTCTTGCGGTTTCCGCTCTGCTCCTGCTTAGCTTGCCGCTCTTGCGGTTTCCACTCTGCTCTTGCCTTGCTTGCCGCTCCTGCGGTTTCTGCTCTGCATCTGCTCGCTGCTCCGGCAGTCCTGTCCTGCTCTGCTTCTGCTCGCTGCTCCGGCAGTCCCGTCCTGCTCTGCATCTGCTCGCTTCTCCGGCAGTCCCGTCCTGCTCTGCATCTGCTCGCTGCTCCGGCAGTCCTGTCCTGCTCTGCTTGCGCTCGCTGCTCCGGCAGTCCCGTCCTGCTCTGCTCTTGCCCACCGCTTCGGGCATTCCCTCTCTGCTGTGTTTGGCTACCGCATCTGCGGTTCTGTTTCTGTGACCCAGTCTGTACTGGGTCTTGTCCTCCCTGTGCTCCAGCCCGTCCTTTCGGCCAGTACCTCCCCGCCTGCATACTCGCCTGTATCCACCCGTCTGCATACCTGCCGTGTTCGCTTATATCCACCAGTCTGTGCCAGCCTAACCTGCCTGTTCCAGTAATCCCTGTGTGGGTCAACCCCTGTGTCCGGAGTTTGACCTGGAGTAGCACCTGGTCCCTCTGCCCGGTTTCTCCTTGGTGCACTGGCGTCGTATGCCGTCGTGCCGCCTTGGTCGGATCGGCCAGATACTTAGTCACGCCCCTCCAGGCACTCTCCGGTTCATGGTCCAGTGGAACCACTACTCCCGCACACGCCAGTCAGTCCGGGCGTGTGCATAACAATACTGTATAAAAAAAATTTTTTAAGGCATCATAAACACCCTTTAAAAAATTATGTGAGTGTTGCATCACAGACCACGGTCACCCTGGTGATATGGTGGTGGAAGATAAGGAGAAGGAGGAGGACAAGAGCAAATAGCCAAAATCAGGAAGCATATACCCATGTGTGGGTGTGAAAAGGTGCATGGGAATACACCTCCCAAGAAAAGACACTGGATTTGAGTTAGTTACGCTGCTATCATTCGGTGGTGTTGAGAAGTCTGGCCCAATCCAGCCCTTGTTCATTTTTATAATAGTCAGCCTGTCAGCATTTTCAGTTGACAGGCGGATGCGCTTATCAGTTATAATTCCACCAGCGGCACTAAAACCCGCTCTGATAAAAGGCTGGCGGCAGGGCAGGCCAGGACCTCCTAGGCATAGAAAGCCAGTTCATTCCACGTATCCAGCTTGGATACCCAATAATTATAAGGCACAGCGGAATCACGGAGGACGTTGGTACGGTTGGCAAGGTACTCCCTCAGCATCTTCCCAAACTTTGCACTCCTTGTGAGAGTACCCCGCGCCTCAGGTCCTGTGCGATGGGAGGGTCTGAGAAAACTCTCCCAGAACTTTCACAGTGTTCCCCTGCCTCTGCTGGATTGAAGTTGTGTCTCTCTTGCCTGTACTCCTTGGTTGTCCAACGAAGTGTGCCCTCTGTCGCCAGCGTTTTCAGATGGGAATTATTTTAATAGTTCCGCAACAAAGGCCGTCTGGTACAGCCCCATTTTTGTAGACCTGTCCACCTCAGGAATAAGAGATATAAAGTTCTCCTTGTAGCGTGGGTCTAGAATTGTCACCAACCAGTAATGACTGTCACCCAAAATTTTAAGAACGCGAGGGTCATGGGAAAGGCAGCGTAACATAAACTCAGCCATGCATGCCAGACTGCTAACAGGCAAGACTTCCGTGTCCTCATCAAGTGGATGACTGACCACGCTCTCCTCCTCCTCCTCTCTGTCCTCTGGCCATCCACGCTGAACAGACGGTATGACAGCTGTGCAGGTAGTACCGTCTATAGTGCATGAAACTAGCTCCTGTCCTTCCTCCTCCTCTTCCTCATTGTCACCCAATCCACGTTGGGATGAGATGAGGCTTGGCTGTGTGTAATCACTCTGTATGGTTCCTAGCTCCATCTCATTGTGCTCCGCCTGCAATGCATCCTCTTTGATTGTGAGCAGAGAGCGTTTCAGAAGACAGAGAAGCGGGATGGTGACGCTAATTATGGCATCATCGCCGCTCACCATCTTGGTGGAGTCCTCAAAGTTTTGGAAGATGGTACATATGTCTGACATCCATGTCCACTCCTGAGGTCTTATGTGTGGAGTCTGAACTGAATACCGATGGCCTTGTTGATGCTGGTACTCAACAACTGCCCTCTTCTGCTCACAAATCCTTCCCAACATCTGCAGTGTAGAATTCCAACGCGTGGGGACATCACATACCAGTCTGTGAGCTAGAAGCTGCAAACGCTGCTGAAACACGGCAAGGGCGGCGGAAGCTGTAGGTGACTTTCTAAAATGGGCAAACAAGTGGCATTCTTTAACAAGCAGATCCGGCAGCTCCGGGTAGGATTTGAGAAACCACTGAACCACGAGGTTAAGCACATGGGCCAGGCATGGTACCTGTGTGGGCTCGCCTCGCCTCAGAGCCGCCACCAGGTTCCGGCCATTGTCACACACGACCATGCCTGGCTGTAGGTTCAGCGGTGTGAGCCACAGATCTGCCTGCTCTTTTAGAGCTGTCCACAACTCTTCAGCATTGTGCGGTTTGTCACCTAAGCATATTAACTTCAGCACAGCCTGTTGCCGCTTGGCCGAGGCAGTGCTGCAGTGCTTCCAGCTTGTGACTGATGTGGTCATTTCGGAGATGGAGGCTGAAGAGGAGGAGGAGGCTGAGGAGGATGAGGTGCAGGAGCTGTAGCCTGTGGGGGCAACCCTGATTGACCTAGGGCCCGCAATCCTTGGCATCGGGAGGACGTGTTCGTCCCAAGGTCCGACTGGGTCCCGGATTCCACTGTGTTAACCCAGTGTGCCGTCAGCG
The DNA here is from genome assembly GCF_046119375.1 of Phyllobates terribilis. NCBI lineage: Eukaryota > Metazoa > Chordata > Amphibia > Anura > Dendrobatidae > Phyllobates > Phyllobates terribilis. The sequence goes on along the minus strand of NW_027362761.1, from coordinate 35,358,311 downwards.
AGATGTACCGTCCCTGCCCACAAGCACTTGTCCACGTGTCCGTGGTTAGGTGGACTTTCCCAGTAACTGCATTGTTGAGGGCACGGCTAATGTTTTGGGACACGTGCTTGTGTAATGCGGGGACAGTTCACCTGGAGAAATAGTGACAGCTGGGGACCAAGTACCGAGGGATGGCTGCCGCCATCAGGTTGCGGAATGCTTCCGTCTCCACAAGCCTAAAAGGCAACATTTCGAGCGCAAGCAGTCGTGTAATGTGAGAATTTAGTAGTGTGGCCTGTGGGGCGTTGGCTGCATATTTGCGCTTGCGTTCCAAGGACTGGGGTATGGACAACTGAACGCTGCGCTGGGACAAGGACGTGGACGTGCTTCCTGATGCTGCTACTTGAGAGTGCGCAACGACAGGTGCAGGGCAGGAGGCATCTTCGCATGCTCCATGGACAGGGGATTGGCTTGCATGCACAACAGTGGAAGAAGCAATGGTGCCACCTGCAGACACTGTTCCTGGACCCTGGGGTTTGGCCCACAAAGTCGGGTGCTTTGCTGCCATGTGCCTGATCATGCGGGTGGTGGTCAGGCTGGTAGTTTTGCCACCCCTGCTGATGCTGGCCTAGCAGGTGGTGCAAATGGCCATTTTGGGGTTATCGGCAGAGTCTTTAAAAAACAACCAGTCTCGGGAAGACCTAACAGTTGTACTGGCAACTTCCTTCGTGTTGGTGTTATGGGGAACGGTTGCCTGCCTTCTGTCTGCGGCCACCACACTGCTTCTTCCTGCCTGTTGGGGTGCTCTGCCTCCCTCCCCCTGTGTGCTGCTGTCATCGCTCTGCATGTCCTCCTGTCAGGTTGGGTCAGTTACTATATCATACACCAACTCGTCTTCCACTTCCACACCCTGGTCCTCCTCCTGACTTTCTGGCAATTGTGTCTCATCATCGTCCACCTCTTGTGACACTTTCCCACCGTCGCCTTCATGTGACCGTGGCTGCTCAAATATTTGGGCATCGCTACACGCGATCTCCTCTTGCCCCGCTTCAAGTGGACTGGGCGAGAGGCCCGAATCTATAAATGGAAAAGTTAACAGCTCTTCAAATTGTCCAAGTGTGGGATCAGTTGTCTCCGGGCACTCGGCATGGTGGGAGGAAGGACGATCAGGGTGAGGAATATACGGTCTAGACTCACGGCTACTGAGACTTGACCGTGTGGAACACAGGGTGGTGGTGGTGGCGGCTAAGTGACGGGAAGCATTATCCGCTATCCAACCAACAACCTTTTGACACTGCTCTGGGTTCAATAGTGGTGTGCTGCGGTCCCCTAGGAATTTGGACAGGAAGGTCAGGCGAGAAGATGTGGGTGTTTGTTGTGGCACAATTTCAGCTTGCCCACGGCCTTGTCCTCGGCCTCTGCACGCACTATCACCATCACGTCCAGTTCCCCGTCACTTTCCACGTGCCTTGCCCATTTTAAATGGAGGACAGTATCATCCACGCTCACTACAAATGACTGAGCTTGGAGCGAACTTATATGTGAACCGTGTGACGGAGAAAACAGAGTTTTAAATACCTACCCTGTAGGTAAGTAGTTTGAACAGCAAACTGGTGTGAATTGCTTCACTGAAACACTGAAAGAAATTTTTAATGGAGGCCAGAAATGGCAATATTTTCTGACAACGTATATGTGATCCGTGTGACGGAAAAAAACAGAGTTTTAAATACCTGGCCTGTAGGTAAGTAGTTTGAACAGCAAACTGGTGTGAATTGCTTTACTGACACACTAAAGGAAATTTTTAATGGAGGCCAGAAATGGCAGTATTTTCTGACAACGTATATGTGATCCGTTTGACGGAGAAAACACAGTTTTAAATAGCTGGATTTCTAGCGCTGTAATATGGAAAGGACCTGGCTGTATTCTGCAGTGCCAACAAGCAAATGGCGCAGAAAAATGGTGTTCTCTGGATTGCTTTTTAAGCAAATAATGAGGATTAAGATCCAAAGAAAAGTATTCCTGGCCCCTGAGACCTGGGCCTTTGTATAGAAATATCTAACAGCAGCAGAAGGCAGAATTGGAATGGAGTCTCTTGTTCTATATGCACTGCAGTCTGCTACATTCCCTGCCTGCCTATATACACTGTCTGCCTGATATCTCTGCAGATGGATTAGTCCTCAGATGGACTGTTTGTTAAGATGTATATGTGTAATGTACGGTTTTTCTCCCTACACTACCTAATACACAAGCAAATCTCTCCCTGACGCAGCAGCACCTCTCCCTACTCTGCCTGATTCCGAAGTGACTGTGACGAGCATGGCAGCGCCAGGTCTGATATAGACCTGGTGACGCTGTGCGGCCAGCCAATCACTGTAATGCCACAACCAACATGCCTACGGCATTACAGTGAGTGGCAGGCAATCCCTACATGTTGATTGGCGCTCTAAAGAGCGCCAAACATGCAGGGAGGGGACCCGAGCTCCCGCCGAGCAACCCCGGAAACACTCGGCGAGCGTCGAGCAGTGAGATGCTTGGGCGAGCACCGAGCAGTAGCGAGCATGCTCGCTCATCACTAGTGCAGACACAATATTGCGAGGGAGAGAAATGTGAAGACACAATATGAGAAGTAAGGATTGAGATGGGGGCGTGTATGGAGGGATGGATGCAGACACAGTATCATCAGTGGAGGTATGGGTGCGGACACAATATGAGAGGTGAGGGAAAAATGTATGGGGAGCGAGAGTGATGGGATGAGTGCGAACACAGCATGGGGAGTCGGGGGGACGTGTGAGTAGGCAGTATGGAAAGTGAGAGGATAAATGTGGAGGGAGGAGACTATTGAGGGGAATAGTGTGAGGAGACAGTATGGGGGGAGAAAAGTATGAGTGGGCACAGAATAAAGATTGAGTAGTGTGTATGGGGGCGTGGCATGGAGGACAGTGTAAGGGCACAGCCAGGAGGAGACAGTATGCCAAATAGGGGGAGTGTGATGAGGGGGCACAGTATAGAAACTGGGCCCTATAGGGGGGACACTGTGTGACATAGTGGACATAGAGAACAGTGTGAACAGGAGGCCCAGTATGGTAAGGAAATGGCACTGTGGAGGGCATGTACTATAAGAGAGACAGTGGAGGTCATATTTTGTGCAGGAAATATAGTGAGGGGCAATTATATATTCAGGGGCTCAGTGTAGGGCAGATATTTTTATTCAGAAGCATTATAATGATACTGCTATCTTTAAGGGCACAGCATGGGGATGTGCTGCAGAAGACCGGAGAAAATGGAAGTCAGCAGAGACGAGGTGTGGATGAGAAAAATCATCATGGAGTCTAGACAATATGAAGAAGAAAAGAAAGAGAACAACTTCAGAGACAACGTCATCTATCAGGTACCTCGATGTAAATGTTTTTTGTGATACTGACTAATGCTCATATTTTTATTTATGTTAGGAGCATTAAAGGGATTGTCCAAGTTTGTGATGAGTCTATAGTCGTTCTATGTGACTGCAGATTTCTGAATTCTCACAGTGCGCACTGCATGCTGTCAGGATTCTCTCGTGTCGGCGATTTGCATACATGTGGTCACATGCTGACTAGACATGCATGTCCTCACTCAATGTAAATGAATTGAGCAAGGACGGACACATCTAGTCGGATTGTGGCCGTAGTATTCAAATCGCATACATGTGCAATGGAGAATCCTAAAAGTGTGCAGTGCATGTGCTGTGAGAATTCAGAAGCCTACAGTCACATAGAATGACTGCAGACTTTCATCTCAAATCTGGATAAGCCCTTTAATTATAAAATGAAGCCCTGTAACATGTCAATCCTAACAGTGTGTAATAAAATTACTGTCAGGATTCAGCTCTGCTTGCAGGTTCCAGCAGTGATCACATGGCTACTTCACTCATATGCGATTTTCATACTTACGGTCTCTGGTTTTCACTTAACATTGAGAAAATTAGGGAGAGCAGCTCGTCGGCACGTGATTGAAAAGTGTGCAAATTGCATATGTGCATGGGGGTGCCAAACTGAATTCTTGCCCCGGGTGCCAGAAAACCTAGATACACCTCTGCTTATATCAGTGTGCCAAGCTATGCTAGTGCAGACACAATCCATTAAAGATATCAAACATAAAAGGGCTGTGCCACCATCATATTTTTTATTTATTTAAAAATTGTATGTTTGCCATGTTTTATATTTACCCTTATAAAAAATATTGACTGGTTCTAAAAATATTTATGTTTAATTATTAGGATGGTGCCCCAGAGAGTTACTAATGTTGCCTGCCTAATGGATCTGTGTATGTAACTGTCTCAAAAGGGCCAAGCAATTGCCGTAAGTCTTTATTCTCCTGTCATTATCTGCGCTCAGCTGTAAGATGTTCCATCCCAGACGGAGTAGTATTTACAGAACCAACTGGGGCAGAGGAATCTCATTTTATGGGACATAGTAAAAAGAATTATCATAATTTATTCATACAAAAATAAAGAGAAGTATAAGCGGTTTCTTAGCCATCCTAGGCATGGAATGAACATGGAGTGAGTGCACATTACAGGGGAAAGAACAGATCCCATATAAACAGGTGTAGATGACATTCCCTGTGCTTTTTAGGTGGGGAATGAACATGGAATATATGTAGATAATAGGGTAATGAACACATATCCCATATAAACAGGTGTATATGATATTCACTGTGCTTGTTAGGTGGGGATGGAATATCCCGTTGAAACCAGAAGTTTACATACACGATATAAAAAGACACATATGCTTGTTTTTCTCAATATCTGACATGAATTCAGAATAAACCTTTCCCGTTTTAGGTCAATTAGGATTACCATAATTTTTAATATTTGTCAAATGCCAGAATAATAAGAGAGAGAGAATGTTTTAAGGCATTTTTATTACTTACTGCAAAGTCAAAAGTTTACATACATCAAGATTACTATGCCTTTAAACAATTCTGGACTGCCCATATGATGATGTCATGTGTTTGGAAGCTTCTGATAGTTTTTTTTGGCAACTTCTGAGTTAATTAGACACATCTGTGGATGTATTTTAATGCACACCTCAAACACACTGCTTCTTTGTGTAGCATCATGGGAAAGTCTAAGAAATCAGCCAAAATATCAGGAAGAGAATTGTGGACTTGCACAAGTCTCGCTTATACTTGGGTACAATTTCAAGATACCCCAAGGTGCCTCATTCATCTGTACAAACAATTATACGCAAGTACAATCAAGATGAGAATGTTCAGCTATCATACCACTCAGGAAGGAGACTGGTTCTGTGTCCCAGAGATGTATGTGCTTTGGTCCAACATGTGCATATCAACCCAAGGACAAAAGCAAAAGACCTTGTGAAGATGATGGCAGGAGCTGGTAAGATTGTGTCAATATCCCCATTGAAAGTACTGTATCAACATGGGCTGAAAGGCCACTCTGCCAGGAAGAAGCCATTACTCCAAAAGAAACATAAAAAAGCCAGATTAATGTTTGCAAATGCACACAGGAACAAAGACCTTAATTTTTGGAGACATGTCCTGTGGTCTGATGAAACTAAAATTTAACTTTTTGGGCATAATGACCATGGTTACGTTTGGAGGAAAAAGGGAGACGCTTGGAAGCTTAAAAACACAATCCCAACTGTAAAACACGAGTGTGGCAGCATCTTGTTGTGGGGTTGTTTTGCTGCAGGAGGGACTGGTGCATTTCACAAAATAGATGACATCTTGAGAAAAGAAGATTATGTATCAATATTGAAGCAACATCTCAAGACATCAGCAAGGAAGTTAAAGCTTGGGTGGAAATGGGTCTTCCAAAAGGACAATTGACGCGTCCCCAGAGCCGTGGGGTACTCGGCAGCCGGGCCTATGGATGCTGGTGGGGGATATCACGGTGGCTGGCCCGGAGCGGGCCCAGGGCGGTCAACAAAAAGGGGGGTTTTATTTATAGGGGATTTGTAAAGTTCGTGACGCCACCTGTGGAGTGCGGTCAAAGGGAGCCGCCCCTGCGGAGCAGTCCTCTGAAGCTGATGTTACTGCAGCAGGGATGGTGTGGCTCTCCACAGGAAGAGCTAGCTCCAGGGCAGTGTAGAAATTGTTGGTTGTGCTGGGCATTGTAGTGCAGGGGGAAAGATGGCGCAGCTGAAATAATGGACGGAGGCAGTGCGGTGCAGTCATCCGAGTCTTTACTCACAGTTCTCATATACGTTCCACTGATACACTGCGCGGGTGCCAGCCTCCCACGTCGCACTGCGTTCACCAGACCGGGGGTTCAGCTCTTCCTCAGGTAGGTTAGAAGCACCTGACGGAACCCCGCTTTCTTGTGTTCCTCTCTCGACCGACTTCACGCTGGGTCTTCTCCCTCCTGACCTGCGCTTCCCCACTCACAGTCCCACTCGGGTGCTCTGAAGTCCCTCCTGTCAAACTGGAGTTCCCGGACCTGCTTGACCCTCACGGTGAGTAAGATGAGGCTTTGGCAACTGAACTATAAAAGCCAGAAGCCTCCGGTTTTTCCAGCCGAGACCTGGAGTAACACGGCTGGTCCAGGGGCCGGTCCCCTTCTTGCGGCCTGATCCCTCTGTCTTCTGACAGATTCTGGGCGTACGGGTGCCGTCCTGCACTCGCCGTACCCCCTGGGATCCCTTCAATAGAACGGAGCCTTCCTCCTCTGCTCCCCTCCTGGGCCTCTAGCACTAGGCCCCACTTGTGGAGCAGAGCTCCTAAAGAGACTCTGCTCCCAGACTGTTTTCACTCTCTCCTCTCACTGACTGCTCTCCTGCCACCCTAAGACGGCTTCCCTTTTTATATCTCCTACAATGGTGCTCTCCTAAACTACTTCCTCCACCCACACCCATTACTGGTTCCCCCTACCTTTGGGTTCACCCCACTCCAGCCAGGGACAGGGCTCAGCACCGTGCACATGCATCTTGCCCTTCCAGCCGGCCTGGAGCAGTGTAGTGTTGAATGTGGGTGTTGGGGTTCCGGGCAGCACTCCCTCCTTACCTGAGAGAAGGAGACACCACACCTCTGGGTGAGGTGCAGTACCTCTGTGGCGACTGAACCCTCAGGGGCGCCACACAATGACCCGAAGCATACTGCCAAAATGGTAACAAAGTGGCTTAAGGATAACAAAGTCAATGTTTTGGAGTGGCCATCACAAAGCCCTGATCTCAATCCTATTGAAAATTTATGGGCAAAGCTGAAAAGACAGGTGCGAGCAATGCGACCTACAAACCTGGATCAGTTACACCAGTTTTGTCAGGAGGAATGAGCCCAAATTCCAACCAACTATTGTGAGAAGCTTGTGGAAGGATATCCCAAACGTTTGACCCAAGTCATTCAGTTTAAGGGCAATGATACCAAATACTAATGAAATGTATGTAAACTTTTGACTTTGCAGTAAGTAATAAAAATGCCTTAAAACATTCTCTCTTATTATTCTGGCATTTGGCAAATATTTAAAATTATGGTAATCCCAATTGACCTAAAACGGGAAAGGTTTATTCTGATTTCATGTCAGATATTAAGAAACACATGCAGATGTGTCTTTTTATATAGTGTATGTAAACTTCTGGTTTCGACTGTATGTAGATAATAGGGTAATGAACACATATCCCACATCAACAGGTGTATATTATATTTTGTCTGGAGAATAAAAGCATTTTCTCCACTTTACACATGGCGAGATCTTTCAATTCCTCTCTTGTGACTATCAGCTTCCTCAGGACCCTCCTTGACGGCTCCATCACCAAATTTCTCTCCAAACATTTCATTTGAGAGGTGAGTCTAGCATTAATCTGATTTGCTTTTTTTTTAGCCTAGTCCCTTCTCTGATGCAGTGACCTCTCATCACTGCCTTATGTGCTTCCCAAAGTACCAAGGGGGAGGACACTGATCCCGTGTTGATCAGAAAGAACTCTTTGAGATGATCCAGCAATATTTGCTTTATTTAGGATCTTTTATCAAGAATGTATTCAATCTCCAGTGGCATGTCCTTACTGACGGAAATGTTGATTTAAGGTCTAAAAGAAATTAGCCATTATCTTAAGTATAGTGATATTGCCAAAAAAATAATCTATTCTAGTGTGAGTGCAATGGGGAGGTGAGTAGAAGGAGTAGGCTCTCTCTCTAGGATGGGCGATCCTCCACAGGTCAAACAGCAAATAAGATCTAATCAGCCTCCTAAAGTTTTTAGCCAGGTTAACTAAGTTTACCGGTGGAGGGGAGTCTCTTAATGAATGCCTATCAAAGGTTTCAGAGAATGGTATATTAAATTCCCCGCCCACTATCAAAAGTGCTGAACTCAAACCCCGAAGCAGGGAAAATACTCTTTTTAGGAAGCGGATCTCACCCGTATTTGGAGCATATACAGTATGTTGCATAAGATGATGGGTTTACCCCCAAGGAGGCCTCTAAAATGATATACCTGCCAGCTGGGTCCAGGTGGGACCTTGTCACCTGAAGTGGGCATGTCAAAGAAATCAAAATTGCTATTTCCCCCTTTTTATTCCAACTACAGGCTGAGTATAGATAGTGTCTGGCAGCAAAATGCAACCGGCATGGATTTATATTGTGTGACCAACTTCGATGCTTTAAATGCTGCATCTATAGTGAAAAAAAATAATAATTAAAAAGTTAAAAATAAAAAAAAGCTGTATACTCACCTCTCCGAGGAGAGAGGACGCGGCCGGGAGGAGACCGGAGAGGTGAGTATACAGTTTTTTTTTATTTTTAACTTTTTTATTTCTTTTTTCCACCGCGTGGTAGCCGGGATTAAGAGGAGTTGTAGTCCCCTCTTCATCCTGGGCACCACACGCACCGCGATTTGTTCAAATACTTGTTCAGCTAACATATATGGCCTCATTCAGACGGCTACATTTTTAGTTTGGCACACTGACCCTATAATGATCTACTATCAAGTCTAATAAATTAAATATTGCTACATCTAGATGTCTACATCACCGGAACCACTGTCGTACACGACTACATCACCAGAACCACCGTCAGTACACGACTAAATCACCAGAACCACCGTCAGTACATGAATACGTCACCAAAATGTGGCGCCCCTGAGGGTTCGGTCGCCACAGAGGTATTGCATCTCACCCAGAGGTGTGGTATCTCACTCTCAGGTAAGGAAGGAGTATGGCTCAGGACCCTAACACTGCATTCAATACACCACATTTCTGGGGGACAGGGCGACAATGCTCCTAAGGGAGAGCACAACTGTCCCTGATCCCTGGCTGAAGTGGGGGGAACCACCTAGTTAGGGGGAACTATGTAGTGGATGGGTGGAGGAAGTAGTTAAGGGGAGCACATAGTGAGAGATATAAAAGAGAGTAGCCATCTTAGGACAGTGCGCAGTTCAGTTCAGTCCAGTCAGTCAGACTGAGGTGCAGACAGGAGCAGGGGCTCTGTAGGAGCTCTGCTCCACGGGCGGGCCTATCCAGGAGGCCTGAGCCTGGGAGAGAGAGAAGGGGCAGGAAGGCTCCAGAAATCCAGAAGGGACCCTAGGGGTACGGGCCGTGCAGAAGGCCACCCGTACGCCCGCTGCTACCAGGAGGTAGAGGGGTCGAGGCCAGAATAGGGAACCGGATCCCTCAACTAGTGGAGAAACATTGAAGGCTCAGCTAGGAACCGGCGGTTACAGTGTCTAACGTGCTGTAACCATAATCCACACCAGTGGCCCTAAGAAGGTGTCCACATAGGACCAGGGGACGGAACATACGTCACCTGCTAAGGCCCGGGGGTACCGGATAGAAGTGGCGCTGGGTGTGAGGTGCAGGAAGAGGCCAGAGGAAGGTACATTGAACGGGGTCCTGAGAAGTGCTCTGGAGTTATCTGAGGGTGGACTGAGCCCCTCACTGAGTACGCACAGCACGACGTGGGAAGTTGCCTGGACGTCTGTAACTTAGAAGTAGATAACTATGAGTAAAGACCCTGGGACTGCACTGCAAAGACTCTGTGTTGTCATTACTGATACCTCGCACTACAACCATCATCATCCTTTCCCGCTGCCCTGAAGCTACACTCTTCCTGTGGGGAGTCACATCACCTCGCTGCACGTAACACCAGTTTCAGTGGACTGCTCCGCAGCGGCGGTTATCACTGATCGCAATCCACAGGTGGCGTAGTCAGACATTAACCTAAATACAGACAATACGCCCTTGGGTTGACCGACCTGGGTCATTGACTGGGTCGCCGCCACAGTGACTACAACCCCCAACATCTACAACAGGCCCGGTTCCGGGTATCCCCACGGCCCAGGGGGCGCGTCAAAAACCACCATCTGTACATCATTAAGTTTAGTACAGTGAACAATTTCAATGTCAGGTCAGCCCAACATACAATTGTATCACATGAAATTTCAGCTCCCAGTATGTCTTCAACAATGGTAAGGAGATACTAGAAGCTTTTGTTACCAGCCATCATCAGAGTGCGGATCATGCAGGAACCACAGAACTGGCAGTAGCACTATTAAACAATGAAGGTATTTTTTAACTTTTGGGAGACATCATGTTTTAACTCCATTAATTCTTAGCACATTGGTGTGGGACTGGGTCCTGAGATCCCTTCTGATTGCTCAAAAGACCTCTTAGAAGTGCACAGTTTAGGAGACAGGAGTATGACTTTCTACTGCATCTGCTCTGCGTGCACTTTTCTAAAAGGTCTTTTCAACTATGGTTTGGGTTCACGGGACCAGATTCACCACCAATCTGCTCAGAATTATTGGGCATAAATCATAAAAAAATCTCCCCAAAGTTTAGTTACTCTTTGAGGTGCATTTCCAATCCTGTCAATAATCGGAAACTGTCTATCTAAACAGGCTGTCAATCATCCGATGTTCAAGTAAAATGTTAGTTTGTAGGGTGAAAAATTTTTCAGTTTACCTAAAAGGAGTCTGTCACCCCCCAAAATTCCAATTAAACTGCAAAAACATTTATATAGGGGACATAGCTTAAAGGGGTGTCCAGTCTAAAATAACAAGTCTGCAGTCACTTTAAGATTGCAGACTTGTGAGTCCTCCCAGCGCACGCACTGTGGCTGTAGGCGCGTACTGATGCCAGATTCCTGGAATCCTGTGGCTGCCACTTGATGCCTTGGAAGAGTAGCAAGCAAATTGCTTCAGTGAGGAGGAGATGGCCTTGTGATAGGCGAATGCTGTCTGCTCATTCAAAACCCCTTCTCTTTACTGAAGCTGTTCAAAGGGCAGCCAAAGAGACAAAAAACGGGCGTCAGAACGAGCATGTAGTCACATTGTGTGCATCCACACTGACACTTGGAGCACGCTGCTGTGCTCGTCCAGTGTCAGTGTACAGGCATAGACTTGAAAGCTGATTTTAGACAGCACTCACTTTTACCAACAGAGCGCTGTCAATAAAGACAAAAGTTCAAATAGGAGTATGTAACGCTGCACCAAAGCATAGGCCACGCAAAGGGTGCACCGAAGCGCCCTCATTTGCCTAATAAATAAAATTTTATTTTTAAGCAAATATTAAAGAAGCGTTCCGATATTTTTTTTTCCTTAAACATGTGTAGTGTAATGTATGCGCGATATTATAATCACTGATCGCTGTCTTCTCATGTACCTGACTCCATAATGACTTCACATCCACAACTTATCTGCAGACCATCTTCTCTGGTCTTCTGCAGCACATTCCGACATGGTGCCCTTAAAGATAACAGTGTCTTATAATGTTCCTGAATAAAAATAACCACCTATGCTGTGCCTTAAATAAGCGCTATACTGTGCCCCTGAAAAAATTAATTGCTCCTCACTATGCTCCCTGCAAAAAATATTACCGCACACTGTCCCTCTACAGTACATGGCCTCCACGCTATCCTCTCCTATAAAATATTCCCACCACACCATCCCCCTTATATACTATGACCATCGCACTGTCCGCCCTTGTGAACTATGACCGTCACACTGCCCCCTTATAAACTAAAACACCACACTGCCTACCCTTATAAATTATACCCATCCAGTACACTTGGAAATTATGATCTATGATCTCCACACTGTCCCCACATCATGCTGCCCCCTCTTCACAATGTCCCACTCATACTGTTCCCACTCCATACTGAGTCATCCAAGCTGCCCCTCTCCATACTGTGCCCTCACACTGCCCCTCTCTATATGGACCCCCCATGCTGCCTTTTCTCCATACTGATCTACCCATGTCACCACACTGTCCCCCCACCATACTGAGTCCTTACACTGTCCCCCATCCATTTTGTCTCTTGCACTATCCCCTCACTCTGTCAGCCCCCCTAAGCTCCAGTCCACAGTAGTAGCCCCCTAAACCCCAGTCTACAGAAATAGCCCCCCTAACCCACAGCCTACAGTGATAGCCCCTTAACCCTCAATCTACAATAATAGCCCCCCTAACCTCTATTCTACCATAATAGCCCCCCTAACCTCCAGTCTACAGTAAAAGCACCACCTAACCCCCAGTCTAAAGTAATAGCCCCCATAACTTCCAGTCTACAATAATAGCCCCCCAACCCTCAGCCTACAATGATAGCCCCCTTAAACCCCAGTCTACAGTAAAAAAAAAACACCTAACCCCAGTTTACAGTAATAGCCTCCCTAACCCCCAGTATCAGCCCCCCTAACTCAATCTACAGTAATAGCCCCCCTAACCCAGTCTACAGAACTAGCCCCCCTAACTCCCAGTCTACAGTAAAAGCACCACCTAACCCCCAAGCTACAGTAATAGCCCCCTAAACCCCAGTCTACAGTAATAGCCCCCCCAACCCCCAGCCTACAGTGAAAGCCCCCCTAAACCCCAGTCTACAGTAAAAGCACCACCTAACCCCCATTGTACAGTAATAGCCCCACTAACCCCATCTACAGTAATAGCCCCCCTAACCTCCAGTTTACAGTAATAGCCCCCCCAACCTTCAGCCTGCAGAAATAGCCCACCTAACTCCCAGTCTACAGAAATAGACCCCCTAACCCCCAGCCTACAGAAATAGCCCCCTTAACTCCCAGCCTACAGTGATAGCTGTCACGGGTCTGGGTGGTGGAACCACTGTGCCGTGGTACAAGGAGGGAACAGAGGGACTTAACTTAGAGCCTACCCGGGTCGACTTTGGCTACACTGCGGCTTAGTCGACTCCGTGAACCAAGGAGCAGGGCAGGGGGTCCAGGTGCCACTCTGGGACCGACCTTCTGTGAGAGCAGGTGACTCCCACGTTACTGACAGCTGAAGCAGACACGGCAGATGGGCTGGCAGATGAGCACAACTGGTAGGCAGCGCAGGTAGACAGGTAGGCTCAGCTGGCAGGCTAACTGGCAGGCATGGCAGAAAGACAGGCTGGTGGGCACAGCTGATAGACAGGCTGGCGGGCATGGCTGATAGACGGGCTGGCGGGAAAGGCTGATCGACGGACTGGCGGGCAGCACGGGGACCTGAGGGCTGGAGAGAGTGTTTAGCACACAAAAACAAGAAACTTGCACAGGCACCTCCATTTTGAAGGAGGCGCCTTAAATAACAGAAGTCCTCCGTTGGGAGCATGAGTGCGACCTAAACACAGTGCCCGGGGATCTGCGCGCGGTGTGCGCATCACGGGCAGACGCGGCAAGGGAGCCAGAAGGTGGGGCGGAGGAAGCCGGACCAGAGCCACGGCGATGAGGGGATCGGCGTCTCTGCCGGGCAGGAGGCAGAGATGCCGACGCTACTGTACCCCCCGCCTTTACGCCCCTCTTCTTCAAGCCCACAAGAAACTTTTCCAGAAGAAGAGGAGCATGAATGTTCTCCCTGGGCTTCCATGACCTCTCCTCGGGACCAAACCCCTTCCAATCCACAAGAAAGAAAGTCTTTCCTCTTACCCTCTTGGTGGCCAGAATGTTCTTTACCTCAAAAACGTCCTCAGTGGAGAACGGAGCTGGAGTGGTTCCTGGATCGTCAGAGAAGGAATTGAGGACTACAGGCTTGAGGAGAGACAAATGAAAGGAATTGGGGATCCATAACGAGGCAGAGAGTTTCAACTTGTACGCCACTGGATTTATTTGGCTAAGAATCCCGAAAGGACCGATGAACCGTGGACCCAACTTGTAAGAAGGTATCTTGAGACGAACATACTTGGAGGATAGCCAGACCTTGTCCCTCGGACGGAAAAGAGGCGGGTCCAGACGTCTCTTGTCAGCATGTCTCTTCATCTGCTCAGAGGACTGCAGCTAAATTTTAGTGTCCTCCCAAATCACAGAAAAGTCTTTGACGAAAGACTCTGCAGCAGGATTGCCAACAGAAGTAGAAACCAGAAATGGAATATTGGGATGCTGACTGTACACCACAAAGAACGGAGATTTGACAAAGGATTCACTCACATGGTTATTGTAGGAAAATTTGGCCCAAGGCAGAAGCTCCACCCAGTCACTATAGTGAGCGTTGACGAAGTGCCGAAGAAAGCTAGTGAGGATCTGATTGATATGCTCAATCTAACCATTGGACTGAAGATGATAAGCCGACGAGAAATCCAATGAGACATTCAGCAACTTGCATGTGGCTCTCCAGAAGCGTAAAGTAAACTGAACTCCTCTATCCGAGACAATATGAAGAGGTAGGCCGTGGAGACGGAAGATGTGAAGGATGAAGTCTTTAGCCAGCACTGGCGCAGAAGGAAGACTCGGCAAGGGGATGAAGTGGGCCATCTTAGAGAAGCAGTCAGCGACCACCCAAATGACAGTACAACCGGCCGATACAGGAAGATCCATAATGAAATCCATTGCAGTATGTTGCCATGGAGCGGAAGGCACAGGTAGAGGAAGAAGTCGACCAGTTGGAAGTTGCCTAGACGTCTTGTTACGGGCACAGGAAGAGCAAGCAGAGACAAAATCCGCAACGTCCTTGCGCATGGTAGGCCACCAATAATGTCAGGAAATTAGCAGAAACATCTTCCTCTGACCAGCATGACCTGCCAGTTTGGATGAATGGCCCCAGAGTAAGACCCTCTTCCTATCCGGAACTGCCACAAAGGTCTTACCAGCAAGAAGACGAGACAGGTCAAACGGGGCGACAGTCATTATTCTGGAGGGCTCAATGATGTGTAGAAGTTCCTCCTCTTGGTCGGTAGACAGGAATGATCGGGAGAGCTCGTCTGCCTTAATATTCTTGTCTGCTGGACGGAAGTGGAGAGTGAAGTTGAAGCGAGCAAAGAACAGAGACCATCTGGCCTGACGAGGATTAAGTCGTTGAGCGGACTGCAAGTAGGTGAGATTCTTGTGGTCCGTGTAGATGACCACTGGATGCAAGGCCCCCTCTAGCAGGAACCACCACTCCTCCAGTGCCAGCTTGATGGCAAGCAGTTCTTGATCCTCAATGGAATAAATTGCGCTCCGAAGAAATGAAGAGTTTGGAAAAGAAGCCGCAGGTCACCATTAGCCCGGATGACGACTTCTGGGTGAAAACTGCTTCGGCCCCTGAGGAAGAGGCGTCAACCTCCAGGAAGAACTGCTTGTTACCGTGAGGATGATGAAGCACCAGGGCAGAAGAGAAGGCTTGTTTCAAGGATATGAAGGCACTTTCGGCCTCGGGAGTCCATTCCTTGGGATTAACCCCTTTGCGGGTCAGGGCAGAGATGGGAGCAGTCCAGGAGGAAAAATGAGGAATGAACTGGCGGTAATAATTAGCAAACCCCAGAAATCGCTGAATAGCTTTCAACCCCTCAGGTCGGGGCCACTTTAGAATGGCAGGCACTTTTTCGGGGTCCATCTTAAGCCCATTCTCCGAGATTATGTATCCCAGGAAGGGAAGAGAAGTCTCTTCAAAGACACATTTCTTGAATTTGGCATACAGACGATTCTTCCTGAGCCTCTGCAATACCTGTCGAACATCTCTTAGATGTGAGGGCAGATCAGAAGAGAACACCAGGATATCGTTCAGGTACACTACCACACAAGAATATAGAAGATTTCGGAAGATGTCATTCGCCAGTTCCTGGAAGACTGCTGGTGCATTGCAGAGTCCGAAGGGCATCACGCGGTACTCGTAGTGGCCATCCCAAGTGTTGAATGCCGTCTTCCACACGTCACCCTGCGGACCAGATTGTATGCGCCACAGAGATCGAGCTTAGTAAAGACCTTGGTGCCCTTGAGGCGATCAAACAACTTGGAGATGAGAGGCAGAGGATACTTGTTTTTGATAGTAATCTGATTTAGACCCCTATAGTCGATACAAGGGCGAAGAGAGCCATCCTTCTTCTTGACAAAGAAAAATCCTGCTCCAGCCGGAGAATTGGATTTCTGGATAAACCCCCTAGCAAGATTCTCCTCGATGTTTTCGGACATGGCACGAGTCTTGGCCAACGACAGGGGGTAAACTCGACCTCAGGGTGGAGAAGCACCAAGAATGAGGTCGATAGGACAGTTATACGGCCTATGAGGTGGTAGTGTCTCAGCCTCCTTCTTGTCAAAGACGTCGGCGTATGACCAGTAGGGTGCTGGCAAGCCGGGCAAATTTACTGGAGTGGGCGGAGGTCGAACCGGACGGACAGGAACCAAGCAGGTCTTGTGACACACCTGGCCCCAGCACCTCTCCCGAACTCCAATTCAAAACTGGCTCGTATGTCTGAAGCCAGGGCAGTCCAAGCAGTGAAGAGTGAGTGAGGCCGGACAGCACGTAGAAGGAGATTTTCTCCGAGTGTAGTATTCCTATCTGAAGAACTACAGGCTCGGTGATGAACAAGATGGACTCTGAAAGGGGCCTCCCGTCCACGGAGGAAACCGCTAGTGGATCCAAAATAGAATAGGGATCTGATACTGCTCCACAATGGCCTGTTGGATAAGATTTCCAGTGGCACCGGAATCCAGATAGGCAGTCTCGAAAAAATGAATCTTACCATAGGTTATTGATACAGACAGAGTCAGGGATGGAGAGAAAGAATTTTTGCCCAGGACGACCTCCCCAAGCGATCCTAGGCTCTGGAGTTTCCTGGTCTCTCTGGACAAGAGCGGATTAGATGCTCCGAGTTTCCACAGTAAAAACATCTTCCCTCAGCGCGGCGGACCTCCTGGCAGGACTTGACCATCTTTACCTGGTCTACCTGCATAGCTTCTGAGGTAGATGCCGAGGCAGAGGCTTGTTGAGAGACTGAAGTTTGGAAGGTTGGTGCAAGGCGCAGAGATTTTTTCTCACGGATCACCTCCTTAGAACGCTCCTGGAACCTGATGTCAATCCGTGTAGCCAAAGACACCAGGTCATCCAGAGAGGTGGATATGTCTCGACCAGCTAATTCATCCTTGATCCGCCCAGCAAGGCCCTCCCAAAAGGTAGACACCAGAGCCTCGTTGTTCCAGGCCAGTTCAGACGCGAGGGTACGGAAACGCACAGCATACTGGACCACTGTGAGGTTACCTTGGCATAGACGAAGAAGAGAGGAGGCAGTCGTGAATGTGCGGCCGAGCTCATCGAAAACCCTCCGGAAGGCTGCAAGAAAAGCCTGGAGGTTAGACACCAGAGGATCCCCTCTCTCCCATAGGGGGTTGAGCCATGCCAACGCTTCTCCAGTGAGATGAGGCATGATGAATGCCACTTTAGCCCGGTCTGAAGCAAACTGATGAGCCAGGAGCTCAAAGTGCAGCGTGCACTGGTTGATGAAACCCCGACATAGCAAGGGATCACTGCCAAAGCATGGTGGAGCAGAAAGTTGGGGTCCTAAGTTGGGTGCCACACCGCCACTGGGTGGAGGGACCGCCGGAGCGGATGCCGCTTGGCTAGAGGCGGATACAGCCGGGGTGGACAGAGCATCCAAGCGGGAGTTAACAGTCCGCAGATAGGACAGGATTGTATCCTGTTGAGATCTCTGGCAGGAGACCTCCTGGTACAGGTCTGAAAGCGAAGGAGCCTGGGAGCCACCGGATTCCATGGCCTGTGCAAACTGTTACGGGTCCGGATGGTGGAACCACTGTGCCGTGGTACAATGAGGCTACCAACCTTTGCTACACGGCGGCGTAGTCGACTCTGTGAACCAAGGAGCAGGGCAGGGGGTCCAGGTGCCACTCTGGGACCGACCTTCTGTGAGAGCAGGTGACTCCCACGGGACTGACAGCCGAAGCAGACAGACACAGCAGATGGGCTGGCAGATGAGCATGACTGGTAGGCACTCAGGCAGCACAGTTAGACAGGCAGGCTCGGCTGGCAGGCTAACAGGCGGGCACGGCAAAAAAACAGGCTGGCGGGCACGACTGATAGACGGGCTGGTGGGCAGCACTGAGGACCTGAGGGCTGGAGAGAGTGTTTAGCACACAAAACAACAACTTTGCACAGGCACCTCCCCATTTTGGAGGAGGTGCCTTAAATAACGGAAGTCCTCCAGCCATTGGCCGGGGACATCTTAGGACGGCGCGCTCGGCCCCTTTAAGAAGCAGGGAGCGGCGCGCGCACCCTGGGCAGATGCGGCGAGGGACCCGGAGGGGGGGGCGGAGGACACCGGACCGGAGCCGGGGAGGGGGGCAGGAGGCAGAGACGCCGACGCTACAATAGCCCTTCTAACCCCCAGCTTGTTATAGCTCCCCTAACCCCCAGTCTATAGTTATTGCCCCCCCTACCCATCAGTCTACAGTAAAGGCCCCTGCTAACCCACAGCCTACAGTTATAGCCCACCTAACTCCCAGCCTAATAATAATCTTTTTTATTTATATAGCACCAACATATTCCTCAGTGCTTTACAATTCAGACAATTTACAGACATTATTGGCACTGTCCCCATTGGGGCTCACAATCTACATTCCCTATCAGTAGGTCTTTGCAGTGTCGGAGGAAACCGAAGGACCCAGAGGAAACCCACGCAAACACAGGAAGAACACACAAGCTCCTTGCAGATGTTGTCCTTGGTGGGATTTGAACCCAGGACCCCAGTGCTGCAATGCTGACCACTGAACCACCGTTCTGCCCGATAGCAGTGATAGCCCCCCTAAACCCCAGCCTACAGTGATCCCCCTTATTCCCCATTCTATAGTAATAGCCCCTCCTAACCTCCTGACTTTCAGCTCTCTGTCATCCTCTGGGCTCCGATGTCCGTCCGATGTCCACTCTGCTGTTACACCTGCAGCGTGGTGAGAGAACTTCATTACGCTGCAGGTACGTCAGTAGTGTTTGGACACCGCAACACCTCAAAGCAGTTAGTTGATTGGCAGTCTTCTGACCCCGGAAGTGCCGGTGCTAGTACCTCCAAGGTCAATCAGCTCCCTGTGTCCGCGGTTTATTTGTATTCGCGTCTTAAAGACTCGAATACAAATGAATGGAGTTGCGCACTCCCGTCGGGGATTTGTGTGAATCCTATTTTAGGTGGATTCAGGTAGAAGCGCAGTGTGAACAGGGCTTAATATACTAATAGTGCAATCTACTATACTATTCCAAACTATCCCAGTACACCAGACAGACACAGACACCAACCAGAAGACACTTGTTTTTATAAATATGTTGCATATCGACTCTTTCAGCATTTTTGCAGTGTTTTTTCCCCTATTCAAATGTATGGGAAACAAAACTGCAAGTGAAATGGCTGCAAAAACGATGAATTACACTGTTGTTTTGGATGCAGAACAGTCCTCAGCAAAAACAGAGCATGTGAACAGACCCTACAGGGGTTTTCTGAGAATGTAAAAATAATTAGCATGAAATGATAAATCCCCTCCAGCACAGATGCTCCGGTGGCCTCTGCCAGTCTTAGCACTTGGCTGCAGTGATCTTGTGGCTGTACCTTCTGGTGTGGCTGCAAAGTGAATAATGACCATCAGGGACACCGGAGCATCGGCACTGAAGCCAGAGGGGATTTAGCAGGGGAGTTTGGGGACATATTGAGCTGGATGTACAAAAAGACGGCCATTCTGCTAATGTTTTCTATGCTTTGACTGGATGGCCCTCTTCACATGACCGTGTTTCCGCTATGTGTGGCATCCGTACATGTGACATTTTTTTCATGGATGCAACATGTACCCGTTTTAACCTGTGGTGCTGCACACATGTCCTTGTTTTCCCGGCAGCATGGATGACAAGGGCCAATACAAGTCTATGGGTCTGTGTAAACATGCTATCTGTGTGCCGTCTGTGTTTAACATTGAAAGTATATGAGAAGCTTTGTAATTTCATTTCCAAAATCCATACCGGAAAAACACGGACTGCACACTGACTGAAAACACTGGTGACACCGGTACTGGTGTAAAACGTACGTGTTTTTTACGGACGTGTGAAGGGGGCCTAAGGGTGCAGACAAAGAGCCCTATTTCTCGTCGAAAATTTCTTGGGCCCCACTTTGAATTTTGCCCAGGGCCCCAATTTGTTTAAAACCGGCCCTTCGTACCCATATAAGTCCTTTTTGTGGTGCCATATTGGGGTACATATAATTTAATAACCAACTTTTATTAACTCTTTATGGGAAGGACTAAAAAAAACACATAAATTCTGCCATGTTTTTTACATTTTAAATTTTACACCTCTCACCGTGTGTAACGGGTCCGGGAGGCGGAACCTCTGAGCTACTATACAAGGGGGCGGCCCTTGTAAGGGAGCGGGTGGCAGTCTCTGGGTGAACGGACAGGGAGTTACGGCAAGTGATCAGGGCAGTCTCTGGGTAAGGGGTAGGTACGACCTGTGATGGCAGAGCCTCCGGGTAGGCTAGCAGGCAGATGGTAGATGTGTGCTCCCAGGTGAGCAAGCGAGAGTCTCTGGAATAGCAGGTGGTCACGGCACGTGACGGCGGAACCTCCGGGCTGGCAGGCAGGTAGGTTACGGAGATGCGCTCCCAGGTGAGCGGGCAAGAGTCTCTGAGATAGCTGGTGGTCACAGCACGTGACAACGGAGCCTCCGGGCTGGCAAGCAGGCAGATAACGGAGAAGCGCTCCCAGGTGAGCGGGCAAGCTGGTCCATAGACAGACTGACCGGAGTAGTAAGGCAGACCGTCGGACCTCAGGCAAGCAGGCAGGTAGCTGATATGCGCTCCCAGGTGAGCGGGCAGGCTGGTCCTTTAGACAGACTGACAGGAGTAGTAAGGCAGACCGTCGGACCTCAGACTGGCAGACAGGTAACAAGTATTCAGGCAGGAATCAGGCAGGTAACTAGCAGGAAACTGGCAGGTAACTGGCAGGTAACTGGCAACGGGACCTGAGGGCTGAAGCACAGGTGAGACACAGGTGCAAACAACATTGCTCGGGCACCTCCATTTTGGAGGAGGTGCCTTATATATGATGAAGTCCTCCGGCCATTGGCCGGGGACTCCTTAGGACGGCGCGCGCGGCCCCTTTAAGAGGAGGGGAGCGCGCGCGCGCACGCCCTAAGCACAGGGGCCGGGAAGGAGCGCGCGCTGAGAGCAGAGCGGGAGGAGGACGCCGGGAAGGAGCGCGCGCTGACAGCAGAGCGGGGAGAGGACGCCGGGCACGGAGCAGAGCGGTGAGGGGAGCAGCGTCCCTGCCTAGCAGAGGGCAGGGACGCCAGCGCTACAGTACCCCCCCCTTTAGGCCCCCCCTTTTTTAGGCCAGACAGAAATTTAGCTAGGATGAGAGGGGCATGGATGTTCTCCCGGGGCTTCCACGTTCTCTCCTCAGGACCAAACCCCTTCCAATCTACCAGAAAAAAGGTCTTTCCTCTTACCCTTTTGGTGGCAAGAATGTTCTCTACCTCAAACTCGTCCTCAGCAGAAACCGGAGCAGGAGGCGTACCTGTAGACTTGGAAAAAGAGTTAAGCACTACAGGTTTGAGGAGAGACACATGGAAGGAGTTAGGGATCCGTAAGTTGGCCGGGAGTTTCAATTTATAGGCCACCGGGTTGATCTGACTGATGACCTCCAGTGGGCCGATGAACCGAGGCCCTAACTTATAGGAAGGGATCTTGAGCCGGACATATTTGGACGAGAGCCAGACTTTATCCCCAGGGCGGAATTGAGGAGGGTCCAGACGTTTTTTGTCAGCGTGTCTTTTCATACGCTCGGATGACAGAAGGAGTGCGGACCGGGTACTCTCCCATATGGAGGAAAATTTGTTAACAAGAGATTCCGCAGCCGGATTGTCCGCCGAGGTGGAGACGGGAAACGGGATCCGAGGATGCTGACCGTAGACTACAAAAAACGGGGATTTGGAGGAAGACTCGCTCTCGTGATTGTTGTACGAGAATTCGGCCCATGGCAGGAGATCCACCCAGTCAGAATGGTGGGCATTAACGAAGTGCCGAAGGTAACTGGTCAGGTTCTGATTGATCCGCTCCACTTGACCATTAGACTGTGGGTGGTAAGCGGAGGAGAAGTCCAGGGTGACGTCCAGCAATTTACAAGTGGCTCTCCAGAAACGGGAAGTGAACTGTACCCCACGATCCGACACGATGTGACGGGGCAGGCCATGAAGACGGAAGATGTGGCGGATAAAGTCTTTAGCCAGCTCGGGTGCAGACGGAAGACCTGGCAGTGGAATGAAGTGAGCCATCTTGGAGAAGCGGTCAGCGACCACCCAAATGACCGTACAACCGGCAGAGACGGGTAGATCAGTAATGAAGTCCATCGCTATATGCTGCCAGGGGGCAGCAGGTACTGGCAGAGGTAGGAGGCGGCCGGCCGGCAGGTGTCTCGGAACTTTGTTGCGGGCGCAGGACACACAGGCAGAAACAAAGTCTATTACATCCTTGTGCAGGTTAGGCCACCAGTAGTGCCGGGTAATAAGCTGGAGGGTCTTTTTCTGACCGGCGTGGCCAGCTAGTTTAGACGAATGACCCCAGTGTAGGATCTTCTCCCGATCAGGTACTGGTACGAACGTCTTACCAGGAGGAAGACGATTTAGACTCACGGGAGCCACCTGCATTACTCTGGCGGGATCGATGATATGTTTCGGATCCTCCTCGAGATCAGACACCAGAAAGGACCGAGACAAGGCGTCCGCCTTGACGTTTTTGTCAGCCGGGCGAAAATGAAGGACAAAATCAAAACGAGCAAAAAACAAGGACCACCGGGCTTGGCGCGGGTTAAGTCTCTGGGCATGCTGGAGGTAAGCCAAGTTCTTGTGGTCAGTGTAAATTATTACCGGGTGAAGAGCCCCCTCGAGCAGGTAACGCCACTCCTCCAATGCCAGTTTGATGGCCAATAACTCTCGGTCTCCTATGGAATAGTTGCGCTCAGAGGAGGAGAAGAGTTTAGAGAAGAAGCCACAAGTTACCATCCTCCCGGAAGATGATTTTTGAGTAAGTACCGCTCCGGCTCCAGAGGAGGAGGCGTCAACTTCCAGGAAGAACTGTTTGTTGCCATCTGGGCGATGCAGCACCGGGGCGGAAGAGAAGGCCTGTTTAAGGGAAAGAAAGGCCTCCTCTGCTTCGGGTGGCCACTCTTTGGGATTAGTACCTTTACGGGTGAGCGCAGAAATTGGGGCCGTCCGGGAAGAGAAGTGTGGTATGAAGAGGCGGTAGTAGTTGGCGAAGCCCAGGAATCGCTGAATGGCCTTCAACCCCTCCGGTCGGGGCCATTTCTCGATGGCAGACAGTTTCTCAGGATCCATTTGTAGGCCGGTCTGAGAGATAATGTAGCCCAGAAACGGAAGCGAGGTCTGCTCAAAGAGGCACTTCTCAAATTTAGCGTAGAGATGGTTCTGCCTTAGCCTGAGCAGGACCTGACGAACGTCTCTCCGGTGAGTCTGGAGATCCGGAGAGAAGACCAAGATGTCGTCCAGGTACACCACTACGCAGGAGTAGAGAAGGTCCCGGAAGATGTCATTGACCAACTCTTGAAAGACGGCAGGAGCGTTACAGAGACCAAAGGGCATTACCAGGTATTCATAGTGGCCGTCCCGGGTGTTGAATGCCGTCTTCCATTCATCCCCCTGACGAATACGAACCAGGTTGTACGCCCCACGAAGGTCCAGTTTGGTGAAGATCCTAGCCCCCCTCAGGCGATCAAATAATTCTGGAATGAGCGGAAGGGGGTACTTATTCTTCACCGTGATCAGGTTTAGGCCTCTATAGTCTATACAGGGACGGAGAGAGCCGTCCTTCTTTTTGACGAAAAAGAAGCCTGCTCCCGCCGGGGAGGTAGATTTCCGGATGAATCCTCTGGCCAGATTCTCCTCAATATATTCGGACATTGACCGGGTCTCAGCAGCGGATAAAGGATAGATACGCCCACGGGGAGGAGTAGTACCGGGTAGCAGATCGATGGGACAGTCGTATGGTCTATGTGGTGGTAATGTCTCTGCCTCCTTTTTATTAAAGACATCTGCATAAGACCAATAAGGAATCGGAAGTCCAGGTAGATTAGCTGGGGTAGGAGAGGGACGGACGGGATGGACGGGAACCAGGCAGGTTTTATGACAGTCTTGTCCCCAGCGAAGGACCTCTCCGGTTTGCCAGTCTAGCACGGGTGCATGTCTCTGGAGCCAGGGCAGACCTAGCAAGAGGGCGTGAGAGAGTCCAGGCAGAACATGAAAGGAGATACTTTCAGAATGCAGCATTCCCACCTGCAGGGTAATGGATTCGGTGATGAGTTGAATGGGGCGAGGTAAGAGGCCCCCATCCACGGCAGCGACAGACAAGGGTACAGCCAGAGGTTTGGTAGGGATGCGGTATTTCTCAACCAGGGACTGTGAAATAAGGTTCCCGGCTGCTCCAGAGTCAAGTTGGGCTAGTTCGAAATAACGGTTCTCCCCGTAGATGATCGAAACTGACAACAGCAGGGATGGAGAGGATTTATTCTTGTCTAGGTGGACCTCTCTGAGCGAACCTAGACACAGGCGTTTCCCGACCTCTCCGGGCAGGCACGGATCCGGTGCTCCCTACTGCCACAGTAGAAGCAGCTCCCCTCGGCACGGCGTGAGTCCTGACGGGTTTTGACCATCTTGGTCTGGTCGACCTGCATAGGCTCAGGAGAGTGTACCTGGGGAGAGATGGAGGGAATGACGGGTTTCTGGAAAGTAGGAGCTAAACGTGGAATCCTTCTCTCACGGGTGACCTCTTTGGCACGCTCCTGGAACCGTAGGTCAATCCGGGTGGCAAGGGTTATTAGATCATCGAGAGAGGTAGGAATGTCCCGACCAGCAAGTTCATCTTTAATACGACTGGACAGACCCTCCCAGAAGACGGATACCAGAGCGTCGTTATCCCAGGCCAGCTCCGAGGCAAGGGTGCGGAACCGTATGGCATATTGGCCCACGGTGAGACCCTCCTGACGGAGGCGTAGCAGAGAGGATGCGGATGAGGTCTTCCGTCCGGGTTCGTCGAAGACTTTCCGGAAAGCCGAGAGAAAAGCAGGCAAGTTGGACACCAGGGGGTCTCCTCTCTCCCATAGAGGATTTAGCCAGGCCAGGGCCTCCCCGGTGAGATGGGACATGATAAAGGCAATTTTGGCCCGGTCGGAATTAAACTGATGGGACAAAAGTTCAAAGTGCAGGGTGCACTGATTTATGAAGCCCCGAGCCTGGACGGGGTCGCCTCCAAAGCGAGGAGGTGCAGAAAGCCGGGGTCCGGGGTAGGATACCATAGTATTAGTGGGCAGCGGAGCTGCCGGATTGCAAGATATGGCACTGGCGGAAGTTGTTGGTGGATCAGACAGAGTGTTCAGGCGAGTATTAACATTCCGCAGGTGACCCAGGATGGCCTCCTGTTGGGACCTCTGACGGGACAGTTCAAGACAGAGGTCCGAGAGCGAGGGAGCTTGGGTGCCACCGGGTTCCATGGCCCGAGCAAACTGTAACGGGTCCGGGAGGCGGAACCTCTGAGCTACTATACAAGGGGGCGGCCCTTGTAAGGGAGCGGGTGGCAGTCTCTGGGTGAACGGACAGGGAGTTACGGCAAGTGATCAGGGCAGTCTCTGGGTAAGGGGTAGGTACGACCTGTGATGGCAGAGCCTCCGGGTAGGCTAGCAGGCAGATGGTAGATGTGTGCTCCCAGGTGAGCAAGCGAGAGTCTCTGGAATAGCAGGTGGTCACGGCACGTGACGGCGGAACCTCCGGGCTGGCAGGCAGGTAGGTAACGGAGATGCGCTCCCAGGTGAGCGGGCAAGAGTCTCTGAGATAGCTGGTGGTCACAGCACGTGACAACGGAGCCTCCGGGCTGGCAAGCAGGCAGATAACGGAGAAGCGCTCCCAGGTGAGCGGGCAAGCTGGTCCATAGACAGACTGACCGGAGTAGTAAGGCAGACCGTCGGACCTCAGGCAAGCAGGCAGGTAGCTGATATGCGCTCCCAGGTGAGCGGGCAGGCTGGTCCTTTAGACAGACTGACAGGAGTAGTAAGGCAGACCGTCGGACCTCAGACTGGCAGACAGGTAACAAGTATTCAGGCAGGAATCAGGCAGGTAACTAGCAGGAAACTGGCAGGAAACTGGCAGGTAACTGGCAGGTAACTGGCAACGGGACCTGAGGGCTGAAGCACAGGTGAGACACAGGTGCAAACAACATTGCTCGGGCACCTCCATTTTGGAGGAGGTGCCTTATATATGATGAAGTCCTCCGGCCATTGGCCGGGGACTCCTTAGGACGGCGCGCGCGGCCCCTTTAAGAGGAGGGGAGCGCGCGCGCGCGCGCCCTAAGCACAGGGGCCGGGAAGGAGCGCGCGCTGAGAGCAGAGCGGGAGGAGGACGCCGGGAAGGAGCGCGCGCTGACAGCAGAGCGGGGAGAGGACGCCGGGCATGGAGCAGAGCGGTGAGGGGAGCAGCGTCCCTGCCTAGCAGAGGGCAGGGACGCCAGCGCTACACCGTGCTGCATAAATGCAATCTTATCTTCATTCTGTGGCTCCATATGATTGTTCATACCAAATTTTTACGCTTCATTTATGTTTTATTACTTTTGCACAATAAATACATTACTTGAAAAACATCATTTGTTTGTGTCGCTATACTCTGAAAGCCTTAAATGTAACAATTTTTCCATAAACAAAGCTATATGAGGGACTTGCTTCTTTCATGGCAATATGTACTTTACATTGCGATTTACACTTTTTAGAACTTGGAATGAAAACTCATCAGTTCTGGATTTTAGATATATATCATTCAGAATAATTGATATCTAATCTTTATTCTGCAGATCAAAATAATTATGATAACTGTAACGGGTCTGGGAGGCGGAACCTCTGAGCTACTATACAAGGGGGCGGTCCTTGTAAGGGAGCGGGTGGCGACCAGGCAGGCAGTCACAGCAGGTGACCGGGACAGTCTCTGGAAGAACGGGCAGGAGATCACGACAAGTGACTGGGGCAGTCTCTGGGTGAACGGGCAGATGGTCACGGCAAGTGACCGGGACAGTCTCTGGAAGAACGGGCAGGAGATCACGGCAAGTGACCGGGACAGTCTCTGGAAGAACGGGCAGATGGTCACGGCAAGTGACCGGGGCAGTCTCTGGGTAAAGGGTTGGTACGACCTGTGGCGGCTGATGGTAGACGTGAGCTCCCAGGTGAGCAGGCGAGAGTCTCTGGATAAACGGGTGGTCACAGCATGTGACGGCGGAGCCTCCAGGAAGACCAACAGACAGGCGGCAGAAGAGCGCTCCCAGATGAGCGGGCGAGAGTCTCTGGATAAGCGGGTGGTCACAGCACGTGACAGCAGAGCCTCCAGGTAGGCTAACGGACAGGCAGCAGATGAGCGCTCCCAGGTGAGCGGACAGGAGTCACTGGACAGGCAGGTGGTCACAGCACGTGACGGCGGAGCCTCCAGGTAGGCTAGCAGACAGGTAGCAGATGTGCGCTCCCAGGTGAGCGGGCAAGCTGGTCCATAGACAGACTGACAGGAGTTGGAAGGCAGACCGTCGGACCTCAGGCAAGCAGGCAGGTAGCTGAAGTGCGCTCCCAGGTGAGCGGGCAAGCTGGTCCTTAGACAGACTGACAGGAGTTGTAAGGCAGACCGTCGGACCTCAGGCTAGCAGGCAGGTAGCGGAATATCAGGCAGGAATAAGACAGCAAGCTGGCAGGAATCTGGCAGGTATCTGGCAGGTAACTGGCAACGGGACCTGAGGGCTGAAGCAGAGTAGTGAACAGTGCAACAACATTGCTCGGGCACCTCCATTTTGGAGGAGGTGCCTTATATATGGTGAAGTCCTCCGGCCATTGGCCGGGGACTCCTTAGGACGGCGCGCGCGGCCCCTTTAAGAGGGAGAGCGCGCGCGCGCGCCCTAAGCACAGTGGCCGGGAAGGAGCGCGCGCTGCCAGCAGAGCGGGAGGAGGACGCCGGGCACGGAGCAGGGAGGTGAGGGGAACAGCGTCCCTGCCTAGCAGAGGGCAGGGACGCCGGCGCTACAATAACAAATTTGTTGTTCTTATATTTTTAACTTCTTTTGCACAGGAAAACTCATTTTGGGGGAAAAAAAATATATAAAGTATATATATTTATTAGTAGGCCTCCATCTGCTTTGGCAACCCATTGGTACCCATTGTTGACCCCGGACTGTCTTAACACTATTTGCTTTACAATTCTGCCTTTAACTCCGTTCTCCTGACATTATCCCTCACTTCTGACTTTGTCCTTTTACCTGCCCTCTGTGGTTTTGACCCAGTTTATCAACCCTTCATTGCTACCTCACTCCACCAGTCAGCAGCTACTCCATGGTCATAAAGCAGAGGATCTTGTTGTAAGTCCAGATCTTTGTACAGGTTCTTAAGCTAAGAGGCTTGAGCAATGTCTGCCTGTGGAAGCCCTATTAAGAACTGCCAGGCTTTCATATACAGTTACCATAAAAGATAGGTGAGACACAAACTGTAAATTTTTTAGAATCATCAATAGCTTTATTCAAACCCTTCTGTTACATTTATTGTATTTAAAATAAAGTATTTATAGCAATCATTAAAAATAATTGAATCGTATGCATGTATCATTCTTTAAGCTGAAGATATCTCCTTGAAAATGGCTAGTGTGCTAAAAAAAAAAAAGAACAGTTTAGTGCAAATATACAGTGGCTGCATCAGATATGAGAATAGGCATAGGTTTTTTTTTTCCAATATTCTCAAGACTCTAGTTTATTGTCCGTCCTTTTTTAGGCCTCATTCAGACATTGGTGATTATTCTCATACACAGAAAAAAACGATCGATTTTCAGTATTATGCACTATATTTTGATAAATGTGAGTTTTACCATCAGTTTTTGATTAATAATTCTTGAATGCACAAAAAAAAAAAAAAATTGCAAAACTTCTTCCACCCATTACAATGTTAAAAGCAGACAGCATCCATTGACTTGTTTGACTGATATTTTTATGCAACTTCATAAAAAACATTGTAAGAACACTTCTGTCAATCACGGACATCTGAATGAGGCTTTAGTCTGTACTGGTAAAGAAAAAGTCCAGGTAACGCACCAACAGGGTGCACAGATCACATGGTCTGTGTGAAGCAATAAAAAAACAAAACAAAGAGATTCAAGCTCCAACGATCCGGTGAAGAAAAAATTGTTTTTCATTGAATAATCCACGAACAACAAGGAAGTACAGGCAGAACAAGAATGCAACACATTTCAGATCAACTATGTTCCTTCTTCATAGGAAATTGAATTAATTTGCGTGTACTTGTGTCTTTCTTGTTGTCCGTGGATTATTCAGTAAAAGTCGATTTTTACTACAGTGGATCGTGGGAGCTGGAATCTCTTTGTCTTATTTTTTTAGTTTGTACTAGAATCAAAGGATGTGTCATTATTTTAAATCACTTGTCAAGCACTTATCCCTTTTCAAGTGCACAGGAAACAAAAGCTAGATCCCTGGAGTTTCAGAACTATTCTTTCTCCTTAAAGTTCCTTAATCCAATAATCCACATCTAAGTCAAGCTGTCCTTTTTCCTTAACAGTCCATTTCTCCTTTTTCTTTTTAAAGTAGATTGGTCTTGTACTATGAAGAAAATTAATAAAGTGCCCCTAAATACATCCAACTGTTTAAGAAATGATCATTTAGATTGGAGGAGTTGACAATATATTAGTAATTAAACCTCATTTGCAGCCACATTCATCAACTACCATATCCTCATAATGTCTAAGTACAACATTGTCATTATTGTCATAATAAAGCATGGAGATGGGTGAGAGCTTAATTGGAGCGCAGCAGGGCAAGGGTGTAACTTCTGGCTCTATAGAATGCACCAGAGTCTGCAACACCGCATGGTTGGTGCCCTTCAGCATCTCAGTCAGTGGATAAGGGCACTCTCCATGGCAGTAGTTGGCCATGTAACCACGAGGGGCAATAACCCAGTTCTGCCATCCTACATCCTTGAAGTCAATGTACAGTCTCCTCTTTTTGCAAATATTGCTGGGAGTTGGCAATAACGGTTCCTCACTTCTTTTGGTACGTGGTCTTTTGCAACTGGTGGGATCAAGTGACACTGTAAGCAAAGATGCATGGATGAAAGAATAGATTTGATCACAAGAGGAAGAAACATGATTCTCCATGCTAGTATTACCATTAGCAAATATTTCCAAAATGAGTCCCATGTTGTTGTTTTTGTTGGTCCAATCTTGTGTCACCTTTGTGAGATTGAAAGAAAGAGACTTATGATGAAGGCGAAATGACTGAGCAAATAGCAGTTTTCTATTGGTGTTGTGGTCTCTCATGCTCTTTAAGGCCATGTGCAAGGGACGGTAAAGTTGAAGCTGAAATTCCTGGCCTTGATATGTGTTGTGCTTGAACTTGATTTCTAGTTGGCTGAGTGTCACTTGTTCTTTTGCTTCTACCACAGAAAGGTCAAAGAAAAGATGTTTTTTGAAGCATAACGATCCATGAGACATATTGCTAGAGATCAAAGGCCCTGTGAAAGAAAAAATAAGACATTAGACATTGCTGGTTTTGTTAGTATTCTATTTAGCCAAATGATAGCTCATTTACTTTATAATATAGACTGTTATCTTTATGGACTCAATAAAACATACGTGTCAAACTCTGGCCCGTGGGCCAAATCTGGCCCGCAGGGTGATTATATTTGGCCCACAACACCAGAACCACCACCCCTATTGTGGGGCCATTATTCTGCATGAAGGACTTTGTAGGGTCCATTATACTGTATGGAGGACTATGTGGGGCCCATTGTACAGTATGGAAAGCTATGTGGGGCCATTATACTGTTTGGAGGACTATATGGGGCACATTATTCTGTATGGAGGACTGTGTGGGGTCCATTATACTGTATGGAGGACTATGTGGGGCCATTATACTGTATGGAGGACTATGTGGGGCCCATTATACTGTATGGAGGACTGTGCGGGGTCCATTATACTGTATGGAGGACTATGTGGGGCCATTATACTGTATGGAGGGCTATGTTGGGGCCATTATTCTGTATGGGGGACTGTGTGGGGTCCATTATACTGTATGGAGGACTATGTGGGGCCACTATACTGTATGGAGGACTATGTGGGGCCCATTATTCTGTATGGAGGACTATGTGGGGCCATTATACTGTATGGTGGACTATGTGGGGTCATTATTCTGTATGGATGACTATGTGGGGCCCATTATTCTGTATGGAGGACTATGTGGGGCCCATTATTCTGTATGGAGGACTATGTGGGGCCATTATTCTGTATGAAGGACTTTGTGGGGCCCATTATTTTGTGTGGAGGACTATGTGGGGCCATTATACTGTATGAAGTACTATGTGGGGCCCATTATACTGTATACTGGTTGGCCCGCGACTTTGTCCAAGATATTCATTTTGGACATTTGTGTGTTTTGAGTTTGACAGTCCTGCAATAAAACAAACATTACACGTGGCATTAGGGAGTCCCTAAGTCTATATAAATACAAAATGGGTGTGGAAAATATTTATGCCTATTTCAGTTAATAGTCCTATTAATTGAATGATATTCCAAAGGGTACAAAACTATCCTTTTCTTTGCTAGCAGCACTGCTACTTGGATATTATTATTATGCATTGCTTATATGGTGCTATCATATTCTGCAGCGCTTTACATACATTATCATCACTGTCCATATTGGGGTCACAATCTAAATTCCCTCTCAGTATGTCTTTAGAGTGTGGGAGCAAACCAGAATACCCAGAGGAAACCCACCCAAACTCCTTGCTGATCTTGCAGATCTCCAGGGGTGGGATATAAACCCAGGACCCCAGAGATACAAAGCAACAGTGCTAACCACTCAGCCACCGTGCGGCCCTAAAATTAATAAATGATAAATGAAGCCAAGCAGCCCTGAAACAAACTATATCCAACAGTCTCTAAGGGTAGGCTCATAATAGATAATGAGCTTCATTGCTGCAGCCATATACAGTAGTTCATTTATCTACTGTGTAGTATTCTAAAAACAGGGTTATACTGTAAGTATCCAAGGAATTGTATATTTAGTGTAAATGATAAAAAAAAAAAACGCCGCTCTTGTTAGTTTTGTTTCTTGCATGAAAATCACAACACTAAACAATAAGAACAAAATTTACTGGAAGATCAAAATAGATAAATTCATCTGATATTGGGATAAAGAACAGTTAATTATGGATACAAGATAACTGGACAGCATAGCATGCTAATACCTAATATGCACAACATTTATCACAGTATCTCATGCTGCTTGATACATTTGGCTCATTAGTAGATCCAAGACAAATGGTCTGTAAGATATCCTATTTATCCTATTAAAAAAGTGAAAACATACTTGATGTCAGCAGTACATACTGGGGCTCCCGATAATCACCTATTGTATAGCTATTAATCTGCTACAATACAAGAGCCTTGATATAATATTATGCTGCTCCAATGCTGTCAAAGGTATAAACATTTAAAAAGGATAGGAATTTCTTTTATCTAGTCAATGGACAATGGGTAAATATTTATGCAGTTAAAAAAATCTTACTGATCGCTTTATGCCTGATTTATCAGTTCTTTTCATTTTCTTCATTCTGCTGTACCATGTTGTGACCTTCACTCTGACTACCTAAATCATATATTGCCTTCAATATCATGGAATCATAGAATGGTAGAGTTGGAAGGGACCTCCAGGATCATCGTGTCCAACCCGCTGCTCAATGCAGAATTCACTAAATCATCTCAGACTGATATCTGTCCAGCTTCTGTTTGAAGACGTCCATTGAAGGGGAACTCACCACCTCTTGTGGCAGCCTGTTCCACTCATTCATCAATCTCACTGTCAAAACGTTTTTTTTCTAATATCTAATCTGTATCTTCTCCCAATCAGTTTCATTCCATCGCATCTCGTGTTTCAATTTGCAAATGAGAATAAGGATGATCCACCTATACTGTGACATCCCTTCAGATATTTGTAGACAGTTATTAAGTCTCCTCTAAGCCTTCTTTTTTGTCAGCTAAAAAAGATGGATTGGAAGAAAAAGTATCTATGCATTCCTATGAGAACCAAATCTCCTTGGAGTGCATAGTGACTGGCTCCTAGTCCATTCTCAAGATATTGTATGACTTGGATAGTTAATGTGGATTGCATGCTCCAACCAAATGAACAAAACAGAGCTGATAAATTAGAAATAAAGAGATCAGTACAATTTACAACTACACAACTATTTACCTAATGTCTATTACAAATGGGACAAAAGAAAAAAATTGTTTAGCCTCCATTTACAATTAGAAGAAAAACTTTGGCTTTAAAAGTAGTATGCTCCTACAAATATCAATAATTACATCAATTAGAAGCTACTAGAGATCTGCATAACTTTAGAAAATACTCTTTTGGTCAGGTGCTCATTTACGGTGGGTGCATCCAAGTTTACAATAATTTACAGTAGTATATATCTTTTCCTACAAACATTATCTCATTTGAACTTTTTAGGCACTCATGGAATACAACCGGCTAGATGTTGATGGAAAAAAATGCATACATTTACTACTTCCATTAAAAGTGAGGTCCTAATATTGTGTAAATAGTTCAAGTATAATTATTTTCCATCGTTTCCACTCACCTTGATCTCTGTAGGATCTGAGAATATTTCCAGGTACTTGAAACCCCTCCATTCTGCATGGATTATTTTCATTTATGCCCTTCTCAAAAATTTTCCAAAGTGTGTTGGGAACAGGACCTGGAGCTACAGGTTTAGGTCGTCCATTCAATCCCAAGGCTTTGAGAAGCATCTTCTCTTGGAATGGCAGCTCAGAGCAGTCAACCAGCAAAAGATAGGATATCAGGCTAGAAATGGACAGCAGAAATGTCTCCATGGTGAGCTCTGTCAGTGGTCTACTGGTTTCCTGTGGACCAACATTCTTAAATACTCTCAAAAACAGCCATGTGTGAAATTTGTCAGCTTCTTGGAGCCAGTAGGAGGTGTTAACAAACCATCATCCTGTCTCCTTCTTTTAATGCAAATATTCACATTCCATGAGCCAATCTTAAACTGCTAAAATTTATTTAATCTATATTAAAAGTATACTTTCTATAGTCCCATTCAACAAATATTCATAATGACAAGTCCTGATAAGACATCAGTTTGGAAATTAATATATATATGCAAAATATCATATATAATTATAGTGTGCTATTTGAAATAATTGTAAATAGTTTATACTTCCATTATTAGGCTATTTAAGTAAACTAAGCAATGGTATGATGGCAAAGTGGAGACAGACAGAAACATTGCAAGAATTAACAGTCATATGGCCTCCATATCCATAGTGCTATAGGACTAATAATAACAGATACCAATTCTGTTAGAGCAGGTGATTTAAAAGCTAAGCTAAGGGTTCATATACAGGCGCAGATAATCGTTTAAACGATGACTGATGTGCTCGTAACTCAAAACTAGCAAACAACATCAGACAAGTGTTTATACAGGACGAGAATTGTGAATAAAATGGTTGAATTTTATTCACAATTCTCCTCCTTTTTGTTGGTCTTATTGTTAAATAAGTGAGCAATTTCCATTGCATAGGAAATCTTCTAAAGATTAACGTGAATACCATGATTTTGCAATATATAGTAAAAGTGATCAAACTATCGCAGATTCAGGGGACTAAAAAATAATGTAAAAAAAACAAATAAAAATGTTTTTAAAAGTACAAAAAAATATATATGTAAGTTCAAACCACCCCCCTTTCCCCTCTTTAAAAATAGAGAAAGGAAAAAAAGAAAAGCAACATATTTATTATTGATGCGATCGTAAAAAGTTTGATCTATTAAAATATGAAAGTAATTAACCCAATCGGTAAACTCCGTAAAAGAAAACTAAATGCCAGAATTGCGTTATTTTGGTAAGCTCACCTCCCTAAAAAATGATACGCAATCAGAACATTGTATGTACTTAAAACTGGTATCGATAAAAATGTCAACTCATCGCACTAAAAACAAGCCCCATTAACAGAAAAATAAAAATGTTACAGGTCTTGGAAAATGGTGACACAAAGCAAAAAAATATTTTTTTGCAATATTCTGAATATTTTCATTACTTAAATAGAAAAAAACGATACATGTTTGGAATTATCATAATAGGATGAATGTTGACAATTGTGTTTCCAGGTCTTCTTTACCGCACAGTGAATGCCGTAAAAACAAAACCCCAAAAACTATGGGGGGATTGAATTATTTTTTCCCCATTTCATTACACTTGGAATTTTTTTCTTGTGTTACAATATAACATTTTTTGGTCCAAGGGCTGCAATGCCATACTGAACCAATCCACAAAAAATTTAAAGGGGTACGTACATATATACATAACCAGAAATTTAAATATTTGAGGAGGATTTGGGGAGATTCCCTTCCATTTCTGCTGCAAAAAATAAATGTGAACATACACTAACTTTCACTGTATCTTTGGAGCAGAAATTGAGCAGAATCTCTCCAAATCCTCCTCATAATCTTAAAACTCTAAATTTTGAGGATTTTTAAGCTTTAACATAGCCATGAAGCACATTTTGGATTCCTACATTTGTACAATATCAGAAACACATCAGCACATGAATGCAGCACCAGAACCACTGTCAGTACATGAATAAATCAACAAGCTTAGCACAGCAATCAATTGCAATGTCATGTCAGCCCCGTGTACAATTGTATCACATGAACCTACAACTCCCAATATGTCTTTAACATTGTTAAGGAGATACTGGGAGTTGTTAACAGTCATCATCAGACAGTGGACTATACAGGAACCACAGGTGAATCCTCTCTGATTGGAATAGTTCCCATCCCTTTTTGTCTCCATGTAGCACAAACATCATGATGAGATTTCATGCCCAATGCTCTTCTCCATCTTCACCCCGACTTTTTGCACTTAAAAATAAAAGCACCATTATACTGCACCATAAATAAAAATATCTCCCATGCTGTGCCCCTGAATAAATAATTGCCACTCACTGTGCTTCCTGCACAAAAAAACCCTACACTGCTCTTCTCCAAAATATCCCCCCCCCACACTACCCCTCTGTAAAATGTGCCTCCCCTCTTTAACAATTGCCTCCCCCCCATTATGAGCCCTCACAGTAACATTAACCCTCTCAGTCCTCATCCACAATGATAAAACATTTCATCTTTGGCTCCCTGATAGAGCACTTACTGTTGCTGTCTCCGCTTCTCTGCGGCACTTCGGTGCTGAGGTATCAGCAGAAGTGTGATTAAGTTAGCAGCAAGCTGACCCCATCATACTGTTGTACGTCAGAGCCGGGGCTGACGGGCGCTCCTCTGACCCAATTCCAGTGCCACAGTGTTCAAATGTATTTGCGTCTAAAAGAGGCAAATACATTAGAATATAAGAAGAAGGCAGCGTTGTCTCCTGGACGGCTCCGCAGGCCGCACCACATCC
This sequence comes from Phyllobates terribilis, assembly GCF_046119375.1. NCBI lineage: Eukaryota > Metazoa > Chordata > Amphibia > Anura > Dendrobatidae > Phyllobates > Phyllobates terribilis. The sequence continues at coordinate 35,321,689 of NW_027362761.1, read as the reverse complement.
TTTGGAGGGCCATATGCGTATGTGGTGCAGGCCTGCATTAAATGGTAAAATAAATGGCGCCATGCAAAACTACAACTTGTCCTGTGAGAAAATAATCCCTAACACATCTATGTCAACAGAAAAATGAAAAAATTATGTCTCTTGAAATAAGATTAAAAAATAAAAAGGTGTAAGGAATCTTTGTCCTACATGCTGTATGGATGCTTTCTTTATAATCATGTCAGTAGTACAAGTGTACAATTCTTTTGTCTACATAGAGTTATTATAATATATTTTGGTTATAGGATTTTAGTGGAAGTTCTTTATTTATACCAGAATAAAATGGGCAAAATTTTATATAAACACCTCTAAATTAAGTTTATACAATCTGTTAGCAACCACAAGCAAATGCCTTTTTCTGTAACAAAAATCTAAGGTTAATTCATTACAATTCAGCACAGTCTGCCCTGAAAAACATAGTAGGATCTACAAATATATTCAGCTGATTTGACCAGTTTGTCCATTGCAATCAAATATGATAAAAGTACGAATGACAAACTACAATATTCCTGAATGTATACTAAGGGAGGCTTAGAATCTGGTGGTCTGGTTTGCTCATGTCTAATTATAATCTTTTACTTTTTAATGATTGCTGAAGTAGATACTGAATTTTCCTAATTATATGGTGATGGGATTATACGCTTTAGGGTGAATTTGATTAATAAAAAAGGTGGTAATTTTGTTGTTTCCTTAGACTAATGTAAATGAGTTCCCCAATTGTTTCTCTGCCAACCAGCTGTTAACATGTCACTTCCATTGATACTGACCCTGGGTACTGTAGAGTTGAGTTTCACACCAGATAAGAGGTTTTCTGAGAGGTGGCAAAATTGTGACCCCCTGCTGATACCTTCCCTGCTTTGTAACCCAAATGTGAAACTATCACTTCTCATTGTTTTGAGAAAACATAAACTATCTCTCTCTTTTTCTTTTAATGAGTTTGTTAGGTCTTTAATTTAAGCAAGATACTAACAAGTACAGATTATTGCTACAACTCAAAACATTTAAACATTCTCATTGTAAAGGAATAAAACAACCTAAAGGATAAAACATTTTACGTAAAATTGGTTGTTCAGGTATCATGATCATTGTTTTTGTTTATGTAATTTGTAAATGATTTGCCTCCGAGAATTGGCCCATGAGATTGCGATAGGTCCTATAATAAAATGTAACACACTCTTCAACATTCAAATTGCAACACCAAGAAGGAAAAGTCATGGATTTATGGAAGTCACAGGATGGATAGACGTGTTGATATGCAAAGATATGAAAATGCCCCAAAAAAATGAAAACAACAATTTGAAAACATCTCAATTTATTCAGTATTGAGTATGAGCACATAAATACACGCACTTACATGCCTTATCATGCCATCAGTGAGGCTATTAATGGTTATCCCAGGAAGGTTCTGCCACACTGAATGCACTTGGGAACAGAAATCTTCATGATTCGCTGCTTTAAACCCTTCACGACATGTGACGTTCCTACTAAACATGGTCAGGAAGCGGTTCCGGCCATTGAAATATAGGCATGTCATGGCTATCATACAACCACTGTGACTGAAGGCAAGGCATGAAGGTACTTGCTGTTTCTGACAGCAGGGCACCAGGACTCATTGCCACGAGGTGGGGTGTGCACCCCCACCTTGCAACGACGATTGTTGCGATATTGGCTGTTCAATTCTGAACAGCCAGTATCAGTGATTTTAATGTTTCGGCAAATAGAATTGCCTGAAAACATTAATGTCCAGCTATGATCGTTGCTGTAACAGCACCAATCACAGGCTAGTGCTAGGAAACAGCAGTGTCAGCAACCCCAACACTGATCAGTGATCAGACGATCAGTGAGCAGGACATCCATTTAGAAATAGTAGTTTCAGAATTTTAGTGGAAAATTCTTGTAGTACTTATACTACATGTTTTTTCTACTAATATATAGAATCTAAATTACCATCAGATAGTTGCGGGAGCTCAGTAATTTTTACTGACATCTGTTTACTAATTATACTTTCAGAATTTTTGTGGAAAATTATTGTAGTAATTATACGACAGTTTTTTCTACTGCATAGAATTATGATTAGTGTAATTTAGTTGCGGGCGCTCAGTAATAGTTTTTACGGTCATCTGTTTAGTACGTTTTTTTTTATTTTACCAAATTTTTATATTTTTCTTTTTCTTTTTATTTCTAGATTCTTTTCGTCTATTCTTTTTTTAGATTCTTCTATTCTTTCTATTCTTTTTTTCTTTCTTCTATTCTAAATGTAATAAATTAATAAAAAAAAGTTTACACCTAACACACACCTAAATATAATTTTGTACACACACACCACCCACATGAAAAATAAAATGTCCCACTCTTCCCAAACATGATATTCATCTTCATGGGCTTATGAGAGCGGTGATCACATGTTACCATATTTATCTGATATAAACAGCCCATCTGTAATCAGCTGGATGTGTGGCACCCCAGGGGTCTGGTTACCACAGTAATAGAAATATTACGTCTGAGAGCAGGTGGAAGGTTTCCTGGTCAGGAGCCCTTAAACATGCAACACTTCCTGTCCCAGGCCAGATAGGGGAGGAACCTGCCCTATATAAACTGGATCTGGGGCGGGGTTAGTTAGTCAGAGCCTGGAGTGAAGTTCCAGACACAGGGCAAGAGACAGCTAGGAGCTCTGGAGGAGCAGGAGCTGAGTGCCAGGGACTGGAAGCAGATATTACTCGTCCTGGCTGAAGAGACTACGACCAGACAACGGAGTCCGAGGCTGTGGGAACCTCTAAGTCCAGCAGCAGAAACCAGCCGGCAGGGGATTCCAGGTCCTCTGGCCATAGAAGCCCGGAGGCTCAGTCACAAGGAGGGGACCAGCACCGCCATCGAGGAGCGGAGGCTATCAGAAGGCCCCAAGTCACCAGCCATACGGGTGAGCACCTCACGGTATACTCAGGGACGTGGGCTACTTCCACTCGCTTACAGCAAGGTAGCCAGGAAGAGTGCAGATAGACGGGGAGGCCTACAACTCCACCTGGCCAGGGGAACTCCTGCTTGCTCGCAGACTGACCAGGCCCCTTATGCTAGCCAGTACTCCCGGGAGGGTCTGCCTTAATATCATCAGAAAAGACCCTGAACTGCACTGCAAAGACTCTGAGTCGTTCCTGCTTTCTCACCGCATACAGCACTACTAGTACTGGGACGGCCGCGCACCATCACTCCCATCATCCACATTCCCTGCCCTGAGGCCATACTCTTCCCGTGGGGAGTTATCCCATCTTTAGCTGCGTACACCAGCCTCAGCGGACTGCCTCGCAGCGGCGGTACACCCTGACCGCAATCCACGGGTGGCGTAGTCGGACATTAAACCACAAAAACCCTATAAAGACTGCCACTGGTTTGACCACCCTGAGCCACGGGACCAGGTCGCCGCCATGGAGACTACAACCCCCAGAGACCCGGCTCCGGGTATCCCACACACGTGCACACACGGCCCAGGGGGCGCGTCAAATGCGTTTTATAGACGACATCCTCTTTATTTGGCAGGGGAGGAAAACTGATTTGGACAAATTCCTGATACATCTAAATGCTAATAATTGGAATGTCAAGCTATCTTTCAAAATTACTAAAGAAAGAACTGATTTTCTTGATTTGCAGATTACAGTGGATCCATTAGGCGATATTCACAGCACTATCTATCGAAGAAAAACGAGTACAAATTCAGTACTTCATGCGAAATCGGCACATCCAGGACATACGATTAGAGCAATTTATCAGAGCCAGGAGGATCTGTGACTCCAATGAAGAGTTTGAGGTTCAAGCTAAAGACCTAACCTCAAGTTTTCTACACCGTGGATATAAATTCTCTGATGTCAATTGGGGCTATCAACAAGCAAAACAAATGGACCATAAATTGCTTCTTGTTAACAAACCACATAAGAAGGAAGATTTCCAGTTATGAATTGTTACAAACTATCATGCAAGATGGAGGGACATGACTCAGATTTTTAAACAATTTTGGCTGATACTAAAACAGGATTCTGAACTTTCTAAATTGATAGAGGACCAACCCAAGAAGTAGCACGGAGGAGTAAAACTGTAGGTGAGACCATTAATAATAATAATCTTTATTTATATAGCGCCAACATATTCCGCAGCGCTTTACAATTCAGAGGTTCATATTCAACAGTCATAAGTAACATAGCTAAAGATAATTACGACTCTGAGGACCATGAAACCACAAGGTCTTAATGACCAATGGGGTTTTTCTAGCTTCTTATAATTGAGCATTAGTCATTTGATCTTATGCGTTGTAGATTTGCTCGAACTGCTTACTGTTTGTCCATTTTATTGTCTCCATTTTTATATTTATATATTTCTATAATAATTTATAATTATGATAACATTTTTTTTAGGTATTAATATGTGGGGTCCTTTCTCTCTTTTTTTTCCTTGGAGCCACTTGTATCCAATCTTGTGACTGTTTCAGATTCAAGTATATCGTATCTGTAAGCTTTGTTATATATATATATCTAACTTAATGTTTCTATATCTGACTTCCTTCAGGTTATCAAAATTATTGCCTGATTTCTTGAACCATGACATCTTCAAGCTGTTGTGACGCAGGAACAGACTTCTGAGTTGAATTCACTGCCTCCACATTTCTTGAACACATATGGACGATATGATCTATATGAGTATTTTGTCACTTATGGTGCCGATGTCTTTATGATTTTAATTAGTATCTTGTGTTTATATGTTTATTTATTATGTATTAGCTTCACTATATACAGTACAGAACAAAAGTTTGGACACACCTTCTCATTTAAAGATTTTTCTGTATTTTCATGACTTTGAAAATTGTACATTCACACTGAAGGCATCAAAACTATGAATTAACACATGTGGAATTATATACTTAACAAAAAAGTGTGAAACAACTGAAAATATGTCTTATATTCTAGGTTCTTCAAAGTAGCCACCTTTTGCTTTGATGACTGCTTTGCACACTCTTTGAAGAACCTAGAATATAAGACATATTTTCAGCTGTTTCACACTTTTTTGTTAAGTATATAATTCCACATGTGTTAATTCATAGTTTTGATGCCTTCAGTGTGAATGTACAATTTTCATAGTCATGAAAATACAGAAAAATCTTTAAATGAGAAGGTGTGTCCAAACTTTTGGTCTGTACTGTATATATACATTTTTATAAATTTATTATATTTTTTGTCTTTTTATATCTTATATAATATTTTTTGTCAATATTGTTTTGTCTCTTTGTGGCACCATAATGTGTTTATTTTAATTATCATATGCTTTATACTCCATTCAAAACCATCTGCAAAATGCTAGCCGTCATTTGTCCAGATTATTTATTTTGTTGTTATATGGCCTCTTTATTAGCTCTTCATACTGTTTGTGAAATATCAGCTACTTGCTCACACTATTACCCGTGAGCAATATGGCCTCTCCGGTGTGTGCGCATGTCCTCTTTTCCATTGTGCCTGCGCTCCCTGCCGCACACCTAAAGACGTGCCCCCTGGGCCGTGGGGTACTCGGTGCCGGGCCGGTCGTTGCTTGGGGAGATGTCACAGTGGCAGTGACCCAGTCCGTGACCCAGGGCGGTCAGTAAAAAGGGGATTTTATAGTTTTTATGTACAAAGATTGTGACGTGGCCTGTGGTATGCGGCTAAAGGGAGCCGTCGCTGCGGAGCAGGTCCTCTGGAGCTGATGTTAGTGCAGCAAAGCTGGTGTGGCTCTCCACAGGTAGAGCTTAGCTCCAGGGCAGTGTAGATGTTATAGGTGATGCTGGGCGTTGTAGTGCAGGGGTTGATGATGCAGCAATAATCAGTCCACAACTTAATGGCGGTTTCCTCTTATCTTTACTGGCGGTGATTAGGCAAACTGGGACTAGGGTACTGGCTAGAAGTGGAAGTCCGGGCAGCCTGGAAACAAGTAAGGAATCCACCTCACCAGGTGACGTTGGAGGCCTTCCCTTTCCACCAATCTCTTTGGCCCTGCTGCTTGTAGCTGTGCGGTGGCCCTCGTCCCTGAGTGCAACGTCTTTGTGCTCACCCGTATGGCAGGCAGCTCGGGCCTTGCTGATGCGTCGCTCCCATGTGGCGGTGCTGGGCCCTGTGGTGCTGCTGAGCCTCTGGGCGTCTGATGGGGCCAGAAGACCTGCAGTCTCCTGCCCTCCGGTTTCTGCTGCTGGGCCTTCAGTGCCCCACAGCTTCGGACTCCTGTGTCCGGTTCCTCTGTGTTGGGTGTACTGCCGCGCAGCTCACTCCCCAGCTCCTCTCTCGTCGACGTCCTCCCTTCAACTCCTCACACTAAGTCTAACTAACCCCGCCCCCAGATCCCAGTTGCCAAGGGGAGTGGCTCCCCTTGCTGGTCTGGAGCCAGGAACGTGTTGCGTGTTAGTATACCTGACTAGGGGACCCCTGCTTGCTTCCAGGCATGGCATCACCTCTTGTGAGGGAGGCAATGCCACTGTGGCAACCGGACCCTGGGGTGCCACATTCCCCCCTAGTTAACTTCAGTACTCCCGGACTGAGGATACCTTTTAAAATTAACAAATAGCAATTCACATTACAAACAGGTTACAAAGTCAAAAATTACAAAAACCCAACAAAAATTGAAAGCAGTCACGGCGGCGCTTAGTCTTTACGCCACAATCCGGGGATTGTCTTTTTCCGGATAACTGAAATTTGGCTGGTGGGAACCGCATCAACCCACTTTGTGCATCGTCCCTGGGCGTGGCTTCAGGGCACTCTTTCGTTGGGCCTGGCCTTCAGCCACGCCTGCGGTTTATTTTCTAGGCCGATTAGTAACTATTTCAATATTGTCCTGACCACACCTAGTCCTGTGGCCCAATTGTCCATAAATTCAAAAAATATACATATCCAAGATTATTTAACGGGTATTGTTGTTCCTCCAGCGGGCAGGAAGCTGACCTTTTTTACTCAGGGTCGACCTACGTAGTACATTTGTTGTCACTGTCCTACCCTGGTCCCTATTGTCTACCCTTGGTGTGGTGGATTGACTATCCTCTACATTTCTCTTGGACCTACTCCGTACTGGTATACCGGACTGCCTTCTCCGGACTCCTAAACCCACCATGGGACTGACAGGTTCACTACTAGCAGAGGGTAGATTCTCCTGATCTGCTGCTGATGAAACATCTGTCTCTGGGGTCGGCTGGTCTTCCAGATGTTCTGGAGCCTCTGTAGCTTCCGGTGAGGCAGCTTGGAGAAAGGTCAGGACCGGTACCACAATCGCTTTGTTCACCTGCGTCCAAGACCGTGGAAATTCTCCGAGGACTGTCTGAACCGTTTCCTCCACTTTTTCTGTGGGCCGAGGGCTGTCTTGATCTTCTTCTGTGTGTTTCAACTGTTCAGGACATATCTTCAAGTGGTCTCTTGAGACTGCCGCTGAAGTTTCCCCTCCATCTTTGCTGATGAGGCACACTTTGGTGTTGTGTAATTCGAGGGTAGGACAGTGTATGGCTCAATCTCCCACTGGTCATCTAACTTGTGGACTCGTCATTTCCTCTTAAATACCTGTTCTCCAGGTGATAAGGGAACGGCAGGTGCGTGCTGATTATAAGTTTTCTCTTGCTTCTGTCTCGCCTGGGACAAACTTTTCTCAACACACTCTTGAACCTTGCGGTATTGTTGCTGCCGCTCGGTATCCCAATCCGCATCTGGTGATGTCGTCTCTGGTGTTAAAACTTCCATGTCTAAGTCGATGGGTAGCTTACCAGGTCTTGCTCTCATCAGGTAAGCGGGTGTACAGTTGGTGGAGTTCACCGGGATGTGGTTATATAGGTCCACCAAATCTGGTAACTTCTCTGGCCACAGGCAACGTTCTTCAAGGGGCAACGTCTTCAACAGGTCTGTTACCACCTGGTTCATCTTCTCACACAACCCGTTGGTCTCGGGATGATACGGCATTGTCCTTATTTTCTTGCAGCCGTACAAGTTACAGAATTCCTGGAACACCTCTGCTTCAAAGGCTGGACCTTGGTCGGTAAGCACCCGTTCAGGGTAACCGTGGGGGCGACAAAAGTGCTGTTGGAACGCTTTGGCTGCCGTCTGAGCCATCTAGTCTTTCACTGGCACTACTACCAAGAACCTGGAGTAGTGGTCTACTATGGTGAGAGCGTAGACATAGCCTGACTGGCTTGGGGCTAGCTTCACGTGATCCAAGGCTACCAGCTCAAGTGGTTGCTTGGTGATTATGGGCTGCAGGGGAGCCCTCTGGCTATCATGGTCTTTCCTTCTCAGGTTGCATGGACCACATTCTCGACACCATCTCTCGATTGCTTTCCTCATGCCAACCCAGTAGAATCGCTCACGTAGCAGGACTTCCAACATCTTCTACCCGAAGTGTCCCGCTCCATCATGGTACGCTTCTAAGACCATTGGCGCATCCCGCCTCGGGACTACCACCTGCCAGACCAGTTCGTGTGTCCGGGAGTTGATACTTCTTCGACACAGCTTTCCCTCGTAGATGAACAGCTTGCCCTTCTCCTTCCACAACTGTTGGGTCTCCTGTGGAGCATCTGGATCAGGGTGCGAGTCCGCCTGTGTCAGCAACTCCTTTACCAGGCGGATAGCCTGGTCGCTATTTTGCGTTTCTGCCCATCCATGGTGGGGCAATGGGTTGAACGTGGCCTCTCTGTTAGCGGAGCACTTGTCCCTTACACAGTGGGAGCACTGGGTCACCCCGTGATGATGGAAAGCGGGTAGCTCTATCTCCTCCAGCTCTTCCGGGTCTTCTCCCCCATCTGGCAAGTTGGGCATCTTGGACAACGCATCAGCATTTCCATTTTTATGCCCCGCCCGATACTTGATGGTAAACTCATAGATAGACAGTCGGGCCATCCATCGTTGTTCTAGGGCACCAAGCTTCGCAGTCTCCAGGTGCGTCAGTGGGTTGTTATCTGTGAAGACTGTAAATCTGGATGAGGCGAGGTAGTGTTTGAAGCGCTCTGTTACAGCCCAGACTATGGTGAGAAACTCCAACTTGAAGGAACTGTAGTTGTCGGGGTTCCTTTACGTAGGGCGGAGCTTCCTGCTGGCATAGGCAATCACTCTCTCTCTGCCTTGCTGTACCTGTACTTTGCTGGAATCTGTATGAAGTATAAAGGGTTGGCCGTAGTAGGGGTAGGCCAGGACTTCGTCTCCGGTAAGAGCCATTTTCAGTCGGGTGAAGGATTCGTCTTCTGGTTTATCCCATTTGAATGGAGGTTTCGGGTTCTTGGCCTTCTTGGACTGGCCAACTAAGAGGTCTTGCATGGGTGCCGCTATCTTGGTAAAACCCTTGATGAATCTCCTGTAGTAGCCTACCAGCCCGAGGAACTGTCGCACTTCCTTGATAGTGGAGGGTCTTGGCCAGTCCTTGATCACGGTGACTTTTTCAGGGTCTGGTGCTACACCTTCGGAGCTTACCACATGACCTAGGTACTGCACCTTGGGCTTCAACAGGTGGCACTTGGATGGCTTTACCTTCAGGCCATAACCAGATAGGGCTTCGAACACCTCAGTCTGGTGCTCCAGGTGGTCTTCATATGTCTTTGAGTAGACGATTACGTTGTCTAGGTACAGCAGGACGGTTTCGAAGTTTTTGTGTCCTAGGCAACACTCCATTAACCGCTGGAAGATTCCTGGGGCGTTGCAGAGCCCGAATGGCATGCAGTTGAACTCGCTGAGGCCCATTGGTGTTGTAAACGCGGTCTTTTCTCGGTCCGCCTCTGCCACAGGAACCTGCCAATACCCACTGGTGAGATCCAAAGTGGAGAAATAGTTAGCTGATTTCAATGCTGCTAATGATTCCTCAATTCTGGGTAATGGGTAGGCGTCCTTATGTGTAATGCGGTTAATCTGCCCGTAATCAACACACATCCTCATTGTACCATCTTTCTTTCTAACGAGAACTAATGGAGCTGCCCAGGGGCTACAACTATCTCTGATCACCCCATCCTCATTCATCTCCCGTAACATTCCTTTGGCACATTGATAGTAGGCTGGGGGTACAGGCCGGTACCTCTCTTTAATGGGCGGATGATCTTCTGTGGGGATATGATGTTGGACCCCTTTTACCTGCCCAAAATCTAGTGGGTGTTTGCTGAAGACTCGCTCATATTCTTGGACCACCCGGTATACTCCATGCTTTTGGTGCAAAAGGGTGGAGTCAGTGCCCACTTGTAGCTTCTGACACCAATCCTCCATCTGCCCCTTGGAGCCATTATCCTCCGCCGGTTTGGATGGAGGCAAGGGTTCCACTGCCTTTATTGCCTTGTTACTGACAGTGAACAGCTTAGCAAGGGTGGCATACCGGGGTAAATGGACCTCTTTCTCCCCACAATTCAGGATGCGTATCGGTACTCTCCCCTTGCGGACATCAACTACCCCCCGGCTGTTAAGGCCTACTGTCAGAGTACACGGGTTCTACCAGGGCCTGATAATCTTGACCCCTGAGACCTATTGCTGCCCGACGCCATATTATCATTTCACTCCTAGGGGGCATTGCAATGGGGAATGGATCACTCATCCTGACACTGCCAACTTCCCCTCCAGACAGCTCTACCTGTTGTCTTTTCATCAGGGCTCTGATCTCCTTCTGCAGAACTCGCTGCCGACTGGAACTGGCAGTCTCTGCGACCTGTTGCAACAAAACAATAATTTCTTCAAGACAATTTTCTATTACATTGGTGCCTAAGGTTATCATAGGGTGACTTTCTCGGCGATCAATATCAATAATAATCATTCCTTGTGATGGCAATTCTACTTTGGCAACTTTTATGGTCACCTCTTTATACCCCACATGTGGCAAGGGCTGACCATTGCTGGCATAGATGTTAAGATGTTCATCTGGACTGTGGGTAATGTCTGAGTCAGTCCAGTATTGTTTATAAAGGATAAACCCTCTCTAGCCCCCACGCCTCACCACTCCCTGAGGAAGCAACATGTGAAACGCGCATTGGAGTGTGTAGCAGGGGGAGCACTCAGGATGAGCACAGGTCGGATATCTGACTGAAAAAAACTTTTGGGCCTCTATATTTACACTGTGTGCAATTTATCATGAGTTTACATGTGAACATGGTGGTCTGTTGATTATGTTAATTTCAGACACTTTATTATATATTGGTGCATTACACTATTTATTAGACACCTAGCTTGAGACTTCTTTCATGCAGGTGTCCTTTACTATAAGATTATGTACACCTTGCTTTTTACTCTTTCTATTCCTGCAAAGAGAACACATGCACCCATGCTCCTTGTGCTTTCTTTATAATAATATCTATATTAAAAGTTTTTTGCACCTTATATAAAATATTGTTATTGTGTATTAATTGAGGATCATATGCACTGGCTCTTTATTTATATCTCATTTTTTCATGCTGGGTTGAGCGAATTTGTTCATTGAATGTTTGAAAGTTTTAAATTCGGCACGAATATGGCACATTCGGATTCGTGATCACACAGGCGAGCAAATTTTCATAAAATCGTAAAAGTTCGACAAATTTGCGCGGGACCGCGAATACAGGGCAACCACAGCATTTTGAACAGTTTTGTTAGCATAGTGCAAGTGTATGAAGAGCGGTGACATGTGCCAGGTGAGTGTGGGGGATGTGGAGAGCTTAGAACAGGTCAGATCAGCGGCGCACTGTTTTTTGTTTTTTTTCCTGTGGGCGGTAAATTTAACTGAGGAAAGCGCAGCCAGCCAATCATAGCGGAGGAAGCATCTACACTGTCTAGACATAAGGGCTTCTGCAATTGGCTGCAGAAATCACATGTCCTCTCAATATAAAAAGCGGCTATGTTCCCTCCGCGCCATTATATCCATGTCACTGCTGGAGACAGACGCAGCTCAGTGTTCTCCTGTGTAATGAGAGTGTTAGAACCCTCCTGTTAGTTTTTGCTATCTTGTGTTTTGTGGTCACGTGACAAGCTGCATATATATTCCAGCTCCGCCCTTCTGGCTTTGCTGGACTTCAGTGTTGTTTTGACTGTCTCTCTAGCCTGGTGCTTTTGTGCCTATCTCTCTCTAGTTTGCTTGGTCCTCTGGGACCTCTAGTATTTTTTGTCAGTTTATCTTTTGCTCTGCAACAACTTCTGTTAGGAGGTGTCCCATTTTTGTCCCAGTCCTTAGTTCCTTTAGGGACCCCTCCCTTTCTCTATAGGTCTCCGTTCAGACTAGCCGAGGACGAAGGCGGGTCTGTTCACAAGGAACAGGTAGCCCGCTACAACGTAGGGTCTCAGCTTAGTCTTACTGTAGGGACAGCTCTCCCCATCTTTCCTTAGCCTGTGTTGCAGATCATAACAGTAAGTCCAGCCCAAACAAAAACTTTAAGGAAAGAAATCCGGGGATCAGTATGGTTTCTGTTCAAGATTTGGCTCAACGCCTGCAGGGATTGTCTCTGGAGGTGTCCGAGCTCCGGCAACACGTATCTTTTATGGTAAACAACAAGATTTTTTTTCCTTCAAAAATGCTTGTTTATTATATTTTCGTTTGAGACCAAGGTCCTCTGGGAATGAATCACAGCGCATTGGGTTTATCATGTCACTTTTGCGCAAGGAACCACAGGGGTGGGCCTTTTCTCTCCAACCTAATGATCCGTGTTTTAGGTCAGTGGAGGATTTTTTTTCTGCTATGGGGCTATTGTATGACGATCCTGATCGAGTCTCATCTGCTGAGACAGAACTGAGACGTTTGAAGCAGGGGTCAGGTGATGTTGAAAATTATTGTACACACTTCAGAAGGTGGTCCTCAGAAGTGAAATGGAATGATACGGCATTAAAATGTTTTTTTCTTGCTGGACTAAGTGAAAGGGTTAAGGATCTGCTGATTGCATTTCCAGCACCTGAGACCTTGCAGGAAGCCATGCAATTAGCTATACGTGTGGACAGGAGACTGCGTGCCAGGCTTAATGATGAATAAATTCCTGCAATGGCAGCTCCTAGTTCCCAGAGGGTCTGCTCGGACGGCGGAGAACCGATGGAGGTTGGAGCGATGTCACTCCACTCTCAGGAAAGAGACCGCAGGTTTTCCAAGGGATTGTGTTTTTATTGTGGTAAAACTGACCATTTGATTAAGAACTGTGAGCTTCGTTTAAGTAAAGAAAAGAAAAGGTCAGTTACGCCCATATTGCTTGTTTGAGCTCTATGGGAGTATTTCTTTCAGGGAGTACCTCATTGCAGGAAGATTTGATTGAATTTCAGGTATTTGTGGATTGTGGTTCAACACTTAATGTGATTGATAAGGGGTTTTTGGAAAAACTTAAATTGGAATCCAAACTTTTGTCATCACCTATTTCCGTGATTGCAATTGATAACACTCCTTTGAAATGTATTACTCACAACGTTGCGGCATTTCCCCTCACTATCAATGGTATTCACCAAGAAATTTTGGACTTGGTGGTATTAAATAATTTACCCTCTCCAGTCGTTTTAGGTTTGCCTTGGTTAAAACTGCACAATCCTTTACTGGACTGGTCAACTAATGAGATTAAGTCTTGGAGTCCTAAGTGCTATGATAAGTGTTGTAATGGTCGCATTGCGGCTGTGGAAAAAGGGGAATTACCTGTTCCTATTCAGGATTTTTGGAAGGTTTTTTCAGAGGAGGAGTCACAAGTTTTACCTCCTCATAGGGACTATGATTGCACCATTGAGTTTGTTCCTGGAGCTACTCTTCCCAAGAGTCGCTTATTTAATCTGACTATCCCTGAGAGAAAGGCCTTGGAGGAATATGACTCACCCCCTGGGCCGTGGGGCACTCGGATCCGGGCAATAGGGAATGATGGGAGTAGTAGTGGCAACCCGGTTCCGTGGCTCAGGGTGGTCAGACCAGTGGTAGTCCGTTATGTGCTATTGATAATGTCCGACTATGCCACCCGTGGATTTACGGTCATTAGGTACCGCCGCTGCAAGGCAGACCGCTGGGGCTGATGAGGTGTGCAGCTGGGATGGTGTGACTCCCCACGGGAAGAGTGCGGCCCCAGGGCAGTGTAGTGGATGGTGGGAGTGATGGTGGTGAGAGTCCCAGTACCGGTAGTGCTGGAGGCGCGAAGGAGCACACAGACAATAGGTTGCAGTCCAGGGTCTTTACTGAAACAGGTAAACTGACCCATAAACAGTCCCAGCTAGGAGGGGACCTGGATGTCTGAGAGCAACGGGGAAATTGGCCCTGGTCAGGGTGAGGGTGTAGGCCTACCGTGCTTTCTGCGCTCCTTCTGGCTATCTCCTCGTTATAGGGTAACAGCCCATGTTTCCAAGCTTTCCGTGTATTCTCGCCTGTATGGCCTGCGACGTAGGTTCCTTTCTGCTCCCAGCCTTGTACGGCTTTACTGGTCCCTTCGGTTGTGGCAGGGCCTCCAGGCTTCTTAGGCCAAGGAATATACAGTCCCTTGCGGACTGGTTCTCTGCTGGGGGATGTAGAATCCTCCCAGCCTCAGACACCAAAGTCTGGTAAAGTCAGTCTCTTATCTGCCAAGACAGGCTTGCTTCGCCTCTTGTCTCTGGCTTGTGGCTCTCCTCCTGCCACACTTCCTCTTAGGTGCAATACAAAACTGTCTGTCCCTGCTCTGCTCTGGGACACGTCTCAGTGCTGAGACAGGCCTTCAAGTTCTCTCTAACCCTGCCCCCAGCACCAGCTTTTATAGGGGCAGCCTGCTCCCCGTACTGGCCCGAGACAGGAGGTACTGCATGCTAATGTTCCCCTGACAAGAGAACCTCCCCCTTGCTCTCAGACACAGCTTTATTACATTTTGTGGCATCCAGGCCAGGGTGACACATTCCCCCCTAGTAAAATTTAGTACTCCGGGACTAAACAATAAACAAAGACAATATGCATACCATAAAACATTAGTATACAAGTGACGCACAGATTGAGTTCTTAAAGTCACAGTGTGGTCTGTGACTGGGTGTCCATATCACCAATACAATGGGGAGCCTTAACCAGGTGGGCGTCAGTCCTACCCAAAGTCCTTTACAGTCTTAGTTCATTCCTTGGTTAAGCTCCGAACGCAGTCCATACAAGGTCCCGGTTACAAAAAGTCCATAACCTTTGAGTCCTTACGGTAGCTGCAAGAAACTGAAACACAGAATTACCAAACAAGCATGTAACTTGGCAAACAATTCAACATTTAGCAACAGGGTTATTTACAATTTTAGTACTCTCTATATTCTCCAGCGAGCGGGTATCTGCTCCTTTGTGCTCCTGGTTGACCTCCTTAACCCACTGTCTGGTGGTGGACCAACCTGGCTTTCCCCACTAGCGTTAGGGGTACAGCTACCAGCTGGATGTACAGGTAGGGCAGGCAGCTGTCTGCGGGTCCTTTGGCTTACCGCAGGCATGGCAGGCTCACTGTCAGCAGAGGGTTGACTCTCCTGGGCTGCTGGTACAGGCTCTTCTGCCTCTGGAACCGCTTGCTCCTCTTCACCTTCCGGCTCTGGTGTTGGTTGTTGCTGTGCCGGTTGCAGGAAATGCAGGACGGGTACCACTATGGCATCATTTATGCGAGTCCAGGACTGAGGGAACTCTCCGAGAACGGTGCTGATCATTTCTTCCTTGTCCTCTGCGGGTTCAAGGTCACTCTGATCCTCTTCTGCACTACAGAGTTGCTCGGGGCACCTTTTGAGGTGGTGTCTGGAGACGACACTAGTGGTTTCTCCTCCGTCCTTGGTGATTACGCACACCTTTGGGTTGTCGTGGTCAGACTGCAGTACGGTGTAGGGTTCCCTTTCCCACTGGTCGTCCAACTTATGTAGCCTTCTTTTTCGCTTTAGGACTTGCTCACCAGGTTCTAGGGGACCAGCAGGGGTGTGTTGGTTGAAGAGTTTTTCTTGCCTCTCTCTCACCTGGGCCAGGCTCTTCTCCACACTCTCCTGTACCTTCTTGTACTGCAGTTGCCTTTCCATATCCCAGTCTGCATCCGGGGAGGTGTCCTCAGGTGTTAGGACTCCCATCTCCAGGTCTACGGGCAGCTTACCCGGTCTGGCTCGCATCAGGTAAGCCGGGGTGCAGTTGGTAGCATTCACCGGGATGTGATTGTATAAGTCTATCAGGTCCGGCAGTTTTTCTGGCCACAGGCTGCGTTCCTCCAGGGGCAACGTTTTCAGGAGATCAATGACTATATTGTTCATCTTCTCACACATCCCGTTGGTTTGTGGATGGTAAGGCGTTGTCCGAATTTTCTTACAGCCATAGAGGTTGCAGAACTCCTGGAAGATTTCAGCCTCGAACGCTGGACCCTGGTCTGTCAGGACCTGTTCCGGATACCCGTGTGGACGGCAGAAATATTGCTGGAAGGCTCTGGCCGCTGTTTGGGCTGTCAAGTCCTTTACCGGGACCACCACTAGAAAACGGGAATAGTGGTCCACGATTGTCAGGGCATAGATGTATCCAGACCGGCTTGGAGCCAACTTGACGTGGTCTAGAGCTACCAGCTCAAGAGGCTGCGTGGTAACGATGGGCCTCAAGGATGCCTTCTGGCTGGCACGGTCCTTCCTCCTTAGGTGACAAGGGCCACAGTCTCTGCACCATTTTTCTAAAGCTCCTCTCATGCCGACCCAAAAGAATCTTCCTCTTAGCAGGAACTCCAGTTTCTTCCAACCGAAGTGCCCCGCTCTGTCATGGTAAGCCCCCAGGACCATAGCTGCATCCCGCCTTGGGACCACGACTTGCCAGGTCAGCTCGTGCGTCCAGTGGTTGACAATCCTTCTGCACAACTTGCCTTCATAGAGGAACAGCTTGCTCTTCTCTTTCCATAGCTGCTTGGCTTCCTCTGGGGCGTCCGGATCCATGCGGGCGTCTTCCTGGGTCAGCAGATCTTTCACCAGGCGGATGGCAGGATCACTATCTTGGGTCTCGGCCCAGCTGTGGTGAGGTAGGGGATTGATCATCACGGTTGTTAGATCCTCCTCCTTCACGCGGTGGGAGTATTGAGCGGCTCCATACCGGTGAAACGCGGGGAGTTCTACCTCCTCCAGCTCTTCTGGGTCTTCGTCACCTTCAGGTAAGTGGGGCATTCTTGATAGGGCATCCGCGTTGGCATTGGTTTTGCCTGCCCGGTACTTGATCACGAAGTCATAGTTGGAGAGACGGGCCATCCACCGCTGTTCCAGGGCACCCAGTCTTGCATTGTCCAGGTGTGTCAACGGGTTGTTGTCCGTGTACACGGTGAACTTTGCAGAGGCCAGGTAATGCTTGAAGCGTTCCGTCACAGCCCACACCACCGCCAAGAATTCTAGCTTGAAGGAGCTGTAATTCTCCGGGTTCCTCTCGGTGGGCCTCAGCTTCCGGCTGGCGTACGCGATCACCCGCTCTCTGCCCTGTTGGTTTTGGGACAGTACGGCTCCCAGTTCAACATTACTGGCGTCTGTATGAAGGATAAAAGGCTGGCCATAATCAGGGTAGGCCAGGATCTCATCCCCCGTGAGGGCCATCTTCAACTGGCGGAAGGACTCCTTTTCCGGTTTATCCCACTTGAAGGGTGGCTTTTCACTCCTGGACTTAGACTGTCCGATCAGGAGGTCCTGCATAGGAGCTGCCATCTTAGTGAACCCTGGGATGAACCTTCGGTAGTAGCCTACCAACCCGAGAAACTGTCTCACCTCCTTGATGTTCGAGGGGCTTGGCCAGCTCTTGATTGCCGTGACCTTGTCAGGGTCGGGGGCTACTCCTTCCACACTTACCACGTGCCCTAGGTACTGGACCTTTGGTTTCAGCAGGTGACACTTCGATGGTTTCACCTTCAGGCCATAGCCTGCCAGGGCTTCGAACACCTCGGCCAGGTGCTTTAGATGGTCCTCGTAGGTTTTCTAATAGACGATCACGTCGTCCAGGTAAAGGAGGACCGTCTCGAAGTTTCGGTGCCCTAGACAGCATTCCATCAGTCGCTGGAAGGTCCCTGGTGCGTTGCAGATCCCGAAAGGCATACAGTTGAACTCACTCAGTCCCATCGGGGTGGTGAAGGCGGTCTTCTCCTTGTCAGCCTCTGCCACAGGAACCTGCCAGTACCCGCTAGTAAGGTCCAAAGTAGAAAAGAAGTTAGCTGATTTTAGTGCGGCTAAAGATTCCTCTATTCTAGGCAGCGGATATGCATCTTTGTGGGTGATACGGTTGATTTGTCTATAGTCCACGCACATTCTCATGGTGCCGTCTTTCTTTTTGACCAGAACCAAGGGGGCTGCCCAGGGGCTACAGCTGTCTCTAATGACCCCAGCTTCTTTCATCTCTCTTAGCATGCCCTTTGCGTTCTGGTAGTGTGCAGGGGGTACAGGTCTGTGTCTTTCTTTTATCGGTGGGTGGCTCCCTGTGGGGATGTGGTGTTCTATCCCCTTTACTCTGCCGAAGTCTAGAGGGTGCTTACTAAAGACTCTCTCGTACTCCTGTACCACCCGGTAGACTCCTTGTTTTTGGTGCAGGGGAGTGGAGTCAGCACCCACATGGAGTTTCTGGCACCAGTCCTCCTTTTGTTTCTGGGAGCCATTACCCTCCGCCTGTGGAGATGGAGGCAAGGGTTCCACGGCCCTGATAGCTTTGTGTTCGACGACAAACAGTTTGGCGAGTGTAGCGTACCTGGGTAAGTGTACTTCCCTCTCCCCAATGTTGAGGATGCGAACGGGCACCCTCCCATGCCGGACATCAACCACCCCCCGGGCTGTCAAAATGGTGGGCCTGCTGTCTGAGTACACGGGTTCTACCATGGCTTGGTAGTCTCTACCTCTCAACCCGATTGCAGTCCGACACCAGATCATCATTTCACTTTTGGGAGGCATGGAAATGGGGAATGGGTCACTCAGTCTTACGCTACCGATCTCACCACCAGACAGTTCTACCTGCTGCCGTCTCATCAGGGCTTTTATCTCCTTGTTGAGGACTCTCTGTTGGCTGGAACTAGCATTCACCGCCACCTGTTGTAGAATTACAATTACCTCCGAAAGACAATTTTCAATTACGTTAGTACCCACAGTTATTTTAGGGTGACTTTCACGACGGTCAATGTCCACAATAATTACTCCCTGTGCCAGTAGTTCAACTTTACCAATTTTAATGGTCATCTCCTTGAACCCCATCTGCGGCACGGGTAAGCCATTACTGGCGATGATGCTCAAGTTACTGTCTGGATACCGTGTGATATCAGCATCAGTCCAATACTGCTTAAAAAGTACATAAGGGATAGTGGTTACTTGTGACCCAGTATCCAGCAAGGCGCTCATGGGGATACCGTCCAGCACCACGGGTAAAACCGGGCGCCCCCCAGCATACTTATTACGCCAATTATAAGGGCCTGGTGATCTTATGCCTGGGGGTTGGCCCTCTGCCCCAGGTTGGACCCGTTTAAATTACAGTACCTGGAAATGTGTCCGGGCTGGTTGCATCGACGGCAAATGGGCTGTCCATCCTCTGCGTAGCGGTCTGTGGGCCTCCCTCGGAACGACAGGATCCTCCTCTGTCGACGCCACAGGACATCCTCCGGACTTGAAGCCGGCTCGATGGGTCTTGACGGGCTCACTTGCAACGCCTGGACGGTCCTGGTCAACGCCGCGATGCTCCTGGTCAGCTCCTGGACTTGGTGGTGCAGGTCTTTCGACGGGGCTTGGTTCAGGGCTTGTGCATCAGCCCCCACGGGGTCCATAGAGGAGGGCGTCCCCTCCTGGTGGTAGGTGAGAGCAGGGCGCCGGGGGTTTATAGCGCCACTGGTTGCAGATTCACGGAGCACCCTTATGGCCCTGTCCTTAAATTGGGCAAAGGTCAGGTCGGGGTTCTGAAAGAACATGAGCCGCAGCTGGGCCCTGTGGGCGCTGGACAGCAGACCTTCTATGAATTGTTCTGTTAGCAGCTTATCCGTTTCCTGCACACTGCCAGGGTCAGTTTGTTGGATAGCCCTCAAGGCTTCCTGCAGATTTAGGGCATAGTCTCTGATGCTGTCCTGTGCCCGCTGCTTACATCCATAGAACCTCATTTTAATTTCAGCGGAGGTACGTGTGTCAAAGGTACCCCGCAGCCGGGCCAGAATACCCTTCACAGTCCTTTTCTCCTCAGTGGGCCATGATTTTACCTCCCTTTGGGCTGCGCCAGTTAACTGCCCTGTCAATATGCTGACCTTCTGTTCCTCTGTCAGGGGGTAAACGTGGAACAAACTGTACAGCCTTCCTTAAAGTCAGTTAGGGCATGGGGCTCCCCTGAGTACTTGGGCAGCCAGGCCGCTCCAGGGATGTAGGGCAGGGAAAAGGGCATCACCGCTGCTGCAGCTGCGTTGGTAGTAGTGGGCGCCTCTGTGTCCGACATCTTTCTCCCCCCTAGTTAAGCGTGGCCTACCTTCCGACGATTCTCTTCTGTAGGCCGCGGCTCCGCTGCTGCTGCTATGGACGAGGACATGGCGTCGTGTCCTGATGACGTCAGCGTCGCTCTCTCTCCCTTCCAGGACCTTGCACAGGGTCGGTGCGTGGGGCGGAGCTTCGGATCTCGCGCGGTTTTGACGTCCACGCCCCTCTTCTTCCCGCGCGGCGTCCTGAAGATGGCGTCCGATGGCGGGAAGCAGCTGCGGATGGCGGGAAGACGGCAGAAGACGGCGGGAAATGGTCCAATATGGCGTCTGATGGCGGGAATCGGCTCCGGATGGCGGGAAACGACTCCGGACGGCGGGAAACTTCGCCGCAGGTAAGTTACAAAAGTCTTTTTCAGGCACGCAGTACCCGGTGGTTGCGGGCACGAAATCCTGCTGACTACGCCAAAGCTGACTCGCCCCCTGGGCCGTGGGGCACTCGGATCCGGGCAATAGGGAATGATGGGAGTAGTAGTGGCAACTCGGTTCCGTGGCTCAGGGTGGTCAGACCAGTGGTAGTCCGTTATGTGCTATTGATAATGTCCGACTACGCCACCCGTGGATTTGCGGTCATTAGGTACCGCCGCTGCAAGGCAGACCGCTGGGGCTGATGAGGTGTGCAGCTGGGATGGTGTGACTCCCCACGGGAAGAGTGCGGCCCCAGGGCAGTGTAGTGGATGGTGGGAGTGATGGTGGTGAGAGTCCCAGTACCGGTAGTGCTGGAGGCGCGAAGGAGCACACAGACAATAGGTTGCAGTCCAGGGTCTTTACTGAAACAGGTAAACTGACCCATAAACAGTCCCAGCTAGAAGGGGACCTGGATGTCTGAGAGCAACGGGGAAATTGGCCCTGGTCAGGGTGAGGGTGTAGGCCTACCGTGCTTTCTGCGCTCCTTCTGGCTATCTCCTCATTATAGGGTAACAGCCCACGTTTCCAAGCTTTCCGTGTATTCTCGCCTGTATGGCCTGCGACGTGGGTTCCTTTCTGCTCCCAGCCTTGTACGGCTTTACTGGTCCCTTCGGTTGTGGCAGGGCCTCCAGGCTTCTTAGGCCAAGGAATATACAGTCCCTTGCGGACTGGTTCTCTGCTGGGGGATGTAGAATCCTCCCAGCCTCAGACACCAAAGTCTGGTAAAGTCAGTCTCTTATCTGCCAAGACAGGCTTGCTTCGCCTCTTGTCTCTGGCTTGTGGCTCTCCTCCTGCCACACTTCCTCTTAGGTGCAATACAAAACTGTCTGTCCCTGCTCTGCTCTGGGACACGTCTCAGTGCTGAGACAGGCCTTCAAGTTCTCTCTAACCCTGCCCCCAGCACCAGCTTTTATAGGGGCAGCCTGCTCCCCCTACTGGCCCGAGACAGGAGGTACTGCATGCTAATGTTCCCCTGACTAGAGAACCTCCCCCTTGCTCTCAGACACAGCTTTATTACATTTTGTGGCATCCAGGCCAGGGTGACACAAATACATACAGATGAGCTTGGCTGCTGGTCACATTAGACCTTCTAAGTCGCCTGTGGCCGTTGGATTTTTCTTTGTTAAAAAAAAGGACGGGGGTTTACGTCCATGTCTGGACTTTTGTGAAATTAATAAGATTACCGTACGCAATTCTTACCCATTGCCGTTAATTCCTGACTTGTTTAATCAGTTAGTGGGGGCCAAGTGGTTCTCTAAAATTGATCTCTGGGGGGCATACAATTTGTTATGTATGAAGGAGGGTGATGAATGGAAAACTGCTTTTAACACTCTGGTAGGTCATTTTGAGAATCTGGTGATGCCTTTTGGTCTTACCAATGCACCCGCGTTTTTTCAGAACCTTATTAATGACATCTTGAGACCTTTGATTGGTAAGAATGTGGTTGTGTATTTGGATGACACTCTGATTTATTCACCAGATCTGGAGTCCCATTGGCAGAGTGTACGTGAAGTGTAGCAGTTATTGAGTGATAATTCACTTTTTGCTAAGCTGGAGAAATGTGAGTTCGCTGTGCAGAGAATTAGGTTTTTGGGCTACATTATCTCCAGTGAGGGCTTTAAGATGGACCCGGTGAAGGTTCAGGCTGTGCAGGAATGGCCTAGGCCTATTGGTTTGAAATCGATACAGAGATTTTTAGGTTTCGCCAATTATTACAGGAAATTCATTAAGAATTTTTCTATAATTGTTAAGCCGCTGACCGATCTCACCAGGAAAGGTGCGAATACGGTCCAGTGGACTACTGAGGCCATTGAAGCTTTTGTGTATCTCAAGTAGAGGTTCAGTTCTGCCCCTATCCTTATGCAGCCTGATGAGACCAAACCTTTTTTGGTCGAGGTTGATGCTTCTTCGGTGGGGGTCGGTGCAGTTTTGTCTCAGGAGAGCAAGGATGGAGTACATCCCTGTGCTTTTTTTTTCGAAAAAATTTTCAGAAACCGAACTTAATTACGATGTTGGTAATCGGGAATTGCTGGCTATTAAACTCTCGTTTGAACATTGGCGGCATTTCTTGGAAGGCGCTAGATTTCCTATTCAGGTTTTCACAGATCATAAGAATTTGATCTATCTGGATGCTGCCAAGCACTTGAATGCCCGTCAAGCTAGGTGGGCACTTTTTTTTTTCTCGGTTTAATTTTTCTGTTACTTACATCCCTGGTACTAAGAATGTTAAAGCCGATGCTTTATCTCGCAGCTTTTCTCCCATGGTTGGTACCGAGGAGGAGGAGAGCATTTTACATGAAGGAGTTGTGGTAGCAGCATTGGACTCCGTTTTGGAAGATGGGATTCTGAAAGCCCAACAGGATGCTGCGGGGTTGCTTTGCCCTCTGGAGGTTCCTAGTGCGCCTTGGACGCATCTGGCAATGGATTTTATTACTGACCTTCCTGTGTCCAAGGGTTTCACTGTCATCTGGGTGGTCGTGGACCGTTTTAGCATGATGTGTCATTTGGTTCCATTCATTAAGCTACCCTGCGCTAAGACACTCGCTAAGGCGTTTGTTAAGGAAATTGTCAGGCTCCATGGCGTTCCCACCGACATTGTTTCTGATAGGGGACCTCAGTTTGTGGCTCGCTTTTGGCGTGCTTTTTGTGATGGTTGGGAGTCCATTTGTCATTTTCGTCTGGGTATCATCCTGAGTCTAATGGACAGACAGAAAGAAAGAACCAGGATGTTGAACAGTTTTTGCGTTGTTTTGTGGCAGACAATCAAGAGGGGTGGTCTGAGTTTCTGCCACTCGCAGAATTTGCTCTTAACAACCATACATCCTCCTCTGCTGGGTGTTCTCCTTTTTTTGTTGTACTGGGAGACATCCGTCTTTTGGTTCGTTCTCCAAATTGGGGTCGGCTGTGCCGGAGGAGGAGAATTTTTCCGGTGATTTGGAGAGAGTTTGGACTAATGTACGTTGTAACCTTCAAGAGGCTAACAAAAAGTCCAAGAAGTATTTTAACAGGAAACGTAAAGAGGTTTGTTTACTGTGGGTGACATGGTTTGGTTGCCCTCAAAGAATCTGCGGTTGAGGATTCCCTCTAAAAAATTGGGTCCGAAGTTTGTGGGGCCATTTAAGGTGCTTCAGGTGGTTAACCAGTCTGCTTTTAGGTTGGAGGTCCCCACCTCCTGGAAGATTAATCCAGTGTTTCATGTTTCCTTGTTGAAAAAGGCTGATGTATCGGATAGGGATGCCACTGTCACAGTTCCTCCGATGGTGGAAGACGGCGCATATGAAATTTATCGTATCCTGAATTCCAGAGGGTATAGAGGGAGATTGCAGTATCTCGTCGCTTGGAAAGGTTTCAGTCCCGAGGATAACTCCTGGGTAAGGGCGGATGATGTCTCTGCCCCTAGACTTGTCAGAGCTTTCCACAGGAGGTTTCCTGATAGGCCTGGGCCTGGAGGATCCAGAGGATCCTCATAGAAGAGGGGGTACTGTTAGAACCCTCCTGTTAGTTTTTGCTATCTTGTGTTTTACGGTCACGTGACACGCTGCCTATATATTCCAGCTCCGCCCTTCTGGCTTTGCTGGACTTCAGTGTTGTTTTGACTGTCTCTCTAGCCTGGTGCTTTTGTGCCTATCTCTCTCTAGTTTGCTTGGTCCTCTGGGACCTCTAGTACTTTTTGTCAGTTTATCTTTTGCTCTGCAACAACTTCTGTTAGGAGGTGTCCCATTTTTGTCCCAGTCCTTAGTTCCTTTAGGGACCCCTCCCTTTCTCTATAGGTCTCCGTTCAGACTAGCCGAGGACGAAGGCTTGTCTGTTCACAAGGAACAGGTAGCCCGATACAACGTAGGGTCTCAGCTTAGTCTTACTGTAGGGACAGCTCTCCCCATCTTTCCTTAGCCTGTGTTGCAGATCATAACAGAGAGATATTAGCTAGATAGTTTTTTTTACTGTCAGATACTATTTTAGTGGCGTTGAACTTGTCCTGGTTTCGCAGTAAAAAAAAACAAAACTTCTCTTACTAGGCCCAGTCGAAAAAATATTTTTCCTGTGCCAAAAGTCATACAGTGCTATAAGCCAGCGACTACGTCAGTGGCGGCCAAAGTCAGCTGGACGCAGAGCTTATGCAGACTAACGCAAAAATATTTTTTGCTTTGAGTAAAGTGATACAGCTGGCTAGATCTGAGTTTTGGAGCATATATTCTACGTCATACTGGCCTCATCCACATTCAAAAAAAAATTTCTTCTGTGCCTAAAGTAATACAGCAGGGGACATCTCAGTTTGAAATTGTTTGGAGAATATCTCGTAGGTTTTATCGGCCTCATGCACACTAACAAATTTCTTTTGTCTGTTAGTAACGTTATACGGCAGGCCATATCTTACCTTGTCATTTAGTGTCGCTGAAATTCAGGTGTGTGCTGAGCTATTGCACAGAAAAAAAAAGTATTTTTCTTTAGTTAATTGCGTGCTCCTACCACTGTATCTGACCAACATGAGTGGGGAAAAAGAGAGTGCGTGGTGGAAGGGGGAATAGGCTTGGTGTTCAAGGTGTACGTGGGGTACGTGGTAATGTTAGTGAAATCACTAGTGAACCAACACAAACAGGTCCTATCCAAAGACAACTGACAACTTATGTTAGTGGACGGTAGATTTTCTGATAGGGGATACCCTGAAAAGGTTCTGAAAAGTGCATACAAAGAAGCCCTTAAAAAAGACCGCAGGCAGTTGCTTACCCCCGTCCTCAAAAATCAGAATCACATGGCCCTACGTTTCATCACCAAATTTTCAGGAAGGTCCAAGGAGATCCGAAACATACTTTAGTATCACTGGCCAGTCCTGCTGATGGACACTGACATTCAGAACGTGATCACCCCTTGTCCCTGGGTAACATACAGGAGGGGGAGATCCCTAAAGGATAGGTTAGTCCACAGCCATTTGCAATCTAAGAGTACCTACACTTGGCTAGACAGACGTGAGAATGGATGCTTCAAATGTGGGGGCTGCAAATCATGTAAAGTGATTATGGCTACAAAAGACTTTCAGAGTAATGTCACCAGAACCATCTATCCCATTCGCCATTTTATCAATTGTCGTACAAAGGGGAAAGTGTACAAGGCAAACTGTATATGTGGAATGGAATACGTAGTAAACTAAAAGAGAATTCCGGAAACGAGTGGGTGAACATATACAGGACATCAATAACAGAAGACAGAAGAAACACCCCACTGGCTAACCATATTAATCGCCAACACCAAGGCGACATTAAAAACATCACGTTTATCGGACAAAATCCTACCACCAACTCGTGGAGGTGATTGGGACAGACTTATATTACAAAAGGAGGCCAGATGGATTTATAACCTGAGAACAGTTAGTCCACAGGGCCTGAATGAACAGCTTTCCTTTACCCCATTTCTTTAGAGACATGGATTT
The DNA here is from genome assembly GCF_046119375.1 of Phyllobates terribilis. NCBI lineage: Eukaryota > Metazoa > Chordata > Amphibia > Anura > Dendrobatidae > Phyllobates > Phyllobates terribilis. The sequence continues at coordinate 35,295,491 of NW_027362761.1, read as the reverse complement.
AACAGGGACTGTTAGATCAGGGAGAGCCGCCGTCGAGTGGGGGCGCCATTGCGCGGGTCTGTAGGGTGCCAATCTCCGCGTGAGATAAGGTAAGTTTTGAGTTAGGGAATGAATAGGGCTAGACATCATTCCCCCCTCCTTCCTCTTCCACCTTTTTTCCTCATTCACGGAGGTCGGTGGTGTCATGTGGTCACAACTCACATGCATTATATGCACAATATTAATAACCATACATTTCTCTTGTTACAGAGATTTTTATTGATACCTTCTTTGACCAGTTCCTTTTATTCACCTTACACGTTGTACTCTCTGAGGTGGGGTCCTTTTCAAAGATAATTATCTCCTATGGAGACCATGACTTTTATAGCTATCCTTTTTTTTTTTTGAGAATTTCCTGACCATGCTCCTAAAGGGGTAAAAGATGAGAGATGTCATTAAGCTCCCCTACCTTCTGAACAGTGTCGGATTTAAATATTTTTCCCTGAATGTAATTTCAAGTTGTTAATTCAGACTGCTTTACTAAAATATATGTAGCAGGAGATAGAAGGGGTTAACACTTCGTCCAGGCACGCATTCATATGTGGAACCCTCAGTCACTGGACGCTCTCTCCAGGAGGTGCGCTTACCCCGTCACTTCCGGTGTTCTGCATTCCAGCATAAAGATAGTGCGTTCCATAGACCGGAAGTCGGGTCCACGGACCGGAAATACGTCACACGCTGTGGAGGAGACACCACAGCGCGGTATTTTTAGACCTGACACAGCTAGGTGAGAGCCTACATCACAGCACTCACTATGATGCAGAAGCGTCATGAGTTAGAAACCCAGTAGAGGGTTTATGATTATCTCCCCTGATGAGTCAGCATCCCTGATAAAATGCGTTGAGAGTTCATTAAAAGGACACAGGCACCCTTAAGGGATCTGGTATACAGTTCTCCGTATCCTGAAAATCGGGTGAGATCATTCCTTTTCTTTATGCCGTGTGGCGGGTGGTTTTTTGAAAATGAGCTTAATGACGCCCATACCACCACACTTCTAACTAGGTGACTTATATGACTAACACAGACAGATGTCATTGTCATAAGTTATGTTTAAGCGATTTGCAGAATATTTGATATCTATACTTTCCCTCATTTATGATATTGAGCTGCAGAGCCTCCTGGTTGCGTATGATAACGGCCTAAGATAGGGCACATGGTGGCAGGCTCTATGTCCGATAGGGGTAGTGATACCATATTAACAAACTACATGTTTTGGTAATTGATTGTACATAATTTGTGTTGGATATGGTGTTCATACAGGTACATTAATAGCTCCCCTGAGTGAATTGAATACTTGGGGTTACTCACAGTCTTTTTGGTTTACACATAGGTGCTATATACTCTGTGTGTGGTGGTGAGGTTACTGGTACTTGCAAAGGTTTGTCCGGCACACAGTCTACTTGGTACATTACCAACTGCTAATTAGTTCCACCTCGACTGGAACTCTGTTCATGTTTGTCTATAGTGATTACAATTTTACTTAATTATTCTAATAAAGATATTTTTAATAGTCCTATACCTTGCTTAGTCCTATTTTATCTTATTGGCTTCTCGTATACATATATACCTAGCTTTTTTCATTATTATGTTAGTGGACGGCCTACTGCACTCACTTTTTTTGGCAGCCGCACAACGATACGCCTTGTTGATAAGGCCCAGAAAGAGCAGGTGCTCCAGTGGATGGCAAGCTATGCTTCCAGTGCTCTCTCCTCTCCTCTTCTTCCTCCACCTCAACATCACACGTAGTACAGTCCACAGAGGTGGCACCCCAATTACCCATGCTCCCCCCCCGTGTCACAACTGGCCAACTGCCCAACTTACTGTAGCGAACCACAGATGGGCGAGTCTGTAGAACTCTTCACCCATTCTTCACCATGGGCATCAGAAGTGTACTCCAAACAGTCACAGAGTCAAGGGGAGGAAAGCATCTGCACCGATGCCCAAAATTTTTTTAGCTTGGATTTGGGGCAGGATGAAGTAGGGTCCAAGCAGGTTCCTGACCCTCGTCACCAGACGTTAACCGCAGAGGAGGGAGGTGATCCCGATGAGACTCGGATACCTGAGGCTCATGCGGACTGTACTGTGCTGTCAGGGCAACAAGAGGAGAGGGGTCACACTGAGGGGAGAACACATCGGATGATGACGAGGTTGACAATCCTACTTGGTGTGAACCCAGAGTCACGCAGCCAAGTAGCTTATCTGAGGAAGTGGAGGAGGAAGACGAGGAGGTTACATTTCACCCGCGCCGTAGGACGCGGAGTGATGCAAGCACAAGGAGCACTGCATCCTTAACCACAACCATGGCTGTGGCCAGCAGCGGTCACGGGTCTGCAGCTCGCAGGGGCAGCAAGGGTTGCCTAGCATGGGCCTTTTTTGTCACTGCAAAGGATGAGCCAACTCACATTATCTGCAAACTTTGTGATAAAAACTCAGTAGAGGGAAAAACTGCAATAATTTGACTACTACATGCATGAACGTTCACATGCTCAAACAACATTCTTTACGCTGGGAATCTTACCGCGCTGAAATGTGGACCAGAGCACCTCAACAACCATCAGCTGCCCCATCAAACACAACCTTCCTCCTCTGTTACCATGCCAAGTATTGTCACGCAGGTCTCCCATTGCAGAAGCTCCGTTTTTTTACCCGCTCCAGTCTGGCTGAGTGACAGCCCATCAGCTGTAACGGAAGCGGACACGCCTGCTCTGTTTGTTTCACCGAGCACACCGCATGTTTCTCAATCCACTGTAACATCTGCACCTCACTCATGCTCCACCAGTTTTTCCGGTTCACCATACTCCGCCCTGTCTCAGCATCTTAGCCAGCCCTCGGTCCCACAGTTGTGGTCACGTAAAAGATTGTTTGATCCTACGCATGACAAAGCTAAGAGGTTGACCTCCACCATCTCCAATCTGTTGGCCACGGAAATGCTGCCTTTCCGCCTGGTAGATACAGACGGTTTCCGAATACTGATGGCCGTCACAGTCCCCCAGTACTAGTTGCCCAGTCGCCATCACTTCTCTAAGAAAGCTGTGCCTGCGCTACACCAGCATGTCGCAGACAACATCACCCATTCCTTGTCTAAATCTACGTGTGCCAGGGTGCATTTCACCACAGACACCTGGACGAGTAAGCATGGCCAAGGGCGTTACATCTCGTTGACTGTGCACTGGGTGACTCTGGTGGCTGTGGGGGCAGGTGGGGAAAGGGCTGCTCCACAAATCTTGGAATCCCCAAGGCTTGCAGAAGAAACCTCTGTATTTCCCACTTCCTCCGCTGCTTCTGCGTCCTCCACCTCCTCTAGGGCCTCCACCTGCGCACTCAACCTCTGCCTTAACAAGACACGCGTTCCAAGGGTGTGGAGCGAATACACACCACCTCCGTACTGCGTAGTCAGGGCTCGCCATAATCAGGCAGTCTCCAAATTAATATGCCTTGGAGATTGCAGTCATACAGGTGAAGACTTGTGGGCAGCTCTCCAGGCTCAGTTTGAGCAATGGCTGTCTCCGCTCAACCTAGAGCCAGGGAAGGCCGTGTGCGATAACGGTGCGAACCTGTTAGCGGCCCTAGGCCGAGGCAAGCTTGCACTCGTGCCTTGCATGGCTCACGTCCTCAACCTGGTGATTACTCTGCCACTATCCTGGCCTGGATGAGTTGCTTCACAAAGTACGGAAGCTGTGTGCTCACTTCCGTCGTTCGCACCCCTCGTGTCATCGACTTACATCGATACAGAGGTCTTTGTCCATGCCAGTTAACAGTTTGATCTGCGATGTGCCGAAGTGGTGGAATTCCACTCTGCACATGTTGCAGCGACTGTGCCATCAGCAATGAGCTCTGACGCAGTATGTCATGACGTATAGCGTGGGGCAACACAGTACGGACTTGGGGCATATCACGTTTGTGGAGTGTGAACAGATTAAGGACCTCTGCACCCCTCTGCACGGTTTTGAAATGGCTACTAAACTGGTTAGCGCTGACGATGCCGTCATCAGCATCCCTATTCCAGCCATATACATGCTGGAGCAAACTTTGAATAACCTGCAGCAGGAGGTGGTGGCCCCAGGAGAAGAGGAGGATGCGGAAGGGATACCAATGTCTCAAATTTCAAGACTGTCATCATACAGGTGGATGCCAAGTGATGGTGGATTACAGCGATCGAGAGGGTTTGGTGATACCAGGCAAACTGTTAGTGATGGTGCAAGAGCCGAGGAACTAATGGAGGAAGAAGAGGTGATGGGCAGGCAGCTGTCAGAGGATGAATAGGATAATCATCCCCTCTCATTTGAACGTGGTTGGCAGGAGGGGACGGAGGAAACAAGCATCAGTCTTACGCAGCCCACAGTACAGCCTGGCTTTCGACCTCCTGGTAGAGCCCGACATATGAGTGCCTTCTTGATGCACTATCTGCAACATGATCCCCGTATAGTTAGGATTCGAAATAATGCTGACTACAGGTTGCCACTCTGTTAGATCCACGTTATAAGAGTCAATTTTGCCAGATGCTTCCCGCCCTGGAAAGGGACCCGCTTATGTTGTAGTGTCGAAACAAGCTTTTAAGCAACCTTAATAGAGGTTTTCCCCAAGATAACAGTGAGGCACACAGTGTGCATCGTAGCTGTAGTCTTTCAAACTCCGGCACGTCAGTTCATCAACGCCAAAACATTGGCAGCAGCAGCAGAGTAAGTGGCAGAAGCAATTTCTGGGAGTCCTTTCACACATTTTTTGCACCAGCTCATGCACCAGCACAACAGAGTACAAGTCTGACACGTGGTGAACGACTAGAGAGGGTGGTGCAGGAGTATCTAGAGCTCAATATCAATACCATCAGGGAGGGTTTGGACCCTTTTACATATTGGTCTTCAAAAATGGATGAATGGCCAGAGCTCGCCTCTCACGCCTTGGAGGTTTTATCATGCCCGGCAGCCAGCGTTCTCTCCGAACGCGTCTTCAGCGCTGCTGGTAGTGTCTTGATGGATAAGCGCACCCGGCTGTCCCCTGAAAGTGTAGACCGCCTAACTTTCATGAAGATGGACAAGTCATGGATCTCCAAGGACTTTTGCACCCCAATTGCAGACTGTACAGAGTAGGTGATGTTGTCGTTTTGAGTGTGCAGCATTGATCTCTTGAAATTGCAGTCTGTGCTATGGCTTCTGTGCCTGCTCTTGCTGCTGCAGGTTTTAGGTCCTAATTTTGGGAAATGTGGAGAATTTTGATTGTGTCTCCATCCATTGGGTTGGCTGTAGTGAGACAGGTTTGGGTCTGCGTTAAATTACTTGTAGTCTGATGACATTGATGCCACTTTGGTGGTTTTAGGCCCTCATTTAGGGCAATGTGAACACTCCTGGTTAGGTTTCCATCTCCTGGGTTGGCTGTACTGGAAGAGGTGTGGGTCTTATTTACACTATTTCTATTGTAGTGAAATTGATGCCACTTTGCTGGCGTCTGCCACTAACTTTTTTAAATGTGGGGAATCCTGATTGGGTCTCCATCTATTGGGTTGTAAAGAAAAACGAGTGGCCATCATTACTTTAAGAAATGAAGGTCAGTCAGTGCGAAAAATTGAGAAAACTTTGAAAGTGTCCCCAAGTGCAGTTGCAAAAACCATCAAGCGCTACAAAGAAACTGGCTCACATGAGGACCGCCCCAGGAAAGGAAGACCAAGAGTCACCTCTGCTTCTGAGGATAAATTTATCTGAGTCACCAGCCTCAGAAATCGCAGGTTAACAGCAGCTCAGATTAGAGACCAGGTCAATGCCACACAGAGTTCTAGCAGCAGACACATCTCTTCAACAACTGTTAAGAGGAGACTTTGTGCAGCAGGCCTTCATGGTAAAATAGCTGCTAGGAAACCACTGCTAAGGACAGGCAACAAGCAGAAGAGACTTGTTTGGCCTAAAGAACACAAGGAATGGACATTAGACCAGTGGAAATCTGTGCTTTGGTCTGATGAGTCCAAATTTGAAATCCTTGGTTCCAACCACCGTGTCTTTGTGCAATGCAGAAAAGGTCAACGGATGGACACTACATGCCTGGTTCCCACAGTGAAGCATGGAGGAGGAGGTGTGATGGTGTGGGGGTGCTTTGCTGGTGACACTGTTGGGGATATATTCAAAATTGAAGGCATACTGAACCAGCATGGCTACCACAGCATCTTGGAGCGGCAAGCTATTCCATCCGGTTTGCGTTTAGTTGGACCATCATTTATTTTTTAACAGGACAATGACCCCAAACACACCTCCAGGCTGTGTAAGGGCTATTTGACCAAGAAGGAGAGTGATGGGGTGCTACGCCAGATGACCTGGCCTCCACAGTCACCAGACCTGAACCCAATCGAGATTGGCATCTCTGGGAACTCCTTCAAGATTGTTGGAAGACCATTTCCGGTGACTACCTCTTGAAGCTCATCAAGAGAATGCCAAGAGTGTGCAAAGAAGTTGACGCGCCCCCTGGGCCGTGTGTGCACGTGTGTGGGATACCCGGAGCCGGGCCTCTGGGGGTTGTAGTCTCCGTGGCGGTGACCCGGTCCCGTGACTCAGGGTGGCCAAACCAGTGGCAGTCTTTATAGGGTTTTTGTGGTTTAATGTCTGACTACGCCACCCGTGGTTTGCGGTCAGGGTGTACCGCCACTGCGAGGCAGACCACTGAGGCTGGTGTGGTGTGCGCAGCAAAGGATGGGATAACTCCCCACGGGAAGAGTATAGCCTCAGGGCAGCGAATGTGGATGATGGGAGTGATGGTGCACGGGCGCAGCAGGAACGACTCAGAGTCTTTGCAGTGCAGTTCAGGGTCTTTACTGGTGATAATAAGGCAGACCCTCCCGGGAGTACTGGCTAGCATAAGGGGCCTGGTCAGTCTGCGAGCAAACAGAAGTTCCCCTGGCCAGGTGGAGTTGTATGCCTCCCCGTCTATCTGCACTCTTCCTGTCTACCTTGCTGTAAGCGAGTGGAAGTAGCCCACGTCCCTGAATGTACCGTGTGGTGCTCACCCGTATGGCTGGTGACTTGGGACCTTCTGATAGCCTCCGCTCCTCGATGGCGGTGCTGGTCCCTTGCTTGTGACTGACCCTCCGGGCTTCTATCGCCAGAGGACCTGGAATCCCCTGCCGGCTGGTTTCTGCTGCTGAACTTAAAGATCCTTGCAGCCTCGGACTCCGGTGTCCGATTCTTAGATTCTTCTGCCAGAGCGAGCTCTACTTAGCTCCAGCCCCTGGTCTTCAGCTCCTGCTCCTACAGAGCTCCTTGCTGTTACTGTCCCTGTGTCTGGAACTAACTCCAGGCTCTCACTGTCTAACCTAACCCCGCCCCAGACCCAGTTTATAAGGGCACGTTCCTCCCCTCCCAGGACTGGGCAGGAGGTGTTGCATGCTTAAGGGCTCCTGACCAGGAAACCTCCCACTTGCTCTCAGACGTAATATTTCTATTACTGTGGTAACCAGACCCCCGGGGTGCCACATTCCCCCCTAATAAATTTTAGTACTCCGGGACTAAACACATTTTTAAGAAAACACAAATACAGGGTATAACAATAACATAACATATGTACAAGGACATTTTGTCTTGATGGTCACGGCATTTCCGTAACCGGGTGTCCATATCACCCAAGGTGAAGTTTTTAAGCAGAGTAGGGGACCTGTCCAAAGCAAACCCCAAACATTGGCCCTGGTCGTGGCTGCAAGGCGAAGCTAACTACTTTGGACCACACGGGACTACGCCAGACAGGTTTTTTTTCCATGGCCGTCTTCGCAAGAAGCACCAAGTGTAACTATCTACAATGTAGTTCCGGTTATTCAGCGTCCATAACCTGTCAGTCCAAATAAACCTGCAGGGTAACTAGAGAAACATAATCAATAAACAGGCAACAAACATAAACCATTTTCAACATTTGTAGTTTACACGCAAATTCACATTACATTTTAGATTCTCCAGCGAGCGGGCATCTGTCCTCTAGTGCTCCTGGTGGACCTACGTAACCCACTATCTGGCTCTGCACTACAGGGTGTAGGAGGTGTTGCGGGTAGGTCTGGCAGCTTTCTGCGTACTCTTTGGCTTACTAGGGGCACTGCAGGCTCACTACTAGCAGAGGGTTGATTCTCCTGGGCTGCTGGTATGGATTCTTCTGCCTCCTGGGCCGGCTGCTCTTCTGACACTACCTGTTCTTCTGTAGGCCCTTGAGGGACTGGCTGTAGAAAGGTGAGGACGGGTACCACTATAGCGTTGTTGATTTGTGTCCAGGACCGGGGAAAGTCTCCGAGTACGGTACTGATCATTTCTTCCCTTTCCTCTGCGGGTTGAGGGTTCTCTTGATCTTCGTCAGTGCTTTGCAGCTGCTCGGGACACTTTTTCAGGCTGTCTCTGGAAACAATGGCTGTGGTTTCTCCTCCATCCTTACTGATTATGCAGACTTTTGGATTATCATGGCTTGAGGGCAGTACTGTGTACGGGTCCTTCTCCCACTGGTCGTCCAACTTGTGGAGCCGCCTCTTTCTCTTCAAGACCTGCTCTCCAGGTACCAGGGGAACAGCGGGAGCATGCTGGTTATAAGTCTTCTCTTGCCTTTCTCTTGCTTGAGACAGACTGCTCGACGCTCTCCTGTACTTTCCGATACTGCTGCTGCCGTTCTGTATCCCAGTCTGCCTCTGGCGAGGTGTCCTCAGGTGTCAGGACTCCCATATCCAGGTCAATAGGCAGCTTACCAGGTCTTGCTCTCATTAGGTAAGCCGGGGTACAGTTGGTGGAACCTACGGGGATGTGATTATACAAGTCCACCAGATCAGGCAGTTTTTCAGTCCACAGACTGCGTTCTTCCAGGGGCAACGTTTTTAGCAAGTCTATCACCACCTGGTTTATTTTCTCACATAGTCCGTTGGTCTGAGGGTGATAGGGCGTTGTTGTTATCTTCCTGCAGCCATACAGATTGCAGAACTCTTGGAAGACCTCCGCTTCGAATGCTGGCCCTTGGTCAGTCAACACTTGCTCCGGATACCCGTGTGGACGGCAGAAGTGCTGCTGGAAGGCTCTAGCTGCTGTTTGAGCCGTTAAGTCCTTGACAGGGACCACCACCAGGAACCGGGAGTAGTGATCTACGATGGTGAGGGCGTAGACGTACCAAGATTTGCTTGGAGCCAGTTTCACATGGTCCAGGGCTACCAGTTCCAGTGGCTGCCTGGTGATGATGGGCTGCAGGGGAGTCTTCTGGCTGGCACGGTCTCTTCTCCTTAGGCTGCTCGGCCCACAGTCTCTGCACCACCTCTCGATGGCTCCTCTCATGCCTACCCAGTAGAACCGCCACGCAACAAAAACTCCAGCTTCTTCCATCCGAAGTGTCCTGCTCCGTCGTGGTATGCCTCCAGAACCATAGCCGCGTCTCGTCTTGGGACCACTACCTGCCAGGTCAGCTCATGTGTTCTAGAGTTGACCATTCTCCGGCACAGATTCTCCTTGTAAAGAAACAGTTTACTTTGCTCCTTCCACAGTTGCTTAGTCTCCTCCGGAGCGTCTGGGTCAAGACGGGCATCAGCCTGTGTCAGCATTTCCTTCACCAGACGGACTGCGGGATCACTGTCTTGTGTCTCCGCCCAGCTGTAGTGGGGTAAGGGATTGAACGTAGCAGAGCGCCTGTCCCTTACACGGTGGGAATACAGGGTAATCCCATGACGGTGGAACGCAGGGAGTTCGACTTCTTCCAGTTCTTCTGGTTCTTCCCCTACGTCCGGTAAGTTTGGCATTCTGGACAGGGCATCCGCGTTGGCATTTGAGCGTCCCGCCCGGAATTTGATGGTGAATTCATAGTTGGACAGGCGGGCCATCCATCTCTGCTCCAGGGCACCAAGCCTTGCAGTGTCCAGGTGTGTCAACAGCTTGTTATCCGTGTACACGGTGAACTTGGAAGAGGCAAGGTAATGCTTGAAACGTTCGGTCACTGCCCATGCCACTGCCAGGAACTCTAGCTTGAATGAGCTATAATTCTCAGGGTTTCTCTCTGTGGGCTGTAGTTTTCGGCTGGCGTAAGCGATTACCCATTCTTTCCCCTGCTGGATCTGGGACAGTACGGCTCCTAGCCCGATGTTGCTCGCGTCCGTGTGGAGGATAAAGGGCTGGCCGTAGTCAGGGTACGCCAGGATTTCATCCCCTGTGAGGGCCATCTTCAGCTGGCGGAAGGATTCCTCTTCCAGCTTTTCCCACCTGAAGGGCGGCTTCTGGTTTTTGGCCTTCCTGGATTGACCTATCAGGAGGTCCTGCATAGGAGCTGCCATTTTGGTGAAACCGGGAATGAATCTTCGGTAGTAGCCTACCAACCCGAGGAACTGCCGCACTTCCTTTATGCTGGAAGGTCTTGGCCAGTCTTTAATCACGGTGATCTTATCGGGGTCGGGAGCCACTCCATCAGCACTCACCACGTGTCCCAGGTACTGCACCTTTGGTTTCAGCAGGTGACACTTGGAGGGTTTCACCTTTAGGCCGTAGCTTGCCAGGGCGTCAAACACTTCTGCCAGGTGTTTCAGATGGTCCTCGTAGGTTTTGGAATAAACGATGACATCGTCCAGGTATAACAGGACCGTCTCGAAATTCTGGTGTCCCAGACAGCATTCCATCAACCGCTGGAAGGTTCCTGGTGCGTTGCAGAGCCCGAACGGCATACAGTTGAATTCGCTGAGACCCATTGGGGTGGTGAATGCAGTCTTCTCCTTGTCTGCCTCTGCTACAGGAACCTGCCAGTACCCGCTAGTAAGATCCAAAGTGGAGAAGAAGTTAGCAGATTTTAATGCAGCTAAAGATTCTTCTATTCTAGGTAACGGGTACGCATCTTTGTGTGTGATACGGTTGACCTTTCTGTAGTCTACACACATTCTCATTGTGTTGTCCTTCTTTTTCACTAGAACTAGTGGAGCTGTCCAGGGGCTACAGCTGTCCCTGATTACCCCAGCCTCCTTCATGTCCCGCAACATCCCCTTTGCATGCTGATAGTGTGCAGGGGGTACAGGTCGGTATCTTTCCTTTATGGGTGGATGGTCTCCCGTGGGGATGTGATGTTCTACCCCCTTTACTCGCCCGAAGTCTAGCGGGTGTTTACTAAAGACTCTTTCGTACTCCTGAACCACCCGGTAGACTCCCGTTTTTGGTGTGAGGGAGTGGAGTCAGTACCCAAATGCAGTTGCTGACACCAGTCCTCCATTTGTTTCTTAGAGCCGTTACCTTCCTCTGGTTGAGATGGAGGCAAGGGTTCTACGGCCTTTACAGAATTTTGGTTTATGGTGAACAATTTGGCTAGCGTGGCATACCGGGGCAGGTATACTTCTCTCTCCCCGATATTTATGATGCGGACGGGCACCCTCCCATGGCATACATCGACCACCCCCCGTGCTGTCAAAATGGTGGGCCTACTGTCCGAGTAGACGGGTTCTACCATTGCTTGGTAGTCTCTACCTCTTAAACCAATAGCTGCCCGGCACCAGATCATCATCTCACTTTTCGGGGGCATGGCAATAGGGAACGGGTCACACATTCTCACGCTACCAATCTCACCACCAGATAGTTCCACTTGTTGCCGTTTCATCAGTGCCTGGATCTCTTTTTGGAGAACACGCTGCTGGCTGGAACTGCCGTTCTTGGCAACCTGCTGTAAAATGATAATTATCTCTGCAAGACAATTTTCAATCACGTTAGTTCCCAAGGTTATTTTAGGGTGACTCTCATGACGGTCAATGTCCACAATGATCAGTCCTTGTGCCGCCAGTTCAACTTTACCGATTTTAATGGTCACCTCTTTGAATCCCACCTGCGGCATGGGCTGACCATTGCTGGCGATGATACTCAGGTCGTCATCTGGGTAGCGAGTCATTCCAGTACCGCTTAAAGAACAAGTACGGGATGGTAGTCACCTGTGACCCAGTGTCTAGTAGGGCACTCATAGGAATGCCATCCAGTACCACAGGCAAGACCGGACGTCCCCCTACGTATTTATCACTCCAGTTCGATGGGCCTGATGTTCTTATGCCTGGGGGTTGGCCCTCTGCCCCAGGTTGTGCCCGTTTAAATGACAGTACCTTGCCATATGTCCGGGTTGATTGCAGCGGCGGCAGATGGGTTGTCCGTCCTCGTTGTATCTGTCGCTGGGTCTTCCTCTGGACGATGGGATCCTCCTCTGTCGGCGCGACGGGACGTCCTCCGGTCCGGATGCCAGCTGGATCTTTCCTGGAGGAGAGACCTGTAAAGACTGCACAGTTCTGGTTAGTGCGGCTACGCTTTTAGTCTGCTCTTGGACCTGATAGTGCAGGTCTGTAGCCGGGTTGTTGTCCAAAGTCTGCGCACCAGCTCCTACAGACTCTGTAGACAAGGGCGCCGCCTCCTGATGATAGGTAATAGCAGGGCGCCGGTGGGTTACAGTGCTACCCGGTGCCGGTTCTCGGAGCACCCGGAGGGCCCTGTCTTTGAACTTTGCAAAGTCTAAACCAGGGTTCTGCAAGGCCATTGCACGTAACTGGGTTCGGTGTGCGTTGGACAGCAGACCCTCAATGAATTGCTCAGTTAACAGTTCATCTGCATTCCGCACACTGTCAGGGTCTGCCTGTTTGATGGCTCCCAGGGCCTCTTGCAAACTCAAAGCATAGTCTCTTATACTGTCTTTGGCCCGCTGCTTGCACCCATAAAATCTCATTTTGATCTCTGCTGAGGTGCGGGTATTAAAAGTGTCCTTCAGACGGGCCAAGATCTCCTTTACGGTCTCCTTGTCCCGGACTGACCAGGACTTTACTTCACTTTGGGCTGCGCCGGTTAACTGGCCTATCAATATGCTCACTTTCTGTCCCTCCGTCAGGGGGTATACTTTAAATAGGCTGTACAGTCTCTCTTTAAAGTCGCTTAGGGTATGCGACTCCCCTGAGTATTGGGGCAGCCAGGCCGCTTCGGGGATGTATGGCATTGTGAACGGCATTACTGGGGCAGTGGCCGCGCTGGTGGTAGAGGGTCCCTCCGTGTCCGTCATCTTCCTACCCCCTAGTTAAGTGTGGCCTACCTTCCGACGATCCTCTTCTGTAGGCCGCGGCTCCGCTGGTGCTGCTCCGGACGAGGACCTTGCGTCGCGTCCTGGTGACATCAGCGTCGCTCTCTCTCCCTTCCAGGACACTGCGCAGCGTCGGTGCATGGGGCGGAGCTTCGGGTCTCGCGCGGTTTGGACGTCCACGCCCTTCTTCTTCCCGCGCGGCGTCCCGAAGATGGCATCCGATGGCGGGAAAACGACTGAGGATGGCGGGAAAACGACTGCGGATGGCGGGAAAACAGCTGCGGATGGTGGGAAAACAGCTGCGGATGGCGGGAAACTTCACCACGGCAGGTATGACAGTCTTTTGAAGGCGCGCAGTACCCGGTGGTTGCGGGCACTTAATCCTGACGACTACGCCAAAGTTGACGCGCCCCCTGGGCCGTGTGTGCACGTGTGTGGGATACCCGGAGCCGGGTCTCTGGGGGTTGTAGTCTCCGTGGCGGTGACCCAGTCCCGTGGCTCAGGGTGGTCAAACCAGTGGCAGTCTTTATAAGGTTTTTGTGGTTTAATGTCAGACTACGCCACTCGTGGATTGCGGTCAGGGTGTACCACCACTGCGAGGCAGACCTCTGATGTTGGTGTGGTGTGCGCAGCAAAGGATGGGATAACTCCCCACGGGAAGAGTATAGCCTCAGGGCAGGGAATGTGGATGATGGGAGTGATGGTGCACGGGTGCAGCAGGAACGACTTAGAGTCTTTGCAGTGCAGTTCAGGGTCTTTACTGGTGATAATAAGGCAGACCCTCCCAGGAGTACTGGCTAGCATAAGGGGCCTGGTCAGTCTGCGAGCAAACAGAAGTTCCCCTGGCCAGGTGGAGTTGTAGGCCTCCCCGTCTATCTGCACTCTTCCTGGCTACCTTGCTGTAAGTGAGTGGTAGTAGCCCACGTCCCCACGGTACGTGTGGTGCTCACCAGTATGGCTGGTGACTTGGGACCTTCTGATAGCCTCCGCTCCTCGATGGCGGTGCTGGTCCCTTGCTTGTGACTGAGCCTCCAGGCTTCTATGGCCAGAGGACCTGGAATCCCCTGCCGGCTGGTTTCTGCTGCTGGACTTAAAGATCCTTGCAGCCTCGGACTCCGGTGTCCGGTTCTTGGATTCTTCTGCCAGGGCGAGCTCTACTTAGCTCCAGCCCCTGGTCTTCAGCTCCTGCTCCTACAGAGCTCCTTGCTGTTACTGTACCTGTGTCTGGAACTAACTCCAGGCTCTCACTGTCTAACCTAACCCAGCCCCAGACCCAGTTTATAAGGGCAGATTCCTCCTCTCCCTGGACTGGGCAGGAGGTGTTGCATGCTTAAGGGCTCCTGACCAGGAAACCTCCCACTTGCTCTCAGACGTAATATTTCTATTACTGTGGTAACCAGACCCTTGGGGTGCCACACAGTCATCAAAGCAAAAGGTGGCTACTTTGAAGAACCTAGAATATAAGACATATTTTCAGTTGTTTCACATTTTTTTGTTAAGTATATAATTCCACATGTGTTCATTCATAGTTTTGATGCCTTTAGTGTAAATGTACAATTTTCAGAGTCATGAAAATACAGAAAAATCTTTAAATGAGAAGGTGTGTCCAAACTTTTGGTCTGTACTGTATATATATATATATATATATATATATATATATTCTGTATCTTTATCGCCATAAAACGAGGGGGGCCAGACCCATTTCTTGCACAGGGGCCCCAAGTTGTCAGTGTCCACCTCTGGGTCTCCCCTATTAATGGGAGGATAGAAAAGTTGGGCTTGTTTAGCTTAGAAAAAATTTCAATCTCATGTGTATAAATACATGTGTGGTCAATATAAAGGACCAGGGGACATTCATTAAGTGTAGAGGAAAGGCGATTCTGACAGCTAAATAGGTAAGGGTTCCTTACAGTAAAAGTACATTTACACTTACCATAAATATTATCTTGAATGAACGTTCTAAAGAGCCTGCTGATCACCCGATGAATGAGCAAGAAAATAGTTCATCGGGTGAAATAATCTTTTGGTTTTCACAAAAGATCATCCTTCTTGGTAGCTTATAGTGTTGTGTAAACAGGTCTTGTGCTGCCAAGAACAGTAGCAGCCTAAGTGCTCTGAGTGATCTATTACAGACCACTCAGTGTGTAATGCCTGTGTAAATAGGTAATTAAATGATTGACAATCAGGAAATATTTACCAGTTGGCCTTCGTATAACCCTAAAATACACCAAAATGACGCTAAAAATTAATAAAATTTAGAATAAAGTCAACCATATTTACCAACTCAGGTCAGAAAGCCAATGAACTTACAGGATGCCACAACCTCTCTTGATAAAGGCTGAGGCAACACAGGTGCAAAATACTGATGAAACAACCACTCACTTGGCTACCATGCATGGAGGGGGTGGTGACCGGATACTAGAATTGCACATGGGTACAGCTTGTATAGGGCATCAATCAGTGATGTAATCTGGAATGTTTGTGTGGCGCCCAGCTGCGCTTGGTACCACAGATCCTAGAAGGGTGTATTACTGGAATCCTCCACAAGAGGGCCCCATAAACATTCACACATCTCCACCTTCCACCTCAGACCAGCAGAGGGAGCCCGTTAGGGATATAAATAGGGAAGGTGGAGCTAGGCAGTCCAGTCTAGAAGTTGAATCTAGTTCAGTCTAGCCAGAACAGAGTTCCTGCTCACAGCCAGAGAGGGACAGAGTTCTCAGTTCGGTTCATGTAGAAGTCTGTCTGCAGAGGTAAGCCCAGTCTAGACTCAGGAACTCAGTTAGAGCTTAAGGTGTGCCGACACCATAAGAGCGGTGAAGAGCGGCAAGCTGCCGTTAGTGTGAATAGCCTAGTGAGGGCCCGAGCGTGGCCGAAGGCGAGTGGAAAGTGAGTAGCAGTGGGGGCAGAGGAGCTTACCCAGCTCACCCCGAAACATATACCGGACGCCGTGTCCGAGCTTACCGGGATCTCTACGACCCAGTAAGGCATAACCGGAATCCCTGGAGAACTACAGGTCCCAGGTTCACTAGAAAGCTGATACGTAACAGAGCCAGGAGACACATAGGCCCCGTAATCTGGGAGCATGCACTCCAAGAGAAGACCCTACCACAACGTCAGCCGGTGCAGGACAGAGATAAAGTTAGGCCTAGCTTCAGGCAGGTCAGAAACTTACTACGCAGAGGCAAGAAACAGGAGGCCCTACACCTGCTCATTGGGGAGGATCCTGATATGCACCCTTCACCCTACTGTGCTCCGGGATGTGCCTGAACTACCACCAGTAAAAGGTACTGAAGTGACTACCGTGTCGGTCCCTGTTCTTGCTCTGACCCGGCTGGGTCTCGCCTGTCCTGCATTCCCCTCTGTGTTCGCTGCCCTGAGGCCTAGCTCCACCTGTGGGGAGCTATACCATCGAGCTGCCTTATCATCGGCCTCAGTGGACTGCCGCAGCGCTGGTGATTCTCACCAGAAACCACAGGTGGCGTCACGAACTTTCATAGAGTTAACAAATAATCCCCTTTTAAAAGCTGACCCCAGGGTACGAGCCCGGTAGCCGACCACCGCGACATCCCCAAGGCCAGGCAAAGGCCCGGGTACCAAGTCGTCCCCATCCCCCTGGGCGTGTCATTTGTCCCTGTAGGGTGCACTTATAGACAGACAGTGTGCTACATCTGCAGCTGAGGGGCCATTGTATACTGTGAGTGCTTTAGTTTTCTGCGCTGTGTTGGTAAGTCCAGGTGCCTTTCTTCTACTATTTTTTTTGTCATTTAACCCTGAAAAGTCTGAAACCTTCAGAGTAGTCAGACTGTGGAAATCCCTACCACAAGAAATATCAGAATTTAGAGAAATGGCTGGATGCTTTTCTCACAGCAAATAAATAATCAAGCGATAGGGAATGTATATCTGGTCAAAGAAGGATGAACTTGATGGACCTATGTTTTTTTAAACTATGTAACTATGACCAATGAAGTTCCAGATGAGCTCAACGGGAGACAAGTCCATAGAAGCTGCAGACCTTAGTAGCAAGTTTAAACCACATAGGCTGCTCATAGTAACACAAGTATAATGAATAGTAGTAATACACATAGTAACACATGTGGAATGGAGATTAAGCCACATCATTAATTCAGACCAAAAACTCCACTCTACTTGCTAAAAATGTAGCTCCAAACTTTCAGGAACCTCCACTATGCTTCCTGTTGCCTGCATACACTCATTATTGTATCACTCTCCAGCACTTAGACCAGGGGTCTCAAACTCGGCTAAGTATATGGGCCACACATAGAAAAAAATGTGAATTTGAAGGGCCGTATTCTTTGCAGGATGATATGAAATTTTTAATGATACTATATTGTTTTTTCTATACACCTTTTGGATCATTTTTTGAACATTTTTGGCTTTATTTTATTCTTTTAAATGGCATTCATTTTATGGGCTATGGTACAGGTTTATAGTTTTTACAATTTTTATTTCCTTTTTGTGTATCCTAATTGGCAACATACAGTGATTTTTTTTTCCTTACAATTGCACCATATAGTAATTCTGACCAACTTCTTATAGTAATGTTCCCATCTTGTAGTAGTAACCCCATCTTGTAGTTATGTCCCCCATCTTGTAGTAATGTGCCAACCTGGTCCCCATCTTGTATTAATTTGCACATCCTGGTCCCCATCTTGTAGTAATGAGCCCATCCTGGTCCCCATCTTGTTACTAGTAATGTGCCCATCCTGGTCCCCATCTTGTAGTAATGGGCCCATCCCGGTTCCCATCATGTAGTAATGTGCCCATCCTGGTCCCTATCTTGTAGTAATGGCCCATGCTGGTCCTTAACTTGTAGAACATTCAACTGAAAAGAATTACTGACTTTGGCGGCCCTCAGGAGCAGGCCGCAATCATTACGGGGTTTCCAGTGCCTGTGGGCCGCATTAAGCAGCCTCAGGGGCCGCATGAACTAACAGGTCGAACTTGATGGACGCAAGTCTTTATTCGGCTTTACTAACTATGTAACTATGTTTGAGACTCCTGACTTAGACGAACAAACTGCTTCTGTTACTGAAAAATATTTCACATTTTGCTCCTCAGTCCTTAGCACCTGCTGCCATTTTTCAGCACCCCAGTTCTTATGTTTTCATGAAATGTTGAGTCACTTAGCCTTATTTCCATATTATAGGTATTGTGTTTTGGCCACAATTCTTCTATGAAGACCACTTCAAAACAAACTTCTCCAAACAGTAGATGGGTGTAGACGGGTCCCACTGGTATCTGCAAGTTCTGAGCTGATGGCACTGCTGACATCTTCCAATTTTGAAGAGAAGTAATCAAGACATGTTCGCCGTCTGCTACACTAAGTTTCCTTGATTGACCACTTCGTCTACAGTTCTCAACACTGTCCATTTTTTGGTGAGTCCTCAAAAGTTGAACAGCACATTTTAGTTGAACCTCTTTGTTCATTCACTTTGCATTCTGATAATTGATTAAAAATAAACTATTAACACTTTTATTTTGAAAAGCATTCTTGCTTTGCGGCATTTTTTGTACACCTGCCTAAAACTTTTGCACAGTACTGTATCTCATGGTCTGAAAAGGAATGTGCTGTAATTTTTATTTTTATATTAATAATTATTGATTGTATAATCAATTATTTATAACACAAAAAGCTGAGGGGGGAGCCAGGTGCCATTTTGTTGTAGTTCAGAGTGGTGCAGTGAATTACAATTTCCCCCTGCCACCAATCAGTGTTCATCATGAGCAGAGATGGGAGGTTCCAGAATGCAGGGAGTGGTGATCAGAGGATCAGGGAAGCGAGTGAGCTGTGAACAGTAGTCAGCAGACTGGCATTGCACTAGTGTCAGGCTTCCGTATTGTTCCCACAGCTGGAAGAAGTCACTACAGCAGTGCTTTTTTGAGCGGTGAGAGCACTGCATATGAAGTTGACTTCTTCCAGCTGTGAGAACAGCTCGGTACTCTGGGATTAGTACTGTAGTAAAATGTCAGGCTGCTGACCTGTGCTCAATGTCGCTGTTAGCCTGCAATGTTCAAAGTACAGCAGAGAAATCATCACGCTGTTGTGCTCTGAACACAGAGTGATTGCATTACAGACATCTGAAGGAGAGCCGTGTATTTAATATTATTGACGCGCCCCCTGGGGCCGTGGGGTACTCGGTAGCCGGGCCGGTCAGTGCTGGGGATGTCACGGTGGCAGTGACCCGGTCCGTGACCCAGGGCGGTCAATTAAAGGAAAAGTAAAAGGGGAATAAAGTTTTTAGAGATAATGTTCGCGACGCCACCTGTGGTATGTGGCTATATGGGGCCGCCGCTGCTGTGCAGATCCTCTGGAGCTGATGGTGACACAGCAGAGTTGGTTCAGCTCTCCACAGGCAGAGCTAAGCTCCAGGGCAGTATATGGTGAATTGTGCAGGTAGATGTTGTTGGTGCTGTGTAATGCAGGGCTGAGGGCGCAGGTAATGACGAGACAACAAATTAATGGCGGTTTCCTCTCATCTTTACTTGCGGTTTGTCAGAGCAGACCGGGACACGGGTACTAGCAGGTAGTGGAGGTCCAGGCGGCCTGGAAGCAAGTTGGGGATCCACCTCGCCAGGTGGAGTTGTAGGCCTTCCCTCTGCGCTATTCTCTTTGGCCCTGCTGCTTATAGCTGTGCTGTGGCCCTCATCCCTGAGTAAAACGTCTTTTCCTCACCCATATGGCAGGCAGCTCGGGCCTTCCTCAAGTGTCGCTCCCTCGTGGCAGTGCTGGGCCCTATGATCCTGCTTTGCCGCCGGGCGTCTGGTGGGGCCAGGAGACCTGCAGTCTCCTGCCCTCCAGATTTAGCTGCTGGGCCTTCAGTGCCCCACAACCATGGACTCCGGTGTCTAGTTCACTTGCGCTTCTCTCTGGAGTGAGCTTGTCCACAGCTCCCTTCCCCAGGTCCTTCCTCGTCGCTCTCCTGTCTCCAACTCCTCTCCACTCACTCTTACTAACCCCGCCCCCAGATTCCAGTTTTAAGGGGAGGAGCTCCCCTTTCTGGTCTGGAGCCAGGAAAGTGTTGGATGCTGGTAAACCTGATTAGGGGACACCTCCTTGCTTCCAGGCATGGCATCACCCCCTTGTGAGGAAGGCAATGCCACTGTGGCAACCGGACCCCTGACGTGCCACATTATCATGTATGATACAGCCCGCAGAGCTGCATATCTAATTCCATCATGTGTGATACAGCCTGCAGTGCCGCATATCTAATGCCCATAATGTGTAATACAACCTGCATAGCCATGTATTTAATACCAATATGTGTGCTGCAGCCTTCAGAGCCACGTATCTAATCCCATTATATGTGATAAACCCCACAGTGACACGTATCCAATGCCCATCATGTATGATACAGCCCACAGAGACGCATATCTAATTTCATGATATGTGATACAGCCCGAATAGCTATGTATCTAATCCCATCATGTGTAATAGAGCCAGCAGAGCTTCATATCTAATCCCATAATGTGTTATACAGCCCACAGAGCTGTGTATCTAATCCCATCATATGTGATACAGCTCGCAGAGCCACGTATCTAATCCCATCATGTGTGATACAGTCCACAGAGCTGCGTATCTAATCCCATGTGTGATACAGCCTGCAGAGCTGCGTATTTAATCCCCATCATGTGTGATACAGCCCGTAGAGCCACGTATCTAAACCCATCATGTGTGATATAACCCCAAGAGCCACATATGTAATCTCAATTATATGTGTCATAGCACACAGAGCCGCGTCTCTAATCCCATCATGTGATACACCCCCCAGAGATGTGTATCTGATCCCCATCATTTGTGATTCAGCCTACAGAGCTGCGTATCTAATCCCATCATGTGTGATATAGCCATAGTGCTGTGTATCTAATGCCCATCATTTGGGATTTAGCCCACAGAGTTGCATATCTAATCCCCATCATGTGTGATACAGCCCATAGAGCAATGTATCTAATCCCCATCATGTGTGATACAGCCCACAGAGTTGCGTATCTAAACCCATCATGTGCGATACAACCCAAAGATCCACATATGTAATCTCAAGTATGTGTGTCATAGCCCACAGAGCCAAGTATCTAATCCTATCATGTGTGATACAGCCTGCAGAGCTGCATATCTACTCCTCATTATATGTGATACATCCCACAGAGCCACATATCTAATCCCATCATGTGTGATGCAGCCCACAAAACTGCTTATCTAATCCCATCATGTGTGATACAACCCGCAGAGCTGTATATCTTATCCCTATCATGTGTGATGCAGCCCGCAGAGCCAAGTATCTAATCCCCATCATGTGTGATACAGTCCGCAGAGCTGCGTATCTTATCCCCATCATTTGTGTTTCAGCCCACAGAGCTGCATATCTAATCCCATCATGTGTGATACAGCCCACAGTGCTGTGTATCTGTGGCGCCCTGCTACGCACTGGTGCCACAGAACCCAGAAGGGTGCATGGATGGACTTCTCCACAAGAGGCCCTCACACATTCACAAACCTCCACCCTACCATCTCAGACCTGCAGAGGGAGCCTTGATAGGGATATATAAAGGGAGGATGGAGCCAGGCAGCTCAGATTAGTTCCTGCTTAGAGACAGAGAGGTACAGAGCTCAGAGTTGAGCAGAGAGCGTGCTGACGCTCAGAGAGCAGTGAAGAGACAGCGAGCTGGCTGCTGTGCTTAGGCGAGCCAAGGCCTACAGCACGTGTGAGGGCCTTGAGTGGGCCGAAGGCAGAGAGGAGAAGGAAAATGTAGTGAGGGGGCAGAGGAGCATACCAGGCTCACCCCGATATATATACTGGAAACCGGGTCCACGCCTACAGTGATCCTTTATACTCAGTAGGAACCACCGGAACCCCTGGAGGACTACAGGTCCCAGGTTCACCAAACGCTGACTAAAGTACAAGGGCTAGGAGTCACGGAGGCCCCAGCATCCAGGGAGAGTGATCTCCAAAGAGAAGGCCCTACCACCAGGTCAGCAGGTGCTAAGAGAGACAGTAACCAAGCTAGGCCTAGCTCCAGGCAGGTCAGAAGCGTAGAGAAGAAAGCAACAGATCAGGAGGCCCTATACCCGCTCACTGGGGAGAGTCCAAAAGTGTGCCCTTCACCTGGAGTACCCTGGACCGTGCCTGCAACATCACCAGTAAAGGTACTGAAGCTTACCCCCGTGTGAGTGACGCACCCCTGGGCCTACTTGGTGTAGCGTTGCGCACGCGGGGACTACCCGGAGCCGGGCCTGTTGGGGGTAGTAGTCTCGTGGCGGTGACCCGGTCCGTGCCCAGGGAGTCAGACTAAGTGGCGGTATATTAGCAGTAGATGTAGGACGACTACGCCACCCGTTGAATGCAGCTATGGAGCTGCCGCTGCAGGGCAGACCGCTGAGGCCGGTGGTAGGATAGTGCAGCGTAGATGGTATAACCCCCAACGGGAGGGGTATGGCCTCAGGGCAGCCAACGTGGATGATGGGGGTAGCAGGAACCACTCAGAGACGATGCGGTGTAGTTCAGGGTCTTTACTGGTGACAAAGATAGACCCTCCCGGAGTACTGGCTAGCGGTCGGGGCCTGGTCAGTCCTTGAGCAGATGGGATCCCCCTTGGCCAGGCGGAGTTGTAGGCCTCCCCAACTAATTGTACTCTTCTGGCTTCCTTGCTAGAGGCGGGTAAAGGTAGCCCACGTCCCTGAGTGTACCGTGTGGTGCTCACCCGTATGGCCGGTGACTCGGGGCCTTCTAGTGGCTTCCGCTCCACGACGGCGGTGCTGGTCCCACGCGTGTGACCGTGCCTTCGGGTTTCTTGGCCAGAGGACCTGAAATCCCCTGCCGGGCGGTTTCTGCTGCTGGGTCTGGGTTAATCCCCACAGCCTCGGACTCCGGGTCCGGTGGTAACTCTTCAATCAGGGCGAGCTCTTCAGCTGCCAGCCCCTGATTCCTTTTAGCACTGCTCCCACAGAGCTCCTGATCTTTCTTTCCTATGCTGCTCCTCTTCTTCTCTCTACTCTTCTCACTAACCCTGCCTCAGCCCCAGCTTTATATAGGGGAAGTTCTTCCCCTCCCAGGACTGGGCAGGAGGTGTGGCATGCATAGGATTCCTGACCAAGAGACCTCCCACCTGCTCTCAGACATAACATTGCTATTACTGTGGAGACCAGACCCCTGGGGTGCCACATGAGTGTCCGTCTTTCCTCCGGGACCGTCCTGCCGTCTCTCCCCTGCACCATCATCCATTACACCCCCACGCTGCCCTGGAGCAAGCTCTACCTGTGGAGAGCCACACCGTCCCTGCTGCCGTAACACCAGCTCCAGAGGACTGCTCCGCAGCAGCGGCCCCCCCTCTTGCCGCAATCTACAGGTGGCGGGCGTCACGAACTGTCCAAATTCCCCATATCTATTCCCCCTTTTACTGACCGCCCTGGGTCACGGACCGGCCAGCCACCGTGATATCCCCCTGCAACCAGAGGCCCGGCTGCCGAGTACCCCACGGCCCAAGGGGCACATCATGTTTTGGCGTCACGAACAGGATTCCGTGCCCGTTGCCACTGGGTACTGTGCGCCTTAAGAGACTGTAGTACTCACTGGGGTGAAGTTTTCCCGCCATTCCCGAGATTTGCCGCCATTGTCCGCCATCTTCCTGTTGCCACGCGTGAAGAAGAGGGGCGGAACCGCGGGAATCGGAGAGGCATAACAGCTGGAAGCGCGCGACGTTGAGGACACGCTCCGCCCCTGACGTCGAACCAGGAAGCGTCAGGTCCTTGAAGGAGCCAGAGGACGCTCTGACGTCAGACGTGAGCGACGCAAGGTCCTGGAAGAAGATCATCGTCCGCGGAGCTGCGGCCTACCTGATAAAGAAAGTGAAGAAGGTAGACTCCGGTTCACTAGGGGGGTGCAACCATGGCCGACGACCAGCAAGCCACCGGGGCGCCGGTTAACGCTCCAGATACCCAACCTGCGCCCGGCGCTGCACAGGCCGGAGCGGCCGCTTCACCAGCAGGGGTCGTGACCCCGTTATTACCTATGGCCCTGCCGTATATCCCTGGAGCGAAGTGGCTCCCCCAGTATGACCGCAAACCGGACAGCCTGTCCGGATTCAAGAGAAGAATATGCGGTGTGCTAGATATGTATTCTTTGACTGGCAAACAGAGAGCTGCTGTCGTGTTGGGACAATTGACTGGTGCCGCAGAGCGGGAAGTTGAAACCTGGCCAGCTGCAGACCATGAATCTGTATCCATCATCTTTAAGAGACGTCAAACTGTGTTTGAAAACCGCACTGAGACAGATCTCTGGATGAGGTTCTACCACTGTGTCCAGAAACCTGAGGACAGTGTCCGGGACTACGCCTGGCGCGTACAGGAGGCCCTGCGGGCCCTGAAACAGGTTAGTCCAGCCAGCATACAAAATGAAAATAAAATGCTGACGGAACAGTTCATCCGGGGGTTGAGGTCCCAGGAAGAGAGCAGGACTGTACGGTGGTGGGCCTTAGACCATCCAGATGCCACCTTTTACACCCTTAAGGACATGGCTATAAAGGGGCTGCAACCCCTGGAAGCATAAGATAGTGCTATCCAGCGTTACCAGGATGGGGCCACCCCAGTGCCCGCAGCACCCACTGCTCCTTCACTAACGGCTGAAACAAAGATGCAAACAGTGCCCCCTAGTGAGCTGGACAGCCTACGCTCTGAAGTGCGTCAGCTAAGTAAAACTCTGGCCACTGTCCTGAGCACCCTGCAGCTACAGGAGGAGCCCGAGGATGTCCCCTGGATGAGATGAAGGAGGACAACGCCACCCCGTAGGAGGACGACGCCACCCCGGAGGAGGACAACGCTACCCTGTGGGAGGACCAACGACCAACCAGGAGAATTCATCTGCTACCCCTGCCAGAAGGCAGGCCACACAGTGCGGAACAGTCCTTTAAACGAGCAAACCCTGGGGCCGAGGGCCGACACTCAGGAGTAAATCAAGCAGGCCCATCAAACTGGTACCATCGGTTCGTGGGAGGAAGACCTTTCCTGTCCATTGTGCTGGATGGCATCGCGACACCTGCCCTGCTGGACACTGGATCTCAGGTAACCATCATGCCAGATGTCCTCTACAAAAGGTTCTGGTCCATAGACGAACTTCGCCCACCAGCTCCAAACCTTTCTGTGTATGCCTCCAATGGCCTTCCCCTTAACCTAGTCGGGGTTAAGGATGTGGCAGTAAAGGTGGGAAGGGTGGAACTGAAGGACCGGGACTAATTGTAGTAGAGACTAATCCTGATGATACAGACTTGTATATGGTACTTGGCACAAATATTGTCGGTAATTGTTTGGGAGAAGTGTTGTTTTTGCTCCAACAGATGGCCGACACTGCCAAACCAGGGCAGAGGAGGGTGCTCCAGAAAGAGATCCGAGCCCTTATGTACCAGCAACAGGTAAAGCTAACAGGTGGTGAAATTGGTAATGTACGGGTGACAGACCCGATACCCATTGTGATCCCCCCGATGAGTGAGATGCTGATTTGGTGTAGAGCAGCAATAGGTCTCAAAGGACGGAGATACCAGGCGGGACTAGAGCCCCTTAGCTCGGAGCATAGACCTACACTCTTGACTGCCAGAGGGGTAGTGGATGTACGCAATGGGAGGGTGCCCGTACGCCTCCTAAACTATGGGGAGGACGAGGTTAGATTACCACACTACGCCACTGTTGCCAAACTGTACACAGTAGATAACAACTCCATACACACGGCGGAGTCCTTAACCTCACAAGACGAAGTGGAGGATAATGACACGGGAACCTAGGTGGAGGATTAGTGTCGACAGCTTCATGTTGGGACAGACACCACTCCTGCCCATCAGAAACAGGGTATACACCGGGTGGTTCAGGAATACGAGCAGGTATTCAGTAAACACCCACTTGACTTTGGGAGGATTAAAGGGGTCCAACACCATATACCCACAGGTGACCATCCACCCATCAAGGAACGTTACAGGCCCATACCACCAGCACACTACCAGAAGGCGAAGGAGATGTTGCACGACATGAGGAAGGCAGGGATAATATGAGATAGCTGTAGCCCCTGGGCAGCTCCCCTGGTCCTAGTCAGGAAAAAGGATGGAAGCATAAGAATGTGTGTAGATTACAGACAGGTAAATCGCATAACACACAAAGATGCATACCCTTTGCCCCGTATAGAGGAATCCCTGGCAGCATTAAAGTCTGCAAATTACTTCTCCACCCTTTACCTCACTAGTGGGTACTGGCAAGTAGCTGTTGCTGAGGAGGATCGGGAGAAAACGGCCTTTACTACCCCGATGGGACTCTGCGAGTTCAACAGTATGCCGTTTGGACTCTGCAACGCCCCCGGAACGTTCCAGAGATTGATGGAGTGCTGCCTGGGACACCGCAACTTCGAGACTGTACTACTATACCTGGATGACGTGATAGTGTACTCCAAAATGTACGAGCCCACTTGAAGCACCTGGCAGAGGTATTTGAGTCGCTGTCCCGGTCTGGGATGAAGCTGAAGCCCTCCAAATGCCACCTGCTCAAGCGAAAGGTACAGTACCTGGGGCACATCGTCAGTCCAGAAGGAGTAGCACCGGACCCGGAGAAGGTCACTGCCATCCGGAAATGGCCGGAGCCGAAGAGCCTCAAGGAGGTACGTCAGTTCCTGGGACTAGTCGGGTATTACCGGAGGTTTGTGAAGGACTATACTAAGAAAGCGGCGCCTTTGCAAGATCTCCTGGTAGGACAGTCCGGGAGAGGCAGAAACCCCCCATTCCAGTGGGGTAAGGAGCAAGCTGAATCCTTTGAGGTGATGAATAGAGATGAGCGGTGTTCGACTCGAACTGTTCGCCAATCTCAAATTCGAGCTGTTTTGGGCGGTGTTCGAGCCGTTCCCGTTCAGCGAACACGAACAATTTGAAAAAAATTCGGCTGTTCGAGGTTATGTTCGATAACTATTCATGCACCAAAATCATAACTGGATTTTTTCTCAGTAATGCTGAAAATTAATGTTAATACGAAGTTTGAGTGTACAGCGGGGCGGGGGGAGGGGCAGGGGATGGATCTCTGCATAAATAATGAAGATCTCAATTTTTTTTTCTCTTTCCCGCATTTACAGTGGGCAGGTGCAGTCTGTCAGCCTATCAGCAGCGCACACACGGAGCGAAGTGCTTTTTTTCACACAAGCAAGGGCATGTGTCATTGGCAGTGTATATCACATGTCCTTGCCCTATAAGACCCAGCCATTTTCCCCGTCGCCACCATTTTCTCACTGCTGCAGCTGCGTGTTAGACGGCACCGCTGTTGCTGTGTGCACTATACTTTCAGTGTTAATTTCAAGCCAATTTTCGCACAAATCTACAGATAGCTTGGGAGTAGGGAATAGTTGTGATTGCAGTCCTACGACTTTTATCAGGCAGGTCTTTGCTCTTAAATAGATAGGTTGGGAGTAAAGACTAATTGTAATTGCAGTCCTTTTGAGGGCTAGGTTACATCAGTTCCTATCACTTTTATCAGGCAGGTCTGTGCTTTTAAATAGATAGGTTGGGAGTAAAGACTAATTGTAATTGCAGTCCTTTTGAGGGCTAGGTTACATCAGTTCCTATCACTTTTTACCAGGCAGGTCTGTGCCAGTGCTGTGCAAGTTTTTTTTCATAGCATTTGGCTAAATCTAGCAAAGCAAATCCTTTTTGGCCTCTTGCATTGTGTGTTAGTCAGTGGAGTAGCCTATCTGTGTTGCAAGCTACACCACCTGTGTATAGAATACAATTTTTTTTACTGCACCTAGTGAAGTAAAACCTTTTGTGCATAGCATCATTCTATTAGTCCATCTATACTAACCTCCACCAGGTTGGAAATTCAAAATAATTTTTATCTGCATCTAGCTCTGAAAAAATATTTGGGCTTCGGCTTGTAGCAGTGTGTGGGACTTGTTCTATTAGTCCATCTATACTAACCTCCACCAGGTTGCAAATTCAAAATAATTTTTATATGCATCTAGCTCTGAAAAAATATTTGGGCTTCGGCTTGTAGCAGTGTGTGGGACTTGTTCTATTAGTCCATCTATACTAACCTCCACCAGGTTGCAAATTCAAAATAATTTTTATCTGCATCTAGCTCTGAAAAAATATTTGGGCTTCGGCTTGTAGCAATGTGTGGGACTTGTTCTATTAGTCCATCTATACTAACCTCCACGAGGTTGCAAATTCAAAATCATTTTTATCTGCATCTAGCTCTGAAAAAATATTTGGGCTTGGGCTTGTAGCAGTGTGTGGGACTTGTTCTATTAGTCCATCTATACTAACCTCCACCAGTTGCAAATTCAAAATAATTTTTATCTGCATCTAGCCCAGCCAATACTTTTGGGCTATTACCACAGTTTGGCCACTCAGCTCTGCTCGGTTCCCATCCATTGTTTTTTGTGCAAACAACTCCAGAGTTGTCAATTAGTTAACCACCAAAATGAGTGGAAAAAGGCCTGCTGCTGGTGGAAAGGGGAATAGGCGTGTTGGGAAGGGAAAAAAAGGTTGTGTCCGTGGGGTAGGTGTTAAAGCAACAGTAACATCTGCAGAAGAAAGACCATCTTCCAGCCAAACTAAGATGTCTACTTCTTTTAGCAGACAATGTGATAAGATCCCTTTCTTACGACCACGCCAATCGCTACAAATTCCAGATGAGGCACAAAAACAGCAGGTGCTTCAACGGATATCAAGTGCTCCTTTAAGTGGGCTCTCCTTCACCTCAACTTCAACATCACAAATACTCCAGTCCTCAGAGGTGTCACCCCAATCGCACTTGCTTCCTCACAGCTCCCAAGTCTCCAGCTGCCCGTCTGAGTATGGGGTAGAACAGATGGTTGAGTCTGCAGAGCTGTTTACTCATACTATAGCCTGGGAATCAGAGGCTGGCTCCAGAGCTTCTGTGAATCCAGACGAGGAAATGATCTGCACTGATGCCCAGAATCTTTATGAGTCGGATCCAGGACCAGACGCAGAAGGTTCTGACCATAATGTAGACCCTCGTTCCCAAACTGTAACTCCTGTTGGTGGAGACAATGAGGAAGACGATGATGAGACTCAAATACCTGATTGGAGCGACAACTTTAGTTTTTTGTCAGGGCAGGAAGAGATTGGCTCTGAGGACGACGGGTGTGATAACACACAGGGTGATGATGATGAGGTTGGAGATCCCACTTACTGACAACGCACAGTCAGCCAGTCGATGAGGTCAGCAGAGGAGGTGGAGGAGGATGCTAGTGACGACGAGGTCAGGTTCCAGGACTACGTGCTTCCAGAGACGTAGTACTGGAAGCACGTCAACAACTGCATCCTCAAACACAACTCTGCCTCTGACCACAAGTCGTGGTGGCTCTTCAGGTCGCATGGGTGCTAAGCCTTGCATAGCCTGGGCATTTTTTCAGATCGAAAAGGATGACCCAACTCGTGTTATCTGTAACAATTGTCAGCAAAAGCTAAGTAGAGGCCAAAAAATACATAGTTTGAGTACTTCATGCATGAACCGGCACATGGATATGAAGCATAAGTTGCAGTGGGAAGCTCACTGTGCTACAATGCGGCCTAGCCGGCCGGGCCAACCACCGTCTGCCACATCTTGTGCATCCGCGGCCTCTTCATCCTCTGTGACTGGGGGGACAGCAGTCACACCTGTTTTGGGACGCAGACCTGCCACCTCTTTACCCGCAACAGCCAGCGTGATTGGCAAGTCATCATTTTCTTTGGAGGTGGAAACACCAGCTGGTGTTCAGCGCTGTCCGACATTGATAGCACCACCTTTGGATCAAGGCAACCTAACATGTCCGCCTGCATCTTCCTCACAGACCGGCAGTTTGCCGGGGACACCCTTCTCAACCCCGTCTAAGCACAACAGCCTCCCCTCGGTCCCTCAGATGTGGACAAGTAAAAGACCATTTCCTCCTAGCCATGAGACAGCTAAGAGGTTGAATTTCACCATCTGCAAGCTCTTGGCTACAGAAATGCTGCCTTTCCGCCTGGTGGACACAGAGGATTTTCGAGACCTTATGTCCGTCGCAGTGCCCCAGTACTAGATGCCCAGTCAGCACTACTTCTCAAAGAAAGGTGTGCCTGTGCTCCACCAGCATGTCACACACAACATCACCGCTTCTTTGAGAAACTCTGTGTGTGACAGGGTGCATTTCACCACAGACACTTGGACGAGTAGGCATGGACAGGGGCGTTACATGTCGCTGACTGGGCACTGGGTAACTATGGTGACAGCAGGACAAGGGGCTGCTGTCCAAGTCTTGCCGTCCCCACGAGTTGTGCGTCAATCC
This sequence comes from Phyllobates terribilis, assembly GCF_046119375.1. NCBI lineage: Eukaryota > Metazoa > Chordata > Amphibia > Anura > Dendrobatidae > Phyllobates > Phyllobates terribilis. The sequence goes on along the minus strand of NW_027362761.1, from coordinate 35,265,147 downwards.
TCTTTATCTCGAAGTTCCTCCACTGCTTCTGCCTCCTCAACCTCCTCTCGGTCCTCCACCTGCACCCAAAGCCTGTCTGGTCATGCCACAAGCTTTCTAACTGCGCAGAAGGGATCCTGCACAACTCGTTACTATGCTGGCAGCAGGGCTCAACGTCATCAGGCGGTTTTTACTTTGAAATGTCTGGGAAATGTGAGTCACACAGCTGAGGAGTTGTGGTCCGCTCTGGAGAACCAGTTTCATGAATGGTTGTCTCCACTGGACCTGAAACCAGGGAAGGCCGTGTGCGACAATGCTGCAAACCTGGGTGCGGCCCTTCGCCGGGGCAATGTCACACACGTGCCTTGTATGGCTCATGTGTTGAACCTGGCTGTCCAGCAATTTTTAGCCCACTATCCCGGACTAGATGGCCTTCTGCAGAGGGCACGGTCGCTGTGTGCTCACTTCCGCCGTTCGCATCCCGCAGCTCAGCGACTTACATCTCTACAGAAGTCGTTGGGCCTGCCACTTCACTGGCTAAAATGCGATGTGCCTACCCGGTGGAATTCAACTCTGCACATGTTGCAGCGACTGTGGCAGCACCGACAAGCCCTGGTGCAATACGTTCTGATGTATAGCCTGGGCCAACGAGATCCAGAGGTGGGGCAAATCACGCTGGAGGAGTGGTCTCAGATCAGGGACCTATGCACCCTTCTGCACTGTTTAGAAATGGCGACGAAGATGTTTAGTGCTGACGATGCCATTATCAGCATGACTATTCCGGTGATTTACATGCTGGAGCACATGTTAAACAGAATTCGGAGTCAGGTGGTGGCACAAGAGGAGGTGGAGGAAGTAGAGGAGGAGGAGTTGTATGCGGAAGGACTAACATCTGCAAGGTCCAGACGGTCGGCAGCACCAAGGCGGCAGGCATGTGAGGGTGGGGGAGATGGTTTTACCAGGGCGCATGGTAGCAGCCAAACTAGTGAGGAAGGTGCAGGAGCCCAGGAAGAGGTGGAGGACGAACTGATGGAAGACTCATCAGATGAGGGAGACCTTGATCACATTTCTGTTGTGCGGGGTTGGGGGGAGAGGGCAGAGGAAGGAAGCATGATTGTTACTTCACCACCAACACAACAGGGACTTGGTGCTCCTGGATGCGCAAGACACATGAGTGCCTTCTTGCTGCACTACCTGCAACATGACCCTCGAATTGTGAGAATTAGAAATGATCCTGACTACTGGATTGCCACCCTCTTAGATCCCCGGTACAAAAGTAAATTTGCAGAAATTATTCCTGCCACAGAAAGAGATGCACGCATGCAGGAGTATCAGCAGAGACTGTTGCAGAATCTTACATGTGCTTTTCCACAAAACACTAGTGGTGCACGTAGTGAATCTCACAGTTCCAACTGGCCAACCGTGGGACCGTCGAGTGTTCAGCACTCAAACCGTAACAGAAACACAGTATCTGCTGGTAACATCAATTTTGCGGAATCATTTCACCAATTTTTTAGCCCATCCTTTGCAAGGCCACAGGAGACAAGAAGTCTGACACGTAGTCAACGCCTAGAGACGATGGTACAGGAGTATCTCCAAGTAAACATTGAAGCCATGACTGTGTCACTGGACTCTTGCTCTTTTTGGGCTTCCAATCTGGATAAATGGCCGGAGCTCGCCACTTACGCCTTGGAGATCTTGTCATGCCCCGCAGCCAGCGTTCTGTCTGAACGTGTGTTCAGCGCTGCTGGTGATGTGCTGACAGATAAGCGCACGCGGCTCTCCACTGATAATGTAGACAGACTCACGTTCATAAAGATTAACAAATCATGGATCCGAAACGACTTTTCTACCCCTGTGTCATCCTGGGGAGAGTAAAAGCTTGATGATTTGTTAAAATCACCTCACCAACCGTTTTAAGCTTTCAAATTACTAATCATGTTTATCTGTATCTTGGCTGGAAAATAATTTGGGCCTTGTAGCAGTGTGCAGTACTGATTCTATTAGGCCATCTATACTAAACTCCACCAGATTTAAAATTACTAATCATGTTTATCTGTACCTTGGCTGGAAAATAATTTGGGCCTTGTAGCAGTTTGCAGTACTGATTCTATTAGGCCATCTATACTAAACTCCACCAGATTTAAAATTACTAATCATGTTTATCTGTATCTTGGCTGGAAAATAATTTGGGCCTTGTAGCAGTTTGCAGTACTGATTCTATTAGGCCATCTATACTAAACTCCACCAGATTTAAAATTACTAATCATGTTTATCTGTATCTTGGCTGGAAAATAATTTGGGCCTTGTAGCAGATTGCAGTACTGATTCTATTAGGCCATCTATACTAAGCTCCACCAGCTTTCAAATTAATAATAATTTTTAGCTGCATCTAGCCCAGAAAATAATTTTGGGGCTCCTAGATGTGCAAGACACATGAGTGCCTTCTTGCTGCACTACCTGCAACATGACCCTCAGATTGTCAGAATTCGAAATAATCCTGAGTACTGGGTTGCCACACTCTTAGATCCCCCACACTCTTCGATCAACCTTTTCATTTTAATAAAGAACAAAAAAATGGTCATTTTTGTAATTATGAGCATTAGCAGGTTATTAGAAACTGAAATCAAACAGTTTTCAACTCAAAACTTTATTCTAGGTGATGTTACATTTGCACATAGGACCCCTTGCTCGAAAGGAGCTTCTGAACTCTCTCATCCATTGAATTTGTCAGGTTTTGGATGGTTTCTGCTTCAATTGTTTTGCATGAGGACAGAATACCCTCCCAGAGCTGTTGCTTATATGTGAACTGCCTCCTGCCATCATAGACACTCCTTTTGATGATGCTCCAGAGGTTCTCAGTGGGGTTGAGGTCAGGGGAGCATGGGGGTCACACCATAAGTTTGTCCCCTTTTATGCCCATATCAGCCAGAGATGCAGATGTGTTATGTGCAGCATGAGACGGTGCATTATCATGCATGAAAATGATCTTGCTGCGGAATACACGGTTCTTCTTCTTGAACCATGGCAGGAAGTGCTGCTTGAGAAACTCCACATACATTATGGAGTTCATCTTTAGCCCTTCAGGGATCCTAAAGGGGCCGACAATCTCTCTCCCCATGATTCCAGCCCAAAACATTACTCCACCTCCTCCTTGTTGGCGCCGTAGCCGTGTTTGCATGGGGTGTCCACCAACCAGCCATCCTCCACTCCATCCATCTGGACCATCGAGCGTTGCACGGCACTCATTGGTGAACAAAATGGTTTTGAAGTCAGTCTTCATGTATTGTTTGGCCCACTGGAGCCGTTTCTGCTTGTGTGAACTGGATAGAGGAGGTCGACAGGATGGCTTACGCACAGCTGCAAACCTCTGAAGGGCCCTGCATCTTGTTGTTCGGGGGACGTTGGAGGCACCAGCAGCTTCAAAAACTTGTCTGCTGCTATGACAAGGCTTTTTTGCCACTGCTCTTTTAACCTGACGTAATTGCCTGTAGGAAAGAGTCCTCAATTTTCCCTTATCAGCACGCACACGTGTGTACTGTGAATCAGCTACATACTTCTTGATTGTGCGATGATCAGGATGAAGTGTCTTGGCAATGTTGATTGTAGTCATGCCTTGACCTAAACACTCCACAATTTGTTGCTTCTCAGCAGCCGACACATCCTTTTTCTTTCCCATTTTGGCAGAAAATGTAGGCTGCTTAATAATTTGGGACAACCTTCTTAAGTAGTCTTGACTTTCATTGAACACACCTGCCAAACTAATTAGCACAGGTGTCTGCAATTGCTTACAGTGATATAAAGAGCCCTGACACACATCACCATCAATGAGTTTAACTGCCAAACAAAAAAATTCTTACCTTGTCACTCCTAAACCCTTTTTGCTTAATAATTTGGAACCAGTGTACATGTGCTTTTCGACAAAACACCAGTGGTTCACGTAGTGAATCTTACAGTTCTAATTTGCCAACAGTGGTCTTTATGGAGTTGTTCAATAAAGGGCCCAAAATTAAGATAACATAGACAGGAGAGGTCTCTACGAATACGAATTCCTAGGTATTTGATACCCTGTGAGGGCCAGGCAAAGGGAAAGTTGGACTGGATGGAATCCTGTATGGATTTGGGGAGGGAGACGTCGAGTGCCTCAGACTTCGCTGCATTGATTTTAAAATGTGACCATGTAACAAAGTGATCTATTTCAGCCATAACAGCAGGGATGGATATATGTGATTGAGTGATATATACTAGGACATCATCAGCAAATGCAGAGCACTTGTACTCGGTGCCTCCCACCTCAATCCACCTAATATTGGGGTTATGGCGAATTGATGAGAGCAGGTGCTCCATCACTAGGATGTATAATAGAGGGGACAGAGGACATCCCTGCCTTGTCCCATTGGTGATTATGAAAGGTGATGAAAATGTTCCATTTATCTTCAGCCTAGGTGACATATTGCGATACAGGGCCGTGATTTTGCCTATAAAAGGGTCCCCTAGACCCCTACCCCAAGCTTTTTAGAGAATAATATATGGTGTGCCAGGAGACTCTATGGAATGCTTTCTCAGCATCCAACGAGAGTATCTAATTACAAATTTTTAACTGCATCTAGCCCAGGAAATACTTTGTGCCCAGTAGCAGTGTCTGCTAGTCAGCGGATTATCCCAGCTGTTAAGCAAGCTACACCACCTGTAGTTTGGACACTTAATTTTTTCAAAGGAAATGGTTCGGGCCCCTGGGACACTCAGTGAAGAGCGTCGGGGAGGCACCCCAAGGCACAGGGGCTGGGACTGGCGGTAGGACGCCTTGCAGTGGACCGCCAAGCTTGATCCTTATAAAAGCTTTTTAACTGCAGCAGCTTTAGTGGACGCTACTGGAGCTTGAATTACCGCGGCTGCTGGCATGAGACTTGCCCTCCAATAGATCCTTGTAAAAGGATTTAAAGTGTACTCATTCAAATTAGAGACGCAATTTAAATTAAAAAGATTAGACCTGCCTCCACCGCAGGGGGGGCTCGCTCGACCCACCAGCGGACAGGCACTAGTATTGGGAGAGGGGGGCTGGCCGTCAGGGTCCACCGCAGCTCTGGCACAAACCCGGCGACACGGAGGTCGCACGGGCAGGAACGGACTGGCCGTGTCGGCTTCGCACTTTTTTGGATTTAGAAGGGCATGACATGCCTATATCTGTGTCACCCCCTCCTTTTACTCCTCCACCTCTTTTCTTTTCGCATGACTATATGTACTTGTCACTTTTCCATGTGTTAGTTGTGTCTTCTGAGCAGTTTATCAGCTTTTGGACACCTTTGAAGGTGTTTTCTATGTGTTTCTATGTGTTTTGGTTTGCCTGCCATTGGTTTTAATGGTGTTCGAAGGTGTTCGACGAACAGTTCGACGAACAGTTCGGCGAACATACGGGTGTTCGACGAACTGAACCGAACTCGAACACTACGGGGGTGGCTCAACACTAGTGATGAAGGAGATCCTGACCGGCGAAGAGATCCTAGCCTACCCTGACTACAGCCAACCGTTCCTGCTGTACACTGATGCCAGCAACGAGGGATTAGGAGCTGTGTTAAGTCAGAAGCAGAATGGCCGAGAGAAGGTGATCGCCTATGCGAGCAGGAAGCTCCGCCCGACCGAGAAGAACCCAGAGAACTATAGCAGCTTCAAGTTGGAGTTCCTGGCCCTGGTCTGGGCCATCACCGAGCGGTTCAAGCACTACCTAGCCTCCAGTAAGTTCACTGCCTACACTGATAATAACCCCTTAACTCATCTGGAAACAGCCAAGTTAGGAGCCATGGAACAACGATGGATGGCTCGGCTGTCCAACTACCAGTTCACCATTAAGTACCAGGCAGGCCGCAAGAATGCCAACACCGATGCCCTGTCCAGGAAGTCTCACCAGTCGGACACTGAAGAAGAGGTGGATGACTTGGAGGAGATTGAGCTACCTGCCATCCACCGCAATGGAATGGTCCACGAGCAACGAGCCTCCAGGAGGTATCGTGGTAAGACACTAAAGCCTTTACCTCACCACAGCTGGAAGGAGACCCAGGACAGCGACCCGGATGTCAGCCGTATCAAGGAGCTGATAAACCAGGAAGGTTCTCCACAAGCCAAGCAGCTGTGGAATGAGAGAAGCCGGCTGTTCATCTATAGAGAGAAGCTGTGCCGAAGGTACGTTAACCCGAGGACTCATGAGATGGTATGGCAGATCGTAGTGCCAAGGACGGACATGCAGATGGTGTTGGGGGCCTACCACGATCAAGCAGGACACTTCGGCTGGAAGAAGCTAGAAACCCTGCTGAAAGGTCGGTTTTATTGAGTTGGAATGCGCAGTTCCATAGAGAGATGGTGGCGGGATTGTGAACCCTGTAGCCTCAGAAGAAAAGATTACAGCAGCCAGAAAGCACCCCTGCAACCCATCAAGACAACTTGACCCTTGGAGATCGTGGCCCTGGATCATGTCAAGCTGTCACCCAGTAGGTCAGGATATTCCTATGCCCTGACCATGGTGGATCACTACTCCCGGTTCCTGGATTTGACGGCTGAAACGGCAGCGAAGACGTTTCAGGCGTACTTCTGCAGGCCCCATGGATACCCAGAGCAGGTGCTGACAGATCAAGGCACTGCCTTCGAAGACGAATTGTTCAAGGAGTTTTGCCATCTGTACGGGTGTAAGAAGATCCGGACTACACAGTACCACCCCCAAACCAATGGGTTATGTGAAAAGATGAACAACATCGTCATCGACCTGTTGAAGACCTTACCGCTAGAAGAAAGAAACCAGTGGCCAGACAAGCTACCTGACCTGGTAGATCTGTACAACCACATACCTGTGAGTTCCACCAATTGTACTCCAGCATATCTCATGCGAGCAAGACCCGGAAAGTTGCCCATGGACCTGGAGCTAGGAGTGGTAGAGCCGGAGGCAGATATGTCCACTGAAGACTGGGACACGATACGACAGGAACAGTACAGGAGAGTACAGGCCTGTGTCGAAGACAGTCTGAATAGGGTAAGAGACAAGCAGGAAGCACAGTACAACAAGAGTGCACCAGCAGAACCCTTTTCACCTGGAGAAGTTGTGCTAAAGAGAAAAAGAAGAATCCACAAACTTGATGACCAGTGGGAGAGGGAACCCTACACTGTGTTAAATTCAAGATTTGATAACAGGAAAACCTGTTTAATTACCGATGATAGAGGAAGAACGACTGCAACGGTATCTAGAGACCATCTGAAGTTGTGTCCAGGACCGCTAAAGCCCCAGGAAGAAGTGCCTCCCATCGTACCGGAGGAGCCTAAAGAAGCAGTAATAAATAATGAATTAGGAGATTTCCAGGCAGATTGGCCCCAACTAGGAGGAGCAGTAATAATACCTGTGCTACACTTCTACCAACAGCCAGAAAACACTCCACAGCAAGTAGAACCTGTAGGTGCCCCAAAAGAGCCTGCTCAGGAAGAATCCCCGGAAGAAGGATCCCCGGATGGAGCAGAGCAAGAAGGCCCAGACAATGGTACACTTGCCAGTCCCGTAGGGAGGTCAAGTCAGTCTTGTAGTCCTTCCACACTTAGAACTGACAGAATGGGAGGTAGTACAAACACCAGTACCACACGCATCCCAGTCCTACGTAGGTCAACACGTAGCACGCAAGGTCAGACCCCTGTCAGATACAGAGAGTAGGAAGAGAAACTCTGAGTGTATAAATAGTTGCCCCTTGGGGTATGTTATTCTTGTGTAATTTTCATGTATGTATTGATGTATTTTTACCTTACAATGAACAATTTATGTGACATGGACACTTTTCTTGTTGCATTTAATTACCCATAAGGGTGCAAGGACTCGGTGGCTGAGGACTGCGAGCAGCCCAAAAACTGTCATGTACATAGTTGCACTCCCTGGAGTGCCCCTTTTAGGTAACCACTGAACAAAAACCTGTTTGGCGTGGCAGAAGACGTGGTCCAACTCCGGATCACCTATGCCCTGCAGCCACGCCCAGGGCCTACATGGAGGGTTTACCGACAGGTCCCTCAAACTCCCTTGTACTTTGCAGTGAAATGGACACCCTGTTAGGGGACTCACTGACAATTGCTCAAAAACTCTAACTATTGTACATATATTTAGTATTTATTACGTTTTTGTTACCTGTAACGTTCAAGCAAAGTGCCTCCCATAAAGGGAAGAAAAGTTGTTATTGTTAACCTGTTTTTGAAAAATTCTTCAGTCCAGGAGTACTGAGTTTTACTAGGGGGAATGTGGCGCCCTGCTACGCACTGGTGCCACAGAACCCAGAAGGGTGCATGGATGGACTTCTCCACAAGAGGCCTTCACACATTCACACACCTCCACCCTACCACCTCAGACCAGCAGAGGGAGCCCTGATAGGAATATATAAAGGGAGGGTGGAGCCAGGCAGCTCAGATTAGTTCCTGCTTAGAGACAGAGAGGGACAGAGCTCAGAGTTGAGCAGAGAGCGTACTGACGCTCAGAGAGCAGTGAAGAGGCAGTGAGCTGGCTGCTGTGCTTAGGCGAGCCAAGGCCTACAGCACATGTGAAGGCCTAGTGAGGGCCTTGAATGGGCCAAAGGCAGAGAGGAGAAGGAAGACGTAGTGAGGGGGCAGAGGAGCATACCAGGCTCACCCCGATATACTGTATATACCGGACACCGGGTCCGCGCCCACAGAGACCCTTTATACTCAGTAGGAACCACCGGAACCCCTGGAGGACTACAGGTCCCAGGTTCACCAAACGCTGGCTAAAGTACCAGGGCTAGGAGTCACGGAGGCCCCAGGGTCCAGGGAGAGTGATCTCCAAAGAGAAGGCCCTACCACCAGGTCAGCAGGTGCTAAGAGAGACAGTAACCAAGCTAGGCCTAGCTCCAGGCAGGTCAGAAGCGTAGAGAAGAAAGCAACAGATCAGGAGGCCCTATACCCGCTCACTGGGGAGAGTCCAAAAGTGCGTCCTTCCCCTGGAGTACCCTGGACCATGCCTGCAACATCACCAGTAAAGGTACTGAAGCTCACCCAGTGTGAGTGTTCTTCTTTCCTCCGGGACCGTCCTGCCGTCTCTCCCCTGCACCACTATCCATTACACCCCCACGCTGCCCTGGGGAAAGCTCTACCTGTGGAGAGCCACACCATCCCTGCTGCCGTAACACCAGCTCCAGAGGACTGCTCCGCAGCGGCGGCCCCCCCTCTAACCGCAATCCACAGGTGGCGTCACGGACTGTCCAAATTCCCCATATCTATCCCCCCTTTTACTGACCGCCCTGGGTCACGGACCGGGCCAGCCACCGTGATATCCCCCGGCAACCAGAGGCCCGGCTGCCGAATACCCCAAGGCCCAGGGGGCACGTCATATCTAATGCCCATCATTTGGGATTTAGCCCACAGAGCTGCGTATCTAATCCCATCATGTGTGATACAGTTCGCAGAGCAGCGTATCTAATCCCATCATGTGTGATGCAGCCCGCAGAGCTGCGTATCTAATCCCCGTCATGTGTGATATAGCCAATAGAGCAACGTATATAATCCCCATCATGTGTGGTACAGCCCCCAGAGTTGTGTATCTAAACCCATCATGTGTGATACAACCCCAAGAGCCACATATGTAATCTCAATTATGTGTGTCATAGCCCACAGAGCCACATATTTAATCCCATCATGTGTGATGTAGCCCACAAAACTGTGTATCTAATCCCATCATGTGTGATACAGCCCGCAGAGCCAAGTATTAGATCCCAGCGATTGATACACTCCGTGTATCTAATTCTAATGTGTGATACACTGCCTGTATATAATCCCAGGGCGTGATACACTCTGCACATCTAATCCCAGCATGTGATAGAGTCTGCTTTTCCAACCCCAGCGCGTGATACATGTCGCGTATCAAACCCCAGCACATGATGCATGCTGCATATCTAACCCCAGCATGTGATACAGCAAGCAGCAGCAACTAACAAAATTGGTGCTGCCGGCCGTCCTCTGTGACCATCTACTTGTCAGTATCACTTTGCAGTCACCAACACAATGGTTGCACACTGTGATCCTAAACTTCATCCTCACTTATCCTTTTGTAAACACCCGGAAGAGGAGGAGAGAAGTGACGTCACACACATGTCAGCAGATACCGCACAGATTTACAGCAGTCGTAATGCAAGCTGGCAATACACTAGGTTTTTATGACAAATTTCAGCAGCTACTCCTCGTATTGTTTAAAAGTGGAAAATATCAAAACTTTTTAAATTATTTTTCATATATCATGTCAGTTATTTCTATTTTTATGATTAATTTTGGAGAGCATTAAAACTGAAATAACATTTTCAGTTGCAGGCAGGGTTGGATTAAGGGTAGTCAGGACCCCGGCAGTCTAGAATGCATCCGATGTATCATGTGACATGTCACATGACACTTTGAGATGCCATGTGATGGGTCACCTGACAAACACACTGGTGTTCTGGTTCTGTTTTTTACCCTATGTAAAGAGGGGACTTTATATAATAAGGGGCTGCACTATACATAACAAGATGGGATGCTATGTATTAAGGGATGGTGTTATACATAACAAGAGAGGATGCTATGTAATGAGAGTTGGCGCTATACATAACAATAGAGGATACTATATAATAAGGGACGGCACTATACACGACAAGAGAGGATTATATGTAATAATGGGTGGTGCTATAAATAAAGAGAGAAGACATTTTGTAATAAAGAACAGCTCTACATATAACTAGAAGGCGCAATGTAATAAGTAGCGACGCTATAAATAATGCTATGCATTAAAGGATGGCGCTATACATAACAAGAGTAGATGCTATGTAATAAGAGTTGGCGCTGTACATATCAATAGAAGACACTATTTAATGAGGGACGATGCGATATATAGCACAGGGATGCTATGTAATAAAGAATGGCACTATAATAATAAATTATAATAATAATTTATAGCACCATTCTTTATTACATAGCATCCCTGTGCTATATATCGCATCGTCCCTCATTACATAGTGTCTTCTATTGATATGTACAGCGCCAACTCTTATTACATGGCGCTTTACATGTGAAAAAGGGGTATACATAGTAAAAACAATTACAATAATCTTGAACAAAAATGCAACAGTAAACTGGTACAGAAGGAGAGAGGACCCTGCCCACGAGGGCTCACAATCTACAAGGGATGGGTGAGGATACAATACGTGAGGGTAGAGCTGGTCATGCAGCGGTGTGGTGGAGCGATGGTTACTGTAGGTTGTAGGCTTGTCGGAAGAGGTGGGTCTTCAGGTTTCTTTTGAAGGTTTCCAAGGTAGGCGAGAGTCTGATGCTTTGGGGTAGAGAGTTCCAGAGTAGAGGAGATGCATGGGAGAAATCTTGTATGCGATTGTGGGAAGAGGAGATGAGAGGGGAGTAGAGAAGGAAATCTTGTGAGGATCGTAGGTTGCGTGTAGGTATGTACCGGGAGACTAGGTCACAGATGTATGGAGGAGACAGGTTGTTGATGGCTTTGCATGCCATGGTTAGGGTTTTGAACTGGAGTCTCTGGGCAATGGGGAGCCAGTGAAGCGTTTGCTAGAGAGGAAAGGCCAGGGAATAGCAGGGGGACAGGTGGATTAGTTGGGTAGCAGAGTTTAGGATAGATTGGAGGGGTGCAAGAGTGATGGAAGGGAGGCCACAGAGCAGGAGGTTGCAGTAGTCAAGGTGGGAGATGATGAGGGCGTGCACTAGTGTTTTTGCAGATTCGTGGTTGAGAAATGTTCGGATCCGGGAGATATTTTTGAGTTGGAGTCGGCAGGAAGTGGAGAGTGTTTGGATATGAGGTTTGAAGGAAAGGTTAGAGTCCAGAGTTACCCCAAGGCAGTGAGCTTGTTTGACTGGGGAAAGTGGACAGCCATTGATTTTGATGGATAGGTCAGATGGGGGGGCTGAGTGAGATGGGGGAAAGATGATGAATTCAGTTTTATCCATATTAAGTTTTAGAAATGTAGCAGAGAAGAAGGATGAGATAGCGGACAGACATTGTGGGATTCTGGTTAGTAAGGAGGTAATATCAGGTCCAGAGAGGTAAATCTGTAAATAAATAAATAAATAGCAAGAGGTGACACTCTGTAATAAGGAGCAAGCGCTGTATAAAACTAGAGGATGCAATGTAATACGAGGCAGTGCTATACATACCTTGAGAAGGCCAGCATGTAATAAGGGACAGCGCTATACATAACAAGATTGGATATTATGTAATAAAGTATCACGCTACACATAGCTAGAGGATGCTTTGTAATCAGGCATGGTGCTATGTATAACAAGAAAAGATAATACATTTTCAGATTGGGTGCTCACTATCTTATAGACGGTGCAAGGAGTAATAAAGTGTCCAAAAAAATTAGTAATAACTCCGGCACTCAATAATTTTTTATTTGTAAAGAATTTTTTCAATTTAGAATTTTTTATTATTCATATTAAACAACCCATGAATGCAGATACATAGCATCAACGTTTCGGCCTACAATGGCCTTTTTCAAGGTATCTGGTGGTAGTAGGGTCACGTAGCACAAGTGTGCGATCCAAAGAATGCCGCTGTAAAATTCTTTACAAATCAAAAATTATTGAGTGCCGGAGTTATTACTAATTTTTTTAACAAGAAAAGATGCTATATAATAATGGGTGGCGCTATGCATAGATCAAAATTTTCATGTCGACGTCTCAAAGCTGTGAGTTGGTCACAACAGATTTTGGTGTAGTAATCACCGTGCGCCTGAAAATAAAAAGGTCACATATATAGATACAGTACTCAGCATAAAAGAGTAAACCTTCAATAAAAAGTAATATTGTAGTCAATATCATGCTGAAAAAATTGATGCTTTGTGATATCCGGTAAAGACACAAGGTGAAATGTACACTGGGAATATTACCTGACAGGTATTCTGTTTGTTAACTATACGATGATTGGTGAATACACAGCAAGAGGGACCTATAGTAATTATGTAGGAATGTTGCAGAGGCCCCCTATTGGTATAGAAAATTGACCTCTGATGACATTACCACTCATTGGTCTGATGTGCAGATCAATATGATTGGCAGCCAGGAATATGACATCAGAACCAAACCTTTAAAAGCTCAGGTAATCCATAGGCTCACTCATATAGTCTCAATCCCTTGATGACACCAGTCTAGCTGGTGAAACATGTTGGGGAGGCTTAGGATGGAATTTTAACAGTGATGGTCAGAAGTGTATGGTGAATTAAAATTTAGGGTAGCGTAGGTTGCGGCCGCACTAACCTATGTCCTAACACCTGAAACATGAGTGATTACTAATGGGACAGCTGATCATATGATGACTATTGGGATATAATTGAGAAAGAGAATATTATATCTGGTTGTCCTAGACACAAACTGATCTACGCAAAGAAAGTTTAAATATTGTTCCTTATTTAGTAGTTAATTAAAAGTTATATGTTAACAGTCTTTAGTTAGGGTTCTATTTGCCTTTGGCAATTTGTAATTAAATAAATAGCAAGAGGTGACGCTATGTAATAAGGAGCAAGCGCTGTATAAAACTAGAGGATGCAATGTTATAAGAGGCAGTACTATACATAACTTGAGAAGTAGGTAATAAGGGACAACGCTATACATAACAAGAGAGGATATTATGTAATAAGGGATTGTGCTACACATAACTAGAGGACGCTTTGTAATCAGGCATGGTGCTATGTACGAGTATAACAAGAAAAGATGCTATATAATAATGGGTGGCGCTATACCTACATCAAAATTTTCATGTCGATGTCTCAAAGTCGTGAGTTGGTCACAACAGATTTTGGCGTAGTAATCACCATGTGCCTGAAAATAAAGTCACATACAGTTGTGCTCAAAAGTTTACATACCCCGGCAGATTTTTTCCTTTCTTGGCCTTGTTTCAGAGAATATGAATGATAACAAAAAAACTTTTTCTCCACTCAAGGTTATTGGTTGGGTGAAGTCATTTATTGTAAAACTACTGTGTTTTCTCTTTTTAAATCTTAATGACAACCAAAAACATCCTAATGACCCTGATCAAAGCTTCACATACCCCATTTCTTAATACCGTGTATTGCCCCCTCTAACATCAATAACAGCTTCAAGTCCTCTGTGGTAGTTGTGGATGACGTTGTTTAATTTCTCAGATGGTAAAGCTGCCTATTCTTCTTGGCAAAAAGCCTCCAGTTCCTGTAAATTCCTTGGCTGTCTAGCATGAACTGCGCTCTTGAAATCTCCCCAGAGTGGCTCAATGATATTGAGGTCATGGGGAAATTATTCAGTACTGATGGTGGTTCTGGTGATGTATTCATGAACTGATGGTGGTTTTGGTGACTTTTTTTTTACTGATGATGGTTCTGGTGCCATATTCATGTACTATTGATGGCTCTGTTGTTCTATTTATGTACTGACGAAGATTTTAGTTTCTTATTAATGTACTGATGATTGTTAAGCATATGAATACAGCACCAGAACAACCATCACTACATGAATATTTCACCAGAACCACTATCCAAACAGGAATACATCACCAAAACCACCATCAGTACAGGAATATAGCACTAGAACCACCATCATTACATGATTATGTCACCAGATCCACTATCAGTAAAAGAATATGGAACTAGAGCCACCATCAGTTTTGTTGCAAGCTGTATCTGTCATATGATGGGCGCAAACACCATCAGACATATCCCATTTAGATGTATGTATAATGGGATCTGTTTGGGTTGCATTTGAGTATCCACCAAATGCTGGATAACTTAATTGAAACCAAATGGCCCAATTATAGTTAAGCTATATTAGTTTCCATGATTATCCTTGAGTTTGATATTTAAAATATAGAAAGTCAGAGATGACTATTGTTTTTATACCTGGTATCTTATAAATGGTCTACAAATAATGAGTAATTCTATATCTAACTGTGAAATTGAACTCGCTGTTAAGCTTTAACCCCTAAAGTACACCACTTTTCTACTTTTGCTGGTATTTTTTGGTGAAAATGGTAACAAATTTAGTGAAAGCGGTCATCAGAGCTTGTTACCTGATACATCGGAGATGGGGGGGTGCATTAGGGGTACTGTTACCTTACTCTCTGACCCATTCCTTTGCTTGGGGGTGGTGGGGCACCATTGGCTTTATCTGCCTATGACACCAAAATTCCTTGTCCGGCCTTGAGTACATCTGTGAATTCATTATACCATCAATGAAATGTATATCCCTGGCACCATCAGCATTCATGCAGCCTCTTTCACATCTTCCAGCATGTTTCACTGTAGGCATCATGCATTTTACTTTGTATTTCTCACCATTGCGATGACACAGTTTTGAAGCCATCAGTTCCAAAAATATTTATCTTGGTCTCATCACTCCATAGTATAGAGTCCCAGTAGTCTTTATATTATTCAAAATGGGCCCTGGCAAATTGTACGAGGGGTTTTTATGCATGGGCTTTAGGAGAAGCTTCCTTCATAGATGACAGCCATGCATATAATTTTTCTGCAGTGTACGCCATATTGTGTCACAGGAAACACTCACCTGGGTTTGGACTTCCACTTCTTTAGCTAACTGCAGTGAACTTGCATGTTGATTTTCTTCAAACCTTCTCAACAGAAGATGCTCCTGTTTAGGTGTTAACTTCCATGGTGTTAACTTCTTGGGCAGCCACGGTTGGTTGCAGTTCCATCTTTGCTAAATATTTGTATCACTTTTGCTAAAGTATTATGAATAAAAAGTAAAGCTTTGCTGATCTTCTTGTAGCCTTCACCTTTCTTGTGTAAAGAAATAATTTTCTTTCCCAGGTCTTGTGACATTTATTTTCCATATAATGCCATTGCTGACAGCATGAAATAGGAAATGGTTTTCTTTGTGCAGTAACATCAATTTATAGTCAACTGTCTGTTTGACACCTTTTAATGTACACATACAGTGGTGGCCAAAAGTATTGGCACCCCTGCAATTCTGTCAGATAATACTCAGTTTCTTCCTGAAAATGATTGCAGTCACAAATTCTTTGGTATTATTATCTTCATTTAATTTGTCTTCAATGAAAAACACAAAAAGAATTATCCAAAAGCCAAATTGGATACAATTCCAAACCTAAAAAAGGGGGTGGACAAAAGTATTGGCACTGTTTGAAAAATCGTGTGATGCTTCTCTAATTCGTGTAATTAACAGCACCTGTAACTTACCTGTGGCACCTAACAGGTGTTGCCAATAACTAAATCACACTTGCAGACAGTTAACATGGATTAAAGTTGACTCAACCTCTGTCCTGTGTCCTTGTGTGTACCACATTGAGCATGGAGAAAAGAAAGAAGACCAAAGAACTGTCTGAGGACTTGAGAAACCAAATTGTGAGGAAGCATGAGCAATCTCAAAGCTACAAGTCCATCTCCAAAGACCTGAATGTTCCTGTGTCTTCCGTGCGCAGTGTCATCAAGAAGTTTAAAGCCCATGGCACTGTGGCTAACCTCCCTAGATGTGGACGGAAAAGAAAAATTGACGAGAGATTTCAACGCAAGATTGTGCGGATGGTGGATAAAGAACCTCGACTAACATCCAAACAAGTTCAAGCTGCCCTGCAGTCCGAGGATACAACAGTGTCAACCCGTACTATCCGTCGGCGTCTGAATGAAAAGGGACTGTATGGTAGGATACCCAGGAAGACCCCACTTCTTACCCCGAGACATAAAAAAGCCAGGCTGGAGTTTGCCAAAACGTTTTGGAAGAATGTTCTCTGGTCAGATGAGACAAAAGTAGAGCTTTTTGGCAAAAAGCATCAACATAGAGTGTACAGGAAAAAAAAAGAGGCATTCAAAGAAAAGAACACGGTCCCTACAGTCAAACATGGCGGAGGTTCCCTGATGTTTTGGGGTTGCTTTGCTGCCTCTGGCACTGGACTGCTTGACCGTGTGCATGGCATTATGAAGTCTGAAGACTACCAACAAATTTAGCAGCATAATGTAGGGCCCAGTGTGAGAAAGCTGAGTCTCCCTCAGAGGTCATGGGTCTTCCAGCAGGACAATGACCCAAAACACACTTCCAAAAGCACTATAAAATGGTTTGAGAGAAAGCACTGGAGACTTCTAAGGTGGCCAGCAATGAGTCCAGACCTGAATCCCATAGAACACCTGTGGAGAAATCTCAAAATGGCAGTTTGGAGAAGGGACCCTTCAAATATCAGGGACCTGGAGCAGTTTGCCAAAGAAGAATGGTCTACAATTCCAGCAGAGCATTGTAAGAAACTCATTGATGGTTACCGGAAGCGGTTGTTCGCAGTTATTTTGGCTAAAGGTTGTGCAACCAAGTATTAGGCTGAGGGTGCCAATACTTTTGTCTGGCCCATTTTTGGAGTTTTGTGTGAAATGATCAATGATTTGATTTTTGCTTCATTCTCTTTTGTGTTTTTTCCTTGCAAGCAAATTAAATGAAGATAATAATACCAAAGAATTTGTGATTGCAATCATTTTCAGGAAGAAACGGAGTATTGTCTGACAGAATTGCAGGGGTGCCAATACTTTTGGCCACCACTGTATTTAATGAATAATTTGACTTACCTGTGGTTGAATTCTTGTTAATTAGAATTTTGTAGTGTAAACTTTAGCTTTGCTACTAAGACTTTAATTGGAGTGTACTTATTTTTGCTACAGTCTTGAATTAATTTCTTAGGAAAACAACTTTTTTGGAGTGTGCAAAATAACAAATACTCAATGTGAAGCAACGAAAAGAAAAGCGGCACTTCTGCATGATGTGGTTCCATGCTTTATTGGAAATCCTGTGCACCAGTGAAATATATTTCGGTCTTCAATACATCTTACACATTTCTGAATATAATTTCTCAATCATACTGTAGATGTCTCATACATCTATGATTAAGGAATGATATTCCAAAACACGTAAGAGGTATGGAAGACCGCAATATATGTCATTTGTGCACATGGATTTCCAATAAAGTATCAAACCAGGGAAAACTGAGTGCCGACTTTTTCTGCTGATATTTTGTAGCATAGTATGTCATAGATCATCTTGATTCTGAAAGCAAACAATAGGTTTTCTGACAAATCTGTTGGGGTGTATTCACTTATGCTGAGCACTTATTGTTATTGTGTATATGTGTAACTAGCTATTGAACCCGTTCTACGCCCGGGTGGGAAGCATTTTTATTGGTATATGGTCTCCCATGCTGGTATGTGCTGCCCCCCTCCTGGTATTTGTGCTGCCCCCATCCTGTCCGCACCATCCTATCCTGGTATGCATGGCACCCCTCATCCTTATCCTGGTATGCATGGTACCCCTCATCCTGGTATGCATGGCACCCCATCCCTCATCCTGGTATGCATGGTGCCCCAAATTCCTATCCTGGTATGTATGGTACCCCTCATCCCTATTCTGGTATGCATGGCACTCCTCACCCCCCAATCCTGGTATGCATGGTCCACTCACCCCCCCAATCCTGGTATGCATGGTCCCCTCACCCCCCAATCCTGGTATGAATGGTACCCTCATCCCGGTATGCATGGTCCCCTCACCCCCCAATCCTGGTATGTGTGGTACCCCTCACCCCCAATCCTGGTATGCATGGTACCCCTCACCCCTCAATCCTGGTATGCATGGTCCCCCCACCCCCCAATCCTGGTATGTGTGGTACCCCTCATCCCACAATCCTGGTATGTGTGGCCCCCTCATCCCTTTCATGCTGTACACACATACAAAAAAATAAACACTTATACTCACCTTTCTTCCATGTGCTCCAGCGCTGCGGTGTCTTGTTCTGTCGGAGGTCGGGGGAGGAGTGCAGCGCCAGACAGTGCAAATGTGTCTTCAGTAAAATGGCGCCGGATAGCGTTATGCGCATGCGCCGATCCGACGCCTCACTCCTGCCCCGGTCTCCAGCAAAGAGAGGCGCTGCGGCAACTCTCCTCCCGGTCAGGTAAGTATCTAAGTATGGTGCCGGAGATCACGGTATGTGTTCAGTGCCTACGCATACCGCGATCTTCAGCGCCATACACTCCTCTTACCTGTAATGGCTGGATGCGTGCTTCTGTTTGGAGCCAGACTGCGCGTCGCGCATGCGCAGTCTATAAAGGCTTCAGACAGAGACACGCATCCCCGGTTATATTATAGATGTTTCTACTTACTTGGTTGTGTTTGAGTTAGGCACGGGAAGCGGTTTAGGTAAAACATCTAGGCTGGTTTATTAAGACTCCATAAACCATGCCTCAAGCAATGAAAATAAACGGTCTTTCCGTGCTGATAAACAAAGTAAACAGCCCAAATAATGGTACTTTGGGTGATAGTCTGGTACACTTGTGTTGGATAGTATCCAGTAAACAAACTCAGTCTGGAGACATCATACAGGAAGCCTTCTTACCACCACACACTGTGCAATAATGATACAGCTGCAGTAGCATAGTTACTGGGGGGACAGAGGGTGTGATCGCACAGGACCCCTTGCTCAGTGGGGCCCAACTGGAGCTACCCTTAACTGTATCGACATGCGCAGCATGCAGATACAGTTAAGCCCCACGGTAGAGCAAGGAGACACAGTCTCCCTGCACTACTGCTGTCTGTTCTGTAGACCACAGGTGGCTTTAAGCCTGCGGTCAACAGGACAATGACCCCAAACACACCTTCAGGCTGTGTAAGGGCTATTTGACCAAGAAGGAGAGTGATGGGGTGCTACGCCAGATGAGCTGGCCTCCACAGTCACCAGACCTGAACCCAATCGAGATGGTTTGGGGTGAGCTGGACCACAGAGTGAAGGCAAAAGGGCCAACAAGTGCTAAGCATCTCTGGGAACTCCTTCAAGATTGTTGGAAGACCATTTCCAGTGACTACCTCTTGAAGCTCATCAAGAGAATGTCAAGAGTGTGCAAAGCAGTCATCAAAGCAAAAGGTGGCTACTTTGAAGAACCTAGAATATAAGACATATTTTCAGTTGTTTCACACTTTTTTGTTAAGTATATAATTCCACATGTGTTAATTCATAGTTTTGATGCCTTCAGTGTGAATGTACAATTTTCATAGTCATAAAAATACAGAAAAATCTTTAAATGAGAAGGTGTGTCCAAACTTTTGGTCTCTACTGTATATATTTTTATTTTACTGAAAAACTGTGGTGGCATCATAAACAATGGGGGACCCTAAAACAGTGGGAGGCACCTCATATCTTATAGGGACTACTGTGGGGCCCTTATAAAGTGTGGGAGCCATTATATAGTTTGGGGGTTAATGCAGGGGCAATTATACAGTTTGGGTGCTAATGTGAGGGCCATTATACAGTTTGGGGTCTAATGCAGGGGCCATTATACAGCAGGGAAGCTAATGCGGGCACCATAATACAGTTTGAGGGCTAATACAGGGGCCATTATACAATTTGGATGCTAATATGGTGGTCATTATGCAGTTTGTGGGCTAATGTGGGGGGTATTATATAGTTTGGGGGCTAATGTGGGGGCAATTATACAGTTTTGAGCCAACTGTGGGGTCAATCATACAATGTGGGGACTACTGTGGGAGGTCCTCATACAGTGAGGGAGCTCTCATACATTGTAGGGACATCTGTGGGGGTTCTCGAAGTGTTGAAACCATTATACATCATTGAAGCTAATTTGGGGGGCATTATACAGTTTGGGTCCTACTGTGGGGGCCATTATACAGTGTGATAGCCAATATGGGGGCCATTATACAGTTTTAGGGCTAGTGTGGGGACTACTGAGAAGGCCATTATACAGCTTGGGTTCTACTGTGAGGGTCATTATACAGTGTGAGGGCTTCTGTGGGGGTCATTATACTGTATTTTGGGGGAGAAGTGGGGACATCATATTAAGTATAGAGAAGCTGTGGGCCCATCATACTGTATATAGTGGAGCTGAAGGAACATCATACTCTGTATAAGGGAGATGTGGGTCCACCATGTACTGACCAAGAGTGTGCAAAGCAGTCATCAAAGCAAAAGGTGGCTACATTGAAGAACCTAGAATATAAGACATATTTTCAGTTGTTTTACACTTTTTTGTTAAGGATATAATTCCACATGTGTTAATTCATAGTTTTGATGCCTTCAGTGTGAATGTACAATTTTCATAGTCATGAAAATACAGAAAAATCTTTAAATGAGAAAGTGTGTCCAAACTTTTGGTCTGTACTGTATATAGAGGAGCTGTACATTGAGGGACTCCGTTTACATTATTAAATGTTAAGTGGGCTCTTAAAAAGCATTATTGTTATAGGGGAACTCAGAGTATTGTGGCTGTCAAAGGGGCAAAATGTGGACACAGGCATTTGCAAAGGACATTAATATTTTCTAGGGTGCAATTTTACCATCTATCGGACACAAAGGCGGAATTCTTACTGTGTAAGGGGCACAGTGGTGGGCATTATTACCGTATTTTTCGGAACATAAGACACACTTTTTTCCCCCCAAATTTAGGAGGAAAATAAGGGGTGCGTCTTATCTTCCGAACCTTACCAAAAACTTGTGGTGGTGGGTGCGGCGGCAGGGCCGATGCAGCAGAGCGGCGGTAAGTGCGGAGGCGAGGCAGAGCGGCTGTGCGGCGGCGAGGCAGAGTGGATGTGCAGTGCTGCGGCAGCGAGGCAGAGCGGCGGTCGGTGCACAGTGATCTACAGGAAAATGGCCGCCCGAGCCGGTGCATGCGCCATCTGGGAGCTTGGTCGGCCATTTTTCTGTGGATCACAGCTTCATGAAGATGGCCGCGGCCACTGGAAAGCCGCACCGCAGCACCCACCACCGCTCTGCCGCACCGCTGCACAGCCGCAGCCACCAAACAGCAGCGCACGCCGCTCACAGGCCCAGGACCCGGCCCCGGCACCATCCGGACCACAGGCCCCAGCCAGGCTCCAGCCCCAGCACAGGCCCCAGCACAGGCCCCAGCACAGGCCCAGGCCCCAACACAGGCCCCAACACAGGCCCCAGGCCCCACCACAGGCCACAGGCCCCATCACAGGCCCCACCACAGGCCCCAGGTCCCACCACAGGCCCTAGGCCCCATCACATCTCACCTCTTCTGCTGCAGCCGCCAGGTTCCTGAGGGAGGGAACTGAGGGCCCTGTGATCCTGCTCCACCACCATCACACCTCCCCGCTGTTGGAGCACCAGCTTCTCGCATCCAGGGTCCACAGCATTCATCCACTTCCGCCGGCTTCCTGAAGGACCCTGCCTCCTGTGACCCTCGCTCCATCGCCTCCATCGCCCCCCAGGTAAGATACCTATTCAGACTATAAGACGGACCCCCATCTTATAAAAAATATTTTTTTTCCTATTTTCCACCCCAAAATTTGGGGTGCGTCTTATGGTCCGGTGCGTCTTATAGTCCGAAAAATCCGGTATGTGGGGCACTAAGAGAAGTGTTATGATTGTGCCACACAGAAAGTGCAGTAATTAGGACACATATGGCAGCAGTGGCTCAGTATTGGGATATAAGTAGGATGAGGTGTTTGCGCAGACTGGGAAGAGATGGGGACGGTGCTGGAAATGTGAGAAGTCAAATGTGTCATGGCTGAAGAAGTTGTTGTGTTGGTCTAGGGCAGATGGAAAAGATTTGAAAAATGAATGACTCCATGGGAAATAATGTCAGCTGTAAGTAGTACATGTAACTGTACTGTGATCACTTGTATATTTTGCAGGACTGGTATCTACCACTATATGTCACCATATGGGGGCGATATCAGTGCACCATCTTAGTTGTAATCAGGGTTGCCAGTTAGGGGCCCACTGAGATGTTTCGACCCCACCCCCTCCCCCCGAGCTGAACCCCTAGCTACACCTCTGTACAGCTGGATTTCCTTATATCTGCCTCATACCCCCCCTGCCCAATGCCGGGGAGCTTGGCACCTTCCGCCATCATACAGTTGTCCATCGACAGAGCATCAGCATTGTCATGTAGTTTTCTGGGCCTATATTCTAAAAGGAAGGTAAAATCCTAAAGAGCTAGGAACCACCTGGTCACTTTTGCATTGTTCCCCTTCTTCTCCCGCATCCACCTCAGCGGGACATGGTCTGACACTAACCTGAACTTCCTGCCTAATAGGCAGTATCTTAAAGTGTCCAATACCCACTTGATGGCCAAACACTCTTTCTCCACGATGGAGTACTTTTTCTCACAGGAAGAATGTTTCCGACTCAAGCACATTATTGGGTTTTCTTTGGCGTTCACTTCCTGAGACAAGACGGTTTCGAATCAATGTATGACCTGAGTACAACCTGGAAACTCTAAAAACAGTTCTTTGCTTTGATGAAGCAATTTTCTACACAGCTGCTTCTGGGCACATGACAGCATCTCTGCCACCTTGACATCTTTCATGTCAGCTTTGGACTTAGCCATCAAATATGGAGCTTCCACAGGCTGCCTATCTTGCCATGGCTTGATCATATTAACGCGGTACACATGGTAGGGCTTCCTTCTCCCCCGTTTTGGACTTTTTAATTGACCTCGCCAATCTTTTCGACCACTTCATAGGGGCCCTGCCATTTGGCCAGAAATTGAACTGTCTCACCCTTGCTGACCGGTTTACTGTGCCTCTTGCACTTGGATGAGCATTACTTCAGCAATCCTTTCTAGCATTTGGGCGACATGCTCGATCATGCTCCTATAGGGAGTGTCTTTTCTTCCAAGGTCTCCTTTGCTACACTGTCAAGCAAAAGGGTAACAATGATTTGAACTTTTGACTTTCAGACCATGTGCACAGAACTTGCAGAATGTTATAGGAAGTCATGGGATAAGGTATGCAATGCGTTTCTGGAGCGTTTACAAGCTGCAAATACACACCAAAAAACGCACCAAAACCGCATCATGGGCACACAGCCTCAGGCTCCATATCTCACAATCCACTACTGCTTCGAATGTGAGACTACCATCATTTTATAGACAATCTTGGCTGTCTCATACATAAATTTGACTTGCAACAATTTTGCATATGATTAGTTATGCAGATTCTTGTCATGTCACTGAATTGTTACTGTTTTGCTCCTAAACATCTAAATTGTTATTATTTTGTATATCCACCTTTTGGCTTTCAACACTGCCTGAATCCTTCTGGGGCATGGTGTCCATCAGATTCAAGCATGTCTCGACCGAAATCAGATCCTAGGTCTCTTCTACATATTCCCAATGTTGGAGTATACTGGTAGACTCACTTGAGTATGTATATGTAGCGCCCCGAGGGCTCGGCTGCTACAGGGGTATTGCACCTCAAACCAGAGGTGTGGTATTCCACTCCCGGGTAAGGATGGAGTGTGGACTAGGGCTCAGTAAGCTGCATGCACCACACACACCCCATTTCCGAGGCACAGGTCAACGGTGCTCCCACTAGACAGAAGTGCAGGCACGACAGCATCTGTCCCTGACTGGAGTGGGGAGGGGGAGGAAAACCCAGTGGTGTAGGAGCAGATAGGGGTGGGTCTCTGGGCAAAGGTAGGAGCCCATTGGTTGCTAGTCACCTGGGCTCACACAGGGAGGTATATAAGGTGGGCACCATCTTAGAACAGGGTTCAGTCTGAGAGAGGAAGTGACAGAGCAGGGCCTCTGTGGAGCTCTGCTCCGGAGGCGGGCGTAGCCTGTGAGACCAGAGCCAGCAAAAAAGACAGGAACAGAAAGGAAAGGAAGAAAGGAACAGAACACCAAGAGAGGCCCAGAGACACGAAGGCAGAAGGAACCTTAAGGACCCAGGAGATTGCGGGTGACGGGTTGGCAGAACAGGGTACCGGATCCCAAATTGGTGGAGGCGACTAATCCTCAGCCAAAGACCGGCGGTCGTGACTATATCTCCGTGCGACCCCTCACTACACCTACCAGGAAGGCACACCATATAGGGTCAGGGACGCAGAGATCAGCGTGCCCAGAGAAGGCCCGAGGCAGCCGGACAAACGTAGAGTCACTGGTGGGGCACGGCCAGAGAAAGGAAGAGAAGGGAGCCCTGTGCCACGCTCTGGAATTGCCTGGGAGTTGGTCGAGCCCCTTGCCTGGTGGACGCAGCACGGCTTGGGCAGTCACCGCCGGTACCAAGGTGACTAGGACCAGTAAAGAACTGTGAGTAAAGCATTGGAAACTGCAACCACACGTCTCTGTGTTTCATCGCCGCACCAGCACCATTAGTACTGGGACGCTCACACCTTCACTACCATCATCTACACTAGCTGCCCTGAGGCAATACTTCTCCCGTGGGGAGTTATCCCATACTTGGCTGCGCAAACTACATCAGCCTCAGCGGTCTGCAGCGCAGCGGCGGTCCCCACTGACCGCAATCCACGGGTGGCGTAGTTGGACACTTATTATAACACCAATAGACTGCCACTGGTTTGACCGCCCTGGGCACAGACCGGGTCACTGCCACGGAGGACTACAACCCCCAGCGATCCGGCTCCGGGTATCCCCCTGCACAGCACAGGCCCAGGGGGCGCGTCACAGGCACGACCGACTATGTCCCTGTCTGGAGTGGGGAGGGGGGTGGAACACCCAGTGCTGTAGGGGCAGATAGGGGTTGGTTCCTGAGCATAGGAAGGAGCCCATTGGTTGCTGGTCACCTGGGCTCATGGTCAGAGGGAGGTATAAAAGGTGGGCACCATCTTAGATCTAGGTTCGTTCGTTCGTTCAGTCAGAGGAGAAGACAGTGAGTAGAGGCTCTGTAGGAGCTCTACTCCAGGAGGGCCTAGTGAGAGGCCGAGGAGAAGTTGAGAGGAGAGCTGACAGGGAGCAGCAGCTCAGGCTGAGTGCTGCTCCAGAGGCAGGCCTAGAGAAGAGGCCGGAGCCTGAGAGGAGAAGGAGAAGTGGGAACAGGAGGAGAAGGAACAAGAAAGGAAGAGACAGAGAAACAGAAGGGCTCAGGAACAAGAAGGTGGAAGGGACCCTAAGAACCCACGAGAATACAGGGTGAAGGGTCAGGCAGATTAAGGGTACCGGATCCCAAGTTGGTGGAGGAGAAACTACCCTCAGCCAAAGACCGGTCGTCGTGATCATCTATTGGTGCGACACCTCATCAAACCTGCTAGGAAGGCACCATATAGGACAGCGGAGGACGGGGCCCACGTTTAACCGCACAAGTCCGCGGCAGCTGGACAAAAGTGGGTCACTGGTGAGGCAGGCCAGAGAAAGGATAAAAGGGGGTCCTGTGCCATGCTCCTGAACTGCCTGGGAGTTGACCGAGCCCCACACCTGGTGGACGCAGCACGGCTTGGGCGGTCACTGCTGACAGAAGTGACCCGGAACAAATGAACTGTGAGTAAAGACCCTGGACTGTAACTTGTTGTCTGTGTGCTCCTTCGCGCCTCCAGCACTACCGGTACTGGGACTCTCACCACCATCACTCCCAACATCCACTACACTGCCCTGGGGCCGCACTCTTCCCGTGGGGAGTCACACCATTCCAGCTGCATTCATCATCAGCCCCAGCGGACTGCCTTGCAGCGGCGGTTCCTAATAAACGCAATCCACGGGTGGCGTAGTCGGATATTATCTGAAGCACGTAGCAGACTACCATTGGTCTGACCACCCTGAGCCGCGGGACCGGGCCGCCACTACTACCCCCATCGTTCCCCTATCGCCCGGATCCGCGTGCCCCACGGCCCAGGGGGCGAGTCATATACAGCTTTTTTTTCAACTCTATGCACAAGTGTTCGATTGGGTCGAGGTCTTGGGACTGTGGGGCCCAATCCAACACTTCTACTAAATTGTCATTGAACCATTTTTTCACCATTCTCAATGTATGCTTCAGGTCGTCATCCTGCTGGAACACTATGTTGACCTTTTCATACCCATAATACTCAGTGTGTACAAAGTAGCTCGTCTTGTAAGATACTCACATATAGCTCAGCATTGAGACCACCATCAATCCTGGCCTTCAATTTCTTGATCCATTAGCCTCTTTTTCCCTTGTTTCTTCCAGACCCATTTGCACCCATCAGAGCCTAGTCTATTGTCTTTTGTCGCATCGCTTCAAATCACCCGTTTTCAATCTTGTACTGTCCACTTTACATACTTTTTTGCAAACTCAAGCCAAAGCTTCTTATGATGATACTGAAGTCGAGGGTTCTTCAGCTTTTTTCAGGCCACCATTCCAGACTTGTGTAACATGCATCGCACGGTGCTTGCATGGACATCTGTGATCTCACTATTACAAAGCATACGAGCCACCTCCATTGCAGCGTTTGTCAGGCCAGAGCTCATAGACCTTGTAATGAGCCGACTTGTTGACTCCGATATTTTGCCTGGACGTCCACCTCAAGGCATTTGAATGGACAACTATCATGGCACTCACATGATGCAGTTTGTCAATTTTCTTGGCTGAGAGATACTATCGATGAACTGGATGATGCTGTTTCTCTTTTCTTGGGAAAGCGTCTTCATGGCTGCTCTTCGATTCGAACCAGTGACCTCTAACCTAATAATACACTGAGCTATTAGGGAATGTGAGAACAAGTTGTAATTTGTAGTATACATGAAGAAAAATATTTTTCCACTACCAGGAACAAAACAGTAACAATGCAGTGACATGACAAGAATCTGCATAACTAATCATATGAAAAATATTTACAAGTTCAATACATTTTGCTCATCAGTGTATATCCAGAAGTTCACGGGGGTGTCAGCCATACAAAAGCTCAAACGGAGAAAACCCAGTAGAGACCTGGGGAACTTATCTGATGAAAAATAGCAGATATGACAGTAGACAGTTCCAGCAGGCCCGGCGTCAGCACCTGGGCAAGTGCTGGGGCCCTGAGCAGGCGGGGGAGCCCACTCGCCATCGTGCACCCTGGTGCACTATGGGGCCCGTGAGTGGAGGAGTTGGGTCACGGTGCCAGTGCCAGCGCCCACTGGCAATACAGCATGGGGCATTATATGGGGGCCATACAGGATGCGGCATTATATGAGGGCCATACAGCATGGAGCATTATATGGGGGCTATACTGGATGGGGCATTATATGAGGGCCATAGAGGATGGGGCATTATATGGGGGCCATACAGGATGGGGCATTATATGGGGCCCATACAGGATGGGGCATTATATGGGGCTCATACAGGATGGGGCATTATATGGGGGCCATACAGCATGGGACATTATATGGGGGCCATACAGCATGGGGCATTATATGGGGCCATATAGGATGGTGCATTAAATGGGGGCCATACAGCATGGGGCATTATATGGGGGCTAGTATTCTGGATGGAACATTATATGGGGCCCATCCTGCATGGAGCATTATATGGGGGTCAGTAGTCTACATGGAGCATTATATGGGGGCCAGTATCCTGTATTGAGCATTATATGGGGTGCATTATTCTGGATGGAGCATTATATGGGGCTCAATGTGTATGGAGCATTATATGAGGCCCGTTATTCTGTATGGAGGATTATATGCGGTCCATTATTCTGTATGAAGCATTATATGGGATCCATTATTCTGTATGGAGCATTATATGGGGCTCATTATACTATATGGAGGACTATACTGTCCAGTATGCACTGTGCACTGCGAGGATTCGCTGGTTTCTGAGATAGTGTATAATTTACAATAGATATCACTCATGTAATGTAAGCACTAAGTGAAATCTTTGGCAATGTACTATATATATATTTCTCTGCTGTATCTTTGCATGATGAATCGTGGTATGTGCTAAGGGGCCCACTGAGACTCTTTCGCCTGGGCCCATGAAAACCTGAAGCTGGCCCTGAGTCCCAGTCTCGGCTGTCCTTCTCTACAACCTTCTTTAGCATGGCCTTCAAGGTTTTATTAAATCTTTCCACAAGACTGTCTGATCTTCAGGGCTTTGAACAACTCTCTCATGACTTTCAACATGAAAGGAGTTCATTGGTCCGTTAGTGTCACTTTCGGCAGTTCTGTTCAGGAAAAGATGTGTACGAGCTCTCGGGCTATACACTAAAGGCCCCGTCACACATAACGAGATCGCTAGCGAGATCGTTATGTCTGACAGGTAGCAACGATCAGGCCCCTGCTGTGAGATCGCTGATCGTTGCAAAGCTTCCTGGACCATTCCTGGGTCATTGCGCTCCCGCTAGGCAGTGTGCATCGCTGTATTTGACACCTTATCAACGACCTCATTAGCGATTCAGAACTGAGACACGTAGGCGTGCATAAATTGGACTTTTCCGCGCCCCTCGTCCCCGATTGGTGGTCGCTACTGCGTCCTTGTTTTTCGGATCCCACCAGCATTCTCCGGCTGTGACTCCACTTTGAACAAATCAGACATCTTTAGCGAGGTAGGTATTGTTTGGGGTCTCAAATGAGTTTCCATTTTTAATTCATTTATAGGACGTCTACCAATTATCTGCTATCATTGCTCTTCAGGGAGGGAGGGCTTGGCTTCTATCTGTATATATATGCTTTTGCATGGCAAGATATTTCAGGGGTCTTGTGCACACGCATCCACACAGCCTGTTTTCTGACACGCTGTCCTGGCCAACCGCTTCAGAGTTTTTCACACGCCAATTAACATGAAGCTTAAATCAATAGACTCTGTTGTTTTGGCCTGTTGCACGCTTCACAATTTTCTTCGTCGACGTGATGCAATTACGTACTGTGCGCCTGGCTTCATGGACTCTGTGGACCTAGCCAATGGGGAAGTGGAGCTCGATGAATGGCGTGCAAACGATCCTGCAATTGCAGGCCTTCAACCAGTGGGACATGGCAGAAACCCCCATGATGCGAAGACCTGCCGCGACAACTACTGTCAGTATTTTAACGGTCCTGGTGCTGTTCCTTGGCAGCATCAGAACCTATAGTGGGCAACTACTCATGTTTCTACACTACTGACATTTCTGTACTGATGTGTCTAATAAACTGTGTGTTCTACTATGCAAAAGCTTTGTTTCTCATTCTTTCAGTAGTAGCAGTAGTCACCGCAGTAAGCAGTCCATATATATATATATATATACATATGTATATGTAGCACCCTGAGGATTCGGCTGCTACAGGGGTATTGCACCTCAACCCAGAGGTGTGATATTCCACTCCCGGGTAAGGATGGAGTGTGGAACTGAGCTAGTAGGCTGCATGCACTACATACATCCCATTTCCGGGGGACAGACCAACGGTACTCCCACCAGTTTATGTGCAGGTACGACAGTGTCTGTTCCTGGCTGGAGTGGGAGGGGGGTGGAACATCCCAGTAGTGTAGGGGCAGATAGGGGGAGCAGCCTGGGTAAAGCTAGGAGCTCATTGGGTGCTGGTCACCTGAGCTCACACATAGAGGGAGTATATAAGGTGGGCACCATCTTAGATCAGGGTCAGTCAGTTGTCAGTCAGCCAGTCAGACAGTCTGTCTGAGAGCCTGAGAAGCAGAGCAGAGGAGAAGGAAGAGAGACCCAGAGGCGCAGAGGGGACCCCAAGATCCCAGAATAAGGACAAAAGGGTGAAGGGTCGGCAAAAGGGTACCGGATCCCAAGCTGGCAGAGGCTACAGCACACCTTAGCCAGGAACCGGAGGTCGTGGGCAGGATCTGCCACGACCCTCACCAAATCCACTAGAAAGGCATACCAAGCATAGGGTCAGGGAGCCCAGAGGAGGCTTGACCACCAAGAGACCCGAGGGAGCCGGCCAAAAGTGGATCCCTGGTGGGAACGGCCAGAAGAAGGGAGAGTCAGAAAGGAGCTCAGGACCATACTCGAGAATTGCCCGGGAGTTGACCGAGTCCAGGACCTGGTGGACGCAGCACGGCTTGGGTGGTCACTGCTGTACACAGTGACCCGAGCAACACCAGTAAGTAAAACCCTGGAACTGCATTTTATGCCTCTGAGTCTCCTTGCTGCACCTTCACAACCACCATCCTCCACGGCTGACCCCCTGAGGCTATACCCCTCCCGTTGGGGGTTATACTACCAAAGCTGCACACATACCAACAGCCTCAGCGGACCCTGCTGCAGCGGCGGCCTTTTGACCGCAAATCAACGGGTGGCGTAGTCGACACAAAGAACTCTAATAACATCTGTAGGACTGCCACACACTGAGTTTGACACCCTGGGCACGGACCGGGTCACAGCCACTCGGAGACTACAGCCCCCATCTGATCCGGCTCCGGGTATCCCTAACAGCACTGGCCCAGGGGGCGTGTCAACTTTGGCGTAGTCGGCAGGATTACGTGCCCGCAACAACCGGGTACTGCGTGCCTGAAGAAAAGTTCATCGTTACCTTAAAAAGAAGTCTCCCGCCGGTTCCGGAGGGTCCCCGCCAACGGACCCCATCACAGGTCGTTTCCCGCCGGTTGTCCGCCATTTGCAGCTTTTTCCCGCCATCCATGGAGTTTCCCGCCACTGGGAGACGATTCCCGCCATTTCCAAAGATTTCCCGCCTTGGAAGAGCGGACGCCATTATGGGCGTGCCAGAGGGTGGCAAGAGGCCACCTCCCATCGTGGGCCAGGTCGAAGAATGGCGCCAAAAGCGGAAACCGCGCCCACCAACAGAGACTGTGATGCTGGAAGTGTCCATCAGCGTAAGAGAACTGCCCCTGGAACTGACAATCACAAAGTTGCCCCGGGACCACCCTCAATGTGGGCGGAGACAGAACAAGAGAGCAAAGATGGGTGTCGCCTGGAGCAGTCTGGAGAGAGCGCACCCGGAGACAAGACGTCTGGAAGAGAGTCCAGAGAGAGCCTACCCGGAGATGGAGGGAGAGTCAGGCAGCACCGACCCAGTGGTCAGGAGCCTGTTGCAGGTCGCCACTCCAGAAGGCCTGCTGGAGATCCTAGCACAGCTCCCCCGAGACCGGGAGTGTGCACAGACTGCGCTGGAGGGCCTCGCACGGAGGATGGCCCGGGTACAGCGAGAGACGTTGGCGGAGTGGAGCCGAGAGATGGCCCAGCAGACCGAAACCCGTCAGCGGAGCACGCCACCCGAGACGAGGAGACAGACCGCCTCTGAGGATGGCGCAGGAGGACTCAAGGCCGGAGACGGCGCCGAGAAGGGAGCTGAACGAATGGAGGCAGGTAAAGGGGACGTCTCTACCCCGAGCCGGGAAACCGCGTGCCTGCCTCAGCTCCCTGTCGCAGAGCCTGAAATTCCCCCTGCCGTGCCCGTCGCTGCATCGTCACCGCCGCAGACTAGGCCTCAACCGGAAACCGCGGCCGCGACCCCTGTGACGTCACGCGCTTCGACCCTGAGCGCGGCAAAGCAGGAAATACCATCAGCCTGGTCGCAAGGCCTAGTACCTCCGGGCGCCGCAATACCAACAGCGCCCCCTACCTCCGCGGAGCCACCGGCCTGGTCGCAGGGCCGAGTAACCCAGGGCGCCGCCGTTCTTACGGTGCCCTTTGCCTTTAGGGTGCCCCAAGCCTGGTCGCAAGGCCTGGTCGACCCGGGCGCCGCTACCATCAACGCGCCCTCAACATCTAGAGTGCCGCACCTGGGTGAAGACCTGTTCGCCCAGCATACGTGCCCGGATGGGCAGCCCTTTGTATGGCCCCAGGAGTATATTCAGCTGGAACTCCAGAGAGCAAGGCCCATGTGCGAACCCCTGATTCCGGCTCCGAAGCCCGTAAAGAGGACCTCGCCCCCGCTGGAGGAGGCACAGTTTGAGTGGGACCCCACCGGAGAAGACCTCATGGGGTTCACTCAGGAGACTCGGGCGGCCGCAGCGGAGCGTGCAGAGTGCTGCCGCCAGCAGCTCGAAGTCTTCGAGAGGGAGCAGAGAGAGAGGCGGGTCCGGGAACAGCAGATGCAGATAAGAAGCGCGGAGCAGAAGAGCCGGACCAGGAGGAAACCCCGTGCAGCTCATGGTCCCCGTGCCACCGGGACTGTGATAAAATTCAATATGCAGCACGGATGGGGCTTTATCAGAGACCATCAGACCCCCGGCGACGTCTTTGTAACTCGCAGAGACGTAGAAAGCCATCTGCCGGAGGGACACAGAGGTCGTGACCTGTATGTAGGGGACGAGGTCACCTTCACCCGGCACAAGTGTGCCAAAGGACCCTACGCCCTCCATGTACACCGCCTGACGGAGGAGGAGCTGCGGTGTGAGGAGGAGCAAGAGGACCCGGACGGGTCTGAAACTGAAACCAACCAACAATAAAGAGCAGGAGGACGCCGTCGTTGAAGTACGGTAGAGAGAGACTGTATAAAGTTGCCCGTCGGGGTACCAAGAACTGTTACTTATTTAAAATATGTTCCCCGTTGGGACAAAGTGTGAACTGATGCCCGTGTGTCCCTAGTTCCTAATACCTGGCCGAGGACTGAGAGCGGCCATAACCCCTTTGTATATAGTTGCGCTTTTTAAGGCGCCCCCTACCGGTTTTATAGGAAACTGTTTTCTTCCAAAAGAGACTGTCGCACTTTACCCGGTCACAAGTTGCACCGTGGCCGGAGGAACAAGAATGTTTCTAATGAGGAGTTTTATATGAAAAGTTTGATAGCTGATAATATATATGATGTTTTATATGTTGATGTTTATAAAAAAAAAAAAAAATTGTATGTTTTGATGTTTTGTTATCTTACAGCCCGAGGACGTGCTGTGGTTTACCAGGGGGGAATGTAGCACCCTGAGGATTCGGCTGCTACAGGGGTATTGCACCTCAACCCAGAGGTGTGATATTCCACTCCCGGGTAAGGATGGAGTGTGGAACTGAGCTAGTAGGCTGCATGCACTACATACATCCCATTTCCGGGGGACAGACCAACGGTACTCCCACCAGTTTATGTGCAGGTACGACAGTGTCTGTTCCTGGCTGGAGTGGGAGGGGGGTGGAACATCCCAGTAGTGTAGGGGCAGATAGGGGGAGCAGCCTGGGTAAAGCTAGGAGCTCATTGGGTGCTGGTCACCTGAGCTCACACATAGAGGGAGTATATAAGGTGGGCACCATCTTAGATCAGGGTCAGTCAGTTGTCAGCCAGCCAGTCAGACAGTCTGTCTGAGAGCCTGAGAAGCAGAGCAGAGGAGAAGGAAGAGAGACCCAGAGGCGCAGAGGGGACCCCAAGATCCCAGAATAAGGACAAAAGGGTCGGCAAAAGGGTACCGGATCCCAAGCTGGCAGAGGCTACAGCACACCTTAGCCAGGAACCGGAGGTCGTGGGCAGGATCTGCCACGACCCTCACCAAATCCACTAGAAAGGCATACCAAGCATAGGGTCAGGGAGCCCAGAGGAGGCTTGACCACCAAGAGACCCGAGGGAGCCGGCCAAAAGTGGATCCCTGGTGGGAACGGCCAGAAGAAGGGAGAGTCAGAAAGGAGCTCAGGACCATACTCGAGAATTGCCCGGGAGTTGACCGAGTCCAGGACCTGGTGGACGCAGCACGGCTTGGGTGGTCACTGCTGTACACAGTGACCCGAGCAACACCAGTAAGTAAAACCCTGGAACTGCATTTTATGCCTCTGAGTCTCCTTGCTGCACCTTCACAACCACCATCCTCCACGGCTGACCCCCTGAGGCTATACCCCTCCCGTTGGGGGTTATACTACCAAAGCTGCACACATACCAACAGCCTCAGCGGACCCTGCTGCAGCGGCGGCCTTTTGACCGCAAATCAACGGGTGGCGTAGTCGACACAAAGAACTCTAATAACATCTGTAGGACTGCCACACACTGACTTTGACACCCTGGGCACGGACCGGGTCACAGCCACTCGGAGACTACAGCCCCCATCTGATCCGGCTCCGGGTATCCCTAACAGCACTGGCCCAGGGGGCGTGTCATATACACATACATACATACATACATACACGCATATACATTCGTGTACTCGTATGTAAACAGATTCATCCATGTACTCATACATATTTTTAA
Source organism: Phyllobates terribilis (assembly GCF_046119375.1). Lineage (NCBI taxonomy): Eukaryota > Metazoa > Chordata > Amphibia > Anura > Dendrobatidae > Phyllobates > Phyllobates terribilis. Next base: position 35,230,408 of record NW_027362761.1, on the reverse strand, counting down.
GTACATAAATATATACACACACACTCATATACACATACGTATACAGATAACTATATATACACATACATACTCTCAAACATACAGATATGCATACACATAAATGGCCATTTACATCTCTATATATACAGTACAGACCAAAAGTTTGGACAGACCTTCTCATTTAAAGATTTTTCTGTATTTTCATGACTTTGAAAATTGTACATTCACACTGAAGGCATCAAAACTATGAATTAACACATGTGGAATTATATACTTAACAAAAAAGTGTGAAACAACTGAAAATATGTCTTATATTCTAAGTTCTTCAAAGTAGCCACCTTTTGCTTTGATGACTGCTTTGCACACTCTTGGCATTCTCTTGATGAGCTTCAAGAGGTAGTCACCGGAAATGGTCTTCCAACAATCTTGAAGGAGTTCCCAGAGATGCTTAGCACTTGTTGGCCCTTTTGCCTTCACTCTGCGGTCAGCTCACCCCAAACCATCTCGATTGGGTTCAGGTCTGGTGACTGTGGAGGCCAGATCATCGGGCGTAGCACCCCATCACTCTCCTTCTTGGTCAAATAGCCCTTACACAGCCTGGAGGTGTGTTTGGGGTCATGCACGCCTTTGTAACACAGTACAGTCCCTATCAAGGTGTGGATCGTTGAAATAGCTGCTGTGTGAAAGCGTCCCAACGACCGCCGAGATCGTTAGTTAGATCGCTGGGGCGGCCGAAATCGTTGGGAAGTTCTGCATATTTGACATCTCCCCAGCGATCACGAAACGACTCTCCAGCGATCCCAAAACCGTGACGTACTAACGATCTTGCTAGCGATCTCGTTATGTGTGACGGGGCCTTTAGTCACAAAAGTAAATCCAGCTCACCACCAGCAGTTCCACACTTCTGGAGCATGGATAGCACCTGAGCAGGGAGCAACATCCAATAGAGAAAGCAGAAAAATCCAGCTCACAGATGAAGTCCACAAAAGTACATTTTATTTTCCAAGGTACATGAAGCAAAGATTAAAATTGTGTGTTCATTAAAAAAGAATGCAGGCATCTTTTGACGCATTTTGAGCGGCAAGCAATCTTTGTCAAGAAGTTTCTTAATGGTACCCGCTCCGGGTAACGTGCAGCATAATTGAGGACTAGCTGGACATACTGATGCCCTCTGGAAGACTTCACCAGGGTCTATACTAAATCCATAGCTATGCGATCAAACAGGACCTCAATGTTGACACACCCTATTATGCTTCTCTCTTATAAACAGTATAATGCCCCCTCACTGTATAGTATCCCCCACACAGTATACTGGCTCCTTAGTAGTCCTCAAACTGTTTGATGACTCCAACACTGTATGATGGCCCCCACACTATATGATGGCCCCCTCACTATAATCCCCTCACTGTTTAATGGCCCCCTAAATAGCCTACATATAGTATAATGCACCCCATAGTCCTCCATACAGTATAATGCACTCCCCATAGGTCTCCAAACAGTATAATGCACTCCCCATAGGCCTCCATACAGTATAATGCACTCCCATAGGCCTCCATACAGTATAATGCACTCCCCATAGGCCTCTATATAGTATAATGCACTCCCCATAGTCCTCTATACAGTATAATACACTCCCCATAGACCATTTTACAGTATAATGCACAACCCATAGTTCTCCATATAGTATAATGCACTCCACATAGGCCTCCCTATAGTATAATGCACTCCCCATAGGCCTCCACACAGTATAATGCACTCCCCATAGGCCTCCATACAGTATAATGCACTCCCCATAGGCCTCTATACAGTATAATACACTCCCCATAGACCACCTTACAGTGTAATGCACTCCCCATAGGCCTCAATCTACAAAGACCCAACATTAGCTTCCACACTGTATGATGGTCCCCTCACTGTAATCCCCTCACTGTATAATGGCCCCCTAAATAGCCTCCATATAGTATAATGCATTCCCCATAGGCCTCTATATAGTATAATGCACACCCCATAGGCCTCTATATAGTATAATGCACTCCCCATAGGCCTCCCTATAGAATCATGCACTCCCCATAGGCCTCCATACAGTATAATGCACTTCCCATAGACCTGCATACAGTGTAATGCACTCCCCATAGGCCTCTATATAGTATAATGCACTCCCCATAGGCATCTATCTACAAAGACCCCAAATTAGCTTCCACACTGTATGATGGCCCCCTCACTGTAATCCCCTCACTGTATAATAGCCCCCTAAATAGCCTCCATATAGTATAATGTATTCCCCATAGGCCTCTATATAGTATAATGCACGACCCATAGGCCTCTATATAGTATAATGGACTCCTCATAGGCCTCCCTATAGTATAATGTACTCCCCATAGACCTCCCATTAGCATAATGCACTCCCCACAGGCCTCCCTATAGTATAATGCACGCCCCATAGGCCTCCCTATAGTATAATGCACTCCCCATAGGCCTCTATATAGTATAATGCACTCCCCATAGGCCTCTATATAGTATAATGCACTACCCATAGGCCTCTATCTGGTATAATGCACTCCCCATAGGCCTCTATATAGTATAATGCACTCCCCATAGTCCTCTATACAGTATAATACACTCCCCATAGACCATTTTACAGTATAATGCACAACCCATAGTTCTCCATATAGTATAATGCACTCCACATAGGCCTCCCTATAGTATAATGCACTCCCCATAGGCCTCCACACAGTATAATGCACTCCCCATAGGCCTCCATACAGTATAATGCACTCCCCATAGGCCTCTATACAGTATAATACACTCCCCATAGACCACCTTACAGTGTAATGCACTCCCCATAGGCCTCAATCTACAAAGACCCAACATTAGCTTCCACACTGTATGATGGTCCCCTCACTGTAATCCCCTCACTGTATAATGGCCCCCTAAATAGCCTCCATATAGTATAATGCATTCCCCATAGGCCTCTATATAGTATAATGCACACCCCATAGGCCTCTATATAGTATAATGCACTCCCCATAGGCCTCCCTATAGAATCATGCACTCCCCATAGGCCTCCATACAGTATAATGCACTTCCCATAGACCTGCATACAGTGTAATGCACTCCCCATAGGCCTCTATATAGTATAATGCACTCCCCATAGGCATCTATCTACAAAGACCCCAAATTAGCTTCCACACTGTATGATGGCCCCCTCACTGTAATCCCCTCACTGTATAATAGCCCCCTAAATAGCCTCCATATAGTATAATGTATTCCCCATAGGCCTCTATATAGTATAATGCACGACCCATAGGCCTCTATATAGTATAATGGACTCCTCATAGGCCTCCCTATAGTATAATGTACTCCCCATAGACCTCCCATTAGCATAATGCACTCCCCATAGGCCTCCCTATAGTATAATGCACGCCCCATAGGCCTCCCTATAGTATAATGCACTCCCCATAGGCCTCTATATAGTATAATGCACTCCCCATAGGCCTCTATATAGTATAATGCACTACCCATAGGCCTCTATCTGGTATAATGCACTCCCCATAGGCCTTTATATAGTATAATGCACTCTCCATAGGCCTCTATACAGTATAATACACTCCCAATAGGCCTCAATATATAGTATAATAGTATAATGCACTCCCCACAGGCCTCTATATATAGTAACATAGTAACATAGTTTTTAAGGTTGAAGGAAGACTAAGTCCATCTAGTTTAACCCATATCCTAACATCACAACAAATACATATAAGTAAGTAGGATAATGTGTCAATAACCAATATATAACCAACTGATAGACACATAACCATAGGAATGGATAAAATAACTGACTTTTATTAAGTAATTAATATAAAAATATTAAAAACCAAAAAGCAAGAAATAGTAAAATGGGAAAGGTCGATATGACACACACAAAGATACACTAAGGTGTAATATGGTAAACCTATCAACATAGTTACATGCACATCAGTTAAGATTAACAGAAGTGTATATATATCCACAAATAACAAGCAAGGTGCACTGTGCAATTAGGTACAAAGCTAATCCATATATAAGTAAAATCGTCCTTATAATAACTAAATCCAAGTGGATAAATATTGAATAAATATATAGATATATATGCAAGTAGTGGATATTACATTAAAGTGGTAAACATGACTAAAACAACTGCACTTAACATACAGGTAAGTAAATGAATAGATAGGTACTGACCCCAAGATATATAGTGTCACATGTGTGCGTCCTGCATCCGACGCGCGTTTCGCTGTCGCTTTCTCAAGGATACTGAGGTGAAAGAGAGGTAGATGTGTATATATATATATGTGGATCCGCAGCAGTCAATTATGTCCAGGTGGAGCAGGGAGGGGAGAATTACTGCCATGCATGGTAAAGTCCGGAAATAACGTCCCCCCGGCAGACGCGTCTCCTAGGAGCGCGGCCGCCTGGGGAGACGATAGACCGGAGTGCGTTCCACAGTGGAACGCATAAACAGCAAAGGTGCGTTCCACAATGGGACGCTGGGAGCAGAACCGGAAGTGATGTCAGTCAATGGGAAAATTGTATAGACGCTGATAAAGAATGAACCAGGAAGTAGAAGAATGCCTTCCAGAGTGGAACGCAAAGAACAGAACCAGAAGTAATGACAGCGCAAAACAGAAGCCTGTGAGGGGGAAACCATAAAAAGGGAAAAGGAAAACAAAAGTGTCTAAGTGAAGTGCCTAAATAATATAAAAAAAGACCATATGAATAAGGAGATGTGTATAATAAATATGTAATATCTAACATGGTATATAGTGTAAAGAAATATAATAAGACAAGACAAAAATGTGTAAAATAACCCGACTTCATATAAGTGAATGCGTGATAATGTTACATAATGAAGACAAAATCAATGCCTATCAATGTAAATACATACATATATAAAGAAACCAAGCAATATATAAAGAAAACAAGCAATGTAAACATATGTACACACACATGTACATACATATATAAACACATATGTGAATACATAAATGACAGTAATGTGATGTGAAGAATCAGACGAATCAGACGAGGACAGGATCCTCACAGGCTGCCCAATAAACCAGATGTCACCTCAGAAAAAACGCAGATGAACTAAACGGAAGAGAAAAGAAAATTAAAAAACAGAAAATAAAGATAAAAACAAAATAAAAGACAATAATGAAAGACAATATAAAAATGATGAAGCGTATAATGAACTAAATAAACTAAATCTCAAAAAGCTAACAAGAAGGGGGCAAAGCTATATGATTCATTAAGACCATGTGGAGAAATGGAGTTTAAAATAGTAATCCATTTCACCTCCTTCTGGGCAAGAGCCTTCTTCCAATTACCCCCCCTGATGCCTGGGTAAACTCGATCAATCCCACTTACCTTCAAGGATGATGGATCACAATTATGATATTTCTTGTAGTGGCGAGGGATAGTTTTTAATTCTTCAAAATTTCGAATTTCACTGGCTGCCCGAATATCCAATACATGCTCGCGTATCCGCCTTCTCAACTCTCGTGACGTCATTCCGATATATCTTATTACAAGGACACCTGGCGCTATAAATGACGCCAGCTGTGTTGCAAGAAACTGTATGGGTGATTTTGTAGTTCTTTGAGCCCTCTGCATTGATGAAAGTTTTGGTACATTCTATGTTAGGACACGCAACACACCCCCCACAAGGACGACATCCCCATTGAGGTCCTTTTGAGTCAAAAATATACTTCTTACCAGATGTTAAATGACTGTGGACCAGAATGTCACGTAAATTTCGTGCTCTGCGATAGGTAATGGTAGGATGATTGGAAATGAAAGGTGACAATGAATGGTCCAATTCCAAAATACGCCAGTGTTTCTTAAGCGCAGCCCAGACATCGGAGCTCCTGGCATTGAAAGTAGAAATGAAACGGACAATATTTGTTGTTTCCGCCTTACGTTGTTTATATAACAAGTCCTTTCGATCAGAAAATTTAGCCCTCCTATAGCTACGTTGAATGACCCTCTCACTATAGCCCCTATCAAGAAAACGTTCTTTCTGTTAGAACTCTCCTGTTAGGTTTTTTCTATTATGCTGGTCACATGACCGTTTTTGCCTATTTAATCCTGCTCCGCCCTTCTGGCCTTGCTGGACTTCATTGTAATTTCTACTCTTAAGTTAGCCAGGTGCTTTGTTACCTTTCTCAGTCAGTTTAGCTAGGTCTTTTGACCTCTATGTTCTATGTTGTTTGTTTGTCTTTTTACTGCTACAATTTCTGCTAGGAGGTGTCCATCTTTCTCCCAGTCCCTAGTTCTTGTAGGGATCCCTTCCTCACATCTATAGGTCTTCGTTCAGACTAGCTGAGGACTTTAGCGGGTCTGATCGCAGGATCAGGTTCCCCGTTACATCGTAGGGATCTAGCTTAGTTCTATTGTAGGGACAGATCTCCTGTCTTTCCTTAGTGCTTGTAGCAGATATTAACAGTAAGTCCAGCCCAAAAAAATTCTCTAAGGAAAGACCTCTAGTTTCCATCATGGTGTCGGTTCAGGATTTGGCTCAACGCCTGCAGGGACTCTCTCTGGAGGTGGCCGAGCTCCAACAACACGTGAGTAGCTGTTCTGGAGCGTATTTTGTGGAGCCAAAGGTACGATTGCCTGATTTATTTTTTGGTGAACAACAAGATTTTTTTTCCTTTAAAGATGCTTGTTTATTGTATTTTCGTTTGAGACCCAGATCCTCTTTTGATGAATCACAGCGCATAGGGTTCATAATGTCACTTTTGCGCAAAGAACCTCAGGGATGGGCCTTTTCTCTCCAACCTAGTGATCCGTGCTTTAGATCAGTGGATAGTTTTTTTTCTGCTTTGGGGTTGTTGTATGATGATCCTGATCGTGTCTCATCAGCTGAGACGGAATTGAGAAATTTGAGGCAGGGATCAGGTAATGTGGAAAATTATTGTACTCACTTCCGTCGGTGGTCTGCTCAGGTGGGGTGGAACGATTCAGCTCTGAAAAGTTTGTTTCTTGCTGGGCTAGGTGAAAGGGTTAAGGATCTGCTGATTGCTTTTCCTACACCTGGAAACTTGCAGGAGGCAATGCAATTAGCTATACGGGTGGACAGGAGACTGCGTGCAAGGGTTAATGAGAGTAAATCCTCTGCCATGTCAGCTCCAAGTCTTGAGAGGGTCTGTACTGACACTGGAGAGCCGATGGAGATTGGGGCGATGTCACCCCACTCTCAGGAAAAAGACCGCAGGTTTTCTGAAGGTTTGTGCTTTTATTTCTTCAAATCTGACCATTTCATTAAGAACTGTGTGCTTCGTATGCACAAAGAAAAAAAAAAGGTCAGTTACGCCCGTATAGCCTGTTTAAACACTAAGGGTGTATTTCTTTCTGCTACTACCGCAGCTCAGGAAGAATTAATTGAATTTTGGGTATTTGTGGATTGTGGTTCAACTCTGAATGTGATTGATGGGGGATTCTTGGAAAAACTTAATTTAAAACCCAAACCTTTGTCATCCCCTATTGCCGTTGTTTCTGTCGATGGCTCTCCCTTGAAATGTGTTACTCACATGGTTTATGAATTTCCCCTCACTATTAATGGTATTCACTAAGAAAATTTGGATTTGGTGGTATTAAATAATTTGCCTTCTCCAGTAGTTTTGGGGTTGCCCTGGTTAAAATTGCACAATCCTGTACTGGATTGGTCTACCAATGAAGTTAAGTCCTGGAGCCCTAAGTGTTATGACAAGTGTTGTAACGGGCGCATTGCTGCTGTGGATAAAGGGGAATTACCTGTACCTATTCAGGATTTTTGGAAAGTTTTTTCTGAGGAGGAGTCACAAATTTTGCCTCCCCATAGAGACTACGATTGTACCATTGAATTTGTCCCTGGAGCGACTCTTCCTAAAAGTCGTTTATTTAATCTGACTATTCCTGAGAGAAAGGCTTTGGAGGAATACATACAGACGAGCTTGGCCGCCGGTCATATCAGACCCTCTAAGTCACCTGTGGCTGTTGGATTTTTTTTTGTTAAAAAAAAAGGATGGCGGTTTACGTCCTTGTTTGGACTTTCGCGAGATTAATAAAATTACTGTACGCAATCCCTACCCACTGCCATTGATTCCTGATTTGTTTAACCAGTTAGTGGGGGCCAAGTGGTTCTCTAAAATTGATCTCCGGGGGGCATACAATTTGTTGCGCATGAAGGAGGGTGATGAATGGAAGACTGCTTTTAACACTCCTGTGGGTCATTTTGAGAATTTGGTTATGCCTCTTGGTCTTACCAATGCACCAGCATTTTTTCAGAATCTTATTAATGACATCCTTAGACCTTTGATCGGCAAAAATGTGGTTGTGTATTTGGATGACATTTTGATTTATTCGTCTGACCTGTAGTCTCATTGGCGGAGCGTACATGAGGTTTTGCAGTTATTGATTGACAATTCGCTTTTTGCTAAGCTGGAGAAATGTGAGTTCGCTGTACAGAGAATTAGTTTTTTGGGCTACATTATCTCCAGCGAGGGCTTTGAGATGGACCCTGTGAAAGTTCAAGCTGTGCAGGAATGGCCTAGGCCTATTGGTTTGAAATCGATACAGAGGTTTTTCGGTTTCGCCAATTATTACAGAAAATTCATTAAAAAATTTTCTATTATTGTTAAACCACTGACCGATCTCACCAGGAAAGGTTCTAATATGGTTCAGTGGACTACTGAGGCCATTGAAGCTTTTGTGTTTCTAAAGGAGAGGTTCAGCTCTGCCCCCATCCTTATGCAGCCTGATGTGACTAAGCCGTTTTTGGTTGAGGTTGATGCTTCTTCTGTGGGGGTCGGTGCGGTGTTGTCTCAGGAAAACAAGGATGGAGTACATCCCTGTGCTTTTTTTTCAAAAAAAATTTCTGAGACTGAACTTAATTACGATATTGGTAATCGGGAATTGCTGGCTATTAAACTCGCATTTGAACACTGGCGTCATCTCTTGGAAGGTGCTGATTTTCCCATTCAGGTTTTCACTGATCATAAAAATCTGATCTATCTTGATGCTGCCAAGCGCTTGAATGCCCGTCAGGCTAGGTGGGCACTTTTTTTTTCGCGGTTTAATTTTTCCGTTACTTACATCCCGGGTACCAAGAATGTTACAGCTGATGCTTTGTCTCGCAGCTTTTCTCCCATGGTCGGTGCTGAGGAGGAGGAGAGCATTTTACAAGAAGGTGTTGTGATTGCTGCATTGGACTCCGTTTTGGAAGATGAGATTCTTAAAGCACAGGAGAATGCCTCATCTAACACTCCCCATGGGAGGTTGTTTGTGCCTAGGACCTTTAGGAGAGATTTGTTTGTTGAGTGTCATGAGTCTCGGTTGGCAGGTCATCCTGGAATTTCTGAGACCAAGAGACTTGTGGGTCGCAGTTTTTGGTGGCCTGGATGGCAGAAGGAGGTCATTAAGTGGGTGCGTCAATGTACTGTGTGTGCTAGATCTAAGTCTTCACATACTCCTGCTGCGGGGTTGCTTTGCCCTCTGGAGGTTCCTAGTGCACCTTGGACACATCTGGCTATGGACTTTATTACTGACCTTCCCCCCTCTGAGGGTTTCACGGTCATCTGGGTGGTCGTGGACCGTTTTAGCAAGATGTGTCACTAGGTTCCCTTCATCAAACTGCCCTGCGCTAAGACACTCGCTAAGGCCTTTGTCAAGGAAATTGTCAGACTCCATGGTGTTCCTACTGACATTGTTTCTGATAGGGGACCTCAGTTCGTGGCTCGTTTTTGGCGTGCCTTTTGTGACAGGTTGGGAGTTCATTTGTCATTTTCATCTGGATATCATCCTGAGTCTAATGACCAGACAGAAAGGAAGAACCAGGATGTTGAGCAGTTCTTGCGTTGTTTTGTGGCAGACAATCAAGAGGGGTGGTCTGAGTTTCTGCCGCTTGCTGAATTTGCTCTTAACAACCATACATCCTCTTCTGCTGGGTGTTCGCCTTTTTTTGCTGTTCTGGGAGACATCCGTCTTTTGGGTCATTCTCCAAATTGGTATCGGCTGTGCCTGAGGAGGAGAGTTTTTCCGGTGATTTGGAAAGAGTTTGGACGGATGTGCATGGTAATCTTCAGGAGGCTAACAAAAAATCTAAGAGGTACTTTGACAGGAAACGTCAAGAGGTTTTGTTTACGGTTGGTGACATGGTTTGGTTGTCCTCTAAGAATCTGCGGTTGAGGATTCCTTCTAAAAAATTGGGTCCCAAGTTTGTAGGGCCCTTTAAGGTGCTTCAGGTAGTTAACCAATCTGCTGTTAGGTTGGAGGTTCCTACCTCCTGGAAGATTAATCCGGTGTTTCATGTTTTTCTATTGAAAAAAGCTTATGTATCAGATAGAGACGCCACTGCCACTGTTCCTCCGGCAGTGGAGGACGGGGAATATGAAATTTCCCGCATCCTTAATTCTAGACGGTATAGAGGGAGTTTGCAGTATCTCGTCGCTTGGAAGGGTTTCAGTCCCGAGGATTACTCATGGGTGAGGGCAGATGATGTTTCTGCTTCCAGACTTGTCAGAGCGTTTCACAAGAGGTTTCCTGATAAGCCTGGGCCTAGAGGATCCGGAGGATCCTCATAGAAGAGGGGGTACTGTTAGAACTCTCCTGTTAGGTTTTTTCTATTATGCTGGTCACATGACCGTTTTTGCCTATTTAATCCTGCTCCACCCTTCTGGCCTTGCTGGACTTCATTGTAATTTCTACTCTTAAGCTAGCCAGGTGCTTTGTTACCTTTCTCAGTCAGTTTAGCTAGGTCTTTTGACCTCTATGTTCTATGTTATTTGTTTGTCTTTTTACTGCTACAGTTTCTGCTAGGAGGTGTACATCTTTCTCCCAGTCCCTAGTTCTTGTAGGGATCCCTTCCTCACATCTATAGGTCTTCGTTCAGACTAGCTGAGGACTTTAGCGGGTCTGATCGCAGGATCAGGTTCCCCGTTACATCGTAGGGATCTAGCTTAGTTCTATTGTAGGGACAGATCTCCTGTCTTTCCTTAGTGCTTGTAGCAGATCTAACACTTTAAATTGATTGGCTTGAATCTCAAATTCAGTATCGCTTGAACATATGCGGCATATCATTAAAAATTGTCCGGTAGGGATATTGCTAACCAGACTCCTAGGATCCATCATCCTTGAAGTTCATCTGCGTTTTTTCTGAGGTGACATCTGGTTTATTGGGCAGCCTGTGAGGATCCTGTCCTCGTCTGATTCGTCTGATTCTTCACATCACATTACTGTCATTTATGTATTCACATATGTGTTTATATATGTATGTACATGTGTGTCTACATATGTTTACATTGCTTGTTTTCTTTATATATTGCTTGGTTTCTTTATATATGTATGTATTTACATTGATAGGCATTGATTTTGTCTTCATTATGTAACATTATCACGCATTCACTTATATGAAGTCGGGTTATTTTACACATTTTTGTCTTGTCTTATTATATTTCTTTACACTATATACCATGTTAGATATTACATATTTATTATACGCATCTCCTTATTCATATGGTCTTTTTTAATATTATTTAGGCACTTCACTTAGACACTTTTATTGTTTTCCTTTTCCCTTTTTATGGTTTCCCCCTCACAGGCTTCTGTTTTGCGCTGTCATTACTTCTGGTTCTGTTCTTTGCGTTCCACTCTGGAAGGCATTCTTCTACTTCCTGGTTCATTCTTTATCAGCGTCTATACAATTTTCCCATTGACTGACATCACTTCCGGTTCTGCTCCCAGCGTCCCATTGTGGAACGCACCTTTGCTGTTTATGCGTTCCACTGTGGAACGCACTCCGGTCTATCGTCTCCCCAGGCGGCCGCGCTCCTAGGAGGCGCGTCTGCCGGGGGGACGTTATTTCCGGACTTTACCATGCATGGCAGTAATTCTCCCCTCCCTGCTCCACCTGGACATAATTGACTGCTGCGGATCCGCATATATATATATACATCTACCTCTCTTTCACCTCAGTATCCTTGAGAAAACGACAGAGAAACGCGCGTCGGATGCAGGACGCACACATGTGACACTATATATCTTGGGGTCAGTACCTATCTATTCATTTACTTACCTGTATGTTAAGTGCATTTGTTTTAGTCATGTTTACCACTTTAATGTAATATCCACTACTTGTATATATATCTATATATTTATTCAATATTTATCCACTTGGATTTAGTTATTATAAGGACGATTTTACTTATATATGGATTAGCTTTGTACCTAATTGCACAGTGCACCTTGCTTGTTATTTGTGGATATATATACACTTCTGTTAATCTTAACTGATGTGCATGTAACTATGTTGATAGGTTTACCATATTACACCTTAGTGTATCTTTGTGTGTGTCATATCGACCTTTCCCATTTTACTATTTCTTGTTTTTTGTTTTTTAATATTTTTATATTAATTACTTAATAAAAGTCAGTTATTTTATCCATTCCTATGGTTATGTGTCTATCTGTTGGTTATATATTGGTTATTGACACATTATCCAACTTACTTATATGTATTTGTTGTGATTATATCCTGTAGATTTACAGAGGTTCTTTTTTCATTATGGACTTTAAAGCCAGAGAGGCCATGTGGCATTCACAAGCCACATCAGTTTTTAAAGGGAAAGGGACATCATCAGAGAATATTACTCAAGTTGATATTAATGAATGCAAGCGTATTTTGAAATCACTCTATCATAGACGTATTAAAACGTGGTGGAATAAATTCACTTTGGAGAAATATGTTGAAGAGAAACTCATTCCACGGGGTCTCCGTGTTCAGGTTTTCCCCTCATACGGAAAGGATGATGTTGAATTTACAAACCGATGGGAAGAAACATGCAATAGATGCTCTTGTGACTTTTTGCAGTTAATAATTGATAAAAATGGAACTACTCTTAATGAGATTGATGCAGAAATAATTTTGATAGAAACAAGGCTCAAATCATTAATTAGTACCACGGATTTCCAGAAATTTAGCGAGGAAATGGAGGAATGCTTCTCTCTATGGGAGAAGCAGTTAAAATCGTCTAAAACTATCAAATATATACGGGATCAAGCTGATAAAGAGAATAATCGGGTGTACAAATGGAAATCTTTCAAATCACCTCAGGGCGAACATAGAGGATCTACTTCATCCCATTTGTCAACTGACAATGAATCCACACCCAAACCCAGTTACAATACAAGGTGGGGTCAAAAGAAACGTGACCGTTGGGATAGTCACCTTAAATCCAATATGATAAGGGAAGGAAGTTCCAAGTCTACACTTAAGGTAATTAATCTTTCTGATTATATCTTGACTAAATCACAGACAGCTGTTTTGATGAAAGGCCTCACTTTCTCCCCTATGAGTAGGTTTGACCTGTTTACTGGATTAAAAGATTTACACCTCTTTGCCCGTAAACTCATTTTTAAAAAAATGTTTTATAACAAAAAGACTGATGACAATATTTTTTCTACCACAGAGGAACGGGAGGCCGTGAATATTCTTGAGAGCCTCTTGGATGAACAGACTATTAAACAGATGGAAAGATTTCCAACATCTATTATTCCCAAATCCCAACGTTGTCCTTCTCTTTCCCTGTATCCGAACATTGAACTGTTTGTTCAATTGGTGAGTGATGAATTTAAAAGTATCTCAACATCTACTCCTTTTGACAATTGTAGTCGTGATGAGAGGAAAGCAATTGCAGAACTTCAATCTCTTAAAGACATTATCATTAAACCCTCTGACAAGGGAGGCAACATTGTGTTGCTCCCTCTGTCTAAATATGTAAAAGAAGTGAAACGGCAATTAAACAATTCATCCACTTACCAGAGATTAACGTTTAATCCTTTGTCTAAATTCCAGAATCTCCTCGAGGCGATTATTTGCGATGCTGTCCAGAGTGGAACCCTGACCCAACTTGAGATGTCTTACCTTTTTAAAAAATATCCACAGATTTCCACTTTCTATATTCTTCCCAAAACTCATAAGGATCTCCTCAACCCTCCAGGTAGGCCCATTGTGTCTGGGATTGACAACTTTTGTGAACCTGCCTGTAAATTTATTGACCATGTTCTAAGACCTATGGTGGAGACCTTACCGTCATATTTGAAAGACACCTCAGATTTTTTGAGGAGGATTGATGGCATCTAAGTGGAGGATAATGTTCTTATGGTCATCTGTGATGTCAAGTCTCTTTACACCTCCATTCGCCATGGTGATGGAATCAGAGCGGTATCGGCTTTTCTTGAGATGTCCGATGTAGATAACGAATTTGGGAATTTTATTTTGAATCTGTTGGATTTTGTGTTAAAACATAATTTTTTCACGTTCGGGGATTCCTTTTTCCTACAGCTCCAGGGCACTGCGATGGGGGCGGCCTGCACCCCCTCTTATGCCAATTTATTTCTGGGGTTGTGGGAGAGAGAGATTTTCTTGACTAACCTTGTATCAGACATTGATAAAGTCATTTTTTGGGGTCGTTTCATCGACGATGTCTTTTTCTTGTGGCAGGGTTCCCATGCTGACCTTTCATCATTTATGACTACTCTCAACTCGAATAATCTCAACATTAAATTAACTTTTAAGGATGGACGACACAAAATGGATTTCTTGGACGTTCTGGTTGACATAGACAATGACGGTTTTCTTCAGACAGATGTCTACCGGAAACCAACTTCGGCAAATTCACTATTATGTGCTACTTCATCACATCCTAGGAGTCTGGTTAACAATATCCCTACCGGACAATTTTTAAGGATACGCCACATATGTTCAAGCTGTTATGAACTGCTAGAAACACTAAGGAAAGATAGGAAAACTGTCCCTACAATAGGACTAAGCTGATTCCCTACGATGCAGCGGGGGACCTGTTCCTTGTGAACAGACTCGCCTAAGTCCTCGGCTAGTCTGAACGCAGACCTATAGATATAAGGAAGGGGTCCCTACAAGAACTAAGGACTGGGATATAGTTGGACACCTCCTAGCAGAAATTGTAGCAGAGCAAAGACAAACAAACAAACAGAAGCACTAGTGGTCAAAAGACCAAGCAAACTACAGAGTAAGGTACAAGGCACCTGGCTAGCTTAAGAGTAAATGTAACACTGAAGTCCAGCAAGGCCAGGAGGGCGGAGCTGGATTATATAGGCAAAAAGTCATGTGACCAGCAAAATAGAAAAAACTAACAGGAGGGTTTTAACAGTACCCCCTCTTCTATGAAGATCCTCCGGATCCTCCAGGCCCAGGTCTATCAGGAAACCTCCTGTGAAACGCTCCGACAAGTCTAGGAGCAGAGACATCATCCGCCCTTACCCAGGAGTTATTCTCGGGACCGAAACCTTTCCAAGCGACGAGATACTGCAATCTCCCTCTATGCCATCTAGAATTAAGAATGCGAGAAATTTCATATTCACCGTCTTCCTCCACCGGAGGAACAGAGACAGTGGCGTCCCTATCAGAAACGTCAGCTTTTTTCAATAAGGAAACATGAAACACCGGATTAATCTTCCAGGAGGTAGGAACCTCCAACCTAACAGCAGATTGGTTAACTACCTGAAGCACCTTAAACTGACCCACAAACTTCGGGCCCAATTTCTTAGAAGGAATCCTCAACCGCAGATTCCTAGAGGACAACCAAACCATGTCACCAACAGTAAACAAAACCTCTTGACGTTTCCTGTCAAAGTACCTCTTGGATTTTTTGTTAGCCTCTTGAAGGTTACGACGTACATCAGTCCAAACTCTCTCCAAATCACCGGAAAAATTCTCCTCCTCCTGCACAGCCGATACCAATTTGGAGAATGACCCAAACGACGGATGTCTCCCAGTACAACAAAAAAAAGGAGAACACCCAGCAGAAGAGGATGTATGTTTGTTAAGAGCAAATTCCGCCAGTGGCAGAAACTCAGACCACCCCTCTTGATTGTCAGCCACAAAACAACGCAAAAACTGTTCAACATCCTGGCTCTTTCTTTCTGTCTGTCCATTAGACTCAGGATGATAACCAGATGAAAATGACAAATGGACTCCCAACCTGTCACAAAAGGGACGCCAAGAACGAGCCACGAACTGAGGTCCCCTATCGGAAACAATGTCGGTAGGAATTCCATGGAGCCTGACAATTTCTTTAACAAAAGCCT
Organism: Phyllobates terribilis; assembly: GCF_046119375.1. Taxonomy (NCBI): domain Eukaryota; kingdom Metazoa; phylum Chordata; class Amphibia; order Anura; family Dendrobatidae; genus Phyllobates; species Phyllobates terribilis. The sequence continues at coordinate 35,214,286 of NW_027362761.1, read as the reverse complement.
TAGCGAGTGTCTTGGCGCAGGGCAGTTTGATGAAGGGAACCAAGTGACACATCTTGCTAAAACGGTCCACGACCACCCAGATAACAGTGAAACCCTCAGAGGCAGGAAGGTCAGTAATAAAATCCATAGCAAGATGCGTCCAAGGAGCACTAGGAACCTCCAGAGGGCAAAGCAACCCCGCAGCAGGAGCATGTGAAGACTTAGATCTAGCACACACAGTGCATTGACGCACCCACTTAATGACTTCCTTCTGCCACCCAGGCCGCCAAAAACTGCGACCTACAAGTCTCTTAGTCTCCGAAATTCCTGGATGACCTGCCAACTGAGACTCATGACACTCCACAAACAAATCTCTCCTAAAGTTCCTAGGCACAAACAACCTCCCATGGGGAGTGTTAGATGGAGCATCCTCCTGGGCTTTCAGAATCCCATCTTCCAAAACGGAGTCCAATGCTGCTATCACAACACCTTCCTGTAAAATGCTCTCCTCCTCCTCGGTACCAACCATGGGAGAAAAACTGCGAGATAAAGCATCAGCTTTTACATTCTTGGTACCCGGAATGTAAGTAACAGAAAAATTAAACTGCGAAAAAAAAAGTGCCCACATAGCTTGACGGGCATTCAAGCGCTTGGCAGCATCAAGATAGATCAGATTCTTATGATCAGTAAAAACCTGAATGGGAAATTTAGCACCTTCCAAGAGATGACGCCAATGTTCAAATGCGAGTTTAATTGCCAGCAATTCCCGATTACCGACATCGTAATTAAGTTCGGTCTCAGAAAATTTTTTTGAAAAAAAAGCACAGGGATGTACTCCATCCTTGTTTTCCTGAGACAAAACAGCACTGACCCCCACCGAAGAAGCATCAACCACGACCAAAAAAGGCTAGGTCTCATCAGGCTGCATAAGGATGGGGGCAGAACTGAACCTCTCCTTGAGATACACAAAAGCTTCAATGGCCTCAGTAGTCCACTAGAAGACAGTATTCGCACCTTTCCTGGTGAGATCGGTCAGCGGCTTAACAATTATAGAAAAATTTTTAATGAATTTTCTGTAATAATTGGCGAAACCCAAAAATCTCTGTATTGGTTTCAAACCAATAGGCCTAGGCCATTCCTGAACCGCCTGAACCTTCACCGGGTCCATCTCAAAGCCCTCGCTGGAGATAATGTAGCCCAAAAAACTAATTCTCTGCACAGCGAACTCACATTTCTCCAGCTTAGTAAAAAGTGAATTGTCGCTTAGCAACTGCAATACCTCACGTACGCTCTGCCAATGAGACTCCAGATCCGGTGCAAAAATCAAAATGTCATCCAAATATACCACCACATTCTTACCGATCAACGGTCTTCGGATGTCATTAATAAGGTTCTGAAAAAACGCTGGTGCGTTGGTAAGACCAAAGGGCATAACCAGATTCTCAAAATGACCCACTGGAGTGTTAAAAGCAGTTTTCCACTCATCACCTTCCTTCATACGTAACAAATTGTATGCCCCCGGGAGATCAATCTTAGAGAACCACTTGGCCCCCACTAACTGGTTGAACAAGTCAGGAATTAATGGCAGTGGGTAGGAATTGCGTACTGTAATTTTATTAATTTCGCGAAAGTCCAGACATGGACGTACACCGCCGTCCTTTTTTTTTACAAAAAAGAATCCAACAGCCACAGGTGACTAAGAAGGTCTTACAGTGCCTACAAGTAGTATTCAACCCCCTGCAGATTTAGCTGGTTGACACATGCGGAATTAACTTGGCATTGTGACATTTGTACTGTAGATCAGCCTGGAAGTGGGAAATGCACTGCAGCAAATTTTTTTTTTTTTTTTCAAACGTAAAAAGTTAATTCAGAGTGTCATTTATTATTCAACCCCTCAAACCACAAGAATTCTGTTTGGTCCCCCTAAAGTATTAAGAAGTAGTTCAGGCACCAAGAATAATGAGCTTCACATGTGTGGATTAAAGATCTCTTTTGCCAGCCTTTTCTGACTATTTAAGACCCTCCCCAAACTTGTGAACAGCACTCAGACATGGTCAACATGGGAAAGACAAAGGAGCATTCCAAGGCCATCAGAGACAAGATCGTGGAGGGTCACAAGTAGAGATGAGCGTTGTTCTACTCGAACTGTTCGCCAATCTCAAATTCGAGCTGTTTTGGGCGGTGTTCGAGCCGTTCGGCGAACATGAACGATTTGAGAAAAATTCGGCTGTTCGAGGTTATGTTCGATAACTGTTCGTGCACCAAAATCATAACTGGATTTTTTCTCAGTAATGATGAAAATTAATGTTAATACGCAGTTTGAGTGTACAGCGGGGTGGGGGGAGGGGCAGGGGATGGATCTCTGCAGGAATAATGAAGATCTCCATTTTTTTTTCTCTTTCCCGCATTTGCAGTGGGGAGGTGCAGTCTGTCAGCCTATCAGCAGCGCACACACGGAGCGAACTGCTGTTTTTCACACAAGCAAGGGCATGTGTCATTGGCAGTGTATGTCACATGTCCTTGCCCTATAAGACCAAGCCATTTTCCCCGTCGCCACCATTTTCTCACTGCTGCAGCTGCGTGTTAGACGGCACCGCTGTTGCTGTGTGCACTATACCTTGTTAATTTCAAGCCAATTTTCGCACAAATCTACAGATAGCTTGGGAGTAGGGAATAGTTGTGATTGCAGTCCTTTTAAGGACTAGGTTACAGCATTTCCTACGACTTTTATCAGGCAGGTCTGTGCTCTTAAATAGATAGATTGTGGGAGTAAAGACTAATTGTAATTGCAGTCCTTTTCAGGACTAGGTTACATCAGTTCCTATCAGTTTTTGCCAGTCAGGTCTGTGCCAGTGCTGTGCAAGTTTTTTTCACAGCATTTGGCTGAATCTAGCAAAGCTAATCCTTTTTGGCCTATTGCAGAGTGTGTTAGTCAGTGGAGTAGCCTATCTGTGTTGCAAGATATACCACCTGTGTATAGAATACCAATTTTTTTACTGCACCTAGTGAAGTAAAATCTTTTGGGCATAGCATCATTCTATTAGTCCATCTATACTGACCTCCATCAGGTTGCAAATTGAATATAATTTTTTTCTGCATCTAGCTCTGAAAAAATATTTGGGCTTCTAGCAGTGTGTGTGACTTGTTCTATTAGTCCATCTATACTGACCTCCATCAGGTTGCAAACTGAATATAATTTTTTTCTGCATCTAGCTCTGAAAAAATATTTGGCCTTCTAGCAGTGTGTGAGACTTTCTCTATTAGTCCATCTATACTGACCTCCATCAGGTTGCAAATTAAAAATAATTTTTATCTGCATCTAGCTCTGAAAAAATATTTGGCCTTCTAGCAGTGTGTGGGACTTTCTCTATTAGTCCATCTATACTGACCTCCATCAGGTTGCAAATTGAAAATAATTTTTATCTGCATTTACCTCTGAAAAAATATTTGGGCTTCTAGCTGTGTGTGGGACTTGTTCTATTAGTCCATCTATACTGACCTCCATCAGGTTGCAAACTGAATATAATTTTTTTCTGCATCTAGCTCTGAAAAAATATTTGGCCTTCTAGTAGTGTGTGGGACTTTCTCTGTTAGTCCATCTATACTGACCTCCATCAGGTTGCAAATTAAAAATAATTTTTATCTGCATCTAGCTCTGAAAAAATATTTGGCCTTCTAGCAGTGTGTGGGACTTTCTCTATTAGTCCATCTATACTGACCTCCATCAGGTTGCAAATTAAAAATAATTTTTATCTGCATCTACCTCTGAAAAAATATTTGGGCTTCTAGCTGTGTGTGGGACTTGTTCTATTAGTCCATCTATACTGACCTCCATCAGGTTGCAAACTGAATATAATTTTTTTCTGCATCTAGCTCTGAAAAAATATTTGGCCTTCTAGTAGTGTGTGGGACTTTCTCTATTAGTCCATCTATACTGACCTCCATCAGGTTGCAAATTAAAAATAATTTTTATCTGCATCTACCTCTGAAAAAATATTTGGGCTTCTAGCTGTGTGTGGGACTTTTTCTATTAGTCCATCTATACTGACCTCCATCAGGTTGCAAACTGAATATAATTTTTTTCTGCATCTATCTCTGAAAAAATATTTGGCCTTCTAGCAGTGTGTGGGACTTTCTCTATTAGTCCATCTATACTGACCTCCATCAGGTTGCAAATTAAAAATAATTTTTTTTCTGCATCTACCTCTGAAAAAATATTGGGCTTCTAGCTGTGTGTGGGACTTGTTCTATTAATCCATCTATACAGACCTCCATCAGGTTGCAAACTGAATATAATTTTTTTCTGCATCTACCTCTGAAAAAATATTTGGGCTTCTAGCTGTGTGTGGGACTTGTTCTATTAGTCCATCTATACTGACCTCCATCAGGTTGCAAACTGAAAATAATTTTTTGTCTGCATCTAGCTCTGAAAAAATATTTGGCCTTCTAGCAGTGTGTGGGACTTTCTCTATTAGTCCATCTATACTGACCTCCATCAGGTTGCAAATTAAAAATATTTTTTTTCTGCATCTACCTCTGAAAAAATATTTGGGCTTCTAGCTGTGTGTGGGACTTGTTCTATTAGTCCATCTATACTGACCTCCATCAGGTTGCAAACTGAATATAATTTTTTTCTGCATCTAGCTCTGAAAAAATATTTGGCCTTCTAGTAGTGTGTGGGACTTTCTCTATTAGTCCATCTATACTGACCTCCATCAGGTTGCAAATTAAAAATTATTTTTATCTGCATCTACCTCTGAAAAAATATTTGGGCTTCTAGCTGTGTGTGGGACTTTTTCTATTAGTCCATCTATACTGACCTCCATCAGGTTGCAAACTGAATATAATTTTTTTCTGCATCTATCTCTGAAAAATTATTTGGCCTTCTAGCAGTGTGTGGGACTTTCTCTATTAGTCCATCTATACTGACCTCCATCAGGTTGCAAATTAAAAATAATTTTTTTTCTGCATCTACCTCTGAAAAAATATTGGGCTTCTAGCTGTGTGTGGGACTTGTTCTATTAATCCATCTATACAGACCTCCATCAGGTTGCAAACTGAATATAATTTTTTTCTGCATCTACCTCTGAAAAAATATTTGGGCTTCTAGCTGTGTGTGGGACTTGTTCTATTAGTCCATCTATACTGACCTCCATCAGGTTGCAAACTGAAAATAATTTTTTGTCTGCATCTAGCTCTGAAAAAATATTTGGCCTTCTAGCAGTGTGTGGGACTTTCTCTATTAGTCCATCTATACTGACCTCCATCAGGTTGCAAATTAAAAATATTTTTTTTCTGCATCTACCTCTGAAAAAATATTTGGGCTTCTAGCTGTGTGTGGGACTTGTTCTATTAGTCCATCTATACTGACCTCCATCAGGTTGCAAACTGAATATAATTTTTTTCTGCATCTAGCTCTGAAAAAATATTTGGCCTTCTAGTAGTGTGTGGGACTTTCTCTATTAGTCCATCTATACTGACCTCCATCAGGTTGCAAATTAAAAATTATTTTTATCTGCATCTACCTCTGAAAAAATATTTGGGCTTCTAGCTGTGTGTGGGACTTTTTCTATTAGTCCATCTATACTGACCTCCATCAGGTTGCAAACTGAATATAATTTTTTTCTGCATCTATCTCTGAAAAATTATTTGGCCTTCTAGCAGTGTGTGGGACTTTCTCTATTAGTCCATCTATACTGACCTCCATCAGGTTGCAAATTAAAAATAATTTTTTTTCTGCATCTACCTCTGAAAAAATATTGGGCTTCTAGCTGTGTGTGGGACTTGTTCTATTAATCCATCTATACAGACCTCCATCAGGTTGCAAACTGAATATAATTTTTTTCTGCATCTACCTCTGAAAAAATATTTGGGCTTCTAGCTGTGTGTGGGACTTGTTCTATTAGTCCATCTATACTGACCTCCATCAGGTTGCAAACTGAATATAATTTTTTTCTGCATCTAGCTCTGAAAAAATATTTGGCCTTCTAGCAGTGTGTGGGACTTGTTCTATTAGTCCATCTATACTGACCTCCATCAGGTTGCAAATTAAAAATATTTTTTTTCTGCATCTACCTCTGAAAAAATATTTGGGCTTCTAGCTGTGTGTGGGACTTGTTCTATTAGTCCATCTATACTGACCTCCATCAGGTTGCAAACTGAATATAATTTTTTTCTGCATCTAGCTCTGAAAAAATATTTGGCCTTCTAGTAGTGTGTGGGACTTTCTCTATTAGTCCATCTATACTGACCTCCATCAGGTTGCAAATTAAAAATTATTTTTATCTGCATCTACCTCTGAAAAAATATTTGGGCTTCTAGCTGTGTGTGGGACTTTTTCTATTAGTCCATCTATACTGACCTCCATCAGGTTGCAAACTGAATATAATTTTTTTCTGCATCTATCTCTGAAAAATTATTTGGCCTTCTAGCAGTGTGTGGGACTTTCTCTATTAGTCCATCTATACTGACCTCCATCAGGTTGCAAATTAAAAATAATTTTTTTTCTGCATCTACCTCTGAAAAAATATTGGGCTTCTAGCTGTGTGTGGGACTTGTTCTATTAATCCATCTATACAGACCTCCATCAGGTTGCAAACTGAATATAATTTTTTTCTGCATCTACCTCTGAAAAAATATTTGGGCTTCTAGCTGTGTGTGGGACTTGTTCTATTAGTCCATCTATACTGACCTCCATCAGGTTGCAAACTGAATATAATTTTTTTCTGCATCTAGCTCTGAAAAAATATTTGGCCTTCTAGCAGTGTGTGGGACTTGTTCTATTAGTCCACCTATACTGACCTCCATCAGGTTGCAAATTCAAAATAATTTTTTGTCTGCATCTAGCTCTGAAAAAATATTTGGCCTTCTAGCAGTGTGTGGGACTTTCTCTATTAGTCCATCTATACTGACCTCCATCAGGTTGCAAACTGAATATATTTTTTTTCTGCATCTACCTCTGAAAAAATATTTGGGCTTCTAGCTGTGTGTGGGACTTGTTCTATTAGTCCATCTATACTGACCTCCATCAGGTTGCAAATCGAATATAATTTTTTTCTCCATCTAACCCAGCCAATAGTTTTGGCCTAATACCACAGTTTGGCCACTCAGCTCTGCTCGGTTCCCATCCATTGTTTTTTTGTGCAAACAACTCCAGAGTTGTGAATTAGTTAACCACCAAAATGAGTGGAAAAAGGCCTGCTGCTGGTGGAAAGGGGAATAGGCGTGTTGGGAAGGGGAAAAAAGGTTGTGTCCGTGGGGTAGGTGTTAAAGCAACAGTAACATCTGCAGAAGAAAGACCATCTTCCAGCCAAACTAAAATGTCTACTTCTTTTAGCGGACAATGTGATAAGATCCCTTTCTTACGGCCACGCCAATCGCTACAAATTCCAGATGAGGCACAAAAACAGCAGGTGCTTCAACGGATATCAAGTGCTCCTTTAAGTGGGCTCTCTTCCACATCAACTTCAACATCACAAATACTCCAGTCCTCAAAGGTGTCACCCCAATCGCACTTGCTTCCTCACAGCTCCCAAATCTCCAGCTGCCCGTCTGAGTATGAGGTAGAACAGATGGTTGAGTCTGCAGAGCTGTTTACTCATACTATAGCCTGGGAATCAGAGGTCGACTCCAGCGCTTCTGTGAATCCAGACGAGGAAATGATCTGCACTGATGCCCAGAATCTTTATGAGTCGGATCCAGGACCAGACGCAGAAGGTTCTGACCATAATGTAGAGCCTCATTCCCAAACTGTAACTCCTGTTGGTGGAGACAATGAGGAAGACGATGATGAGACTCAAATACCTGATTGGAGCGACAACTTTAGTTTTTTGTCAGGGCAGGAACAGGTTGGCTCTGAGGACGACGGGTGTGATAATGCACAGGGTGATGATGATGAGGTTGGAGATCCCACTTACTGTCAACCCACAGTCAGCCAAGAGATGAGGTCAGCAGAGGAGGTGGAGGAAGATGCTAGTGACGACGAGGTCAGGTTGCGCCTTCCTGGACAGAGACGTAGTACTGGAAGCACGTCAACAACTGCATCCTCAAACACAATTCTGCCTCTCACCACAAGTCGTGGTGGCTCTTCAGGTCGCATGGGTGCTAAGCCTTGCATAGCCTGGGCATTTTTTCAGATCGATAAAGATGACCCAACTCGTGTTATCTGTAACATATGTCAGCAAAAGCTAAGTAGAGGCCAAAAAATACATAGTTTGAGTACTTCATGCATGAACCGGCACATGGACATGAAGCATAAGTTGCAGTGGGAAGCTCAGTGTGCTACAATGTATCCTAGCCGGCCGGGCGAACCACCGTCTGCCATATCTTGTGCATCCGCGGCCTCTTCATCCTCTGTGACTGGGGGGACAGCAGTCACACCTGTTTTGGGGCGCAGACCTGCCACCTCTTTACCCGCAACAGCCAGCGTGATTGGCAGGTCATCATTTTCTTTGGAGGTGGTAACACCAGCTGGTGTTGAGCGCTGTCCGACATCGATAGCACCACCTTTGGATCAAGGCAACCTAACATGTCCGCCTGCATCTTCCTCACAGACCGGCAGTTTGCCGGGGACACCCTTATCAACCCCGTCTAAGCACAATAACCAGCCCTCGGTCCCTCAGATGTGGACAAGTAAAAGACCATTTCCTCCTAGCCATGAGAAAGCTAAGAGGTTGAATTTCACCATCTGCAAGCTCTTGGCTACAGAAATGCTGCCTTTCCGCCTGGTGGACACAGAGGATTTTCGAGACCTTATGTCCGTCGCAGTGCCCCAGTACCAGATGCCCAGTCGGCACTACTTCTCAAAGAAAGGTGTGCCTGCGCTCCACCAGCATGTCGCACACAACATCACCGCTTCTTTGAGAAACTCTGTGTGTGACAGGGTGCATTTCACCACAGACACTTGGACGAGTAGGCATGGACAGGGGCGTTACATGTTGCTGACTGGGCACTGGGTAACTATGGTGACAGCAGGACAAGGGGCTGCTGTCCAAGTCTTGCCGTCCCCACGAGTTGTGCGTCAATCCTCTTTATGTCAAAGTTCCTCCACTGCTTCTGCCTCCTCAACCTCCTCTCGGTCTTCCACCTGCACCCAAAGCCTGTCTGGTCATGCCACAAGCTTTCTAACTGCGCAGAAGGGGTCCTGCACACCTCCTTACTATGCTGGCAGTAGGGCTCAACGTCATCAGGCGGTTTTTACTTTGAAATGTCTGGGAAATGTGAGTCACACAGCTGAGGAGTTGTGGTCAGCTCTGGAGAACCAATTTCATGAATGGTTGTCTCCACTGGACCTGAAACCAGGGAAGGCCGTGTGCGACAATGCTGCAAACCTGGGTGCGGCCCTTCGCCGGGGCAATGTCACACACGTGCCTTGTATGGCTCACGTGTTGAACCTGGTTGTCCAGCAATTTTTAGCCCACTATCCCAGACTAGATGGCCTTCTGCAGAGGGCACGGTCGCTGTGTGCTCACTTCCGCCGTTCGCATCCCGCAGCTCAGCGACTTACATCTCTACAGAAGTCGTTGGGCCTGCCACTTCACCGGCTAAAATGCGATGTGCCTACCCGGTGGAATTCAACTCTGCACATGTTGCAGCGACTGTGGCAGCACCGACAAGCCCTGGTGCAATACGTTCTGACGTATAGCCTGGGCCAACGAGATCCAGAGGTGGGGCAAATCACGCTGGAGGAGTGGTCTCAGATCAGGGACCTATGCACCCTTCTGCACAGTTTTGAAATGGCGACGAAGATGTTTAGTGCTGACGATGCCATTATCAGCATGACTATTCCGGTGATTTACATGCTGGAGCACATGTTAAACAGAATTCGGAGTCAGGTGGTGGCACAAGAGGAGGTGGAGGAAGTAGAGGAAGAGGAGTTGTATGCGGAAGGGCTAACATCTGCAAGGTCCAGACGGTTGGCAGCACCAAGGCGGCAGGCATGTGAGGGTGGGGGAGATGGTTTTACCAGGGCGCATGGTAGCAGCCAAACTAGTGAGGAAGGTGCAGGAGCCCAGGAAGAAGTGGAGGACGAACTGATGGAAGACTCATCAGATAAGGGAGACCTTGATCACATTTCTGTTGTGCGAGGTTGGGGGGAGAGGACAGAGGAAGGAAGCATGATTGTTACCTCGCCACCAACACAACAGGGACTTGGTGCTCCTGGATGCGCAACACACATGAGTGCCTTCTTGCTGCACTACCTGCAACATGACCCTCGAATTGTGAGAATTAGAAATAATCCTGACTACTGGGTTGCCACACTGTTAGATCCCCGGTACAAAAGTAAATTTGCCGAAATTATTCCTGCCATAGAAAGGGATGCACGCATGCAGGAGTATCAGCAGAGACTGTTGCAGAATCTTACATGTGCTTTTCCACAAAACACCAGTGGTGCACGTAGTGAATCTCACAGTTCCAACTTGCCAACCGTGGGACCGTCAAGTGTTCAGCACTCAAACCGTAACAAAACCACAGTATCTGCTGGTAACATCAATTTTTCGGAATCATTTCACCACTTTTTTAGCCCATCCTTTGCAAGGCCACAGGAGACAAGAAGTCTGACACATAGTCAACGCCTAGAGACGATGGTACAGGAGTATCTCCAAGTAAACATTGAAGCCATGACTGTGTCACTGGACCCTTGCTCTTTTTGGGCTTCCAATCTGGATAAATGGCTTGGAGATCTTGTCATGCCCCGCAGCCAGCGTTCTGTCTGAACGTGTGTTCAGCGCTGCTGGTGGTGTGCTGACAGATAAGCGCACGCGGCTCTCCACTGATAATGTAGACAGACTCACGTTCATAAAGATGAACAAATCATGGATCCGAAATGACTTTTCTACCCCTGTGTCATCCTGGGGAGAGTAAAAGCTTGATGATTGGTTAAAATCACCCTACCAACCGTTTTAAGCTTTCAAATTACTAATCATGTTTATCTGTATCTTGGCTGGAAAATAATTTGGGCTTTGTAGCAGTGTGCAGCACTGATTCTATTAGGCCATCTATAATAAGCTCCACCAGATTTAAAATTACTAATCATGTTTATCTGTATCTTGGCTGGAAAATAATTTGGGCTTTGTAGCAGTGTGCAGCACTGATCCTGTTAGGCCATCTATACTAAGCTCCACCAGATTTAAAATTAATATTAATTTTTAGCTGCATCTAGCCCGGAAAATAATTTTGGGGCTCCGAGATGCGCAAGACACATAAGTGCCTTCTTGCTGCACTACCTGCAACATGACCCTCATATTGTCAGAATTCGAAGTAATCATGACTACTGGGTTGCCACACTCTTAGATCCCCCAAAATTTTCGATCAACCTCTTCATTTTAATAAAGACCAAAAAAATGGTCATTTTTGAAATTATAAGCATTAGCAGGTTATTAGAAACTGAAATCAAACAGTTTTCAACTCAAAACTTTATTCTAGGTGATGTTACATTTTCACATAGGACCCCTTGTTCGAAAGGAGCTTCTGAACTCTCTCGTCCATTGAATTTGTCAGGTTTTGGATGGTTTCTGCTTCAATTGTTTTGCATGAGGACAGAATACCCTCCCAGAGGTGTTGCTTAGATGTGAACTGCCTCCCGCCATCATAGACACTCCTTTTGATGATGCTCCAGAGGTTCTGAATGGGGTAGAGGTCAGGGGAGCATGGGGGTCACACCATAAGTTTGTCCCCTTTTATGCCCATATCAGCCAGAGATGCAGATGTTTTATGTGCAGCATGAGATGGTGCATTATCATGCAAAAAAATGATCTTGCTGTGAAATACACGGTTCTTCTTCTTGAACCATGGCAGGAAGTGCTGTTTGAGAAAATCCACATACATTATGGAGTTCATCTTTAGCGCCTTCAGGGATCCTAAAGGGGCCGACAATCTCTCTCCCCATGATTCCAGCCCAAAACATTACTCCACCTCCTCCTTGTTGGCGCTGTAGCCGCGTTTGCGTGGGGTGTCCATCAACCAGCCATCCTCCACTCCATCCATCTGGACCATCGAGCGCTGCACGGCACTCATCCGTGAACAAAACAGTTTTGAAATCAGTCTTCATGTAATGTTTAGCCCACTGGAGCCGTTTCTGCTTGTGTGAAGTGGATAGAGGAGGTCGACAGGATGGCGTATGCACAGCTGCAAACCTCTGAAGGACCCTGCATCTTGTTGTTCGGGGGACGTTGGAGGCACCAGCAGCTTCAAAAACTTGTCTGCTGCTATGACAAGGCTTTTTTGCCGCTGCTCTTTTAACCTGACGTAATTGCCTGTAGGAAAGAGTCCTCAATTTGCCCTTATCAGCACGCACACGTGTGTACTGTGAATCAGCTACATACTTCTTGATTGCCAAGACACTTCATCCTGATCATCGCACAATGTTGATTGTAGTCATGCCTTGACCTAAACACTCCACAATTTGTTGCTTCTCAGCAGCCGACACATCCTTTTTCTTTCCCATTTTGGCAGAAAATGTAGGCTGCTTAATAATGTGAGACAGCCTTCTTAAGTAGTCTTGCCTTTCATTGGACACACCTGCCAAACTAATTAGCACAGGTGTCTGCAATTGCTTACAGTGATATAAAGAGCCCTGACACACATCACCATCAATGAGTTTAACTGACAAACAAACAAATTCTTCCCTTATCACTCCTAAACACTTTTTGCATAATAATTTGGAACACAGTGTACATGTGCTTTTCCACAAAACACCAGTGGTTCACGTAGTCAATCTTACAGTTCTAACTTGCCAACCGTGGTCTGTATGGAGTTGTTCAATAAAGGGCCCAAAATTAAGATAACATAGATGGGAGAGGTCTCTATGAATAGGAATTCCTAAGTATTTGATACCCTGTGAGGGCCAGGCAAAGGGAAAGTTGGACTGGATGGAATCCTATATGGATTTGGGGAGGGAGACATCGAGGGCCTCAGACTTCGCTGCATTGATTTTAAAATTTGACCATGTAACAAAGTGATCTATTTCAGCCATAACAGCATGGATGGATATATGTGATTGAGTGATATATACTAGGACATCATCAGCAAATAGAGAGCACTTGTACTCGGTGCCTCCCACCTCAATCCACCTAATATTGGGGTTATGACGAATTGATGAGAGCAGGTGCTCCATCACTAGGATGTATAAGAGAGGGGACAGAGGACATCCCTGCCTTGTCCCATTGGTGATTGTGAAAGGTGATGAAAATGTTCTGATGCACCCCCTGGGCCTTGGGACACCCGGAGCCGGACCCTTTTTGGTGGATGCTGGTGTTTGTAGTCTTCGTGGCGGCGACCCTGTTCCGTGGCTCAGGGTGGTCAAACCAGTGGCGGAACTATTTATGTGGTTTTGATGTTTAAATGTCCGACTACGCCACCCGTGGATTGCGGTCAGAGTGAACCGCCGCTGCAGGGCAGACCGCTGAGGCTGGTGTTGTGGGTGCAGCAGAGCGTAGCATAACTTCCCACGGGAGGAGTATAGCCTCAGGGCAGTGTATGCGGAGGATGGGGGTGATGGTGCAGGGCAGCAGCAGTAACGACACGGAGTCAGTGATGCAGTCCAGGGCCTTTACTCACAGTTCTTATTATCCAGACCACGTCTGCAGGTAACAGCTGCCCACGTCGTACTGTGCTCACCAGGTGAGGGGCTCAGACAACTCCCAGATAACTTTGGAGCGCTTCACAGGACCCCCTTTGTGTGTCCTTTGTCTGGCCTTTCTTACCAACCCTTCTGTCCGGCTGCCTCGGGCCTCCTCTTGGTAAACTTGGCGCCAGTTTCCCTGACGCTATGTGGTGCCTTCCTATCGGGTGTAGCGAGGAGCTGCGCCACATAAAATGTCAGAGCCTCCGGTTTCTAGCTGAGGGTCGTTTCCTGCCTCCACTAGTTTCGGGGACCGGTCTCCCCCTTTGGCCTGACCCCTCCACGCAGGTGGATTCGGGCGTGCGGTGGCGACTCGCCCGTCCGCACCCCTGGGATCCCTTCATTCCTCGTTCCTGGAGCCTTCTCCGCTCCTCTTCCTTCCTTCTCCCTCTTCCAGGCCTGGGCCTCTGTTACTAGGCCCGCCTCCGGAGCAGAGCTCTTGCAGAGCCCCTGCTCCCTGCCACTTCTGCTCAGACTTCTCTGCACTGAACTAAGATGGTGCCCACCTTTTATACTCCCTTCTCAATGCACCCAGGAACTGCTTCCTCCCTGCTCCTGCACTACAGGGTTCCCCTTCCTCAGTGTTCCCTCCCCCCACTCCAGCCAGGGACAGGGACTGTCGTGCCCATCTCAGAGGCATATTGGTCGCCCTGCCCCACGGCAGTGTGGTGTAATGCATGCAGGTGTCGGGTCCTGATCCACACTCCATCCTTACCTGAGAGTGAGATATCACACCTCTGGGTGAGGTGCAATACCTCTGTAGCAACCGAGCCCTCAGGGTGCTACAGTTCCATTTATCTTCAGCCTAGGTGACGTATTGTGATACAGGGCCGTGATTTTGGCTATAAAAGGGTCCCCTAGACCCCTACCCCAAGCTTTTTAAGAGAATCATATATGGCGTGCCAGGAGACTCTATGGAATGCTTTCTCAGCATCCAACGAGAGTATCTAATTACAAATTTTTAACTGCATCTAGCCCAGGAAATACTTTGTGCCTAGTAGCAGTGTCTGCTAGTCAGCGGATTATCCCGGCTGTTAAGCAAGCTACACCACCTGTAGTTTGGACACTTAATTTTTTCAAAGGAAATGCTTCGGGACCACGGGATACTCAGTGAAGAGCATCAGGAGGCACCCCAAGGCATAGGGGCTGGGACTGGCAGTAGGATGCCTTGCGGTGGACAGCCGAGCTCGATCCTTATAAAAGCTTTTTAACTGCAGCAGCTTTAGTGGACGCTACTGGAGCTGGAATTACGCGGCTGCTGGCATGAGACTTGCCCTCCAATAGATCCTTGTAAATGGATTTAAAGTGTATTCATTCAAATTAGAGAGACAATTTAAATTAAAAAGCTTAGAGCTGCCTCCACCACAGGGGGGCTCGCTCGACCCACCAGCGGACAGGCACCAGTATTGGGAGAGGGGGGCTGGCCGTCAGGGTTCACCGCGGCTCTGGCACAAACCCGGCGACACGGAGGTGGCACGGGCAGGAGCAGACTGAACGTGTCGGCTTCTCACTTTTTGGATTTTAGAAGGGCATGACATGCCTATATTTGTGTCTCCCCCTCCTTTTACTCCTCCACCTCTTTACTTTTCGCATGACTATATGTACTTGTCACTTTTCCATGTGTTAGTTGTGTCTTCTGAGCAGTTTGTCAGCTTTTGGACACCTTTGAAGGTGTTTTCTATGTGTTTCTATGTGTTTTTGTTTGCCTGCCATTGGTTTTAACGGTGTTCGAAGGTGTTCGACGAACAGTTCGACGAACAGTTCGGCGAACACACGGGTGTTCGACGAACCGAACCGAACTCGAACACTACGGGGGTGGCTCAACACTAGTCACAAGGCTGGCAAGGGGTACAAAACCCTTTCCAAGGAGTTGGGCCTACCTGTCTCCACTGTTGGGAGCATCATCCATAAGTGGAAGGCTTATGGAACTACTGTTAGCCTTCCACGGCCAGGACAGCCTTTGAAAGTGTCCTCCCGTGCCGAGGCCAGGCTTGTCCGAAGAGTCAAGGCTAACCCAAGGACAACAAGGAAGGAGCTCCGGGAAGATCTCATGGCAGTGGGGACATTGGTTTCAGTCAATACCATAAGTAACGTACTCCACCGCAATGGTCTCCGTTCCAGACGAGCCCGTAAGGTACCTTTACTTTCAAAGCTTCATGTCAAGGCTCGTCTACAGTTTGCTCATGATCACTTGGAGGACTCTGAGACAGACTGGTTCAAGGTTCTATGGTCTGATGAGACCAAGATCGAGATCTTTGGTGCCAACCACACACGTGACGTTTGGAGACTGGATGGCACTGCATACGACCCCAAGAATACCATCCCTACAGTCAAGCATGGTGGTGGCAGCATCATGCTGTGGGGCTGTTTCTCTGCCAAGGGGCCTGGCCATCTGGTCCGCATCCATGGGAAGATGGATAGCACGGCCTACCTGGAGATTTTGGCCAAGAACCTCCGCTTCTCCATCAAGGATCTTAAGATGGGTCGTAATTACATCTTCCAACAAGACAACGACCCAAAGCACACAGCCAAGAAAACCAAGGCCTGGTTCAATAGGGAAAAAGTCAAGGTGTTGGAGTGGCCTAGTCAGTCTCCTGACCTTAACCCAATTGAAAACTTGTGGAAGGAGCTCAAGAATAAAGTCCACATGAGACACCCAAAGAACCTAGATAACTTGGAGAAGATCTGCATGGAGGAGTGGGCCAAGATAACTCCACAGACCTGTGCCGGCCTGATCAGGTCTTATAAAAGACGATTATTAGCTGTAATTGCAAACAAGGGTTATTCCACAAAATATTAAACATAGGGGTTGTATAATAATTGACCCACACTTTTATGTTTAAAATTTAATAAAATTCAACTGAGCAACATAACTTTTTGGTTTGTAAGATTTATGCTTCTGTTCATAAAACCTACTCTCGTTTGCAGTTTGAAGGCTCTAACTTATTTGCATCTTATCAAACCAGCTAAATCTGCAGGGGGTTGAATACTACTTGTAGGCACTGTATGTGACCGGCGGCCAAGCTTGTCTGTATGTATTCCTCCAAGGCCTTTCTCTCAGGGATAGTAAGATTAAATAAGCGACTCTTGGGAAGAGTTGCTCCAGGGACAAACTCAATAGTACAATCATAGTCCCTATGAGGAGGCAAAACTTGCGACTCCTCCTCAGAAAAAACCTTCCAAAAATCCTGAATAGGTACAGGTAATTCCCCTCTTTCCACAGCAGCAATGCGACCGTTGCAACATCTATCATAACACTTAGGACTCCAAGACTTAATTTCATTGGTAGACCAGTCCAGTACAGGATTGTGCAATTTTACCCAAGGTAACCCCAAAACCACTGGAGCAGGCAAATTATTTAATCCAAATTCTCTTGGTGGATACCATTAATGGTGAGGAGAAATTCAAAAACCTTGAGAGTAATACCTTTCAAGGGAGAGCCATCAACAGCAACCACAGAAATAGGAGATGACAAAAGTTTGGATTCTAATTAAAATTTTTCCAAAAAACCCTCATCAATCACATTGAGTATAGAACCACAATCCACAAATACCCGAAATTCAATCAACTCCTCCTGGAATGAGGTGCATCCAGAAAGAAATACTCCTTTTGAGTTTAAACAAGCTATGCGGGCGTAACTGACCTCTTTTTTTTTTTCTTTGTTCAAACGAAGCACACAGTTCTTAATAAAGTGGTCAGATTTACCGCAATAAAAACACAATCCTTTAGCAAACCTGCGGTCTTTTTCCTGAGAGTGGGGTGACATCGCCCCAACCTCCATCGGTTCTCCACCCTCCGAACAGACCCTCTGAAAACTAGGAGCTGCCATAGCAGTAGATTTCACTTCATTACTCCTAGTACACAGTCTCCTGTCCACACGTATGGCTAATTGCATTGCCTCCTGCAAGGTTCCCGGTTTTGGGAAGGCAATCAGCAGATCCTTAACCCTTTCACCTAGACCATCAAGAAACAAACATTTTAATGCTGAGTCATTCCATTCCACTTCAGCCGACCATCTTCTGAAGTAAGTACAATAATTTTCCACATCACCTGATCCCTGCTTCAAACGTCTTAATTCAGTTTCAGCAGATGAGACTCGATCAGGATCATCATGCAACAACCCCATAGCAGAAAAAAAATCTTCCACAGATCTAAAACACGGATCATTAGGTTGTAGAGAAAAGGCCCATCTCTGTGGTTCTTAGAGCAAAAGTGACATTATAAACCCAACGCGCTGTGATTCATTCCCAGAGGATCTGGGTCTTAAATGAAAATATAATAAACAAGCGTTTTGAAAGGAAAAAAAATCTTGCCGTTTACCATAAAAAAATCTGGCAGTCCTACCTTCAGTTCGACAAAATGCGCTCCAGGACAGCTACTCACGTGTTGCTGGAGCTCGGCCACCTCCAAAGACAGTCCCTGCAGGCGTTGAGCCAACTCCTGAGCCGACACCATGCTGAAATCAGGATTTCTTTCCTTAGAGTGTTTTATTTTTTTTGGTCTGGACTTACTGTTATGAACTGCTACAAACACTAAGGAAAGATAGGAAACTGTCCCTACAATAGGGCTAAGCTGATTCCCTACGATGCAGCGGGGGACCTGTTCCTTGCGAACAGACCCGCCTAAGTCCTCGGCTAGTCTGAACGCAGACCTATAGATATAAGGAAGGGGTCCTTACAAGAACTAAGGACTGGGATATAGTTGGACACCTCCTAGCAGAAATTGTAGCAGAGCAAAGACAAACAAACAAACAGAAGCACTAGTGGTCAAAAGACCAAGCAAACTACAGAGTAAGGTACAAGGCACCTGGCTAGCTTAAGAGTAAATGTAACACTGAAGTCCAGCAAGGCCAGGAGGGCGGAGCTGGATTATATAGGCAAAAAGTCATGTGACCAGCAAAATAGAAAAAACTAACAGGAGAGTTCTAACACAAGCGATACTGAATTTGAGATTCAAGCCAATCAATTGAAAGAACGTTTTCTTGATAGGGGCTATAGTGAGAGAGTCATTCAACGTAGCTATAGGAGGGCTAAATTTTCTGATCGAAAGGACTTGTTATATAAACAACGTAAGGCGGAAACAACAAATATTTTCCATTTCATTTCTACTTTCAACGCCAGGAGCTCCGATGTCTGGGCTGCCCTTAAGAAACACTGGCGTATTTTGGAATTGGACCATTCATTGTCACCTTTCATTTCCAATCATCCTACCATTACCTATCGCAGAGCACGAAATTTACGTGACATTCTGGTCCACAGTCATTTAACATCTGGTAAGAAGTATATTTTTGACTCAAAAGGACCTCAATGGGGATGTCGTCCTTGTGGGGGGTGTGTTGCGTGTCCTAACATAGAATGTACCAAAACTTTCATCAATGCAGAGGGCTCAAAGAACTACAAAATCACCCATACAGTTTCTTGCAACACAGCTGGCGTCATTTATAGCGCCAGGTGTCCTTGTAATAAGATATATATCGGAATGACGTCACGAGAGTTGAGAAGGCGGATACGCGAGCATGTATTGGATATTCGGGCAGCCAGTGAAATTGAAAATTTTGAAGAATTAAAAACTATCCCTCGCCACTACAAGAAGTATCATAATTGTGATCCATCATCCTTGAAGGTAAGTGGGATTGATCGAGTTTACCCAGGCATCAGGGGGGGTAATTGGAAGAAGGCTCTTGCCCAGAAGGAGGTGAAATGGATTACTATTTTAAACTCCATTTCTCCACATGGTCTTAATGAATCATATAGCTTTGCACCCTTCTTGTGAGCTTCTTGAGATTTAGTTTATTTAGTTAATTATACGCTTCATCATTTTTATATTGTCTTTCATTATTGTCTTTTATTTTGTTTTTATCTTTATTTTCTGTTTTTTAATTTTCTTTTCTCTTCCGTTTAGTTCATCTGCGTTTTTTCTGAGGTGACATCTGGTTTATTGGGCAGCCTGTGAGGATCCTGTCCTCGTCTGATTCGTCTGATTCTTCACATCACATTACTGTCATTTATGTATTCACATATGTGTTTATATATGTA
Organism: Phyllobates terribilis; assembly: GCF_046119375.1. Classification (NCBI taxonomy): domain Eukaryota; kingdom Metazoa; phylum Chordata; class Amphibia; order Anura; family Dendrobatidae; genus Phyllobates; species Phyllobates terribilis. Next base: position 35,194,651 of record NW_027362761.1, on the reverse strand, counting down.
TGTACATGTGTGTGTACATATGTTTACATTGCTTGTTTTCTTTATATATTGCTTGGTTTCTTTATATATGTATGTATTTACATTGATAGGCATTGATTTTGTCTTCATTATGTAACATTATCACGCATTCACTTATATGAAGTCGGGTTATTTTACACATTTTTGTCTTGTCTTATTATATTTCTTTACACTATATACCATGTTAGATATTACATATTTATTATACACATCTCCTTATTCATATGGTCTTTTTTTATATTATTTAGGCACTTCACTTAGACACTTTTGTTTTCCTTTTCCCTTTTTATGGTTTCCCCCTCACAGGCTTCTGTTTTGCGCTGTCATTACTTCTGGTTCTGTTCTTTGCGTTCCACTCTGGAAGGCATTCTTCTACTTCCTGGTTCATTCTTTATCAGCGTCTATACAATTTTCCCATTGACTGACATCACTTCCAGTTCCGCTCCCAGCGTCCCATTGTGGAACGCACCTTTGCTGTTTATGCGTTCCACTGTGAAACGTACTCCGGTCTATCGTCTCCCCAGGCGGCCGCGCTCCTAGGAGACGCGTCTGCCGGGGGGACGTTATTTCCGGACTTTACCATGCATGGCAGTAATTCTCCCCTCCCTGCTCCACCTGGACATAATTGACTGCTGCGGATCCACATATATATATATACATCTACCTCTCTTTCACCTCAGTATCCTTGAGAAAGCGACAGCGAAACGCGCGTCGGATGCAGGACGCACACATGTGACACTATATATCTTGGGGTCAGTACCTATCTATTCATTTACTTACCTGTATGTTAAGTGCAGTTGTTTCTGTCATGTTTACCACTTTAATGTAATATCCACTACTTATATATATATATATCTATATATTTATTCAATATTTATCCACTTGGATTTAGTTATTATAAGGACGATTTTACTTATATATGGATTAGCTTTGTACCTAATTGCACAGTGCACCTTGCTTGTTATTTGTGGATATATATACACTTCTGTTAATCTTAACTGATGTGCATGTAACTATGTTGATAGGTTTACCATATTACACCTTAGTGTATCTTTGTGTGTGTCATATCGACCTTTCCCATTTTACTATTTCTTGTTTTTTGTTTTTTAATATTTTTATATTAATTACTTAATAAAAGTCAGTTATTTTATCCATTCCTATGGTTATGTGTCTATCTGTTGTCTATATCCTAACATGTTGATCCAGAGGAAGGCAAAAAAAAAACCATGTGGCAAACACTAAGCTCCACATTGGGGAAAAAAAATTCCTTCCTGACTCCATACGGCAATCAGACTAGTTCCCTGGATCAACGCCCTATCAAGGAATCTAGTATATATAACCTGTAATATTATACTTTTCAAGAAAGGCATCCATGCCCTTCCTAAATTTTAGTAATGAATCACTCATTACAACATCATGCGGCAGAGAGTTCCATAGTCTCACTACTCTTACAGTAAAGAACCCCCGTCTGTGATTATGATTAAACCTTCTTTCCTCCAGACATAGAAGATGCCCCCTTGTCCCCGTCTCAGGCCTCAGAGTAAAAAGATCAGTAGAAAGGTCTTTGTACTGTCCCCTCATATACTTGTACATAGTAATAAGATCACCCCTAAGCCTTCGTTTTTCCACAGTAAATAACCCCAAGTGTAATAACCTGTCTTGGTATTGCAGACCCCCCAGTCCTCTAATAACCTTGGTCGCTCTTCTCTGCACCCGCTCTAGTTCAGCTATCTCTTTCTTATACACCGGAGACCAGAACTGTACACAGTATTCTAAGTGTGGTCGTACTAGTGACTTGTATAGAGGTAAAATTATGTTCTCCTCATGAGTATCTATTCCTCTTTTAATGCATCCCATTATTTTATTTGCCTTTGCAGCAGTTGCGTGACACTGGCCACTAAACGTGAGCTTGTCGTCCACCAATACACCCAGGTCTTTTTCAGTGACAGTTTTGCCCAGTGTTTTACAATTAAGCATATAATTATACATTTTATTTCCTCTACCTAAGTGCATTACCTTACATTTATCCCCATTAAAGCTCATTTGCCATTTATCAGCCCAAGCTTCTAGTTTACATAGATCTCCCTGTAATATAAAATTGTCCTCCTCTGTATTGATTACCCTGCAGAGTTTACTGTCATCTGAAAATATTGAAATATTACTCTGTATGCCCCCTACAAGGTCATTAATAAATATGTTAAAAAGAAGGGGGCCCAATACTGACCCCTGTGGTACCCCACTGTTAACTGAGACCCAGTCTGAGTGTGCTCCATTAATAACCACCCTTTGTTTCCTATCACTGAGCCAGTTATTAACCCACATACATATATTTTCCCCTATCCCCATTGTTCTCATTTTATGTATCAACCTTTTGTGTGGAACTGTATCAAAAGCTTTTGAAAAGTCCATATACACAACATCCACTGCATTTCTTTGGTCCAGTCTGGAACTTACCTCCTCATAAAAGCTGATCAGATTAGTTTGACAGGAATGATCCCTCGTAAACCCATGTTGATATTGGGTCATGAGGTTATTCTTCTTCAGATACTCTATTATAGCATCTCTTAGGAAACCCTCCAGGATTTTACCCACAGTAGAGGTTAAGCTTACCGACCTATAATTTCCAAGTTCGGTTTTTGTCCCCTTTTTGAATATTGGCACCACATTTGCTATACGCCAGTCCTGGGGTACAGATCCTGTTATTATGGAATGTTTAAAGATTAAAAATAATGGTCTATCTATGACTTTACTTAATTACTGCAGTATAGTATAATGCATTCCCCACAGGCCTCTATATATAGTATAATGCACTCCCCATAGGCCTCTAAATAGTATAAGGCACTCCCCATAGGCCTCTATATATAGTGTAATGCACTCCCCATAGGCCTCTATATATAGTGTAATGCACAGCCCATAGTCCTCTCTATAATATAATGCACTCCCCATAGGCCTCTGTATAGTATAACGCACTCCCTATAGGCCCCTATATAGTATAATGCACTCCCCATAAGCCTCTATATATAGTATAATGCACTCCCCATAAGCCTCTATATAGTATAATACATCTCTCCATAAAAAAATACAATATTCACCATTCTTCCTCCTCTTTCCTCCGCTGCTCAGAGTGCCCGCACATCTCAGCACAGCAGACGCCATGTACTGATGTCATCGTGTCCGCGGTCAGTGTCTGCGTTAGTGACGTCAGGCACAGATGGGGAATTGTGTCACCCCAGGCCTGGATGCCACAAATATTAAGGCTGTGTCTGAGAGCAGGAGGGAGGTTCCCTGGTTAGGGACAATTAGCATACAGCACTTCCTGTCCCAGGCCAGTAGGGGGAGCTGGCTGCCCCTATAAAAGCTGGAACTGGGGGCAGGGTTAGAGAGAACTGGACGACCTAGCTCAGGAGTGAGACTAGTCCCAGAGAAGGAGTGACAGTTCAGCTGTAGCTGAGGAGGTCGTGAGGCAGTGGAGGAACTGCAGGCCAGGGACAGAGGCGACGAGAGCCGCTCCTGGCTGAGAGAATCACACAACCGGACATTGGGGTCCGAGGCTGTCAGGGTTATAAGCCCAGCAGCAGAGAACCAACCCGCGGGGGATTTCATGTCCTTTGGCCTAAGAAGCCCAGAGGCTCCGCCACAACAGAAGGGACCAGCAAAGCCAAGAGAGGCCAGAGGTAAAAGGAGCCCAAGTTGCAAGCCATACGGGTGAGAACACACGGCACGCTCAGGGAAGTGGGCTATTTTACCACTAAAGGGGGAAATAGTCAGAAAGAGCTTAGAGAGCACGGTAGGCCTACACCCTCACCCTGACCAGAGGGGCTTCCCGAGTGTTCTCAGACATCCAGGCCCCCTTCTAGCCGGTACTGTTGTTGGGTCATTACCATCTGTTATAATAAAGACCCTGAACTGTTTAAGCGGACTCTGCATTCTGACCGTCGCGGACGGAACTATCACCCTCAATATCCACATACACTGCCCTGAGGCTACACTCTTCCCGTGGGGAGTTATCCTACCCCTGTGCTGCACACCAACACCAGCCTCAGCGGTCTGCCTCGCAGCGGCGGTTATCTCTGACCGCAATCCACGGGTGGCGTAGTCGGACATTCATAAATCTATAAATAGACTGCCACAATTTGGTCTGACCACCCTGAGCCACGGGATCGGGTTGCCAATACTACCCCCAGCATCGTACAGAAGCCCGGTTCCGGGTACCCCACGGCCCAGGGGGCAAGTCAGCTTTGGCGTAGTCGGCAGGATTGTGACCAACCCGCCACAAATGGGTATTGCGTGCCTGAAAAAGACTTTATACGTACCTAAGTGAAGTTTCCCGCCATTCGGGGCCATTTCCCGCCAATCGGAGCCATTTTCCCACCATCGGACGCCATCTTCGGGACGCTGCGCGGGAAGAAGAGGGGCGTGGACGTTAAAAACGCGCGAGACCTGAAGCCCCGCCCTACGCTGAGACGCTGCGCAAGGTCCTGGAAGGAGATCCAGCGGACGCCGATGTGATCACCGAGCGACTCAAGGTCCTCGCCCAGAGCATCGCGAGCGGAGCCGCGGCCTACAGAAGAGGATCGTCGGAAGGTAGGCCACGATTAACTAGGGGGGAGGAAGATGTCGGACGCAGAGGGACCCTCTACCACCAGCGTAGCCGCTGCAGCTGTGATGCCGTTTTCCATGCCCTATATCCCCAGAGCGGCCTGGCTGCCACAGTATGATGGCGAGTCACATACCTTGGGCGACTTTAAAGAAAGGCTGTATAGCCTGTTCAAAGTTTATCCCCTGACAGAAGAACAGAAAGTAAGCATACTGATAGGGCAGTTAACTGGTGCGGCCCAGCGGGAGGTAAAGTCTTGGACAGCTGAAGAGAAAAGGACTGTAAGGGGGGTTCTGACCCGTCTACGGGACACCTTTGATACCCGTACCTCAGCAGAAATCAAAATGCGGTTCTATGGATGTAAGCAGCGAGCCCAAGATAGTATCAGAAACTATGCCTTAAACCTGCAAGAAGCCCTGGGAGCAATCAAACAAGCTGACCCTGGCAGCGTGCAGGACACCGATAAACTGTTGACTGACCAGTTAATAGAAGGTCTGCTGTCCAGCGCCCACAGAACCCAGCTGCGCCTGATGGCCCTACAGAACCCCGATTTGACTTTTGCACAGTTCAAAGATAGGGCCATCCGGGTGCTCCGAGAACCCACGCCAGGTGGCGCTGTAACTTCCCGGCGCCCTGCCATCACTTACCACCAGGGGGCGGCACCCTACCCCGCAGACCTTGTGGGGGCTGATGCGCAGGCCCTAAACCCATCCCCGCCTGCAAACCTGCACCATCAGGTCCAAGAACTAACAAAGAGTGTTGCTGCATTGACCAGGACCGTACAATCGTTACAGATGGACCCGTCAGGACCAATCAAGCTGGCTTCCAGTCCTGAGGATGTCCCGTGGCATCGACAAAGGAGGATCCCGTCGTTCAGAGGGATGCCCGCCGATCATTACACTGAGGATGGACAGCCGATTTGCCGCCGTTGCAGCCAGCCGGGACACATCGCCAGGTACTGTACTTTAAACGGGTCCGACCTGGGGCAGAGGGCCAACCCCCAGGCATAAGGTCACCAGGCCCGTCTAATTGGCGTGATAAGTACATAGGGGGACGCCCGGTTTTACCCGTAGTGCTGGACGATATCCCCATGAGTGCACTTGTGGACATCGGGTCCCAAGTGACTGCCATCCCCTATGTACTTTTCAAGCAGTATTGGAGTGACACTGATATCACCCGTTATCCAGACGATGACTTAAGCATCATCGCCAGCAATGGCCAACCCGTGCCGCAGGTGGGGTTCAGAGAGATGACCATTAAGATTGGTAAACTTGAACTGCCGGCACAGGGAGTGATCATTGTGGACATTGTCTGTCAAGAAAGTCACCCTAAAATAACCTTGGGTACTAACGTGATTGAAAATTGTCTTTCAGAAGTAATTGTAATTTTGCAGCAGGTGGCGATGAATGCGAGCTCCAGCCAACAGAGGGTCCTCCAGAAAGAGATAAAAGCCCTGATGAGACGGCAACAGGTAGAACTGTCTGGTGGTGAGATCGGTAGCGTGAGGATGAGCGACCCGTTCCCCATTGCCATGCCTCCCAAAAGTGAAATGATGATCTGGTGTCGGACTGCAATCGGGTTAAGAGGGAGAGACTACCAAGCCATGGTAGAACCCGTGTACTCAGACCATGTTGACAGCCCGGGGAATGGTTGATGTCTGCCATGGAAGGGTGCCCGTCCGGATCTTAAACATTGGGGAAAGGGAAGTACATTTGCCCCTGTACGCTACATTAGCCAAATTGTTTGCTGTCGAACACAATGCTCTCAGGGTCATGGAGCCCTTGCCTTCATCTCTCCCGGTGGAGGATAATGGCTCTCAAAAACACAAGGAGGACTGGTGCCAGAAACTCCATGTGGGTGCTGACTTTACTCCCCTGCACCAAAAACAAGGAGTCTACTGGGTGGTTCAGGAGTACGAGAGAATCTTTAGTAAGCACCAGCTAGACTTCGGCCGAGTAAAAGGAGTGGAACACCACATCCCCACGGGGAGCCACCCACCAATAAAAGAGAGACACAGGCCTGTACCCCCTGCACATTATCAGAACGCAAAGGGCATGCTGAGAGAAATGAAAGAAGCCGGGGTCATTAAAGACAGCTGTAGCCCCTGGGCAGCCCCCTTGGTTCTGGTAAAAAAGAAAGACGGTACCATGAGAATGTGCGTGGACTATAGAAAAGTCAATCGTATCACCCATAAAGACGCGTACCCGTTACCTAGGATAGAGGAGTCTTTGGCCACACTAAAATCAGCTAATTTCTTCTCTACTTTGGACCTTACTAGCGGGTACTGACAGGTTCCTGTGGCAGAGGCTGACAAGGAGAAGACCGCCTTCACCACCCCGATGGGATTAAGCGAATTCAACTGTATGCCATTCGGGCTCTGCAATGCACCCGGGACCTTCCAGAGGCTGATGGAATGCTGTCTAGGGCACCGAAACTTTGAGACGGTCCTACTTTACCTGGACGACGTGATTGTCTATTCGAAGACATACGAGGACCATCTAAAGCACCTGGCCGAGGTGTTCGTGGCCCTGGCAGGCTTTGGCATGAAAGTGAAACCCTCCAAGTGCCATCTGTTAAAGCCGAAGGTACACTACCTGGGACACGTGGTGAGTGCAGAGGGAGTAGCCCCCGACCCCAACAAAGTCACAGTAATCAAGAGCTGGCCAAGCCCCTCTAACATCAAAGAAGAGAGGCAGTTCCTCAGGTTGGTAGGCTACTACCGAAGGTTCATCCCCGGGTTCACCAAGATGGCAGCCCCTATGCAGGACCTCCTGATATGACAATCTAAGACCAGAAGCCAAAAGCCACCCTTCAAGTGGGAAAAGCCGGAAGAGGAGTCCTTCCGCCAGCTGAAGATGGCCCTCACGGGGGATGAGATCCTGGCCTACCCTGATTATGGCCAGCCTTTTATCCTCCACACCGATGCCAGTAATGTGGGGCTAGGAGCCGTACTGTCCCAAAATCAACAGGGCAGGGAAAGAGTGATAGCGTATGCCAGCCGGAAGCTGAGGCCCACTGAAAGAAACCCGGAGAATTACAGCTCCTTCAAGCTAGAATTCTTGGCAGTGGTGTGGGCCGTCACAGAACGGTTTAAACATTACCTGGCCTCCGCAAAGTTCACTGTGTACACGGACAACAACCCGTTGACACACCTGGACAATGCAAGACTAGGTGCCCTAGAACAGCGGTGGATGGCCCGGCTATCAAATTATGACTTCACAATCAAGTACCGGGCGGGCAGAACCAACGCCAATGCAGACGCCCTATCAAGAATGCCCCACCTACCCGAAGGAGAAGAAGAGTTGGAGGAAGTAGAGCTCCCTGTGTTCCACCGGTATGGGGCCACTCAGTATTCTCACCGGGTAAGAGACAAAGACCTAACCACCATCATGTTCAACCCCTTACCCCACCACGGCTGGGCTGAAATGCAAGATAGTGACCCTGCAATATGCCTGGTGAAAGACATGTTAACCCAGGCAGACGCTAGCCCTGGCCCGGACACTCCAGAGGAAGCCAAGCAGTTATGGAAGGAGAAAAGCAGGCTATTCCTCTACGAAGGTAAGTTGTGCAGAAGGCTTGTCAACCACCGGACGCACGAGATGACCTGGCAGGTAGTGGTCCCAAGACGAGATGCAGCAATGGTCCTGGAGGCCTACCATGACAGAGCGGGACACTTCGGGTGGAAGAAACTGGAGTTCCTACTGAGAGAGCGGTTCTTCTGGGTCGGTATGAGAGGGGCCATAGAGAAGTGGTGCAGGGACTGCGGCCCATGTAACCTCAGAAGGAAGGACCGTACCAGCCAGTAGACACCCTTGAGGCCCATCGTCACCAGGCAGCCTCTTGAGCTGGTAGCTCTGCACCATGTGAAGTTGGCTCCAAGCCGGTCCGGCTACATCTATGCCCTCACGATTGTGGACCATTACTCCCGGTTCCTGGTGGTGGTTCCTGTTAAAGACCTGACAGCCCAAACAGCGGCCAGAGCCTTCCAACAACACTTCTGCCGTCCACACGGGTATCCGGAACAGGTCTTGACAGATCAAGGTCCAGCGTTTGAGGCTGAAGTCTTCCAGGAGTTCTGCAACCTCTACGGCTGTAAGAAGATTCGGACAATGCCTTACCACCCGCAAACCAACGGGCTGTGTGAGAAAATGAATAATATCGTCATTGATCTCCTAAATACGTTGCCCCTGGAAGAACGCAGCCTGTGGCTGGAGAAGCTGCCAGACCTGATTGACTTATACAACATATATCCTGGTGAATGCTACAAATTGCACCCCGGCTTACCTGATGCGAGCAAGACCAGGTAAGCTGCCGGTAGACCTGGAGATGGGAGTCCTGACACCTGAGGACACCTCCCCAGACGCGGACTGGGATACGGAACGGCGGCTACAGTACAAGAAGGTACAGGAGAGTGTGGAGAGAAGTCTCGCTCAAGCGAGAGAAAAGCAAGAGAGGCTCTTCAACCAACACGCCCCTGCTGGTCCCCTGGAACCTGGAGAGCAGGTCCTGAAGCGGAAGAGAAGGCTTCACAAGCTAGATGACCAGTGGGAGAGCGACCCGTACACAGTACTACAGTCCGACCACAACAACCCGAAGGTATGTGTAATTACCAAGGATGGAGGAGAAACCACTAGCAGCGTCTCAGACCACCTAAAATGGTGCCCCGAGCAACTGCAGAGTCCAAGTGAAGATCAAGATGACCATGAGCCCGCAGTGGACAAGGAAGAAATGGTCAGCACCATTCTCGGAGAGTTCCCCCGGACCTGGACTCGGATAAATGACGCAATAGTGGTACCCGTCCTACACTTCCTTCAACCAACCCAGCAGGGGCCTACAGGAGAGCGGGAAGAACAAGAGGAACAAGCAGCCCCGGAGGCAGAAGAACCCATGCCAGCAGCCCAGGAGAGTCAACCCTCTGCTGACAGTGAGCCTACCATGCCTGCGCTAAGCCAAAGGACCCGCAGACAGCTGCCTGCACTACCTGAAAACCCAGCTAGTAGCTGTACCCTAAATGATAGTGGGGAAAGCAAGGTTAGACCACCACCAGACAGTGGGTTACGCAGGTCAACTCGGAGCACTAGGGGTCAAATACCAGCTCGCTGGAAGATCTAAATACAAAGTCTACATTTACCTGTATATTGCGATTGTTTTATGTTTGTTACCTGGTTATTAATAGTGTTTTTCCAGTTTTTTCCTAGTTCAATGGACTGACAGGTCATGGACACTGAATGGCCGGAACTGAGTTGTAGATAGTTGCACTTGGTGCCCTCTTGCGAAGATGGCCACAGAAGAAAAACCTGTCCAGCGTGGCCCTCCTTGTGGTCCAAAGTAGGTAGCTCAGCCTTGTCGCCACGCCCAAGGCCAGGAACTTGGGGTTTATGGAGACAGGTCCCCGCACCGTTCGAAACTTCACCTTATTGGGTGACATGGACACCCGGTCGCGGAAGCGCCGTGACCTTAAGGACAAAACGTACCTGTATATATGTTATGTTATTGTTTATACCCCGTATTTGTGTTTCCTGTTAGTCCCGGAGTACTAAATTTTACTAGGGGGGAATATGTCACCCCAGGCCTGGATGCCACAAATATTAAGGCTGTGTCTGAGAGCAGGAGGGAGGTTCCCTGGTTAGGGACAATTAGCATACAGCACTTCCTGTCCCAGGCCAGTAGGGGGAGCTGGCTGCCCCTATAAAAGCTGGAACTGGGGGCAGGGTTAGAGAGAACTGGACGACCTAGCTCAGGAGTGAGACTAGTCCCAGAGAAGGAGGGACAGTTCAGCTGTAGCTGAGAAGGTCGTGAGGCAGTGGAGGAACTGCAGGCCAGGGACAGAGGCGACGAGAGCCGGTCCTGGCTGAGAGAATCACACAACCGGACATTGGGGTCCGAGGCTGTCAGGGTTATAAGCCCAGCAGCAGAGAACCAACCCGCGGGGGATTTCATGTCCTTTGGCCTAAGAAGCCCGGAGGCTCCGCCACAACAGAAGGGACCAGCAAAGCCAAGAGAGGCCAGAGGTAAAAGGAGCCCAAGTTGCAAGCCATACGGGTGAGAACACACGGCACGCTCAGGGAAGTGGGCTATTTTACCACTAAAGGGGGAAATAGTCAGAAAGAGCTTAGAGAGCACGGTAGGCCTATACCCTCACCCTGACCAGAGGGGCTTCCCGAGTGTTCTCAGACATCCAGGCCCCCTTCTAGCCGGTACTGTTGTTGGGTCATTACCATCTGTTATAATAAAGACCCTGAACTGTTTAAGCGGACTCTGCATTCTGACCGTCGCGGACGGAACTATCACCCCCAACATCCACATACACTGCCCTGAGGCTACACTCTTCCCGTGGGGAGTTATCTTACCCCTGTGCTGCACACCAACACCAGCCTCAGCGGTCAGCCTCATAGCGGCGGTTATCTCTGACCACAATCCACGGGTGGCGTAGTCAGACATTCATAAATCTATAAATAGACTGCCACAATTTGGTCTGACCACCCTGAGCCACGGGATCGGGTTGCCACTACTACCCCCAGCATCGTACAGAAGCCCGGTTCCGGGTACCCCACGGCCCAGGGGGCGAGTCAGAATGATGGGAGAGGGAGCGTGACACTCTCTCTCTCATCTTTACTTTCATCCAGCCGATACAGTTGAACTTGCGATGACGGCCCATAGTGGCCAGGTGGCAGAGCAGGGAGATCAAGTCTCCCTGCTCTGCCGCAGTTTTTAACTGCATGGCTGCGCTGCGCATGCTGATACCGTTAACAGTAGCGAAGCTCTGGGTGGGCCCCTCACAGATCGGGGTTCGGGGCAATCACTAATTAACTCAGATGTTGCCAAAAAAAACTATCAGAAGCTTCCAAACACATTACATCATCATATGGGCAGTCCAGAATTGTCTAAAGGCATAGTAATCTTAGTGTATGTAAACTTTTAACTTTGCAATAAGTAATAAAAATGCCTTAAAACATTCTCTCTCTCTCTCATTATTCTGGCATTTGGCAAATATTAAAAATGATGGTAATCCTAATTGACCTAAAACGGGAAAGGTTTATTTTGATTTCATGTCACAGCAGTGAGAAGCAGCCGGCACGCCCCCCTTGCATGTGTGTGCTCCACTGTGTGGCGGCAGCAGCTCCTGTGTGTGTGCTCCACTGTGTGGCAGCAGCAGCTACTGTGTGTGTGCTCCACTGTGTGGCAGCAGCAGCTCCTGTGTGTGTGCTCCACTGTGTGGCTGCAGCATCTCCTGTGTGTGTGCTCCACTGTGTGGCTGCAGCAGCTCCTGTGTGTATGCTCCACTGTGTGACTGCAGCAGCTCCTGTGTGTGTGCTCCACTGTGTGGCAGCCGCAGCTCCTGTGTGTGTGCTCCACTGTGTTTCAGCAGCAGCTACTGTGTGTGTGCTCCACTGTGTGGCTGCAGCAGCTCCTGCGTGGGTGCTCCACTGTGTGGCTGCAGCAGCTCCTGTGTGTGTGCTCCACTGTGTGGCTGCAGCAGCTCCTGTGTGTGTGCTCCACTGTGTGGCAGCAGTAGCAGCTCCTGTGTGTGTGCTCCACTGTGTGGCTGCAGAAGCTCCTGTGTGTGTGCTCCACTGTGTGGCAGCAGAAGCTCCTGTGTGTGTGCTCCACTGTGTGGCAGCAGCAGCTCCTGTGTGGGTGCTCCACTGTGTGGCTGCAGCAGCTCCTGTGTGTGTGCTCCACTGTGTGGCAGCAGCAGCTCCTGTGTGTGTGCTCCACTGTGTGGCTGCAGCAGCTCTTGTGTGTGTGCTCCACTGTGTGGCTGCAGCAGCTCTTGTGTGTGTGCACCACTGTGTGGCTGCAGCAGCTCCTGTGTGTGTGCACCACTGTGTGGCTGCAGCAGCTCCTGTGTGTGTGCTCCACTGTGTGGCTGCAGAAGCTCCTGTGTGTGTGCTCCACTGTGTGGCAGCAGCAGCTCCTGTGTGTGTGCTCCACTGTGTTGCTGCAGCAACTCCTGTGTGTGTGCTCCACTGTGTGGCAGCAGCAGCTCCTGTGTGTGTGGTCCACTGTGTGGCGGCAGCAGCTCCATTGTGGGTGCTCCACTGCGTGGCTGCAGCAGCTCCTGTGTCGGTGCTCCACTGTGTGGCTGCAGCAGCTCCTGTGTGTGTGCTCCACTGTGTGGCTGCAGTAGCAGCTCCTGTGTGTGTGCTCCACTGTGTGGCTGCAGCAGCAGCTCCTGTGTATGTGCTCCACTGTGTGGCTGCAGCTCCTGTGTGTGTGCTCCACTGTGTGGCTGCAGCAGCTCCTGTGTGTGTGCTCCACTGTGTGGTTGCAGCAGCTCCTGTGTGTGCCCCACTGTGTGGCTGCAGCAGCTCCTGTGTGTGTGTGCTCCACTGTGTGGCAGCAGCAACTCCTGTGTGTGTGCTCCATTGTGTGGCTGCAGCAGCTCCTGTGTGTGTGCTCCATTGTGTGGCTGCAGCAGCTCCTGTGTGTGTGCTCCACTGTGTGGCTGCAGCAGCTCCTGTGTGTGTGTTCCCTTGTGTGGCTGCTCTCTGAGTCTCCATGTGCCTGCAACAGCCACAGCACTGAAGAAAGAGATACACACAGGCACTCAGAGCAGCCACACAATGGAGCACACACACAGGAGCTACTGCTGCTGGGGGGACCCTGAGGAGAAGACACATGGATTGTCTCTTCATTTACAGGCAGCATTAGTACACCAGAAATAGTTCTTACCTGATCTGTGGTGTAGATTATGGATGTCTGGCTGACCTGAAGCTTACAGGAGGTCTGCACTGCAGCCTGGAAGAGCAGGTTCTAGTGCAGCCACCAGCCCCGAATAGAAAGTGAAACTTCCCTGAGAGAAATGATCTGTTCTGTTATCTATAGTATGTACACCCTGTAGTATCAGGGCACCACAGATCCCAGCAGACGCTGGTCGCTATAAATCGCCACTGGAGATCATTGTTGTAAGGTTGTAAAAGTTCTAAAAACTAAGTTCCTGTGATTTATAGCGACTAGCGTCTGCTGGAATCTGTGGTGCCCTGATACTACAGGGTGTACATACTATGGGACCCATACTGAATGGAGCAATATATGGGGCCTGTACTGAATGGACTGCACAGATGGTGTAGTGCCAGTCCTGGGTGATGAAAAGCCGCGCCGGGGACGCCGAATGGTTAGAGATTCACGGCCTCCTTTCCATCCGCCATGTTGTACTGATCTGGACACTGGACTGGAGTCCGGTGAATAGATCTGCTCATATCTAGTCCCAACTGTCCCGGATACATTGGACAGTCCCGGATTTGCGTCTGCGCCCTGCAGTCTCGGGCGTCTGCTGAATTTCCCTCACTACCAGTGCCCCTCTGACAACTTCTCCTGCCGGGGGAGAAAGATAAAGGTAAATGGGTGTGGATTGGGGTGTGGCCAGTGGCATGGCCAAAATTTGCAGCGGCGCACGTAGCCGTGTGATTTGTCCTTCTTTTTATTCTTCAAAAGTTGGGAGGTATGCTTATAGCAGTGTAACTGTCAATATAATGTCCACTGAGCCACAGACATACAGTAAACAAAATCACAACTGATTGCTGCTAAGTTGAGGTTAACCCCTAGTGAGGGGATACCACTTAAAAATGATAAGTAGCTGCAGCTGAACAACAATAACTATCCATATACCCATTGAATTCCAACCATATGCCATGATGTAAGAGAACCACACTGCCTATTACCCCTACGCGCGTTTCGCGTGCTGCTTCGTCAGGGTGTACTGAGGCAGTGTGCCAGCTGACATTTATTGAGAAAAAGAGAAATCAGTCTACTGGATATACTCTGTGCTCATGGGCATGTGCACACCGCTCACTGCTCACACACGGCATCCCAGAAATCAGACTGCGCATGTCCCCACAGCGAGAGATCCAATTGGACGCCGGGCATGTTGGGAGAGGTCACAGTGATGTAGCACACACGTGCACTCACAGAAAGACCCAGGACGCCATTTTAATTAAGGGCTGACATGAATTCAAGCCACAATCATTATCTCCAAATACAATTGAAAAAACTTCGCGATTACTCTTTCTTGATTGACCTGTATCACGTTTTCCACATGCATCGCAGACACATAATTGTATTTATTTATCTCATGCCATTATACTGCATTATTCACATCAGTTATCTTATTCATAGATTTCCTAAGATCACATATTTTCTTACCCTCATATATCATGTTTTTTTGCCCCATGTCTTAAGTGGATGTGTAATAGTGGGGAAGGGCGTAGCCTCCCCTTGGTACTGAGATAGCTAAAGGAAGTGTTCCTGAAGTCAGACCTCTCTAACTGTGGTAGACCAAGCTAAGGGGGTTAGCTTTAGTGGTCCAGTTAATAGAGTAGAGGGGGAACTTAGTGCCTGATCAAGCCTTGAGTAATATATAGCTTGTTCCTGGCATAAGTCCTTGTGGGCTGCAGTACTGGTAAACAGCCACAAGATGCCACTGTTCTGGGTGCAGATGTCAGGTTGAGTCTGCTGGCAGGGTTACAGACAGTGAGGAGTTAATGCTGTGTGATGACAGCTCACAAAGGGTGGGCACTTTAGGAAAATTCCTGCTTAAGTTTCCAGAAAGCAGGAGGAGTCACTTAGTAAGAGTTTGGACAGTAAATCATTCAGGCAGCCTGACTATAGTGGCTGCTAAGGTAGACGGGAGCTCCATACCCTCAGACAGTGGGATCACTAGTGTTACAGTCTCCTTACGCAAGAGCAAGAGTCCTGTTAGCCGGCCGGAGAAGCTCATCAGAGGTAATGAGAACCCGGGGCACTTTTAGTCTGCAGGAAGCAGAGGAAGACAAATATGACTCCAGGCTAAGACGTGGGGGAGAGATCGGATCCAGGTCACTGTCAGTGTTACAGAAGAGTCTCTTGGGCCAGAGATTAGAGTCACAGAGATGCTTCATTTAAAGAGGGAACCAGGGCTGAGTTACCAGCGCCTGTGAAAGAGATGATTACCTGTCGGGCCTTATCCATTTTATCTGCCTGTAAATTTTGTACATATTCCTCTTCCTCAAGTAAAGTCCAAGTTCTGGTTAAGAACCTCGTGTCCTCTGAATTTATTGCTGCCCTGGTCCCAGAAGAGAAATGCCTGGAGACAGCTGCGATCGGATGGCTTGAAGTGAGTGAAGAGCACCACACACACAGCCACACTACAGAGGGTACAGCTCACCCACGACTACCTCGCTGGGGCACCTTACAGATGTTCACACAGATTGTCTCTCTATCCTTCTCCTTGTGTCCTGCGCATACCTATATCATCCAACCATATGACCGCATACATCTTCTGCTGTAATATCAATGGGTCAAGTGTTATGCACACTCGCACTGTGTCCCGGGTGGCCCCGCCCCCCGCTTCCCTTGTTCCATGGTGCCTCATCACATGATCGCGGCGTCATGGGTCACAAGGGCCGGGGTGTGTGGTGGCATCTGGAAACCTACTGTGGGAGTCTGCGTCAGGCCACACCCTCGCCTCTTGCTATTGGTTGGCTTTCCTTTTTATCTTCCCCCTTCCCTGGATGACGCTACCCCCTGACGAAGGCAGATACCGAAACGTGTGTCGGGGTGGTTGCATCCTCGTAGCAATTCATGCTGGCTCCCATACAGGTATACCCTCTATATACACTGCTCAAAAAAATAAAGGGAACACTCAAATAACACATCCTAGAGCTGAAAGAATGAAATATTCTCATTGAATACTTTGTTCTGTACAAAGTTGAATGTGCTGACAACAGAATCACACAAAAATCATCAATGGAAATCAAATTTATTAACCAATGGAGGCCTGGATTTGGAGTCACCCCCAAAATTAAAGTGGAAAAACACACTACAGGCTGATCCAACTTTGATGTAATGTCCTTAAAACAAGTCAAAATGAGGCTCAGTATTGTGTGTGGCCTTCACGTGCCTATATGACCTCCCTACAATGCCTGGGCATGCTCCTGATGAGGTTGCGGATGGTCTCCTGTGGGATCTCCTCCCAGACTTGGACTAAAGCACCGCCAACTCCTGGACAGTCTGTGGTGCAACGTGACGTTAATGGATGGAGCGAGACATGATGTCCCAGATGTGCTCGATCGGATTCAGGTCTAGGGAATGGGCGGGCCAGTCCATAGCTTCAATGCCTTCATCTTGCAGGAACTGCTGACACACTCCAGCCACATGAGGTCTGGCATTGTCCTGCATTAGGAGGAACCCAGGGCCAACCGCACCAGCATATGGTCTCACAAGGGGTCTGAGGATCTCATCTCGGTTCCTAATGGCAATCAGGCTACCTCTGGCAAGCACATGGAGGGCTGTGTGGCCCTCCAAAGAAATGCCACCCCACACTATTACTGACCCACTGACAAACCGGTCATGATGAAGGATGTTGCAGGCAGCAGATCGCTCTCCACGGCGTCTCCAGACTCTGTCATGTCTGTCACATGTACTCAGTGTGAACCTGCTTTTATCTGTGAAGAGCACAGGGCGCCTGTGGCGACTTTGCCAATCCTGGTGTTCTGTGCCAAATGCCAAGCGTCCTGCACGGTGTTGGGCTGTGAGCACAACCCCCATCTGTGGACGTCGGGCCCTCATACCACCCTCATGGAGTCGGTTTCTAACCGTTTGTGCAGACACATGCACATTTGTGGCCTGCTGGAGATCATTTTGCAGGGCTCTAGCAGTGCTCCCTCTGTTCCTCCTTGCACAAAGGCAGAGGTAGCGGTCCTGCTGCTGGGTTGTTGCCCTCCTACGGCCCCCTCCATGTCTCCTGGTGTACTGGCCTGTGGACACTACGCTGACAGACACAGCAAACCTTCTTGCCACAGCTCGCATTGATGTGCCATCCTGGATGAGCTGCACTACCTGAACAACTTCTGTGGGTTGTAGAGTCCGTCTCATGCTACCACGAGTGTGAAAGCACAACCAACATTCAAAAGTGACGAAAACATCAGCTAGAAAGCACCTGCAGAACCACTCCGTTATTGAGTTTGTCTTGATAATTGCCAATAATTTCCATCTATTGTCTATTCCATTTGCACAACAGCATGTGAAATTGATTGTCAATCAGTGTTGCTTCCTAAGTGGACAGTTTGATTTCACAGAAGTTTGATTTACTTGGAGTTATATTCTGTTGTTTAAGTGTTTCCTTTATTTTTTGAGCAGTGTATATTAGACTCATAAGTCATATGAGCAGCATAATAATATCATGTACTACAAGCTGTTTATTTCGGTCATCGAGCACCACAGCAGTCTATGATTTAAATGGGCATTGATATGTATCTGATGCATTTACTTGGCACTTTTGCACGGCTGCACTTTATTAGCTTAATTTGAATTTATATATCCTTTCACATATTTACCTATAGAAATATATTTATTTGCCACCTGGATTATTAGCTTGCTTTTTTCTTTGGTTGTTTTTCCTATCCTTGTACACTCAAATTCTTGATCAAATAAAATATCTAATATATTGCACCATTACTATTGACCTTTTGTCATTTTTTTTCTGTCTGTTTGTTCATAGATTGTATATAGTGTATAGTGTAAGTTTACAAGTAATACAGTTGTAGAACGAGCAAAAAAGCTTGTAAAAGAACTTCAACATGACTTTTCAAGGATGGAGCGAGACTGCCATCTACTGGCCAGAGACAGTAAAGCGGAACCAAAATATACAAAGGAAGTTGCAGGGAGGGCAGTTTCAGAGGCTGGACCCGATCAGGTGACTTCCAGGAAGGAGTTCAGAGAGATAAGAGGCCAGCGCGCCAAACCTGAGGGGTCTTTGGCGCCAAGCAGCAGAGAGGAGCAGACGTGCTCCCTGCGTCCTGAGAAACCCCGCGTGACAGGCCAAATCCAGAGGCCTGAGAGGTGCTCCAGCCGGGCACCGGTAAAAGAGCTCCGGATCCCTCACAGTTGTGACTCGAGTGCTGTGCCTGCTGAGGATACTAGGAACCTGATCGCGGTGCTGAGTGAGTTCGCGGAACCCGACGTCGGCCGCCGACAGACGAGGCCTGGACCCCCCTATCCAAGGCTCGAGAGACTGCCCCCAACAGCCAAGCAGAGAGGAGCTGCATACGTGAGCAGGGCCATCACTTCCACTGCTCACCCACGGTACCGGGGACAATTGGGTTTAAGTGCTCAGGTTGGGAGGGGGACGGTTGGGGCTAAAGTAGCACAACGTGATTTAATTAAATTCATCCGGAAAGAGACTCACGGCCTAGCGGGAATAACCGGTGACCCCCGCTAGGGCCAAATTCACGGTTAAAGAACTTGTGTGGTGCTTCTCATGCTTGAGGGCATCACCTTACTTTAAGAGACTGCGCCTTATTTTAAGAGACTGCGCCTTACTTTGAGAAATTTCGTATTTTTCTGATATTTCAAACCACTGTTCATTACCCTTGTTGCTAATCCCTTGTTTCAGTATACCTGTTGTATAAAACTGTTTACAAACATCTCTGACTGTTCTCGCCTTGTGTCTCTGTGTGTTGCATTCCGGTACCTGCATTACACAGTGATCACCGGTGACATTATATACAGTTATATGAAAAAGTTTGGGCACCCCTATTAATCTTAAGCTTAATGTTTTCTAAAAATTGGTGTTTTTGCAACAGCTATTTCAGTTTGATATATGTAATAACTGTTGGACACAGTAATGTTTCTGCCTTGAAATGAGGTTTATTGTACTAACAGAAAATGTGCAATCTGCATTCAAACCAAATTTGGCAGGTGCATAAGTATGGGCACCTCACCAGAAAAGTAACATTAATATTTAGTAGATCCTCCTTTTGCAAAAATAGCAGCCTCTAGTCGCTTCCTGTAGCTTTTAATGAGTTCCTGGATCCTGGATGAAGGTATTTTTGACCATTCCTCTTTACAAAACAATTCCAGTTCAGTTAAGTTTGATGGTCGCCGAGCATGGACAGCCCTCTTCAAATGATCCCACAGATGTTCAATCATATTCAGGTCTGGGGACTGGGATGGCCATTCCAGAACATTGTAATTGTTCCTCTGCATGAATGCCTGAGTAGATTTGGAGCGGTGTTTTGGATCATTGTCTTGCTGAAAGATCCATCCCCTGCGTAACTTCAACTTTATCACTGATTCTTGAACATTATTGTCAAGAATCTGCTGATACTGAGTGGAATCCATGCGTCCCTCAACTTTAACAAGATTCCCGGTGCCGGCATTGGCCACACAGCTCCAAAGCATGATGGAACCTCCACCAAATTTTACTGTGGGTAGCAAGTGTTTTTCTTGGAATGCTGTGTTTTTTTGCTGCCATGCATAACGCCTTTTTGTATGACCAAACAACTCAATCTTGGTTTCATCAGTCCACAGGACCTTCTTCCAAAAAGAAACTGGCTTCTCCAAATGTGCTTTTGCATACCTCAGCCGACTCTGTTTGTGGCATGCTTGCAGAAACGGCTTCTTTCGCATCACTCTCCCATACAGCTTCTCCTTGTGCAAAGTGCGTTGTATAGTTGGCCGATGCACAGTGACACCATCTGCAGCAAGTTGATGCTGCAGCTTTCTGGAGGTGGTCTGAGGATTGTCCTTGACTGATCTCACCATTCTTCTTCTCTGCCTTTCTGATGTTTTTCTTGGCCTGCCACTTCTGGCCTTAACAAGAACTGTCCCTGTGTTCTTCCATTTCCTTACTATGTTCCTCACAGTGGAAACTGACAGGTTAAATCTCTGAGACAGCTTTTTGTATCCTTCCCCTGAACAACTATGTTGAATAATCTTTGTTTTCAGATCATTTGACAGTTGTTTTGAGGAGTCCATGATGCCACTATTCAGAGGAGATTCAAACAGGAGAACAACTTGCAAGTGGCCACTTTAAGTAGCTTTTCTCATGATTGCATACACCTGGCTATGAAGTTCAAAACTCAATGAGGTTACAAAACCCAAAAAAGTGCTTTAGTATGTCAGTAAAAAGTAGGTAGGAGTATTTAAAACAAGAAAATGATAAGGGTGCCCATACTTATGCACCTGTCAAATTTTGTTTGAATGAAGATTGCACATTTTCTGTTAGTAGAATAAACCTCATTTCAAGGCAGAAACATTACTGTGTCCAACAGTTATTACAAATATCGAACGGAAACAGCTGTTGCAAAAACACCAATTTTTATAAAACATTAGGCTTAAGATTAATAGGGGTGCCCAAACTTTTTCATATAACTGTATTATACACAGGAGCTCTGTATGTAGTGAATAGTGTACAGGTAATGCAGGGATCAGCAATGACATTATACACAGGAGCTCTGGATATAGTGTATAGGTAATATAGGGATCACCAGTGACATTATACAAAGGAGTTTTGTATATAGTGTCAGTGTACAAGTAATACAGTGACAACCGGTGACATTATACACGGGAGCTCTGTATGTAGTCTATAGTGTACAAGTAATGCAGAGATCAGCAATGACATTATACACACGAGCTCTGTATATAGTGTATAGTGTACAGGTAATATAGGGATCACCGGTGACATTATACACATGAGTTCTGTATATAGTGTATAGTGTTCAGGTAATATAGTGATCACCGGTGACATCATACACAGGAGCTCTGTATATAGTGTATAGATAATACAGGGATCACCAAATTACATTATACACAGGAGCTCTGTATATAGTAATAAAATAGCTAAAAACTATTATGTAGTCAATAAATCACATGAATGAGGAAAAATACAAAACTGTATTAAATCAAAATGGTGTGCAGTGGATGTACAAAGGAAGGAAGAG
The DNA here is from genome assembly GCF_046119375.1 of Phyllobates terribilis. Taxonomy (NCBI): domain Eukaryota; kingdom Metazoa; phylum Chordata; class Amphibia; order Anura; family Dendrobatidae; genus Phyllobates; species Phyllobates terribilis. Next base: position 35,173,333 of record NW_027362761.1, on the reverse strand, counting down.
GGGGCGCACACCTGAACAGATATAAAAACGTTGTAAAATGTAAGACATAATGTGTCAAAAGGGAGAACTGCATTGCATGTATATAACTTGCCAATTCAAGAACTAATCATAAAAGTGTATGGAGAGCTAAATAAACTATATCAAGGCCACAAAATATAAGTATAAGGCTATGTGCCCACGTAGCAGATTTGATGCAGAAAGTTTTTGCCTCTCTCTGGCAGAAAAAAATGCATGCAGATTTACATGCATTTTTTCTGCCAGAGAGAAGCTTTTTTTCAGCGTTTTTACATGCATTTTCGCATGCGTTTTTTCAAGCAGTTTTCCAAGTGATTTTGAGCATCACTTGGAAAAGTGCTTGACAAGTTGGTCACACAATATAAATCCATGCAACCGGCATGGATTTATAATGTGTGAACAACTGATGCTTTAAATGCAGCATCTATAGTAAAAAAAAGGAGAATTAAAACGTTAAAAATTTAAAAAAACCTGTATACTCACCTCTCCGGTCTCCTCCAGTCTGCTCCCGGCCGCGTCCTCTCTCTTCGGCGTCCCGCAGTGTACTGTCAGGACCTGCGGTGACGTCATTTAGTCAGCTGATGGTCACGCGACCATCACCTGACAGTCGACGTCAACGGTCGCGTGACCATCAGGTGACTAAATGATGTCACCGCAGGTCCTGACAGTACACCGCGGGATGCAGAGGAGAGAGGACGTGGCCGGGAGCAGACTGGGGGCCGCTGGAGAGGTGAATATACAGGTTTTGTGTAACATCCCTGGCGGCGTGCTTGCATGGTGCACCACCTCCCACCATGCAAGACCGCAATCTTACTTGTCCATGCTGCACTCTTTGCTCCAGTACCTGCTGTGTCCATGTCTCTTGTCTGATTGCTTACTGCGTCGGCGCGGCTTTCTGCTTGTTTTTTATAGCTACTGTGTGCACAGTCCTAATGCGTCCCCAGCCTATTGCTGTGAGTCACTGGATACTTAAACCCCCTCCACCCAGGAGGAGGTGCCTGAGCATCACTTTCACTCAGTTTGTCTTTTGCAACTGAGTTGCCAGGTCCTGTCCTGTATCTAGTCTGTTCTGCCACCCTGGGGGCTGAGTACCCAGGGACGCTACCTGTATCTCTGACTTCTAATCTGTTTCCGCCACCCTGGGGGCTGAGTTCCCAGGCTCGTTCCTGTATCTTGTTCCCGGTTCAGCTCCTGTCTGAACAGTATCCTAGCCCGTTACTTGTTTCTCTCTATGTCCGTGCCTTCCCTTTTCCTGCAGTGTCTGAACCTGCACCTAACTCCTACTCGTTGTCTCTGTACTTCTGTTTGTGAGTTTTGTGTCTACTCGCTACTTCATTGTAAGTACCTTGTGTGTATCTGGTTCTGCTTGTCCCCTTTCATTGTCTCCATATCTTCCTTCTGTGTTCTAACCATCTTCCTGTATTTTCCAGTCTGTTCCATGTGAACTGAGCCCTGTCCTGTCTGCCTTCACCTTCTGCTCTGTTCTGCTCTGCTTGTTCACCGCTCCGGCGGTTCCGCTCTGCTCCTCTTGTTTACCGCACCTGCGGTTCTGTTCTGCTATGCTTGTTCAGCGCACCTGCGGTTTTGCTCTGCTCTACTTGTTCACCGCACCTGCGGTTTTGCTCCGCTCTGCTTGTTCACCGCACCTGCGGTTTTGCTCCGCTCTGCTTGTTCACCGCACCTGTGGTTTTGTTCCGCTCTGCTTGTTCACCGCACCTGCGGTTTTGCTCCGCTCTGCTTGCTCACCGCACCTGCGGTTTTGCTCCGCTCTGCTTGCTCACCGCGCCTGCGGTTTTGCTCCGCTCTGCTTGTTAACCGCTCCTGCGGTTTTGCTCTGCTCTGCTTGTTCACCGCTCCTGCGGTTTTGCTCTGCTCTGCTTGTTCACCGCACCTGCAGTTTTGCTCCGCTCTGCTTGTTCAGCTCTCCTGCGGTTTTGCTCTGCTAGTCCACCGCACCTGCGGCTCTGTTCCTGTATCCCAGTCTGTACTGGTCCCTATCCAGCCTGCGTTCATACCTGCCAGTATCTGCCTGTCTGCATACCAGCCGTGCCTGCCAGTACCCACCTGCCTTCATACCAGCCGTGCCTGCTAAGTACCCACCTGCCGTCATACCAGCCGTGCCTACCAGTACACACCTGTCTGCATACCAGCTAACCTGCCTGTTCCTGCATTCCCCTGTGTGGGTCAACAGCTGTGACCGGGGTCTGACCTGGAGTAGCACCTGGTCCCTCTGCTCGGTTCCTCCCTGGTTCACGGAGTCGACTGAGCCGCCATGCGGCCTTGATCAGACCGGGTTGATACTTAGTTACGCCCCTCCAGGCACTCCTCGGTTCATGGTCCAGTGGGATCACTAATCATGCTCACGCCATTCAGTCCGGGCGCGAGCGTAACATTTTGTTTATTTTTAACTTTTTTATTTGAATTGAATTGAAACGCAGCAAATCCACATATACCTGCGGCTTTGCTGCATTTCAATGTTCCTCAATGGCCGCGAATTTGCAGAGTAATCGCGGTAGAAATGATCATGCTGCATTTTGCAATGCAATGCGAATTCGGCGCGCAAATTAGCACATCATGTGCACAGCACATCTGAATTCACATTGCTTTGCATGGCAGACTGTTTTACAAGCATTTTCGCAGCTGTAAAAACACCGCAAAAACGCTACAAAAACGCTACGTGGGCACGTGGCCTAAGTCTATAAATGGGTTAATTAACCTAGTGGTTAGATAATGACTATGTATACAGTAGATCTCAGATTAGATATAGAAAGCTGTCAAGCATGTAGATGGTGGCACAGGTAGATTACTTAAGCATAGATATAAGCAGCCTGGTAGGTAGACATAATGAACATGGTAGACATAATGATCAATACATACAATCCAGTCAGAACTCCCTTGAGTGGCGCCCACCCCAACATACTTTTCGGTGGATGTCCTCGTCAGGGGGTGGCATCATCAAGGAGTCAGGAGTTTAAGAATGTGGTGATAACCAATAGGAGAAGGCCAAGTGTATGATGATGCATGCGTCATCCAGGAGGACCCGGAAGCTCGCCTAAACCCGAGTCACGTGACAAAACACATGATCCAATGTCACAGTGCACATAATGATATGGGCAACATTGAACTACCAGGACACAGGATGCACATGTGTACTGTCGAGCCAACTCTTACTTGTAATGTGATAGGATCAGAGGTGTAGCTAGTGGTTCAGCTCGGGGAGATGGAGGCAAAACATCTGAGTGGAACCCAAACCAGGTAACTGTGTGTACAACTATAGTGCCACAGCCTAATCATTGATTAGCAGTGTTTCCCAAACCCCATCCTCACGGCCCCCCACAGGTCATGTTTTCAGAATCTCCTTTGTATTACACAGGTGATTGAAGTATCATCAAGGCACCAGGAATTTTCTCACCTGTGCAATACTAAGGAGATCCTGAAAACATGACCTGTGGGGGGCCGTGAGGATAGGGTTTGGGAAACACTGATATAGAGGATTCTCTGTGCAAAGATTAACACTGATATTACCGCCAAATGGTGACCATCAAGTGGTAGACACCAGTGCTGCAGAACACATAAAAGATTACAGTGCAGTTATAGATGGTGACTTACAGGCAACATTCTTTTTGATGGAGTTGTTCACTTTTCCCATCTTATCCATCTGTTCCAGGCCGATATCACAACTTCTCCAGCAACGTCTCGTCCGCAGAGATTACAGCAAAGATACATTTGACTTCTCACACTTCCAGCACCGGCGTCCCCATCTATTCTCAACCTGCACATACTCCTCATCCAGCTGTCACACCAATACTGAGCTGTTGCCATATGTGTCCCTATTACTGATCCTCTTTGTACCCCACATAATAATGCACCCCACTGTGCCTCTTACAAAGTAAAATGCCTTCTTTGTGCTCTTTAGATGATAAAATTTCGACCCAGAAAACATTAATGCCCTGTAGAAATGCCCTAGAAAACAGTGCCCACATTTTGCCCCTAGAAAGTAATAATGTCCCCAGTGTACCCATTTCAGTCACAATACCCTGAGTGCCCCTATAATAATTATGCTTCTTAAGTGCCCACTTAACATTTAATAATCTCCCGAGTCACCCCATATATAGTTAATAGTTACACTCTACACAGCATGATACCCCCCACAGCTCCTACTTACACAACATTATGGGCCCCACATTAGCCCCCTCCCACTGTATGACAGCCCTCAGTGTCCCCCCACTGTATTATGGCCTCCTGTAATCCTCCCACTATATGATGGTCCTCAGTAGCCCCCCCCCCCACACACACACATTGTTTGATGGTCTCCAGTAGTCCCCCCACTGTATGATGGCCCTCAGTAGCCCCCCCACACTGTATGATGGCCCCCAGTAGTCCACTCACACTGTATGGATGGCCCCCAGTAGTCCCCTCACACTGTATGAATGCCCCCCAGTAGTTCCCCCACACTGTATTGATGGTTCCTAGTAGTTCAGTTGTCCCCTCACAATGTATGTAAGGCCCCCCACTAATCCCACCATACTGTATGGATGGCTCTCAGTAGTTCAGTAGTCTCCCCACACTGTATTCATGGACCCCAGTAGCCCCCCACACTGTATGGATGGGGCTCAGTAGTCAGGTAGTCCCCCACACTGTATAGATGACCCTCAGTATAGATGGCCCCCAGTATTCCCCTCACTCTGTATGGATGCCCACCAGTAGTCCCCTCACACTGTATGAATGCCCCAAAGTAGTTCCCCCACACTGTATGGATGGCCCCTAGTAGTCCAGTAGTCACCCCACACTGTATAGATGGCCCCCACTAGTTCCACCACATTGTATGGATGCCTCCCAGTAGTCCCCCACACTGTATGGATGGCCCCCAATAGTTCAGTCATCCCCTACATTGTATGGATAGCCCCCAGTAATCTCCCCACACTCTATAGATGGCCCCCAGTACATCAGTAATCCTCCCACACTGTATGGATGGCCCTTAGTAGTCCAGTAGCCTCCCACATTGTGTGAAGGGCCCCCAGTAGTCTTCCCACACTGTATGGATGGCCCCCAGTAGTCCCCCACATTATATGGATGGCCCCCGGTAGTTCCCCCCACACTGTATGGATGGCCCCCAGTAGTTCCCTCCACACTGTATGGTGGCCCTCTGTAGCCCCCCTCCCCCCAGGAGCACTATTAAAACAAAATAAAAATAAACATATTTTACGATACCATTAATGGTAGTGCACCCTCTGCCCCACCCCCAGTTGCTATGCTACTGGATAGGATGGTACGTTGCCCAAGTCACATAAGAACAGATTATACATTGTGGATCGATGTAGTATTAACAATTGGCCACAAGATGGTGATAGGGAACCAAATAGGTAGCAGATAATGAAAAATACAGTATATATCATAGAATGGACAATTTATATATAACACAATAATAAATATATCTGTCTGAAATTACAAAAGTATAATAAAGTGCATTGTATATATATATATATATATATATATATATATATATATACATATATATATATATATTTATTTACACACAGCTCGTGAAATAAGTATTGAACACGTCATCAATATCAATATGTAAATATGTTTCTAAAGATGCCATTGACATGAAATTCTCATCAGATGTCAGTACCAACCAATCCAATCCACACAGGCAGAAAAAATCAAACTATAGATGTCCACAAATTAAGTTATATGTATTAATGAGAAATGATACAGGGAAAAAGTATTGAACATGCTTACTGAAATGTATTTAATACTTCGTACTAAAGCCTTTGTTGGTGATGACTGCGTCAAGACTCCTCCTGTATAGAGAAACTAGTCACATGCATTGCTCAGGTGTGATTTTGGCACATTCTTCCACACACTCTTCGAATCCTGAAGGCTCCGTGGGCGCCTTCTACGAACACTGACCATTAGGTCTTTCCATAAATTTTCTATTGGATTCAGGTCAGGTGATTGGCTGAGCCATTCTAGCAGCTTTATTTTCTTTCTCTGAATTGAGAGTTTCCTTGGCTGTGTGTTTGCCTTGCTGAAATTTCGATCCTCGGTTCATCTTCATCATTCTGGTAGATGGCAGCAGAATTTTATCAAGAATGTCTCAGTACATTCATCCTTCATCAATTATATGAAGTTTGCCATTGCCGTATGCTGAAAAACAGTCCTCCACCATGATGTTGCCACCTCCAAAATTCACTGTTGGGATGGTGTTTTTGGGGTGATATGCAGTGCCTTTATCTTACCAGATTATATTCTGCCAGTATTTCACAGGCTTCTCTAAATATTTATGATGAAATGATATTCTTTCCAATACCGGATTAAGGTTCCAATAGTGCTTACCGGTACCTTCAGTAGTTTAGAAATTCTTCTGTAACCAATGCCATCAGTATGTTTTGCAACAATAAGGTTGCGAAGGACTTGAGACAGCTCACTGTTTTACCCATCATGAGATTTTTCTTGTGTGGCACCTTGGTAATGAGACACCTTTTTATGGGCCCCCATAATTTTTCACTAAGTGGCAGGATTTTTTTCTAATTACTGATAGATTTCAGCTGGTGTGTTGACTTTCCATGGCTTTTTTGCCTCTATTTCTTCATGTATTCAATACTTTTCATTGTGTCATTTCTCATTATTACACATAACTCAATTTATGGACATCTATGGTTTGATTTCTTGGCCTGTGTGGATTGGATGGGTTGTTACCGACATCTGATGAGAATTTCATGTCAATACATATACATAAAATAAAAAAAAGGACGCACTGAATAGCAAACAGCATTTACTGGCAAAACATAATTCCCAAACATTATGGATCATTATGTGCGCAATGAAGTATCCACATACCAATTCAATCACCCACACACCGACATGACGCTAGAAATACAGCTGTATAGGTCACAAATTAGCATATGTATAGATATATATTACGGTTTCCTTTGGCTCTTTAAATCGATATAATGATATAGTGTATAGGTAATACAGTGATCACCAGTGACAGTATACACAGGAGCTCTATATACAGTATATAGTGTAAGTGAACAGGTAACATAGTGAATTACCAGTGACATCTCTCGTTGAAGTCCTTCATCTTTGCTTTTCCTCTTCATCCGGTGCAGACAGCTATCACTTCTTCCCGTCAGGACATGTCACTACAGAATGTAACAAACAGATAGCTGATCGCTTCTAGAGCACATTTCCCACTTTTTCCCCAATTTCCACCCTGCACCAGATGCACAGTAACGGGACTTCACTTTTGTTTCCCCCCATGGAAAACTGTATCCTCAAATGTAAATTATATTATAGCAGTAATAATTGGCCCCTACAGTAATTATGTCCCCAACTTGCCATCATAAAGCAATAATCTATGTTCCTCATTCTAGCCCCCATACAATAATTATATCACCCATTCTGGCACCTTCTTGTAATAATACAAGACCCTTCCTGGACCCATCCTGTAATAATATCCCCTATGCAGGGCTCCTTTATTTAATAATATCATCTATCTTGTTATAATAGCCTCCATCATGGGCCCCTTCCTGTAATAATGTAAAAAATGTCCCCCATCCTGGCCCCTTTATTTTATAATGTCCCCCATCCTGACCCCTTTATTCAATAATGTCCCCCATTCTGGGCCCCTATATCTCCTATCCAGGACCCCTAAGTTCCCCCTTCCTGGGCCCCTATTTCCCCCATCCTGGGCCCCTATGTTTCCTGTCCTGGACCCCTATTATGTCCTCCATACTGGGTTCTTTTATTCAATCAAATAATTATTTAATAAAGTCCCCCATCCTAGTCCCCTATGTCCCCCATCCTGGGCTCCTATGTTCCCCCATCTTGGACCCCTATGTCCCCCATCCTGGGCCCCTATTATTCCCTGTCCTGGGCCCCTATGTCCTCCTTCCTGGGCCCCTATGTCCTCCTTCCTGGGCCCTTATGTCCTCCTTCCTGGGCCCCTATGTCCTCCTTCCTGGGCCCCTATGTCATCCTTCCAATCCTGGTATGCATGGTCCCCTCACTCCCCAATCCTGGTATGCATGGTACCCCCTCATCCCTATCCTGGTATGTATGGTACCCCCTCACCCCTCAATCCTAGTATGCATGGCACTCTCATCCCCAATGCTGGTATGTATGGCACCCCTCACCCCCCAATCCTGGTATGTATGGTACCTCTCATCCCTAATTCTGGTATACATAGCACCCCTCACCCCCCAATCCTGGTATGCATGGCACACCTCACCCCCCAATCCTGGTATGCATGGCCCCCTCACCCCCCAATCTTGTTATGCATGGTCCCCTCACCCCCCAATCCTGGTATGCATGGCACACCTCACCCCCCAATCCTGGTATGCATAGGCCCCTCACCCCCCAATCCTGGTATGTATGGCACCCCTCACCCCCCAATCCTGGTATGCATGGTCCCCTCACCCCCCAATCCTGGAATGCATGGTCCCCCCCTCACCCCCAATCCTGGTATGCATGGTCCCCTCACCCCCCAATCCTGGTATGCATGGTACCCCTCATCCCTATCCTGGTATGCATGGTCCCCTCACCCCCAATCCTGGTATGCATGGTTCACTCACCTCCCAATCCTGGTATGCATGGTACCCCTCACCCCCCAATCTTGTTATGCATGGTCCCCTCACCCCCCAATCCTGTTATGCATGGTCGCCCCCTCACCCCCTAATCCTGGTATGTATGGTCCCCTCACCCCCCAATCCTGGTATTCATGGTACCCCCTCATCCCTATCCTGGTATGTATGCCACCCCTCACCCCCCATCCTGGTATGCATGGCACACCTAATCCCCAATCCTGGTATGCATGGTCCCCTCACCCCCCAATCCTAGTATGCATGGTCCCCTCACCCCCCAATCCTGGTATGCATGGTACCCCCTCATCCCTATCCTGGTATGCATGGTCCCCTCACCCCCCAATCATGTATGCATGGCACCCCTCACCCCCAAATCCTGGTATGTATGGTACCCCTCATCCCCAATGCTGGTATGAATGGCACTCCTCACCCCCCAATCCTGGAATGCATGGGCCCCTCACCCCCAACCCTGGTATGCATGGCACCACTCACCCCCCCAATCCTGGTATGCATGGCACCCCCCACCCCCCAATCCTGGTATGCATGGTCCCCTCACTCCCCAATCCTGGTATGCATGGCACCCCTCACCTCCCAATCCTGGTATGCATGGTCCCTCACCCCCCAATCCTGGTATGCATGGTCCCCTCACCCCAAAATCATATGTATGGTACCCCTCATCGATATCACACTGCACACATACAAAAAAACAAACACTTATACTCACCTTTCTTCCCTGTGCTCCAGAGCTGTGTCCCGTTCTGCCAGAGGCCGGGGGAGGAGTTTGGCGCCGGAGTACAAGCGTGCCCATACCGCGCTGTCCGGGGCCATTTTGCTGAAGACACACTGCGCATGCACCGATTCCGACGCCTCACTCCTTCCCCGGCCTCCGGACCGAACAGAGGCGTCGTGGCAACACTCCTCCCGGTCAGGTAAGTATGTAAGTATGGCGCCGGAGATCGCGGTATGCGTTCAGTGCCTACGCATACCGCGATCTCCAGCGCCATATACACTCCTCTTACCTGTAACGGCTCCATGCGTTCTTCTGTCTGGAGCCAGACTGCGCAGGAGTGTCGCGCTTGCGCAGTCTATAAAGGCTTCAGACAGAGGGACACATCTCGGTTATATTTTAGATATTCAGCTCTGGCAAAAATTAAGAGACCACTGCAAAATTTTCATTTTCTCTGATTTTTCTCTTTATAGGTATATTTTTGAGTAAAATGTACATTGTTGTTTTATTCTATAAACTACTGACAACATGTCTCCGAAATTCAAAGCTAAAAATTTTGCATTTATTTGCAGCAAATGAGAAATCCTTAAAATAATAAAAAAGAAACAGTGCTTTCAGACCTCAAATAATGCAAAGAAAACAAGTTCTTATTCATTTAGAAACAACAATACTCATGTTTTAACTCAGGAAGAGTTCAGAAATCAATATTAGGTGGAATAACCATGATTTTTAATCACAGCTTTCATGCGTCTTGGCATGCTTTCCACCAGTTTTCACACTGCTTTTGGGTGACCTTATGCCTCTCCTGGCACAAAAATGTAAGCAGTTCTTCTTTGTTTGATGGCTTGTGACTATCCATCTTCCTCTTGATTACATTCCAGAGGTTTTCAATGGGGTTCAGGTCTGGAGATTGGGCTGGCCATGACAGGGTCTTGATGTGGTGCTCCTTCATCCACACATTGATTGACCTAGCTATGTGGCATGGGGCATTGTCCTGCTGGAAAAAACAGTCCTCAGAGTTGGGGAACACTGCCTGAGCAGAAGGAAAGCAAGTGTTTTTCAAGGATAACCTTGTATGCGGCTTGATTCATACGTCCTTCGCAAAGATTAACCTACCCAATTCCAGCCTTGCTGAAGCATCCCCAGATCATCACCGATCCTCCACCAAATTTCACAGTGGGTGCAAGACACTGTGGCTTGTATGCCTTTCCAGGTCTCCGTCTAACCATTAGACGACCAGGTGCTGGGCAAAGCTGAAAATTAGACTCATCAGAGAAGATTACCTTACTCCAGTCCTCTATAGTCCAGTCCTTATGGTCTTTGGCAAACTTCAGCCTGGCTCTCCTTTGCTTCTTATTGATGAAAGGCTTTTTTCTAGCTTTACATGACTTGAGGCCTGCCTCTAGGAGCCTGTTACGAACTGTTCTTGCCGTGCACTTCACCCCAGCTGCCATTTGCCATTCCTTTTGTAGGTCACTTGTTGTCATCCTGCGGTTGCTGAGTGACATTCGAATAAGATGACGGTCATCCCGGTCAGTGGAGAGTCGCTTTCACCCTCTGCCGGTCTGTAGCTTTGCTGTCCCCAATGTCTGCTGCTTGACATTGTTGTAATGGACTACCGTCTTCGAAATTTTAAGAATGGAGGCAACATGACGCCACTGTATCCCTCTGCTAGTAAAGCCAGAATTGAGCCTTCTTTTCCTCACTCAAGACTTTTCTTTTCAACTTCTTTGGCACGGTTAAAAGTTATTTTTTCATTCAAATTACTTTTGGGCTATTCCTAACACTTGTTTTACCATCCAGCTTGTCCTATTGCAAGAGGATTGTGAAGACCACAGCAGTGTTTTTTATACTTTCCCTTATTACATAAGTCTTGGTTCAGGCGATCACCTAATCAGAAGCACATTAAGTAGAATGAGGATGACTTTGGTTGGAATTCAACTGACACTGGAATGGAATGGCTGTCAGATATGCAGAGATGGTGATTTTTACAAAACTGTGCAATGGTCTCTTAATTTTTGCCAGAGCTGTATATAATATTGGTATCGCCACATACATAAAAGTCCAGTCTATGAAATATAAAATTACCTGATCAGTAAACAGCATAAATATAAAAAAAAATTCAAAATGGCCAAATTCTGGTTATTGGTTGCTGCAATACCGCACAAATGCTGTAAGACGCGATCAAACTTTCATATCTATCCCAAAATAGTATCAATAAAAACGTTTTCTCGCCCCCCAAAAAATATGCCCAACACAACTCTATTTACCAAAAAATAAAACATTACAGGTCTTGGTAAATGGCGACACAATCCCCCAAGTAGAGGACCTTTGATTGCAGAATACAGCAACAAAGTGTCATGGCCAATGCGCCCAGAAGCCATGATCTAACAAGAAGCTATGTGTACAACCACTTAAATGAGTTATGAGGGACTATTTTATTTATTTTAATTTTTTTACTATAGGCCTAAGAATTAGCAGGCCTTTTCTGCCTGCCAGAGATCTCCTGCTGGCGATCCTGCAGCTTCCACAGACATCATGTCAACAGAGCAACTGCTTGTCTTCCACTCTGCTCTTTTGACAGGCGTGACTACTAATGTCATACTGATTGACAGCCGGCTTCCCGCTGCCTAACTGTCTAGTGGTCGCCCCATCAACAGAGCAGCCCAGAATCCGTCAACAGAGCAGCTCAGAAGAAGAGGAGTTGCTCTGTTGGCGTAAAGCAGCACAATTGCAGTTAACGGTCCATCATTTAATGTGAATTTAGTGTTGAGCGAGTATGTTCTATTAACCCTTTCGCCGAGTATGCTCGGGCCGAGCTTCGAGTATTTACAGCTGCTCGGTGATATGGTTGAATCCGTGTGCATGATTTGCAACTGTTTGACAGTTTTATTACATGTGAGGAATGTCTATTTCTTACACATTCCTCACATGTAATAAAGCTGTCAAACTGTTGCAAATCATGCACACAGGAGCGATTCAACCATATCACTGAGCAGCTGTAAATATTCGGAGCTCGGCCCGAGCATACTCGGACAGAACATACTCGCTCATCACTAAATTGGATCACTAAATGTCCCTCAATCCAACTACTGGGTCTTAACGTAATCTTAATCTTTAAAAACAAAAAGCAGCCAACACAACACTAGGCGAGATACTGTGAAATCTACTCATCAGTCACTAAAGACCCCATATACATTAGACTAATATTGGCTGAACTCTCTGATATGGTCCAACAATCCAATCTGTAGAGGGGCATCCTGAATGTCCCCCTAACTTATTATTGAGGGATAGAAGGATCCGGCATGTCAGATTTCAGACTGCCAATCCTTTTGTTCTATGAGCCCTGATTCAGACATCCATGTTTCACCTACGTCTTCTGTGTTTTTCACAAATACAACATGTACCCATTATAATCCATGATGTTACTCACATGTCCGTGTTTTTTCACAGACCACGGGTCTGTGCAAAACTCACAGAGACTTGTCTGTTTTTCTCCGGTATCAAAGATGAAAAAAAGCCAATACAAGTCTATGGGTCTGTAAAAAACACGTACAGCACACAGATGGCGTAAATGTACCATACATGTGCTATACGTATTTAACATTGCAAAGGATAGGAGAAGCTTTTTCATTTATCCATCTGTGAAACACACTGATGAAACACTGATGGTAAAAACGGCCACAAGGAGCATACACTGATGGTAAAAACCAGATACTCAGCCTTTGCAGTGCTGTTAACAAAGACTACGGAACCTCAGTACGCTGCAGCGAGACCAGGCGAGGATGATGAGGGTTGACGTTGTTTTTTTCTGTGTGTATGTGTTTTTATATGTTATTCCTGTTAGTAATGGGGGTGTTTGATAAACACCTCTCTATTAGCAACCCCATGGCTTGATGGCAGATGTGATTTTTGACAAATCAAAGCTGTTATCAACCCCATAAACCATTACCCCGATTGCCACCGCACCAGGGTAATCAGGAAGAGCCGGGCAAATTTGCCTGAATTGGCGCTTTTAATGTGTGCAATTCTGGGGCAGCTGGGGGCTTGTATTTTTAGGCTGGTAAGGGACAAATAACCAGGGAACTTCCCAGCCTGATAATATCAGCTGACTTCTGTCTGCTTTACCTGAGCTGGTTATGAAAAATAGGGGAAACCCCAAGTCATTTTTGTCATTTAATTATTTAGTTAATCCATGTACATTAAACTAGACACGCACGGCACTAATTATATATCTCACGGATATATTTCTATCTATCTACCCCATATCTATCTATCAATCTATATCTTTGCACATTTAATCACATACCAAATAAAGACAAACACGCATGATTCAAAAACGCAGTAAAAACGCATGCGGCAAAAACGCATGTGAGCTGAGGTGTGCGATTCATTCGGAAATTCAGCTGCGTGAAAGCCTGAACAAACGCAGATCGTGGGAACGTACCCTAAATGTAACGCTGCCCTCATCGGATGAATTCCAATATTTATTCTAATGGTTTGTAAAGATTATCTAGAAACAACATGCAGACAAAGATACCCGCCTGTATCACTGAACAAGTTTGCATTGCTGCACAACATGGTGGAATTGTGGCTGATTGTAGTTAAACTGCACATGTACATGGAGGTTTCCAACTTTGTTATGATGTGATTTCACAGACAATTTGTGGTGTTGTCTTTCATAAGAAAATGTTTTGTATGGGTAGAAAACATGGAAGGAAAGGGAGGACACAGCAGTCAGGAGCACTAATCATAGCTGCAGTGCTAAAATATGCAAAAATACAAAAAACAACACAACTTTAAAATGATGATTTAAAGAGGTTATTAATTATCCACTATTTTGTAATACATTGTGTATAGTCTCATGGTTGGGAATTTCGAAAAAAAAAAGCATACTCGCATCCTGCACACATCTGCACCACTAGATGTCACCGTACTATGTTATTGCAGTTAACCTGTGATAAGTCAGGGAGTCTTATTGGAAGTTCTCATTGGTGGTGGGCTTGTTAGAGAGCACACCAGTTTGGCTCAGAATGGCTTACCCCAGCTTTTCTCAGGATAGCTGAAGGCGACTGCTAAACTTATAATGTAGTACTACGTTCCCCTGAGTACAGCCAGTAGTTGTCATGACCCAACAAAGGCTTCACTGTCCATTGTTATAATAGTATAGTATAGTGTTATTTACACAGGAATTTTATAAGAAAGTGAAAAGGAGGATCTGAGTAGAAAAAAATAGAGGCCACATTTAGGGAGTCTTTAAAGAGTTCATGCCACCTCCATATGACTGCCATTTTTCTTACAAAAAAAAAACACTTGCTAGCCCCAGACTAATTTTTTATCTATAAGTGATTAAAAATATTATTAAAACTTTTTACAGCTTATAATAAGCCTCAATTCTCCAGCAAAGATTATTGATTGGTGTTCTGCATATATGACAGAGGTTACACCACCAAGAAGATCTCTATCTCATCTACCTCTCTCAGGCCTCGTTCACTAGGATGTGCGGAGACTCAGTTCTCCTCCTGCCCTGGACCATGAGCCTCCAGACTAGTGATGAGCAAGTATGTTCTGTTAACCCTTTCGGTGAGCATGCTCGGGTGCTTGCCAAGCATCTTCAGCTTGCTCGGATGGTATGTTTTAGTCACTTTGTGCGAATGATTTGAGACTGTTTGACAGCTTTAATACATGTGAGGAATGCCTAAGAAACAAGCATTCCTCACATGTATTAAAGCTGTCAAACAGTCACAAATCACGTGACTCAAACATAACACCCGAGCACGCTGAAGATACTCGGAAAACACCCGAGCATGCTCGTAAATCTCGAGTAACGAGCATGCTCGCTCATCACTACTCCAGACCTCTTACTCCACAAGACATTCACTTTTGTCTGCTGACTTTAGCACCCCATGCTGTGACACCATACCTCTCCTATTAGAGGACTTTTAATTGTAGCACACAGCTCCCGGACTCCATGTCCCTGATCTCACTGGGGCAATTAGTAAAACCACTTAATTAAGAAAGCACCTCCTCTGCCCACAATACAAATGTTACCATATAAAGGGGCAACATTAAATATCAATAGGAGAAAAACCAAGTTGTTTACAACCATTTTCATGCACAGTAGAATGTAAGACCCCATGGAATCCACCATTCTTTCAATGGAAAGAAAGAATGGTTTGGGATCTGGAGGACTTGATGCAGTCATATGTTACAGTTTGCCTGGGCAACATCTAATGTTACATTTCACCATCAAGCTATTGCTCAAGTTCCTAAGAGTGAACAAGTAAACAAAAAAGTTTCTAACCAATTTCATTTAGAAGTGTAATAGGCAACCCTGTGACCCCACAGCATAAACTTACATTAGACCCCACACTACAAGAGTTCAGGATATAAAAAATCTATTATTTTGGTTACTTTCCCTTTTTTAAGGAATATACACAAGTAAATTACAAATCACTGAGTGCAGGAAAATATGTTGTGCATGCTTTTCAGTTGATTAGCTTTTATTTGCATACGGCCTTTCTCACTCTTTGGTCACGTCTCCACTATCAGTATTTGGTCAGTATTCGGTCAGTATTTTTTCTCAGGAGTGGAAGACAAAACCAGGTGAGGAACAATCAGAGAAAAGGTATAATAGAAACAAGTCACCAATTCTGCATTTATCACCCACTCCTGGTTTTGGCTCCCACTTCTGAGAAGAAATACTGACCGAATACTGACCAAAATCTGATAGTGGGGCCGTGGCCAAAAGTTCAGAATCATCTTCAGGCTCCTATATTAAACACTGTTCTTTGTCATTACATCGCTGAGGCTGCAGGACCTTGTAACCAGTCGCAGAGATTGTGCTGTCACCGCTCCCGTTAAAAGGAAGCATTTCTTTATCGCTTTAACCAGGACAGCAAGGAATAAAGTCACTTTAGGGTCTAGCAGCTGGATTGTGGGAGCAAACAGCTGACGGACATTTAGTGATCCCATTAACTGATGGACAGAAAGGCCACGTCCCCACTATCAGTATTTGGTCAGTATTCGGTCAGTATTTTTTCTCAGGAGTGGGAGCCAAAACCAGGAGTGGGTGATAAATGCAGAATTGGTGACTTGTTTCTATTATACCTTTTCTCTGATTGTTCCTCACCTGGTTTTGGCTCCCACTCCGGAGAAAAAATACTGACTGAATACTGATAGTGGGGCCGTGGCCTTATAAGAGAGGCCACTGCCAGAGGAGTCTGTGTTGGCAATGGCTCTCTCACAGAGAGCACAGGTTAGCTCGGTTAGCTGAGTGCTCCTGTGTATGGTGGAGATGGCTGTCAGACAAACAATCGGTCAAATCATCGTTCGGCCAACAACTATCTAAAGTGTATGGGGGCTCTAGGAAGGATGCTGTCAGAGCTTTTCCCTGCCGACACCACAGGGCACCCACAGATCACGCTTCCTGTACATCCTTCCTTTCATAGCTTAGCCTTGATTCCTAAAAAAGTACAGGAGCTGCCAATGTAGACATATGAGATCTGGATGACAATGGGGAAATAAATTCACTTATGCTCTTGAGATTTATTTGCTGCATGGTCTTTATCATATATGAAAGATTAGATGGCTTAAAAGTTTTTTAGTTTAAAGTGTAACGCCAAGAACGTTACATTTCCCATTTCAGTCATTCATTTCCCATTGATTGCAACTATTATTACCTTGTGTGTAGTTTCCTATAATTTGACCTCTAGTTGCATACATTAGTAAAGTGCCTTGTGAAAGTATTTGGCCCCTTGAACTTTTCTACCTTTTGCCACATTTCTGGCTTGAAACATAAAGATATAAAATTCAAATTTTTTTGGGAAGAATCAACAAGTGGGACACAATCGTAAAGTGGAACGAAATTTATTGGATATTTTAAGCTTTTTTAAAAAAATTAAAAACTGAAAAGTGGGGCGTGCAACATTATTCGGCCCCCCTTGAGTTAATACTTTGTAGCGCCACCTTTTGCTGCGATTACAGCTGCAAGTCGCTTGGGGTATGTCTCTATCAGTTTTGCACATCGAGAGGCTGAAATTCTTGCCCATTCTTCCTTGCAAAACAGCTCGAGCTCATTGAGGTTGGATGGAGAGCCCTTGTGAACAGCAGTTTTCAGCTCTTTCCACAGATTCTCGATTGGATTCAGATCTGGACTTTGACTTGGCCACATTTGACTGGATACGTTTATTTTTTAACCATTCCATTGTAGATTTTGCTTTATGTTTGGGATCATTGTTTTGTTGGAAGATAAATCTCCGTCCCAGTCTCAGGTCTTTTGCAGACTCCAACAGGTTTTCTTCCAGAATGGTCTTGTATTTGGCTCCGTCCATCTTCCCATCAATTTTAACCATCTTCTCTGTCCCTGCTGAAGAAAAGCAGGCCCAAATCATGATGCTGCCACCACCATGTTTGACAGTGGGGATGGTGTTTTGAGGGTGATGAGCTGTGTTGCTTTTACGCCAAACATATCGTTTTGCATTGTGGCCAAAAAGTTCGATTGTGGATTCATCTGACCAGAGCACCTTATTCCACATGTTTGGTGTGTCTCCCAAGTGGCTTGTGGCAAACTTCAAACAAGACTTTTTATGGATATCTTTGACAAATGGCCTTCTTCTTGCCACTCTTCCATAAAGGCCAGATTTGTGCAGTGTACGACTGATTGCTGTCCTATGGACAGACTCTCCCACCTCAGCGGTAGATCTCTGCAGTTCATCCAGAGTGGTCATGGGCCTTTTGGCTGCATCTCTGATCAGTCTTCTCCTTGTTTGAGATGAAAGTGACGGCCGGGTCTTGATAGATTTGCAGAGGTCTGATACTCCTTCCATTTCAATATGATTGCTTGCACAGTGCTCCTTGAGATGTTTAAAACTTGGGAAATCTTTTTGTATCCAAATCCGGCTTTAAACCTCGCCACAACAGTATCTCGGACCTGCCTGGTGTGTTCCTTGGTCTTCATGATGCTCTCTGCACTTGAAACAGAACCCTGAGACTATCACAGAGCAGGAGCATTTATACGGAGACTTTATTACACACAGGTGGATTCTATTTATCATTACCAGTCATTTAGGACAACATTAGATCATTCAGAGATCCTCACTGAACTTCTGGAGTGAGTTTGCTGCACTGAAGGTAAAGGGGCCGAATAATATTGCACGCCCCACTTTTCAGTTTCTAATTTGTTGAAAAAGTTTATAATATCCAATAAATTGCGTTCCACTTCACGATTGTGTCCCACTTGTTGTTGGTTCTTCCCAAAAAAATTAGAATTTTATATCTTTATGTTTGAAGCCAGAAATGTGGCAAAAGGTAGAAAAGTTCAAGGGGCCAAATACTTTCACAAGGCACTGTACCTGTGACTACTACTGAAATATACAATCTGAGAGCCTGAATGGCCTTTTCCCCCATGAATGTAAGGTGATTTCATTTCATCTTGCTTATAAAAATTATTTGTTTGTATATGAGTAAAAATCATAGAAAAATACATAGTAATTACCACATTTGAGTACATGCAGATATTTCCTAGATATTACATTTTCCACTAGCTCTGACTCTCCAAGCTGCAACTCTGCTTGGTGGTCAAGGTGGCAGGTTTGGTGAAAGTTAGAAGAGGATTAGTAAGATTAGTAGCTGCTAAATGCCTCTAGCAATGCTCATCTCCTAAAGGAATACTGGATCTGGAAGGTTACAATGGAACATTTCCCCAACACATAGTCTAAACGCAAGTTTATTGAGTAGTTTTTTAGAAGTGGATCCTCTTGAAAAACAGCCTTAAAATTGCTAAAAAAAATGATTGAAGGACTCTACTCATTCATTTCAATGTTAATCCAGTTTGCTGTTCACGTGTTCATTTTTTTATTCTTTATTTATTGAAATATACCTGTTGGAAAAAAAATTAAGTGATTGTCGCAAAGAAAGTTTCCTCAACAGTTTCTGCTAGAAAAACTTGCCATTGTTGAACTCCTCAAAATAATCCGTCTGAACATAGCCTAAAGAGTGTGTAACGAGTAGTATTTTTTTTCTTCCATAAGTCGTCACACATGGTTAAAGGGGTTGTCTTGTGAAAACCAGTCAAGAGTAGGTGATTACTCACTGATCAATGGGGGTCCGACCTTTGGAACCCACATTGGTTGGCAGAATGGGGAACTTTTACTGCACTTATAATGGAGTGGTGGTGAGCTGCTGCTCCATCCATTCCTTCTAGGGCTGCCGAGTGCTGCACTCGTCTTTTTCCGGCCGCTCCATAGAGAATGAATGGAGCAGTGTTTGGGAGTCTGACCTACCACTCCATTTTTTAATGGAGATGAAAGTTACTTGTCAAGGTTTAAAATTCCCTGATCTGCTGATCAGTGTGGTTCCCAGTGGTGGAACATCCACCAATCAGCTAATTGTCACTTATCCTGTTGTTATCGTGCATTTATACGATATTTCATAGAATCATAGAATGGTAGAGTTGGAAGGGACCTCCTGGGTCATCTGGTCCAACACCCTGCTCAAAGCAGGATTCACTAAATCATCTCAGACAGATGTCTGTCCAGCCTCTGTTTGAAGACGTCCATTGAAGGGGAACTCACCACCTCTCGTGGCAGCCTGTTCCACTCATTAATCACCCTAACTGTCAAAAAGTTTTTTCTAATATCTAATCTGTGTCTCCTCCCATTCAGTTTCATCCCATTGCTTCTAGTATTTCCTTGTGCAAATGAGAATAAAGATGATCCTTCTACAATGTGACAGCCCTTGAGATATTTGTAGACAGCTATTAAGTCTCCTCTCAGTCTTCTTTTTTGCAAGCTAAACATTCCCAAATCCTGTAACCGTTCCTCATAGGACATGGTTTGCAGACCGGTCACCATTCTGGTCGCTCTTCTCTGAACTTGCTCCAGTTTGTCGATGTCTTTTTTAAAATGTGGTGCCCAAAACTGTACACAGTATTCCAGATGAGGTCTGACCAAAGAGGAGTAAAGACCGATAATGACTTCACATGATCTAGACTGTATGCCTCTGTTAATACTTCCCAGAATTGTATTTGCCTTTTTTGCTGCTGCATCACACTCTTGACTCATGTTCAGTCTATGATCTATTAGTATACCTAAGTCTTTTTCCCATGTGCTCTTGCTTAGCTTTATTCCTCCCATTTTGTATATGCTTTTTTCATTTTTATTGCCCAGATGTAGTACTTTGCATTTTTCCCTGTTAAAAACCATTCTGTTAGTTACTGCCTACTGCTCCAGTTTATTTAGGTCTTTTTGAATCCCCTCTCTCTCTTCTCTAGTATTAGCTATCCCTCCTAGCTTTGTGTCATCAGCAAATTTAATCAGTTTACCCTCAATTCCTTCATCTAAATCATTGATAAAGATGTTGAACAATACAGGTCCCAGGACAGAGCCCTGTGGTACCCCACTTGAGACATTCATCCAACTGGATGTGAAGCCATTTATGACCACTCTGAGTCCGATCACTAAGCCAGTTATGAATCCACCTAACAGTGCCCTTTTTATATGTTTTACCAAGTAGATTAAATTTTGCAGTTTGATAGAGGCAGTCTGATATGCCACATGAGCTATGATAGGTCAGTCTAAGTTTTGGAAGGGATAGTCTATCATGTGCAAACAACGTCTAGTGGCAAAATTGCAGTTTTTAAAAATTACCTCGGAAAATGTCAGTGGTCATGTGACAGGATATAAACATCGCAGGAGAAAGCAGCCATACTTACCAATACATTTCACAATACTAATATACTGCAGAATGCAGGAAGCCCCCATGATAAATGACCAACTATAGCATGGATGTCTGGTCAATGCTAGCAATTGTGAATTATCATTATTATAACCTAGATAATCTCTATATTACTATAGTATAAATGCTAGTATAGTAATGGTTACTGATATATCACTTCTAAATGAACTGTCACCGCTTCAGGTCCGTAACAGAAGATTAATAGCAAGGTAATCAGTATTACATACAGTCGCACTGGCTATTTAAAAGTAAACAGCTTTTAGCTTCCGCGACATGTTTCACCTAACCTGCTTCATCAGGGCAATGAGGTTATAAAGTAATACTGATTGCATCTCTATTACTATACTGAAATGAACCATAGCTGTTACTTTAGAAGTGATACATGAGTTAAAATTAGGGCACAATCAGATGGCCGTATCAATTGGAGCGAGATCGAAACGCAGTGCAGCTGGCAGCTCTCCCAACTCAAGCGCGACAGCTGCATGTACCTCTATGCTCGGGTCAGGAGAGCCGCCAGCCAGTCTGTGCACTGAGTTCCAATGCAAATTGTCTCTTCAGAGAGGAAGAGGACCAGAACTGTAGCGCCACCTACTGGAAGTAGCAATCCTAAAAGTCAATAGTGACCCTTTAACGAGCCTTATCACATGACTTAGGATATAAGCCAGAACCCGAAACTCAATTTGCAGACACTGTGTTTCGGGGTTCTGCCCCTCATCAATGCAAAGTGTGAGTTCTGGTTTGGCTGGGTGAGAGGCATCAGACTGGGCCATTTGGATATTTATACCATCCTTCGGAGGCCGTACAAGTTGCGCCCTAACTCCGTCCACAAAGCACGTCCTGACGCTGGCACTGGTGTTAGGACGTAATCTTTCATTGCACGCGCCTCAGCGCTCAGTAGTGAACACTGCGTGTGCAAACAGAGCAAGAAGAAATGAATGGACCTGTGGTCATGAAAATACAGCTGTCGGCCCAAGTACCGTGGTCCTCAGGAATCTGCCTGGGGGCCGAATAAAAGGTTATTGAGGGCCATAAACAGCCCTCGGGCCCGAGGTTCCCCATCCCTGTGTACGTGAACCTGGATCTCTGTCCCCGTGGGGTGCACTTATATAGTGCTGGGCAGCCCTCCTGATCTGATAGTATAGGCGTTACCAACAGGCTGTAAGCTAGCATGATGCGCTACACATACTTTTTGCTATGTGTTGTTCTTGGAGTGAATTACATGTGACAGGATAAAATGAACACTAAATGATTATGTCTGGCAATTGTCATTGAGAAACTGTTGAAGTAGAGTGAACTCAATGTAAAACCAGGGATGAACACATCACATGAAACGCTACTTTCTTCTGGCACCTAAATAGTAGAATAGAGTCTATGAATGACTCATTTATACTGGATTCACACGTTGTATATTTTACATAAAAAATTTTGTGCATAAAATCTGCGCCAAATAACCAACACGTTAACCAAACCTTAAAGGGGTTGTCTGGTCTAGACTGACAAGACTGCAGTCAGTCTGTGTGACTGCAGACTTGTGACTCCTTCAAGCTCACGCACTGTATGCTGCGAGGATTTGCAGAAAACAGCGGTCAAGTATGCGATATGCATACTCCCAGCCATAACTCGTCTAGTGGGCATGGCCTCGCTTAATACAATTGTATACAAGTATTGTATTGTATATTGTATACACGTGTATGGAGCGAGACTGCACCCATTAGTCAGGTTCTGGACGCAAATATAAATATCGCATACTTGACTGCCTTTGGCGGCGTAGACGCTGGCGAATCCTTGCAGGGCACAGTGCGTGCGCTAGGAGGATTCAAGAGTCTGCAGTCACACAGAGTGACTGCAGACTTTCATTCTAGACTGGACAACCCCTTTAAACTATGTTCCCAAGAAGGTAGGAATTCACCCCTGTAGGTCTGTACTTATGGCGCCCATACACGTCATGTGCCAGGGGAGTTGTACACGGTCCCACCAAGATCAGGCATGTTTAATTTCAATGTCCGATACTTTTGTTCATGTTAGAGATTAGCAAAAACCCCATGTTAGCAGCTTAACAATGAAAACGCATGCTCACACAGGTCTAACTAAGCGTGTAGATGGTGGGTCAAGAAGAATGGCTGTGTGACACTGAGTCATTTCTCAAAGACAAGCCGTGAGTCACGATAGTCAAGGAGTCCTAGGTTAAAAGCCAGGAGGGTACGTCTTAAACAGAAGGAAG
Organism: Phyllobates terribilis; assembly: GCF_046119375.1. NCBI lineage: Eukaryota > Metazoa > Chordata > Amphibia > Anura > Dendrobatidae > Phyllobates > Phyllobates terribilis. The sequence goes on along the minus strand of NW_027362761.1, from coordinate 35,150,043 downwards.
AGACAAAGGCATAGTCAGGTAACGGTCCGAGGTCAAAATACTAGGAAAATAGTGGATCAGAATAAAGGGGTTAAACAGACGGATGGTCAGAATGAGGTCCAAGGTCAGGCAATGAAAGATCAACAAACAGAACACAAGGCACAAGCAAACCAACCACACTTAGCTGAATGTACGTCTAGCAGAGGTCTGGGTCTAACAGTCCAGTTAAGCCGGGCAATCACCTGGGACAATGAACACCTGGAGACAGCCAGTATCACCTAGTCTCAGAATGAATGACGGAGCTGCACCCGCCCCTGCACCAGACTGGACACTGAGCTGCCAATCACAATACTGACAGCTTCAGCACACCCCTACACTAGATTGGACGGCTGAGCAGTCAGTAACTGCATTCTAGACACATTGTGACAGGCTGTCTTGACAGGCAGCTATCAACCTTTTATTGTTAATTTCCAGCAGGCCCATATTGACAGTCTACCTAGCATTTACTGCCAAACTGTGAAGCTTGATAATATTCAGAGCTTTCTGGTAGCCAACTTTATTAAGATCAGGGGCTCTTGTCACTCTACATGTGATCATAACCTTTACTAAAAAAAATCGGTTTGTGAGTTCTGAGGAGGGGGGATTGTTACAAATTCTAAATTTTTTTCTCTTAAATGAGTGCAATACTGCAAATGTTCACTAGGTGCGAGTAGATCAACATTGATGGTTCCTTCCACCTATAGACAAAATGTATATGGTACAATCACAAGATGAGTCACACTGCACAGTATAAATGTAACGCTGCCCTCATGGATGACTTCCAATATTTATTCTAATGGTTTGTAACTATTATCTAGAAACAACATGCAGACAAAGATACCCGCCTGAATCACTGAAGAAATTTGCATTGCACCACATGGCAGAATTGTGGCTGATTATAATTAAACATTACATTAGTCATCGTTTTCAGTCCTATAAATCGCGTTTTCATATCTAGAATCACGTAATCCTGTATCACAGTGTGGATCAACCAGTGAGAAAAGTACTACCCCGTCAGATGGCCATATTATGGTAGCATTTATGGTCTGTATAATGGCTGCATCACCAGTTTTACTGTACCAATCACAGTGGAGGACACAGATAGAAGGTGGAGAAGAGGGCCCCTGTGCAAGAACAGCATATGGGCCCTTTACAAAACAATAGTTCTATCTATGAGAAAAGCCGCTTGCTAATTTGGAGGTGGTAGTGGCCCCATTACCCTTTGGGCCCCTATGTGGCAGCATAGGTTGCAGCAATGGTATGTCCGTCCCTGACCAAACATATAACCAGAGAATCCTATGGTGGTCTATGCTTGGTTCAACAATGTAGCATGTGGGGTCTGGATGTTGCAACTGGGATATGGACCCTTGAATGCACTTGGATTAGGAGCATCCTACATGGGCCACGGATTGTAAGAAGTTTATTTAATTTGATCATTAAATTTACTCATAGCCATTCCTATCTTCTTTTGATCCCAAGGTAATGAGATTTCCCTAATGTTGTCAGGTCTGTATAAGGCTTACAACATCAAAGAATAATCCTAAATTGTGACCTCCAAATTGGCATTTATACATATTATATGTCGGAAAAGAGGAGGCCAAGTACTTGGGCTACAGTATGTCGTCGGAAGAGGCGAAATAAAGCCGCGAGTAAATAAAGTGGAAGAAATCCAGACCTAGCCGAAACCGCTCTCCAAGAAGCATGTGACAGCGTTCCTGGGAATGTTATGATATTACCGGTGGTTTATCCCTAAACTTTGCCATGATGGCCACGCCACTGACGGATCTCCTAAAAGGCACCAGATCAACCATGGTGACGTGGACGGAGGAAACAGAGACTGCGTTTCAACTGTTGAAGTCAGCACTGTGTAAACAGCCAGTCCTGGTCGCACCAGACTTCAAGAAAGAGTTTGTGGTCCAGACAGACGCTTCAGAGGTTGGTCTAGGCGCCGTACTCTCTCAAGAGATAAATGGTGAAAAGCATCCCATTCTCTATCTGAGCCAGAAGCTTTCGTCCTGTGAGAAAAACTACGCAATAGTAGAAAAAGAGTGTTTAGCCATAAAGTGGGCCGTAGATACACTAAGATACTACCTACTAGGCCAGAAGTTTAAGATCATGCCCCCGGTGAGATGGTTGAGGGAAAAGAGGGGTAAAAATGCCAGGGTAACTAGATGGTTCCTAGCTCTTCAGGACTTCAACTTTCACGTAAGGCATAGGCCCGGGAGGTTACACGGGAATGCTGATGCCCTTTCTAGATTTCCCTGTCTCATATCGGAAGGTGCCCAAACCCCGGCTTTGGGCAGAGGGGGAATATGTGACAGAGTCACTGGTATGGTATATGAGGGGAGGTATGTGTCATGCAGGTTGCTAGCCTGTGTGAACTGAAACCAATAGCCAGCATGTTATATGCTGGAGGGTTAACTTACTTAAAAGGCATGGTTTTAGGGGAATGACCTAGAGATGGGAGGGACATCATTCCCCATACCTCCACCTCAGGGTGTGGCTGAGCAACGTTTAAATGTTCAGTTTTTTTTTTTTCTGGGTGTTGTGTTTGGAGAGGCTAGGTCTCCAGACTGGACAGCCATAGCTCAGGAGGGAGCTGAAGGCTGGACATAACCTGTGTGGGCGAACCACACACACATATAAGGACTGTGCTACAGTTTATCTTTTGTTTTCTTGTTTTGCCAAGTAAGGCTGTGCTCATTTTGCTGAAGTGCAGAGCTTTATGCTGTTAATAAAGCCTGCAAAGAAAACCCAGGTTCCTGAGTCTACTTCCGGAAGTGGCTGAGCGAGTCGTCCTACCACACCCTTTAAATTTTCATGTTTCTCTCCTCTGGTCCAGAACTGGCTGGTAGCTGACTTTTGGGACTGATGATGGTTACATTTTCTCCCTATTAAAACTGGACAGTTCTCCACCCAGTTTTGCACTAGGAGCTTATTTGTCCAAGAACATATGATTTCTATAAGTGCTGGACAATCAGTCCCTATATAAATCATATCTTCTTGGCAAAATAAGCTCCTGGTGCAAAATTGGCTGAAGGACTGGTCGTTTTTAGTAGAGGGACAACCCCTTTAATTTTTTCTTTATGTGGTGATAACATTAAAGGCTCTTTCACACGCTCGATGAATGCCAGATGATCAGATCGATTATGGTAATGACATTGATCACACTCTGATCAGAGTTTGGTCAGTTTACTGTGATCTGATTATCTCACATAAGAATCGTATCACAGGTGCGGAGAAGACGGAGAGCTGATTTCTCCATCTTCTCCATTGTCTGTGTCCGCTTACATCAGACTGTACTTGAATGACGTCCGAGTGCAGTCTGATGTTTCAGGCTTGTACTGGTGATCCAAATTCCAGAGCCATTCGCAGCATGCTGCAAATTTCAGGGCGATTTGGTCTATAGAGAACAACGCAGATCTGCACTGCCCATAGTATAACATTGAACCGAGAGCGATCTGATAAAACATTGGATAGCACTCAGCCGTGTTATACGCCAGTGTGAGCGAGGCCTCACTGTGCCAAACACATTCTCATCTGCTTCCCTCAATAGAAAAGAAAGGGAATTGGATGAGAAGTGATGAGAATGTGTTTGGCAGATGACTTGTAGTCACGGGACAACTGCCTGAACCGCCTGGTAAAGCCGAATCCCAACATGATTACACTATGTTAGTAGTCAGCGAGCTCCACTGGGTGAAAAACCCCTATAATTAGGAGGTAGGGTGGGCTGAGTGTATAAATTATAATTATTAAAATATGCACTGAACTTAGGTCCTCCTGCAACTAGGGGCATACATAGAAGAAGTCCTAATTCTGGTTCCCCCTTTCAAAACCAAAACCTCTCAGCGGGGTCACGGGGCATAGGTGCAGTCACAGAATGGCGGATCTCCCAACTTTTAAAGACAGGGAGAGGGACATGTACTGTAATTTTTCACCTATTGAACTCCTTAGTGTTCTCTCCCACAAACTGTACAGAAAAGGTTGCATAGAAAAAATATATTCCTATTTAAAAACAGCGATTTGCATGTGGGCTGCTTTGGTTTGAGTGCCAGGGCTGATTTTCGGTCCCAGTCCGGCCCTTGGGTCTTGACTGTGTGCAAGGCATCATGAAATCTGAAGATTACTAAAGGATTTTGGGTTGGAAAGTAGTGCCCAGTGTCAGAAAGCTGGGTTTGCCTCCTAGGTCATGGGTCTTCCAGCAGGACAATGACCCTAGACATACTTAAAGAAGCACCCAGAAATGGATGGAAACCAATCGCTGGAGAGCTCTGAAGTGGCCAGCAATGAGTCAAGATCTAAGTCCGATTGAACACCTGTTGAGAGATCTTAAAATTGCTGTTGGGAGAAGGCACCCTTCAAATATAAGAGTCCTGGAGCAGTTTTCAAAAGAAGAGGGGTCCAAAATTCCAGTTGAGAGGTGTAACAAGCTTGTTGATGGTTATAGGAAACGATTGATTGCAGTTATTTATTCCAAAGGGTGTGCAACCAAAAGTTGAGGATGCCAACAATTTTGTCTGGCCCATTTTTGGGGTTGTGTGTGAAATTATGTCCAATTTGCCTTTTTTTCAGCTTTTTGTGTTGTTCCAATACACACAAATAAAATAAACATGTGCATAACAAAATGTGTAATTACAATAATTTTCTGGGAGAAATACTTCATTTTTTGGAACAATGGTGCCAACACTTTCGGCCATGACTGTATATCTAACTTGTATTAAGTCACGGAGACCTATTGGGAGTTCTCATTGGTGGTGTGTTTGTTAGGGAGCATACCGGTTTGACTCAGAATGGCTTTCCCCGGCTTTTCTCAGGAGAGCTGAAGACAACTGCTAAACTTATATTGTGTTAAGCTCTCATAAGTACAGCCAGTAGTTATCATGACCCAATGACCTAAATTATACAGGAATTTTATTACAAAGTGAAAATAAGGATCTGAGTAGAAAAAAATAGGGGTCACATTTAGGGAGTCCTCAAAGATTACATTCAACCTCCATATTACTGCCATTTTTATTACAAAAAAACACTTGCTAGCCCTAGCCCAATTTTTTATACATAAGGGATTAAAAATACTAATAAAACTGTTTGCAACCTATAATAAGCCCTCTCGAGCAAAGACTACTGATTGGTGTTCTGCATGTACTACAGAGGCTACACCACCAAGAAGTTCTCTATATCATCTTCCTCTCCCAGGCCTTAGTCACTAGGATGTGTGGAGGCTCTTTTCTCCACCTGCCCTGGACCATGAGCCTCCAGACCTCTTCATCCACAATACATTTCACTTTTGTCTGCTGACTTTTGCACCACATGCTGTCACACCATCCCTCTCCTATTAGAGGACCTCTATTTGTACCAAACAGCATCAAAGTGTCATGACCAATGCTCCCAGACTCCACGTCTCCGATCTAACAGGTGGCCTAACCACTTAATTAGGAAAGGGCCTCCTCTGCTCACTATGCAAAAGAGAGTCACAATGATACCATATACATAGGGCAACATTAAATATAAATAGGTGAATAAACAAATCGTTAACAAACACAGCAACAGTAGAATTGTTAGACCCCATGGATTCTACAAATAATCTGTAAATTCAAGCTGATAAGAATGTTCAAGTCTTTGACAAAAGGACTTAATCTGCCATCTGGATTTATGATTCACTTGACTCACTACATGGACACACTTCACACCTCCACTAGATTGACTCCAGATCACCAAACTCCTAAGCAATTAGTCCCACCAACTTTCCATTTGTAAAAAAAACAAAAAAAACAACTTCATTTTATAACCTTGGATTATATTTAGGAGGCATCACTCCATCTTCCCATGCACAAATGTCCTGTTGTTACATATGTTAAAATGTTCTGCTCTGGTCTCAGTAATCAATTTATAAACTTTGCCTGATGAAAGATCATCTGTGCTCTGAAACCATCAACCCCAAAACCATTACCCTGATTGACACCCCACCAGAGAAATCAGGAAGAGCTGAGGCTAAGCGTCAGAACTGGCGTATCTAATGAATGCGCCATTTCTGGGGCGGCTGAGGGCTGTGACTAGCCCTGGGGATGGGGGATGACCCGGTTACCCGGGCCTTTAGCCTTAAGGAGGTCGCGGTGGTCGGCTCCTGGGCCCGTACTCTGGGGTCTCTCTTTAAAAAGGCGTTTATAGATATCAAGTTTATAAAAGTTTGTGACGCCACCTATGGTTTCTGACGATATTCACCAGCACTGCGCAGTCCACTGAGGCCGGTGATAAGGCAGCTAGATGGTATGGCTCCCCACAGGTGGAGCTAGGCCTCAGGGCAGGGTACGGACGGGGTATGCAGGACGGAGAGACTCAGCCGGGTCAGGGCAAGAACAGGGACGGACACAATAGTCACTTCAGTACCTTTTACTGATGGAAATTCAGGCACTCCCCGGAGCACTGTAGGGTGAAGGGTGTATGTCCGGATCCTCCCCAATGAGCCGGTTTTGGGCCTCCTGTTTCTTGACTCTGCGTAGTAAGTTTCTGACCTGCCTGGAGCTAGGCCTAACTTTGTGTCTGTCCTGCGCTGGCTGACCTTGTGGTAGGGCCTTCTCTTGGAGTGCACGCTCCCGACCTACGGGGCCTATGTGTCTCCTGGCTCTGGTACGTATCAGCACTTTAGCGATCCTGGGACTTGTAGTTCTCCAGGGATTCCGGTTTATCTTACTGGGTCATGGAGATCCCGGTAAGCTTCGGACCCGGTGTCCGGTAACTGCTTCTTCGGGGTGAGCTAGTTAAGCTCCTCTGCCCCTATGAACTAACTCTCTACTCTTCGCCTTCGGCCTACTCGGACCCTCCACCGATCTTATGGTGCCGGCACACCTAAAGCTCACCTCTCTGAGCTACGCGGAGTCTGGACTGTGCTCCACTGCAGACTAACCTCTCTCAGGCTTCTTTACTGCAGGAACTCTCTCAATAGGTTTGCTTTCTGTCAACTCCAGTCTAGAAAGACTCCCACTTAGACTCAGACTCACTGCTGCCTGGCTCCACCTTCCCTTATATATCTCCCTAACGGGCTCCCTCTGGTGGTCTGAGGTGGAAGGTGAAGATGTGTGAATGGTTATGGGGGCCTCTTGTGGAGGAATCCTTCAATACACCCTTCTAGGATCTGTGATACCAAGCACAGCTGGGCTTCACATTCCCCCCTAGTTAAACTCAGCACTCCCGGGCTGAAGTACATTTTATAAAACAACAATAGGAACATAAGCAATAAAAGAACAATCTTCCCTTTATGGGAGGCATGAATCTTAAACGTTGCATAACAATAACAAATGCAAAGCGTCCTCAGAATCCAAGTCTCCTGTGGTGAGGTTCCTAAGAAGGATGTCCTTCTCACAAGGTAGAGTACTTTGGTGGTTTTGAGGGACCTGTCCTAAACCCTCTACGTAGGCCCTGGGGTGGCTGCAGGGAATGAAGATCCCGAGTTGGACCTCCAAGAGAGCCACTCCATACAGGTTTTTCTTCTGAGGTCACCTAAAGGGCACTCCAGGGAGCGCAATTAAATATAATTAGTGTAACATACCTGGCGGCGTCCTTGCATAGTGGTCCATCTCCCACTGTGCAAGAGCGCGCACTTGATCTCCAGTCCAGTCTGCTAGCCTGGCTTCCCTCCATGCTGTCTGCTTGCCTCTGTTTCTGCTGCTTAAGGGCGGCGCCCGATCACTTCCTGCTTCTTGTAGCTGCTGCGGGCACACCCCTTGTGCGTCCACAGCCTATTGCTGTCTGTCACCTGGTATTTAACGCAGCTCTTCCCTGGAATCCATGCCTGAGCATTGTGTTCTGTAAGTTGGCTTCCTGTCACTGATGTGCCAGGTCCTGTCTATGCTTCCTGCTTTGCGGTATCAGTTCCCGTGTCCGAACTGTGTCCTGTCTGAACTATCTTCTAGCCTGTTGTCTTCTGCCTATCCTGGAGGCTGTATTTCCAGGCCAGTGTGAACACGCTCCTAGCCTGTTCTTTCCGCCTTCTAGGGGCCGCATACCTGGACCAGTTCCTGTATCTTGCATGTTCCTGTCTGTACACACTCCTAGCCTTTTCGTTCCGCCTTCTAGGGGCCGCATACCTAGACCCGCTCCTGTATCTTGCTGCTGTGTCTGTTCTTGTCTGAATACTCTCCTAGCCTGTTACCTGTTTTTCTCTATGTCCGTACCTTCCCTTTTCCTGCAGAATCTGATCCCGTACCTAACTCCTACTCGTTGTCCCTGTACTCCCGCTTGTGAGTTTAGAGTCCACTCGCAACTTCATTGCAAGTATCCTGTGTGTACCTGGTTCTGCCTTTCCCTTCCAGTCTGTTCCGTGAGAACAGAGCCCTGTCCCCTCTGCTCTGCCTTGCTCACCGCTCCGGCGGTTCTTGCCTGCTCTGCTTTGCTCGCTGCTCCGGCAGTCTCGCTCTGCTCTGACCCTTTGCTCGCTGCTCCGGCAGTCTCGCTCTGCTCTGACCCTTTGCTCGCTGCTTTGGCAGTCTCGCTCTGCTCTGACCCTTTGCTCGCTGCTCCGGCAGTCTCGCTCTGCTCTGACCCTTTGCTCGCGGCTCCGGCAGTCTTGCTCTGCTCTGACCCTTTGCTCGCTGCTCTGGCAGTCTCGCTCTGCTCTGACCCTTTGTTCGCTGCTCCGGCAGTCTCGCTCTGCTCTGACCCTTTGCTCGCTGCTCTGGCAGTCTCGCTCTGCTCTGACCCTTTGATCGCTGCTCCGGCAGTCGCTCTGCTCTGACCCTTTGCTCGCTGCTCCGGCAGTCGCTCTGCTCTGACCCTTTGCTCGCTGCTCCGGCAGTCTCGCTCTGCTCTGACCCTTTGCTCGCTCCTTCGGCAGTCTCTCTCTGCTCTGACCCTTTGCTCGCTGCTCCGGCAGTCTCGCTCTGCTCTGACCCTTTGCTCGCTGCTCCGGCAGTCTCGCTCTGCTCTGACCCTTTGCTCGCTGCACTGGCAGTCTCGCTCTGCTCTGACCCTTTGCTCGCTGCTTCGGCAGTCTCGTCCTGCTCCTCTGTTGCTCACAGCTCCAGGCGGCCTTGTCCTGCTCTTCTCTCGCTCACCGCTCCAGGCGGTCTCGTCTTGTTCTGCTCTTGCTCGCCGCTCTGGGCGGCCTCACTCTGCTGTTTGTCCACCGCGTCTGCGGTTCTGTTCCTGAGTCCCAGTCTGTACTGGGTCCTATCCACTCGGTGCTCCAACCTGTCGTACCTGCCAGTACCTCCCTGCTTGCATACCAGTCGTGCTTGCCAGCATCCACCAGTCTGCATACCAGCGTGTGTCTGCCTATGCCCAGCAGTCTGTGCGCCAGCCTAGCCTGCCTGTTCCTGTATTCCCCTGTGTGGGTCAACAGCCGTGTCCGGGGTCTGTCTGGAGTAGCACCTGGTCCCTCTGCTAGGTTCCTCCTTGGTGCACTGGCGTCGTATGCCGTCGTGCGACCCTGGTCGGATCGGGTGGATGCTTAGTTACGCCCCTCCAGGCATTCACTCTCCGGCACGGTCCAGTGGAATCACTGCATATACACGCACACGCCAGTCAGTCCGGGCGTGTGCATTATAATTAGAGTTTTTGGGCTGCACACAGTCCTCAGCCACGAAGTTCTTTGGTAAATAAAGAAGTAAATAGGCAAAGTGTCCATATCACTTAAACTGTTCAAAAATAAGCAAAACACAAAATAATGTACATTTGCATGGGAAATACACAATTATGCAGTACATTTCAATTTAATATACAATACCCCAGGGGTAACTATCTACACTCTCTGAAATTTTGCTACTTTACTCAGTGTACCTAGCAGGGGGTTTACCTCTCGTGCTGCGTACTGATCTGCGTAGTGCTGTGGTTGGTGGAGTGTCAGTATCTGTATCCTCAGTTACTCTACCAGTTCTACGTGTAACCATGTTGTAAAACTGCCTTAACCTCTCTCTTGCACTGGCAAGTCTACCATTGGCTGGGCCCTCTTGCTCTGCTCCTGCCGGGGATCCTTCATCCGGGGATACTTCTTGAGCTGGCTCTTCTGCAGCACTTACAGGTACAACTTGCTGTGGAGGGTTTTCTGGCTGTTCATAGAATTGGAGTACTGGAATGATTACTGCACCTCCTATCTGAGGCCAATCAGTTGGGAAGTCTCCGAGGTCAGTGTATATCACCGCTTCTTTAGGTTCTTCCTGGGTTGTGAGAGACAATTCTTCCTGAGTTCTTAGTAGATGTGGACACAATTTTAGATGGTCCCTGGACACTGTAGCAGATGTTCTTCCTCCATCACGACTAATTATGCATGTCTTTTTGTTGTCAAACCTTGACGGTAACACAGTGTAGGGGTCTTTTTCCCACTGGTTGTCGAGTTTGTGGTTGCGTCTTTTCCTTTTTAGTACTGTTTCACCAGGTGTGAAAGGTTCTGCGGGTGCGTTTTTGTTGTAGTGCATTTCCTGCTTTTCTCTCACCCGAGTAAGACTGTCTTCGACACAAGCTTGTACCCTTCTGTACTGCTCTTGTCTGGTGGTGTCCCAGTCCTCAGTGGTCATATCAGCTTCAGGTTCAACAACACCATGCTCCAAATCCATGGGCAGCTTTCCTGGCCTTGCCCGCATAAGATATGCCGGAGTGCAATTGGTGGAACTGACTGGTATGTGATTGTACAGATCCACTAGGTCTGGTAGTAGGTCTGGCCACTGGTTTCTCTCCTCAAGTGGTATGGTCTTTAGCAGGTCGATGATGATGTTGTTCATCTTTTCGCAGAGACCGTTTGTTTGTGGGTGGTAAGGTGTAGTTCTTATCTTTTTACACCCGTAGAGATGGCAGAACTCCTTCAACAACTCAGCCTCAAAGGCCGGGCCTTGGTCCATCAGCACCTGCTCAGGGTAGCCATGGGGTCTGCAGAAATACGATTGGAACGTTTTTGCTGCTGTCTCTGCCGTCAGGTCTTTGACGGGGCGACCACCAGGAAACGTGAGTAGTGATCTACCATGGTCAGAGCATAGGAGTACCCTGACCTGCTGGGGGAGAGCTTGACATGGTCCAGAGCCACGATCTCCAGGGGCCGAGTCGTCTTGATGGGCTGCAGGGGTGCCTTCAGGCTGCTGAAGTCTTTCCTTCTTAGGCCGCAGGGTCCACAGTCCCGGCACCACCTTTCAGTGGAGCTGCGCATTCCTACCCAGTAGAATCGACACTTCAGCAGGGTAACATAGTAACATAGTAACATAGTTTTTAAGGTTGAAGGAAGACTAAGTCCATCTAGTTCAACCCATAGCCTAACTTGTTGATCCAGAGGAAGGCAAAAAAAAAACATGTGGCAAACACTAAGCTCCACATTGGGGAAAAAAATTCCTTCCCGACTCCATACGACAATCAGACTAGTTCCCTGGATCAACGCCCTATCAAGGAATATAGTATTTATAACCTGTAATATTATACTTTTCAAGAAAGGCATCTATGCCCTTCTTAAATTTTAATAGTGAATCACTCATTACAACATCATGCGGCAGAGAGTTCCATAGTCTCACTGCTCTTACAGTAAAGAATCCCCGTCTGTGATTATGATTAAACCTTTTTTCCTCCAGACGTAGAAGATGCCCCCTTGTCCCTGTCTCAGGCCTCAGAGTAAAAAGATCAGTAGAAATGTCTTTGTACTGTCCCCTCATATACTTGTACATAGTAATAAGATCACCCCTAAGCCTTCTTTTTTCCACAGTAAATAACCCCAAGTGTAATAACCTGTCTTGGTATTGCAGACCCCCCAGTCCTCTAATAACCTTGGTCGCTCTTCTCTGCACCCGCTCTAGTTCAGCTATGTCTTTCTTATACACCGGAGACCAGAACTGTACACAGTATTCTAAGTGTGGTCGCACTAATGACTTGTATAGAGGTAAAATTATTTTCTCCTCATGAGCATCTATGCCTCTTTTAATGCATCCCATTATTTTATTTGCCTTTGCAGCAGCTGCCTGACACTGGCCACTAAACGTGAGCTTGTCGTCCACCAATACACCCAGGTCTTTTTCAGTGACAGTTTTGACCAGTGTTTTACAATTAAGCATATAATTATACATTTTATTTCCTCTGCCCAAGTGCATTACCTTACATTTATCCCCATTAAAGCTCATTTACCATTTATCAGCCCAAGCTTCTAGTTTACATAGATCCTCCTGTAATATAAAATTGTCCTCCTCTGTATTGATTACCCTGCAGAGTTTAGTGTCATCTGCAAATATTGAAATATTACTCTGTATGCCCCCTACAAGGTCATTAATAAATATGTTAAAAAGAAGGGGGCCCAATACTGACCCCTGTGGTACCCCACTGTTAACTGAGACCCAGTCTGAGTGTTTTCCATTAATAACCACCCTTTGTTTCCTATCACTGAGCCAATTCTTAACCCACATACATATATTTTCCCCTATCCCCATTGTTCTCATTTTATGTATCAACCTTTTGTGTGGAACCGTATCAAAAGCTTTTGAAAAGTCCATATACACAACATCCACTGCATTTCCTTGGTCCAGTCCAGAACTTGCCTCCTCATAAAAACTGATCAGATTAGTTTGACAGGAACGGTCCCTCGTAAACCCATGTTGATATTGAGTCATGAGGTTATTCTTCTTCAGATACTCTATCATAGCATCTCTTAGGAAACCCTCCAGGATTTTACCCACAGTAGAGGTTAAGCTTACTGGCCTATAATTTCCAAGTTTAGTTTTTGTCCCCTTTTTGAATATTGGCACCACATTTGCTATACGCCAGTCCTGTGGTACAGACCCTGTTATTATGGAATCTTTAAAGATTAAAAATAATGGTCTATCTATGACGTTACTTAATTCCTGCAGAACTCGCGGGTGTATCCCATCTGGGCCAAAGTGCCCCGCCTGATCGTGATAAGCTTCCAATACCATCTGGATGTCTGTCTTAGGGACTACTATCTGCCATACCATCTCATGAGTTTTTGGATTAACGTACCTCCGGCACAGCTTCTCACGGTAAATAAACAGCTGGCTTCTCTCGTTCCACAGCTGCTTTGCTTGTAGAGACGCATCTTTCTCCAGGGAGGCACCTTCTTGGGTTATCAGCTGTTTGATGCGGCTGACAACCGGGTCGCTGTCCTGGGTCTCTTTCAAGCTGTGGTGAGGCAGGGGGTTTAACGTCTTTCCACGCTGCTTCTTGGAGGCTCGTTGCTCATGGATCATCCCACTCTGGTGAAAGGCAGGTAGCTCTATCTCTTCCAGGTCATCCACTTCTTCTTCTGTGTCTGACTGGTGAGGAATCCTGGAAAGGGCATCGGCGTTGGCGTTCTTGCAGCCCGCCCGGTATTTAATTGTAAATTGGTAATTTGACAGCCGAGCCATCCATCGTTGTTCCAGAGCCCCCAACTTAGCTGTTTCAAGATGGGTCAAGGGGTTGTTATCAGTAAAGGCAGTGAACTTGCTGGAAGCCAGATAGTGCTTGAATCTTTCAGTGATGGCCCAGACTAAGGCCAGAAACTCCAACTTGAAGCTGCTATAGTTCTCTGGGTTCCTCTCAGTCGGACGGAGCTTCCTGCTTGCGTATGCAATGACTTTCTCTTGCCCATTCTGCTTCTGACTTAAGACAGCGCCCAGGCCTTTGTTGCTGGCATCCGTATACAGCAGGAACGGTTGGCTGTAGTCAGGGTGGGCTAGGATCTCATCACCTGTCAGGATCTCCTTCATCTCCTGAAACGACTCTGCTTGCTCCTTACCCCAGTGGAATGGAGGGCTTTTGCCTTTGGGGGACTGCCCTACCAGGAGGTCTTGCAGAGGAGCTGCTTTCTTTGTGTAGTCCTTTACGAACCTCCGGTAGTATCCTACTAGTCCCAAGAACTGAGGCACCTCCTTGAGGTTCTTCGGCTCCGGCCACTTCTGGATGGCTGTGACTTTCTCCGGGTCTGGTGCTACGCCTTCCGGACTGACAATGTGTCTCTATGCGTGGTAAAGGGTATGCATCTTTATGTGTAATGCGATTTACTTGACGGTAATCTACACACATTCTCATGCTCCCGTCCTTTTTCCTAACCAGCACTAGGGGAGCCGCCCAGGGACTACAACTATCCCTTATTACTCCCGCCTTCCTCATGTCATGCAGCATTTCTTTTGCCTTCTGGTAGTGATCTGGGGGTATAGGCCTATAGCGTTCTTTAATTAGGGAATGGCTGCCTGTGGGGATATGATGTTGAACCCCCTTAATCCTCCCGAAGTCTAGTGGATGTTTACTGAACACCTGCGAGTACTCTTGAACCACCCGGTGTACACCGTGTTTTTGATGGGCAGGAGTGGTGTCTGTCCCAACATGGAGCTGTTGACACCAATCCTCCACCTGGGTTGCAGGGTCATTATCCTCTACTTCATCTGGTGAGGTTAAGGACTCCGCCTCATGGATGCAGTTATTATTGACAGCATGTAATTTGGCAACAGTGGCATAACATGGCAGTTTGACCTCATCTTCCCCTAGGTTAAGAAGACGGACAGGCACCCTCCCATTACGTACATCTACCACTCCCCTGACAGTTAAGAGCATGGGCCTGTGCTCAGAGCAAAGGGGTTCTACTACCGCCTGGTAGCTCTGTCCTCTAAGACCTATGGCAGCTCTACACCAGATGAGCATTTCACTCATTGGGGGGACAACAATGGGGATAGGGTCTGTTACCCTCACGTTACCGATTTCACCATCTGTCAACCTTACTTGCTGTTGATACATCAGGACGCGGATCTCTCTCTGCAGTGTCCTCCTTTGTCTCGGTCTGGCAGTGTCAGCGATCTGTTGGAGCAAGAACACAACCTCTCCCAAACAGTTACCAACAACATTAGTGCCTAATACCATATATGGGTTGCTGTCATCAGAGTTAGTCTCCACTACAATTAGTCCCTGGTCCTTCAACTCCACTCTCCCCACCTTTACAGTCACATTCTTAACCCCGAGTAGGTTAAGGGGGAGTCCATTTGAAGCATACACAGACAAATTTGGAGCTGGTGGACGTAGATCGTCCATGGACCAGAACCTCTTGTAGAGGACTTCAGGCATGATGGTTACCTGAGATCCTGTGTCCAGCAGGGCATGCGTCGGGATCCCGTCCAGTACAATGGACAGGAAAGGTCTTCCTCCGATGAACCTGTTGTACCAGTCTGATGGGCCTGGTGAGTCTACTCCTGGGTGTCGGCCCTCGGACCCAGGGTTTTCTCGTTTAAAGGACACTTCTGGGCGAGGTGTCCGGTCTTACGGCATCGGTAGCAGGTTGGTTCCCTCGGTGGGCGGCGCTGGTCACTGGTCCTTGGCGAGGGTGGTGTTGGCCTCCTCCTCCTGCGCATCCAGGGGACATCCTCAGGACTATCGGCTAGCAGGATCTTCCCTCCTTCCTCGGGCTCCGTCCGCAGCTGCAGAGCACTCAGCACGGTGGTCAGGGTTTTGCTCAACTGACGCACCTCAGAGCGCAGACTGTCCAGTTCTTTAGGGGACGTTGCTGGAACCTTAGCTTCAGCAGCCACTGGGGAAAAGGTGGGTGTAGTAGGCTCTGGGGCTACCCCACCCTGGTAACGTTGGATGACATTAGTTTCCAGGGGCTGCAGTCCTTTTATAGCCATGTCCTTAAGATTGTCAAAGGTGGCATCCGGATGATCCAGGGACCACCAACGCACAGTCCTGCTCTCCTCTTTAGACTTCAGTCCCCGGACAAACTGTTCTTTCAGCATTTTGTTCTCATTCTCAACGCTGGTTGGACTAACCTGGTTCAGAGCCCGAAGGGCCCCTTGGAGACGCCAGGCGTAGTCCCGAACATTGTCCTCTGGTTGTTGGGAGCAGCTGTAGAACCTCATCCGGAGGTCCGCCTCAGTAAGGTCCTCAAATACAGTCTGTAGTTTTTGGAATATTGCGGACACTGACTCCTGGTCTGCAGCTGACCATGTTTCCACTTCCAGTTCCGCAGCACCGGTCAGTTGTCCTAATACAACGGCAGCTCTTTGTTTGCCGGTCATAGAGTACATGTCTAAGATACCACATATCTTCCGTTTGAATCCAGAAAGGGTATCTGGTTTGCCGTTGTACTGGGGGAGCCACTTTGCTCCAGGAATGTAAGGTAAAGTCATAGGAATTACAGGTGTTACAGGCACTGCTGGTGGAGCGGCGGCTTCTGCCTGCCCATTATCGGGCGAGGGCTGAACTTCAGGGACATTGACCGGTAGGTCGGCATTCTGCTGTTCGACGGACATCTTAGCGCCCTCCTAGTTAACCGCGGCCTACCTTCTGTTTTTTCTTCCGGTAGGCCGCAGCTCCGCAGGCGACGGTTGTCTTCAGGACCTTGCGTCGCTTGCGTCCTACGTCAGAGCGTTCAGCGATGCTCCTTTCAGGACCTGGCGCTTCCTGCTTTGACATCGAGGCGTGGGGCGTGTCCGGGACTTCGCGCTCTTTTGCAGGTATGCCCCTTATTTTCCCGCATTACGCCCTTCTTCTCGCTCGGCGACCCAACAATGGCGGCTATCTTCACCACAACTTTACGTACACAGTTCAGAATAAAGGCGCACAGTACCCGGTGGCAACGGGCACAACACTCCGCCGTTGCAGCGGGCACGCAATCCTGTTCGTGACGCCAGGAGAGATGACTAGCCCAGGGGATGGGGGATGACTCGATTACCCGGGCCTTTAGTCTTAAGGAGGTCGCGGTGGTCGGCTCCCGGGCCCGTACTCTGGGGTCTCTCTTTAAAAAGGCGTTTATAGATATCAAGTTTATAAAAGTTCGTGACGCCACCTATGGTTTCTGATGATATTCACCAGCGCTGCGCAGTCCACTGGGGCCGGTGATAAGGCAGCTAGATGGTATGGCTCCCCACAGGTGGAGCTAGGCCTCAGGGCAGGGTACGGACGGGGTATGCAGGACGGAGAGACTCAGGCGGGTCAGGGCAAGAACAGGGACGGACACAATAGTCACTTCAGTACCTTTTACTGATGGAAATTCAGGCACTCCCCGGAGCACTGTAGGGTGAAGGGTGTATGTCCGGATCCTCCCCAATGAGCCGGTTTTGGGCCTCCTGTTTCTTGACTCTGCGTAGTAAGTTTCTGACCTGCCTGGAGCTAGGCCTAACATTGTCTCTGTCCTGCGCTGGCTGACCTTGTGGTAGGGCCTTCTCTTGGAGTGCACGTGTTAGAACCTTGCTCCTAGTTTTTTTTTCCTTTGCTGGTCACATGACCTTGTTGGCCTATTTAATCCTGCTCTGCCCTTCTGGCTTTGCTGGACTTCATTGTATATCTACTTTCTAGCTAGCCTGTGCTCTGTGTCTTGCTCTGTTAGTTTGCTTGGTCTACTGACCTCTATGTTCTATATATTTTGTTTGTTCGTCTGTCTGCTACTATTTCTGTTAGGAGGTGTCCCATATTCCTCCCAGTCCTTAGTACTTGTAGGGATTCCTTCCCCACATCTATAGGTCTCCGTACAGACTAGCTTAGGACTTTAGCAGGTCTGATCGCAGGATCAGGTTCCCTGTTACATCGTAAGGATTAAGCTGAGTTCTATCGTAGGGACAGATCTCCTCTCTTTCCTTAGCTCTGGTAGCAGAACATAACAGTAAGTCCAGCCAGCAAATTCTCTAAGGAAAGATTTTTCTGTTCCATCATGGTGTCGGTTCAGGATTTGGTTCATCGCCTGCAGGGACTCTCTCTGGAGGTGGCCGAGCTCCGTCAGCACGTGAGTAACTGTCCTGGAGCACATTTCTTGGAGCCTAAGGTATGTTTGCCGGATTTATTTTTTGGTGAACACCGAGAATTTTTTTCATTCAAAAATGCTTGCTTATTGTATTTTCGTTTGAGACCTAAGTCCTCTGGGGATGAATCCCAGCGCGTAGGGTTCATAATGTCACTTTTGCGCAAAGAGCCTCAGGAGTGGGCCTTTTCTTTGCAACCTAGTGATACATGCTTCAGATCAGTGGATAGTTTTCTTTCTGCTTTGGGACTATTATATGATGATCCTGACCGTGTCGCATCAGCTGAGACTGAGTTGAGACGTTTAAAACAAGGATCAGGTAATGTGGAAAAATATTGTACTCATTTCCGTCGTTGGTCTACTCAAACAGGGTGGAACGATTCTGCTCTGAAAAATCTATTTCTTGCTGGGCTCAGTGAAAGGGTTAAAGACCTGCTAATTGCTTATCCTACACCTGAAGATTTGCAACAGGCTATGCAATTAGCTATACGGGTGGATAGAAGACTGCGTGCAAGGGTTAATGAGAGCAAATCCTCTGCTATGTCAGTTTCTGGTTATGAGAATGTGTGTACTAACAGTGGTGAACCGATGGAGATTGGATCGGTGGCACCTCGCTCTCAAGAAAAAGACCGTCGATTTTTTGAAGGCTTGTGTTTCTATTGCGGAAAATCTGGTCATTTGATTAAAGGCTGTGAGCTTCGTATGAAGAAAGAAATAAAAATGGTCAGTCATGCCCGTATTGCCTGTTTAAATTCCAAGGGTGTATTTTTAGCTGCTTCCACGATTGCTCAGGAAAAATTAATGGAATTTCGGGTGTTTGTTGATTGTGGGTCTACTCTGAATGTTATTGATGGGGGATTCTTGGAAAGACTCAATTTAAAACCTGAACCTTTATCATCCCCCATTGCTGTGGTTTCTGTGGATGGTTCCCCTTTGAAGAATATTACTCTCAAGGTCTGTGAATTTCCTCTCACTATTAATGGTGTTCACCATGAGAAATTGGATTTGGTAGTGTTGAATAACTTGCCTTCTCCAGTAATATTGGGATTGCCCTGGTTAAAATTTCACAATCCTGTACTGGATTGGTCTACCAGTGAAATTAAATCCTGGAGCCATAAATGTTATGACAAGTGTTGTAATGGGCGTATTGCAGCTTTGGATAGGGGAGAATTGCCTGTTCCTATTCAGGATTTTTGGAGAGTTTTTTCTGAGAAGGAATCGCAGGTTTTGCCTCCCCATAGAGACTATGATTGTTCTATTGAATTTGTCCCTGGAGCGACTCTTCCTAAAAGTCGTTTATTTAACCTTACTATTCCTGAGAGGAAGGCTTTGGAGGAATACATACAGACAAGTTTGGCCGCCGGTCACATTAGGCCCTCTAAGTCTCCTGTGGCGGTTGGATTTTTTTTTGTAAAAAAAAGGACGGCGGTTTACGTCCTTGTCTGGATTTTCGTGAGATTAACAAAATTACTGTACGCAATCCTTACCCACTGCCATTGATTCCTGATCTGTTTAACCAGTTAATGGGGGCCAAGTGGTTCTCTAAAATTGACCTTAAGGGGGCATACAATCTGTTGCGCATGAAGGAGGGTGACGAATGGAAGACTGCTTTTAACACTCCTGTGGGTCATTTTGAGAATCTGGTTATGCCTTTTGGTCTTACTAATGCTCCTGCATTTTTTCAGAATCTGATTAATGACATCCTTAGACCTTTGATCGGTAAAAATGTGGTTGTGTATTTGGATGACATTTTGATTTATTCGCCGGATCTGGAGTCTCATTGGCGGAGCGTGCGTGAGGTATTACAGTTATTAATGGACAATTCGCTTTTTGCTAAGCTGGAGAAATGTGAGTTCGCTGTACAGAGAATTAGTTTTTTGGGCTACATTATCTCCAGCAAAGGTTTTGAGATGGATCCGGTTAAGGTTCAGGCTGTGCAGGAATGGCCTAGGCCTATTGGTTTGAAATCGATACAGAGGTTTTTGGGTTTCGCCAATTACTATAGAAAATTCATAAAAAATTTTTCTAGTATTGTCAAACCTCTGACTGATCTCACCAGGAAAGGTGCTGATGCAGTTCAGTGGTCTTCTGAGGCCATTGAAGCTTTTGTGTATCTCAAGGAGAGGTTCACCTCTGCTCCCATCCTTATGCAGCCTGATGTTACTAGGCCGTTTTTGGTTGAGGTTGATGCTTCCTCTGTGGGGGTTGGCGCAGTATTGTCTCAGGATAACGGGGATGGATTACATCCCTGTGCCTTTTTTTCAAAAAAATTTTCGGAGACTGAACTGAATTACGATATTGGTAATCGGGAATTATTGGCTATTAAACTCGCATTTGAACACTGGCGCCACTTCTTGGAAGGTGCGGAATTTCCCGTTCAGGTTCTTACGGATCATAAAAATCTGATATATCTTGATGCTGCCAAGCACCTGAATGCCCGTCAGGCTAGGTGGGCACTGTTTTTCTCGCGGTTTAATTTCTCCGTTACTTACATCCCTGGTACTAAGAATGTTAAGGCGGATGCCTTGTCTCGCAGTTTTTCTCCCATAGTCGGTGCTGAGAAAGAGGAGAACATTTTACAAGAAGGTGTTGTGATAGCTGCTTTGGACTCCGTTTTGGAAAATGAGATTCTTAAAGCACAGGAGAATGCCCCTTCTAACACTCCTCATGGGAGGTTGTTTGTGCCTGGGACCTTTAGGAGAGATTTGTTTGTTGAGTGTCACGAATCTCGGTTGGCAGGTCATCCCGGAATCTCTGAGACCAAGAGACTGGTGGGTCGCAGTTTTTGGTGGCCTGGATGGCAGAAGGAAGTCATTAAGTGGGTGCGTCAATGTACTATATGTGCTAGATCTAAGTCCTCACATACTCCTGCTGCGGGGTTGCTTTGTCCTTTGGAGGTTCCCAGTGCTCCTTGGACACATTTGGCTATGGACTTTATAACTGACCTTCCCCCCTCTGAGGGTTTTACTGTCATCTGGGTGGTCGTGGACCGTTTTAGCAAGATGTGTCACTTGGTTCCTTTCGTCAAACTGCCCTGCGCTAAAACTCTCGCTAAGGCCTTTGTCAAGGAAATTGTCAGACTTCATGGCGTTCCTACTGACATTGTTTCTGATAGGGGTCCTCAGTTCGTGGCTCGTTTTTGGCGTGCCTTTTGTGATAGGTTGGGAGTTCATTTGTCGTTCTCGTCCGGATATCATCCTGAATCTAATGGCCAGACAGAAAGGAAAAACCAGGATGTTGAGCAGTTCTTGCGTTGTTTTGTGGCAGACAATCAAGAGGGGTGGTCTGAGTTTCTTCCACTTGCTGAATTTGCTCTGAACAATCATACATCTTCTTCTGCTGGTTGTTCGCCTTTTTTTTGTTGTTCTGGGAGACATCCGTCGTTTGGGTCGTTCTCCAAGTTGGGATCTGCCGTGCCTGAGGAGGAGAATTTTTCCGGTGATTTGGAGAGAGTTTGGACGGATGTGCGTGGTAATCTTCAGGAGGCCAACAGAAAATCTAAAGACTACTTTGATAGGAAACGACAGGAGGTTTTGTTCGCTGTTGGTGACATGGTTTGGTTGTCCTCTAGGAATCTGCGGTTGAGGATTCCTTCAAAGAAATTGGGTCCCAAGTTTGTAGGGCCCTTTAAGGTGCTTCAGGTTGTCAACCAATCTGCTGTTAGGTTAGAGGTTCCTACCTCCTGGAGAATTAATCCGGTATTTCATGTCTCTCTGTTGAAAAAAGCTGTTGTATCGGATTGTGACGCCTCTGCCTCTGTTCCTCCGGTGGTGGAGGACGGGGAATATGAAATTTCTCGCATCCTTAACTCTAGACGGTATAGAGGTAGTTTGCAGTATCTTGTGGCCTGGAAAGGTTTCGGTCCCGAGGATAACTCTTGGGTGAGGTCGGATGATGTTTCCGCGTCCAGACTTATCAGAGCGTTTCACAGGAGATTTCCTGATAAGCCTGGTCCTAGGGGATCCGGAGGATCCTCTTAGAAGGGGGGGTACTGTTAGAACCTTGCTCTTAGTTTTTTTTTCCTTTGCTGGTCACATGACCTTGTTGGCCTATTTAATCCTGCTCCGCCCTTCTGGCTTTGCTGGACTTCATTGTATATCTACTTTCTAGCTAGCCTGTGCTCTGTGTCTTGCTCTGTTAGTTTGCTTGGTCTACTGACCTCTATGTTCTATATATTTTGTTTGTTCGTCTGTCTGCTACTATTTCTGTTAGGAGGTGTCCCATATTCCTCCCAGTCCTTAGTACTTGTAGGGATTCCTTCCCCACATCTATAGGTCTCCGTACAGACTAGCTTAGGACTTTAGCAGGTCTGATCGCAGGATCAGGTTCCCTGTTACATCGTAGGGATTAAGCTGAGTTCTATCGTAGGGACAGATCTCCTCTCTTTCCTTAGCTCTGGTAGCAGAACATAACAGCACGCTCCCGACCTACGGGGCCTATGTGTCTCCTGGCTCTGGTACGTATCAGCACTTTAGCGATCCTGGGACTTGTAGTTCTCCAGGGATTCCGGTTTATCTTACTGGGTCATGGAGATCCCGGTAAGCTTTGGACCCGGTGTCCGGTAACTGCTTCTTCGGGGTGAGCTAGTTAAGCTCCTCTGCCCCTATGAACTAACTCTCTACTCTTCGCCTTCGGCCTACTCGGACCCTCAATAGGCTACTCACACTAACGGCAGCTTGCCGCGCTTCACCGATCTTATGGTGCCGGCACACCTAAAGCTCACCTCTCTGAGCTACGCGGAGTCTGGACTGTGCTCCACTGCAGACTAACCTCTCTTAGGCTTCTTTACTGCAGGAACTCTCTCAACAGGTTTGCTTTCTGTCAACTCCAGTCTAGACAGACTCCCTCTTAGACTCAGACTCACTGCTGCCTGGCTCCACCTTCCCTTATATATCTCCCTAACGGGCTCCCTCTGGTGGTCTGAGATGGAAGGTGAAGATGTGTGAATGGTTATGGGGGCCTCTTGTGGAGGAATCATTCAATACAAACTTCTAGGATCTGTGATACCAAGCACAGCTGGGCTTCACAGCTGCTCTTATTAGGCTAGGTTCTGTTAGGATTTCATGCTCCACAACTTGCGTACATCCTGCCTGGCAACTCCCAAAACAGGTCCCAGTTCTGCTGAAGCAGTTCTCGGCACTGTTGCTTCTGGGCTGGCGACAGTGTCCCAGCCACTGTGACATCCTTGATCCTGGCTTCAGGATTGGCCTCCAGACACATAGTTTCCACGGATTCCCTGTCTCGCCACGGTTTAAGCAGGTTGATGTGGTATACCTGATATGGCTTTCTTCTCCCTGGCTGGTGGACCTTGTAGTTGACATCACTCAACTTTTCAACCACCTCGTATGGCTCTTGCCACTTGGCCAGGAACTTACTCTCCACCATGGGGATCAGCACCAACTCTCGGGCTGCAGAGCTAAACTGTCTCAGTCTCACTGACCAGTTGTAGACCCTTGCTTGGGCCTGTTGGGATTGAAGGAGGGTCTCCATCACAATCGGCATCACCTTTGCGCTCCTGTCCTGCACCTGGGCCACATGTTCAATGACGTTCTGGTGGGGTGTTACCTCAGCTTTTCAGGTCTCCTTTGCAATGTCCAGAAGTCCCTGAGGGTGCCGTCCGTAAAGCAGCTCGAAGGGGGAGAATCACGTAGAGGCCTGGGGAACTTCCACAATTGAGAATAGCAGGTAGGGGAATAGGCAATCCCAGTCTCGGCCATCCTTCTCCACGACCTTCTTCAGCATGGATTTTATGGTCTTGTTGAATCTCTCCACTAGGCCGTCTGTCTGCGGATGGTACACTGACATCCTGAGTTGTGTAATTTGGAGAGCCTTACACAACTCCCTCATCACTTTGGATATGAAAGGAGTTCCTTGGTCTGTCAGGATCTCCTTTGGCAGGCCCGTCGGGGGGAAAATATGCACTAGCTCTCGGGCTATACTCCTGGCAGAGGAGTATCTCAGGGGTACCGCCTCCGGGTACCGTGTTGCATAGTCCATCACCACTAGAATGTACTAGTGCCCCCTCGTGGACTTAACGGGTCCAACAAGGTTCATGGCAATCCGGTTGAATGAGACATCTATAATGGGCAATGTCACTAGGGGACACATGAGAATGGGCCAAATCCAATACCCTATGCCTATAGGGACCCAGCACCAACAACTGCTCTATCACTTCTCTTAGTTTAGTGACCTGATATAGCAGCCCCTCGTTTAAAGCAAAATGTGGAAACGTGGTGTCAGCCCCCGGCTCTTGAGCGACCCTGTTTATCATAGACACATGGTCAAATTCCCCTTTTAGAGTAAGATCCCGCATTTGAGAAGTCCCAAACCCCCCCCCCCCCCCCGAAACCTCCAATTCAGGAATCTCGGCCTGATCGGTCACCGTCTCATCTTCGTTACCAGCATGGAAACGCAGGGGGAACTCATCCGCCTCCGATGGGGATTCATCATGGTTGACCCAGCCCCTGTCCTCAGGCAACAAGGTAGTCCTTGGTGTCCCTGTGAATACAGTGGACACCCACGTTTTTCCTGAGGATCAACTGGTGGGGAGGGGAAGTGTGGCCCTTATCAGAGTCACCAAACTCCCCAAGTCCAAGAGTCCCATCACCAGTATCCCATTTATTGTTACAGGACATGACTGTGGCCCCTCACTGGACTGACAGTACACACTGCAGGCTGAATAGGCATAATACGAACAGCGCCTCCCCATGCTGCAGTCCATCTGTTCGGAGGACATAGGACAACTGGCGGCTATGTCTCCCGGACCGTGACATCTCCAACAGGTCAAGTCTTTATCAGCGGCTTTTGGCAACCACTCAGTCACCCCTTGGGACCTTGAACTCCCCCCGTTGTGGCTATACTTCCCCTCTTTTGAGATTTGGGCTCCTTCTGGGTACCCCAATATGGGGATGAAACAATGCCCAGCTTCCTTAGGGACCTCTTGACCACCTGGTACCTTTCCACTAGGCCAACTAGGTCGCCTGCACCGGCCTTGGAAGGGAATGTGTAAATCTGTCTATAACAACTCGCTCGACCATCTGGGCTGGAGTGGAGGTCTCTGTCTGCAACCACTTTTGTACCAGATGCAGTAAGTCAAACATCTGGGAATGAGGGGGTTTGTCACCATAATACGCCCAGTGGTGAACTCTCTGGGCTCTGACCGACATTGTCTGTGACATCTGTCACTCCGGCGCATACCAAAATTTCAGTTTTTAATTTGGCATACTCCTGTGCATCCTGTAATGCCAGGTCATAATAAGCCTTTTGGGGCTTGCCAGTTAGATTGGGGGCCAACACCTTCGCCCACTGCTCTGAGTCGAGCAATGAGCCAAATGTAAGACTATGGGAAACTCGAGCATTTTTCAGGCGGCTCCCCCCGGCGGTCTGCTGAGGGCCTAAAAATTGCCCAAATCGATGGGAACAGTGCACAAATGACATGAGAACAGCATGGGGAAGTCCCCTGGAAACATTTCTGACTCCCAGGTTACTGCTGTCAACAACATTGGCAGAGGTATTACGCCACTTTTACGGACTCACAATAAAACATACAAAAACAAAACCAAAATGGATTTTCCTGGGAAATATGTTAAGGAACATCCTTTCCAGGGTAATGACTTGTTTATAAGGCAAAATAAATAACCAAAAACAAAAATAGTCCTCCACACCTTGGGCTATGTTCACACGTAGCGTTTTTGATCCGTTTTTGCACTTTTGCATTGCTTTCAACCGTGACAAATGCATTCATCGGGAAATGTCATTTTAACATTTTACAACCTTATCTGGCCATGTGGTGTGTGAGACATGATCAGACATATACTGTTTCATTTATGAAGGAGGGACTCTGAAAGTCACAAAGCCTATTTTTATTGGGCCATCAGGCGGCCTTTTACTATTCTTAAAGGGCCAGCAGTCGGCCTTCGCTATTCTTAGGGAGCCATCAGCCGGCTATGCTTTGTGGTTCCCATTACTAAAGAGTTGGTCTCCTATACTGTTATTGCGTATGCAGTGAGTGGTAGGTCTGCCCAAGATTTGGACGCACCCCAATACCCCTTTGAAAATTTGGACACACCCAATACCCCTTTGAAGAGACTTAGAAGAGGGCCTCCTGAAAACAATGTTCCCATTATTAGGAAGTGGGTCTCCCATTGTGTTTGCCTATGCAGTGAATGCAAGGGTTGCCAAAAATTTGGAGGCACTCCAATGCCCCTTGGAAGAGACATGGAGGTCAGAGCGCCTCCTGAAAAAAATGTTCCCATCATTAGGAAGTGGGTCTCCCATAGTGTTATCCTATGCAGTGAATGCAAGGGTTGCCAAAAATTTAGAGGCACTCCAATGCCCCTTGGAAGAAACGTGGAGGTCAGAGGTCCTCCTGAAAACAATGTTCCCATTATTAGGAAGTGGGTCTCCCATAGTGTTGGCCTATGCAGTGAATGTAAGGGCTGCCAAAAATTGGGAGGCACTCCAATGCACCTTGGAAAAGACGTGGAGGAGGGCCTCATAAAAAAATGTTCCCATTAGAAAGTAACGGGTCTCCTACACTTGTAATGCCCATGCACTAAGTGTATGGGCTGACAAACATTTACCCCTGGGGGGTATACATGAACATACTGTATAAAATTTTTTTTACAGGCATCATAAACACACTTTAAAAAAACTATATGGGTGTTGCATCACGGACCACGGTCACCCTGGTGATATGGTGGTGGAGGATGAGGATGAGGAGAAGGAGGAGGACAAGAGCAAATAGCCAAAATCAGGAAGCGTATACCCATGTGTGGGTGTGAAAAGGTGCATGGGAATACACCTCCCAAAAAAAGACACTGGATTTGAGTTTATGTTACGCTGCTATCATTTGGTGGTGTTGAGAAGTCTGGGCCAATCCAGCCCTTGTTCATTTTAATAAGTCAGCCTGTCAGCATTTTCAGTTGACAGGCGGATGCGCTTATCAGTTATAATTCCACCAGCGGCACTAAAAACCCGCTCTGATGAAATGCTAGCGGCAAGGCAGGCCAGGACTTCCAAGGCATAGAGAGCCAGTTCATTCCATGTATCCAGCTTGGATACCCGTTAATTATAAGGCAGAGAGGAATCACGGAGGACGTTGGTATGGTCGGCAAGGTACTCCCTCAGCATCTTCCCAAACTTTGCACTCCTTGTGAGAGTACCCCGCGCCTCAGGGCCTGCGCGATGGGAGGGGCTGAGAAAACTCTCCCAGAACTTTGACAGTGTTCCTCTGCCTCGCTGGATTGGAGTTGTGTCTCTCTCGCCTGTACTCCTTGGTTGTCCAACGAACTGTGTCCTCTGCCGCCAGCGTTTTCAGATGGGAATTTTTTTAATAGTTCCGCAACAAGGGCCTTCTGGTACTGCCCCATTTTTGTAGACCTCAGGAATAAGAGGTATCAAGTTCACCTTGTAGCGTGGGTCTAGAAGTGTCACCAACCAGTAATGACTGTCACCCAAAATTTTGAGAACGCAAGGGTCACGGGAAAGGCAGCGTAACATAAACTCAGCTATGCGTGCTAGACTGCTAACAGGCAAGACTTCTGTGTCCTCACTAAGAGGACGACTGACCATGCTCTCCTCCTCTTCCACCTCCTCCTCCTCCCTGTCCTCAGGTCATCCACGCTGAACAGACGGTATGACAGTTGTGCAGGTAGTACCGTCTATAGCGCATGAAACTAGCTCCTGCTCTTCCTCCTCCTCCTCCTCTTCCTCATTGTCACCCAATCCACATTGGAATGAGATGAGGCTAGGCTGTGTGTAATCACCCTGTATGGTTCCTTGCTCCATCTCATTGTGCTCCTCCTGCAATCCATCCTCTTTGATTGTGAGCAGAGAGCATTTCAGAAGACAGAGAAGCGGGATGGTGATGCTAATTATGGCGTCATCGCCGCTCACCATCTTGGTGGAGTCCTCAAAGTTTTGAAAGATGGTACATATGTCTGACATCCATGTCCACTCATGAGATCTTATGTGTGGAGTCTGAACTGAATACCGATGGCCTTGTTGATGCTGGTAGTCAACAACTGCCCTCTTCTGCTCACAAATCCTTCCCAACATCTGCAGTGTAGAGTTCCAGTGCGTGGGGACATCACACACCAGTCTGTGTGATGTCAGAAGCTGCAAACGCTGCTAAAGCACGACAAGGGCGGTGGAAGCTGTAGCTGACTTTCTAAAATTGGCACACAGGTGGCGTACTTTGACAAGCAGATCCGGCAGCTCTGTGTAGGTTTTGAGAAACCGCTGAACCATGTGGTTAAGCACATGGGCAGGCATGGTACATGTGTTAGCTCGCCTCGCGTCAGAGCCACCACCAGGTTCCGGCCATTGTCACACACGATCATGTCTGGCTGTAGGTTCAGTGGTGTCAGGCACAGATCTGCCTGCTCTTTCAGAGCTGTCCACAATTCTTCAGCATTGTGCGGTTTGTCACCTAAGCACATTAGCTTCAGCACAGCCTGTTGCCGCTTGGCTGAGGCAGTGCTGCAGTGCTTCCAGCTTGTGAGTTGTGACTGATGTGATCATTTCAGAGATGGAGACTGAAGAGGAGGAGGAGGTGCAGGAGATGTAGACTGTTGGTTGGGGCAACCCTGATTGACCTAGGGCCCGCAATCCTCGGCGTCGGGAGGATGTGTTCTGTCCCAAGGTCCGACTGGGTCCCGGCTTCCACTATGTTAACCCAGTGTGCCATTAGCGAGATGTATCGTCCCTGCCCACAAGCACTTGTCCACGTGTACGTGATTAGGTGGACTTTCCAAGTAACTGCAATGTTGAGGGCACAGCTAATGTTGTGGGACACGTGCTTGTGTAATGCGGGGACGGCACACCGGGAGAAATAGTCGTGGCTGGGGACCGAGTACCAAGGGACGGCCACCGCCATTAGGTTGCGGAAAGCTTCAGTCTCCATGAGCCTAAAAGGCAACATTTCGAGTGCAAGCAGTCGCGAAATGTGGGAATTTAGTAGTGTGGCCTGTGGGGCGTTGGCTGCGTATTTGCGCTTGCGTTCTAAGGATTGAGGTATGGACAACTTAATGCTGCACTGGGACAAGGACGTGGTTGCTGATGATGCTAGTTGAGAGTGTGCAACGACAGGTGCAGGGCAGGAGGCATCTTCGCATGCACTATGGACAGGGGATTGGCTTGCATGCACAACAGCAGAAGAAGCAGTGGTGCCACCCGCAGACACTGTTCCTGGACCCTGGGGTTCGGCTCACAAAGTCAGGTGCTTTGCTGCCATGTGCCTGATCATGCTAGTGGTGGTCAGACTAGCAGTTTTGCTACCCCTGCTGATGCTGGCCTGGCAGGTGGTGCAAATGGCCTTTTTGGGGTTATCGGCAGAGTCTTTAAAAAACAACCAGACTCGGGAAGACCTAACAGTTGTAGTGGCAACTTCTGTCATGTTAATGCTATGGGGAACGGTTGCCCGCCTTCTGTCTGCGGCCACCACACTGCTTCTTCCTGCCTGTTGGAGTGCTCTGCCTCCCTCCCCCTGTGTGCTGCTGTCCTCGCTGTGCATGTCCCCCTGCCAGGTTGGGTCAGTTACTATATCATCCACCACCTCGTCTTCCACTTCCGCACCCTGGTCCTCTTCCTGACTTTCTGGCAATTGTGTCTCATTATCGTCCACCTCTTGTGACACTTTCCCACCGTCGCCTTCGTATGACCGTGGCTGCTCAAATATTTGGGCATCACTGCATGCGATTTCCTCTTGCCCCGCTTCAAGTGGACCAGGCGAGAGGCCCGAATCTATAAATGGAAAACTGAACAGCTCTTCGGAGTGTCCAAGTGTGGAATCAGTTGTCTCTGGGCACTCAGCATGGTGGGAGGAAGGAGGATCAGGGTGAGGAATATGCGATCCAGACTCACGGCTTCTGAGACTTGACCATGTGGAAGACAGTGTGTGGTGGAGGTGGCTAAGTGACTGGAAGCATTATCTGCTATCATACCAATAACCTTTTCACACTGCTCTGTGTTCAATAGTGGTGTTCTGCGGTCCCCTATTAATTGGGAAGGTCGAGCGAGAAGATGTGGGTGTTTGTTGTGGCACAATTTCAACTGGCCCACGGCCTTGGCCTCTGCATGCATCATCACCATCACCATCACCATCACGTCAAGTTCCCCGTCCCTTGCATGTGCTTTGAACATTTTAAATGGAGGACAATATCTTTCATGCTCACTACAAATGGCTGAATTTGGAACGAACTTATATGTGATCCGTGTGACGGACAAACCACAGTTGAACTATTTTTAACAGCAACTGGTGTCAATAACTTCGCTGACACACTGAAACAAAATTTTAATGGAGGCCAGAAATGGCAGAAGTTTCAGCACAATTTTATGTGATCCGTGTGACAGACAAACCACAGTTTCAAATAGCTGGCCTGTAGGTAACTATTTTTAACAGCGCCGACCTCGTGTCAATAAGTTCGCTGACACACTGCAACAAATTTTCAATGGAGGCCAGAAATGGCAATATTTTCAGTGCAATTATATGTTATCCGTGTGACGGAAAAAACACAGTTTTAAATAGCTGGCCTGTAGGTAACTATTTTTAACAGCGCCAACCTCGTGTCAATAAGTTCACTGACACACTGCAACAAAATTTCAATGGAGGACAGAAATGGCAGTATTTTCAGCGCAATTATATGTGATCCATGTGACGGACAAACCACAGTTTTAAATAGCTGGATTTTTAGCGCTGTAATATGGAAGAGACCTGGCTGTATTCTGTAGTGCCAACAAGAAAATGGCGCAGAAAAATGGTGTTCTCTGGATTGCTTTTTAAGCAAGTAATCAGGATTAAGATAAAAAAAAATATATATTCCTGGTCCCTGATACCTGGGGCTATTTCTACAAATATCTGTAAAAGCACCAGCAGACAGAACTGGAACTCTATTATATTAGAAAATTAGAAACAATTCCAGAAATAAATCAAAACAGAACATTTTCCTGTTACAATATCCAGCAACACAGACAAGTAGACCCACCTGCCCGACTCCACATCAACTACCATACAACCATCCCTATACATAATCAGAAAACATACACACCACTAACTCCACCACTGTTTCCGCCGCCATACCTAATTACATACAGTGCCTACAAATAGTATTCAACCCCCTGCAGATTTAGCTGGTTGACACATGCGGAATTAACTTGGCATTGTGACATTTGTACTGTAGATCAGCCTGGAAGTGGGAAATGCACTGCAGCAAATTTTGTTTTGGTTTATTTATTTTATTTTTTTTTTAAACGTTAAAAGTTAATTCAGAGTGTCATTTATTATTCAACCCCTCAAACCACAAGAATTCTGTTTGGTCCCCCTAAAGTATTAAGAAGTAGTTCAGGCACCAAGAATAATGAACTTCACATGTGTGGATTAAAGATCGCTTTTGCCAGCCTTTTCTGACTATTTCAGACCCTCCCCAAACTTGTGAACAGCACTCAGACATGGTCAACATGGGAAAGACAAAGGAGCATTCCAAGGCCATCACAGACAAGATCGTGGAGGGTCACAAGGCTGGCAAGGGGTACAAAACCCTTTCCAAGGAGTTGGGCCTACCTGTCTCCACTGTTGGGAGCATCATCTGTAAGTGGAAGGCTTATGGAACTACTGTTAGCCTTCCACGGCCAGGACAGCCTTTGAAAGTGTCCTCCCGTGCCGAGGCCAGGCTTGTCCGAAGAGTCAAGGCTAACCCAAGGACAACAAGGAAGGAGCTCCGGGAAGATCTCATGGCAGTGGGGACATTGGTTTCAGTCAATACCATAAGTAACGTACTCCACCGCAATGGTCTCCGTTCCAGACGAGCCCGTAAGGTACCTTTACTTTCAAAGCGTCATGTCAAGGCTCGTCTACAGTTTGCTCATGATCACTTGGAGGACTCTGAGACAGACTGGTTCAAGGTTCTATGGTCTGATGAGACCAAGATCGAGATCTTTGGTGCCAACCACACACGTGACGTTTGGAGACTGGATGGCACTGCATACGACCCCAAGAATACCATCCCTACAGTCAAGCATGGTGGTGGCAGCATCATGCTGTGGGGCTGTTTCTCTGCCAAGGGGCCTGGCCATCTGGTCCGCATCCATGGGAAGATGGATAGCACGGCCTACCTGGAGATTTTGGCCAAGAACCTCCGCTCCTCCATCAAGGATCTTAAGATGGGTCGTAATTTCATCTTCCAACAAGACAACGACCCAAAGCACACAGCCAAGAAAACCAAGGCCTGGTTCAAGAGGGAAAAAGTCAAGGTGTTGGAGTGGCCTAGTCAGTCTCCTGACCTTAACCCAATTGAAAACTTGTGGAAGGAGCTCAAGAATAAAGTCCACATGAGACACCCAAAGAACCTAGATAACTTGGAGAAGATCTGCATGGAGGAGTGGGCCAAGATAACTCCACAGACCTGTGCCGGCCTGATCAGGTCTTATAAAAGACGATTATTAGCTGTAATTGCAAACAAGGGTTATTCCACAAAATATTAAACATAGGGGTTGTATAATAATTGACCCACACTTTTATGTTTAAAATTTAATAAAATTCAACTGAGCAACATAACTTCTTGGTTTGTAAGATTTATGCTTCTGTTCATAAAACCTACTCTCGTTTGCAGTTTGAAGGCTCTAACTTATTTGCATCTTATCAAACCAGCTAAATCTTCAGGGGGTTGAATACTACTTGTAGGCACTGTATATATAATTTCCATATATATGCATAGCACCATAATACAACAATATGATACTATAGCATAATACAATAACATACAATAGCATAATGGTACAATAGCAAGATGCTATATAAAGCAATCGCATAAAACACAAACATCCCACCGACCCCTCCGACCCCTAACTCCACCTAACTCCACCCCCCATCTCGAAACCACCCTCCAAGTTCCAGAGAAAGTCTTCCAAGCTCGGGATCCCCAAAGTCCAGATGGGGTCGGGGCCAGTCCAAGTTAACACATGCCGCTCACCACCCCCAACCTCTCAAACCCCCCACCCCACCTTCCTAAAGCCCCCCCCAAGATAAAACAAAACAATAACAGTAGCCCAAAGGCCCAACATGCCATATCCCGTATCCTTGCACCGGTTCGGTGCTTGCAAACCCTTTTCCATCATATTTCTGCTTTCCAAAACAAAAAACTATAGTGAGAGCTTACCTCACCACCAGGAAGTTTGGAGTACTCCAGAACTAGGGCACCCGGAAGGAAAAACCCCTCCAGAGATGAGAGGCCCCCTGCGCACCCAGTCTTTCATACTCCAAAGAGCGCACTTTCACCAGGTCACCAAGGATGTTGCTACATACCTCACCCATTGGGAGGATTTTACTGCCCATTGACACTAAGCACCGTGCATTCCAGGTGAAAAAGCTAACCACTACGCTGACTAGAAAAAGAGTGCACCGGTCCCGTCCACCAAGGTCTCTGAATGCCCCATAGGCCCACTCAGCATAGGAGAGTCCTGCCAGCCTAGGCTAGCCAATGGAAGCGCCCACCCTGTTATATACCTCTGTATTAAAGGGGCGTCGAAGCAGGAAGTGCTCCATGCTTTCAAGCATGTCAGCACAACTCTCACGAGGACAATTCCTATCCTCGGAGTTCCTGTACTTCAGATTGTCCCTCACATACAGCTTACCCTGAAAGCAGCACCAAATCAAGTCCCAATACTTCGAGCGGATCCGTTTCGAATTCAAAAGACGTAACCCAACCTCCAGATCCCGACTTGGGCAGTCCCTGAGGGCCAATGGTTTTCGGAAATGGGTCGACAAGATCCTCTTATCGAGGAGTTTCCTCGTCAGAGTCCTCACCTCCCACACCCCCAAACCCCACCGGTGGATCACTTTCAAAATCGGGGTAACATAAGCCGGGAGATGCCCGTGTGGTGCGCAAAGATCCGTCACACGCCCTCCTCCCTTTTGCCTTTATCAGATACACCTTTGCCTTTATCAGGCACACTTTTGCCTTTATCAGGCGCCCCCTTACCTTTGTCAGGCGACCCCGGGATGACCCCCCCCCACCAGAGGTCCAGTTCTCTCGACCCCCGATGCAGAAGGCCCGGCGTCCCCCGCAGCCCTGATCTCCTTGTCCGCAACCGTCAGCACCAGACCCCCCCCCCCCCCATCCGAAGAAAGGGGAGATTCACTTAGGGCCTGGTACTGATTTGAGAGCTCCACTGGAGGAAGGGTGGATGAACCTTCCTTTGACATTTGGCCCCGGGTGGTTTCCTCCCTCTGGTTAGTCTTCTTCTTCACCTTCTTTTTTCCCTCTTCCTTTGCTGTTGCCACCCATCCTTCCCACCCTCACCCACACCTTCACTGGATGAGGATAAAGAAGCAGCGGCCCCATCCTCTCTAACCATCCTCCTGACCTCCTCATTTATTTTGCTGTCTGGGACCTCAGCTGCAAGCAACCCCGAACTAGGGACCAAGGGCAGGGACATAACCCCTTGCTCCCTTTCCACCGGTCTCCTCTGGAGCTGCACCTGCTTTCTCTCCTCAGGGGGAGGTTTACTCCTCATCAGTCCCCCGCTTCCCCTGCCACTGTCAGTCCCTTCACAAGCTGGGTTGGTCCTCTCTTCCTCCCAACCAACACCCCCTGGATTCAGGCCAACATTGGCAAAGGAGCGTGGACAGCGACTAAACGGGTGCCCTAAGACACCACATGGGTTACACCAAATATCCCGACAGGAAGCGGCCAGATGACCCACACCCCACACATCGCGCACTTCTCCACCTTACACCCAGCGCTAAAATGTGAGGGGCTACTGCACCTCTGACAGAGCTTTGGCTGCCTCTAGTAGAAGATCAGGATTCGGTCTCTTCCCAAGAATGTTGAAGAGGGAATATGAGTAACCGAGTAGCCTGAGACCTTTAGTTTTACCATAAAGGTCCAGGGCCCAGACCAAATCCCATGTTTGTCCAGGTTTTTCTTAGGCACCTGGACCACCTCACCATACCTACTGAGCCAGGTCATGATGTCAATACCAGAAAGAGATTCGTTACTGGTCAGAACGGTCACTTTCTTTACCGAATTATGGCGAGACATAGTCTGGACAATGAACCATCGCCACTCAGGGCAACTCTGACCCAGCTCGTACTGAGACCAGAAGAGCTCCAGGCCATCCGGCCTCATGAAACTGATATAGAAGAAAGTGGCGCCGTAGGGATGAATCAGGGCATAGATGTCATTCGCCCCAAAGCCCATCCCCAGAAGAAGCTCCACCACCTTGTCCCTGGAAGGGCATGCATCATTGCCTTCCCACCGGAGACGGACTACATTCCTACGGGCACCACTTTGCCCCCCTGTCAGCAGAGACCACCTGATATTCTCTGCCCCTGTCTCTCAGAAGGTGGACAGCCTGTGACGGTCTATCCAGAATGACAAATCAACCTCCCTATCCTCCACAGTGATGGACTCTTCACCCCTCCTCAGGGCCTCCAGGAGGCGCCGTTGCAAGTCACCACTCCCAGGGTCACCTGACTCCCAGAGGCAACTCTCGCAAAAGTGCGAAGATGCGAGCCTGTTGCCAACGAGGGTGCGACGGAACCAGCCCCCTTATTTTTGGGACGCACACTCTGCTCCTCACACACACTCTCACTCTGGCCCATACTCACATCCATATCCCCTCCAACTGCACCATTCACTTCAGCCACACCATCCACTACTCCCGTATCCATATCCTCACCTTCAGCATCACACCCCACACCGCCCGCACTCACACCAGTCAGAGCAGGTGGGAAACTGTCAACAATATTTCCTGCTGTTGTCCCGGCATCACTGGGGGCAGGTTTCAAGACAGCTACCACAGACACCGCGGTGTTGTCCTTACTCCCCCTTCTTCCCTCCGTCATCTTGGGCTTATTACCAGTAACACCAGCACTATTACTTTTAGCAGCATTAGCAACATTAGCAGCCTGAGCTTGACTGGGGCCCGAACTCAGGGTGCCAGGTTTCACAGACCCCTTAGGCACAAGCCCAGTGGCCCGTTCACCCCTGACACCCCCACTCTCGGTACTCAGCCCCTCCACTTTTTGTTTGGCCGCAACCATACCAACAGAGCCCGTAGTATCAGAGTCCATAACACCAATGTCCTTTACTCTGGAAGATGGCACCGAGACAGTAGCTCTCTCCTCCTTCACCATCCGCCTAACCACAGCCAAGATTCCAGCATCTGAATCATTACCAAGTCCCGCCCCCCCTGTCTACCCGTGACACAGAGACCACCGGAGACAGGGATGGGAACTCTGCTTCGCTAAAAATGTCTGGCACCTCCGCCTGCACTGACACCTCGCCACCCCCACTGTTACCCGTGGGGATCGTCACACCATTACCCTTCTTATTTTTAGTCTCCCCACCAGACCTGCACCCCGGATCTACTGCAATATCCGAGCGCCCATGCCCAGCGGGGGTCACACAAGAGGCAGCAGCCGTAGTACTAGTAGTACCAGCAGACACATAATGCAGGCTTACCACCTCCTGTGCCGTCTTCTTCTGCTTCCTCTTTCCTTTTCCAGGACCGGGATCCTCATCACCGAAGGTGAAGTGCTGAAGGTCAACAGGGGACTCCAAAAGCTTAATGGCTCTCAGGAGCCCCCCGGACCCTGATGACTCCTACATGTCTTCCTCTTCTGCTGATGAACCTGATGCAGGTAAAGCCACTTGCTCTGGCCGCAGACCGATGTATATTATCTCCTGGGACTCCATAGCTGACAGCGCTTCCTCGCCGCCTCCCGCAGGGCCCTGCCCACCCCCCTCCTTCCCCTCAGCCAACGAAACTCCCCTGCCCACACCAGACACAGCAGTGGGCGGAGCGTAGGGCGGACCGCTGGGCGGGGTTTTGGCATTGGGCGGGGTTTCGCCAGCCAGACTTCCAGCACTGGATGGAGCACTAGGCGGAACACAGGGCAGACCGCTGGGCGGGGTTTCGCTGCTGGGCCGAAACCCGGTGCTGGGTGGAATACTAGGCGGGACACAGGGCTCTGAACAGGAGTCTCTGGGCGTGTCCTCGCCCTCCGATGGACCGCTCCCTCCTTTTCATGCCGGGTTAACCCCTTCATAGCTGAAAACGCTGGTCATTAGCAAACTTCTCTAGGAAGGGACCTGCGTTTTTTTCAATTTCAGCCTGCCGCTCCTCCACCTCAGCGATTCTCCCTCTTAGTTTCTGTATATGCACAGCTATCACAGGGCGTTTTTCTGGGCAGCATTGTTATACTGCACTTTAGCCTGCCGCAATTCCTCTTGTAATTTGGACAGTGCGGCTTTTCCCTTTTCATGGCACCTCAGCATATCCACTACTCTTGCAGTATAGGTTTCCACCATTTCCTCAGGGATTTTTATTGCCCACGAGGCTACACCTTTTCCCTTTGACTCACTGCCTTTCTGTTTGCTTGAGCCACTCTTGCCTGAGCCACTCTTGCTGGACGCCTTACCAGCTGGAGAAGGCATGCTCTCCACAGCAGCTGCCTCTCTCTGGGACAGCCTTCCAGACCTCTGCACACTCTCCTCCTGGGACTCCATGGACCATCGGTCCCCACCCGGCCCAGACTGGGAGGGCAGGAGCCCAAGGCCTTTGTCTGACACCCCTGCATTTTCCTGGGTAAGCAGCGAGGCAAGATCCTGAGCTTGTTTTCCTCGCTGGAGCCTTCAGAGAGCTCCACACCACACGCACTGCTTCCTTGGCCACGCCCCGAACAAACTCCTCCCGCGGCTGCTGGCAGCAGACAGAACTGGAATGGACCCTCTTGCTATGTGCACTGCAGTCTGCTATATACCCTGCCTGCCTGCCTAGCACTGATATCTCTGCAGCTGGATTAGTCCTCAGAAGGACTGTTAGTTGAGATGGATATGTAGAGAATCTTGAAGAATACCTACACTAACTAATAAGCAACCAAATCTCTCCCTAGCTCAGCAGCACCTCTCCCTACACTGCCAGATTGCGGAATAGACGGACGAGCACGGCGGCACCAGGTCTGATATAGACCTGATGACGCTATGCAGCCAGCCAATCACTGCAATGCCACAACCAACATGGCTGTGGCATTACAGTGGGTGGCACACAATCCCTGCATGTGCCAAACATGCAGGGAGGGGACCCAAGCTCCCGCCGAGCAACCCCGGAAATACTCGGCGAGCGCCGAGCATCTCGAACAGTGAGATGCTTGGACGAGCACCGAGCAGTAGCGAGCATGCTCGCTCATCACTACTCCACATCATCCTCTGGGGTCATCTTTTGTATGGCTCATCTTACCACTTTCCATCACCTAGACCTGGGGTAGGGGCCGCCGGCCTCCCACGCACTGCCTCTGTGAGCAACTCAATCTGCTGCTGTTGTCGGTACTGGTCTTGTTGCTACTGCTGTTGTTGGATCTATTGCATCAGCAGCTTACTTGTCTCCTGATGTGCCAGCTGTAGCTGCTGTTGGGCCAGCTGTTGCTGCTGTTGAGCTTTCACCAGGTGCTTAATCAGGTCCTCCATGCTGTCTGACTTCGCTTCCTGGCTCATTGCCGTCTTCACCCAAGACATGCAGGTTATCCGCCGCTGTCACACGTGCTCCCTGGGGAAATTGACCGCGTTTTCCACCACCTGTGGTAGACCGGCTCACTCGACAGCACATGGAGGTAGACACGGGAACACTGTCTCTTTAAATTCTTCCCAGGTTTATTATATAGGCAGCATAAACCGTGGTGAAGTAAAAATAAACACGGCCCGTTGAGAAAAAAACGGAAAACAAAGCAAAGTGGAAGCAGAAAACACAGTCCTTGTGGTAATGGGGATCCACCCGCTCAAAGTTTAGCAAACAAACAATTCATCTTTTCCTTGTCAGGACACAAAGCGCTGGAGTTCCTCTCTCCAGCTCTGCTGAACATTGAATGATTCAAAAGGCTGGCTATTAATAGCCCAGGCCACACCCTGGGGTGGAGATATGGTGAACAGCCTCCCACAGGCTCTACATCTGTTCACATAAAATCCTAGCCCATTAAAAATGGCAGATTGAACCCTAGAAGTGTGCTGGAGCAAACTTCTAGAATTCAACTTACTGATGCTAATAGCCTCAGTGAAACATATCTCCCCTCCTGTACTTTGCCAATGATTATGTCACAATAGCAAAAGAATGGCAGAGAGTCAACGGAAAAAATGGTTTGGGATCTGGAAGACTTGATGCATCCATATGTTACAACTTGCATGGGCAACATCTAATGTTATATTTTACCATCAAGATAATTGCTCAAGTTCATAAGAGTGAAAAAGTAAAAAAAACAAGGTTTCTAACCAATTTCATTTAGAAGTGTAACAGGTAACCCTATGACCGCACAGCATAAAGTTAAGTAAGAACCCACACTACTTCGACTACTTTTAGAAGCAGGGCCGGCTCCAGGTTTTTCTGGGCCCCGGGCGAAAGAGTCTCAGTGGGCCCCTTTAACACATACCACGATTCATGATGCAGAGATACAGCGGAGAAATATATATATATATATATATATATATATATATATATATATATAGTACAATGCAAAGATTTCACTTCTTACATTACATGAGTGATATCTATTGTAAATTCCACAATAGCTCAGAAATCGGTGAATCGCTCCACACAGAATACTGGCCCCCATATAAGGCTCCATACGGAATACTGGCCCCCATATAAGGCCCCATGCGGAATACTGGCCCCCATATAAGGCTCCATACGGAATACTGGCCCCCATATAAGGCTCCATACGGAATACTGGCCCCCATGTAAGGCTCCATACGGAATACTGGCCCCCATATAAGGCCCCATACGGAATACTGGCCCCCATATAAGGCCCCATACGGAATACTGGCCTCCATATAAGGCTCCATACGGAATACTGGCCCCCCATATAAGGCTCCATACGGAATACTGGCCCCCATATAAGGCTCCATACGGAATACTGGCCCCCATATAAGGCTCCATACGGAATACTGGCCTCCATATAAGGCTCCATACGGAATACTGGCCCCCATATAAGGCTCCATACGGAATACTGGCCCCCATATAACGCTCCATACAGGATACTGGTCCCCTTATAAAGCTCCATACAGGATACTGGCCCCCATATAACTCTCCATACAGGATACCGGTCCCCTTATAACTCTCCATACAGGATACTGGCCCCCATATAATGCTGCATGCAGGCTGTTACCCCCCACATAATGCCCCATACAGGCTGTCCCCCCCTTATAATGCTCCATGCAGGCTGTTACCCCCCACATAATGCCCCATACAGGCTCCCCCCTTTTAATGCTCCATGCAGGCTGTTCCCCCCCACATAATGCACTATGCAGGCTGCCCCCCCCCCTTTATAATGCCCCATGCAGGCTGTTCCCCACCTTATAATGCCCCATGCAGGATGTCCCCCCCCCTCTTTATAATGCCCCATGCAGGCTGTTCCCCACCTTATAATGCCCCATGCAGGATGTCCCCCCCCCTCTTTATAATGCCCCATGCAGGATGCCCCCCCCTCTTTATAATGCCCCATGCAGGATGCCCCCCTCTTATAATGCTCCATGCAGGCTGTTCCCCCCCACATAATGCCCCATACAGCCCCCCCCCTTTTAATGCTCCATGCAGGCTGTTACCCCCCCCCTTTTAATGCTCCATGCAGGCTGCCCCCCCTTATAATGCTCCATGCAGGCTGTTCCCCACCTTATAATGCCCCATGCAGGATGTCACCCCCCCCTCTATATAATGCCCCATGCAGGATGTCCCCCCCTCTTTATAATGCCCCATGCAGGATGCCCCCCCCTCTTTATAATGCCCCATGCAGGATGCCCCCCCCCTTATAATGCTCCATGCAGGCTGTTCCTCCCCACATAATGCCCGATACAGCCCCCCCCTTTTAATGCTCCATGCAGGCTGTTACCCCCCCCCCACATAATGCCCCATACAGGCTGCTCCCCTTATAATGCTCCATGCAGGCTGTTCCCCACCTTATAATGCCCCATGCAGGATGTCACCCCCCCCTCTATATAATGCCCCATGCAGGATGCCCCCCCCTTCTCTTTATACTGCCCCATGCAGGATGCCCCCCCTTTATAATGCCCCATGCAGGCTGTTCCCCACCTTATAATGCCCCATGCAGGATGCCCCCCCCTCTTTATAATGCCCCATGCAGGATGCCCCCCCTCTTTATAATGCCCCATGCAGGATGCCCCCCCCTCTTTATAATGCCCCATGCAGGATGCCCCCCCCTCTTTATAATGCCCCATGCAGGATGCCCCCCCTCTTTATAATGCCCCATGCAGGATGCCCCCCCTCTTTATAATGCCCCATGCAGGATGCCCCCCCCTCTTTATAATGCCCCATGCAGGATGCCCCCCCTCTTTATAATGCCCCATGCAGGATGCCCCCCCCTCTTTATAATGCCCCATGCAGGATGCCCCCCCCTCTTTATAATGCCCCATGCAGGATGCCCCCCCCCTCTTTATAATGCCCCATGCAGGATGCCCCCCCCCTTCTCTTTATACTGCCCCATGCCTCCATACATTAAAAAAAAAAAAATCAAATACTCACCTCCCTTCTCCTCACCTGCTACCTGCTGCCCGCTGCTGCAGCGTTGTCGGTGTCTTCCCGCTCAGCGCTCCCTGTGACGGCTCAGGGGAGGGCGCGGTGTAAAGACGTCACCGCGCCCTCTGACCTGAGACGTCACAGGGAGCGCGCACCAGGAAGACAGCTGATCTGCGGAGGCACGGGGAGAGGTAAGTATCCGCCTGCCGGGGCCCTGAGCAAGCAGGGGAGAAGGGCGGGTGCAGACACCGCT
This sequence comes from Phyllobates terribilis, assembly GCF_046119375.1. Taxonomy (NCBI): domain Eukaryota; kingdom Metazoa; phylum Chordata; class Amphibia; order Anura; family Dendrobatidae; genus Phyllobates; species Phyllobates terribilis. Next base: position 35,108,578 of record NW_027362761.1, on the reverse strand, counting down.
CTCCTCCGCCCATAGCCCAGTGCGGTGCGCGACCGCCAGTGGGCCCCTCTGCCTGCTCAGGGCCCCGGCATTTGCCCGGGTGCGCCGGGTGCTGACGCCGGCCCTGTTTAGAAGCAAAAGAGTTCAGAAAATAAAAAATCCATTATTTTGGTCACTTTCCTTTTTTTCAAAGAATATAAACCAGTAAATTACAAAATACTAAGTAAAGAAAAATATTCTCTATTTTCTCTTGCGTTGATCTGTGTTTATTTGGTATACAGCCTCTCTCACTCTATGGCCAGGATCACCATATTCTCCACATCTGCTAATTACAGTCTGATCAGCGTTTGATCAGAGTCTAACCGAGGGTGGGATCCATTTTTCTCGGGCATAGAGAATGAAAAAAAAGTTTCTCCATCTTCTCTATTCAATCTATCCGTGAAAATCAGGGAGTCTGGCAATGGCTCTCTCACAGAGAGCACAGGTTAGCTCGGTTAGCTGAGCGCTCCTGTGTATGGTGGAGATGGCTGTCAGACAAACAATCGGTCAAATCATCGTTCGGCCAACAACTATCTAAAGTGTATGGGGGCTTTAGGAAGGATGCTGTCAGAGCTTTTCCCTGCCGACACCACAGGGCACCCACAGATCACGCTTCCTGTACATCCTTCCTTTCATAGCTTATCCCTGATTCCTAAAAAAGTACAGGAGCTGCCAATGTAGACATATGAGATCTGGATGACAATGGGGAAATAAATTCACATATGCTCTTGAGATTTATTTGCAGCATGGTCTTTATCATATATGAAAGATTAGATGGTTTCCAAGTTTTTTATTTTAATGTTTAACTCCAAGAACGTTACATTTCCCATTTAAATTCCCATTGCTTGCAACTATTATAACCTTGTGTATAGTTTGCTATAATTTGACCTTTGGTTGCATACATTAGTACCTACCTGTGATTACTACTGAAATATACAGTATAAGAGCCTGAATGTCCTTTTCCCCCATGAATGTAAGGTGATTTCATGTCATCTTGCTTCTAAAAATTATCTGTTTGTATATAAGTAAAAATCATAGAAAAATACATAGTAATTGCCACATTTGAGAACATGCAGATATTTCCTAGATATAAAATTTTCCACCAGCTTAGAGGCCTCCACTTTCCAGTTCCTCAGACTCTCCAAGCTGCAAAGTTTGCAAGACCCTGCTAATTCTACCTGGTGGTCAAGGTGCAAAACCTACAAAAGACAAAAAATATATCACATACCCTACCATCATTATATATAAATGTAAAGCAAAGATGCATATGAAATATAGGGTACTTAGTGAACTATTTTTGATCAAAAAAAGTATACAAGCCGTCCCACCAGCGACAAGGTGACCCTAATTGGGACGGTCTTACACTGTCTATATTAAAAACCTTACTGTATATCAGAGTTGAAGTAATGTATATAAAAGGTGGTCAAGGTGGCAGGTTTGGTGAAAGTTAGAAGAGGATTAGTAAGATTAGTAGCTGCTAAATGCCTTTAGTAATGCTTATCCCCTAAGGGAATAATGGTTCTGGCAGGTTACAATGGAAGATTTCCCCAATACTGAGGGACAGTGCGGCTGCCATCACACATGAAAATGTTGTTGACATCAGGAAGAAGCTGCTTCTATAGTGAATCTGTGACACCCCAGGGGTCTGGTTGCCACAGTAATAGAGATATTATGTCTGAGAGCAAGTGGGAGGTTTCTCTGGTCAGGAGCCCTAAGCATGCAACACTGCCCGCCCAGACCTGGGAGGGGAGGAATCTGCCCTTATAAACTGGGTCTGGGGCGGGATTAAGTCAGTCAGAGCCTGGAGTAAAGTTCCAGACACAGGAAAAGATACATCAGGAGCTCTGTAGGAGCAGAGGCAGAAGGCCAGGGGCTGTGAGCAGAGATATAGCTCGCCCTGGCTGAAGTTACTAAAACCGGACACAGGAGTCCGAGGCTGTGGGGACTGATATATACCCAGCAGCAGAAACCAGCCGGCATGGGATTCCAGGTCCCCTGGCCATAGAAGCCCGGAGGCTCAGTCACAAAGAAGGGACCAGCGCCGCCATCCAGAAGCAGAGGCTAACAGAAGGCCCCAAGTCACCAGCCATACGGGTGAGCACCACACGGTATACTCAGGGACGTGGGCTACTTGTAACCGCTGACAGCAAGGTAGCCAGGAAGAGTGCAGATAAGCGGGGAGGCCTACAACTCCACCTGGCCAGGGGAACTCCTGCTTGCTCGCAGACTGACCAGGCCCCTTATACTAGCCAGTACTCCCGGGAGGGTCTGCCTTGTACCATCAGTAAAGACCCAGAACTGCACCTCACGTCTCTGTGATTCCTTGCCGCACCAGCACCATTAGCACTGGGACCCTCACACCAGCACTCCCATCATCTCTCACATTAGCTGCCCTGAGGCAATACTTCTCCCGTGGGGAGTTATCCCATACTCGGCTGCGCAAACAACATCAGCCTCAGCGGTCGGCAGCGCAGCGGCGGTCCCCACTGACCGCAATCCACGGGTGGCGTAGTCGGACATTTGCTATACATTAAGACTGCCACTGGTTTGACCACCCTGGGCACGGACCGGGTCACCGCCACATGGAGACTACAACCCCCAGCATTCTACAACAGGCCCGGTTCCGGGTTCCCCTGCACAACACAGGCCCAGGGGGTGCGTCAACTTTGGCGTAGTCGGCAGGATTTCGTGCCCGCAACCACCGAGTACTGCGTGCCTGAAAAAGAGACTTTTATACTTACCTGTGGTGAAGTTTCCCGCCGTCCGGAGTCGTTTCCCGCCATCCGGAGCAGATTCCCGCCATCAGACGCCATCTTGGACCGTTTCCCGCCGTATTCTGCCTTCTTCCCGCCATCCGCAGCTGCTTCCCGCCTTCGGATGCCATCTTCGGGATGCCGCACGGGAAGAAGAGGGGCGTGGACGCCGAAAGCGCGCGAGATCCGAAGCTCCGCCCCACGCTCCGCCCCACGTTCTGACGCTGAACAAGGTCCTGGAAGGGAGGAAGAGCGACGCTGACGTCATCGGAGCGCGACGCCAGGTCCTCAACCCCGACGATCGACTGCGGAGCCGCGGCCTACGGAAGAAGAGCATCGCAAGGTAGGCCACGGTCCACTAGGGGGGAGGAGGATGCCGGATACCGAGGGGAGCTCCACTGCCACAGCCACCGCCAGCGCAACCGCTGCAGCAGTCATGCCATTCACCATGCCCTATATCCCGGGGGCAACCTGGCTACCCCAGTACTCAGGGGAGTCACATACTGTAAATGACTTTAGAGAAAGACTGGATAGCCTCTTCCAGGTGTACCCCCTCACGGAAGAGCAAAAAGTGAGCATCCTGGTGGCCCAATTAATCGGGGCAGCCCAAAGGGAGGTAAAGTCCTGGCCACCTGGGAGGAAGAGGACTGTCAGAGAAATACTAGCCCGGCTGAAAGACACATTTGATACCCGCACCTCAGCCGAAATAAAGCTCAGATTTTACGGGTGTAAACAGCGGGCACATGAGAGTATAAGAGACTATGCTCTAAACCTACAAGAGGCCCTGAGAGCCATTAAGCAGGCAGACCCTGACAGCGTGGGAAATGAAGATAAGCTGTTGACTGAACAATTTATTGAGGGTCTACTGTGCAATGCCCACCGAACCCAGTTGCGAGCAATGGCCTTACAGGACCCTGACCTGGACTTTGCACAGTTCAAGGATAGAGCCATCCGGGTGCTCCGAGAACCGGCACCAGGTGGCGCTGTGACCCACAGGCGCCCTGCTATCACTTACCACCAGGAGATGGCGCCCTTGTCTGCAGGGCCTGTGGGAGCTGATGCGCAGGCTTTAAACAGTGACCCGGCTACAGACCTGCACCATCAGGTCCAAGAGCTGACTAAGAGCGTTGCCGCGCTAACCAGAACTGTGCAGTCTTTACAGGTCTCTTCTCCAGGAAAGATCCAGCTGGCATCCGGACCAGAGGACGTCCCGTGGCGCCGACTGAGGAGGACCCCACCGGCCAGAGGAAGACCCAGCGACAGATACAACGAGGACGGACGACCCATCTGCCGCAGCTGCAATCAACCCGGACATGTGGCAAGGTACTGTCATTTAAACGGGCACAACCTGGGGTAGAGGGCCAACCCCCAGGCATAAGACCATCAGGCCCATCAAACTGGCGTGATAAATACGTAGGGGGACGTCCAATCTTGCCTGTGGTACTGGATGGCATTCCTATGAGTGCCCTACTAGACACTGGGTCACAGGTGACCACCATCCCGTACGTGCTCTTTAAACAGTACTGGAATGACTCGGACATAACCCGCTACCCAGATGACGACCTGAGTATCATCGCCAGCAATGGTCAGCCCGTGCCGCAGGTGGGATTCAAAGAGGTTACCATTAAGATCGGTAAAGTCGAACTGGCGGCACAAGGACTGATTATAGTGGACATAGACCGTCATGAGAGTCACCCTAGAATAACCTTGGGAACTAATGTGATTGAAAATTGTCTTGCAGAGGTGATTCTCATTTTACAGCAAGTTGCCAAGAACGCCAGTTCCGGCCAGCATCGTGTGCTCCAAAAAGAGATCCGGGCACTGATGAAGCGGCAACAGGTGGAACTATCTGGTGGTGAGATAGGTAGCGTGAGAATGTGTGACCCGTTCCCTATTGCCATGCCCCCAAAAAGTGAGATGATGATTTGGTGCCGGGCAGCTATTGGTCTAAGAGGTAGAGACTACCAAGCAATGGTAGAACCCGTCTACTCAGACAGTAGGCCCACCATTTTGACAGCACGGGGGGTGGTCGATGTACGCCATGGGAGGGTGCCCGTTCGCATCATAAATATCGGGGAGAGAGAAGTACACCTCCCCGGTATGCCACGCTAGCCAAATTGTTCACCATCAACCAGAACTCTGTACAGGCCGTGGAACCCTTGCCTCCATCTCAACCAGAGGAAGGTAACGGCTCTAAGAAACCAATAGAGGACTGGTGTCAGCAACTGCATTTGGGTACTGACTCCACTCCCTCACACCAGAAACAGGGAGTCTATCGGGTGGTTCGAGAGTACGAGAGAGTGTTTAGCAAACACCCGCTAGACTTCGGGCGAGTAAAGGGGGTAGAACACCACATCCCCACGGGAGACCATCCTCCCATAAAGGAGAGATACCGACCCGTACCCCCGGCACACTACCAACACGCCAAGGGGATGCTTAGAGACATGAAGGAGGCTGGGGTAATTAGGGACAGCTGTAGCCCCTGGGCAGCTCCACTAGTCTTAGTGAAAAAGAAAGACAACACCATGAGAATGTGTGTAGATTACAGGAAGGTCAACCGTATCACACACAAAGATGCGTACCCGTTACCAAGGATAGAAGAGTCCTTAGCTGCATTAAAATCTGCTAACTTCTTCTCTACTTTGGATCTCACTAGCGGGTACTGGCAGGTTCCTGTAGCAGAGGCGGACCGGGAGAAGACCGCATTCACCACCCCGATGGGTCTCAGCGAATTTAACTGTATGCCGTTCGGGCTCTGCAACGCACCAGGAACCTTCCAACGGTTGATGGAATGCTGTCTGGGACACCGGAACTTCGAGACGGTCCTGTTACACCTGGACGATGTCATCGTCTATTCCAAGACCTACGAGGACCACCTGAAACACCTGGCAGAAGTGTTCGAAGCTCTGGCAAACTACGGCCTAAAGGTGAAATCCTCCAAGTGTCACCTCCTGAAACCAAAGGTGCAATACCTGGGACACGTGGTGAGTGCTGACGGAGTGGCTCCTGACCCTGATAAGATCACCGTGATTAAGGACTGGCCAAGACCCTCCAGCATAAAGGAAGTGCGGCAGTTCCTCGGGTTGGTAGGCTACTACCGAAGATTCATTCCCGGTTTCACCAAAATGGCAGCCCCTATGCAGGACCTCCTGATAGGTCAATCTCGGAAAGCCAAAAACCAGAAGCCGCCCTTTAGGTGGGAAAAGCTGGAAGAGGAGTCCTTCTGCCAGCTGAAGATGGCCCTCACGGGGGATGAAATCCTGGCATATCCAGACTACAGCCAGCCCTTTATCCTCCACACGGACGCAAGCAACATCGGGCTAGGAGCCGTACTGTCCCAGATCCAGCAAGGGAAAGAACGGGTAATCACTTACGCCAGCCGAAAGCTACGGCCCACGGAGAGGAACCCTGAGAATTATAGCTCATTCAACCTGGAGTTCCTGGCAGTAGTGTGGGCAGTGACCGAACGTTTCAAGCATTACCTTGCCTCCTCCAAATTCACCGTGTACACGGATAACAACCCGTTGACACACCTGGACACTGCAAGGCTCGGTGCCCTGGAACAGAGATGGATGGCCCGCCTGTCCAACTTTGAATTCACCATCAAATACCGGGCAGGACGCTCAAATGCCAACGCGGATGCCCTGTCTAGAATGCCGAACTTACCGGACGTAGGGGAAGATCCAGAAGATCTGGAAGAAGTTGAGCTCCCTGCGTTCCACCGTCATGGGATTACCCTGTATTCCCACCGTGTGAAGGACAGGTGCTCCGTGACGTTCAATCCCTTGCCCCACTACAACTGGGCGGAGACGCAAGACAGTGATCCCGCAGTCCATTTGATGAAGGAAATGCTGACCCAGGCCGATGCCCGTCTTGACCCAGATGCTCCGGAGGAGACCAAGCAACTGTGGAAGGAGAAAAGTAAGCTGTTCCTCTACAGGGAGAAGCTGTACCGGAGAATGGTTAACTCTCGAACACATGAGTTGACCTGGCAGGTAGTGGTCCCAAGACGAGACGCGGCTATGGTTCTGGAGGCATACCACAACGGAGAAGGGCATTTCGGATGGAAGAAGCTGGAGTTCTTGTTGCGTGAACGGTTCTACTGGGTAGGCATGAGAGGAGCCATCGAGAGGTGGTGCAGAGACTGTGGCCCGTGCCACCTGAGAGGAAAAGACCGAGCCAGCCAGAAGACTCCCCTGCAGCCCATCATCACCAGACAGCTACTGGAACTGATAACCCTGGACCATGTGAAACTGGCTCCAAGCAGATCTGGGTATGTCTACGCCCTCACAATCGTAGATCATTACTCCCGGTTCCTGGTGGTGGTCCCGGTCAAGGACTTAACGGCTCAGACAACAGCTAGAGCCTTCCAGCAGCACTTCTGCCGTCCACACGGGTACCCGGACCAAGTGTTGACAGACCAAGGACCAGCCTTCGAAGCGGAGGTCTTCCAGGAGTTCTGCAACCTGTATGGCTGCAAGAAGATAAGAACAACGCCCTATCACCCTCAAACCAATGGACTCTGCGAGAAGATGAACCAGGTGGTGATAGATCTGTTAAAAACATTGCCCCTGGAAGAACGCAGTCTGTGGCCTGAGAAACTGCCCGATCTGGTGGACCTGTATAACCACATCCCTGTAGGTTCCACCAACTGTACCCCGGCTTACCTAATGAGAGCAAGACCTGGTAAGCAGCCTATTGACCTGGATATGGGAGTCCTGATGCCTGAGGACACCTCGCCAGAGGCAGACTGGGATACAGAACGGCAGCAGCAGTATCGGAAAGTACAGGAGAGCGTCGAGCGAAGTCTGTCTGAAGCTAGAGAAAGGCAAGAGAAGGCTTATAACCAGTATGCTCCCGCTGTTCCCCTGGTACCTGGAGAGCAGGTCTTGAAGAGGAAGAGGCGGCTCCACAAGTTGGACGACCAGTGGGAGAAGGACCTGTACACCGTACTGCCATCAAGCCATGAGAACCCAAAAATCTGCGTAATCAGTAAGGATGGAGGAGAAACCACAGCCATTGTCTCCAGAGACCACCTGAAGAAGTGTCCCGAGCAGCTGCAAAGCCCTGAAGAAGATCAAGGAAACCCTCAACCCGCAGAGGAAAGGGAAGAAATGATCAGTACCGTACTTGGAGACTTCCCCCGGTCTTGGACACAAGTAAACGGCGCTGTCGTGGTACCCGTCCTCACCTTTCTCCAGCCAGCCCCGCAAGTGCCTACAGAGGAATCGGTAGAGCTGGAAGAGCAGCCGGCCCAAGAGGCAGAAGAGTCCACACCAGCAGTACAGGAGGATCAACCCTCTGCTAGTAGTGAGCCTGCCGTGCCCCTAGTGAGCCAAAGAGTGCGCAGACGGCTGCCCAGCTTACCCATAACACCTCCTACACCCTGTAGTGCAGAACCAGTTAGTGAGCTCCGTAGGTCCACTAGAGTCACTAGAGGTCAGATGCCCGCTCGCTGGAGAATCTAAACTAATGCACTGTGAATTTATCTGTTAACTGTTTATGGTTTATGTTTGTTGCCTGTTATTAATTATGTTTCTCAGTTACCCTGCAGATTTTTATGGACTAACAGGTTATGGACGATGGATAACCGGAACAGTTTTGTAGATAGTTGCACCTTGGTGCCTCTTGCGAAGACGGCCGCGGAAGAGAAAACCTGTCTGGCGTGGCCTCCTTGCGGCCCAAAGTAGTTAGTCTACCCTTGCAGCCACGCCCAAGGCCAACGCAAGGGGTTTGCTTTGGACAGGTCCCCTACTTCGCTTAAAGTTTCACCTTGGGTGACATGGACACCCTCTTGTTTCAAAAACTTCACCTTGGGTGATATGGACACGCCGTGACCTTTAAAGAACTAAAGCTTCTTGTAAATATGTTATCGTATTATTGTTTATACCCTGTTATTATGTTTTAAAAATGTGTTTAGTCCCGGAGTACTAAAATTTACTAGGGGGGAATGTGACACCCCAGGGGTCTGGTTGCCACAGTAATAGAGATATTATGTCTGAGAGCAAGTGGGAGGTTTCTCTGGTCAGGAGCCCTAAGCATGCAACACTGCCCGCCCAGACCTGGGAGGGGAGGAATCTGCCCTTATAAACTGGGTCTGGGGCGGGATTAAGTCAGTCAGAGCCTGGAATAAAGTTCCAGACACAGGAAAAGATACATCAGGAGCTCTGTAGGAGCAGAGGCAGAAGGCCAGGGGCTGTGAGCAGAGATATAGCTCGCCCTGGCTGAAGTTACTAAAACCGGACACAGGAGTCCGAGGCTGTGGGGACTGATATATACCCAGCAGCAGAAACCAGCCGGCAGGGGATTCCAGGTCCTCTGGCCATAGAAGCCCGGAGGCTCAGTCACAAAGAAGGGACCAGCGCCGCCATCCAGAAGCAGAGGCTAACAGAAGGCCCCAAGTCACCAGCCATACGGGTGAGCACCACACGGTATACTCAGGGACGTGGGCTACTTGTAACCGCTGACAGCAAGGTAGCCAGGAAGAGTGCAGATAAACGGGGAGACCTACAACTCCACCTGGCCAGGGGAACTCCTGCTTGCTCGCAGACTGACCAGGCCCCTTATACTAGCCAGTACTCCCGGGAGGGTCTGCCTTGTACCATCAGTAAAGACCCAGAACTGCACCTCACGTCTCTGTGATTCCTTGCCGCACCAGCACCATTAGCACTGGGACCCTCACACCATCACTCCCATCATCTCTCACATTAGCTGCCCTGAGGCAATACTTCTCCCGTGGGGAGTTATCCCATACTCGGCTGCGCAAACAACATCAGCCTCAGCGGTCGGCAGCGCAGCAGCGGTCCCCACTGACCGCAATCCACGGGTGGCGTAGTCGGACATTTGCTATACATTAAGACTGCCACTGGTTTGACCACCCTGGGCACGGACCAGGTCACCGCCACACGGAGACTACAACCCCCAGCATTCTACAACAGGCCCGGTTCCGGGTTCCCCTGCACAACACAGGCCCAGGTGGTGCGTCAAATCAAACCCACGCAATATAAGAAAATGACATCAATAGGACCTCAGAAATTCCCCAAAGAAGCAGTAGGGTTCAGCGAAGCAGCTGATTCTCTTTGACACAATCATGCGGAGCCTGGAACCATTACCTAACATTTCATCTGCATTCATTGCACACAGATCAAGTAATGGTCCTTCATATATGTGACTGATTGCTCTCAGTGGGTGAAACAATACATAATAATAAAATAATAATCTTGTAGTTATGATACCTTTTAATGCTAACAAATATAAAATAAGTGATGTTACAAAGCAAGCTTTCCAGACTACTTAGGTCTCTTCATCAGGCGGGGTATAAATAAAGTATCTGAAGAAACACACATATACACAAAAAGAGCAGAGACTTGGCATAATAGATGGGCATTTAAAAAAAAAAAAAAAACTGAGCTCAGAGAATGAATCCTTCATTAGCTCAGATAAGTGGTGTGAAAGTTTTATTGTCTCAATATCCATGTAAGATCAGAGACCTGATGCCCTGGAGACCTGAGGTTTCTGGAGCAGATTCCTTAGATTTTGTAGTAAGTCATAAATCCTTGTGACAGATTTAGTCCTGTGTGGAGGGTATCAAAGGCAGTCATAAATTTATCTTCCCAGACCCTTCGGTGTTTTTCTGATTTGAAGTTGCCTTTTAATATGACAACTTTCATATTGTTTATGTTATGTCCTGGACTACAGAAATCTTTAGCCACAAGTCGATAGATTTTTCTGTCTGTAATCGTGTTTGCTCTTAGTTTCTGTCCTGTTTCTCCAACATAGAGACGCCTAGTAGGACACATAGTATAGTGTGCAGAAGTAAGTACACCCCATTGGAAAGAAGATGGGAATGTCCTGGGAATATTATAGTCCTGTTGTGAATTTGTATCCTGTCTGTGGTCTTTACATGAGTGTAGGTTTTGCAGTGCTTCACATTACAATGTGCAATATGAAGAGCTTCAATGTCAAAACAAGCTGTGCACATTTTCCATGTCATGTCACTTCACTGTACTTTGCTATAATAGTGTAGTATAGTGTCATTTATATAGGAATTTACAAGAAAGTGAAAATGGGGATCTGAAAAGACAAAATAGGGGCATCTCACATGAGAGTTCAGCATACCCTCACCACTCAAGTCATGCTCCTTTTTTAGGGCAAGACATACGTGTCCCTCGTGCAGTAACAGATCTGCATCAGCTATTATCAATGTAATCATTTCATCCACATTTCTGCCTGGAACCTGGAATGAACACATTTAGAAGAAATGCTAGCTCGTGTAAACGTCTATGCTGGTTTCTTTTTTCAAACTCCAGATGCAGATTGTTTGCTCCAGACTTTGTGATGTGATCCACCTGTCTGACTTAACAGTATGCACTTGAATATATTGCAGTTTCAGTGAGGAGGGAGTATTTCAACAATATAAAGTTTCATCTTCTAGCAGCCATACTGTATGAATAATGTCCCGTCTTCTGGATGAGGCTTCAGGTTTCCTATGTTTTCTATGATATTATCCATCCATCCTGTCACTAGTCATAGTCTTCCTCATTTTTTCCTTCCAACTCTTCCATTCATATTTGCCTTTTTTAATGAACTGGATCCAAAGTGATAACTGCCATCTGTAATATTCCGTAAAATTATTTTGAGGGAACTAATTTTTATTGTACTCCCTGTATTAAAGCGTAACTCTTGGAGTCAACATCATACATTCGGGATACATTGACGGTATCCAGTAGGGATACAGACAATATGAAAATGAGCAAATAATTGGAATCCATGACTTAGAAAGTGACAGTGAGTATTCTGGCTGGCACATTTGCATGGGTACTGCTGTATCAGTAACTACTCAGTGGATACTTTCAAATGACATTTGTCAGTAGGAACAACACTCCTAAGCCTTCTGTATGGACATGCAGGTCATAGAAAGTTGAATCAAATGATATCTTGATATCTGCAAATCAGATGACTGATTCCTTAGAAATCCATGTAATGATCCGTTAGAATGGATCCAGCAGAAATCTGTTAGGAAAAAGTTGTGCTGACACAACTTTTTAGTCCGTTATTCACTAACTGACTAAAAAGTCAAAGCAACTTTTTTCCTAACAAATTTCTGCTGGATCCGTTCTAACTAAAGATCTCTTCAACTCATGTACATATAAGAAAAACGTGGATTTCTCAGGAACCATTCATCAGATTGCAGATATCATGGTGTCTTTTAATTCAACCTTCTATAACCTACATGCCCATATAGACACCTTAGGGTTATTGTTTCTACTGAGAGATGCATTGGAACCATTTTATTGAAAGTCCTACACTGTTTTCACCATTTTGGGCACATTCTCCTGGAGTCCAAGGAAGGAATGTCAAAATGGCCTATCCCATTCTTGACCCTAAGTTACAGAAGCTCTGGTCACATAGTCAAAATGATTGCCCTAGCCAATGCATAGCTTATCCTGACCCCCAACAACATTTTTAGTATACATCTATCTACTTACTCATATAAATCTACTTGATGTTGATTTTTTTCAAGCTAGCCATCTTCTTTGTCTCATCCCAGTTCTGATAATAGGTTTCTCCCTAAGCTCAGTGATTGGCTGCAGTGGTCATATGCTATTGTTGTGACGTCACCACTGCAGCCGTGTTACCAAACACTGAGGGAAATGGCAAAGAGTTATCACTGGAGTCGCAGAGCGTAAGTGAGGTTAATTTTATTATAGATAGAGAAAACCTGTGCGCTAAAAAAATGTCTGGAAAAAACCCTTTAATAACAAATCAGAGCCATTATGTATGTCATTAGCTCAGGTCACTCAGAGTAATATTTGATTGTCTTGAGGGTGTAATTATGGTTGGTATTGGAAGTGTGACCTGGATAATAAAAAGTGAAAGAATAAACATATACCTCCATTATTGAAGCTACTACTGACTGGACTGTCATTAGTGTATATATCAATCACAGAAAATAATTTGATGCTGCGTATATTGGAAAATCTACTGAATGTAATATAGACCCAGGTTTATACAAATACCAAATATTTTTAGTGCAAATATGGTTGAGAGCTCACTAATCTGGTCTCTGCTCAATTATGCCTTGTTGCAGAAAGTTGTAGACAAAGGCCCCCACTTTTCCTGAAGAACAGTAATCTCCTTAGCATATTTTTGGCACATCATGTATTAGAAGGGACAATCACATGTTTTCAAATAAACGAAAAGCTAGAAGTTTCAATTTGTCTGTAATCAACACTGCCATAAATGCAAACCTTATAGATACAGACCTGAACTAACAATCCCATATCTGTTACATTCTCTATTGTATGCTACTGCTGAGTCAATAGACGGAAGAGTTATCAGAGGTACTTACAGCTCCAGTCCAAATACAGATCTCTTGTGACTCATTCACAACTGCACTTTACTCCATTTTATATACATCTAGGACCACCAGTAAATATTACAAAATGATGATAAGTATTGTTTTTTACACAATTTTTTTAAATGTGTTTTTAGCATGATGGATGGCTGTATTTATCATCATCATCATCACTCATTTGTTTTTCTATTCATTCAGCTGGATGAAGTCCAGGTCAGTTCAGGAAAAAAAAAGCATTGGAAAAGCACATGTGTTTTCAGTGGCTTCACAGATATGAGCCAGAATAAAAGGAAATGTATTTTTAAGTCATTACATAGTTTTCAAACAATGGCAAGCATTAGCTTTTTTGAAACTTTTTTGTATGTGTTTTATAAGATGTATTTCCTGCGCTGCGTTATGTTGCATACTATTGGCACATCATATGCCACCTGTTTGGAAAGCCAAAGTAGAGCTTTGCTGATATGGCTCAGGATTCGGAGAAGCACAGATTTTCCTACAATGATGTTATTAGATTGTGCAATCTATATACAAATGGCGGTGTTCAAAGTTCCTGAAGTTCTGATGTAATAAAGTCTTCCTTTTCCTAACGAGTACAAATGTAGCATAGCTGTATAATCCTACAGCCTCTCATGCATTGCTCTCTAGGTCTGTCATCTCCAATACTATAAGCTAAAGCATAAAAAACAGGAGTATAATTAGATAGAAATGTGACCCATCTAAACAGCAGACAGCACTTAATAGGCGGTTGAAACATCCATACCGAAGTGGCAGTGTATGTGCATACAGTCAGGAGCAGCCCGCGCCCCGACACTGCAGGATAGCTGCTCGGCTTCCGCTCACTATGCAAATGAGCGGCGCCATTTTTTTTCAGCTGCGGACTTTCCTCATAGAGGTTAGTCTATGGGCAAAGTCCACATGTGGACCCGCAAGAGAAATTGACATGCTGCGGTCTGGAAAGACGCACCGCATGTCAGTTTCTGCGGGTGATCCGCAGACGCATAGTGGACATGGGATTTTTACAAATCCATCCACTATGCTGTAACAGCTGGACGCTGCGGGTTTGACGTTGCGTAACACGCAGCGGCTCCTGCCCATTTGCACATACCCCAAGTGTTTTCTGGGCATACCCTTAGGGTATGTGCATATAAGGTCTTTTTCAGGCGGGTCTGCACTGAAACCCACCTGAAAAAGCTCTGAAAGGCTCAGAAGAATGAACTTAACCATTTCTGTGACAAACTACTGTACTTGCTGTGCATATGTTCAGTCTTTTGTGCATTTTTTAACCTCTTCACATTTCCAAAGACACCAAAAAAGTGTTCTTTAGATGTTTTCCGCTTTGAAGATGCGCTATACTTTATAATACAAGGCAGTGGGATATCTCAAAAAGACACTGATGAACAAAAAAGCAAAAAAGATGAAAAAGCGATTAGAAAATGACCAAAATACATGCAAAAAGAAGATGCTTTAGGAAAAAATGTCACAGTTTCCTGAAGCGTCTTTCTCATGGAAAATGTGACTGGTTTGTCCGCCTGAAAAAAGCCTTGTGTGCACATACCCCTACAATGAAGTGTCCTAGGCTCACTGGACTGAACTGTTCCCAGAAGCAGCAGCAGATCACTCCTGCAGATTAGTGCCATTAACTGTGGCTAGTCGTCGTGTGGACCTGCGGCAGTTCAAACTGCAAATCTGGGGCAGATGTATCCAAATACATCTGTACTGTAGTGATGATGTGCACAGATGAACGTTTCAGTTAATGACTGGCCTCAGCCTGGTGATATCTGCATTTATGGCACCCAGAAGGCCATTGGTTTGCTGGAGTGGTCATGTGCGTCATCACTACAGGACACGTCAACAAATGTCGATAAGACTACTTGCGCAGCAACACTACAGAAGTAGAGGATTTACCATATGAGTGCTATTTGGATTTTTTATGCTATTTGCTGCTTTGTGTAAATTTTCTTATTACCAATACCTCTTACGGATAAGGCTATGTGCCCACGATGCAGAAATGCTGCATATTTTTTCCGCTTCTCCCTGGCAGGAAAAACGCATGCTGATTTTACATGCTTTTTTCCCGCCAGGTAGAAGCGTTTGTCAAGCGTTTTTGCATGACAGGTCACGCGACCGCCAACGTCAGTGGTCGCGTGACCTGTCACATGACTAAATGACGTCATGGAAGGTCCTTTTACACCATCGCGAGCCGCCTGGGAGCCAGGACGCACCGTACAGGAGACCGGGGGCCATCAGAAGGGGAGTATAATGTTTATTTTTTATTTCAAATTCTTTTTTTTACAGGTACTATGGTACCCGGGTCTGGAGGAGAGTCTCCTCTTCTCCAGACCCGGGTACAATCCGCACATTGAATCGCTTAATATCCGCATGTGCACATGTAGTCATGCGGATATTAAGCGATTCAATGCAAGTCAATGGCGGCAATTACGCCGCGTTTCCGCAGAATTAATGGACATGCTGCAGATTTTTCCGCAATGATAATCCGCAACGGAAATTTCCGCCGCATGTGCACAGCACATGCGGATTATCATTGGGGACCATGGGGCACGTATTACCAAGTGTTTTTTAAGCGTTTTCGCTGCGGAAATTCCGCGGCAAAAACGCTTGAAAAACGCATAGTGGGCACGCAGCCTAAGACCTCATCTTTATATTTTCAGAATTCCCACTTGTCGGACAGGTGGGTAGCTAGCGGCTTCTCCCTGCAGACTCCCCTGGAGTGACAGATCTCTCCCTACAATTGCAGATCACTATAACCCATCTTCAATCCATGACCCATCTCTACACAATGTAACATTTAGGCCACTGCCCCACTATCAGTATTCAGTCAGTATTTTTTCTCAGGAGTGGGAGCCAAAACCAGGTGAGGAACAATCAGAGAAAAAATATAATAGAAACAAGTCACAAATTCTGCATTTATCACCCACTCCTGGGAAAAAATACTGACCAAATACTGACCAAATACTGATAGTGGGATCGTGGCCTTAAGGCCCCAATGCACAATAGACTTAAGGTGACTGTACTCGACAATATCGATGAGTTTGGCCGATGATCCATTGAGTATATAGCTGCCTGCCAACTGATGGTCGAAGGATATGTCAATAGTGCATGTTCAATTTCAGACTGCTGATCGCCTTTATTCTCCCTGAGATAAGCTGCCAGCCGATGTGTCAGTCGACGACTTTCTGATAGAAAACACAGGAGCGCTCGGTTGAAGCATTGTTTGTCCGACAGACCGACACCCATCTAGTGTGTATGCCCAGGTTTAGACAATTTTGGCTTAACATTTTTCTAACACCCACCTCATATTACCTCACCTCTGGACAAACCACATACGGCTATAACCAGTGCCCTAGACAGTAATAGTGCTCTCTGTGTGCCTTGCACAATAATAGTGACACGTCCCCAGGGCCGTGGGGTACTCGGCAGCCGGGCCTCCGGTTGCCGGGGGATATCACGGTGGCTGGCCCGGTCCGTGACCCAGGGCGGTCAGTAAAAAGGGGGAGAGATATTTTTATATGGGGTTGTTTGGGATTTTTCGTGACACCACCTGTGGACTGCGGCTAAAGGGAGCCGCCGCTGTTGAGCAGTCCTCTGGAGCTGGTGTTACGGCAGCAGGGGTGGTGTGGCTCTCCACAGGTAGAACTGGCTCCAGGGCAGTGTAGGTAAATGGTGGTTGCGCTGGGCGTTGTAGTGCAGGGAGGGAATGAGGGCGCAGATTAAAGAATGGACGGAGGCGGTGCGGTGCAGTCATCCGAGTCTTTACTCACAGTTCTTATTGCAGTTCCACTGGTGCACTGTACAGGTGTCAGCCTCCCACGTCGCGCTGCGTTCACCAGGCAGGGGTTCAGCACTTCCTCAGGTAGATCAGGGGTACCTTGCAGAACCCCTCTTTCACGTGTTCCTAGCTAGACCGACTTCACACTGGGTCTTTCTCCCTCCTGCCCTGTGCTGCCCACTCTCAATCCCGTTCGGGTGCTCTGAAGTCCCTCCTGTGCGTCGGATCCCGGACCTGCTTGACCCTCCTGGGGATTAGAATGCGGCCTACGATCCCTCTATCTTCTGACAGATTCGGGGCGTACAGGTGCCTTCCTGCACTCGCCGTACCTCCTAGGATCCCATCTTAGAACGGAGCCTACTCCCTGCTCCCCTCCTGGGCCTCTGACACTAGGCCCTAATTGTGGAGCAGAGCTCCTACTGAGACTCTGCTCCCGGACTGTTCTTCTGAACTGTCCCGAGCTGTTCTTCTGAACTGCTCTCCTCTACTCGACTTCTGCCCCTCACTGAGCTGCCACCCTAAGATGGCTTCCCTTTATATATCTACTACTATGGTGCTCCCTCTAACTACTTCCTCCACCCACACCCACTACTTGTTCCCCCTACCTTTGGTTCCCCTCACTCCAGCCAGGGTCATGGCTCAGCAGGAACATACATTGCGTCTTGCCCTTCCAGCTGGCCTGGAGCAGTGTAGTGTTGGATGCAGGTGTTGGGGTTCCAGGCAGCACTCCCTCCTTACCTGAGAGAACGAGACACCACACCTCTGGGTGAGATGCAGTACCTCTGTGGCGACTGAACCCTCAGGGGCGCCACACTCCCCCCTGGTAAAACACAGCACGTCCGCGGGCAGGAACAGAGTAAGACTGGATAAATTGACATGCAAAATTTTAAGAATGCATTCGCATATAAGATTCTAAAACATTCTTCCCTTTATGGGAGGCACATACTTTAATGTTGCAGGTTACATTTTTCAAACATTATAAAACATTTTTCATAAACGTCTCTTATAATAGGTTACATTTCATACTGTAACCGGGTGTCCATTTTACTTTGAACAGGTGCAACAAGTAGCAGCATGAGGGACCCGTCCGCAAACCCTCAACGTAGGGCCTGGGCGTGGCTGCAGGGCACAGGTGATCCTGGAGTTGGACCACGGCTTCCGCCACGCCAAACGGGTTTTTGTTCTGTGGTCATGGTTACTAATATAAAACCAATAGGGTTTAAGAAGTGCAGAACAATTTACACAGTCAGTCTCTGGCTGTTCACAGTCCCCAGCCTGGACTCTATATACCCTGACGGGTAATCCTATAAACACACACTGCAAGCCATATAATTACACACTCTAAGAAAATATTATTGTAACTTTGACTACTGCACCCTTACAGGTGACTATGTACAGTTAGTCCCACCTGCTGGACTAATAGTGGGGTCCCCGCCTGGGCTATGGCTGATTCTTGCTGGCTGACCCAGCCGGGTCATCAGCAGCAGGCTGCAGGGGCATGCCCTCGTCCTCCTTAAACACGATGGAGGGCATACCACCCACGTTCCCCGTGGTGTCTGGTGTTTTAGATATTTCTCCCTCCAGGGTGAGGGGATTTGCTTGCCACTCGAGCAGGCCAGAGGCGGAGGCTTCGTCTTCGCATCCATACATGCTGACTGCCGGGTGCGGTCTGTCTAGACTGGTTAGGACCACACCCTGTCGCCATTCCTTTTCTTCTCCTCTCTTCTTTCGGGGGGCGGTCCCATGGCAATCTGCTGTTGGTCACTACCTGTGACGGCCTCCCTGCCTTGACGGACACATCTATGCGGACAGTCACTGTTGCAAGGGGCAGGGTATGCTTTTGGCACCATTCTGGGACCCGGCCCACGATGGGAGGTACCATATTGTTGTCTTTGATCACGCACATAATGGCGCCCGTTCTTCTGGGGCGGGCGCCACACTCAGTAACATAACACAGTTCTCTAGGCACACTTCACCCGCTGGTACGGGCTGGTCACGCATCCTGTTCGTGACGCCAGAACGTGATGCGCCCCCAGGGCCGTGGGGTACTCGGCAGCCGGGCCTCTGGTTGCCGGGGGATATCACGGTGGCTGGCCCATGGACCAACCTTGGGCTTATCAATCGATCCACACATGATCCATAAGTGGTGATATGGCTATGTATATACAATGATTGGTTTTACCAATCGACCTTTATCTGGTTATTGGGCAGTGATATAATTATTTATATGCATTTGATTTGATTGTGGTATTGTTTATTTGGACTATGCTTAAGGGACACAGATTCATACAATTGCTATATGCAAGGTTGGTCCACGGTTTGGGCTGATATATAATGAGGGCTTGCAAAAACAATTTTTTTTTGCAGTTTATATTGAGTATTATGGGAATACTGTGATATGAAATGTGCAGCTCTGAACTGAATACTGGCATTGAGGATAGAGGATATTTATTATTATTGTGAATTTTTATATATTTTCCTCGCAATCAATTGTATATGATTATTATATGAATTTAAATTATTTACTACATCTATATCCTGTATACGGCCAATCATGCATTGTGGTATTTGGGTGTTGATAATCATGTGTGTTGTGTTTTAGTGTTTTTAAAAGTGTATAATAAAGCTTGTATTTTTTTTTGCTTAATATGTATTGAGGTGTGCGCATTTTTACATATGTACCTTCCTGTTTCTCTTGTCCCCGTACAGTTACAATACATCAGTACCCGACAATTTAGAATAGAAAGAATAGATCTACACACATAGAATAGATAGATAGAAAGATGTCAGTCACATATATAATTAGTACAGTGACAGTGTTGGTTACTGTACTTATCATTCATTGATAAATTAAAGAATTTATTAAAAAAAAATTGGCATGGGGTCCCCCGTAATTTTATTGTCTAGCAGAGGTTAAGCGGACAGCTGGGGCAGATGTTTGTAGCCTGGGAAGGGGGTAATACCCACGGAGCTTCCCAGGCTACTAATATCAGCCCCCAGCTGTATGCTTAGCCTTTAATGGCTATTAAAATGGGGGACCCCCCAAAAAAAATAATGTGGGGTCCCCCTATTTTAACAGGTAGCAAAGGCTGTACTGACAGCTGGGGGCTGATATTAACCCCTTACTGGCCTGGGGTGTAATAGTATGCACCAGGCTGTCACCCCCTGTTCAGCGTGGGCTCCGGCGCTGAGCCCGCACTGAACCGGGCACATGTCAGCTGATCCTTACAGCTGACATGTGCACGCAACAGCCACGGGTGGAATCGCGATCCACTGACAGCGGCATTTAACAGCGCTGCGCCGGAAGCACGGCCTGAGTTCCGCCCATCAGTGACCCCGTCACGTGATCGCGGATCACTGATGGGTGGGCATGGCAACCCGGGGTCTGCAGCAGACCCCAGTGGTTGTCATGTAAAGATTGCTATGAGCGCCACCTAGTGGTCGGCGCTCATAGCACAGGAGCATTTCTGTTGCATAGAGGTGATCTGCTCATCGCCTCTATGTAGCAGAAGCGATCAGACAGTTGCTGCTTCTAGTCTCCTATGGAGACTATAGAAGCAAGCAAAAAGTGTAAAAAAAATGTTTTAAAAATATTAAAAAAAATTAAAAATATATAAAAGTTTAAATCACCCCCCTTTTGTCCCATTCAAAATAAAATAATAAAAATAAACCCCAAATACACATATTTGGTATTGTCACGTTCAGAATCGCACGATCTATCAATATAAAAAAACGGTAAACGGCGTAACGAGAAAAAAATTCCAAACACCAGAATTACGTTTGTTTGGTTGCCGCAACATTGCAATAAAATGCAATAACGGGGGATCAAAACATCGTATCTACCCCAAAATGGTATCAATAAAAACTTCAGCTCGGCATGCAAAAAATAAGCCCTGACCCGGCCCCAGATCCCGAAAAATGGAGACGCTACGGGTCTCGGAAAATGGCGCATTTTTTTTAAGCAAACATTGGAATTTTTTTTCACCACTTAAATAAAAAAGAACCTATGCATGTTTGGTGTCTACGAACTCGTAAAGAACTGGAGAATAATGATTGCAGGTCAGTTTTAGCATCCAGTGAACGTGGAAAGAAAAAAAAAAACAGCTGTGGAATTGCATTTTTTTTGCAATTTCACTGCACTTGTAATTTTTTTCTCATTTTCCAGTACACGATATGGTAAAACTAGTAATGGCGTTTAAAAGTACAACTCGTCCTGCAAAAAATAAGCCACCACACGGCCATATTAACAGAAAAATAAAAACGCTATGGCTCTGGGAACAAGGGGAGAAAAAAACGAAAATGCAAAAATGGAAAATCCCAAGGTCTTAAAGGGGTAGCCTAGGAAGGGGCCATGAATATTGGCCCCCTCCGAAGCTAGAAATAGCAGCCCTAGAGCCACTGCATGTCGTCATCTTCTTGCAGGCAGCAGGCAGAAAGCTGCAGGCCGATTGCTCTCTGCTGTGCTACTGTTCTAAACAGTATCGATGTAGTGAGGACGCCGATATTGTTGAAAGTATTGCTGGCCAATGCGGCCCACTGTCAGAACGGCCCATCTATCATTTTATAGAATTGCCGGAAGGCAAGTTTGGCCCTGAACATAGGTTGGTCATTCACTTTTCCTGAGGAAACAAAATGTACCATTATGTAATAAATACCTACAGGAGACTACACAACAACAATATGATCAATTAAAAAATAGTTTATTGATTATGTAATTAAAATCAGAAAAAGGATTATAAGCAACAGGTGGAAAAAAAACAAGGCAGGGGACAGTCAGTTGTTTAGTATTCCATAGTGCTGCTTGTGTGGCGCCCCTGCGGGTCCAGTTGCCACAGAGGTACTGCATCTCAGCCAGAGGTGTGGTACCCCACTCTCAGGTAAGGAGGGAGCACTACCCGGGACCCACACACTGACATCCAACACAGCAGCACTCCATTAGGGAAGGGCAAGATTGCTCCTGAGGGAGAGCACAGACCCGGTCCCTGGCTGGAGGGGGGAACTAGGTTAAGGAGGTGGGTGGAGGAAGTAGTTTAGGGGAGCACTGAAGGAAGGACTGAAGGTAGAGGGGACCAAGTAGAGTGACAGTTAGTAACATGGGTCACGTGACAGAGAATATAAAAGGAAGGGTAGAGACATCTAGCAGCACTCAGTGAGTGAGAACCATTGAGGAGTAGGCTCCAGACAGAGTGAGTTCCTAGGTCCTAGGAGCAAGACCGCATTGAGTGAGGACCGTGCAAGAGAGAGTTGGTCAGTCAGAGGAGTTGGTGACATGAGTCTGTCACAGGGAGTGAAGAGAGAGAAGACCGGAGCAGTGAGAAAGGCTCCAGAGAGAGAGAAAGGATCTTAGGGGCACACGAAGTGCCGAGTCCACCCGTGCGCCCGAGTTCATGCTGACCGTGAAGGGATCAGGTTGCAGTAGGGGACCGGCCCCAGACTAGTGGAGGACTGCAAGACTCAGCTAGCAAACCAGAGGCTGCGGTATCTCTAAGTGCCATAGCCAAAAACCACACACATTCGCTGAAAAGGTGGCCATATAGGACCAAGGGGACAGAGAGGACATCGCCCGACAAGGCCCGTAGCCACTGGCTCGGGACACTGTGTGTGAGGCGCAGGGCAGGAGGGCGAGAGCCAGCACAGAGAGACGACCCGGGAAGGTACACAAGAAGGGGGTTCCGATCAAGTGCACCCAAGTTATCTGAGAGTTGCTGGATCACTTCCCCGGAGGACACAGGACGCGGTGGGCTGTTATAACCTGGCTAGCCGTTGTAATCTGGAATACCGTAAAAACTGTGAGTAAACACTTGAAGACTGCACCTCACTGTGTCCTTTACTTAATTACTGCGTCACCTGCCTTGCACTACACCACCAACATCAAAAATCACCTATTTAACTGCCCTGAGGCCTAGCTCTACCCGTGGAGAGATTAACCATCTCTGCTGCGCAGGGCCGGCCTTAGGGTATATGGCGCCCTGTGCGAAATCCCTCTTGGCGCCCCCCCCCAAAGAAAAAAAATTAAACTCATGTAGGTGAAAACAACAAGTGCATTTTTTATTAATCAAATGATCAAGTAATAACAAGCAACAAAAGTTGAACAGACGGTCATTATAAAGTATAAAGTGTTTTGAACAGGTACAATTTTTATTTCTGAAACAATCAATTTCAACCATAAAATACACATTCAAAGTGCATTGCAAAGAGTCCCAAATGAATGTGCTTAGAAAATAACTTTTCGGGCTTTTGTTCTTGCAAACTCATCGATAGTGGTGGTCATGTCCAGACTCTGAAGAATGTCATTTTCAATGGACAGGACTGCTAAAGCTGTTAGTCTGTCATCTGACATTGACGACCTCAAGTAAGTTTTTATCAGTTTTAATTTGGAAAAGCTACGTTCTCCTGAAGCCACCGTGACAGGAATTGTCAGCAAAATACGAAGTGCTACCCACAGATTGGGGAAAGTGTCAGTCAGACTATTTTTGTTTATGAAGTTTAGCACATCAAGAGGATTTATGGTATCACTAGGTAAAAGACTTTGAATGTGGTAGAATTCCTGGGCCAACTCTTCTCCGTTTACGTCAGATTCAGTTCCACTAACCAATGCAGCTTGTAGATTTAGGCAACTTCTTGTCAGGTCTTCTCTAGAAAAACTATTATTTTTTATGTTGTATAAGAATCCCCATACTCCGTTATGGTTTTCTAATTGTTTGAAGCGCTCCTCCAATGATGCTGACGCTGTGTCTACTAAAACGAAAAAAAAATCTACCTTGAATTTAGATTGCGGGTCTGTTATTGCTTCGTCCCGTCCTTCATAACTAAAACTAGCTTTCTTCACTCTGATGCGCTTTTCTGGCCTAAACACTGGCTCCAAATTCAAATTCTCAGCAATCTCCTTTGCACTCTGCAGTGCCATGTCAAATCCTTTTTCACGAAAGTTTCTAATAAATTCTAGACACTTGTGAATTAGTTCTGTCACTGTACTGAGATCAGAAGTTTGTCTTTGCATGGCTTTACTTACGATATTTATTTGAAACAATATGTCATACCAAATGATAAACGACATGATAAACTTAAAGTCCGTAATCTTCTGAGCAAGAGTCTTGGCTTCAAAAGATACATTTGGCTCAACTCTCTCTTCCTCAGATAGTGCAATTAGTGCCTCATGTATGTCTCCTAAATGATAACGAAAGGGTTTAAGGCAGTCTATTCTGCATTCCCATCTTGTAGTAGACATGGGTTTCAAAGTCAGACCTGAAATATGGTCAGTCAAGATTTTCCACCTTTTAACAGAGCCAGAAAAAAGAACATAAATACACTGGATTAAACCAAAAAGGTCCTTTGAGTCTTTACTAGATCTTGCTGCATCTCCAACCACAAGATTAAGACAATGGCATCCACATGGTACAAAGACAGCACGAGAATTTTTCTCTAAAATTTGAACTTGAACACCGTTGTGTTTTCCTGCCATATTGGCACCATTATCGTAGCCTTGACCACGACAATTAGTAATATCTAAATTTTTCTCACTCAGAAAGTCAAGAAGGGCATCGGTCAATCCCTTTCCTGTTGTGTCTACAACATTTTTGTATCCAATAAAATGTTCCTTAATTGTGTATATGCCACATACTTCATCCAAAAAGCGAATGGTAAATGACATTTGCTCCTTGTGGCTTAAATCAGGGGTGCAGTCTAGTATTATAGAGTAATATTTAGCCTGGTTGCAGCGCGTTACAATGTGGTTAATGACTTGGCTTGCCATCAGAGCAATAATTTCATTTTGAATAGTTTTACCACAATAGTGGTCTGATATTTCTTTGGAGACAACACGATGCAGGTGTTCTGACATCACTCTATCAAACTTTCCAAGTACCTGCACAAACCCCAAAAAGTTTCCATTATTGGGGGTAAAAAGACGATCAGAACTTCCTCTGAATGCCAAATTGCGTTCTGCAAGAAATTGAATAATACATACAAGCCTTTCCAACACTCCTCTCCAGTGTTGTCTTTCTCTATTCATAAGAGTTTGCATGTTGGAATCTATTGTTGTATTCGTCTTGAGCCGAACCTGAGTCTCCAACCATTTACGTTCTGCTAAAAAATGATTTGGTGAGGACTCGTGTGATTTTAATATAGATGATATATGTTGCCAGTCTTGAGATCCATCTAAAGCAAGAGATGACCTTGGTTTTCTATCAAATAATTTACAACAAAAGCAGAATACTTTGTTTGCAGATTTTGAGTAAACCAACCACTGTCTCTTGCAGTGTTGTCCATTAACCAAAACTCTCTTATAGAATTTAGCAGAAAAGTGACGGTCATTTGAATCTTTTTTAAACTCCATATCTGTTATATGAACAGGCCCAGTTTCCACAACATGATCTATAACTTTGGTAGTCAATGAAGGCCATAGAGCGGGATCAGTGTCAATCAGTATTAGATCTTGATTGCTTGGAAATTCTGGGATATCAGTTTCCTGGTGACCAGTGCCTGTGTCAGCTGCAGAATGTTCCTCTGGATTTTCAACATTTTCAGTTAAATTTTCTAAAAATTGAGGATCCTCTGCTATCTCTGATTCATCGTTTAGAGAGCCATCAGGGTTTGAAAATTGTCCTGACGTGGAAGGTTCATCCAAATCGATTTCTATTGGACCTTCTCTATGTGTCGCTACACTTTCATATTGTTCTGCAGCTGTCTCTTTAGAAGAGCATTGGTCGCTGGATTTCTGAAAAAGCTTTTTGAAAGACTCTGCACATTTTTTGTCTTCAACTTCTTTAAGTGCTTTTCGTTTTCGATTTTGTGCTCCTGATAGTTTTTTGGGGCCCATAATTAAACTGAAAAATGTATATAATAATAACACTATTATTATTGAAACTTAAATATTCTAAATATTCTTCATCTTTTTATTATAATGCAGCAACAAAGAACAGATAGTCAGGGAACTGATCTTCTACCAACAAAGGCTGTCCATTTATGATGGGAGTCGTAGTTTTGCAATGGCTGACTCACAGGGTGGCAATGGGGACATTGGGGGGATGTCTGTCTGTCTGCACCTTATTGTTAACGTCTTTATTCAAGTTTGTTCATCATATCAGGCTCAGCAGCACAGCACTCACCAGTCACCACCACTTTGTAGCTGAGCTGCCTGCAGCATCCCCGGCGCGGCACTGTGTCTGAGCTGTGTGACGTCACAGTGCCGTGCCCGCGCCAATGGAAGGAGACGAGAGATGCTGCAGGCGGCGCCTCCCGCACTGTCTCCAGCGCTGGGGGTAAGTGTGTGAGGAGGAGAGAGTGCAGCGCGCCCGGGTCCCGGCCGGACATTTCAGAGCAGAGAGGGGGCGCCGGCGCCTGAGCACAGAAGAAACGCTGGGCGCTCCCTCTCTGCTCTTCCATAAGAAAAATACCGACGGGGAGGGAGCCAGCGCAGCGCCCCCCTTCACTCTCAAGTTTGAGGCGCCCTGTGCAGTTGCACAGCTGGCACGCCCCAAAGGCCGGCCCTGCTGCTGCGTCACCAACAGACCCTGTGGATCTGAACAGCAGTGGCGGCCACCTATAGCAACAATACCATGGGTGGCGTCACAAAACTTTATCCCCAAAAATTTTACTCCCCTCCTTTCTTTAATTTATTGACCGCCCTGGGCCACTTACCGGGTCACTGCCACCGTGACTACCCCAATAGAACCGACCGACCCGGCTTCCGAGTACCCCACGGCCCCGGGGGGCGCGTCACTTGCGGTCAGGAAGAAAAAAGGGAATTGTACCTGCTAAACAGTCAATATGATATATACCTAAAGATCCTTACAAAGACCAAATGTATAAAAATGGCAGTGCCAAACTATGAGTATAGTTAGTAGTAGATACAGTGGTGGCCAAAAGTATTGGCACCCCTGCAATTCTGTCAGATAATACTCAGTTTCTTCCTGAAAATGATTGCAATCACAAATTCTTTGGTATTATTATCTTCATTTAATTTGTCTTCAATGAAAAAACACAAAAAGAATTCCACACCAAACCTAAAAAAGGGGGTGGACAAAAGTATTGGCACCCTTTGAAAAATCATGTGATGCTTCTCTAATTCGTGTAATTAACAGCACCTGTAACTTACCTGTGGCACCTAACAGGTGTTGGCAATAACTAAATCACACTTGCAGCCAGTTAACATGGATTAAAGTTGACTCAACCTCTGTCCTGTGTCCTTGTGTGTACCACATTGAGCATGGAGAAAAGAAAGAAGACCAAAGAACTGTCTGAGGACTTGAGAAACCAAATTGTGAGGAAGCATGAGCAATCTCAAGGCTACAAGTCCATCTCCAAAGACCTGAATGTTCCTGTGTCTTCAGTGCGCAGTGTCATCAAGAAGTTTAAAGCCCAAGGCACTGTGGCTAACCTCCCTAGATGTGGTCGGAAAAGAAAAATTGACGAGAGATCTCAACGCAAGATTGTGCGGATGGTGGATAAAGAACCTCGACTAACATCCAAACAAGTTCAAGCTGCCCTGCAGTCCGAGGGTACAACAGTGTCAACCCGGACTATCCGTCGGCGTCTGAATGAAAAGGGACTGTATGGTAGGATACCCAGGAAGACCCCACTTCTTACCCCGAGACATAAAATAGCCAGGCTGGAGTTTGCGAAAACTTACCTGAGAAAGCCTAAAATGTTTTGGCAGAATGTTCTCTGGTCAGAAGAGACAAAAGTAGAGCTTTTTGGGAAAAAGCATCAACATAGAGTGTACAGGAAAATAAAAGAGGCATTCAAAGAAAAGAACACAGTCCCTATAATCAAACATGGCGGAGGTTCCCTGATGTTTTGGGGTTGCTTTGCTGCCTCTGGCACTGGACTGCTTGACCGTGTGCATGGCATTATGAAGTCTGAAGACTACCAACAAATTTTGCAGCATAATGTAGGGCCCAGTGTGAGAAAGCTGGGTCTCCCTCAGAGGTCATGGGTCTTCCAGTAGGACAATGACCCAAAACACACTTCCAAAAGCACTATAAAATGGTTTGATAGAAAGCACTGGAGACTTCTAAGGTGGCCAGCAATGAGTCCAGACCTAAATCCCATAGAACACCTGTGGAGAGATCTCAAAATGGCAGTTTGGAGAAGGCACCCTTCAAATATCAGGGACCTGGAGCAGTTTGCCAAAGAAGAATGGTCTACAATTCCAGCAGAGCATTGTAAGAAACTCATTGATGGTTACCGGAAGCGGTTGTTCGCAGTTATTTTGGCTAAAGGTTGTGCAACCAAGTATTAGGATGAGGGTGCCAATACTTTTGTCTGGCCCATTTTTGGAGTTTTGTGTGAAATGATCAATAATTTGATTTTTGCTTCATTCTCTTTTGTGTTTTTTCATTGAAGACAAATTAAATGAAGATGATAATAATACCAAAGAATTTGTGATTGCAATCATTTTCTGGAAGAAACTGAGTATTAGCTGACAGAATTGCAGGGGTGCCAATACTTTTGGCCACCACGGTAATAGATGGCAACTGATGTTGTAGAGGTTAGAGTCTGACTGATTAACTGAGTCTGTGGACAGGAGTCTTTTATACAGGTGAGTATGTAAGACAGCTGTCTTTAATGCAGGGAACGAGTTGATTAGGAGCGTCTAACTAGTCTGTAGGAGCCAGAACTCACAATGGCTTGTAGGGGATCAAATACTTATTTCTCACTGCAAAATGCAAATAAATGTATCTAATTTATAAGATGTGATTTTCTTGATTTTTGGGGGGATATTCTATCTCTCAATGTTAAAATTAACCTACCCTTAAATTTATAGACTGTTCATGTCTTTGTCAGTGGTCAAACTTACAAAAACAGCAAGGGATCAAATAATTATTTCCTTCACTGTATGCGACTTGGCATACATACAGTTACATGCCAACTAGACTTGTTCAGCTTCTCTCCATAGAATTAAATTGAGGGAAGCTGAATTAGTCGCATGTGAATGTAAGTATACAAATCACATTAATGCGGTCATGTGTCCACCCACTAACACAGTTAATACCAGGGAATGACATAGAGCAGCTGCAGCCTTTGTTGAAGCCAAAACAACAACTTTAATGCATATATCACAAAATATATGTTATACAGGTGTCTAAAACATGAAAGGGGTATAGTCTTAGAAATGACCTGCCGCCTTCCCTGAGATATCAGTTTTTAGAAAATATTGTCACGGTCTCCACACTTTCCTGGTCTGTTTTGTTACTATTGTGTGGAGGCTGTCAGTCTGTTTTGGTTTTGCTGCGTCGGTTCTGCAATCATCTGTGTTCACTTCCCTTGATTAGTCTTCTCCTTCACCCAGTGTCAATTGTACACTTGCTATGGCCTGTGTAGGACTGATCTCTCTGTGCTCTATGCCTGACCCAGCCTGACTATTTTCCCTTACCTGGATTTTGACCATTTGCCTGTTATCTGACTACTCTTTTGTCTGCTCCCTGTGTACTGCCTTGTCTTTCTGGTTTTCCTGACCCCGGCTTGTGTAGTGGATTACGTCTTTGACTTCTCCTTGTTGTACTGCGCCATTTTCCAGGACTTGACTTTGGATTGTTTGACCTCCCTCTATTCATCCAGTAAGTAGTACTTACATAATATTTCTTTCAGCAATATTAGTCTCTTCTCTCCTCTTCTGAGACTGTAATTTCTGTAGTGACTCGCGTCACATTACAATTGACCGCTAATTTTTTTCTTTTTCCCACCTATGGATCCGTTTCATACTTTGTGTGATCAGGTGGCGAATCTGACTCAGTTAGTTCAGGATCTGGCCTTGGAACAACACAAACTGGCGTCCTCACAGGCTGAGTTACAAGACCAGATTTCTGGTACGTTTACAGTCCCTCAGAATCTTTCCTCTCCGACCACTGTCATGACTTCTGAACCATCTGACGTATCTTTGAGCCCCCCTGAACTGGCTATAGCACTCCCTGACAAATTTTGGGGGGAGAAAGATCAGTTCAGAACTTTCAAAGAAAGTTGTAAATTATTGTTTACTTTTCATCCTCGGTCATCAGGGAATGAGTCACAGCGGGTGGGAATTAAAATGTCACTTCTGCGGGGGGGTCCCCAGACTTGGGCATTTTCTCTACCCCCTTTTGCTCCTGAACGTCTTTCTGTGGACGCTTTCTTTGACATTTTAGGACAGATCTATGATGAACCTGAAAGGGTCAAGGTGGCAGAGATGACTCGCCCCCTGGGCCGTGGGGCACTCGGATCCGGGCAGTAGGGGAACGATGGGAGTAGTAGTGGCAACCCGGTTCCGTGGCTCAGGGTGGTCAGGCCTGTGGTAGTACGTTATGCGCTGATGATTAGGTCCGACTACGCCACCCGTGGATTGCGGTTATTAGGAACCGCCGCTGCATGCAGACCGCTGGGGCTGATGAGGTGTGCAGCTAGGGTAGTGTGACTCCCCACGGGAAGAGTGCGGCCCCAGGGCAGTATAATGGATGGTGGGAGTGATGGTGGTGAGAGTCCCAGTACCGGTAGTGCTGGAGGCGCGAAGGAGCACATAGACAACAGGTTGCAGTCCAGGGCCTTTACTAAAACAGGTAAACTGACCCATAAACAGTCCCGGCTAGGAGGGGACCTGGATGTCTGAGAGCAATGGGGAAATTGGCCCTGGTCAGGGTGAGGGTGTAGGCCTACCGTGCTTTCTGCGCTCCTTCTGGCTATCTCCTCCTTATAGGGTAACAGCCCACGTTTCTGAGCTCTCCGTGTATTCTCGCCTGTATGGCCTGCGACGTGAGTTCCTTTCTGCTCCCAGCCTGGTACGGCTTTGCTGGTCCCTTCTGTTGTGGCAGAGCCTCCAGGCTTCTTAGGCCAAGGAATATACAGTCCCCTGCGGACTGGTTATCTGCTGTAGGATGTGGAATCCTCCCAGCCTCAGACACCAAAGTCTGGTAAATTAAGTCCGTGATCTGCCAAGACAGGCTCTCTTCGCCTCTTGTCTCTGGCTTGTCGCTCTCCTCCTGCCACACTTCCTCTTAGGTGCAATACAACTTTCTGTCCCTGCTCTGCTCCCGGACAAGTCTCAGTACTGAGACAGGTCATCCAGTTCTCACTAACCCTGCCCCCAGCACCAGCTTTTATAGGGGCAGCCTGCTCCCCCTACTGACCTGAGACAGGAGGTACTGCATGCTAATGTTCCCCTGACTAGAGAACCTCCCCCTTGCTCTCAGACACAGCTTTATTACATTTTGTGGCATCCAGGCCAGGGTGACACAGAGACAAGGATCATGAACCTGACACAGGGGAACCACACAGCAGAAGACTACTGTTCTGAGTTTCGTCAGTGGTCTACTGAGGTTCTCTAGAATGATGTGGCTCTCCGGTGCCAATTCCTCAGGGGTCTTTCGGAGTCTC
Organism: Phyllobates terribilis; assembly: GCF_046119375.1. Classification (NCBI taxonomy): domain Eukaryota; kingdom Metazoa; phylum Chordata; class Amphibia; order Anura; family Dendrobatidae; genus Phyllobates; species Phyllobates terribilis. The sequence continues at coordinate 35,077,317 of NW_027362761.1, read as the reverse complement.
TAAAGGACGCTCTGGTGCTGCATGCTCCACCTGGTTGTTTGGTGGAGGCGATGACTCAGGCTATCCGTATGGATCGGAGGATGCGGGAGAGACGCAAGGTTCAACACGAGGTTCCGTTTTGTCCACCGGGCCCGGGTCGTTTACCAGAGGTAGAACCTATGGAGGTTGGAGCTGCCAGCTCAAGGGCTAAGGAGAGGAGACGCCATCTGGAACTTGGACTTTGTCTGTATTGTGGCCAAACTGGACATCTCTTAAAGGATTGCCCAGCACGACCTGCAACGAATAAGCCGTCGGGAAACGCCTAGGTCTGGGTGATTGTCGAGGAGGTCACCCAGACTTACAGGTACCCTTTTACTCCTCTGATAAAGTGTTGTTGAATGCTGAACTTCTGTTTCAAAAACAGTGTCTATCAACATTTGCCTTTATTGACTGTGGAGCTGCGGCTAATTTCATTGATTCGGGACTTGTTCAGAAGTTAGGATTAGGGACAGTTAAGCTAGAAGACCCTATTCAAATTGATAGAACACCGTTGCTAAAAAATCTGGTTCAGTTAGTTACGGTGGAGTTCATACTCAAGGTGAGGTCACTTCATACAGAATTAATCTCCTGTTAGGTCCTGGACAATTTACCTGCTGGGATTGTGTTGGGTCTTCCTTGGCTGCGCATGCATAATCCGATCATTGACTGGTATCAGAAGGATATTGTCAAATGGGACCCTCATTGTATTGAAAAATGTCTTAAATCTGTGCATGCTTGCTCCGTTAGTCTGGAGGGTCTTCCGGAATACCTGAAGGACTTCGGAGATGTTTTTTCGGAAGTAGAGTCTGAGATCTTACCTCCTCACCGTCCCTATGACTGTGCTATTAATCTCATTCCTAATGCCAAATTACCCAAAGCTCGCTTGTATAACTTGTCTGGCCCTGAGCGGGCATCCATGAAGGCTTATATTAACGAAAGTTTACGGAAAGGTCATATTCGTCCTTCCTCATCGCCGGTTGCTGCCGGCTTCTTTTTTGTTAAAAAAAAAAGATGGAGGTCTCCGTCCCTGCCTCGATTTCCGAGAATTAAACAAGATAACTGTTAAAAATACTTATCCGCTTCCACTTATCCCCGATCTATATAATCAGCTTTCGGGGGCCAAATGGTTTTCCAAACTGGATCTTAGAGGGGCATATAATCTGATACGTATTCGAGAGGGTGATGCGTGGAAGACAGCGTTTTTAACTTCTGAAGGTCTTTTTGAAAACCTCGTCATGCCTTTTGGGCTAACAAATGCACCCGCGGTCTTTCAGAGTTTTATGAATGATATTCTCTGATTATATTGGGAGATTTATTGTCGTTTATTTAGATGATATTCTAATTTTTTCACCTGATCTGGATATTCATTATAAACATGTCCGTTTGGTTCTGAAAAGGTTAAGAGATAATTGTTTGTTCGCCAAGATTGAAAAAATTTACCTTTTCTGTTCAAGAAATATCATTCTTGGGCTTCATTGTGTCAGCCTCCGGGTTTAAGATGGATCCTGGGAAGGTTCAGGCCATCATTGATTGGGTTCAACCCAGCGACCTTAAGGCTTTGCAGCGCTTTTTAGGGTTCGCAAATTATTACAGAAAATTTATTAAAGGTTTTTCTCAGATCGTCAAGCCTCTTACGGACCTCACTCGCAAAGGGGCGGAGCTAAAGGTTTGGTAGTCAGAAGCAGTCAGGGCTTTTGAAAACTTAAAGAAATATTATATAAGTGCTACTTACTAGATAAATAGACGGAAGTCAAACAATCCAAAGTCAAGTCCAGGAAGATGGCGCAGTACAAAGGGAGCAGACAAAAGAGAAGTCAGATAACAGGCAAATGGTCAAAATCCAGGTAAGGGATAATAGTCAGGCTGGGTCAGGCACAGAGAGATCAGTCCTACACAGGCAATAGCAAGTGTACAATTGACACTGGGTGAAGGAGCTAGCATGCTTAAGTAGAAGACTAATCAAGGGAAGTGAACACAGATGATTGCAGAACCGACCCAGCAAAACCAAAACAGACTGACAGCCTCCACACAATAGTAACATAGCAGACAAGGAAATTGTGGAGACCGTGACAAATATATTCCCAATGAAATAGTAATGCGGACACATATTTTAGAATAATCTAACACTGTCATCGTTGATAGCACAGTGCCAGGGACATGTCCTTTTGAGAAGGTATAATGGTAACCCATAGTTGTCAATTTATTCATATATTTCCAGGAGGACTAAAGAGCAATACAGATGGTCTAGAATTCAGTTCTCTATCTTGGAGTTATCCATGAAACCAAGTACTTTTATTTTACAATGGTATATACTGTACTTTATTATATTTAATCCATTTAGTTCAGGGGTATTGAACCTCCATCCAGCTGATCGTTTGCAGCCTGCAATGTCCGTCCTGTGGCCCCCTGGCAAGTTCCCGGGGACTGCAGTGCTTGGGCCGGTGGACGCATTTTGCTGGCTGTGGGCCCTTAAATTGCTTCTGAGACTGTGAGCACGAGCACGCAGCGTTCAGTACAGAACTTTGGAGTCAGCGCGCTCTGCGCTCCGAGCTCGAATCCCACCAACAAAGATGACAATAGAGGCAGCCCCAGCCCGTCCTGTGATGTCTATATGCCCCCAGTCCCTCCTGTGATGTCTATATGCCCCCAGCCCCTCCTGTGATGTCTATATGTCCCCAGCATCTCCAGTGATGCGTATATGCCACCAGTCCATCCTGTGATGTCTATATGCCCCCAGTCCGTCCTGTGATGCCCACAGCCACTCCTGTGATGTCTATATGCCCTTAGTCCGTCCTGTGATGCGTATATGTCCCCAGCCCCTCCTATGAGGTGTATATGACCCCAGTCCCTCCAGTGAGGCGTGTATACCCCCAGCCCCTCCTGTGATGCGCTTATGCCTCCAGCGCCTCCTTTGATGTATATGCCCCAGGGTCTCCTGTGCTGTGTATATGCCCACAGCGTCACCTGTTATGTATAGACCCCCAGCGTCTCCTGTGATTTACTGTATATATGCCCCCAGTCCCTCCTGTGATGTATATATACCCCCAGCATCTCCTGGGATGTATATATGTACCCAGTGTCTCCAGTGATGCGTATATGCCCTCAGTCCGTCCTGTGATGTCTAGATGCCCCCAGTCGGTCCTGTGATGCGTATAAGTCCCCAGTCCCTCCTGTGAGGTGTATATCCCCCAGCCCCTCCAGTGAGGCGTATATGCCCCCAGCCCCTCCAGTGAGGCGTATATGCCCCAGCCCCTCCAGTGAAGCGTATATGCCCCCAGCCCCTCCTGTGATGCGCATATGCCTCCAGCGCCTCCTTTGATGTATATGCCCTCAGGGTCATCATGTGCTGTGTATATGCTCACAGCATCACCTGTTATGTAAAGGCCCCCAGTGTCTCCTGTGATGTATATATGCCCCCAGCATCTCCTGTGATGTATATATGTCCCCAGTCCCTCCTGTGATGTATATATACCCCCAGTGTCTCCTGGGATGTACATATGCCCCCAGCATCTCCTGTGATGAATATATGCACCCAGCGTCTCCTGTGATTTATATACAGTGCTGGCCAAAAGTATTGGCACCCCTGCAATTCTGTCAGATAATACTCAGCTTCTTCCTGAAAATGATTGCAATCACAAATTCTTTGGTATTATTATCTTCATTTAATTTGCTTGCAAGGAAAAAACACAAAAGAGAATGAAGCAAAAATCAAATCATTGATCATTTCACATAAAACTCCAAAAAAGGGCCAGACAAAAGTATTGGCACCCTCAGCCTAATACTTGGTTGCACAACCTTTAGCCAAAATAACTGCGAACAACCGCTTCCGGTAACCATCAATGAGTTTCTTACATTGCTCTGCTGGAATTGTAGACCATTCTTCTTTGGCAAACTGCTTCAGGTCCCTGATATTTGAAGGGTGCCTTCTCCAAACTGCCATTTTGAGATCTCTCCACAGGTGTTCTATGGGAATCAGGTCTGGACTCATTGCTGGCCACCTCAGAAGTCTCCAGTGCTTTCTCTAAAACCATTTTATAGTGCTTTTGGAAGTGTGTTTTGGGTCATTGTCCTGCTGGAAGACCCATGACCTCTGAGGGAGACCCAGCTTTCTCACACTGGGCCCTACATTATGCTGCTAAATTTGTTGGTAGTCTTCAGACTTCATAATGCCATGCACACGGTCAAGCAGTCCAGTGCCCGAGGCAGCAAAGCAACCCCAAAACATCAGGAAACCTCCGCCATGTTTGACTGTAGGGACCGTGTTCTTTTCTTTAAATGCCTCTTTTTTTTTTCCTGTACACTCTATGTTGATGCTTTTTCCCAAAAAGCTCTACTTTTGTCTCATCTGACCAGAGAACATTCTTCCAAAACGTTTTAGGCTTTCTCAGGTAAGTTTTGGCAAACTCCAGCCTGGCTTTTTTATGTCTCGGGGTAAGAAGTGGGGTCTTCCTGGGTATCCTACCATACAGTCCCTTTTCATTCAGACACCGACGGATAGTACGGGTTGACACTGTTGTACCCTCGGACTGCAGGGCAGCTTGAACTTGTTGGGATGTTAGTCGAGGTTCTTTATCCACCATCTGCACAATCTTGCATTGAAATCTCTCGTCAATTTTTCTTTTCCGTCCACATCTAGGGAGGTTAGCCACAGTGGCATGGGCTTTAAACTTCTTGATGACACTGCGCACGGAAGACACAGGAACATTCAGGTCTTTGGAGATGGACTTGTAGCCTTGAGATTGCTCATGCTTCCTCACAATTTGGTTTCTCAAGTCCTCAGACAGTTCTTTGGTCTTCTTTCTTTTCTCCATGCTCAATGTGGTACACACAAGGACACAGGACAGAGGTTGAGTCAACTTTAATCCATGTTAACTGGCTGCAAGTGTGATTTAGTTATTGCCAACACCTGTTAGGTGCCACAGGTAAGTTACAGGTGCTGTTAATTACACAAATTAGAGAAGCATCACATGATTTTTCAAAGGGTGCCAATACTTTTGTCCACCCCCTTTTTTAGGTTTGGTGTGGAATTATATCCAATTTGGCTTTAGGACAATTCTTTTTGTGTTTTTTTTTTCATTGAAGACAAATTAAATGAAGAGAATAATACCAAAGAATTTGTGATTGCAATAATTTTCAGGAAGAAACTGAGTATTATCTGACAGAATTGCAGGGGTGCCAATACTTTTGGCCAGCACTGTATGCCCCCCGCATCTCCAGTAATGTACTATATATATGCCCCCAGCGTCTCCCGTGATGTATATGCCCCCAGCGTCTCCCGTGATGTATATGCCCCCAGTGTCTGCTGTGATGTATATGCCCCCAGCGTCTCCCGTGATGTATATCCAGTGTCTCCTGTTGTCACTACAGGTGTTAGTGAAACACAGAGGGAAAAGGGAAAGGGAGCCCAGTCACTAGGGAAAGGGAGAAGTGGAGACCTCCTAGTCTGGTTTAGCGTCACCCTGTCTCAACCACTGTCCCTATATTGCCTCTTCAGCAATCGCCGCACGCGTGCCTCGCCCTACTTTCCCTGGCGTATGGCTACGGCTAGAGATGAGATGAGCACTAGTCAACCTCCACTAAACACTATAGACAACAAGGGTAGACAAAACAGGGGGAAATAGCTTAGCTTTAGATGACTCCAAATATGCACATGGCCTCAAGCTCCAGAGAGGACGAAGTACTGATCCTGCTAAGCCTCACAAGTAGAAATGAATATAGCCGGCAACTCCCTCTCAAACACACCAGGTATATATACACCCAGGCCAGAGAGCTAATTAGCAGACGGAGGTAGCCGCTAGGTCCTAAAGAGAGCCTCTCATCTAAGAAGCTGTCTTCAATACCAAATGTAGAGATCTCCTGCAACCAACTGCAGGGCGACTGTCTGTCACCTCTGACATACCCGTGGCACCTGTGATGCATTTATGCCCCCAGCAACTTCTGTGATGTATAAGCCACCAGAATCACCTGTGATGTATATATGCCCCCGCGTCTTCTGTGATGTATATGCCAACAGAATCTCATGTGATATATATATGACCCCAGCATCTCCTGTGATCTATATATGCCCCCAGCATCTCCTGTGATCTATATATGCCCCAGCGTCTCGTGATGTGTATATATGCCCCCAGCGTCTCGTGATGTATACATGCCCCCAGCATCTACTGTGATGTATCTATGCCCCTCAGCATCTCCTGTGATGTATATATGCCCCCAGCGTCTTTTGTGATGTATATGACGCGCCCCCAGGGCCGTGGGGTACTCGGCAGCCGGGCCCTTGTGTATGCCGGTAGGGGAGTATCACGGTGGCTGGCCCGGTCCGTGACCCAGGGCGGTCAGTGCAAAAGGGGGGTACTTTTATATAGGGATTTTGGGATTGTTCGTGACGCCAGAAGGAGCCGCCGCTGCGGGGCAGTCCTCTGGAGCTGGTGTTACGGCAGCAGGGGTGGTGTGGCTCTCCACAGGTAGAGCTGGCTCCAGGGCAGTGTAGGAAAATGGTGGTTGCGCTGGGCGTTGTAGTGCAGAGAGGGAACGATGGCGCAGATTAAAGAATGGACGGAGGCAGTGCGGTGCAGTCATCCAAGTCTTTACTCACAGTTTTTATGACAGTTCCACTGGTGCACTGTACGGGTGCTAGCCTCCCACGTCGCGCTGCGTTCACCAGGCAGGGGTTTAGCACTTCCTCAGGCAGATTAGGAGTACCGGACAGAACCCCACTTTCTTGTGTTCCTAGCTAGACCGACTTCACGCTGCGTCTTTCTCCCTCCTGCCCTGCGCTGCCCACTCTCAATCCCGCTCGGGTGCTCTGAAGTCCCTCCTGTGCGTCGGAGTTCCCGGACATGCTTGTGACTAGCCCAGGGGATGGGGATGACTCGGTACGCGGGCCTTTGCCTGGCCTTGGGGATGTCGCGGTGGTCGGCTCCCGGGCCCGTACTCTGGGGTCTCTCTTTAAAAAGGGGCTAATAGATTTCTTAGTTTTATGAAAGTTCGTGATGCCACCTGTGGCTTCTGGTGAGAATCACCAGCGCTGCGCAGTCCACTGAGGCCGATGATAAGGCAGCTCGATGGTATAGCTCCCCACAGGTGGAGCTGGGCCTCAGGGCAGTGTACGGAAAGGGGGATGCAGGACAGGTGAGACCCAGCCGGGTCTGAGCAAGAACAGGGACAGACACGATAGTCACTTCAGTACCTTTTACTGATGGAAATTCAGGCACGTCCCGGAGCACTGTAGGGTGAAGGGTGCATATCAGGATCCTCTCCAATGAGCGGGTGTAGGGCCTCCTGTTACTTGCCTCTGCGTAGTAAGTTTCTGACCTGCCTGGAGCTAGGCCTAACTTTGTCTCTGTCCTGCGCTGGCTGACCTTGTGGTAGGGCCTTTTCTTGGAATACACGCTCCTCAGCTTGCGGGGCCTATGTGTCTCCCGGCTCTGTTACGTATCAGCACTTTAGCGATCCTGGGACTTGTAGTCCTCCAGGGATTCCGGTTATGCCTTACTGGGTCATAGAGATCCCAGTAAGCTTCGGATCCGGTGTCCGGTAAATTCTTCGGGGTGAGCCGGTTAAGCTCCTCTTCCCCCTATGTACTAACTCTACACTCGCCTTCGGCCTACTCAGGCCCTCACTAGGCTATACACACTAACGGCAGCTTGCCACGCTTCACCGATCTTATGGCGCCAACATACCTTAAGCTCCCTATTCCGAGCTTCAACTGCGTCTAGACTGGGCTTACCTCTGCAGACAGACTTCTGCAGGAACCAAACTGAGAACTCTGTCCCTCTCTGACTGTGAGCAGGAACTCTGTTCTTGCTAGACTGAGCTCGACTCTGTATTCTGGTTTGTACTTGCTGAACTCTCCAGAGGAACTGAACTGCCTGGCTCCACCTTCCCTATTTATATCCCTAACGGGCTCCCTCTGCTGGTCTGAGGTGGAAGGTGGAGATGTGTGAATGTTTATGGGGGCCTCTTGTGGAGGAATCCATCAATGCACTCTTCCAGGATCTGTGATACCAAGCGCAGCTGGGCGTCACACTTGACCCTCCTGGGGATTAGAATGTGGCTTCGGCAACTGACTGTATAAGCCAGAAGCCTCCGGTTTTTCCAGCCGAGTCGTGAAGTACACGACTGGGCCAGGGGTCGGTCCCCTACTTGGGGCCTACGATCCTTCTGTCTTCTGACAGATTCGTGGCGTACGGGTGCCTTCCTGCACTCGCTGTACCCCCTAGGATCCCTTCTTAGAATGGAGCCTACTCCTCGGCTCCGCTCCTGGGCCTCTAACACTAGGCCCCTACTTGTGGAGCAGAGCTCCTACTGAGACTCTGCTCCCGGACTGTTCTTCTGAACTGTCCTCTCACTACTCCACTCATCAATCTGCCACCCTAAGATGGCTTCCCTATTTATACTCCTACCAAAGTGCTCCCCCTAACTACTTCCTCCACCCACACCCACTACTGGTTCCCCCTACCTTTGGATTCCCCCCACTCCAGCCAGGGTCAGAGCTCAGCAGGAAAACACATTGCGTCTTGCCCTTCCAGCCGGCCTGGAGCAGTGTAGTGTTGGATGCAGGTGTTGGGGTTCCGGGCTGCACTCCCTCCTTACCTGAGAGAAGGAGACACCACACTTCTGGGTGAGGTGCAGTACTTCTGTGGTGACTGAACCCTCAGGGGCGCCACATATATGCCACCAGAATCTCCTGTGATGTATATACGCCCCCAGCGTCTTCTGTGATGTATATGCCACCAGAATCTCCTGTGATGTATATACGCCCCCAGCATCTCCTGTGATTTCTATGCCCCCGGCGTCTTCTGTGATGTATATATGCCCCCAGCGTCTCCTGTTATGTTTATGCCCCAGCGTCTCCTGTAATGTATAAATGCACCCAGTGTCTCCTGTGATGTATATATGTCCCCAGCGTCTTCTGTGATGTATATGCCACCAGCATCCCCTGTGATGTATATATGCATCCAGCGTCTCCTGTGATGTATATATGCCCCCAGCATTTCCTGTGATGTATATATGCCCCCGGCGTCTTCTGTGATGTATATATGCCCCCAGAGTCTCCTGTGGTGTATATATGCCCCCCAGCGTCTCCTGTGATTTCTATGCCCCCGGCATCTTCTGTGATGTATATATGCCCCCAGCATCTCTTGTGATGTATATATGCCCCCAGCGTCTCCTGTTATGTATATGCCCTAGCGTCTCCTGTTATGTATATGCCCTAGCGTCTCCTGTGATGTATATATGCCCCCAGCGTCTTCTGTGATGTATATGCCACCAGAATCTCCTGTGATATATATATATATATATATATATATATATACGCCCCCATCGTCTCCTGTTATGTATATGCCCCAGCTTCTCCTGTAATGTATAAATGCACCCAGCGTCTCCTGCGATGTATATATGCCCCCCAGAGTCTCTTGTGGTGTATATATGCCCCCCAGCGTCTCCTGTGATGTATATATACCCCCAGTGTCTCTTGTGATGTATATATGCCCCCAGCGTCTTCTGTGATGTATATATGCCCCCAGCGTCTTCTGTGATGTATATATGCCCCCGGCGTCTCCTGTGATGTATGTACGCCCCCAGCGTCTCCTGTAATGTATAAATGCACCCAGTGTCTCCTGTGACATATATATGCCCTGTATATATGCCCCCAGTGTCTCCTGTGATGTATATATGCCCCTCTTGTGATGTTTATATGCCCCCCAGTGTCTCCTGTGATGTATATATGACCCCAGAGTCTCCTGTGATTTATATATGCCTTCAGCTTGTCCTGTGTTCAGAACTTACTGCTGCGAGTTCTTTTCAAAATTCATCACAAACAGTTGACTCCAGACCAAAGCAAATCTGGAAAAGCAGTTAATTTATTGTTTGACCAAATATAGCAGAATAAATTTCAAATTGATAATTCTTTACGGCTCGCGAATGATGGTATAAATATCCAAATGGCCCCCGAAAAAAGGTTCCCCACCATTGATTTAGTTTATCTAGATTTGATCAAAAATGTTGTTATACCATTCCCTGGTTCTGAGTAAATGCCTTTTTATTAATGGTCTTGTACAATGGCTTCTGGTCAACTACATTTTCCAGCATACAGCATTGTAGATCGTGTCCACTGTCTAGATGAGCAGAACATGAGCAGACTGATGGAAATGTAAGAAAGTGGACAAGAGAGATGATGAGTATAGTTGATACCTAGCTGAGTAACTGCAAGCCAACACCGCCATCTGTTGGTCAAAGGCAGAAGTGAAAGTAAAGGAAGAATTATAGTAGTAGGAACATAATAGTGGGAACCTATTTTCCTACAGGAAGAGTTTAAAGACCGCACCAGAACAGGTGACACCTGTGTTGCAGTTACTAAGTATAACAGGCCTTGTCAGGCCGAGAAGAGGCAGTTGGCGCCAGAACATGTACCAGGACAGGTTGTGTGGCTGCTTGGTGGGCTTACAGCCACGATCGCCAAAGAAGGGTCCGAGAGCAATAACATGTCGGAGAAGGCCTGAGCTGTGAGGAAGATCAGTAAGCAGAGCCAGTAGAAGATCTATTGGCAGCGCCAGTAGAAGTCCGTGAGCAACATCAGTAGAAGATTCGTACCCAGCATCAGTAGAAGATCCATACCCAGTGCCAGTAACAGATTCGTAACCCACGCCAGTGGAAGATCCATAAGCAGCGCCAGTAGAAGACTGTGACTAGATCCGAACCAGGCTCGGGAGGTGATCCGGCAGCAGCAGTAGGACTGTTCCTGTGGGCCGTTACTTCCAGCGCAGACATACTGTACAGGGTGTGGGCTGGGGCGTGCTTCAGGGAACGAGACTGCCTGTGCGATGAGCACACAGTATACCCAGTGACTCGCATATCTAGGACTTGCAGCCTAGCGAGAAATACCGGTGACCCCCGCTAGCGCCAATGTAACGATCAGAGGTGTTTATAGAGACTATGATGGGATCGGGCCTAGTACTGAGAGTGACGCCCATGAAGTTGAGACATAAAGGCATTAACAGTCATTTAACTGCTAGATAACAAGAACAGTGTATGTAATAGAACGTTGCATATATATTATATTTAGTTTTATTGCTGTGTCATAATATACTGCATTGACCCTGTTACTGTTACTAGCAATATCGTGCTAACGTGTGTGTGTGTGTGTGTGTGTGTGTATATATATATATGTGTATATATATGTGTGTGTGTATATATATATATATACATATACACAGTGGTGGCCAAAAGTATTGGCACCCCTGCAATTCTGTCAGATAATACTCAGTTTCTTACTGAAAATGATTGCAATCACAAATTCTTTGGTATTATTATCTTCATTTAATTTGTCTTCAATGAAAAAACACAAAAAGAATTGTCCTAAAGCCAAATTGGATACAATTCCACACCAAACCTAAAAAAGGGGGTGGACAAAAGTATTGGCACCCTTTGAAAAATCATGTGATGCTTCTCTAATTCGTGTAATTAACAGCACCTGTAACTTACCTGTGGCACCTAACAGGTGTTGGCAATAACTAAATCACACTTGCAGCCAGTTAACATGGATTAAAGTTGACTCAACCTCTGTCTTGTGCCCTTGTGTGTACCACATTGAGCATGGAGAAAAGAAAGAAGACCAAAGAACTGTCTGAGGACTTGAGAAACCAAATTGTGAGGAAGCATGAGCAATCTCAAGGCTACAAGTCCATCTCCAAAGACCTGAATGTTCCTGTGTCTTCCGTGCGCAGTGTCATCAAGAAGTTTAAAGCCCATGGCACTGTGGCTAACCTCCCTAGATGTGGATGGAAAAGAAAAATTGACCAGAGATTTCAATGCAAGATTGTGCAGATGGTGGATAAAGAACCTCGACTAACATCCAAACAAGTTTAAGCTGCCCTGCAGTCTGAGGGTGCAATAGTGTCAACCCGTACTATCCATCGGCGTCTGAATGGAAAGGGACTGTATGGTAGGATACCCAGGAAAACCCCACTTCTTACCCTGAGACATAAAAAAGCCAGGCTGGAGTTTGCCAAAACTTACCTGAGAGCCTAAAACATTTTGGAAGAATGTTCTCTGGTCAGATGAGACAAAAGTAGAGCTTTTTGGGAAAAAGCATCAACATAGTGTACAGGAAAAAAAAAGAGGCATTCAAAGAAAAGAACACGGTCCCTACAGTCAAACATGGCGGAGGTTTCCTGATGTTTTGGGGTTGCTTTGCTGCCTCTGGCACTGGACTGCTTGGCCGTGTGCATGGCATTATGAAGTCGGAAGACTACCAACAAATTTTGCAGCATAATGTAGGGCCCAGTGTGAGAAAGCTGGGTGTCCCTCAGAGGTCATGGGTCTTCCAGCAGGACAATGACCCAAAACACACTTCCAAAAGCACTATAAAATGGTTTGAGAGAAAGCACTGGAGACTTCTAAGGTGGCCAGCAATGAGTCCAGACCTGAATCCCATAGAACACCTGTGGAGAGATCTCAAAATGGCAGTTTGGAGAAGGCACCCTTCAAATATCAGGGACCTGGAGCAGTTTGCCAAAGAAGAATGGTCTACAATTCCAGCAGAGCAATGTAAGAAACTCATTGATGGTTACAGGAAGCGGTTGTTCGCAGTTATTTTGGCTAAAGGTTGTGCAACCAAGTATTAGGCTGAGGGTGCCAATACTTTTGTCTGGCCGTTTTTTGGAGTTTTGTGTGAAATGATCAATGATTTGATTTTTGCTTCATTCTCTTTTATGTTTCTTCCTTGCAAGCAAATTAAATGAAGATAATAATACCAAAGAATTTGTGATTGCAATCATTTTCAGGAAGAAACTGAGTATTATCTGACAGAATTGCAGGGGTGCCAATACTTTTGGCCACCACTGTGTGTATATGTAGGTATGTGTGTGTATATATATATATACTTATAAATAGATTTTCCTTTTTTGTGTTAGTCAAATAAATAGTGTTGGTTAAGTATCACTGTCTCCTCGTTGTTTGCGCTGTTGCATCCAAGTAACCTGCTTACAGAACGAATCATGCTCAGTACATGGAATTCATGATCCACCCCCTGTACGGGATGCCACTGATGACAAGCTTTGTATTTGGGATTGCAAGGAAAAAAAACACATGCCTAATGTACAACACATTTCTACAGGGAATACACACTGGCACAGTGATATAGTTACCTGTAATAAAAAATTTGCATAGTGCTAAATTTCAAATGTAATTTTCAAAGTAAATATAGAAAGTGCATGCATTTTACATGTATAGAACAGATATGATTACAAGACCCCTTTTTAATCTATGAAGAACTGTTTAATCCACACTATATGGATGGGTTGATGGGTTCTTTTGTTTAGAGCTAATTCTAAAATCCACCATACACATTAGAGGTCTGTCAGCCGATCCATGGTTTGGACAATCATTCAGCCGACAGCCATCTCGGATGTCACTCCCATACACAGGAGCGCAGGTTTGGCCAAGCACAGCTGTGTTCTCCATTTAGGCAGTCTGAAATCGGACATGTTGGATTCTTAACGCTCCCGACAATCGATTGCCAGGGAAATACACATTAGACCAGTGTTTCCCAAACCCCATCCTCACAGCCCCCCACAGGTCATATTTTCAGGATCTCCTTAGTATTACACGGGTGATTGAAGTATCATCGAGGCATCAGGAATTCTCTCACCTGTGCAATACTAAGGAGATCCTGAAAATATGACCTGTGGGGGGCCGTGAGGATGGGGTTTGGGAAACACTGCATTAGACTGTCGTCAGAACAAATCCATATCTACAGGTTCAGCCGACATTAGGCTAATGTGTATGGGGGACTTAACTCAGCTTAGCCCCTTGGATAAAACCTACCCTGTAACCACTGATTACCCTGATGATCTCACGGTGTCACCGCATCAGCCTGTCAGATACTTAAAATAGTCAGAGATTGAGAAACTGGTTTACAGAACTTCTTTGTAACTGTTTTCTCAGAAGTGACCGTAATAATGCTGCTAAGTCACACTTTCAAGCCGATACATATTGCAGTGACCTCTATGCCACACAGCACATTTTAGTTACAGTGTAATTGTTTTAAATGTAGTGCAACATTTAGTCCATCCAGTTTTTTTTAAGTGCAGTAATCTTGTGCTGGTTTATTATAGAAAGCTTTGTCATGTGCTGTATATTTATCTCAAACAATGCATGTAGATGACTGTAAGATTGTGCACATCTCCCTAGAGAGTTCAAGAGCGCTGGGGGGGTGAGAAGTTCAGAGAGCGTACCAATCACAACCCCCCAGTACATACACTTGACTTTGTATCTGCAGGAAACACCTTTGCAGGAAGCCAGTGTGTACAATTAGCTTGGACTGCTAGGACATGAGTACATGACGGATTTAGAAGTTCAGCCAATCAGGAGGAACATATTTTAGGACAGGGTATATAAGCCACCAACTTCAGAATTAGCATGCGTCATTCAGACACGAAGAGAACCAGAGGCTTATAACTTCTCCTAAACTCACCGTACTTAGTTAAATCAGAATCACATATAGTTTTTTTTTTATGAGAGAAGTCACTGTGTGGGGGCAGACTGCTAATTTAACCCCTTGTTTATAGTACTCTGACTGGATTTAACACTTCACTTCTCAGTTTCGATGTTTACTGACAGCCAGTAGTGAAGGAGATGACTGGGTGAATACATGCCCATGATCAGGAATAGCTCGCCTGCATTCTACAATATGAGCACAAGTGGATGGATTGATAGACATCCCATGCGTTCTGTGCTTCTATTTGACGCCTCATAAACTCACCCGCGGCGCGGCTTTACGAGCCGCAGCATGTCCATTTCTGTTGCGGAGACACTGGTCTCCGCAACAAAAATTTCCCCAATAGAACGTATAGGGTGCGGTAAATCTGTATGTGTTCAATGAATACATGCGGATTTACCTGTGTGATCGGAAAATATACTGCTTCCCAAGTGCTGCTATAGCCTGACCGTGGGCACATAGCCTTAGAGAGTTCTTGATTGTAATTATCCCAGAACTCCTCTGTAATGTCGACCATATTCATTGACAAAGTCAGTATGTGGCACTTGTTTGTCATAGGTCTCCTGAGATCCCAGGCAATAGGACAAAATCATATCTAGTAAGATGCCCTTGTACTGTACGTTATACATTTTATCAATATATATATATTCCCTAACCTCCCAACCTATGGCCTGCCAGACACTTCTGTTTATGTCACGGCTATCTGCCAGCTCAAAGCATTAACGTTAGGCATAGCAGACAGACACAAGCAGGATGAAATGGAGAACGAGCCTTGTTAAAGCTGTAGAGTAGCAGCACTGCAACTGCATCCTCCCCCTCAGAATATAGCTTTTTCCTAGTTTGTTCCACGTGGTCTTCCCCAAGACTGCAGGTCACCTGGCCATTTCCCGACTGCCTGTTACAAACTGCATACTCCTAGGGATGAGTATGCACAATGCATGCACATTGCTCCCCCAAACCTACCCTCTTCCATATTTTACCCCACCAAGAGTTATTTAGACTGAGGAAAGGAGTTCACAAGAATTACTTGTATATAATTACTATTAATTTCTATACAGTGGGTACAGAAAGTATTCAGACTCCTTTAAGTTTTTCACTCTTTGTTTCATTGCAGCCATTTGGTAAATTCTAAAAAGTTCATTTTTTTCTCATTAAAGTACACTCAGCACTCCATCTTGACTGAAAAAAACAGAAATGTAGAAATTTTTGCAAATGTATTAAAAAAGAAAAACTGAAACATCACATGGTCATAAGTATTCAGATCCTTTGCTCAGTATTGAGTAGAAGCCCCCTTTTGAGCTAGTACAGCCATGAGTCTTCTTGGAAATGATGCAACAAGTTTTTCACCCCTGGATTTGGGGATCCTCTGCCATTCTTCCTTGCAGATCCTCTCCAGTTCCATCAGGTTGGATGGTGAACGTTGGTGGACAGCCATTTTCAGGTCTCTCCAGAGATGCTCAATTGGAAAAGAGCTTGAAAAAACGCATGCATAAACACATGTAAAAAACGCTTAAAAAACGCTTTTCCCTGCCAGAAAAAACGCATGTAAAATCTGCATGCGTTTTTTCTGCCAGGGAGAGGGAAAAAACACTCAGGAAATTTCTGCTTGCAATCTGCATTGTGGGCACATAAGATATTTGTGCGCTAAATACTCTGACATTTGGTTGAGACAAACATCTTAGTGATGCATTGTGCATCACTAACAAGACACTGGGGGCAGTGTAATAACCATAAAGGAGGTGACAGGTTCCCTTTAAAAACGACCAAACACATAAAACAACCAGACAAAAAGGGAGAAGAAGAAGAAGATAAAGAAGCGTAAATAGAAAAATAAACATGGTGGCTTTATATTTTGGTTCTAGGAAATAGCAAATATGATACCAAATGTTAAAACTACATGTAAAATGCTTAAAGGGGTATTCCCATCTCCAAAATCCCATCCCAATATGTAGTAGGTGTTATAATAATAATATTAGCAAACACCTACAGTTAGAAATTTAGTATAGTTCTTCTGATTTGCTATGTCGCTTACGCCATGTGCAGGGCATTGCAGTAGCTTAGGTATTCATGGTTACAACCACTATGAATACCTAAGCTACTGCAATGCACATGGTGAAAGCGACATAGCGAATCAGAAGAACTGTACTACATTTCTAATTGGAGGTATTTGCTAATATTATTATTATTATTATTACACCTACTACATATTGGAATAGGATCTTGTACACAGGAATACCCCTTTAAAAGTCAATAATGTAATGACAGAAGCACAAAAAGTCTATAATAAAATATCATAAGACATTACAGAAAAGACTGCATGAATTTCTTTTCCTAGCATTGCTCATCATCATGTGTATCATAATGGCTCACTTATGATTTGATTACTAGTCGTTAGGATGTAGATCGACTGATTTATGGACTGTTAGCATGCCTTCAGTTCTTAATTGAGCTAGAACTCTTAAGGTGATCTAAGGCTGAAATCACAAAGTGTTTAGTTGCTTTTTGAATGTCATTTACACTGGCATGCTTCGAGAAGATTTTACTTCAAAGTCTATAGCTAAATAAGTTAAATAGTCTGCATAACAAAAATGTTTTATTTTGTGGGTTTTTTGTCGCTTTTGGGTTGTGAATGATGTATCCAAAACACATTTTCTGATTGTGTGGTAAACTATTGAAACCTTTCATTTAAAAAAGTTGATCAAAAAACTATTAAACAAAAAAAAACTTTTGTACTGTAAATGAGCCCTAAGTTTGGCTAAATAGCACCACAGGAGTTTCAAGTATTGTGACTGGATTCAAATGCTAAAATGTATTACAGGTGTGAGAATTCAGCCTTTAGACACTTTCACACTTGTAAACTAGAACGAAAAGTCAGACATAAAGAAAAACAATTAGGAAAGATTAGAAACACAAGGCCGGACTCAACAATACAATAAAAGTAAATCTCCAGTAACGAGCATGTTCGATCATCACTAATAAGCACTAAGCAATCATAAAGTCATATGTAAAAAAAAATGGTATAAATTAAAACGCCAAATTGTCCTCCAAAAAACAAGCCCTAGTATGGCTCATTCAGCAAAAAAAAAAGCTAGTGCTCTCAAAATATGGCGATGTAAAAACAAATTATTTTTTGTAAAACATTGTTTTCAGTGTCTAAAAGCAGCAAATCATAAAAAAGCAATATAGATCTGATATTACTGTAATCGTACTGATCCGAAAAATAAATGGGTCTTTTCACTTTTAGTCCGGGGTCACACCGCTGTTGATTCTCTCATGTGAGAAAATCAGGCCGATTATACAAATGACACTCGACTCAAACTCTGTCAGAGTATGAGCTGAGTGTCAGATCAGTGCACTGTGCTCCGATCCTCTGACATGACAGAATAGCAGCACAGGTGCGGAGACAGAGAAAGTAATTTTTCCATTGCTGGTGTCCGCAGTAATCAGACTGTACTCGGATGACATCCGAGTGCAGTCCAGTGTTTCACATGTACCCATAGACTTGCATGGGTGCGTGGGATCCGATTCTCGGATGCACCCGCAAGCGTGCTACAATTGTTCTCTCTTGCTGAATTGGCATGCGAAAATAATCGCAGATCTGCACTGCCCCATGGTATAACATTGGGCCAAGTCCTATCCGATAAAACATTGTATAGCACTCAGCTGTGTTATACGGCATTGTGAGCGAGCCCTTACAGCACAGTAAACCGCACAAAAAAATATAAAAACAATAAATGAATTGCTGGATTTTGTTCATTCTGCGTCTGAAAAATCTGAATAAAAAATTATCCAAAAATGTTATATACCCCAAAATGGTACCAAAAAAATCTCCAACTTGTCACTAAAAATGCCCTCATACAGTTCTGTTTGCCAAAAACTAAAGTCACAGCTTTCAGAATATAGCTGCTAAAAAACATTTTTTTTTTTTTAAACAAAAAAATAAAACATTTTTAGCATGAGATACAGGTGCATCTCACAAAATTAGAATATCATCAAAAAGTTAATTTATTTCAGTTCTTCAATACAAAAAGTGAAACTCATGTATTATATAGAGTCATTACAAACAGTGATCTATTTCAAGTGTTTATTTCTGTTAATGTTGATGATTATGGCTTACAGCCAATGAAAACACAAAAGTCATTATCTCAGTAAATTGAATAATTAACAAAAAACACCTGCAAAAGCTTCCTAAGCATTAAAAAGGTCCCTTAGTCTGTTTCAGTAGGCTCCACAATCATGGGGAAGACTGCTGACTTGACAGATGTCCAGAAGGCAGTCATTGACACACTCCACAAGGTCCCAGAGTCTGGAGGAAGAGTGGAGAGGCCACAATCCAAGCTGCTTGAGGTCTAGTGTGAAGTTTCCACAATCAGTGATGGTTTGGGGAGCCATGTCCTCTGCTGGTGTAGATCCACTGTGTTTTATCAAGATCAAAGTCAGCGCAGCAGTCTACCAGGAAATTTTAGAGCACTTTATGCTTCCTTCTGCTGACAAGCTTTTTGGAGATGGAGATGTCATTCTCCAGCAGGACTTGGCACCTGTCCACACTGCCAAAAGTACCAATACCTGGTTTAAAAACCACAGTATCACTGTGCTTGATTGGCCAGCAAACTCGCCTGACCTTAACCCCATAGAGAATCTATGGGGTATTGTCAAGAGGAAGATGAGAGACACCAGACCCAACAATGCCGATGAGCTGAAGGCTGCTATCAAAGCAACCTGGGCTTCCATAACACCTCAGCAGTGCCACAGGCTGATCACCTCCATGCCATGCCACATTTGTGTTTTCATTGGCTGTAAGCCATAATCATCAACATTAACAGAAATAAACTCTTGAAATAGATCACTCTGTAATGACTCTATATAATATATGAGTGTCACTTTCTGTATTGAAGAACTGAAATAAATTAACTTTTTGATGATATTCTAATTTAGTGAGATGCACCTGTGTTAGTAAAACATAAAAAAAAAATATAAACTTGGTATCACTGTAATTGCACTGACCCAAAGAAAAAAGCTGTGTGTTTTAAAATGTACTAATAAATGTTACATTTTACTCCAATCATAGCTATCATTGCTGGAGAATCTTTCCTTGCTTTCTGCATTGCCTCCACGACCCGGACTAGGGCGTCTCCACGCGGTGAATTTCATCTTAACAAGGTGCATCTGAAATCAGTGATCTGACTCTCCTTTGTCCCACACCCTGTTTGCATTTAAAGAATAAAGTTGACTTATCACTAATACTATATGAAAAACAACGTAAAAATAAAAACTATTCTTGTATTTGTTCATTCTACCTATCTAAATGACATTTATACTGCGCTCTCCACTGAGCGCTTACCTTTGGGTTTCCATGTAAACCCCAAAAACCTCAATTCAGAAAGAACCCCTGACGGAACTCTCACTATAATGAGGCAAATGGAGTCACCTTGGACTTCATCTAATCTCTGCTCCGGCAGCATCCCATCATTTTAGGTGTCTTTATAGTGCACAAGTGTTATCAACCACAGGTCTAAACTGGTGTATTTGCAGTTCTCCAGAAAAAAAGCATGGTGTGGATGATACAAAGCAGTCACTTAATTAATTGAGAGGTGCAATTTCTACTTTTGGTGTTCTGGCACCTTCTGGGCTCCACAAATGTTGCCTGCAAACTCTTGCAAAATCTGTGCTCCAAAAGCCAAATAGCGCTCCAGCCTTCTCAGCCCTGACCTGTGGCCTAACAGTAGTTTCCGCCGACATAAAGGGAATTATTGCATCCAGGAGAAAATTGCACAATAATTTGCAGGGTCTAATTTCATCTGTTAACCCTTATGTAACTGAAAAATTTGCAGCTAATAAAAAAGTTATATTTTTACCACTAAAATGTTATATTTACATGTCCCAATGTTATAAAAAAAACAACGTAATTTATTGTTTTCACATCCACATTTTAAAAAGTTCTGCGAAGCACCTATGAGTTCAAAGTGCCCAATGCACCCCTAGATGAATTCCAAAATGGGGTCACTTGTAGGGATTTCTGCTGTTTTGCTACCTCGGGAGCTCTGAAAATGAGACATGGTGTCTGCAATCTATTCCAGCCAAATTTACACTCCAAATACCAAATGTTGCTTCTTCCTTTCCGAGCCCTGCAGTTTATCCAAACAGAACTTTTTGACTATCGCCGTGCTCAGAAGAAAGTGGGTAACAAACTGTGGGGCCTACTTTTTTTATATTAATTTTTGCAAAGGTGAAAAAATTGGGGCTAAAGCAACATTTTTGTGAAAAAATGTAAATTTTTCAATATGACAACCTAATGTTATCAAATTGTGTGTAGTACATGTGAGTTCAAAATGTTCACTATACCCCTAAATAAAATCCTTGAGAAGTGTAGTTTCCAAAATGGGATCAGTTAGATTTCTGCTGTTTTGGCACCTTAGGGACCGTGCAAATGCGACATGGCACCCACAGTCCATTTTAGCCAAATTTATGTTCCAAAATTCAAATAGTGCTCATTCCATTCCAATCCCTGCCGTTCGTCCAAACAGAGGTTTCCCGTTTGTCCAAACAGAGGTTTCTAACGGGCTCAGAATTAACTGGGTAATAAACTGTGTGGTCCATTTCTCATGCTATTCATTGTAAAGTGAAAAATGTGGGGCTAAAACAACCTTTTAGTGGAAAAATTAGATTTTTTCTTATTTTCATTCCACTTTGCGTTAATTACTGTGTAGAACCTGAAGGGTTAAAAAAATTCCGGACTGCAGTTTTGAAGTATTTGAGGCTTGCCCCTCAAAGTCCATTTAAATTTGAGGTCCCTAAAGAAACAGGATTGTAAATTTCTTAAAGTAATGAAAAATTGCTGCTAAACTTTTAACCCTTCCAGCATCCTAAGGCTAAGTGCCCACGAAGCAGAAATGCTCCGGATGTTTTCCACTTCTCACTAGCAGGAAAATGCATGCGGATTTTACATGCGTTTTTCCTGCCAGGTAGAAGCGTTTGTGAAGCGTTTTTGCATGCATTTCCGCATGTGGGTTGTAAAGCGCTTTTCCAAGCGATTTTAGCATCACTTGAAAAAGTGCTTGACAACTTGGTCACACTATATAAATCCATGCAACCGGCATGGATTTATATAGTGTGACCAAGTATTGATGCTGGAAATGCAGCATCAATAGTAATAAAAAGAATAAAATGGTGAAAAATAAAAATAAAACATTATACTCACCTTTCAATGGCCCCCGGTCTCCTTCTCCGGTGTCTTCGACGGCTCGCAGTGGTGTAAAAGGACCTTCGATGTCGTCATTTAGTCATGTGACAGGTCACGCGACCGCTGACGTCACCGGTCACGTGACCTGTCACATGACTAAATGACGTCATCGAAGGTCTTTTTACACCACGCGAGCCACCGAAGACACCGGACGCACCGTACAGGAGACCGGGAGCCATCAAAAGGTGAGTATAATGTTTTTAATTCTTTTTTAACTACAGGTACTATGGTACCCGGGTTTGGAGGAGAATCTCCTCTTCTCCAGACCTGGGTACCATCCGCGCATTGAATCGCTTAATATCCACATGTGTACATGTACTCATGTGGATATTATGCGATTCAATGCAAGTCAATGGCGGCAATTACGCTGCGTTTCCGCCAAATTAATGGACGTGCTGCGGATTTTTCCGCAATGATAATCCGCAGAGGAAATTTCCGCAGCATGTGCACATGCGGATTATCATCAGGGATCATGGGGCACGTATTAGCAAGCGTATTTTAAGCATTTTCGCCGCGGAATTTCCACGGCGAAAACGCTTGAAAAACGCATAGTGGGCACGCAGCCTAACAAAATAAAATAACATTTGAAAACTAATACTGATATAAAGTAGACATATGAGAAATGTTATTTATTAATTATTTTGTACAGCATGACTAACTGTTTTAAGGATATAAAAACTGAAAGTTTGAAAATAGCTAATTTTTCAAAAATTGTTGCCAATATTTCGATATTTTCACAAATGAACTCAAAATGTATCAACCTAAATTTACCACCAACATAAAGTACAATATGGCTGGGTGCCCACGTAGCGTTTTTCAAGCGTTTATGCTGCGGAATTTCCGCAGCGGAAACGCTTGTGAAACGCTAGGTAATCCGCACCCCATGGTCCCCAAGGGGATTCCGCATGTTCTATGCACATGCTGCGGATTTTTCCGCAGCGTTTATGCTACGTACAAAAATCCGCAGCATGCCATTTAATTTTGCGGAAGCGCAGCGGAACTCCCGCCATTGACTTGCATTGAAACGCATAGAAACCGTGACTGTACATTTGTACAAGCGGCTTCTATGCGTCTCTATGTGCGGATGGTACCCAGTTCTGGAGGAGAGGAGACTCTCATCCAGACCTGGGTACCATTGTACCTGTAAAAAAAGAATAAAATAACAAATAAAGTTTATACTCACCTTTCCGAAGGCTTTTCTCTGAATGCCGGCATCGCTTGAGGACCTGCGGTGACGTCACAGTCATGTGACCGCAGGCCCTTCACCGCTCTGTCTCGTGATATGCCGGCAGCCGGGAACCAGCCAGGAACGAGCGCTGCAGCCACGCCGGGGCCTCGGGGGTGAGTATAGCTTTATTTGTTTTAATTTTTACGGTTCACACTGTATAAATCCATGCTGTTTGCATGGATTTATATAGTGTGACCTAGTTGTCAAGCACTTTCCAAGTGATGCTATCGCCTGGAAAGCGCTTGTCAATCTGCATGCGGAAACGCATGTGAATCCGCATGTGGATCCGCATGTATTCTGCAGGAAAAACACATGCACAATCTGCATGTGTTATTTCTGCCAGGGAGATGCAGAAATGCTGCAGAAATGTTCTGCTTCATTTCTGCATCGTGGGCACATAGCCTATGTCACTAAAAAACTATTTCAGAATCTCTGGAATATGTTGAAGTGTTCCAGAGTTCTTACCACATGAAGTGTCACTGGTCAGATTTAAAAAATTGGGCTTGGTCATTAAGGTTAAAATTTCCTCTGTCACAAAGGGGTTAATTAGCTTAGATAAGTGGTTTGAAAGTTTTATTGTCCCAATATCCACTTAAGATCAGAGACCCATTAAAAGGTATTACAACTACAAGATTACTATTTTGTTTCTCTCACAGAGAGCAATCTAATAACATACTAGAAGAACAAGCTGTTTGCTGCTTAGCTTTTTATTAGTTATTGCTTAGCATTAGTGCTGTTTTCTAGTGAGTGATGAAACAGTTCCCATTAAGGGAAGTTAAAGGGGTCATCTCTAGGACACGGATTAGGTCAAATAAATGAGCAAGCTCTTAAAGATAGGCATTTATTTTGTAATTGCAGGACTTAAAGGGAGAGTAAACTTTCATACATCCTAATGTTTCAAGGTCAGTCAGTGATTCTAAAAATATCTATCTGGTCATAAAATGGATTTTATAAATGCACAAACAGTAATAATTTAAAACCTTCTCATTTCATTATAGTAGGACATAGCCCACATAGTCATTGAGGAGAGGTGTGTGTGTGTGGAGGTAGAGATATAGAAGAATGATGAAAGGTGTCAGTAATTCCTCGCTCCTCCGTTAAATTAGACTATACAGGATCCAGTCCTTTTGTGATAGATTTATTCCTTTGACAAGCTAAAAACAGACGCGTTTCGTGTATACACTTGAAGAAGTGGACGGGACGTCCACGAAACGCGTCTGTTTTTAGCTTGTCAAAGGAATAAATCTATCACAAAAGGACTGGATCCTGTATAGTCTAATTTAACGGAGGAGCGCGGAATTACTGACACCTTTCATCATTCTTCTACATTGCTAACAACCAAGGTTTGGGGTCTCCAGCAGCCCTCTCTCACGCTTAATACATGAGTTGTGCATGACACAACCCCGCAAGGTAAGCACATTCTCATTTAATAATTTTGTTTGCCTGGGTAACAGCACTATTGCGCCCATGTTCTTATTTCTTTCTAGTGTCAGTAGAGATGAGCAGATTGAGTGATAATTTTCTATTTCATTTGCATGAATCACAAAAAAAAAATGTAGCTAGAGAGCAGGCTTATGATGTCAGACACAACCACACATGTTTCCCTATAATGTCTTGCAGATATCACATCATATGCTCTAGTGAAGCCAACATGGCGGAACTATTACAGCAACTATAAAAGATTAGGGACTTCTGGGTCAGCAGGTTGGACCAGTGGCAAGAATTGTACCAGTTTGTTAATGGGGGTACAGTGGTGTCCCATTTCCAGTGTAATGTCACAGGAGGTATTTCGCGTGGCCTGTGGCATTGTCACACACAAATGGATCTGGTTATCAACCACATGTATGGAAATCATGGTGACTCCGTGGTCAGAGCTGTTGCTTTGCAGCACCAAGAACAGCATCTGCAAGGAGTTTACATGTTCTACCTGCGTTTGCATGGGTATCCTCTGGGTACTTCAGTTTCCTCCCACACTCCAAAGACATACAGTGGGTACGGAAAGTATTCAGACTCCTTTAAGTTTTTCACTCTTTGTTTCATTGCAGCCACTTGGTAAATTCTAAAAAGTTCATTTTTTTCTCATTAATGTACACTCTGCACCCCATCTTCACTGAAAAAAAACAGAAATGTAGAAATTGTTGCAAACTTATTTAAAAAGAAAAACTGAAATATCACATGGTCATAAGTATTCAGACCCTTTGCTCAGTATTGAGTAGAAGCACCCTTTTGAGCTAGTACAGCCATGAGTCTTCTTGGGAATGATGCAACAAGTTTTTCACACCTGGATTTGGGGATCCTCTGTCATTCTTCCTTGCAGATCCTCTCTAGTTCCATCAGGTTGGATGGTGAACATTGGTGGACAGCCATTTTCAGGTCTCTCCAGAGATGCTCAATTGGGTTTAGGTCAGGGCTCTGTCTGGGCCAGTCAAGAATGGTCACAGAGTTGTTCTGAAGCCACTCCTTTGTTATTTTAGCTGTGTGCTTAGGGTCATTGTCTAGTTGGAAAGTGAACTTTCAGCCAAGTCTGAGGTCCAGAGCACTCTGGAAGAGGTTTTCATCCAGGATATCTCTGTACTTGGTAGCATTCATGTTTCCTTCTATTGCAACCAGTCATCCTGACCCTGCAGCTAAAAAACACCCCAATATCATGATGCTGCCACCACAATGTTTCACTGTTGGGATTGTATTGGGCAGGTGATGAGCAGTGCCTGGTTTTCTCCACACATACCGCTTAGAATTATCACCAAAATGTTCTATCTTCGTCTCATCAGACCAGAGAGTCTTATTTCTCATAGTCTGGGAGTCCTTCATGTGTTTTTCAGCAAACTGTATGTGGCCTTTCATATGTCTTGCACTGAGGAGAGGCTTTTGTCGGGACACTCTGCCATAAATACCTGACTGTTGGAGGGCTGCAGTGATAGTTAACTTTTTGGAACTTTCTCCCATCTCCCTATTGCATCTCTGGAGCTCAGCCACAGTGATTATTATTATTAATTTATATAGTGCCATTGATTCCATGGTGCTGTATATAAGAAGGGGTTACATACCAAATACAGATATCACTTATAGTAAACAAATTAACAATGATAGAACGGTACGGAGGGAAGAGGACCCTGCCCTTGCGGGCTTACATTCTACAGGAATTGGGCGGAGACAGTAGGTTGAGGGGTTGCAGTAGCTCCGGTGTTGCTGGGGGTGGCAGCAAGCAAGGTTATGGCGGGCTGTAAGCTTGTTTGAAGAGATGGGTTTTCAGGTTCCGTCTGAAGGATCCAGGTGTGGTGGATAATCGGACGTGTTGAGGCACAGAATTCCATAGGATGGGGGATATTCGGGAGAAATCTCGGAGGCGATTGCGTGAGGAACGAATAAGTGTGGAGGAGAGAAGGAGGCCTTGGTTGGACTGGAGGTTACGTGAGGGAATATATCGGGAGATTAGTTCAGAGATGTATGGAGGAGAGAGGTTATGGATGGCTTTGTAGGTCAGTGTTAGTAGTTTGAACTGGATATGCTGGGGCAATGGGAGCCAGTGAAGGGATTTGCAAAGGGGGGTAGCAGAGGAGTAGCGAGGCGAGAGATGAACAAGTCGTGCAGCAGAGTTGAGGATGGACTGGAGGGGTGCGAGAGTGTTAGCAGGTAGGCCACAGAGGAGGATGTTGCAATAGTCGAGGCGGGGGATGATGAGGGCATGCACAAGCAGTTTAGTAGATTGAGGGTTGAGGAAAGGACGGATTCTGGAAATATTTTTGAGCTGGAGGCGACAGGAGGTGGCGAGAGCTTGGATGTTGGGTTTGAAGGACAGGGCAGAGTCAAGGGTTACTCCGAACCCCAGTGATCTTGGGGTTCTTCTTTATCTCTCTCACCTAGACTCTTCTCCTACGATTGCTCAGTTTGGCTGGACGGCCAGGTCTAGGAAGACTTCTGGTGGTCCCAAACTTCTTCCATTTAAGGATTATGGAGGCCACTGTGCTCTTAGGAACCTTGAGTAATGCAGAAATTCTTTTGTAACCTTGGCTAGATCTGTACCTTGCCACAATTCTGTCTCTGAGCTCCTTGGGCAGTTTCTTTGAGCTCATGATTCTCATTTGGTCTGACATGCACTGTGAGCTGTGAGGTCTTATATAGACAGGTGTGCGCCGTTCCAAATCAAGTCCTATTAGTTTAATTAAACACAGCTGGACTCTAATGAAGGAGTAGAACCATCTCAAGCAGGATCACAAGGAAATGGACAGCATGTGACTTAAATATGAGTGTCTGAGCAAAGGGTCTGGATACTTATGACCATGTGATATTTCAGTTTTTCTTTTTTAATAAATTTTAAAAAATTTCTACATTTCTGTTTTTTTTTCAGTCAAGATGGGGTGCAGAGTGTACTTTAATGAGAAAAAAATGAACTTTTTAGAATTTACCAAATGGCTGCAATGAAACAAAGAGTGAAAATTTTAAAGGGGTCTGAATACTTTCTGTACCCACTGTACTAATTATTTCTACTTCATGCCGACTTCAACTCAAAAATATTTCCTGGATCCGCACATTTCTTAATCAAGAATCTGCAAAAACACTAGTGTATGCTCTCATTATCTCCCGCCTCGACTACTGCAACCTTCTGTTTGTGGCCTCCCCTCTAACACTCGCACCCCTCCAATCTATCCTAAACTCCGCTGCTTGACTAATCCACCTGTCCCCCTGCTATTCCCTGGCCTCTCCCCTCTGTTGATCCCTTCACAGGCTCCCCATTGCCCAAAGACTACAGTTCAACCATGGCATATAAAGCCATCCACAACCTGTCTCCTCCATACATCTGTGACCTAGACTCCCGGTACATACCTGCTATCAACTTCCGATCCTCACAAGATCTCCTTCTCTACTCCCCTCTTATCTCCTCTTCCCACAATCGCATACAAAATGTATCCCGTACATTCCCCCTACTCTGGAACTCTTTACCCAAACATATCAGCCTCTTGCCTGCCATGGATTCCTTCAAAAGCAACCTGAAGACCCACCTCTTCCGACAAGCCTACAACCTGCAGTAACCCTCATTCCACCATACCGCTGCATGACCACCTCTGCCCTCACCTACTGTATCCTCACCCATCCCTTGTAGACTGTGAACCCTTGCGGGCAGGGTCCTCTCTCCTCTTGTACCAGTCGGTGACTTGTATTGTTCAAACATAATTGTACCTGTTTTTTATTATGTATACCCTTTTTCACATGCAAAGCGCCATGGAATAAATGGCGCTATAATAATAAATAATAATAATAATAATCCCTTGGTATAAAAACAGATAGCCTATTCCTGCTCTCCATCAGGACATTTCTGTCCAATCTCCTCAGTGCCTGGATCCCCTTCCCTGCCGTACTTTGAGCTCACGTGCCATGTTTGAGCCTGCTACAGAAGAAGTTACCCAGCTCCTTACTTCTTCTTAGCCTACAACCTGCAACAGTGATGCTATTCCCTCTCATCTCCTGCAGTCTCTCTCACCGTTGGTCACCACTCACCTAACTAAACTATTTAACCTCTTTCTTCAGGTATCTTTCCTTCTCCATTCAAACATGCCATCATAACCCCCTTACTTAAAAAACATCCCTGGACCAGAACTGTGCTACTAACTTCAAACCTGTCTCTAATATTCCCTTCATCCCTAAACTCCTGGAACGCTTGGTCCACTCACATCTAATCTGTTATCTCTCATGTCACTCTCTTCTTGACCCTCTACAATCTGGTTTCCGCTTTTTACACTCTACTGAAACTGTCCTCACTAAAGTTTCTAACGATCTATTAACAGCTAAATCCAGAGTCACTGCTCCCTGCTGATTCTCCTGGATCTCTCTGCCGCATTTGACACTGTGGATCACCAGCTCCTCATCAATGTGCTCTGCTCTATCAACCTCAAGGACACTGTTCTCTCCTGGTTCTCCTCCTACCTCTCTGACCGCTCCTTCACTGTATCTTTTGCTGACTCCTACTCCTCTACTCATCCCCTTATTATCGGGGTTCCGCAGGGCTCAGTCCTAGGCCCCCTCCTCTTCTCTCTATACACAACCACTATTGGACAAACAATCAGTAGATTTGGTTTCCAGTATCATCTCTATGTTGACAACACCCAGTTATACACTTCTTCCCCCACCCTAATACAAAATACCAAGGATTGTTTGTCTGCTGTCTCCAACATTATGTCCTCCCTCTATCTTCAACTGAATCTCTCCAAAATTCAACTTCTTGTGTTTCTCCCCTCTACTAACCTAACTCTACCTGACATTGAAATTATCTTGGAGGGTTCAACCATAACTCCCAAGCAGCATGGCTTCTGCCTTGGGGTCATATTTGACACAGAACTTTCCTTTGTTCCCTATATCTGATCAGTCACTTGCTCTTGTCACCTGCATCTTCAAAACATCTCCAGAATCTGACCTTTTCTCACCTTTGAAACTGCTAAAACTCTTACTGTCGCTCTTATTCACTCTCGTCTGGACTACTGCAACTCTCTTCTGATCGGTCTCCCTCTTAACAAACTTTCTGCTCTCCAATCCATCCTGAATGTGGCAGCCAGGGTCGTATTTCTGTCCAGCCGTTTCACCGTTGCCTCCATCTTGTGCCAGTCATTACACTGATTACCCATTCGCTACAGGGTCCAATATAAACTCATTGCTCTCACCCACAAAGCTCTCCAGAGTTCTGCACCACCCTATATCTCCTCCCTCATCTTTGTCTATCGCCATACCCGTCCTCTCCGTTCTACAAATGACTTAAGACTAACATCCTCCATGTCAATGGATGAAACATAATGGGAGAAGATACAGATTAGATATTGGAAAAAACTTTTTGACAGCGAGGGTGATTAATGAGGGGAACAGGCTGCCACAAGAGATGGTGAGTTCTCCTTCAATGGAAGTCTTCAAAAAGAGGTTGGACAGACATCTGTCTGAGATGGTTTAGTGAATCCTGCATTAAGCAGGGATTTGGACCAGATGATCCTGGAGGGCCCCTTCAACATTCTATGATTCTATGATCTGAATCTCACACCTCTGTCTCCAAGACTTCTCTCCTGCTGCACCAGTTCTATGAAATGCACCACCCCAGACGATCCGACTGTTACCTAGCCTCCATGTTTTCAAGCGTGCTTTAAAAACCCACCAATTTAAACAAACCTATCACCTCAACTTACTAATCTAACTCTCCTCTGTTCCCTCCTTCTAAATATTATTCAGAATCTGCTCCCTCCTATTCGTCTATCTCCACACCCTACATGTGTGGCGCCCCTGCTGCGCATGAGTGCCACAGATCCTAGAGGGGTGCATGGACGTATTCCTCCACAAGAGGCCCTCACAGCATACATACACCTCCACCTTCCACCTCAGACGACCAGAGGGAGCCCGTTAGGGATATAAATAGGGAAGGTGGAGCTAGGCAGTTAGTCAGTCTGCTGCAGCCAGAGAGGTTGTCAGGTCAGTGCAGACTCAGGGAGCTCAGTTAGAGCCCAAGGCGTGCCAACGCCATAAGAGCGGTGAAGCGCGGCAAGCTGCCGCTAGTGTGTAGCCTAGTAGGGCCCCGAGCAAGGCCGAAGGCTGGAGGAGTGAGTAGCATTGGGGGCAGAGGAGCTGTACAAGCTCACCCCAGAAAACATATACCGGACACCGGGTCCCCGTCTACAGGGCCGTATACCCCCCTGTGGAGACAACTGGAGACCCCTGGAAGACTTCAGGTCCCAGGATGACCCAAGAGCTGATACGTACCAGAGCCAGGAGTCACGGAGGCCCCGCAAGCTGGGAGCGTGCACTCCAAGAGAAGGCCCTACCACAAAGTCAGCCGGTGCAGGACAGAGACAAAGTTAGGCCTAGCTCCAGGCAGGTCAGAAACTTCCTACACAAAGGCAAGAAACAGGAGGCCCTATACCCGCTCACTGGGGAGGATCCTGATATGCACTCTTCACCCTACAGTGCTCTGGAGTGTGCCTGAATTTCCATCAGTAAAAGGTACTGAAGTGAACTGTGTGTCTGCCTATCCTTCTTCAGACCCGGCTGGGTCCCCTCTATCCTGCATCCCTACATCCACGCTGCCCTGAGGTCCTGCTCCACCTGTGAGGAGCTACACCATCTTAGCTGCCGGAACACCGGCCTCAGAGGACTGCTGCAGCGCTGGTGGTCCTCACCAGACACCGCAGGTGGCGTCACGAACATTTACAAACCTAATATCCCAATATACATTCCCCTCTTTTAAGTTGTCCGCCCTGGGCCACGGACCGGGCCAGCCACCGTGATATCCCCCAAGCATCTGAGGGCCCGGCTGCCGAGTACCCCACGGCCCCGGGGGCGCGACAACTTCTGGCGTCACGAACAGGATCCCGTGCCTGCTGCAACGACGGAGTGTTGTGCCCGTTGCCACCGGGTACTGTGCGCCTTTAATTAAAAACTGTTTAATAAACTGTGGTGAAGATTGCCGCCATTGTTGGGCTGCTGAGTGGGAAGAAGGGCGTAACCGCGGGAAACTGAGAGGCGTACCTGCTAAAGCGCGTGAAGCCCCGGACACGCCCCACGCCTCGACGTCAAACCAGGCAGTGCCAGGTCCTGGAAGGAGCGTCGCTGAATGCTCTGACGTAGGACGCAAGCGACGCAAGGTCCTGAAGAAGACCGTCACCTGCGGAGCTGCGGCCTACCGGAAGGAAAGAAAAGAAGGTAGGCCACGGTTCGCTAGGGGGGCGCCAGAATGTCTGAGGAACAGCACAACGCCGGAATACCGGTTAATAGCCCTGATGTTCAACCCGAGCTCGACGCCGAGCAGGCCGGAGCAGCTGCTCCACCAGCAGGGCCTGTAACCCCTGTCATATCCATGGCCCTACCGTATATCCCTGGAGCGAAGTGGCTCCCCCAGTACAGCGGCAAACCCTGTCTGGATTTAAGCGGAAAATATGCGGTATACTGGACATGTACTCCATGACAGGCAAGCAAAGAGCCGCTGTTGTATTAGGACAATTGACTGGTGCTGCGGAGTGAGAAGTAGAAACCTGGTCAGCCGCAGACCAGGAGTCAGTGTCCGCCATCTTTAAAAAGTTACAGACTGTCTTTGAGAATCGTACTGAGACAGACCTCCGGATGAGGTTCTATAACTGCTCTCAGCAACCGGAGGACAGTGTTCGGGACTATGCCTGGCGTTTACAAGGGGCCCTGCGAGCTCTGAACCAGGTTAGTCCAACCAGCATCAATGATGAAAATAAAATGCTGAAAGAACAGTTTATCCGGGGACTGAGGTCTCAAGAGGAGAGCAGAACTGTGCGTTGGTGGTCCCTGGATCATCCAGATGCCACCTTTGACACCCTTAAGGACATGGCTATAAAAGGACTGCAGCCCCTGGAAACAACTGCTATCCAATGTTGCCAGGGTGGGGCCACCCCAGTGCCTGCAGTGTCCACCTTTTCTCCGGTAGCTGCTGAAGCCAAGGTTCCAGCAACGTCCCCTAGTGAGCTGGACAGCCTGCGCTCTGAAGTGCGTCAGTTGAGCAAAACCCTGACCACTAAGCTGAGTGCCCTGCAGCTGAGGACGGAGGCCGAGGAGGAAGGTAAGATCCTGTTAGCCGACAGCCCTGAGGATGTCCCCTGGATGTGAAGGAGGAGGAGGACAACGCCACCCCCTGGGAGGATCAGCGACCAACGCTGTCCACAGAGGGACCCCGTCTGCTACCGCTGCCGCAAGTCAGGTCACACCATCCAGAGCTGTCCTTTAAACGAGAAAACCCTGGGTCCGAGGGCCAACACCCAGGAATAGACTCAGCAGGCCCCTCAGACTGGCACAGCAGGTACGTGGGAGGAAGACCTTTCCTGTCCATAATCCTGGACGGCATTGCGATACCTGCCCTGCTGGACACTGGATCTCAGGTAACAATTATGCCTGATGTCCTTTACAAGAGATACTGGTCCACGGACAGTCTCCAAACCCCGAACCCAGATTTTTCAGTATATGGCTCTAACGGCCTCCCTCTTAACCTAGTCGGGGTTAAGGATGTGACGGTAAAGGTGGGGAGAGTGAAGCTGAAGAACCAGGGACTCGTTGTAGTAGAGACTGTCTCTGATGACTCAGGAACGAATGTGGTACTAGGCACTAACATTGTTGGTAACTGTTTGGAGGAAGTGGTGTTTTTGCTTCAACAGCTCGCTACCGCCGCCAGACAAAGGCAGAGGAGAGTGATCCAGAAGGAGATCCGAGCCCTGGTGTACCAGCAGCAAGTAAAGCTATCCGGTGGTGAGATTGGTAATGTGCGGGTAACAGACCCCATACCCATTGTGATTCCCCCAATGAGTGAAATGCTTATCTGGTGTAGAGCAGCAATAGGTCTTAAAGGACAGAGCTACCAGGCAGTAGTCGAACCCCTTAGCTCAGAGCATAGACCTACACTCTTAACTGCCAGAGGGGTAGTGGATGTACGCAATGGGAGGGTGCCCGTCCGTCTTCTCAACTATGGGGAAGATGAGGTCAGATTACCACGCTACGCCACTGTTGCCAAACTGTACACTGTAAATAACAACTCCATTCACACGGCGGAGTCCTTAACCTCACCAGATGAAGTGGAGGATAATGACCCTGCAACCCAGGTGGAGGATTGGTGTCAACAGCTCCATGTTGGGACAGACACCACTCCTGCCCATCAGAAGCAGGGTGTACACCGGGTGGTTCAGGAATACGCGCAAGTATTCAGTAAGCACCCACTTGACTTCGGGAGGATTAAGGGGGTTCAACACCATATCCCCACAGGTGACCATCCACCCATCAAAGAACGTTACAGGCCTATACCACCTGCACACTACCAAAAGGCGAAGGAGATGTTGCACGACATGAAGAAGGCAGGGGTAGTAAGGGATAGTTGTAGTCCCTGGGCAGCTCCCCTAGTTCTAGTCAGGAAAAAGGATGGAAGCATGAGAATGTGTGTGGATTACAGACAAGTAAATCGCATTACACATAAAGATGCATACCCTTTACCACGTATTGAGGAATCCCTGGCTGCCTTAAAGTCTGCAAATTACTTTTCCACCCTTGACCTCACTAGTGGGTACTGGCAAGTAGCTGTGGCTGAGGAGGATCGGGAGAAGACGGCCTTCACCACCCCGATGGGACTCTGCGAGTTCAACAGTATGCCGTTTGGACTCTGCAATGCCCCCGGAACGTTCCAGAGATTGATGGAGTGCTGCCTGGGACACTGCAACTTCGAGACTGTGTTACTATACCTGGATGACGTGATAGTGTACTCCAGGACGTATGAGGACCATTTGAAGCACCTGGCGGAGGTATTTGAGTCACTGGCCCGGTACGGGATGAAGCTGAAGCCCTCAAAGTGCCACCTGCTCAAGAGAAAGGTACAGTACCTGGGGCACATTGTCAGTCCAGAAGGGGTAGCACCAGACCCGGAGAAGGTCACTGCCATCCAGAAGTGGCCGGAGCCGAAGGACCTCAAGGAGGTGTGTCAGTTCCTGGGACTAGTAGGATACTACCGGAGGTTTGTGAAGGACTATACTATGAAAGAAGCCCCTCTGCAAGACCTCCTGGTAGGACAGTCTCCCAAAGGTAGAAATCCCCAATTCCACTGGGGTAAGGAGCAAGCCGAGTCATTTCAAGAGATGAAGGAGATCCTGACAGGCAACGAGATCCTGGCATACCCTGACTACAGCCAACCGTTCCTGCTGTATACTGATGCCAGCAACGAAGGACTGGGAGCTGTCCTAAGTCAGAAGCAGAATGGCCAAGAGAAAGTGATCGCATACGCAAGCAGGAAGCTCCGCCCGACTGAGAGGAACCCAGAGAACTATAGCAGCTTTAAGTTAGAGTTCCTGGCCTTGGTCTGGGCCATCACTGAAAGGTTCAAGCACTACCTAGCCTCCAGCAAGTTCACTGCCTACACTGACAATAACCCCTTGACTCATCTTGAAACAGCCAAGCTAGGAGCCATGGAACGACGATGGATGGCTCGGCTGTCAAACTACCAATTCACAATCAAATACCGGGCAGGCCGCAAGAACGCCAACGCCGATGCCCTGTCCAGGATGCCTCACCAGTCAGACACAGAAGAACAAGTGGATGACCTGGAGGAGATTGAGCTACCTGCCTTTCACCAGAATGGGATGATCCACGAGCAACGAGCCTCCAGGAGGCAGCGTGGTAAGACGTTAAACCCCCTGCCTCACCACAGCTGGAAGGAGACCCAGGACAGTGACCCCGTTATCAGCCGTATTAAAGAGCTGATAACCCAAGAAGGTTCCTCCCTAGAGAAGGAAGCGTCTCTCCAAGCCAAGCAGCTGTGGAACGAGAGAAGCCGGCTGTTTATCTACCGTGAGAAGCTGTGCCGGAGGTACGTCAATCCAAAAACCCATGAGATGGTATGGCAGATAGTGGTCCCCAAGACAGACATCCAAATGGTGTTGGAGGCCTACCACGATCAGGCGGGGCACTTTGGCTGGAAGAAGCTAGAGACCCTGCTGAAGTGTCGATTCTACTGGGTAGGAATGCGCAGCTCCATTGAGCGGTGGTGCCGAAACTGTGGACCCTGTAGCCTCAGAAGAAAAGACTACAGCAGCCAGAAGGCACCCCTGCAACTCATCAAGACGACTCGACCCCTGGAGATCGTGGCCCTGGACCATGTCAAGCTGTCACCCAGCAGGTCAGGATATTCCTATGCCCTGACCATGGTGGATCACTACTCCAGGTTCCTGGTGGTCGCCCCTGTCAAAGACCTGATGGCAGAGACAGCAGCAAAAATGTTCCAGGTGTGTTTCTGCAGACCCCATGGATACCCTGAGCAGGTGCTGACGGACCAAGGCCCGGCCTTTGAGGCTGAGTTGTTCAAAGAGTTCTGCCATTTGTACCAGATCAGGACTACACCGTACCACCCACAAACCAACGGTCTCTGTGAAAAGATGAATAACATCATCATCGACCTGCTGAAGACCATACCACTTGAGGAGAGAAATCAGTGGCCAGACCTGCCTAATTAGTAGAGACGGAGGAAGAACGACTGCAACAGTATCCAGGGACCATCTGAAGTTGTGTCCAGGTCTGCTAAAGCCCCAAGAAGAAGTGCCTCTCACCGTACCGGAGGAGCCTAAAGAAGCAGTAATACACACTGACTTAGGAGATTTCCCAGCAGATTGGCCCCAACTAGGAGGAGCAGTAATCATACCTGTAATCACCTTCTACCCACAGTAAGAAGAACACATAGGTGACGCAGAAGAGCCTGCTCAAGAAGAGTCACCGGAAGAAGGATCCCCGGCTGGAGCAGAGCAAGAAGGCCCAGCTAATGGTATACTTGCCAGTCCCGCGGAGAGGCC
The DNA here is from genome assembly GCF_046119375.1 of Phyllobates terribilis. Taxonomy (NCBI): domain Eukaryota; kingdom Metazoa; phylum Chordata; class Amphibia; order Anura; family Dendrobatidae; genus Phyllobates; species Phyllobates terribilis. The sequence continues at coordinate 35,041,030 of NW_027362761.1, read as the reverse complement.
AAGGCAGTCTAGAAGCCCCTCTGCACCTAGTACTGACAGAATGGGAGGTAGTGCAAGTACTAGTGCCTCACGCATTCCAGTACCACGCAGGTCTATATGTAGTACCAAAGGTCAGATTCCTGTCAGGTACAGAGAGTAAGAAGGAAATTCTGACAAGTGTAGATAGTTACCCCTGGGGTATTATATTGTATTGCAATATATTGTGTATTTTCATGAATACGTATTTATATATGTGTTTTGCTTTCTAATGGACAATTTAAGTGAAACGGACACTTCCCTTGTTACATACAGAACTTTGTGGCTGAGGACTATGTGCAGCCCAAAAACTGCTTCTTGTAAATATTTGCACTCCCTGGAGTGCCCCTTTAGGTACCTCAGAAGCAAAACCTGTCTGGAGTGGCTCTACCGGAGGTCCAACTCAGGATCTTCATGCCCTGCAGGCACCCCAGGGCCTACGTTGAGGGTTTGGGACAGGTCCCTCAAGCTACCAAGTACTCTACCCTGTGAGATGGACATCCTACCTGGGAACCTCACAGCAAGAGACTTGGATTCTGGGGTTACTCATTAAATTGTGTATATCTAATTGTTATTTATACTGTTTTATATGTAATGTTTAAGCTAAGTGCCTCCCAAAAAGGGAAGATTATTATTATTGTTGTTTCAAAAGGTACTTCAGCCTGGGAGTGCTGAGTTTTGCTAAGGGGGAATATGGCGCCCCTGCTTATCCCCCAAGCATCTGAGGGCCCGGCTGCCGAGTACCCCACGGCCCCGGGGGCGTGACACATGCACATGATAACTGCACTTGATTATTGCACTTAAGCATACTGGCTCATGACCGGATCATGCAGTTTTATATGAAAATCCCTAGTTATTATAATCACTAGACCTGAAATAACAAGCACTTTTCACCTATGGGTGTCCCCCCTATTTCCTTGTAGATTGTAAGCTTGCGAGCAGGACACTCACTCCTAATGTAACTGCTTAACTGCTTCCCGACCACCCACTGTACATAAACATCGGCGCTTGCGGGACTCTGTGCAGCGCCAACGTTTATAGGCGCTGAGTTTAGCAGGTGATACTCACAGTGTAAAACTGTCAGCTCTCATGCAATGCAATACATGTCTATATGTCATAAAAATAAAAATTGAAGTCCCATACAGGTACTAAGTAAAAAAGTAAAAAAAAAGTCTAAAAATGTTTCTGTGCACACCGTAAAAAAAAAAAATAAAAAACGGAGCAAAAAACTATGCTTTTTCATCATATTGCCAACCAAAAAGTGGAATAAAATGCAATCAAAAAGCCAAATGTAAATAAAAATGGTACTACTAAAAACGTCATCTTGTACAACAAAAAAAAAGCCGCCATGCCGCTCCATCAGCCGAAAAATAAAAAAGTTATAGCTCTCAGAACAAAGAGATGCAAAAACAATTATTTTTTCTATAAAATAGTTTTTATTGTATAAAAGCGCCAAAGATAAAAAAAAAAACTATATAAGTGTAGTATCGCTGTAATTGTACTGACCCGAACAATAAAGCTGCCTTATCAATTTTACCACATGCGGAATGGCATTAAAAAAAACCTCAAAAAACAAATCCTGAAATTGTTGGTTTTTGTTCATTTTACCTCCCAAAAACGGAATTGAAAGTCATCAAAAAATATCACTTGCCCGAAAATGGTACCAATAAAAACATCAAGTCGTCCAGCAAAAAAACAAGCCCTGACATGACTCAAAATATGGCGATGCAAAAACTAGATTTTGCAAAAAAAAAGCGTCTTTTAGTGTGTGACAGCTGTCAATCATAAAAATCCGATATAAATCTGGTATCTCTGTAATCACACCGACCTGAAGATTAAAGTCGTCTAATCACTTATACTGCACGAGGAACGGCGTAAAAAATAAATAAAAACAATTCTTCACCTGCTGCTAATTTGTTCGTTCTGCTTCCCAAAACAACGCAGTAAGCCGCGGCTCACATTTATCCTTACACCGTGGTTTCCATATAAATCTCTGAAATACGTGATTCCCTGGCAGAAGATTCCCTGTAATGAGGCAGATGGAGGCACCGTGGACGTTGTAGGACCTGTGATCCCACGGTGTCAGTTTTTTAAGGCGTGCATAAAAGTGCGATTGGCCACAGTTTTGTGCACTTCTGAAAAAAAGGACACCGCTAAACAGAGGCCAGACTGAGTCCAGAGTAACTCTGCTGCCTCATTATAGTGAATGGATCCCCGGGGGTTTCATCTGATCGACATCACTTGGAGATTTAGATGGAAACCCCAATATCAGTGCTTAGCCTAGAGCACCGGATAAACGTTGTGTAAAATTTTCCCAATAAAAGCTTTAACTCTATCCTCAAAAAAAGCAAGTCCCCACTCAGTTCCATCGTCTATTAATGAAAATATAAGGGGCTTCCACGTTACTGGCAGCACAAAGGCTCTGGAAAAATGAAATGGACCTTGCCCCCCTAAAGAAATTCAGAAAATACTGTGTTCCCAAATCCAAATGCCCCCCTCCCTTTTGAGCCCCACAATGTGCCTAAACTACAATTAGCGTCCACATGTTTGGCATTCTTGTAGTGATGAGAGCCCGCCTAATTTACGGGTGCATGTCTCCAGAAGCACGAGCTGGGCACAACGTACTGGTTACTACAGCGTACTGGTCACTACAGCATACTGGTCACTACAACGGCAGTTTGAAATTTTCACTCAGCAACATCCACTGCTGCTTGTTTCTGGAAAACACCGATGAAGTCAAAATTGTCACTACACCTGTAGGTAAATTCCCAAAGGGGTATAATTTCCAAAATGCGGTCTCTTGAGGGGGGATTCTGCTCTCCTAGCACTTAGGGGCTCTGTATATGGAGTCCGCAAACTATTCTACAATAATTTGTTCTCCAAGAGTCAAATAGCGCTCCGTCTCTCCTGGGTCTCGCCGTATGGCTAAGCGGTACTGTACAGCCACATATGGGGTATGGCCACATTTAGAAGAAATTGTGTGACACATTTCTGCACCATTTTTACCCATTGCCTTGTGTGAAAAAGTAAAATCTGAAGCTAAAACAATTTTAAAAATTTATTATTTTTTCTTCACTGCCCAATGGTATAAATTTCTATGAGTCACATGTGGTGTCAATATGATCACTGCACCCCTAGATGAATTCATTGCGAAGCGTAGTTTGTAAAATGGGGTCACTTATGGAGGGGTTTCTGCTGTTCTGGGACCGCAGGGGCTCTCCCAGTGGGTCATGTCTCCTGAAACCACAACAGTAAAATCTGCACTGTAATATGGCGCTCCTTCCCTTATGAGCTTTGCATTGTGCCTGAAAAGTAGTTTTCCACCACATATGGTGTATCAGCGTACTCAGGAGAAATTACACAACAGTTTTTGGGGTCCATTTTCTCCTCTTACCCTTGTGAAAATAAAACAATTGGGGCTAAAAGATTATTTTTGTGGAAAAAGTTTGATTTTTTTTATTTTCACTGCTCTACCTTAGAAACTTCTGTGAAGCACCTGGGGGTTCAAGGTGCTCACCACACATCTAGATAAGTTCCTTGAGGGGTGGGGGTCTTCACTGTTTAGGCACATCAGGGGCTCCCAAAACGTGACATGGCATCAACTAATTATTCAAGCAAATTTTACATTCAAAAAGTCAAATGGCACTCCTTCCCTTCCGAACCCTGCCGTGCGCCCAAACAGTGGTTTGCCCCCACATATGGGGTATTGGCGTACTCAGGAGAAATTTCAGAACAAATTTCATGGTGCAATTTCTCCTGTTACCCTTATGATAATGCAAAATTGGGGGCTGGAAAACATTTTTGTGGGAAAAATGTGAAAATTTTATTTTTACGGCTCAATATTATAAATTTCTATGAAGCACCTGGGGGTTCAAGGTGCTAACCACACATCTAGATAAGTTCCCCGAGGGGTCTAATTTTCAAAATGGTGTCACTTGTGGGGGGTTCCCACTGTTTAGGCACATCAGGGGCTCCCCAAACACGACATGGCGTCCTGTAATTATTCAAGCAAATTTTACATTAAAAAAGTCAAATAGCGCTCCTTCCCTTCCGAGCCCTGCCGTGCGCCCCAACAGTGGTTTTCTCCCACATATGGGGTAACGGCGTACACAGGAGAAATTGCACAACAAATTTTGTAGTCCATTTTTTCCTGTTACTCTTGCGAAAATAAAAACATTTGGGTCTAAAGTAACGTTTTTGTGAAAAAAAAAACGTTTTCTTCCACATTCCAAAAATTCCTATGAAGCACCTAAAGAGTTAATAAACTTCTTGAATGTGGTTTTGAGCACCTTGAGGGGTGCTGTTTTTAGAATGGTGTCACTTTTGGGTATTTTCTGTCATAAAGGCCCCTCAAAATCACTTCAAATAAGATTTGGTCCCTAAAAAATGGTTTTGTACATTTTGTTGGAAAAATGAGAAATCAATGGCCAACTTTAAACCCCTATAACTTCCTAACAAAAAAAAAAATTTGGTTCCAAAATTGTGATAATATAAAGTAGACATGTGGGAAATGTTATTAACTATTTTGTGTGATATATCTCTCTGTTTTAAGGGCATGAAAATTTAAAGTTTGAAAATTGCAAAATTTTCAACATTTTCGCCAAATTTCCGATTTTTTTGCAAAGTACCACAAGTCATATCGATGAAATTTTACCACTATCATAAAGTACAAGACGTCACGAAAAAAAACAGTCTGAGAATCAGTGGGATCCATTGAAGCGTTCCAGAGTTATTACCTCATAAAGTGACAGTGGTCAGAATTGAAAACATTGGCCTGGTCACGAAGGTGAAAACAGGCTCTGGCGCGAAAGGGTTAAACTATCTTACCTTGCATTTGATTTATTGTCTGTATATGTCACCATAAAAAGCCTTTGCATTTGTAAAATCATTTTGAGAATGTCGGATTTCAAAAAAGGGGTAATTTTTTCACTTCTAGTTGAGAAGCCATTACTTCTTCACATTCAAAACAGTACACCTGTTTTGCCTATCTAAATAAAGGGATACTTTTCATACGGCTTGTAAAACAAGCCATTGCTTCTTTACTTAGCAAAGTAAAAAGCTTTTCATACTCCTCAAACAGAGATAATTTTTGCACCACCCTGTGTGAAAAAGCTACTGCTTTTTTCCATTTCCACTGCCAACAAGGCAGGCATCTATCTCCAAAAAAAGATAATTTTTGTTTTCTACATTTTAATCAGCATATAAAGCCTGAAACTGCAGTGTGTTGTTAAAATGGCTGTTGGCTACCACGAGTTACCTTCCGTTTTACACAAGCCAGATATTCTGAGGCCACTCGGATGTTAATAAAGCTGTGTTTGCATTAAAGAGCAACTCAAAAGGGGTCCAATACAGTCCTAGAGAACTGAGTGTGATACACATATCTTCCAGGCAATTAGAGGTTTTGTAGTACTGAGATTCACGCCAAATCAAGTTTTTGGGGAAAATTCGGTGAAACTGGCATACCTGAATTTCAAATGATCCACTATCATTCTCGACAAGGCAAGGAAGGTGATAAAAAAAAGTAAAATTATCTGAATCGTTTTCTGAGATATAAGATAGAATACAAATGTCAAACAATGTATGAACATGCTGCAATATGGCCTAAAAATAAGTAAAAGGATTTTCTGGAAGAATATGTTTCTCATTATAAGGAACCTGTTAGCAAATATGTAAGCAGTAGGATGGCTGTATAAGCACATGTCCCCTGATAAAAAAAAATATACGTTTGTTTGTGTAGATCATATGTGCCATTAATGAGAAATCTTGTGCCTGTATAGCCATATCATGACTTTCATATGTTAAAATGTGCTTACAGGTTTTCTATGATGCCAGTGGAGGCACTATACAGCAATGTATGGAGTGGAATACAGGTGTGTACTAAGAACCAGTATTGAAATCTGTGTACCAACTGTCATGCTTCTGGATTTCAAACTGCTTGATTCTGTGTTCTATTGGCGGCGTCTGTTATCGCTGAGCGACAACTGATACACCTTTTCTTTGGGTGTTTTAGTTCTGTTGGTTTTGAGTTGGTTCTGTTGGTTTTGAGTAACAGGTGTTTTTCATTTATTCTGTTTGTCTGTCCTATCACCCGTTGGGTGCAGCTTTAAATACCTTCCCCTGCTGGTGTTTCCTGCTGGTGATAAACTTTGTTGGATTCATTCACTTTGCTGTAATTTGTGTTAGCTGCAGTTGTTTTGTGTGTGATTCCTTTACTCCATAGGGATCTGCGTCTCTAGCAATCCTAGGAGCTGCTAAGGACATTCAGGGTAAACCGTCGTTGAATGTGGGCGCCATTGCATTATCTTAGGGTGCCAACCTCTGCAGTCAGGCAGGAACAGACCAGGGTCAGAGAAGGGCGTTTCCTAATCTGAACAGGGACCTTTTAGATTCAAGCGTTTGTCTCCCTGGTTTGTATGTTACCCGTATGAATGTGCTTTGGCAGTCATAACACCAACGCAATACCTCCATCAGCATGTGCTTGAGACCAAACCCATTTAGCCCATTTTTCTTAAAGGAATTCAGTAGGATCAACCCTCCTAAGTCATCTACATGGGCGTGCTGATCATAGAAAGTTGAATAATATACCTTGATATATGCAATCCAATGACTTATTCCAGAGAAATCCACATTTTTCTTAATATGTACAGTACAGACCAAAAGTTTGGACACACCTTCTCATTTAAAGATTTTTCTGTATTTTCATGACTATGAAAATTGTACATTCACACTGAAGGCTTCAAAACTATGAATTAACACATGTGGAATTATATACTTAACAAAAAAGTGTGAAACAACTGAAAATATGTCATATATTCTAGGTTCTTCAAAGTAGCCACCTTTTGCTTTGATGACTGCTTTGCACACTCTTGGCATTCTCTTTATGAGCTTCAAGAGGTAGTCACCGGAAATGGTCTTCCAACAAACTTGAAGGAGTTCCCAGAGATGCTTAGCACTTGTTGGCCCTTTTGCCTTCACTCTGCGGTCCAGCTCACCCCAAACCATCTCGATTGGGTTCAGGTCTGGTGACTGTGGAGGCCAGGTCATCTGGCGTAGCACCCCATCACTCTCCTTCTTGGTCAAACAGCCCTTACACAGCCTGGAGGTGTGTTTGGGGTTATTGTCCTGTTGAAAAATAAATGATGGTCCAACTAAACGCAAACCGGATGGAATAGCATGCCGCTGCAAGATGCTGTGGTAGCCATACTGTCTCAGTATGCCTTCAATTTTGAATAAATCCCCAACAGTGTCACCAGCAAAGCACCCCCACACCATCACACCTCCTCCTCCATGCTTCACGGTGGGAACCAGGCATGTAGAGTCCATCCGTTCACCTTTTCTGCGTCGCACAAAGACACAGTGGTTGAAACCAAAGATCTCAAATTTGGACTTATTAGACCAAAGCACAGATTTCCACAGGTCTAATGTACATTCCTTGTGTTGTTTAGCCCAAGCAAGTCTCTTCTGCTTGTTGCCTGTCCTTAGCAGTGGTTTCATAGCAGCTATTTTACCATTAAGGCCGGCTGCGCAAAGTCTCCTCTTAACAGTTGTTGTAGAGATGTGTCTGCTGCTCGAACTCTGTGTGGCAATGACCTGGTCTCTAATCTGAACTGCTGTTAACCTGCGATTTCTGAGGCTGGTGACTCGGATAAACTTATCCTCAGAAGCAGAGGTGACTCTTGGTCTTCCTTTCCTGGGGCGGTCCTCATGTGAGCCAGTTTCTTTGTAGCGCTTGATGGTTTTTGCAACCGCACTTGGGGACACTTTCAAAGTTTTCCCAATTTTTTGCACTGACTGACCTTCATTTCTTAAAGTAATGATGGCCACTCCTTTTCTTTAATTAGCTGCTTTTTTCTTGCCATAATACAAATTCTAGCAGTCAATTCAGTAGGACTATCAGATGTGTATCAACCTGACTTCTGCACAACACAACTGATGGTCCCAACCCCATTTATAAGGCAAGAAATCCCACTTATTAAACCTGACAGGGCATACCTGTGAAGTGAAAACCATTTCCGGTGACTACCTCTTGAAGCTCATCAAGAGAATGCCAAGAGTGTGCAAAGCAGTCATCAAAGCAAAAGGTGGCTACTTTGAAGAACCTAGAATATAAGACATATTTTCAGTTGTTTCACATTTTTTGTTAAGTATATAATTCCACATGTGTTAATTCATAGTTTTGATGCCTTCAGTGTGAATGTACAATTTTCATAGTCATGAAAATACAGAAAAATCTTTAAATGAGAAGGTGTGTCCAAACTTTTGGTCTGTACTGTATATGAGCTGTTAATCACTATGGTCTGGAAACTGATCTCCCTAAGAATCTGCCTCTAGAGCTTATTTTAAATGAAAGTGGGGTGTTACCAGTGTGAGGCATGTAATGCCTGACAGCTCGCTCTCCTAATCTACAAGTCTCACACTGCTAAAGCCCCCTTTAATTTGAAATAAGCTCTGGAGGCAGATTCTCATAGAGATCTGTGTCCGACCAATAGATCTTAACAGCTCATTTACATATTAAGAAAAACATGGATTACTCTGTAAAAAGGCATCGGATCACAGATATCATGGAATCATCTTATTCAACTTTCTTTGACCCGCACGCCTATAAAGAAAGCTTACAATGGTTTTTCCTAATGAAATAGCAAACATATTGCAAAAATATGTGTATATTAATCCTAAAAGTAAAGACAGCAAATGGCCATTGTGCAAGAATAATATATGGATTCAATACTTCTGATAACTATCAGTAAGCACCCTCTTTATGTGTCACTATCACTAACAATTCCCCAACAATTGTGAGCTAAAAAACACATTAGCTCTTTTTTTTAAAAGTGGGCACCCTTACCAAATAGGGCTTTGTATGTTCCTGGTTAAAATCAAGTTATCTAGACCTTTCTACAACACTAAAGGCCCCGTCACACTAAGCGATGCAGCAGCGATCCCGACAACGATACGACCTGTCAGGGATCGTTGCTGCATTGCTAATACATCGCTGGTGAACTGTCAAACAGGCAGGCTCACCAGCAATCAGGGGAGCAGCGATATCGTGGAAAGAATCGTTCCACGTTGTCCTGCTCCCGTTCCCAGCCTGCTGCTTAAGCAGGAGCAGGCTGGTAACTATGGTAAATATCGGGTTACTAAGTGCGCGTGTGCCCCTAGTAACCCGCTGTTTACCATGGATACCACTCTGCTACGGTGCGCTGGAGCCTCCGCTCACCGTAGCAGAGTGGTATCTATGGTAAACAGCGGGTTACTAAGTGCGCGCGTGCCCCTAGTAACCCGATATTTACCATGGTTACCAGCCAGATCGTTGGTCCCGCTGGTCACACACAGCGATGTGTGCTGGCCAGCGGGAGACCAACGACCAAAAAATGGTCCAGGACACTTTGCAACGATCAGCGACCTCACAGCAGGGGCCTGATCGTTGCAAAGTGTCACACATAGCGACATCGCTGGTGAGGTCGCTGGTGAGTCACCAAAACCGTGACACAGCAGCGATCTCGCTAGCGATATCGCTTAGTGTGACGGGGCCTTTAGAAACATTTGTAACATTATACTGAGAAACAAAGAACTCGGTTCACATAGTAAATACAAGTACATCCAAGTGGAACTAAGAGAGATGACAACTTTTATGTAATTTATGTAACATAGATAGATAGAGAGATATATAGTTGTTCCCATGAGATTATTCTAATTGCATTATAAGAAAATATGTTTTCATTTGTATGTTATGCAACTTCTTCATTTAACTAATTCTTTATTTAACACTGTAGCAACAGTGTTGCAAATTAGTTACTTGATTCCTTAATTGATATATATTCTTAGTTACTCCTTTTATAATCCTTTTTGATAACAATTATTTAGCAGAAGTTGGAACTCAATAAATATAGACAGTTTCAGAAGTATTTGTCTTACTTTATGAATAACCGTCAGTTTAATTTATATTCCATAAATCAATAGTATACATGAAAATAAGAACCATTGCAATATATCTTATCAGCGAAATTTGCTATTTTCTCCTCCAGGGCTGATCATTAATTTTCAAAATTCTAAATTCGCAGGTAAAATCTTTATTCAGTTTAGACAGATTGTTACATTACTGAGATAGGAGATGGCAGTTGCTACTCATAATATTCTATCTCAATAATGAAAAAAATCTGTCTTCACTGAATACAGATTTTACCAGCGAATTGAGAATTTTGAAAATGAATGGTTAGTCCTGGAGGAGAAAGAAGCAGATTTCTCTTGTAAGATATATTACAAAGATATCTATTTTCATGCTTATGAAATAAAAAAATAAAACAACGGTTACTCTTTAAATAGGGACATTTTTTGAAAGATATTATTTTTGCAATTATAAAATTTGCACTGTTTACATTCTATAGCCTGTGTGTTTCATAGTTTTTCTGAGGTTGAAAATAAACATACAGTACAGACCAAAAGTTTGGACACACCTTCTAATTTAAAGATTTTTCTGTATTTTCATGACTATGAAAATTGTACATTCACACTGAAGGCATCAAAACTATGAATTAACACATGTGGAATTATATACTTAACAAAAAAGTGTGAAACAACTGAAAATATGTCTTATATTCTAGGTTCTTCAAAGTAGCCACCTTTTGCTTTGATGACTGCTTTGCACACTCTTGGCATTCTCTTGATGAGCTTCAAGAGGTAGTCACCGGAAATGGTTTTCACTTCACAGGTGTGCCCTGTCAGGTTTAATAAGTGGGATTTCTTGCCTTATAAATGGGGTTGGGACCATCAGTTGTGTTGTGCAGAAGTCTGGTGGATACACAGCTGATAGTCCTACTGAATAGACTGTTAGAATTTGTAATATGGCAAGAAAAAAGCAGCTAAGTAAAGAAAAACGAGTGGCCATCATTACTTTAAGAAATGAAGGTCAGTCAGTGCGAAAAATTGGGAAAACTTTGAAAGTGTCCCCAAGTGCAGTTGCAAAAACCATCAAGCACTACAAAGAATCTGGCTCACATGAGGACCGCCCCAGGAAAGGAAGACCAAGAGTCACCTCTGCTTCTGAGGATAAGTTTATCCGAGTCACCAGCCTCAGAAATCGCAGGTTAACAGCAGCTCAGATTAGAGACCAGGTCAATGCCACACAGACTTCTAGCAGCAGACACATCTCTTCAACAACTGTTAAGAGGAGACTTTGTGCAGCAGGCCTTCATGGTAAAATAGCTGCTAGGAAACCACTGCTAAGGACAGGCAACAAGCAGAAGAGACTTGTTTGGGCTAAAGAACACAAGGAATGGACATTAGACCAGTGGAAATCTGTGCTTTGGTCTGATGAGTCCAAATTTGAGATCTCTGGATCCAACCGCCGTCTCTTTGTGCGATGCAGAAAAGGTGAATGGATGGACTCTACATGCCTGGTTCCCACCGTGAAGCATGGAGGAGGAGGTGTTATTGTGTGGGGGTGCTTTGCTGGTGAAACTGTTGGGGATTTATTCAAAATTGAACGCATACTGAACCAGCATGGCTACTACTCCATCTTACAGCGGCATGCTATTCCATCTGGTTTGCGTTTAGTTGGACCTTCATTTATTTTTCAACAGGACAATGACCCCAAACACACCTCCAGGCTGTGTAAGGGCTATTTGGGAACTCCTTCAAGATTGTTGGAAGACCATTTCCGGTGACTACCTCTTGAAGCTCATCAAGAGAATGCCAAGAGTGTGCAAAGCAGTCATCAAAGCAAAAGGTGGCTACTTTGAAGAACCTAGAATATAAGACATATTTTCAGTTGTTTCACACTTTTTTGTGAAGTATATAATTCCACATGTGTTAATTCATAGTTTTGATGCCTTCAGTGTGAATGTACAATTTTCATAGTCATGAAAATACAGAAAAATCTTTAAATGAGAAGGTGTGTCCAAACTTTTGGTCTGTACTGTAAGTCCATCAAGTTCAGTCTCTAACAGAACATGTTGATCCAGAGGAGCGCAAATACCCCACAGCAGATGCTAATTGCCCCACGTTAGGGGAGAAATTCCTTCCCAAACCCACATATGGCAATCAGACTAGTTCTCCGAATCAATCCTATCACAGACAGAATTTATTACCCATAATCTGTAATATTCTATTTTTCAAGAAAGGTATCCACGCCCTCCTTGCGCTTTTATAGTGCATCAGCCGTTACAACATCATATGGTAGAGTTTCATAGTTTTACTGCTGTTACAGCAAAGAATCACATTCTGTGATTATGATTAAACCTTCTTTCCTCTAAATCACACATGTCAAACTCTGGCCCCCGGGCCAAATCTGGCCCGCAGGGTGAGTGGATTTGGTCCATGACGCCAGGTGGGCCTACCGACTGGCATCACACCCAGGATGCCGATACAGTTGAAAGCAATTATAAAAGAGGGAGCCGTCAGCTGGCGCTCCCTCCAACATCATTTTCCTTTTGCGTCTGATGTCTCAGCGCAGTGGGTGCAATGACTTCACTACAATGCGCCCACTGTGCTGAAGAGTGCAGATGTCTAGAGTGCTCGTGTCATGGGTGTGTCAGGATTGACAGACAGTCATATGGTGTCCGGCTGTAGAAGGTTGCTGCGTTTGGCCTTACAAACATCTCCCTGATCCTTTTATGTTTCCTCTCCTTAGGATCCTCACCTTGCTTTGGGATTATACCTTTCCCTGAGGTATCCTCAGAACATGTACGTAGAAATTGTGTGAATGGGGCCTACAACAGGATGAAGAACCTACCAGACTGAGGGCTCATCCTGAAAGCGTGTAGGCTAAACTAACAACCAACACCATAAAATCTACCTGGACCATTTGTATCTGAGCAACTGTACCCAAAGTGAGTAACCATTACAATTTTGTTCCATTAATTTAGAAACCATAAACTTGTGCGCATCCTTTGGAGTCACGTTTGTTTTACGGTTTTAAACTGTTTTGTTGACACCATTCCTTATTGTGTCCTCCACAGGCAGTTACTGCAAGTCTCCACCACCTTTAGTTACGTTATACCTCAGATAGTGATATTACAGTACCACTTTTTTGAACCTGAAGCCAAGGGCACTATAAGGAATACTGTGTCAAAGACACTAATAGGAGCATGATAATTGATGTACGGTGGGCTCAGTGGTTAGCACTGTTGCTTTGCAGCACTGGGGTCCTGGGTTCAAATCCCACAAAGGACAACATATGCATGGAGTTTGTATGTTCTCCCCGTGTTTGTGTGGGTTTCCTCCAGGTTCTTCGGTTTCCTCCCACACTCCAAAGACATACTGATAGGGAATGTAGATTGTGAGCCCCAATGAGGACAATGATTATAATGTCTGTAAAGCACTGCGGAATTAATGGTGCTATAAAATAAATAAAAAATAAATTACTACAGGAGGTATTGTGTCTTATTGTTACTGGGGCCAATAAAGAACTGCAACGAGGATATTTTAAATATAAGGTTACTAGAAATATTTTGCACCTGTGTTCAGTGGTCAAATGGTGGGAACAGCATATTAGCTCCTGGATTTCAGGCGCAACAATTTCTTAAGTTAATGGTGGGCAAATTACTTCTTTTGGCATTTAAATAACTTATTCAAGTTTTTTTGTACCACAGACTCCACCCTTGTCTTTAAATTTGTTACATATAGGGTTGGGGGTCTATAACACTGCATGTTATATTATCATGCCATGCAGAGGTATTTTAGAACAGTTGCATATGCTGTGTATAGTTTCTATGGCCCTTATAATATAGGGATGTTAGGTCTATGATCATCTACCGCACGGCCCAGAATTTTCATGCTTCACCTCTGAAAGATGCTTTTTTAGAATTGGAATTTAACCTGTAAGCAATTTTACATGGAATATTGAATTGAATTGTGTGTATATGCATTTCTGACATTCAACTAAAACACTTGGAAATAGATAAGCAAGTCTGGAAAATGTCTACATTATAGCCAAAGTAAGGTCAAGACATGCAAGTGGGGTGGAACAAGCAGTAATCACTCTGCCGCGTGCCTACGAAGCACATGATCAGTTCGCAAATTGTTAAGCAATACCAGATCTCAGTATGTGAAAAGCCTTGAGTGATTTTGTGCCAGGGTCTAACATTATGCACATAAACAGTGTAATGTTGGGTTCACACAGGGAGCTTTTTCCAATGCAAGAGTTTTTCCACTGAGCCGTGTTTTCAAGGCCATTGGGAAAACCACAATATTGCACACTCCATGTAAAGTCAACATATGTGTTTTTTAGATTAGTCCTGCATATATGGAAACAGTCCTATGAAAATAAACAGTTTAAGAAAATAAATTCCCCTCCGAATCACTAATGTACATATGTTTTAATCTTAAAGGGGTAGGCTGCTAATACTGCTGTAGAATCTGCAGCCAGGCATTTTCTGTGTAGGCGTTACTGCAAGGGAGAGGTAGTATTACATGGTGGTTATTCATATGACATACAAAGACAGCTCAAATCCACATTTCCAGTCTGCTAGATAGTTCTGGCTCGAAGACAGGGTTAAAAGAAGGGTACCCCCCTCTTTGACATCTATATGGACGGTGGATGCCCTCATGGGACAACACCACACGTAACGATAGCTACAGTTGCTTTTTCAATGGACGCATAATAATTATTATCATTGCTATAGGGTCACTAATATCAGGTCTATAACGAGGAATTTCCTGGCTCTGATACTACGTGTAGAAAAAGTGAAATAATCAAATTGCTGGAACGTTTCCCAGTGTTTATACTCCGGCGAAATACAAACAGTGCAAGAGGATAGAATGTATAAGACAGGACAGAAAAATAATATTTATATAAAATTCCTGTTCGGGAAACCAGTAAGAAACATGTGGAGATATTTAGCAAACTGTATAAAGCATTCATTAAATGCATTCCACTCACAACCTGGCTACACAACTTACCACAGACCGAAAAGACAGGAAATTTCTGCATTCCCTCAAACACTTGTACCTGGACTATAAGAAAGCGAGGAATTAGTGGAGCTACTTCATGTTTAGGCTGTGCAACAGATAACTGCATATACTATTTGCCATAGGCTATAATATGACCATTCGGCAGCAATAGGCAGCATGTATCATGTCACCACTTCCTAGAACAAAGTTGTTGGCTAAGAACTTATCCCTTTTGTCCTCTCTGGACAAAATATCTTGAATAAGGATAGTCTAATAAGGCATTCTGAAACTTTTTCTACTGACCAAGGTAATACCTACACCCCACCATCAAAGGTCATTACAAAATTAAAAATACTGCTCAACTTGCATTTTATTTGTCTCCTGAATTCTATATGACACAAAATAAGCAGAAAATTAGCAAATTATGGTGCTAAAGAAGAGAATGTGGCAGCCATATTAAGGACTGTACAATGTAAAATCACTATTGTGAAAGCTGTCTCCTCAGCTGGACCTCACCAATAACATTGGGGCACCACAATAGAGAGGTCCGGCTCAGTTTGAGGACTTGTTCATATGTGATGTCAGCAAAACTGATAGATTAAGGACAGCACCAACATCAACGATGGTATGAATGTACATTATAAATCCATGGGTGTGCAAAAATGGATAACATAGGGAGTATCATCCATAAGTCATGCCTTTTTCACAGATCCATTTACCATTGACCTTTCATTATTTATTAAATTGTTCATGTGAAAAATGGATGCCATAAGGATGTACGAAACGGAGATACGGATGCCAATATGGCCAAAAAAATCGTCATTTTTTACTGGATGAAAAATGGACGATTTTGAATACACTCATCTGAAGCCCCGGCCTGAGAAGCACTGGTATATGCATTGGCCCTCTTCAGCTAATCATGATTCTCCAAAGAGACACCTAGGAAGCTAACACTAGTTGGTGAGACACAATGTTCAGCTGAAGCAAACTATGGCTCCAAATTATTAAGACTTGCATTTTGTCTGCCATTCTTAACGAAAGGAGTTCACAAGTAAGATGTACTTAATTCAATTAATTCATTAAGAGGTGTGTGGCTCCTTAATGAAATTAGCTCATCTTTTAACTGTTGTGCGCTACCGCCTGAAATGTATGCCAGACAAAGGCTGAAATACATTTCCGCTGTAATTTTGGACACTTTTGAGGTGTAAATTATGATTAATTTGGACAGCTCACTTGGCCATTTTTTGTTTTCTCCAAGCTCCGTCCACTTTTGAAAAAGTTGGCACAGCTGTATGGGACTGACGTAAAAATGCCAAAAGTCACATTTCCCACAAAACATGTTATGTAATGACTGACAGTCTGCTCTCTTGATCTACATGTCTCACACTGATAACTCTCCCTTTCATGTCAAATTAACTCTGGAGGCAGATTCTCCTGCAGATATGTGTCTGGTCCATAGTCCTGAATAGCTCATTTACATATACAGTAAGAAAAACGTGGATTTCTCTGCAATAAGACATCAGATCACAGACATCAAGATATAATTTTATTCAACTTCGTATGACTTACATGTCCATATTGATGGCTTAGGGGGGTGTAAGGTCGGTAGTCCTGCCAAAATTGGTAGGTTTGTCACATACTATTATGCTAACATTAATAGTGCTGTTTTCCATCCTCGCAGTAGCTGTAATTTTGTGACGCTGGAGCAGCTCCTTAGTGCCCCCCCCGTTATGGGAGATTACGTCACAGATTAGGGGGTGCGGCCTGCTCCTAGCAGCAGATCACCCCCTGATACCATCTTCTTGTATTCAGTCTGATATCAGGGGGCATGCGTGGGAGCATCGCCTGTTCTTGGCTGCTAGTGTAGCACCCTGAGGATTCGGCTGCTACAGGGGTATTGCACCTCAACCCAGAGGTGTGATATTCCACTCCCGGGTAAGGATGGAGTGTGGGACTGAGCTCGGTAGGCTGCATGCACTACACACATCCCATTTCCGGGGAACAGGCCGACGGTACTCCCACTTAGAAATGTGCAGGTACGACCGAGTCTGTTCCTGGCTGGAGTGGGAGGGGGGTGGTACATCCCAAGTAGTGTAGGGGCAGATAGGGGGAGCAGCCTGGGTAAAGATAGGAGCTCATTGGGTGCTGGTCACCTGAGCTCACACATAGAGGGTGTATATAAGGTGGGCACCAACAAAGATCAGGGTCAGATGCAGAGAACAAGTCAGATGCAGAGAGTCAGTGAGTTGCAGAGAACAAGTCAGGAGCAGAGGAGAGAAGAAAGACCCAGAGTGAGAGAGGAGAAAAGAGAGAGACCCAGAGGCACAGAAGAAAAGGACTCTGAGATCCCAACTAAAATCCCCGGGTGAAGAGTCGGCATCAGGGTACCGGAACCCAAGCTGGTGGGGGTAAAAACATTCCCCAGCCAGAGACCGGAGACCGTGGGCAGCGTTTGCCACGGTCACCCACCACATCCACCCCGAAGGCACACCACATGAAGGGTCAGGGAACCCAGGGCCAAGGGTGTCCCAACAGAAGGCCCGAGGGAGCTGGACCTAGGTGGATTACTGGTGGGGACGGCCAGAGAACGGGACAGAAGGAGAGCTCAGGGCCACGCTCCGGACTTGTTTGGGGGTTGGCTGGATCCAGGACCT
Source organism: Phyllobates terribilis (assembly GCF_046119375.1). Lineage (NCBI taxonomy): Eukaryota > Metazoa > Chordata > Amphibia > Anura > Dendrobatidae > Phyllobates > Phyllobates terribilis. The sequence goes on along the minus strand of NW_027362761.1, from coordinate 35,023,475 downwards.
GGTGGACGCAGCACGGCTCGGGTGGTCACTCGCAGCTGGAGTGACCAGTACAACATCTGCAGTAAGTAAACACCCTTAACTGCACAACCCGACTCTGTCTTCATTGCTGTCTGCACTGCACCACCACAACCCCCATCCTCTGCACCTGTCCCCTCTGAGGCTATACCCCTCCCGTTGGGGGTTATCCCACCAAGCTGCGCACCCACCATCAGCCTCAGCGGACCCTGCTGCAGCGGCGGCCACAGTGACCGCCTCACAACGGGTGGCGTAGTCGACACAAAAGAACTCTTAATAACATCTGTAGGACTGCCACATAACACTGAGCTTGACGCCCTGGGCACGGGCCGGGTCACAGCCGCTCGGAGACTACAACCCCCCCCCATCTGATCCGGTGCCGGGTATTCCCCTCAAAAAGGAATATGTCCCAGGGGGCGCGTCACTAGCACTACCAGTTCCCTGATAATATCTGCTTGTATTCAGTTCTAGATCAAGGGGGCATGGATAAGATGGCAGGGAATGAGATATTATCACTGCGCTGGATGCTGCTAGTGTGACGCCTCAAGTCCTCGAAAGAGCCCTTTTAGTTTTGAGTTTACCCTGGGTGTTGGGGGACTCGGTTTCGGGCCCTGTGATGGAGAGGTGGGATGCAGCCGTGGCCCGTGCCCGACCCGTGCTCAGGGCCGTCACATGAAAAGGAAGATGTTGCGGGCTCGTCCGGGTTGAGTGGCTTATTTAACGACTACGCCACCTGTGGTGCCTGGTGAAGGGCCACCAGCGCCGCTACAGTCCGCCGAGGCCTGGTATCGTGGCGGCCAAAGTTCTCACTGCTCCCCACAGGCGGAGCAAGACCTCAGGGCACGTAAACAGGATGGAGGGGGAGTAGTAGTGCGGGGAGTACGGGCACCGCGTCGCATGGTATGGCGCATAATGAACAGTCCGGAGGCCATAGGGGTGGACTTCCAAGGCTTTACTCACTTAGAGATGACAGCGGGAAGGCGACTCCCTGCTCCCCACGGAGTCTTGCGGCCACCAGGGACGGGGGTCCGACTACCTCCGAGAAAGTCCAGTGTTCGGTAGCGACCCTACACCAGAGTGTTCCTGCACTACAGACTTCACCCTTTCCCGTCTGTGCGTGTGTAGATAGGCCGGGTCTCCCTCTGAGCTCCTCTCAGGACTAGGGCACGGGTGGCAATTCCTCTCCATCCGTTGCCCGGTGGGATCCTCAGGGCCTAACCGGGCTTTCCCGTCCAGGACATGGAGTACAAGGTAGGGTGTCGGGGGCCGGTACCCCTCTTGCAGCCGGAATCCCTCTGAATAGATCAGGTAGGTGAGGACAGGTGGCGTACTCCGCTCCGTCTGCATCCTCCCCGGGACCCATTTGCTGGGGAGCCAAACTCAAAAGCTCCCGGGCCTTCTTGATCCTGGTCCTTGGCCGGGTTGAGACATTCCTTGTCTGCAACCTACCTCTCATCCCAAGGCCAGGGAACGAGGGCTGTGTCCCTTGCCGGCGCAGACCCACACAGGATCTGCGCTCCCGGAGAGAAGTCACATTACACACAGTAGTTGACAGCAACCAAGACCGCTTGACAGACAGACGGTCAGAGACCAGCCAAAGGACGAACGACCCCAAGATCAAAGATGGCTTTCTATTAAATATGAAATTTAAAGTGTAACTAACTTGTAAGTCCTCCACCCTCACCCACTAACAGGTTCCTACCACTTTGTATTCCCCAGTCTCCCTGTAACCACCGGAGCAGCACCTAGTGCATACTAGCTCCCTCTGGTGGAGAAGTGTGGTGTTGGATGCAAGAGGTTGGGTCACGACTATCACACTGGCCTTACCTCGGAGGAAGAACACCACACTCCATTAAAGAAGTGCAGCATCCCTGTGGCGGTCGATCCCTCAGGGGCGCCACACTAGCAGCGGGGAGCAGGCCCGGCCCCTTCCACGTCCCCTGATATTGGACTGAATACAAGCAGATGGTATCCGGGGGCGGGCTAGTGCTAGTAGCCAGGAGCAGGCCACGCCCTCTGATATGTGACATATTGTCCCATAAGGGAGAAGGAGCATTAAAGAGCAGCGTCACAGAATTACAGCTACTGTGAGGATGGAAAACAGCACTATTAATATTATCCTAATGATCTATGAAGGTATGAGCATTAGGATAATTTTTTATATCCCCAGAGTACCCCTTTAAGGCCTAGTTTAAGAACAAAACAAAACATTTTTCATCCACATGGTGCTCCATGTGTCATCTTTATGACATTTGAATATATTTTTTTATTTAATTGAATTTAATGGGCGGGTCTGACCCAAAAATCAGAACAGAGTAGTACATAATACGATTTTTTTACATGAAGACAATCCATCCGTGCCTAAAAAAGCAAAAGTACAAGGAAAAAGTACATGCAAAAGTACAAAGCTCTCCACAGTTCAGCATCACCCTACATCTCCTCCCTCATCTGTCTATCACCCTACCCGTGCCCTCCGATCTGCTAATGACCTAAGACTAACATCCTCAATAATCCAAACCTCCCCACTCCCGTCTTCTAGACTACTCGTGTGCTGCGCCAATTCTTTGGAATGCACTAACCAGGACAATTCGATTAATTCCCAATATCCACAGTTTTAAGCGATCCCTAAAAATGCATTTTTAAGACTGGCCTATCGCCTCACTTCACTTATCTAACTATCCTCGTTTTACCCTTGCAAAATGTTCTTCAAAATCAGGACCCTCATATCATCTGTTCAGTTCAAACATCCCCCATGCACTTAATAGCCCTCTGTGTCTGTGCACATACTGGCAGGTGACCGTTTAATGTAGCATTATGTGAATTCCCTATTTATTATATTGATGGCCAGTATATATAATATATAATACAAGCACTTTTTACAATTTACCTTTCATGTCTTTCCTATTTCCTCATAGATTGTAAGCTTGCGAGCAGGACCTTCACTCCTTTATTATTATTTATTATTATAAGGAGGGCCTGGACAGGGGCGTATATGGAAATCATGGGGCCCCATAGTAGAAGTTCTAATTGGGTCTCCCCGACCCACCACCATGGTAAATTCCTCTACATTAGCCTCTACATGCACAGTATAATGACCCTACTGTACCCCACCTCAACTCCCAAAACAAAGTATGGTATCCCCAACACAGTATGATCCCCCAACTGTGACCCCCACATAGCCCTCAATGCAGTATAACGGGCCTACATACAGTATAATAGCCCCACCCCTCTCCACACTGTATAATGGACTGCACTAGCCGTCCAAACAGTATAATGGCCCCCACACAGTATGATGGACCCCACACAAATCTTCACACTGATAATTGCTTGCATACAGTATAATGGACCCCACATAGCTCTCCAAATATTATAATGTGCCCCTCATAACCTTCCACATAGTATAATGCGCCCCACATAACCTTTCACATAGTATAATGCGCCCCCCATAATCCTCCATATAGTCCTCCATAGAATATAATGCACTTCCGATGGTCCTCCATAGAATATAATGCACTCCTCATAGTCCTACATAGAATGTAATGCACTTCCCATGATCCTCCATAAAATATAATGCACTCCCCATGGTCCTTCATAGAATACAATGCACTCCCCATGGTCCTCCATACAATATAATGCACTCCACATGGTCCTCCATACAATAAAATGCTCTCCCCATGGTCCTCCATACAATATAATGCACTCCCTATGGTCTTCCATATAATATAATGCACCCTCTGGTCCTCCATACAATATAATGCACACCCCCATGGCCCTCCATACAATATAATGCACTCCCCATGATCCTCCAAACAATATAATACACCCTCCATGATCCTCCATAGAATATAATGCACTTCCCATTGTCCGCCATAGAATATAATGCACTCTCCATGGCCCTCCATACAATATAATGCACTCCCTATGGTCCTCCATATAATATGATGCACCCTCTGGAACTCCATGCAATATAATGCACACCCCCATGGCCCTCCATACAATATAATGCACTCCCCATGGTCCACCATATAATATTATGCACCCCCGTGGTCCTCAATACAATATAATGCACACTCCCCATGGTCCCCCATACAATATAATAGACCTCCCATGCTCCTCCATACAGTATAATGCACTCCCCATGGTCATCCATACAATATAATGCACCCCCCATGGTCCTCCATACAATATAATGCACTCCTCATGGTCCTCCATACAGTATAAAGCACTCCCATAGTCCTCCATACAATAAAATGCACCCCCATGGTCCTCCATAGAATATAATGCACTCCCCATGGTCCTCCATACAATATAATGCACCCCCATGGTCCTCCATACAATAAAATGCTCCCTCCATGTTCCTCCATAGAATATAATGCACTTCCCATGATCCTCCATACAATAAAATGCTCCCCCCATGTTCCTCCATAGAATATAATGCACCCCATGGTCCTCCATATGCTATTATGGCCACCAGTCACTGATTAAAAAAAAATACAATACTCACCTCTCCTCATTCCACCCACTACTCCAGTCTGCTGAGCCTGTGGTGGGAAACGCAGCACATGTCAGAACAGTGGGCGCGCTGTAATGGCGTCATCACGACCGCTGCTCTGACACGTCAGACGCTGAGGAAGAATGATGGGGGTGAAAGCGTTGGCTGACGCTCCATCATCATTGCTCATGCTGACGGCCGGAGCTCCCCTCCTGCAGTCAGCGCAAGCAATGATAGTGGAGAAAGGAAAGTCAGCTGACGCATCCACCCCATCTTTCTGTGCGGGCGCGCGCTGACGGGCAGAGGGGCCCCATAGCAGTGGCATGGCCTGCCGCCATTGGCAATATGCCACTGGGCCTGGATGCCTTTATTGAAAATACAGTGGGGAAAATAAGTATTTGATAAACAGCCGATTTTGCAAGTTTTCCCACCTACAAAGAATGAAGATGTCTGTAATTTTTATCGTAGGTACACTTCAACTGTGAGAGACAGAATATAAAAATAAAAAACAGAAAATCACATTGTATGATTTTTAAATAATTAAATTGCATTTTATTGCATGAAATAAGTATTTGATCACCAACCAACCAGCAACAATTCTGGCTCTCACAGACCTGTTAGTTTTTCTTTAAGAAGCCCTCCTACTCTGCACTCATTGTCTGTATTAATTGCACCTGTTTGAACTCGTTACCTGTATAAAAGACACCTGTCCACACACTCAATCATTCACATTCCAACCTCTCCACCATGGCCAAGACCAAAGAGCAGTCTATGGACACCAGGGAAAAAATTGTAGACCTGCACATGGCTGGGATGGGCTGCAGGACAATAGGCAAACAGCTTATTGAAAAGGCAACACTTATTTCATGCAATAAAATGCAAATTAATTATGTAAAAATCATACAATGCGATTTTCTGGATTTTTTTTAGATTCTGTCTCTCACAGTTGAAGTGTACCTATGATAAAAATTACAGACGTCTCCATTCTTTATATGTAGGAGAACTTGCAAAATTGGCAGTGCATCAAATACCGTATATACTCGAGTATAAGCCGAGTTTTTCAGCACATTTTTTGTGCTGAAAAAGCCCCTCTCGGCTTATACTCGGGTATATACCGAGTATATAGAGATTCCATTGGTGGATAGCGGGGGGGGTTGCAGCGGCGGAGGAGCGGGGCACACGCAGTAGCCGCTGCTGGAGGAGCGCTGAGGCTCCTGACAGTGCCCACTACTAAAGAGAATGCATATTCACTCTTCTCCACGCACATAGTCCCGGTGTGGAGAGCAGTGAATATGCCGGCAGCAGCTCACATCAGTGTCTGAGAGTGCATGCTAGTGATGCCATGCACTCTCAGATGCTGACATGAGCTGCAGCAGGAGAACAGGTCGCAGCGCTGGAGCAAAGGTGAGGAAGGAAGGTGAGTATACAGTGCTGGCCAAAAGTATTGGCACCCCTGCAATTCTGTCAGATAATACTCAGTTTCTTCCTGAAAATGATTGCAATCACAAATTCTTTGGTATTATTCTCTTCATTTAATTTGTCTTCAATAAAAAAACACAAAAAGAATTGTCCTAAAGCCAAATTGGATATAATTCCACACCAAACCTAAAAAAGTGGGTGGACAAAAGTATTGGCACCCTTTGAAAAATCTTGTGATGCTTCTCTAATTCATGTAATTAACAGCACCTGTAACTTACCTGTGGGACCTAACAGGTGTTGGCAATTACTAAATCACACTTGCAGCCAGTTAACATGGATTAAAGTTGACTCAACCTCTGTCCTGTGTCCTTGTGTGTACCACATTGAGCATGGAGAAAAGAAAGAAGACCAAAGAACTGTCTGAGGACTTGAGAAACCAAATTGTGAGGAAGCATGAGCAATCTCAAGGCTGCAAGTCCATCTCCAAAGACCTGAATGTTCCTGTGTCTTCCGTGCGCAGTGTCATCAAGAAGTTTAAAGCCCATGGCACTGTGGCTAATCTCCCTAGATGTGGACGGAAAAGAAAGATTGACGAGAGATTTCAACGCAAGATTGAGCGGATGGTGGATAAAGAACCTCGACAAACATCCAAACAAGTTCAAGCTGCCCTGCAGTCCGAGGGTACAACAGTGTCAACCCGTACTATCCGTCGACGTCTGAATGAAAAGGGACTGTAAGGTAGGATACCCAGGAAGACCCCACTTCTTACCCCGAGACATAAAAAAGCCAGGCTGGAGTTTGCCAAAACTTACCTGAGAAAGCCTAAAACGTTTTGGAACAATGTTCTCTGGTCAGATGAGACAAAAGTAGAGCTTTTTGGGAAAAAGCATCAACATAGAGTGTACAGGAAAAAAAAAGAGGCATTCAAAGAAAAGAACACGGTCCCTACAGTTAAACATGGCGGAGGTTCCCTGATGTTTTGGGGTTGCTTTGCTGCCTCTGGCACTGGACTGCTTGACCGTGCGCATGGCATTATGAAGTCTGAAGACTACCAACAAATTTTGCAGCATAATGTAGGGCCCAGTGTGAGAAAGCTGGGTCTCCCTCAGAGGTCATGGGTCTTCCAGCAGGACAATGACCCAAAACACACTTCCAAAAGCACTCTAAAATGGTTTTAGAGAAAGCACTGGAGACTTCTAAGGTGGCCAGCAATGAGTCCAGACCTAAATCCCATAGAACACCTGTGGAGAGATCTCAAAATGGCAGTTTGGAGAACCTGGAGCAGTTTGCCAAAGAAGAATGGTCTACAATTCCAGCAGAGCATTGTAAGAAACTCATTGATGGTTTCGGGAAGCGGTTGTTCGCAGTTATTTTGGCTAAAGGTTGTGCAACCAAGTATTAGGCTGAGGGTGCCAATACTTTTGTCCGGCCCTTTTTTTAGAGTTTTGTGTGTAATGATCAATGATTTGATTTTCGCTTCATTCTCTTTTGTGTTTTTTCCTTGCAAGCAAATTAAATGAAGAGAATAATACCAAAGAATTTGTGATTGCAATCATTTTCAGGAAGAAACTGAGTATTATCTGACAGAATTGCAGGGGTGCCAATACTTTTGGCCAGCACTGTAAGTGTTTATTTTTTATGTGTGCAGTGATGGGGCCATGCATACTAGGATTAGGGGATGAGGGAGACATGCATACCAGGATTGGGGGATGAGGGGTCCTATACATACCAGGATTGGGGGATGAGGGGTCCTATGCATTCCAGGATTGGGGGATGAGGGGTCCTATACATACCAGGATTGGGGGATGAGGGGTCCTATGCATACCAGGATTGGGGGGTGAGATGTGCCATACATACCAGGATTGGAGATGAGGGTGCCATACATACCAGGATTGGAGATGAGGGTGCCATACATAACAGGATTGGGGTAGGAGGAGGCTATACATACCAGGATTGGGGGATGATGGGGCCATGTATACCAGGATTGGGGATGAGTGGGCCGTGCATACCAGGATTGGGGATGAGGAGGCCATGCATACCAGGATGGGGGGATGAGGGGTCATGCATACCAGGATGGGAGGATGAGGGGGCTGTGCATACCAGGATTGGGGATAAGGAGACCATGCATACCAGGATTGGGGATGAGGGGGCCATATATATCAGGATTGGGGATGAGGGAGCAATGCGTACCAGGATGGGGAAATTTACCAGTAGCTGCCGCATTTCCCACCCTAGGCTGATACTCAAGTCAATAAATTTTCCCAGTTTTTTGTGGTAAAGTTAGGTACCTCGGCTTATACTTGGGTCGGCTTATACTCGAGTATATACGGTACTTATTTTCCCCACTGTATATCATTATAAGTTATGGGTACTATATTCTGTGATGGGACGTTGATCCTGGGAACTAGTCTGATTGCTGTATGTGAAGTCACAAAGGAATTTTTCACCTAATATGCGGCAATTAGAATATGCCCCACGGCATTTTTGCCTTCCTTTGGATCAACATTTTAGGTTATAGGTTCAACTCGATGGACTTATGTCTACCTTCAACCTTTAAAAATGTGAAACTATGAAATGAGAACTACCATACTGACTTGTACTGGTCTGTATGCTATCTGTTTTCCATACGTACAGCACGTAGATGTAAAACACAATTGTTTGAACAATCGTTATGTGTATGGCACCCTAAAGGTATGTTCACACAATGTCTTTTTCTGAAAACCACCTCAAAAACATATTCACTGCAATATCAAAATGACAAAGTGGTTAAAAGACATGATCTGACTATTGTTGCTCATTGCTGTACACATAAAATAAAAAAAATACTGTAAAAGACACCAAAAAAAACGCCATTGGCGTTTTCCTGAAACTACTTCCTCTAGCAAAACTAGTTGTCTAAAACAAGTTGTATGTACGTACCCTAATAAGTCATTTATGAATCAACCAACCCATAGCAAACAGACCTTAAAGGTAAGTGAATAAATAAAAACCTACAGTGGGGAAGCTAAGTATTTGATACACTGCTGATTTTGCAAGTTTTCCCACCTACAAAGAATGGAGAGGTCTGTAATTTTTATCGTAGGTACGAGGGGCGTTCATTAAAGATTTCCCCTGACCCACTTCCTGTGGACTGAAAGCAATGAAGCGTGGCAAGTTATTAGTCCTTCTCTACATAGGTGCCACCTAGGGACACACACTTCTCCCATCTCTTTAAGCAACTGTAAACACCTCGCTTGTAGAAGTCGACAGGTTGCTCCCAAAGCCACATTGTGGAAATCAGAGTCTCATCATATGGAAAATGCTTGCCCTTCAAAAATAAATTCATTTTTGGAAAGAGGTGGAAGTCCGTTGGTGCGAGGTCGGGTGGATAAGGGGGATGCGGTAGAATTTCAAAGCCACAGGAGCATGCTTCTGTGGCGCCCCTGCGGGTTCAGTCGCCACAGAGGTACTGCATCTCACCCAGAGGTGTGGTATCTCACTCTCAGGTAAAGAAGGAGTACTGCCCAGGACCCTAACACCTGCATCCAACACTACACTACTCCAGACAAGCAGGAGGGGCAAGATGCGTTGCTCTCCTGCTGAGCCCTGCCCCTGGCTGGAGTGGGGGGAACCAAAGTAGGGGGAACCATGTAGTGGGTGTGGGTGGAGGAAGCAGGTTAGGGGAGCACTTGAGAAGGAGGATATAAAAAGGGGAAGCCATCTTGTGAGGGGTGGTCAGTCTGATGAGTTCAGTCAGAGGAAGAGAGTGTGTGGAGCAGGAGCTCAGCAGGAGCTCTGCTCAGGAGGAGGGCCTATTGTGAGAGGCCCAGGACAGAAAGAAGAGAGGAGAGGAGCAGGAAGGAAGGCTCCAGTAAAGCAGAAAGGATCCCAAGGGTATGGGCAGTGCTGGAGGCCACCCGTACGCCCGAATCTACCAGGCGGTGGAGGGATTGAGCAACAGAAGGGGACCGGCTCCTAAACTAGCAGAGTTCTTCAGGTCTCAGCTAGGTAACCGGAGGGTGCAGCATTTCAGGTGCTGCAGCCAAAAGCCACATCTAACTCACCAAAAAGGTGGCCATAGAGGACCCAGGGGACAGAGAAGACGTCGCCCGACAAGGTCCGCGGTCACTGGCTTGGGACACTGGGTGTGAGGAGCAGGGAGAAGGGCAGAAAGAACACACCGAAGGGGGTCCCGTTATGTACTCCGGTGGTACCTGCGGGTTTGCTGATCACCTCCCTGAGTAAGCACAGGACGACGTGGGAAGTTACCCTGGCCCTGGTAACTTGGAGTCTAAAAATCGTGAGTAAAACCCTGAAGACTGCACCCCACTGTCTCTGCGAATTATTACTGCGCCATCATCCCCTGTACTACACTGCACAGCAACATCTATAACATCACCATTTCCTGCCCTGGAGCTAAGCTCTGCCTGTGGAGAGCTGAACCAACTCGGCTGCACTAACATCAGCTCCAGAGGACCTGCTCCGAAGCGGCGGCTCCCTTTTGACGCATACCACAGGTGGCGTCACGAACTTTATATAAAAACTATAATCCCCTTTCCCAAATTCCCCTTTTATTGACCGCCCTGGGTCACGGACTGGGTCACCGCCACTGTGACATCTCCCCTAGCAACAACCAACCCGGCTACCGAGTACCCCACGGCCCAGGGGGCGCGTCACTTCCATTTTGGCAGCATGTGAGTTGTGAACTGGTGCATTGTCATGCAGAAGGCGAACACCTTTGGTGAGCATGCCACGTCTCTTGGTTTTGATGGTCTCCCGCAATTTCCGCAGCAGTGAAGTATAATATGCCTCAGTGATCATGGTACCCTTTGCTAGGAAATCCATCAATACTACTCTGTGCTGGTCCCAAAATACTATGAGCATGACCTTGAATGCCGTGGATTGGGCACGTGCCTTCTTTGGAGGCGGTAAGTCATGATGCTTCCATTGCATCGATTGGACTTTAGTCTCAGGATCATAGTGATGGACCCAGCTTTCATCCTGTGTGATCAGTCTCTTGAAAAAGTCCTCCTGGTTTCCATGGCACATTGTCAATAGAGCCTGAGTGCATTCGACTCGTTCCTGCTTCTGGAAAGGTGTGAGCAGCCGGGGAACCTAGCGAGCGGATACCTTATGCATGTGAAGATGGTCTTGGATGATTATTTCCACGGACCCCACACTAAGCTTGACATTTTGGGCTAGGTGGCGAATGGCTGTATGACACTGACGCGCCCCCTGGGCCGTGGGATACTCGGTAGCCGGGCCGGTCGGTGCTGGGGGATGTCACGGTGGCAGTGACCCGGTCCGTGACCCAGAACGGTCAATTAAAGGGGAAAAAGTAAAAGGTGAATAAAGTTTTTATAGATAATGTTTGTGATGCCATCTGTGGTATGCGGCTATATGGGGCCGCCGCTGCGGTGCAGATCCTCTGGAGCTGGTGGTGACGCAGCAGAGTTGGTTCAGCTCTTCACAGGCAGAGCTTAGCTCCAGGGCAGGATGTAGTGATGTTATGAGGTAGATGTTGCTGGTGCTGTGTATTTGATCAAAAATAGTTCACTAAGTACCCTATATTTATTATGCAACTTTGCTTTACATTTATATATAATGATGGTAGGGTATGAGATATATTTTTGTCTTTTGTCTTTTGTAGGTTTTGTTTCTTTTTTGCTAGTGTGAACATGCTCCTATTCCTTGCATGTCTACCATCTTAGACCTCAGTTCACATTGCCTGGTTTTTTGTCTTGTTTGCATTCTGTGCAATTTAAGGGTGTGGCATCCCCATTGTTGAGCTGACTGGTATATATGTAGCTTACCACGGGCCTGGGTGGTCTGGAGTTGGGACCCGGTCCTATTTGTCTACCCTTTTATATGCATTGCTTCAACTTTGATATACAGTAAGGTTTTTAATATAGGCAGTATAGGTACCGTCCCAATTTAGGGTCACCTTGCCGCTGGTGGGACGGCTTGTATACTTTTTTTGATCAAAAATAGTTCACTAAGTACCCTATATTTATTATGCAACTTTGCTTTACATTTATATATAATGATGGTAGGGTATGAGATATATTTTTGTCTTTTGTCTTTTGTAGGTTTTGTTTCTTTTTTGCTAGTGTGAACATGCTCCTATTCCTTGCATGTCTACCATCTTAGACCTCAGTTCACATTGCCTGGTTTTTTGTCTTGTTTGCATTCTGTGCAATTTAAGGGTGTGGCATCCCCATTGTTGAGCTGACTGGTATATATGTAGCTTACCACGGGCCTGGGTGGTCTGGAGTTGGGACCCGGTCCTATTTGTCTACCCTTTTATATGCATTGCTTCAACTTTGATATACAGTAAGGTTTTTAATATAGGCAGTATAGGTACCGTCCCAATTTAGGGTCACCTTGCCGCTGGTGGGACGGCTTGTATACTTTTTTTGATCAAAAATAGTTCACTAAGTACCCTATATTTATTATGCAACTTTGCTTTACATTTATATATAATGATGGTAGGGTATGAGATATATTTTTGTCTTTTGTCTTTTGTAGGTTTTGTTTCTTTTTTGCTAGTGTGAACATGCTCCTATTCCTTGCATGTCTACCATCTTAGACCTCAGTTCACATTGCCTGGTTTTTTGTCTTGTTTGCATTCTGTGCAATTTAAGGGTGTGGCATCCCCATTGTTGAGCTGACTGGTATATATGTAGCTTACCACGGGCCTGGGTGGTCTGGAGTTGGGACCCGGTCCTATTTGTCTACCCTTTTATATGCATTGCTTCAACTTTGATATACAGTAAGGTTTTTAATATAGGCAGTATAGGTACCGTCCCAATTTAGGGTCACCTTGCCGCTGGTGGGACGGCTTGTATACTTTTTTTGATCAAAAATAGTTCACTAAGTACCCTATATTTATTATGCAACTTTGCTTTACATTTATATACAATGATGGTAGGGTATGAGATATATTTTTGTCTTTTGTCTTTTGTAGGTTTTGTTTCTTTTTTGCTAGTGTGAACATGCTCCTATTCCTTGCATGTCTACCATCTTAGACCTCAGTTCACATTGCCTGGTTTTTTGTCTTGTTTGCATTCTGTGCAATTTAAGGGTGTGGCATCCCCATTGTTGAGCTGACTGGTATATATGTAGCTTACCACGGGCCTGGGTGGTCTGGAGTTGGGACCCGGTCCTATTTGTCTACCCTTTTATATGCATTGCTTCAACTTTGATATACAGTAAGGTTTTTAATATAGGCAGTATAGGTACCGTCCCAATTTAGGGTCACCCTGCCGCTGGTGGGACGGCTTGTATACTTTTTTTGATCAAAAATAGTTCACTAAGTACCCTATATTTATTATGCAACTTTGCTTTACATTTATATATAATGATGGTAGGGTATGAGATATATTTTTGTCTTTTGTCTTTTGTAGGTTTTGTTTCTTTTTTGCTAGTGTGAACATGCTCCTATTCCTTGCATGTCTACCATCTTAGACCTCAGTTCACATTGCCTGGTTTTTTGTCTTGTTTGCATTCTGTGCAATTTAAGGGTGTGGCATCCCCATTGTTGAGCTGACTGGTATATATGTAGCTTACCACGGGCCTGGGTGGTCTGGAGTTGGGACCCGGTCCTATTTGTCTACCCTTTTATATGCATTGCTTCAACTTTGATATACAGTAAGGTTTTTAATATAGGCAGTATAGGTACCGTCCCAATTTAGGGTCACCTTGCCGCTGGTGGGACGGCTTGTATACTTTTTTTGATCAAAAATAGTTCACTAAGTACCCTATATTTATTATGCAACTTTGCTTTACATTTATATATAATGATGGTAGGGTATGAGATATATTTTTGTCTTTTGTCTTTTGTAGGTTTTGTTTCTTTTTTGCTAGTGTGAACATGCTCCTATTCCTTGCATGTCTACCATCTTAGACCTCAGTTCACATTGCCTGGTTTTTTGTCTTGTTTGCATTCTGTGCAATTTAAGGGTGTGGCATCCCCATTGTTGAGCTGACTGGTATATATGTAGCTTACCACGGGCCTGGGTGGTCTGGAGTTGGGACCCGGTCCTATTTGTCTACCCTTTTATATGCATTGCTTCAACTTTGATATACAGTAAGGTTTTTAATATAGGCAGTATAGGTACCGTCCCAATTTAGGGTCACCTTGCCGCTGGTGGGACGGCTTGTATACTTTTTTTGATCAAAAATAGTTCACTAAGTACCCTATATTTATTATGCAACTTTGCTTTACATTTATATATAATGATGGTAGGGTATGAGATATATTTTTGTCTTTTGTCTTTTGTAGGTTTTGTTTCTTTTTTGCTAGTGTGAACATGCTCCTATTCCTTGCATGTCTACCATCTTAGACCTCAGTTCACATTGCCTGGTTTTTTGGTGCTGTGTAGTGCCAGGTTGGTGATGGCGCAGCAATTATTCAAGGACACAGTGGGGTGCAGTCTTCAGGTTTTACTCACAGTTGTTAAGTTCCTCAGGTAACACTTTCTGGATTATAACCGCCCGCGTCGTCCTGTGTTCACCAAAGATGGGGTTCAGCAGCTCTGAAGTATTTCAGGAGTACTTAAACGGGACCCCGTTCTATGTTCCTTTCTCGGTCGTCTTCCCAAGCCGGTAGCCTCGGATCTTGTCGGGCGACGTGCAGTCCCCTGGACCCTCTGTGGCTACCATTTCGGCGATGTAATTGTGGTGGTTGGCAGCTGCACCTTGCAAGTACTGTAGCCTTCGGTTTCTAGCTGAGCCTTGTAGTTCTCCACTAGTTAGGTGCCAGTCCCCTCTGCGACCTGATTCCTCCACTTCCGTGTAGATTCGGGCGCACGGGTGGCATCCGCACTTCCCGTGCCCCTGGGATCCCATCTGTCTCTGGAGCCTTCCCTCTGCTCCCGTCCTCTCTCACTCTCTCTCCTGGGCCTCTCAGACTAGGCCCCACTCCTCTCTCTCTCCTCTCAACTCCTGCTCCAAGCACTGGAGCCAGGAGCCTGGACCTCCTCCACTGCTCTCCTGAGCAGGACTGGCTCTCACTGCACTCCTGCTCCAAGCACTGGAGCAGGAGACTGGCTGCTTCTAGATGGTTCCCTGCTTTCTTATACTCCCACTGAAGGTGCTCCCCTAAACTCCTTCCTCCACCCACACCCGCTACTTGGTTCCACCCTCCAGCTAGGGACCAGGGACTGTGCTGTCACTTAGGAGTAATCTCGCCCTTCCCTCTGAAGCGGAGTGTAATGGATGCAAGTGTGTGGGTCCTGGGCAGTACTCCATCCTTACCTGAGAGTGGGATACCGCACCTCTGGGTGAGGTGCAGTACCTCTGTGGTGACTGAACCCGCAGGGGCGCCACAACACGAAGAATAAAAATCAGAGGTGTCTCATATCATCCAAATACAGGCTAAGAAACTAGATAAATGCAAACATATGTATATACAGTAATATGATATGACCAAAGGATATAGACTAGGTAAATAGCAATTTGTACAACACAATGTTGAATAACATAAATATATCAAGGACTTATTATTAAAGGGTATAGTGATAATGAGACAGTGTAAGTATATGAGTATATCACTAAAACCCCATAATAGAGCAATAGAAGAAAAAAGGTACCGTAAGTTAGAAAATACCTTTAGCCATAGAGATAGACATGAGACCTTAACCTCAGAGCCCCATATGCATAGTATTTTATTGGATTTTGCATTGTGTTTAATAAACTTTCATATATTTTCAGTATTATGATTCCCTTATTTTTTTCTGTAGGTTCTTAATGGTAAGTGATTGGTTCCATAGACATCTCCAAATAGGATTGTTATGTCTTAGGCCAATTTTGTGTTATAATGTGGGCTGTCTGGAGGTTCGTTTTTTTTTACTTTAGTGGCTCACTCCAACATCTAAATGAATCATTCTATAAAAAACATTGTTACTCTGGACAAAAACTAAAATATGAGCCAATAAGACCAGTGCTTTTCATGGGAAAATAGAGTCATAGTGAAAAGTGACATTTGTATATTCCACTAGAAAACTAATTCTGCTGCACCACCATAAGGCCAAATTCAGACGTCGTCCGCATATCACAGTCCGAGCACGATCCGCGATGCATGGAATGGCCACGGGTCTCCTGTCCTTAGCGTGACAGTCACATAGGCAAATACTCAGCTGTTGAGTACGGATGAGGAGACCTGCGGTCAGTCGGTGCATCGCATTTCGCACGCACACCTGATATACGGATGCCTGTATTTGGCCCAACACTGACATACTGTAGAAATAACTGAAATGTGAAATCCAAAAGAAAAGAATTGAGACAAACAGTAGGATTGAGTTTGAATTCAAATAATTAATTTCCAAGAAAGTCAAATTTACATAACCTTTAGCCATTACCATTATGCACTGATAGTACTAAGGTGATTGTGACACAGGGTGGGAGGCCAGGCCTTATGGTAACATGAGGGTGCATGTAGAGTTTGACAAAACATTATTCACCAGGACTATCCATCAAACAACTTGAAATATTTTTCTAATTTTAGGGTTAATATATTCTAAAAATTTCCACCTCCTCTCCTGATTTAGCCCGAGGTTTCAGTTCCCACCGCATTCCCCCTTCTCTTCCCCACATACAGTAGGTTTCTTTTCTGTTCTTATGGAGAGAAATCTGTGTTATGTTATTTCATAGTGGATTTTTTTTTTCTTCTCATGAGGAACAAAAGCTTCTTTTTAAAAAAAGAGAGGAGGTGAAGGTAATTAAAGAGGCAGAGCAGACAAACACAGCCTTTAATCGTGTGCCGAGCAAGACATTTTGTAACGGGACTCACTCTGTTTGTGTTTATGAGCCAAGAACCAATGTGTGTTCTCTATCCAAAAGGGAGCTGACGTTCTCAAGCTGCCTCAATGAAGGCGAATCTGAGGATTTCATGAAGCAGAGACATATGTGGAACAGATATGATGAGTATATTCGCATCAGAAGTATTACAACCAGTGGTGTACCGCTAATAACGGCAGACCACGCGGCACTGACCTCTCCACCTGAATTCTTGAATTCAATAGTATCCTCACCCTCCGGATGAAGAGATATTTGAATACAATGGCCTTCAGCTCCGTGTTCCACCATTCAGCCTGTACGTCTGAGTCTCAGCATAGCAGGCTGGACGACATCACTAAATCGCTCTTGCTGCATGGAGCCTCAGTCTGCATGCAGCACAGACTGGAGTAGGGCATCAGGTGAACGGGGCTAGGTGAGAATTTTTTTTTATTTTAATTTGTTAGTCACTACTTATGTAGGGCACAGTGGTGGCTCTTAATAAAGGGGCAACGTGGGAGCCTCGAAATGTATTGGGAACTAAAGGAGCATCATATTGATTATGAACTGTAGGGGCATCATACTGTGTGGGAGAACTGTGGGGACATCATACTGTATTTGGGGGTTCACTGTGCTGGGGGCACTGTGGGAGCATTATGCTTTGATATCTGTACTGTAAGGGCATAATAATGTGTTGGGGGCAATGTTGGGCTATCATGCTGTGCATATAGGGAATACACTAAGAGGCTTCAGTTGAGGCACTATTTTGGGTACATGCAGCATAAATGTTCCTTTCCAGGTCTTTAAAAAGTTGTGAGGTATGCACTTCTGTGACTAAGCCTATGTTCTATGACTCTGCATACTCCGACAATTTTTTGTTTTGCACTATTGCTATGTGGCCCGATGATTTTTACGTTCGCCCCTGATTACAACAGGAAAAGCAAAGATAGTGGGAATAAATTTTCCACTTACAGTTATTGACACCTCATTCAATTAGATCAGATATAGTAATTGTGAGAGTTACAATAAGACTTAACTTTTAATAGTTCAATAATAAAATCACAGTTTTGCCTAAAAAGGGGGCAGATGCTCCACCTTAAGTATAAATGACCTTTTGTAAGATATGGAGGTGTACCTCTCTTAGTAAAATCAATTTCAGTAAATAATGATCTGAACTACCCTGCAGTAATGAGGTCCAAATGACAAATCATAGGAGTTGTTAAGGAGGGTGGTGCGCTGAAGAAGACGCCCTGGCAACATAGGGGTTAAATGTGTTGCAGGTTATGTGCTATGTTATATGTTATGACTTGTGTGATAAAGTGTGTTATGTTTTAATCCCTATGGCTGTTATTATATGCCGGTTCTCCAACAGGCTTTGTCTAAGTCTGTCCCTTTGATGCGGGAGGTCTGTCCACTAGGGGAACCATACAATAAATAGGGACACAGTTTGCACTACATTGCATAAGACACTCGATAGTTAATATTGGGGTTAGCCCACAGTTTGGGAGGGATTGGAGAAATTTTAGATATAGAAAATGTTTCCGAGTTGCAGGAGGTCATTGAGGGTGTGGAGTCTATGGCACACACACCATAGATCTGAGTCCTTGACTCATATTGCACAGGTGTAAGTCCTGTAAAAGACAGTGGAGTCGGAGAAGGAAGGCTGAACAAGCAGGGAAACAGGTTCTCAGAAGCAGATACAATAGCAAGGTATCACGCTGTAGAACAGCGAAACCGGCAAATGGCTGAGTCTTGGGACCCACACCTGTCCTTGCCACACTAGGGGGGCCCTGACTTTCCCTAATCTCAGGGGTACCTCTGATGGTGAGGAGGCCTGAGCCACCAGTGTTTCCTTATCTCCTGCGCAGGCCCTGACAGTGACCCCCTTGAACTCCTTCAAGATTGTTGGAAGACCATTTCCGGTGACTACCTCTTGAAGCTCATCAAGAGAATGCCAAGAGTGTGAAAAGCAGTTGTGGCACCCCAGGGGTCTGGTTACCACAGTAATAGAAATATTACGTCTGAGAGCAAGTGGGAGGTTTCTCTGGTCAGGAGCCCTAAGCATGCAACACCGCCCGCCCAGACCTGGGAGGGGAGGAATCTGCCCTTATAAACTGGGTCTGGGGCGGAATTAGGTCAGTCAGAGTCTGGGAGTCAGAGCCTGGAGACAGTTCCAGACACAGGGAAAGTGTCAGCAAGGAGCTCTGTAGGAGCAGGAGCGAGTGCCAGGGGCTGGAAGCTAGATAGCTCGCCCTGGCTGAAGACATTAAGACCGGACACGGAGTCCGAGGCTGTGGGGACATCCAGGTCCAGCAGCAGAATCCAACCGGCAGGGGATTCCATGTCCTCTGGCCAGAGAAGCCCGGAGGCACGGTCACAAGCAAGGGACCAGCACCGCCATCGTGAAGCGGAGGCTAACAGAAGGCCCCAAGTCACCGGCCGTACGGGTGAGCACCACACGGTATACTCAGGGACATGGGCTACTTCTACCCGCACACAGTAAGGTAGCCAGGAAAGAGTACAGATAGACGGGGAGGCCTACAACTCCACCTGGCCAGGGGAGATCCTGCTAGCTCTCAGACTGACCAGGCCCTCTACTGCTAGCCAGTACTCCCGGGAGGGTCTGCTTTATAACATCAGTAAAGACCCTGAACTGCACTACACGGACTCGGAGTTATTCCTGCTGCGCTTGTGCACCATCACTCCCATCATCCACACTAACTGCCCTGAGGCTATACTCCTCCCGTGGGGAGTCATCCCGTTCTTAGCTGCACACACAACACCGGCCTCAGCGGTCTGCCTTGCAGCGGCGGTCCCCACTGACCGCAATCCACGGGTGGCGTAGTCGGACTATTATCTCACTAATAAGACTGCCACTGAATTGACCACCCTGGGCACGGACCGGGTCAGCGCTACGGAGACTACAACCCCCAGCGATCCGGCTCCGGGTATTCCCTGCACAGCACAGGCCCAGGGGGCACGTCACAGTCATCAAAGCAAAAGGTGGCTACTTTGAAGAACCTAGAATATATTACATATTTTCAGTTGTTTCACACTTTTTTGTTAAGTATATAATTCCGCATGTGTTAATTCATAGTTTTGATGCCTTCAGTGTGAATGTACAATTTTCAAAGTCATGAAAATACAGAAAAATCTTTAAATGAGAAGGTGTGTCCAAACTTTTGGTCTGTACTGTGTATATATTATAAAAGTTCAAATCACCCTCTTTTCACACCATTCAAAATAAAACAATTAAAAAAAAATAAAAAATATGCATATTTCGTATCGCTGTGTTCAGAATCGCCTGATCTATCAATATATAAAAATAATTAATCTGATTGGTAAACGGTGTAAGGAGAAAAAGGATTAAAATGCCAGATTTAGGTTTTTTTGGTCGCTGCAATATTGCAATAAAATGCAGTAACGGGCAATAAAATCATTGTATCTACACCAAAATGGTGTCAATCAAAACATCAGCTCGACGCGCAAAAAAGCCTTCAACTAGCCCCAGATCCGGAAAAATGGAGATCTG
Organism: Phyllobates terribilis; assembly: GCF_046119375.1. Classification (NCBI taxonomy): domain Eukaryota; kingdom Metazoa; phylum Chordata; class Amphibia; order Anura; family Dendrobatidae; genus Phyllobates; species Phyllobates terribilis. Next base: position 35,003,262 of record NW_027362761.1, on the reverse strand, counting down.
GGAAAATGGCGGCATATTTTTTTTTTTTACAAACATTGAATTTTTTTTTCAACACTTAAATACTTAAATAAAAAAAAACTATACATGTTTGGTATCTGCAAACTCGTAATGACCTGGAGGATCATAATGGCAGGTCAGTTTTAGCATTTAGTGAACATGGTAAAAAAAAAAAAAAAAAACTATTGTGGAATTGCAGTTTTGTTTTGCAATTTCACCGCACTTGGATTTTTTTTTACCATTTTCCAGTACATGATATGGTAAAACAAATGGTGTCGTTCAAAAGTACAACTCGTTCCGCAAAAAACAAGCCCTCACATGGCCATATTGACGGAAAAATAAAAAAATTATGGCTCTGGGATAAAGAGCAAAAAATGGAAAAACCCAAAGTGGTAAAGGGGTTAATTAGCCCGTTAGGGTTATGGCTTGTTCACTATCATCGTTAGGAGAGGCCTAGTAAAGCAAATTTCCCAGCTTTATAAAAACACAGCCAGACTTCTCTGAACTTGTACCAAAAAACAGCAGTCATGGGTTCTTCTAAGCAGCTGCCTAGCAGTCTGAAAGCGAAAATAGTGGAGGCCCACAAAGCACGAGAATTCTATAAGAAGATAGCAAAGCATTTTCCAGTTGCCCTTTCCTCAGTGCGAAATGTATTTAAGAAATGGCAGTTAACAGGAACAGTGGAGGTCAAGATAAGGTCTGGAAGACTAAGCAAAATTTAAGTGACAGTTGCTTGTAGGATTGCTAGAGAGGCAAATCAGAACCCCCGCTTGACTGCAAAAGACCTTCAGATAGATTTAGCAGACTCTGGAGTTGTGGTACATTGTTCTACTGCTCAGAGACACCAGTACAAATATGACCTTCATGGGAGAGTCATCGGAAGAAAACCTCTCCTGTGTCCTCACTATAAAATTCAGCGTCAGAAGTATGCAAAAGAACATCTAAACAAGTCTGATGCATTTTAGAAACAAGTCCAATGGACCGATGAGACTAAAATAGAACTCCTTGGCCACAATGATCAAAGGTATGTGTGGAGAAAAAAGGGCACAGAATTTCAGGAAAAAATCATCTTGTCAACCATTAAGCAAGGGGGTGGATCAATCATGCTTTGGGGTTGTGTTGCAGCCAAGGACACAGGGAACATTTCACGGGTAGAGGGAACAATGGATTGAATGAAATTTCAACAAATTCTTGATGTAAACATAACACCATCTGTAAAAAAACTGAAGTTGAAAAGAGGATGGTTTCTACAAATGAATAGTGATGGTAAACACACATCAAAATCCACAGTAGACTTCTTCAAAAGGCACAAGCTGAAGTTTTTACAATGGCCCTCACAGTCCTCTGGTCTAAACATCATTGAAAATCTGTGGCTAGGCCTCAAAATAGCAGTACATGGAAGACGACCCAGAAATCTCACAGAACTGGAAGAATTTTCCAAGGAAGAATGGATGAAAATCCCTCAAACAAGAATTGAAAGACTCTTGGCTGGCTACAATAAGCGTTTACAAGCTGTGGGTGCTACTAGGCAGGGGTGGATTAAGAATAACCCTGGCAGTTTAGAAGGCTCCCCGCGGTACCTGATGTAATACGTGACATGTCACAGGATCCCCCTTTGATAAATCATGTGATAGTTCACGTGAGCAACGTACATGTGCTCTGGTGCAGATCTGCAGATGGAAAAAGAGAGATAGCGCCGCGCAAATTTTTCCCTTGTGTAGAATACTATGCATAACGTAGCGCTATACAAAATAGAGCAGGGGTGGGAAATAAATTTTCTCAAGGGACACATGAGAGACAGTGACTGTTGTGGAAGCCGAACCAATAGGCTGAAATTAATTCTGCTCAATATTAATATACTAATTCTAATTATATTTTTACATTAATTGTATGACTTAATATTGAGCACAATTAAGCATGCTGACATCCCCCTATATACAGTATGAGACCCTACATACAATACAGCCCCCACATACAGCATGAGCCCCTGCATAGCCCTCTACAAACAGTATGAGCATCTACAAAATCCCCCTGTATACAGTATAAGCCCCACATAGCTCCCTATATAAAGTATGAGCCCCACATAACTCCCTATATACAGTATCAGCCCCCATATAGCCTCCTAGATACAGTATGCGCCCCACATAGGCTCCTATAGACAGTATGAGCCCCACATAGCCATCTATATATAGTATGAGCCCCACGTAGTCATCAATATACAGTATGAGGCCGCACATAGCCATCTATATACAGTATGAGGCCGCACGGCGCTCCCCAGATTCAGCATGAGGCCGCACGGCACTCCCCAGATTCAGCATGAGGCCGCAAGGCACTTCCCAGATACAGCATGAGGCCGCACGTAGCTCCCCAGATACAGCATGAGGCCGCACAGCACTCCCCAGATACAGCATGAGGCCGCATGTAGCTCCCCAGATACAGCATGAGGCCTCATGGCGCTCCCTAGATACAGCATGATGCCGCCTGTAGCTCCCCAGATACAGCATGAGGCCGCACGTAGCTCCTCAGATACAGCATGAGGCAGCACGTAGCCCCTCAGATACAGCATGAGGCCACACGTATCTCCCCAGATACAGCATGAGGCCACACGTAGCTCCCCAGATACAGCATGAGGCTGCACGTAGCTCCCCAGATACAGCATGAGGCCGCACATAGCTCCCCAGATACAGCATGAGGCCGCACGCAGCTCCCCAGATACAGGATGAGGCCGCACGGCGTTCCCCAGATGCAGCAGGAGACCACACGTAGCTCCCCAGATACAGTATGAGGCCGCACATAGCTCCCCAGATATAGCATGAGACCGCACGTAGCTCCCTATATACAGCATGAGGCTGCACGTAGCTCCCCAGATACAGCATGAGGCCGCACATAGCTCCCTAAATACAGCATGAGGCCGCAGATAGCTCCCCAAATACAGCATGAGGCCGCACTTAGCTCCCCAGATACAGCATGAGGACGCACGTAGCTCCCTCTATACAGCATGAGGTCACACGGTGCTCCCCAGATACAGCATTAGGCCGCATGTAGCTCCCCAGATACAACATGAGGCCGCACGTAGCTCCCTATATACAGTATAAGGCCGCACGTAGCTCCTTATATACAGTATGAGGCCGCATGCAGTCCCACACACACGCAGACATACAGTCACGCACACACGTAGTCAGACACCAGCAGGCATGCACACTCACATGCATTAGCGCAGGATCTATGGGGAAAAGAAGACGTGAGGACTGTTTTTGTCATAGCAACTCATTACACAATATGATTGCATCGGGAGACCAATGGTTAGCAGAGGGGCAAGGAAGCCCTATTCTTCTGTTTAAAGCGCACCTGCAAGCAGGATTGCACTCAGTAACCTACATACACTGTCAGGTGGGCGACATTACACTGATTAAAATGATACCTTGGTTGATGAAATCCGTCCTGTGGTTGTTGTGTAATCTTTACTTTCAGTTTGGAGATAATGATATGCTCGTGCTTCGGGGTGGCCTGTGGGGGGAGGGGGGCTCTATCTGGTGCTCTGCTTGCATATTCATCTGTATGCTCTTATGACAGTGTAGCGGTGACCAAAGAACACCGCAAGGCAGGATTCAAGCACGGCACAGCAGACGAGAAGGCTGAAACAAAACTCTGGCTTTATTATGTACAAAGGGGTTATATGCCAGGAAATGAGAATAACAGTATTTACAATGACAATATTAATAACATGAACATAGGAAGAAATAGCTGAAGCGAGTCACAAAACTATGCTCCAGCTTTGGCAAAGAAAGCTCCATACAAACAGTACACATCAAGTTTCACATACTACTCTAAACTAATTCTCTATCTTGCTTTCCGCTAATCGGGCCACGCTGCTACAGCGTCCTAACTAAAGAAAACTACACTTAACCCTAACACAGTTCAACACCGGTGAGTCACTCACAATTGCGCAGATCAGACGCAGATGGCGTCCGCCGCTTGTTCCCGTTGTGTAACTGTCCCGAATCAATTCACTTGAGTCCTTTCTCCTGTATATTGGATCTCTTTCCTCTGCAGGCAGGCAAATCTTGTTTCACTTTCACTATTGAGGAATGACTGGCACTCTGTGTTGTCTGTTGCATCAGATCACAAGTCTTCAGGGAAGCCGTTCTTCAACAAGGGATGAATTTTTCTACTCTGATATAGTCCTGGCAACAAATCTTGCTGAAGTCCATACTCTTATCTCTCATAGATGAACAGGTTATTTTTATAACCTCTCCTTATCAGGGAACCCACAGGAGTCTCTCTGTTCCCTCAGACAGACACGAGGTCTCTCTGCTTCCTGGTTCTTCATCTCTCCCAGCACACACCAAGCAACCTGAGGGGGGGAGGTGACTAGTCCAAAACCAGAAAACCAAGAGGGGAGCATGGTTTCTTAAAGCCACAGGATGTGGTAGATCATTTTTATAGATCCTCGGGTTCTTCCAGATTTAATTCAATGATTTCTCGGCCGGCTCTACCAAACAGTAACATGTATGGGGTATACCCCGTGGTGGTGTGGACCCAACTGTTATAGGTCCAGACTAGTTTGGGTACGTAGTGAGGCCAATACGTCTTCTTATCTTCTAATGTCCTCAACATTTGAAGCTGAGTCCGGTTGAAGCACTCACAGGCCCTGTTCCCTTGGGGGTGATATGGGGTTGTCCAGGACCTTTGGATGCCGTATAGTCGGTACAATTCCTCCATCACTTTGCCCTGAAAACACGTTCCTTGGTCTGAGTGAATCCACTTCGGACACTCATAAACCCGGATGAAATCCTGACTTATGGCTCGTGCAGCCGACTCAGCCGTCTGGTCTCAAGTCAGGGTGACCACCGCAAACTTGGAGAAGTGGTCGGTCATGACCAGGAAGTACTGTGGGCCTCTAGCCAACTGTCCCACGAGGAGGTAATCTATCATCAACACTTCAAGTGGTTCTTTGGTCCGTATGGTCAGTATGGGTGCTCTTTGTTCTGTACTTTGGTGAGGTTATACATTCGGCACTGTCAGCACACTTCTTCAACTGTCTCCTACAGTCGGGGCAATATTTAACACTGTAGCCACTTGTAAGTCTTCCCCGGGGTGAAGTGAGCCCCAAACTCATGAGCTTCCTTGACAATTTTTCATGCCACTGTTCCAGGTACTACTACTTGCCATCTCACCTCTAAGTCAGCAGGCTGTTGCCACTTGCGATATAGAATGGCGTCTCAAACTTTAAATCTATCCCACTAGCGTATCACGGACTTTGTTTTGAGATCTAAGGCAGGTCTTTCTTCCTTATCAGGCCATTTTCCTTGGGCTACCCAGCTTTTCACTTGCTGCAATCCTGCATCCTCAGCTTGGACCTGACCTCATTCTTCGTTAGTCCTTCCTAGTGACTTGGGTAGAGGTCGAGCCTCCCCACTTGACTGTACCACTACTGTGATGGGTGTGAATTTGAGGAAATCTGGGATCTCCTCTTCTTCTAGGTGCTCATCACCGTCTTCACTCGGAGTCTCGAAGGTTACTCTTGAAAAATCCATCGGCATTGGTATTCTCCGTGACAGAGCAGTAGCAAATCGAGAAGTCAAATTTTGCGAGATGGGCAACCCAGCGCTGCTCCAAGGCCCCCAGCTTGGCAGTGTCCAGATGGGCCAACGGGGTGTTATCCTTTCGCACTTGGATCTTGGCGCCCATCATGTACTCTGCGAATTTCTCCGTCATAGCCCATACTAGGGCGAGGAGCTCCGGCCAGAAAGAGCTATAGTTTGGGGGGTTCCGCTCTGTATCCCTCAAGGCCCTACTGGCATAGGCGATGACTCTTTCACGTCCGTCTTGAATCTGTGAGAGGACTGCTCCTAGTCCTTGAAGACTGCTATCCGTGTATAAGAGGAATGGACGGTCGAAATCTGCATAGGCTAAGATGGGGGCTGACGTTAGGGCGTCTTTCCGTGTCTGGAAGGCCTCCTCCTGTTTCTGCTCCCAGGGTATGCCCTGGTTCCTTGGTTCCCCAACAGTCCCCCTCAGCAGTTCGTGCAGAGGGCTCGCTATTTTCGCATAGTCTTTGATGAACCGCGGATAGTACCGGGTCAATCCTAGGAAGGCCTTTAACTCCCGTAGGGTACTAGGTGCTGGCCATTGTTGTATCGCTGCTACTCTAGCTTGGAAGGCAAGACCCCATCCTGAGACATGTTGTGGCCAAGGTACTTAATCTCTTTCTTGAAAAGATTACACTTCTTCGGCTTTATCTTCAGGCCAGGGGCCTGTAATCGTCCAAGCACCTGCCCAAGTCTGTCCAGATGTTCCTGAAAAGTAGCAGAGTAGACGATGACGTCATCCATGTAGATCAGAGTAGCTTCAAAGTTTAAGTCACCCAAACACTTCTCCATCAACAACTGGAACGTCCCCGTCATGTTGGATAATCCAAACGGCATCCTATTAAATTCAAACAGTCCCATGGGGAGTATGAATGCTGTCTTCGCCTTGTCATTTTCAGCCACTGGTACTTGCCAGTACCCGCTAGCTAAATCCAGAGTAGAGAAGTATTTTGCTTTTCCCAAAGCTATCAAGGACTCTTCAATACAGGACCTATACTAGTCTCACACGGTGCACGCGTTAAACTTCCTGTAGTCCATGCAGAAATTAAGGGTTCCGTTCTTCTTCTTTACAAGCATCACTGGGGCTGCCCATGGGCTCTGACTACTCTGCACCACTCCCGAATCTAACATTTGTTTCAGCAGGGACTTCACCTCTTGGTACAGCTTAGGGGGTATCTGTCGATATCTTTCTCGAATCGGAGGACTGTCCCCCGTCAGTATCTCATGGGTGATGGCGTCCGTGCAGCCAAAGTCATCAGCGTGATGGGCGAACACGGCCTGATTCTCCCATAGCATTGCTTCTACTGCTTGTATCTGTTGCGAATTAAGAGCTTTCACATCCACCCCCATCTGGGTCAGGAGGGCTCGCCCATTCCATTCTGAAGTCGGTGCCCCCTTCTCTTCGGCGGTGACAGCCAGGGTCCAGACTGCATCATCTACTGGGGCCAGGGTCATTTCTCTCGAACTCAACACTTCACTTCCGGGCCAGTTCCACTCTCGGGGGTAAATGGACTTCTCTCTGCCCCATATTCACAACTCGGATGGGTACTCTCCCTTTTTGGACCACTGCCAGTGTCCGGGCCACCAGGACATTCTGGTCTATTTTTCCTAAGTCCACCGGTTCAATAGCCACCTCCATACCTTCAAGGTTGTGGAAAGTTCCCACAGGCAGTGGGAGAATGGTTTCCTGACCAGGAGGGAGGGTGAGGGATGACCTTCCCGGCACTAAGATAATTCCCACAGACTGGTGTATCGGGACTCTCTTCTGTGTCCCACAAACACGGATCAGCCATTGAAACGCTTACTGAGTGGGCTTATGCGGGGTGGCCTGTTTCCAATAGCCAGGCCCCCGATTAGTGAAAATAATTTGGTCTAACTCCTGCAGAATATTCATACCCATTATCACCGGTACATCTTCTTTAAATGGCTCGGGGACCAACAGGATGCCTTTTCTTCCCATATCTTGTTCACATAACCGCATGTTCATCCACACGACCCCCGTGACTGGGATCGGTTGCTGATTAGCCGCCGTCACCCGAATTAACGTCTCCCGCTCTGGCTTGGCCATCACCTGAAAATAACGATTGGAGTACGACTCAGGCATATAGTCGTCACTTGCGACCTGGTATCCACCAAACAGCTCACTTGGATTCCTTCGAACTCGGCTCGCATGATTGGACAGCCTGCAACCAGATGTTCAGAGTTGTGTTGGGTGTTTTGTCCTTCTACCCCCCTGCAGTACGCCCCACTACGCCTGCAGTACGCCGGAAGTTTAACAGTTGCTCTGGATACCCCTACAAATCACTCCGATATTGAGGATCTTGGTAACATGGCCAACCCACAGACGTTGTAGTCGGGGGACCCTAAGGGTTCAACGGACCAGCGTAGCGAGGTCCAGGTTCAGGAGCCTGAGGGAAGGTCCGATAAGGGTCTGCTAGGGCCGAGTATGTTATCTCAGCAGCGGAGCCAGCTCCCATCCTCTTTTCTATTTGTGTCAGTTTTTCTTGAATAATATCCAGGGTACTCTGCAGGTCCTGCACCACCTTGAACAGAGTCTCTTAATTCCCTCCGCCCCTGACTGTCGTGGCGGCCTGAGTATGCACCACTATGGAGGCACAGCTGTCTTTTTTGCTGTGGGCCACCCCTTCTGCTAATATTTGTCGGAAATGTAAGGCCAAATCCACTCTTACTCGTTCACGCAGAATCTGTCTCAGGGAAGTACTGTAGAGTCCAAGAATTAAATTGTTCTCGTAGTATCTGGTCTACAGATCCCATGCCGCCTACTCCGTCTGCCTCTTTCTTTTGTACCTCTGCAAGTACTTCTAGTAACGCTTTGGCATATTGGGAGACTCCCTCCCCTTCTCACTGCAACCGATAGAAGAATTTTGCCTGGAGATGCCCCGCACTAGCCGTTTCGCCATATATCTCTTCCAGAAACGTCACCATCTCTTCTAAGGTGCTACATGTGGCTTCCGGTTTGCAAGAAAACATTTCTGCGTGCTTCACCCTCCAGGACGGCCAGAGCGATTTCAACTTGTAGTTCGGGGTTGGCATTATAAATCTTGGCAGTGCTCTGCAATCTGGTGACCCAGTCTGTTAGTGGCATATTCTGGCCATCAAATTTGGGCAGAACACTAAACAACGCACTCATAGGGAAGGCCCTTGCATGGGTTCCACCATTACCTCTGGTACGCACATTAGCCACATTGCTGTTGGCTGACTCCATCTCTGTAACTGTACCCTGCTCGCAGCGTCACTTGTAGTGGTGTCAAAAGAACACCGCAAGGCAGGGTTCAAGTACAGCACAGCAGACGAGAAGGCTGAAACAAAACTCTGGCTTTATTATGTACAAAGGGGTTATATGCCAGAAAATGAGAATAACAGTATTTACAATAACAATATTAATAACATGAACATAGGAAGAAATAGCTGAAGCGAGTCACAAAACTATGCTCCAGCTATGGCAATGAAAGCTCAATACAAACAGTATACATCAAGTTTCACATACTACTCTAAGTTAATTCTCTATCTGGCTTTCCGCTAATCGGGCCACGCTGCTACAGTGTCCTAACTAAAGAAAGCTACACTTAACCCTAACACAGTTCAACACCGGTGAGTCACTCACAATTGCGCAGATCAGACGCAGATGGCGGCCGCTGCTTGTTTCCGTTGTGTAACTGTCCCGAATCAATTCACTTGAGTCCTTTCTCCTGTATATTGGATCTCTTTCCTCTGCAGGCAGGCAAATCTTGTTTCACTTTCACTATTAAGGAATGGCTGGCGCTCTGTGTTGTCTGTTGCATCAAATCACAAGTCTTCAGGGAAACCATTCTTCAACAAGGGATGAATTTCTCTATTCTGACACAGTCCTGGCAACAAATCTTGCTGAAGTCCATACTCTTATCTAATTAACAGTTAACCTCTCCTTATCAGGGAACCTTCAGGAGTCTCTCTGTTCCCTCAGACAGACACAAGGTCTCTCTGCTTCCTGGTTCTTCATCTCTCCCAGCACACACCAAGCAACCTGAGGGGGGGAGGGGACTAGTCCAAAACCAGAAAACCCAGAGGGGAGCATAGTTTCTTAAAGCCATAGTGCATTCAATGTCCATCAAGGGCTGATGCCCTACAACAGTACACTATGCCTTCACTGACCTGCCTTCTATTTTACCTAGTCCCGCCCTACTAGATGCATTATGTATAATAGGAGGCAGGTCAGTGAAGGCACATTGAGCTGTCATAACAGATGAATATAATAATAATCTTTATTTTTATATAGCGCTTACATATTCCACAGCGCTTTACAATTCAGACAATTTACAGACATTATGGGCACTGTCCCCATTGGGGCTTACAATCTAGATTCCCTATCAGTAGGTCTTTGCAGTGTGGGAGAAAACCGGAGAACCCGGAGGAAACCCACACAAACACGGGCAGAACATACAATATGTAAACAGAGCACCAGATAGAGTCCCCCCACACAGGCCACCCCAGAACACGAGCATATCATTATCTCCAAACTGAAAGTAAAGATTATACAAGAACCACAGGACGGATTTCATCAACCAAGGTATCATTTTAATCAGTGTAATGTCGCCCACCTGACAGTGTATGTAGATTATTGAGCACAATCCTGCTGACAGGTGCGCTTTAACAGCGTAGATGTCACAGTCTCTTCTGCACCAGGATGTCAGCCCCCTTTATTGCAGGAAGTTGGATTATACAGAGAATGGTAAAGGACTAGGAAAGCAAGCCAAGCAAGCACTAAGGAAGGTGGGTATAGCGATTTGTTTTTTTTTGGATTATTTTGCCCTGTGTGCAGTGGTAAAGCCACAGACGAATATGTAGCAAAATCACCATGACTTGATAAAAGTGCATTGTTTGTATTAGGCTATGTGCCCACGTAGCATTTTTGTAGCGTTTTTGCGGCGTTTTTACGGCCGCGAAAACACTTGTAAAACAGTCTGCCATGCAAAGCAATGTGAATTCGGATGTGCTGTGCACGTGATGCGCTAATTTGCATGCCGAATTCGCATTGCGTTGCAAAACGCAGCATGACCATTTCTACTGCGATTATGCTGCAAATTCGCGGCCATTGAGGAACATTGAAACGCAGCAAACCCGCAGGTATATGTGGATTTGCTGCGGTTCAATTAAATTCAATGGCCGCGAATTTGCAGCGTAATCGCGGTGCGTGTGGTACCTGGGATGAAGAGGAGACTACAACTCCTCTTCATCGCGGCTACCACGCGGTGAAAAAAAGAAATAAAAAAGTTAAAAATAAACAAAACCTGTATATTCACCTCTCCGGCAGCCCCCGGTCTGCTCTCCGGTCTCCTCTGGTCTGCTCCCGGCCGCGTCTTCTCTCTTCAGCGTCCCGCAGTGTACTGTCAGGACCTGCGGTGACGTCATTTAGTCACCTGATGGTCACGCGACCATCAGCTGACTAAATGACATCACCGCAGGTCCTGACAGTACACTGCGGGACGCTGAAGAGAGAAGACGCGGCCGGGAGCAGACTGGAGGAGACCGGAGAGCAGACCGGGGGCCGTCGGAGAGGTGAATATGCGTTTTTTTTTTGTTTTTAACGTTTTAATTATTTTTTTTTACTATAGATGCTGCATTGGATTTATATTGTGTGATCAACTTGTCAAGCACTTTTCCAAGTGATGCTCAAAATCGCTTGGAAAAGTGCTTGAAAAAACGCATGCGAAAACGCATGTAAAAACGCTGAAAAAAAGCTTCTCTCTGGCAGAAAAAACACATGTAAATCTGCATGTGTTTTTTTCTGCCAGAGAGAGGCAAAAACGCTCTGCATCAAATCTGCTACGTGGGCACATAGCCTTAATTGACATATAACCCATATCTATATGCATGATGTAGAATGGCATTACCTGGCACAACATAACATGTCAAGGTGATCAATTTACTTCACTCACACTCTACACTTCATGGATACATTTGTAGAAGGGGTTTGGTTCAGTGCTCTGACAATCCCTGGTGGAGCACCCCTTTACAACCTGTTGCTTATCACTGTGTAAGGTAGTTCACAGGAATTGAATAAATTAAATGTCTGCCCTATTGGGCTGTTTATCAGTCCATTATGAGGCCATGGCTGCATTTACACACAGCTGTGATGTTGAGGATTTTAACCACAGCTGTTTCAACTGCAAAATCGTCCAGCCATTATTATCGGCCACATGATCATCCAGGTGAAACAGTTGTTTCCCTGCAACTTTAAGTGATTAAGCAGGAAAACAGTGGAAAGATTGTGGCGGCACAGGGTGGCTGCTATTAAAATTTGCAGCATAAAGGCCAGAAATGATGGCTTTAATTAATCACAATCACAGTTGCCCAGAAGTGATTATAAGGTCATATGACAGAGCAAACAAATGTCAGTTTTGCAACAAAGCTGCTGTTACTAAATTATGTATACTAATACATAATAATGTATTCTAATAGGCTGTAACCTCTACTAAATGTTAATGCGCAGCCTGATAGTTGGAGTCAAAACCCGGCGAGGTTGAAAGATGCAGGAGCCCACTAGCAATTTCTGCTCTGCCCCCTGTGTATTTTCACTTACACAGGACTCTAATGTGTTCTTACATCCTGTGTAGTTTCTTCTCCACAGGAGTTGGGGATAACAATGAGCCACCTACTGCACTGTGTCTATGAAAGGATTTACTTAGACTCAAAACCTGAATAGTATTGTTCTTCACTGTCATAATATGCTGTTATATACAGATAAATCTCTATACAGCTATATTATAAGTAGAAAAATGTGACCCCTATCCAAAGGTTTGCTGATCAGTGAGGGTCTGAGCATTGGGACCTTTAGGAACCCTAAGGGTATGTGCCCACGTAGCGTTTTTCAAGCGTATTTGATGCGGAATTTCCGCAGCGGAAACGCTTGTAAAACGCTTGTCAATCCACACCCCATGGTCCCCAATGAGAATCTGCAAGTCCTATGCCCATGCTGAGGATTTTTCCGCTGCGTTTTTGATGCGCACAAAAATCCGCAGCATGTCATTTAATTTTGCGTTTCTGCATGCGGAATTGCCTTTGTAATGCAATAAAAAACGCAAGGCAATTCCGCATGTTTAAAACGCGCGAAAAATGCGCGATAAACGCTTGCGAAATTAAGCATGCGTTTTTCCGGGAGAGGACATGCAGAAATGAAGCAGAAATTTTCTGCTTCATTTCCGCAACGTGGGCACATAGCCTAAGACTGTAGGTTGTAGGACTCCGAGAATGATCCTGAATGGAGTACAGGTACACAAGCTCAACCTCCGCTTCATTCATTTTCTATGGAACTACTAAAGCGGCTTTCTCCAGCACTCCCACAGACAATGAATGGAGTGGAGGTCAAGCAAGCGCCACTCCGATTTATTCAGGACAAGGCAGTAGAGCCCCATTTTCAGAGTTGCAGCATCCTGATGTCAAGATTCCAGCGGGTCTCACTGGTCAGATAACTTTGGGAATAAGCCTTTAACTATAACTATTTGGTTTCCATACAATTATAACATCCTGAACACATTATTTATGGTGATTATAGTAAATGATTTAAATAAAATGCAACTGTTTTTTCATCTGCATCTAACCCATAATTAAAATTAATATAAATGAAATGCTTACTTCAAAGGCAAAGTAAATTGAAACTCCCTTTGTAGAAACAAGCCATCATAAAGTGATGATACAAAAATTAAAAAGTTATGGCTAAGATAAAAGCAAGTACAACACCCACATTTTCTGACAATAAAACGATAAATTACAAACTTTGTGGCATACAGCTATTCAACTCCTTCGTAAGGTATGTTCACAGGTGGCATATTATTTTCAGGTGTGAATATTATGAATGCTGGGCTTGTTAGTGCAACCATATTGGGGCACACAGAAGAAGTGGACTTTTTATTTTCACCAAATTTATACCAAATATTATCAGACCTGCTCATGTTCATATATATGACACTCGAACAAACATGATTCTTGTGTAGACAATATATACTGTATATTGGCATATACCCATACAAAATGTAGGGCATTATATGAATGAATATTTACTTAGGTCCTTTGCAGGTACTTTACATTGTCAGCCACAACTATTGTAATGCTTGGTTTGATGGTGGGGTCTTAAGGGGAGCGTCTTACCATTGTTGAAATTGCAAACAGAGGGATAAACAGCCAGGATCAGATTAGGGTTGCTATTGGGATGGTGAGGGAGAAAACTGTCAATCACTGTCACCCTCTGTGGACTCCACTGTGTACTTTGCTACCACAGCCATACATTTACAGTGCAGGGCGCAAGGGAGTTAATGTGCAGAACCATTATAGGCCCATTGCTGTATATATTTTGTCATGTGTACACCGATATTAACAGTTAAATACATCTACTATCTGAGAACCTTTAAAAGCTTTCATTGTTTATTACAAGGCCAGAAATATCAAATTATCCATTCATTTCCACACCAGGAATGTCTTCTCTGTGTAGGTTTCACTTAATAGTGTTTGTGTATGCCAGTATTTTTCCTTTCTTTTTGAGCAGTATGATATTTCAAGGAGAAGTGGTACGACAAATGTTCAAAGCTGGAATAAAACGAGACTGTGTTTTCCTGACCGTTGAGTATTTTCGCAGCTGGGAGAGCTTCGTTCACAGACATAGAGAGAGCAACTTTGTGGTTTCTCCGTGGTATAAAAACATCACAGGTTTTAGCTCTGTCCGCCTTCTCCACCATTCCCTCCCCCATACATTTTCCCGGGCTCCAAATAAAAGAGAAGGCCTGTTCCAGGCTTGGGTATATCTGGATTTCTGTGGCTTTTTGCAGAGGCTCAAATTAAAGTCTGGAATGTTAAAAATGAGCCCTTTGCTGCCAGATATAAACAGGGAATAATTTCAGCTCACCCAAAACTGTTCTGAAGTTTGGGCTTCAAGTCTCTTATTTGGAAAACCCATTTACTCCTAATTACAGTACTAATTTCAGAAGCAAATAAAAAGGTTTTACACATTCACATGCTTTGAGACGCTATGTTAAAGTAAAATATAGAGTATAAAACCTAAAGGATAGCAGTGCATAAACCCCTTATGTAAAACTGCTGTATATGGAATCATAGGTAGCATGCTAATCTTTGCCAGGTCATCGAGAGGCTCACAATAAGGCCACGATCACACTTTCAGTACTTGGTCAGTATTTTACATCAGTACCTGTAAGCCAAAACCAGGAGTGGGTGATAAATGCAGAAGTGGTGACGTGTTTCTATTATACTTTTCCTCTGATTGTTCCACTCCTGGTTTTGGCTTACAAATACTGAGGTAAAATACTGTCCAAATACTGAACTTGTGAACGTAGCCTAATTTTCATTATTTAATTTGGGATTGATTCAACAAAGCTTTAATGCCAGAATTGTGGCATAAAAAGCTTTGAAAAGTCACAAAATTTTGGTGTAACTCAAATCTGAACTAAAATTTTGCAACCTTTCGTGGTTTCAAGCCATTTCTGACCAGCTCTGACATATTGGGCAAAGCTGGGGCAGGACAGGAGCGTGAGGACCCCAGCTCGTCAAATTCATGACTAGCGGTGGCTTTCCTTATGCCACAAATCTTACTCCAGTTCCTGAGTGGAGTAAGATTAGTAGTGAGGCGCACGCCACTTTTCATACGCTCCAGATTTTTTAACAGACATGCATCTCTTAATGAATCAGGAGCGCCTGACTTCAGCACGCCCCCTCCTTTAGACTGGCGTGAATAATGCCGGTCTTGATGAATCGGGGTCTATGTTCTGTAGTAAAAAAGGTAAATTGCTGTCACTTAAATACTCAGCCTTATGTCTCTGCCTTCCATAATTTCTTAAATTGAACATGAACAATAAAATTACAGGACAATTGCACAATTATGACCTTGTGAGCATTGCACTCAGAATTCCAATGCCATATAAATATGGAAAGGCATGCAATAGCTACAATGGCCTAAGTGACCTTTATATGACAAACCCCTCCTGACCTGAATTCTGTTCCCTTGCCTTCTGTGAGATACAGATCACACACCACCTTTCTCTTTGGCTCAAGCCAGACAGTAAACAAATTCTCCACAATCCCCCTGGTGCTCTGCTAAAACACTCCCCTTCTCCTGTGACTGTGTTAACCCCTCTAGTTGCTGGATGCTTCTGGAGCACAACACTCTCTTTTTCCTGTGCTTGTGTTACTTCTAATAGTTGCTGAATGTTTTTAAATCAACTTCAGCATGTCACACTTGGACTGTGAATATTGGATGTGTGAAGCCAGCCTACCTTTTGATTTTGGTTAGTGAAGTGTTCACAAAAACAGGAATTAGAACATCATGTGGTAAACCTTTAAAAATATTTGAATTTAAATGATTATACAGAAATGTAAATACCCCCCCCCGAGCTCCTAAACTCTTTTGTTTGACTTTCTATAGACGCAAGTTGGCGGAGTCCAACAAGGCATTTGGTGATGGTCTTCTCAATGTTAATATAAATGAAACCGCCCACACACATTAGAATAGATAGTTGTCAGCAGATGCCACCAAAACTAACAGGTTTTTAGCTAACGATAAATTGCCTGTTTTTGGGGCATCAAAAATCAGGTAAAAGCTGCCAGTAAGAGTGTTTGGGAAGACTTGCTGGGAATAGGGGGCTCCTGGACATTGCCACTTTTTCCACCCCACTATTCAACTCTGACATGGCTACAATATCTAACAGTTCTTGCACTGCAGATGTAAAGCATATGTTCTATTAAAAAGATACTGTTAGGCTGAGTTCACACGATGCGTTTTTCATGCGTTTCCGCGGCGTTTTTGCAGTTGCGTAAACGCCGCGGAAACACATGAAAAACGCATGGTAGAAGGGCAGCAATGTTCCCCAATGGAAATCCGCATGTGCTGTGCCCATGATGCGGATTTTTCAAAAAAATCCGCAGCATGTCAATTAATTTTGCGGAAACGCTGCTCTTTTGCCGCCATTGACTTGCATTAGACCGCATGGAATCCGCATCACTGTATATGTTGATGCGCTTTTCATGCGGTCTAATGTGCGGATGGTACCCGGGTGTGGATGAGAGGACTCTCATCCAGACCCAGGTACCATTAAAAAAAAAAGAATAAAATAAAAAATATATATATTCTCACCTTCTGACGGCCCGCGCTGCGTCCTGCCGGCTTCCCGCGCACTTCGCGGTTGAATGAAGGACCTTCGCTGACGTCAGAGTCATGTGACGGGTCACGTGACGCTGACGTCGGAAGGTCCTACAGTCTTCACTGCCGGCAGCCGGGACCGATGAAGCAGGACACCGGGGGCCATCAGATGGTAACGTATAGATTTATTTTTTATTTTTTGACATCACACACTATATAAATCCATGCCGGTTGCATGGATTTATATAGTGTGAAGTTGACAAGCACTTTCCAAGTGATGCTAAAATCGCTTGGGAAGCGCTTGTCAACCCGCATGCGGAAATGAAAGTGAAGACCGCTTCATTTCCGCATGTCCCTGGCAGGAAACCGCATGTACAATCCGCATGTACAATCCGCATGCGTTTTTTCCTGCCAGAGAGATGCAGAAACGCTCAGGAAAAAATCTTGAGCATTTCTGCATCGTGTGCACATACCCTTACATTCTGAAGTTGACAAATTATATTTATTATTTGCATGCAGTTGCTCCTAAAATGTACTTCTGTAAGGAAAGACTGTTGTAACAACGGACCAAAAACTGTACAGGTGAGGTGTGACATGCAACTTATATAGGAGTTAATATTCTGTTTCCTATTTGCCTTTGCAGCAGCTGCCTGGCATTTGTTGATAAAACTCAGTTTTCAGTCATGTAATCTCCCTATTGTCAGTTTGGACCATTCATAGAGTGGTTAATTTTTTATTAGGTAATTTGTTTCCAATTTTGCCACATTTAATTTAATATGCCATTTTTCTGCAAAGTCCTAGAATTTCTAAAATCCATTATTATCCTTTGCAGTGTTAAAATAATAATCCAAACTACATATGTTTCATGTTATGATATTATGAATGTACTTTCTTATGTACCATGTTAACATGCTTTTGCAAGGTCATATTACAAGACAGTGTTTTCAGCTTGCAAAACTTCTGAAGAATAGAGAGGACCAGTGACAATAAATGTTTCCTAAGGCCTATCCTACAAATGCCCTTGTATATTCTAACAGTTTTGCACAATCTGGTTTCCAGACCCCCAATATCGTAATCCCAATGACATACATGATCCAAAGAGGTTTTTATAGCAAAACCCTTTAAAAATTGTTTGTCAATTTATCAATGTTATAGTTTAACTGCTTTTGCTCCTAGAAGGATTGAATTAACTAATGGCTATGGATTTTTTTTTAGTGAGCATGAGTTTTTACAAAACATATCCAAATAAAATATATACAAATAATCATTGCCTTCTTGGGCAGGCGGGAGAGAAATGCTCTGCTAGATGGCGAGACGGTCTGCTAGAGTAGAAGGGGATGGTGATAGGTGATTTTATTAGGGGAATAAACCCTCCACTCCCTGGTTCATGCAACCAATCAACATAAACTCGGTTTTCCCCATCCTAAACCCAAATGCACTCAGGGCAACGTCCTTTAAGGGGACACTGCACCGCCATCAAGGGATCCCAAGCTTATGCAATCTGAGATCCCCAAATCCATCATACACTGTTGCTTGTAAAAGTGGTAAACTTCATATACTTTCTGACATAAAATTGTATGTTGCTGTAAGAGAAATTTATTGTGATGGTCATAATATGTTGTGCTTCCACTTTTTCACCTTTCAGCTTCAGTGTGCAGCAGCACCATAATGCCCTGGCAAAATCACTAGACACCAGGGAACTATAGTTAAAGGCATCCATCTTGTCAATGTTAGTGTCATTGCAAAGTGAGGAAGAGCCTATATTGTGATACTTTGTTCTGGCTCGCTATTCTTTTAGGAGGGGGCAGAAGGGTTTTTGGTGCTTGTGTATTTGTGGTTGACTACATGAGGTGCTAGAGAAGCTTGCTCTTAGGGTCAAACAACCATATAACACGGACAACGATCATATCGCAATGCTCAGACTGGCCGATGGCTCTTCTGAGCCGAGAGTGACATGTATTTCTATGCATCTGTCATGCTCGGGTCAGGAAAGCCGCCAGCCAGTCCGTACACTGCGATGCGATCGTTGTCTGTGTTATACAGCCATCTGACTGCGTCCTTATAGTGATGCTGTAGGACCGGATCCAGCCATTGATAAGGGCTGAGAGACGTGGGAGACTGAGAGGAGCTGCTCAGTGAGGTCCAACATCAGAGCCAATGCAAGCTACAGAGGGAGAACTGAGAATCCAAAGTACTGTTGTGCTATTGTGCAACAAGATCTAATTGTCACCAAGAAAAAGCCGAAGAGTTGTACAGAGTTTGCCAGAGACTGATAGTATTGTACATGCATTTACGCCAGCTGTGATACTGCACACCAATCCAGTAAGAGATATGGAGAGCGGAGAATAATTAGCAACTCGCTGCGCTAGGACCTAGGTTCATCCCAATGTTTTAAAGTGAGTAGACTGGTGTAGTAGAGAGGAACAGTGTTACCTCACTGGGATCTTAGAAGTCAAGTGAGAGATAAATCCCTTATGCTGTGTATTTACCCTGACCGATTATCGGACACTGTAAACAGGCTGACAATCGTCTGAGGAATGAGCAAAGTGATTTCTAAGCTTGCTTGAAAATACAGTTGTTCTATGGCAGCTCATCGTTCTGAGTAAACAGGTCATGTCCTGCCAAAAACAATGTTAATGCAGTTGGCGTCTCTACCCAGCCTATTAATAAAGAGACTATAGGCTTCTATGTAGTTGATCGATGGTAGTTTAAAGGATTCGGCTACTTTCTCTTGTTAGTGCAGCCTCCTTCACAAACTGATCAGCATTTCTGTTCATAAAATAATGTAGTAGCTCGTGGAGGAGAATCTGACCAGACCAGTCCATCAGCCATCTTCAATTTTAAAACTCTTCACATGGGAAAGCTGCTTTTCTATTGGAGGAGGCTCATGGACTAGTCGGGTCACATGCTCCTCCACCATTTTAGGGACAGTGCTGGTTAGTTTCTGAGGAAAACTGCACTAACAAGAGGAAGTAGCCAACCCCATTAATTCCTCCTGCCAGCTAGTAAAAATCAACTCTAAGTATTACACTGTATTTCACAATCAAGTGAAATGTTTCGAGATAAAGTTGAATAGTATAAAGTTACATTTACACATGTATTGCTTTATTGCTGCTTTTGCAAGTTTAAGTGCAGCGCCCCTAGAAACAGTATCCCTTTTTGAAAAAGAACTATAAACTAACCTGTATTGATTTAAACAAAATATTGGGCTTGCTGTTGTACAACTTGCACATACACTACTGTGACTTTTGGGCAAGTCTGTGAAAAGCAATGGCATAGAGGTCCAAGACAAATTCACATAGAGTGATTGGTACAACCCAACAAGCCATGCCCAAGTGAAGTAAAACAACCAATCTCTGGTGTACCTGCAAGGAGATGGACAAATTGCTCATGTTCCCCCTTGAAGAACATGTGTATTGCTGCAACAGTATTGTGATGTGTAATGTGATCTGTGACAAGCATTGTAGTGTTGGTATTGTGTTCATGCCCGACAGTAGGGAGAGTTAGATTTAATGATTGGGACTAGCCTCGGGTGGAAGATGCCAAGGTGAAGGGACAAAGACAGTTTCCTTTCAGATTTGTCCCAGTGTGCGTAGAAAGCAGACCTAAGGTCTGAACTGAGCAGTGTTGCATTATGTGGGTGTCCCTAATGTGACAGGAGTTGGCGAGATCCTAATAGAAGGAAAGAGAGAAGTGACCGAAAGTCACAGTGATCAATCAGAGAAGTGTCCAGGGGAAGGATGCCTAGCAGTACGGGCCAGAGTTTATAACTCTGAGAGGTAACAGGCCAAGATGGGACAGAGTAAGTGAGAAGAAGAGAATGCCTTGAGCGGGAGTTACAAGGCATGAGAAGCAGAAAAGATAAGTACCGGCCATACTGGCAAAATAGTTCCCTTGAGGGGAAAAAAGATGCAGAACAGTTGGTTGAGAATAGGACTCTTGCTAACTGGACTATAGTACTGAGCTGGGTTATGATGAAGTAGTGAAGAACAGTGAAGATAGAGAACAAGTAACGAAAGAAGAGGAAGGGATTGAAATTGTGTGTGGAAAATGTTACGTACAGTGAAGGAAACATTCAAGATATCTACTGTATATAATTTGCACCAAGTTATCATTCAGTAAAAAAGTTTATTTTTGGCTGGTGGTCTCCCTCATTTAACTGTAAAACATCTGGTCCTGGCCAATCAAAGTCATTGGTAAAATGTGGCCTTCAAGGGCGTACCGCACCCAAAGCACAAGTCCACACACTTTCATGTAACGTGCTGGAGCGCAAGAGGTGAGTACCTCGCCATGGCTGCTGCCCTGCTCCATGTTACATACCTGTGGGAGTACCTCACAATACAGTATGCCCGGCCGTGCTCAAGGACCACCCGGAAACTATTTCTGCCAATCAGTTTCTTCCTTTTAACCATCAAGGATAATATGCCATCAAATGTGTTTTGCAACCCTTAAGTGTACTGTGCTTTAAATAACAACGATAGAGTAGAACAGTGACGTTCAGAATATAGGTGTGACGTCAGGATGATATGAAATTTACAGTAATGTACACCTTGAAAATATATAACTCGCCTGACCTTAACCCCATAGAGAATCTATGGGGTATTGTCAAGAGGAAGATGAGACACCAGACCCAACAATGCAGACGAGCTGAAGGCTGCTATCAAAGCAACCTGGGCTTCCATAACACCTCAGCAGTGCCACAGGCTGATCGCCTCCATGCCACGCCGCATTGATGCAGTAATTGATGCAAAAGGAGCCCGACCAAGTATTGAGGGCATTTACTGAACATACATTTCAGTAGGCCGACATTTCGGATTTTAAAATCAATTTTCAAGCTGTTGTTATAAAGTATTCTAATTTACTGAGATAATGACTTTTGTGTTTTCATTGGCTGTAAGCCATAATCCTCAACATTAACAGAAATAAACACTTGAAATAGATCACTCTGTTTGTAATGACTCTATATAATACATGAGTTTCACTTTTTGTATTGAAGAACTGAAATAAATTAACTTTTTGATGATATTCTAATTTAGTGAGAAGAACATGTATCTGTAGCGTTGAAACATGAAATGTCTTCGCCTTCCACTGTAGAAGTTTATAGTCCTCAGAATATTTGGCTTTCATTGTGTAAGTCAAAGTTCACTGGTTAAGATTCCCGCTTTATATAGACACATATGAGCATTGGGGTGTGTGAGCTGACGAAGCTTTTCCTCTCACACCTTCCTACCAAACATTCACTATACTAGCTTTACTGTGTTTCCCCCCATGGCATCTCCCCCTACATCGAAAATCATAAGATCTAAAAATAGAAACTTTTACACAAAAGGACTATTTTCTGTACAGACCAGGACACAGAAAAGGGTGTACTGTTTTACAGAGTTATGATTCAGGAGAAGGTAATTTACTTCCATAATAATCTAATTTGGAACTGAAAACATAGGAAAATAAAAGCCTTTTTAACAAAATGAATATTGTAGATGCAGCATAAAGATTAACAGCTGCGTGCTGTAGAAAAGCCCACTAACCAGTGCCGTATCTTAATCTTCGAAAGCAGGGAAGTGGCTAAAAGAAGTTACTTGACCATTCTTCAGGCGTTTACTAGCTGAAAGCAGCAATTATTTAATACATAAAAAAGTAAAGACACCTCTAAAACATTGAAAAAGAGAACAAACATGGCGCTTCAGGAAAAACACCGCCAGCGCTTTCTTGAAGCGTCTTCACCGATGACATTATACACAGGAGCTACGTATACAGTGTCAGTTTACTGGTAATACAGTGATCACAGGTGATATTATAATAATAATAATCTTTATTTATATAGCGCCAACATATTCCGCAGCGCTTTACAATTCAGAGGTTCATACAGCATACAACAGTCATAAGTAACATAGTTAAAGGTAACACAATAATTAAAGCAAAAATGATGATGACCCTGCTCGTAAGAGCTTACAATCTACAATGAGATGGGGGTGACACAAAGTACAGGAGCTTATTTACAATGATGGACCAGCCATCTTGAGGAAATGGGGGATAGATATAGGCTGCATGAGCTAGTCACCAGCCAATATTTGTAGTGCTTTTGGGTGTGGTGGAGTTTGATGGAGAATTATGTTCAAAGAAATAGTGAATGGGCTATATATAAAAAGGACTTCAATTAGGGAATGTGTGTCACAGGTGAGTCAGAAGTGACAGACAGTCGCCCTGCAGTTGGTTGCAGGAGATCTCTACGTTTGGCATTACAGACACCTTCTTAGAGGCTGTCTCTTTAGGACCCAGTGGCTACCTTCCTCTGGCTAATTAACACCCTGACCTGGGTTATAAATACCTGCTGTCTGCCAGAGGGAGGTGCCGGCGATACTCACATTACCCTTTGTGAAGGCTCGGAGCAAGTGCATTACTTCATCCTCTCTGGAGCTATGAGGACGGGTGTTCATCTCTCTGAAGTCAACTAAAAGCTAAGCTACCTTCCCTTGTTTGTTCCCCCTTGTTGTTTTTAGTGGTCAGTGGGGATCGACTAGCGCTCATCCCCCTCGCTTCCCTAGCCAGGGCTAATCGCCAGGGAAAGACAGGGCGAGATTTGCGTGCGGCGATTGGTGAAGAGTCAATATAGGGACGTTAGTGGAGACAGAGTGACGTTAGATCAGCCTAGGAGGTCTCCACTCCCCCTTTCCCTAGTCTTGACTCCCTTTTCCTCTTCCCTTTGTGTTGCACTAAATCTTTCCCACACCTTGCGTGACATTATCGCCGGTCGAGCACATTTTAAAAAGAAAAAAAAAACTGACACTTGGGGGGTTTTTTGTGTGTGTTTTTTGGGCGTTTTTTTTTTTCCTTTCTCCTTGGTATGGTTTCAGTTGCAGAGCTCGCAGAGCGGCTGCGCAGTCTGTCTCTGGAGGTGAATGGCCTCCGCTGTGAGGTTCAGCAGCAGCATCAGTGGCTACAGGTCACCAATGTGGGGGCTCTGCAGGTAGGCTTGTCCAGCCTGAATCCAAGATTGCCCTCCCAGACAGGTTTTCAGGAGATAGGGACAAGTTTTTTGTATTCAAGGAGGCCTGCAAATTGTCCTTACTTCTCTGGAAATGAGGAGCAACTGGTTGGAATTGTAATCTCTCTACTGCAGGGAGATCCTCAGTTGTGGCCGTTTTCTTTACCATAGGACTCAGATTGTCTCCAGTCTGTGGAGGGGTTTTTCGGGACTCTGGCCCTCAATTATGATGACCCTGACCGAGTTGCCTTGGCTGAGTCTAGGCTACGTCGCCTTCAGCAGGGGAATAGGGCAGTGGAGACGTACAGTTCTGAATTCCGTATATGAACAACGGATTCTAAATGGAATGACTCAGCCCTTAGAAGTCAATTTTGTGAGGGTCTTACTGAAAGGTTGAAAGATATTTTGGCAGTATATGAAACCCCTCAGTCCTTGGAGGCTGCCATGTCGTCGGCCATACGTCTTGATAGAAGCCTTCAGGATAGACGGGTGAGACCACCTTCTCCGGGGCCTTCTTGTTGGGGTTGTGTACCTCTGCCGAGGGAGCGATCTGGGGGTGAACCAGTACTGGGGGAGGTGGAGGAACCCATGCAGTTAGGGGGTGTCTCTGCATCATACATTTACCCTGAGGTTCGCAAGAAAAAAGGCATATTTTTTTATGGGAAAAAGGGACATTTTGTTGGGACCTGTCCTTCAATTCCTAAACAAAAGGAGACTCGATTAACTCTTGGTAGTCTGGAGTTGGATAGTCAGCTTGGTTGATGCTCAGTTTGTGAAAACTCATGGTCTTGCTTGCTGTACTTTAGCTAGACCTATTTCCATCTTTGCCATCGTTTTGGCGCCACTTGCACAGAAAGCATTTACTCAGATTGTACATAATGTAAAACTGAGGTGGGGGGGGTAAGTTCATTGTGAAATAATCCCTTGCTATGTCCTTGACAATCTTCCCACACCTATTGTTTTGGGTATTCCTTGGCTTGTTAAACATAATCCGTTGGTGGATTGGCAAACCGGGGAGATTATTGAATGGGGAGATTACTGCCATGAGAACTGTTTAGATATCTCCCTTGCTACTCTACAGAAATATTGCCTGCTTTTCTGTCTGGTTTTGGGGGTGTTTTTCCTGAGAGGAGGTGTCAGGATTTGCCTCCTCATCGTGCATATGAGTGTCCTATTAACCTGACCCCCGGAGCTAAACTACCAAAGTCCATACTATATAATCTTTCTGGCCTTGATAGACAAGCCATGAAGGATTTCATTGCAGAAAGACTGGAGAAGGGAGTTATCAGACCCTCATCTTTGCCTGTGGCGGCAGGGTTCTTCTTTGTGAAGAAAAAAGATGGCGGTCTACGTCCCTGTTTAGATTTCTGGGAATTAAATCAAATTACCATCTGTAATACATACCCTCTTCCTCTGATTCCAGATTTGTTCAGCCAGGTTGTAGGTAAGGTATTCTCCAAGTTGGATTTAAAGGGAGCCTACAATCTGGTTAGAATCAGAGAAGGGGAATGTAAAACAGCACTTAATACCCCTGCAGGGCATTTCGAGAGTCTGGTTATGCCTTTTGGTTTGACAAATGCACCTGCGGTAATCCAGCATTTCATAAATTATATATTCCATCATTTGGTGGGGAGGTTTGTGGTGGTCTATCTGGACGATATTTTGGTTTACTCACCTGATTTGTAGACACATCGGGGGCATGTTAAGCAGGTGCTCCAGATATTAAGGGATAACAAATAGTGATGAGCGAGCACTAAAATGCTCGGGTACTCGTTCGAGTTGAGCAAATTGGAATGCTCGAGTGCTCGGACCGAGTAACGAGCCCAATGTAAGTCTATGGGAAACATGAGCATTTTCCGGCGGCTCCCCCCTGCGATTCTAAAAATTGCCCAAATCGATGGGAACAGTTCTCAAATGACATGGGAACAGCATGGAGAAGACCCCTGGAAGCATTTCTGACTCCCAGGTCAGTGCTGTCAACAACGTTGTCAGAGGTATTATGCCACTTTTACGGACTCACAGTAAAACATACAAAAATTAAACCGAAATGGATTTTCCTGGGAAATATATTGAGGAACATCCTTTCCAGGGTAATGACTTGTATATAAGGCAAAATACATAACCAAAAACAAAAATGCTCCTCCTCACCTATGTTCACACGTAGCGTTTTTGATGCGTTTTTGCACTTTTGCATTGCTTTCAACCAAGACAAATGCATTCACCGGGAAATGTAATTTTAACATTTTACAACCTTATCTGGCCATGTGGTGCGTGACACATCATCAGACACATCCTGTTTTATTTATGATGGAGGGACTCTGAATGTCCCAAAACTATTTTTATAGGGCCATCAGACGGCCCTTACTATTCTTAAAGAGCCAGCAGTCGGCTATGCTTTGTTGTTCCCATTATTAACGAGTGGGTCTCCTATACTGTTATTGCGTATGCAGTGATTGCAATGGCTTCCAAAAATTTGGAGGAACTCCAATGCCCTTTGCAAGAGACATAGAGGTCGGAGGGCCTCCTGCAAAAAATGCTCCCATTATTAGGAATTGTGCCTCCCATACTGTTTGCCTATGCAGTGAAGCAACGGCTGCCAAACATTTGGAGGAACTCCAATGCCCTTTGCAAGAGTAGAGGTCGGAGGGCCTCCTGCAAAAAATGCTCCCATTATTAGGAAGTGTGTCTCCCATACTGTTTGCCTATGCAGTGAAGCAACGGCTGCCAAAAATTTGGAGGAACTCCAATGCACCTTGCAAGAGACGTAGACGTTGGAGGGCCTCCTGAAAATAATGTTCATATTATTAGGAAGTGTGTCTCCCATACTGTTAGCCTATGCAGTGAAGCAACGGCTGCCAAAAATTTGGAGGAACTCCAATGCCCCTTGCAAGAGACGTAGAGGTCGGAGGGCCTCCTGCAAAAAATGCTCCCATTATTAGGAAGTGCGTCTCCCATACTGTTTGCCTATGCAGTGAAGCAACGGCTGCCAAAAATTTGGAAGAACTCCAATGCACCTTGCAAGAGACGTAGAGGTTGGAGGGCCTCCTGAAAACAATGTTCCCATTATTAGGAAATGTGTCTCCCATACTGTTTGCCTATGCAGTGAAGCAACGGGTGCCAAAAATTTGGAGGAACTCCAATGCCTCTTGCAAGAGACGTAGAGGTCGGAGGGCCTCCTGAAAACAATGCTCCCATTATAAGGAAATGTGTCTCCCATACGTTTTGCCTATGCAGTGAAGCAACAGCTGCCAAAAATTTGGAAGAACTCCAATGCCCCTTGCAAGAGATGTAGAGGTCGGAGGGCCACCTGCAAAAAATGTTCCCATTATTAGGAAGTGTGTCTCCCATACTGTTTGCCTATGCAGTGAAGCAACAGCTGCCAAAAATTTGGGGGAACTCTAATGCTCCCTGCAAGAGACGTAGAGGTCGGAGGGCCTCCTGCAAAAAATGTTCCCATTATTAGGAAGTGTGTCTCCCATACTATTTGCCTATGCAGTGAAGCAACGGCTGCCAAAAATTTGGAGGAACTCCAATACCCCTTGCAAGAGACATAGAGGTCGGAGGGCCTCCTGAAAACAATGTTCCCATTATTAGGAAGTGTGTCTCCCATACTGTTTGCCTATGCAGCGAAACAACGGCTGCCAAAAATTTGGAGGAACTCCAATGCCCCTTGCAAGAGACGTAGAAGTCAGAGGGTCTCCTGAAAACAATTTTCCCATTATTAGGAAGTGGGTCTCCCATATTGTTTGCCTATGCAGTGAAGCAATGGCTGACAAAAATTTGGAGGAACTCCAATGCCCCTTGCAAGAGACGTAGATATGTTGATATGGTACATATGGTGGTGATATGATGGTGGAGGATGAGGATGCGGAGAAGGAGGAGGACAAAAGCAAATAGACAAAATCAGGAAGCATATACCCATGTCTGGTTGTGAAGACAGGGGTGCATGGGAATAGAGTTAGACCTCGCAAAAAAAGACTCTGTATTTGAGTTCATGTTACGCTGCTATCATATGGTGGTGTTGAGAAGTCTGGCCCAATCCAGCCCTTGTTCATTTTTATGAGTCAGCCTGTCAGCATTTTCAGTTGACAGGCGGATGCGCCTATCGGTTATAATTCCACCGGCGGCACTAAAAACCCGCTCTGACAAAACGCTAGTGGCAAGGCAGGCCAGGAACTACAAAGCATAGAGAGACAGTTCATGCCACGTGTTCAGCTTGGATACCCAATAATTATAAGGCACAGAGGAATCACGGAGGACGTTGGTACGGTCGGCAAGGTACTCCCTCACCATCTTCCAAAATTTTTCCTTCCTTAGTAGAATACTCCGCGCCTCAGGGCCTGTGCGATGAGAGGGTCTGCGAAAACTGTACCAGAACTTTGACAGTGTTCCCCTGCCTCTGCTGGATTGCATTTGTGTCTTTCTTGCCTGCACTCCTTGGTTGTCCAACGAACCGTGACCTCTGACTATTTTTCAAATAATTCCACAAGAAGGGCCTTCTCGTACTGCCCCATTTTATTAGGCCTGTACTGCAAGGGAATAAGAGACAGAAAGTTCTCCTTGCAGCGTGGGTCTAGAAGTGTCACCAACCAGTAATGACTGTCACCCAAAATTTGAACAACGCGAGGGTCACGGGAAAGGCAGCATAACATAAACTCAGCCATGTGTGCCAGACT
Organism: Phyllobates terribilis; assembly: GCF_046119375.1. NCBI lineage: Eukaryota > Metazoa > Chordata > Amphibia > Anura > Dendrobatidae > Phyllobates > Phyllobates terribilis. The sequence continues at coordinate 34,974,873 of NW_027362761.1, read as the reverse complement.
GCAAAGAGGCAAGACTTCCGTGTCCTCACCAAGAGGACAACTGACCATGCTCTCATCCTAATCCTCCTCCTCTTAATCCTCCTCCCTGTCCTCAGGCCATCCACGCTGAACAGACGGTATGGCAGTTGTGCAGGTAGTACCGTTTATAGCACAGGAAGCAAGCTCCTGTTCTTCCTCCTCCTCTTCCTCATTGTCATCCAATCCACATTGGGATGAGATGAGGCTGGGCTGTGTGTAATTACCCTGTATGGTTCCTTGCTCCATCTCATCGTGCTCCGTCTGCAATGCATCCTCTTTAATTGTGAGCAGAGAGCGTTTCAGAAGACAGAGAATTAGGATGGTGACGGTAATTATGGCGTCATCGCCGCTCACCATTTTGGTGGAGTCCTCAAAGTTTTGGAGGATGGTACAAATGTCTGGCATCTATGTCCACTCCTGAGGTTTTATGTGTGGAGTCTGACTTGAATACTGACAGCCTTGTTGATGCTGGTAGTCAACAACTGCCCTCTTCTACTCACAAATCCTTCCCAACATCTGAAATGTAGAGTTCCAACGCGTGGGGACATCGCTGATCAGTCAGTGAGCTGGAAGCTGCAAACGCTGCTGAAGCACGGCAAGAGCGGCGGAAGCTGTAGCTGACTTTCTCAAATACGCACACAGGCGGCGTACTTTGACAAGCAGATCCGACAGATCCGGGTAGGCTTTGAGAAACCGCTGAACAACGAGGTTAAGCACATGGGTCAGGCATGGTACGTGTGTGAGCTCGCCTCGCCTCAGAGCCGCCACCAGGTTCCGGCCATTGTCACACATGACCATTCCTGGCTGTAGGGTCAGCGGTGTCAGCCACAGATCTGCCTGCTCTTTCAGAGCTGTCCACAACTCTTCAGCATTGTGCGGTTTGTCACCTAAGCATATTAGCTTCAGCACAGCCTGTTGCCGCTTGGCCGAGGCAGTGCTGCAGTGCTTCCAGCTTGTGACTGATGTGGTCATTTCGGAGATGGAGGCAGAAGAGGAGGAGGTGCAGGAGCTGTAGAATGTGGGGGCAACCCTGAATGACCCAAGGCCTGCAATCCTCAGCGTAGGGAGGACGGGTTCCGTCCCAAGGTCCGACTGGGTTCCGGCTTCCACTATATTAACCCAGTGTGCCGTCAGTGAGCTGTACTGTCCCTGCCCACAAGCACTTGTCCACGTGTCAGTGGTTAGGTGGACTTTTCCAGTAATTGCGTTGTTGAGGGCAAATCTATCGTTGTGAGACACGTGCTCGTGTAATGCAAGGATGGCACACCGGGAGACATAGTGGCAGCTGGGGACCAAGTACCGATGGATGGCCGCCACCATCAGGTTGTGGAAAGCTTCCGTCTCCACGAGCCTAAAAGGCAACATTTTGAGCTCAAGCATTCGTGAAATGTGTGAATTTAGTAGTGTGGCCGGTGGGGCGTTGGCTGCGTATTTGAGCTTGTGTTCCAAGGACTGGGTTAGAGACAACTGAACGCTGTGCTGGGATAAGGATGTGGACGAGCTTGCTGATGGTGCTAGTTGAGAGTGTGCAATGACAGGTGCAGGGCGGGAGGCATCTTGGCATGCGCCATGGACAGGGGATTGGCGTGCACGCACAACAGCGGAACAAGCAGTGGTGTCACCCGCAGACACTGCTGCTGGACCCTGGGGTTCGGCCCACTTAGTCAGATGCTTTGCTGCCATGTGCCTGATCATGATGGTGGTGGTCAGGCTGCTAGTTTTACTACCCCTGCTGATGCTGGCCTGCCAGGTGGTGCAAATGGCCTTTTTGGGGTTATCCGCAAAGTCTTTAAAAAATAGCCAGACTCGAGAAGACCTAACAGTTGTAGTGGCAACTTCCATCATGTTGGCGTTACGAGGAGCGCTTTCCTGCCTTGTGTCTGCGGCCACCACACTGCTTCTTCCTGCCTGTTGTGGTGCTACGCCTCTCTCCCCCTGTGTGCTACTGTCCTCGCTCTGTATGTCCCCCTGCCAGGTCGGGTCAGTTACTATATCATCCACCACCTCGTCTTCCACTTCCACACCCTGGTCCTCCTCCTGACTTTCTGGCAATTGTGTATCATCATCATCATCCACCTCTTGCAACAGTAATTGCACTTTCCCACCGTCGCCTTCATGTGACCGTGGCTGCTCCAATATTTGGGCATCGCTACACGCGTTCTCCTCTTGACTCGCTTGAAGCTGGCCGGGCGAGAGGCCCGAATCTACAAATGGAAAAGCTCTTCTGAGTGTCCAAGTGTGGGATCAGTTGTCTCCGGGCACTCGGCATGGTGGGAGGAAGGAGGATCAGGGTGAGGAATATGCGGTCCAGACTCACGGCTACTGAGACTTGACCGTGTGGAAGACAGTGGTGGCTAAGTGACTAGTGGTGGTGGTGGCTAAGTGACTAGAAGCATTATCTGCTATCCAACCAATAACTTTTTGACACTGCTCTGTGTTCAATAGTGGTGTTCTGTAGTCCCCTAGTAATTGGGACAGAAAGGTTGAGTGACAAGATGTGGGTGTTTTTTGTGGCACAATTTCAGCTTGCCCATGGCCACGTCCTTGGCCTCGGTCTCTGCATGCACCATAACCATCACGTCCACTTCCCTGTCCCTTGCCACGAACCTTGCTCATTTTTAATGGAGGACAATATTTTCCACGTTCACGAGAAATGGCTGATTTTGGAACACAGTTATATGTGATACGTCTGACAGAGAACCACAATTTTAAATAGCAGGCCAGTAATTTGCTAATACTATCCTTCACAGACAGCTAGTGTGAATAGCTTAACCGATAAACTGCAACAGAATGGAAAAGGAGGCCAATATTTTCCATGTTCAGTTTAAATTTCTGGATTTTTATTGCTGAAATATGAAACAGATCTGGCTTTATTCTGCAGTGAGAACAAGCAAATGGAGCAGAAAAATGGTGTACTCTGGATTGCTTTTTAAGCAAATAACCAGGATTAAGATCCAAAATTTTTTTCCCTGGCCCCTGTTATCTGGGGCTTTGTCTACAAATATCTGTAAGAACAGCAGCAGAAGGAACATTCAATGGACCTTCTTGCGCTATATGCACTGCAGTCTGCCACATACACTGCCTGCCTGCCTGCCTAATTCCTGCTATCACCACTGAATATATGCAACTGGATTAGTCCTCAGAAGGACTGTTGTGGAATACCTATACTAACTATGAAGAAGCAAATCTCTCCCTGACGCAGCAGCAGCTCTCCCTACTCTGCCTGGTTCCAGAGTAGACTGTGACACGCATGGCAGCACCCAGTTTTATATATGCCTGATGATGCTGTGCGGCCAGCCAATCACTGTAATGCCCACAACCAACATGGCTACGGCATTACAGTGCATGGCAGGAAATCCCTGCATGTGAATTGGCTCTCTAAAGAGTGCCAAACATGCGGGGAGGGGACCCGAGTTCCCACCCGAGCAACCTGGAAATACTCGCCATGCGCCGAGCTCGTCGAGCATAGTGATGCTTGGGCGAGTACCGAGCAGTGGCGAGCACATTCGCTCATCACAAATAACAAGCTTTATGCCAAACTGGAAAAATGTGTTTTCGCTGTTCAGTGTGTATTGAATATAATGCAACAGATAACATATAGCAGAGGTACAGCAAGCAGAGATGTCATACCATGAAATTGTTTCAAGATGATAATGCAGCAGATATTATACACATGAGCTCTGTATACAGTGTCAGCGTACAGGTAATACAGTGATCACCAGTGACATTATACTCAGGAGCTCTGTATATAGTGTACAGGTAATACAGAGATCACCAGTTACATTATACACAGGAGCTCTGTATATAGTGTACAGGTAATACAGTGATCACCAGTGACATTATACACAGGAGCTCTGTATTTTACTTAGAAAAACAGAGTAATTACACATGCAGCAATTTTTGTAAAATAGTACAAATCCATTTATTTTACATATATGCTGACAAACAATTAAAAACAACAGTTATTTAACAGACAGTGAGCCGTAGTAAATGATGAACCGATCAATTGGGGTGGTTTGTATACAGGAGCTCTGTATATAGTGTATTGTGTACAGGTTATACAGGGATCACCAGTTACATTATACACAGGAGCTCTGTATATAGTATGCATAGTACAGGTAATACAGTGCTCACCAGTGACATTACACACAGGAGCTCTGTGCATAGTGTCAGTGTACAGGTAATATAGAGATCACCAGTGACATTATAAACAAGCTCTGTGTATAGTGTATAGGTAATGTTGTAATCACCAGTGACATACACAGGAGCTCTGTATATAGTGTAAGTGTACAAGTAATACAGTGATCACCAGTGACATTATACACAAGAGCTCTGTAAACACTATGTAGTGTATAGTGTGTGCATACATGTAATATAGTGACTTACCAGTGACGTCTCTTGCTGAAGTCATTCATCTTCGCTTCTCCTCTTTATCCGGCGCACACTGCTATCACTTCCAGGCAGGACTCGTCTCTGTATAAAATAACACACAGTCATTTATAACTGATTGCTTCTAAAACACATTCCCCCTCGCGACTCTACACTGTGCCAGATGAAGAAAAAAGTGACATAGTGCTGCCCTGCACAGTAACAGGGTCTCCCTTTTGTTCTCCCCATGGAAAATAATATCCTCAAAAGTAAAATATTTAACAGTAGTAATAATGTACCCTAATTGGACCCTATAGTAATTATATCCTGAACTTGCCACAATAAAGCACTAATCCTCACTCTCGCACCCATACAGTAATTATGTCACCTGTAATTTTGTCCCCTATCCTGGGCGTCTTCCTGTAATAATGTCCTCCATTCTGGGTCCCATATAATGTCCTTCATCCTGGGCCTCATATAATGTCCCATACTGGACCCCAGAAAATATCCCATAAAATGTCCCATCCTGGGCCCCATATAATGTCCCATCATTGGCCTGATATAATGTCCCATCCTAGGCCGATATGTTTCCCATCGATTCTGTAGTGAAAACCAACTCTGCTGCATTCACACCAGCTCCAGAGGACCTGCTCCACAGCGGCGGCTCCCTTTAGCTGCATACCACAGGTGGCATCACGAACTGTATATATAAAAACTATAAATTCCCAGTAAATATTCCCTTTTATTGACCGCCCTGGGTCACGGACCGGGTCACCGCCACTGTGACATCTCCCCTAGCAACGACCGGACCGGCACCGGTACCCCACAGCCCAGGGGGCGCGTCAGTAGCATACAAGCAATAAAAACTTTCAACAATCACCTCTGGTACCTCACTGAGATTATGGTGGGTCTGACTTGTTTTGACAGGTTCCAACCGCAGAAAAGGCTGAGATGGTACTGGCTCTGCAGAAGGAAGGCAACTATGTCTGCTCAACTCCTGTGCAGCTTGCCAAAGACCTTGTGTCACACAAGAAGCTTCATCACTTCATGTCGTCCAACACAAAAAAAACTGTTACACTCGAAATAAGCCAAGATTTTCTTCATCAAGACCATTGTCTGTGGCACACTAATGTCTACTAAAGTTACATCGATGCATCCTCAAAAGTCGTCGGATTGAAAATCGTGAATGATGCCGCCGAAAGCTCCATTGCATTCATGAGTGCATTCAATTCATCACTGAATACTCAAGAAGACAAGGAATAGTTTATTCTCCAGTGTGTGGAGAAGCATCGCCATGACTAACCTGAACCAAGTAAAATTTTAAACTACTGTAAAATTGTACATTTACTTTGCTGCAAGACATTTATTACAAATAATTGTTAGTTTTGTGATGATTGAACCACCAGTAAACAATGTTACAAAACTTTGTTTTTGTTACAATCACACCAAAAGCAATTATTCCCATGGGTGAGAACTAAAAATTGACACAAACATTTTTTGACAGTCATCCTAGTGTAGGCGTCTTAATACTTGTATAGTCTACAACATACAGTAAATATAGTGCTTATATACAGTATATGGATGCACTCCTCAACATTGCAATGGCAAGGCTGAGAAGGACAAGCTGCAAGGTTACGTAAATCAAAGTAAGTAGCAGATGTTGCAAATGGTCCCAGGGAAAATGACAGCATGCATGATTTGCCTCCGATAATTGGATGGCATTTGCCCGTTCATGTCTATGGGTCCATGGAAAACATTGGACTGCACTCGGATGACATCCAAGACTCCAAGACTGAATGGAGAGGATGGAGAAATTTATTTTTTAATTTTCCATAGCAGAGAAAATCGGATCACACTCTGATCAAACTCTGAGATTAGCATAATTGGACCATTTTTATCGCATGGAGAATATACGGTCTGCACCTGCCCTTATTTATACACGCGTGTGAATCTACCCTTAAGCCTCGTGCACACGGTGAGTATTCGGTCAGTATTTCACATCAGTATCTGTAAGCCAAAACCAGGAGTGGGTGATAAATCCAGAAGTGATGACGTGTTTCTATTATACTTTTCCTCTGATTGTTCCACTTCCTGGCTATGGCTTACACATACTGACGTAAAATACTGACCATGTACTGAACGTGTGAACGTGGCCTAAATGTGATAAAATAAAGTAGATCTTTCATCTTTCTGCACCCATATGTCATATGTATAATATTTAGGCTCTAATTCTAAACCTTTCTGCTCTTCCCGGGATAGCTGGCTAGATTCTCCATGACTGATGAAGTCTTGATAATCATGCTTTGGAATATACTCAGCAGCATAGTAACTGCAGAGACTTTAGCTCCAGGCACGCCTGCATTTGCCAATTGATAAAGAATGCTTATAATGATCTGCAGCAAACTATTTCGTAGCCACAGCGAGAATTAAATACATATAGAGAGATACATGTTTTAGAAATATTGATTTTGGCATCTACCTTATACAATTGGTTTAAAGCTAATCTGTGAAAAAAAAACCTGTGTTTATTATTTAATTTTTTTCAGAAGAGGAGATAGCACAGACTGCAAATTCCACCTGTAGGATTGCTTTTGCCTATGACCTTGGATTAAGTCTTGGAAGACTGCTGGCTCTAGGACCTCACTGTTGGTTATCTGCTAATTTACCGTATAGGTCATTTTGCTGGCCCTGAAGTAAAATCTCATAGACATTTAGCAGCAGCAAGATTGATCAAACGAATGCAGTATTGTAAAAATATAGTTAAAGACTATCTGTGGCACACAAAAATACAGTTTAAGGGGGTACAAAATAAAAATCACTTCAAAATTGCCAAGGTAAGGAAAATTGAGAAATTTGCAGTAAAGGGCGTAACCTATAAACGGCCAAGTTAATCTCTATATGTGAAACACAGAAATAGTGATGAGCAGAACAACAGTATATCAGTATGAGGCAGAGTATATAACTGGCAGTGGCAACACACTACAGTCCCTATTTCTGCTTTTAGAACATTCATTGTATAACGTGTGATTTTATTACTATATTGTAATTATGTGATCTATGTGGCTTACGATCAAATTAACAGGGTCGTTCAGTGAAATTAAGTTATCACCTGTCCTTAGGATAGATGATAACATATAAATCAGCGGCAGTTTGACCACTGAGACGCCCATTGATCGGCAGAAAGCATCACTTATGTCCCAATAAGAATGAAGTGGCAGTGCACAAGCTCAATAGTTGCTCCATTCATTCTCTAAGGGACTGACAGAAAGAGTCAAGCACTGCACTTGCCAGTCCCATAGAGAATGAATGGAATGCCAGTTGGCATACTGCCTCTTTATATGAATGGAGATAAAAATGCCCCATTTGGCCAATCAGTGGGGCTCCCAGTGGTCAGGCTCCCACAGATCTATAAGTTATCACTCATCCTGTGGACAACCCCTTTAAGTTTGGTGGAGAACCGTGGGTAAATCAATTGATTTGAGCCTCTATAACATTAACATGGCAAATGTAAGCTGGACATCCACATTGGACTACTGTTGGTAGACGCCACTGAAATGTTGATCTCTTTTTCTGATGACAGCTATAAAATCAATACCCCAATAAACTGCTTCTAAAGTGTTTCTCTCCCATTGATTTCTTTTACTTTGTTTTGCTAGCACAGCAAAGTTTAGTCAGATTCCACTGCAAATACAGATGACTTGCAGAAAAATGTTTGCAACAATTTGGAAAAACCCACAACCACAAATCAGTGAGGCAAACTTCTGCTTTTCCAGTATGTCCTGTTATTTAATAAATAAATTAAACCTTGATCCAGTTATACGTGGTACTGTGGTCAGTAATGTCTATCAAGGATTGCTTGAGTTATCACACATGCCATACATGTGTATATACTAGGACCTCACTAATCACAAATTTGTTGGGGTCCTAAACTGAGTTGACCAAAACCCCCAGCCCAGCAGCTAATTCCAAATTCCACCCAATTGTTAGGAATTGTGGTTCTGTGCTCCCACCTGGGAATGGAGCAGGTCCAGTGCTACGCTACTCTGCAGGCGCCACTATTGTCCTGACCCTGGAGGCAGAGCTGCTATGCATGCACAGAGACTGTCCTAATCTTATGAAGCATTGCTTTCTGGTGTTGGAGGATGTGTGAGGATGCGAGATGCGTGTCTCTCAATGATTTCTCCGGTTGCCAGGCAACGCAGAACGCTGCGGTGTCTGGCACTATGCAGTGATGAGATGTTGTCCATTCTGCTGTTCAAACTAGCAGGGAGTGGCTGTCTGGGGATGATTGGGAGGTATTCAACACTTGATCATTAGGTGGCCTATTTAATCATGCTCCCTGCTCAGTCCTTTGCTGTTTATTGCAGTTCCTATGTGCTATGTGAGTAATGCTGCCATTAGTGTTGCAACTTTTCTGGGGTTCTTGCAGAGGTACTCACCTGATCCTTGACTAGGAACCGACCGTGTCAACAGACACCAGCAGTCCAGCGACAGTGGGCTTGGGAAAGGCTCTGCCAAAGCCCACCTTCCATATACTGAGAGCTGGGTGAAGAGTATTCCCGGCCCTCAGGGGCTCGCCTAGCTGGGCAGCTTGTGCCAAGTGCATCTGTGGCTGCACCTTTGCTGGTTTGGAGCCAGTCCATCTGCAAAGAGCATATCACCAATATAAGGCACTGTGCAGGTCAACTATAGGGAATAATCCTGTGGGTTAAGGTGGGATTTGTGCTATTTGTAAAGTGAGAGATTCTAAGGTCTCATTCAGACATTAGTGATTTTTCTCATACACAGCAAAACGATCTGAGTTTCATTAGTGTTTTTTAATCAGAGTTTGATCTCAGGTAAAAAAGATTATGGTTTCTCAACCTTTTCATATCAAACAGTATGTGAAAACAGACAGCATATGGATGCCATCCGAGTTCAGTTCACTTTTTTCACAAAACCATATACTTCCATTGTAAATTTTGATCTGGGAACTCAGTCCACAAAAATATAAGGACATGTGAATAGCTCAATAGACTATAAGTGCTATCCATAAAAAACACATACAGAACTCGTACAAGAAAAACTGATTTCTGAATGAGTCCTTAAATGAATATTGCTGTCAAATTCCATTTTTAATAAAATATAGTATTATAAAGGTGTTTTATCTAAAGAACAATATCCCTGATATTCTATATCTAATGGAGCATCATATGGCGGTACACAGATTCCTTGATTGTGTACGAGACATAAGTTTGCCCTAAAGAAATAACTGTACAATGTTATTAGTTATTTAGCAATATGTTATAAAGTGAATCGATACTTTGCATAAATTAAGAAACTTTGGAATATATCTTATCACAGAATTCTACTTATTTTTTCCACTTATGAGCCACTTCTCTCCTTTTCCTCTTCCCCCGTAACACCCACCCTTCCCCCAACCCGTCTCCTGAACTTACTATTCATTTTGAAAAACAAAACTGTTCAAATTTGTCTTGGTCAGTGTAAGATAGACTGCAAACACAATTGTCAGATTACATTTTTTACTACACTCTATGCAGAGTGAGAAAACAAGCAGAGGAAAACTTGAAAGATTGTGCTGAGCTTTCTAACAAGTCTTTTACCTCACCAAAGAGCTGGATTCATATCTACATTCCTGCTGGCTGCTGCTGCCTCTATCTGTGTGCTAACTAAGGAATCATGGGTGCGAATACATCTCTGTGTGCTGTGCCATGTATGGGAGATATCATACCTGTATGTCTCGTAGCCACTAGCTGAAAGTCAAATACCAAGTAAAGATAGAGCTTGCAGAGGTGAAAACTGGTGAAAATGCAGGCTATAAGTCACATAATAACCAGAAATAGTTTTATAGTTTTATTCCTCATGAACACTCAGAGGACAGCCTATTCTGAAAAATTATTTGAAAGTATAGTTAACCTTGAAATAGTCAATTCTATGTTTAAAAATGAAAGCCTACATAATATAACTTAGCTTGGGTTGGTTTATAGCATTCTTACACATTTATGGTGTTTGTCTATAGTGCCTAGGACTGGTCATGCCTTGTGTGTGGTCTTTGGGATCTTTAAAAATCAGTAGCACCAGCAATAAAGTTACATTTTTGTTATCTACCAAGCCGTATCCCTGATCAAATAAGCGAGAATAATACTTTTCTGACCCACAAACGTTTACATTCGGTACTAGATTTCAGCCTCACAATTCCGTCCAGCTTTGTGGCTTTTAGCCAGATGTTGGATCTGTTACAGCCATGTTTTTTTTTATGTTTCCTCTCTGTACAGCCGTCAACCATGTAAATTTGCACTTTTCTGCTGTGTGTTTTCTTTTATTCATCTAATGTCTCAGTCCCAGCCAAGATTTCGCTTGTTCACAGGAATTGGGGCCAATAAGGCCTTCCTGAATGTCTGAGAGAGGAAATCTTACTAGTAGTGTGCAAGCCGAGGATAAAAATAACTCCCCTATATAAGAGCAGTGGTTTTCCCTCGTCCGGCCTCATTTTCTCTCTTGCCGATGTCCCGTACACTACTCAAACTCCGCTCTTCAAATCTTTCTAGGATCCACCTAATCCTTGAAATGAAATCTTCGCTGTAATATAGGGGAGATCAGAATGATCAATTAGGTAGAAAAGTGTTAAAGATCACTCTCCATTTCACTTCTTTTCTCTTTCATAGCAGTTTGCTGGGTAACTCTCTGTTTCTCAGCATTCCTTGTGCAATCTTCAGCTTTAGCTTTTGTTGTGAAATGGTGTTAAGCTGGTTTTGGAATCTGTCCAGGAAACTGATTTTTATCTTTTTGGACAAATTGCTAAATTTTCGCATCTCTAAAGTGTGTGAAAAGAAATGAAAAATGTACAATGTGTTCTACACCAATGTATGGTAATTCTTTCAACATTACATACTGCTTTGTGAAACACACAACTTCTCAAATGTAACAAAGTATTTGATCCCCACTCTAATGCTCTAAGGCAATCATATATTGCATTATTATTATTATTATTATTATTATTATTATTATTATAGGGCTTCTTACTAATTCACACTGTCCCTGACTTCACCCTCTGCACAACAAATATCTTACAAGATTTTTACTGCTTTTAATAGTGATCTTTCTTGATTATGTCAAATGTGTGTGAAGTGATGGGAAGCATATTTTTTATTACAATAGATGAATATTAGACATAGTTGTAATAAACTCATAAACATACTGCACATATCAGGCACAGCACATATATAATAATGTTAGCCTTAAAGCACATGTAAAAATGTCAGATTGGTACAATATCATCTATAAAGAACATAAAATTACACTAACCATAGTGAATATACAGTATTAATCTTAGTCTCGGTGCATATATGATAACATCATTAATCATTGTCTTAATTCAAAGGTATTCATAGTTATAATACAATAAAGTAAGAAAGGCTTCATAATATCAGCAATATTTGAAGTAAAGAAGTTAACATATTGCCACATATCACTTTTAATCTTATTCCCTAGCAGAAGCAGAATTTGTGGCTGTATTTCATCTGTATTTGTAGCTCAAAACCAAGAGTGGCTCCAAAATACAGAACAGTTGTGAAACTTTTACAGGACTGCACTCGGATGTCAAGCGAATGCAGTCTGATTTTTTCACTGACCCATAGATTTACATTGAAAACTGTGAGCAGACCTTTGGATCAAAATCAGACGTACCTCCAATATTTTCCGCAGACTACTTGGTCCGAGGAAAAAATTGGACATATGCACAGCCCCATTATATATCGTAGGCACGAGTACTATCCGTAAAAACTATGGATAGCACTCGTATGAGAAAACAGGATGAACAAGCATTTATAGTTTTTGTGTCTGTACATTCCTCTGCAATGCAGATGCAAAATACTGAACAGATAGTGATGTGTATAAGGACATAGGGGTCCGATATATCAAAGTGTTTATGCCAGAAAAATGGTGTAAAATGCTTTGAATAGTTGCAAAATTATTGCGCAATGCAGAGTTGCACAAAAACTTTGAAACTGTTAGCGTTTTCAGGCCCGCTTCAAGCAACTCTGCAAAAATGGACAGATATAGGAATGAGTTGGGTTGGACTTTTTATGGAAAGTGGCAGTATTTATTACACCAGAAATGTAACTCCAGTCCATGACTGGAGTAACATTTTTGGCAAGGAGCACACCACTGCCAAAATGTGCCAAATCCTTAAAGAAGTTGTCTAGTACTTTAGATTACCCCACCAATGTATCCCCCTGGGGCCCCTAAGGATTTTTGTAATTAGCTTACGTTGCAGATACTGCCTGTGAGCGGCGCTATCCTTGACTGCTCACAGGCATCACGTGACCCCGCGCTGATGTCACGACAAGTGAGGTGTGACTGAGCGCTGGGGTCCCGGCGGTGGCTGCTGGGTTGTGGGCGGGGTTACCTCCCCGTCACATCCGGCATCCACCACGCGCTTTCCCAATGAATGAGGACAGGCAGAGCATGCAGTGGATGCCGGGTGTGACACGGGGGGGGGGTAACCCCGCCCACAGCCTGGCATCCACCGTGGAACGCAGACGACAGAGATCCCCGGCTGCTGCCAGCACTTGTCGTGACATCAGCGGATGTCAGAGCCGGCTGCAGCCGGGGGTCACGTGATGCCTGTGAGCGGTCAGTAATAGCGCCGCTCACAGGCAGTATCTGCAACATAAGGTAATTACAAAAAGTCTTAGGGGCCCCAGGGGGATACATTGAGGGGGTAATGTAAGGTACTGGACAACCCCTATAATTAATTCTGTGCATCTTGTTCCTGCACATCCCTTATTAAGACTACAGTATGAAACTCCAGTTTCAAAGAATCAGGGCCATAGTGTCCAGAAATAAGACATATTTCCTACAGCTATATTACCCACATATCAGAAAATAATTTTCGTGAGTCCCCAAAATAATTAAAATCCTCAATTTATTACAAAATAATTTAAAAGATCATACAGGTTGGGGATACATCTCAACGCGTTTCTGGCAAAAAGCCCTTATTCACTGAGATACAGATTCCTTATGATACATGGTATAAAAACAAATGGTGACCAACCGTTTATCAATAAACACATATGTTAACAATCAATCACATTAGAGAATAATTAGCATAATCACAAGGCTAAATCCAAGAAAGCCAGAGAAAAAAAAAAACCTGCATTCAAATCCCTAAAATTTAATATGGGTAAAGAGTATCATGCCTATGGTTCATGCTGTTGGGGTATTTTGTATTAAGTTTAATGATCCAAAGTAATTCTCTTAGGAGGAGTTTTTTCCTCCAATCCCCTCCTCTAATAGGAATATCCACTTTTTCTAGCCCATAGAATGAAAAATTGTTTAATTCCCCTTAAGGCTATGTGCCCACGTTGCATTTATGAAGCAGAAATTTTCTGCTGCATAAATGCAAGTCCTCTCCCGGAAAAACGCATGCGGAATTCCGCACGCGTTTATCGCGCGTTTATCACGCGTTTTCCACATGCGGAATTGCCTTGCGTTTTTTATGCATTGGACTAAGGCAATTCCGCTTGCGGAAACGCAAAATTAAATGACATGCTGCGGATTTTTGAACGCGGCATAAACGCTGCTGAAAAATCCGCAGCATGTGCATAGAACATGCGGAATCCCCTTGGGGACCATGGGGTGCGGATATACATGCGTTTTTCAAGCGTTTACGCTGCGGAAATTCCGCAGCATATACGCTTGAAAAATGCTACGTGGGCACACAGCCTTATGTCTCTCTACAAAATGCTTGCAAGCTCCTGAATAGGATGCGTTTTTATTTTTGATGTTGGTAACATGTTCTGCCATCCTTTTCTTTAATTTACATATTGTGCAGCCAATGTATTTTATTTGACATTCTTTGCAAAATATGCAATACAGATTACCCACATATCAGTTATAGACTCCCATAAATCTCGCTATAGTGCCACAAGCATTGTGTCCCTTAATGTCAGCAATAGTGTCTCATAATACTGCCATAGTACTACTCACAATCTACTGTATATAGCCATAATGCCTCATAGTGCTGTTTATTTTGCTCACTGCAATCACTCATGATTATTTAGTATTTGTGAGTAAGGCTGTGTGCCCACGATGCGTTTTTTAAGCGTTTCTGCAGCGGCAAAAACGCTGCAGAAACGCCTAAAAAACGCATGGTAGATGGTCTACAATGTTCCCCAATGACAATCCGCATGTGCTGTGCACATGCTGCGGAAATTTCCACTGCGGATTATCATTGCGGAAAAAAACGCAGCACTACCAATTATTTTGTGGAAGTGCTGCGTTTTTGCCGCCATTGACTTGCATTAGAACGCGCCAATTCCGCAAGACTGCATCTGTACTTGCGTAATTGGCGCGTTCTAATTTGCGGATGGTACCCGGGTGTAGAGGAGAGTAGAGTCTCATCCACACCCAGGTACCATTAAAAAAGCTGTAAAAAAAGAATAAAATAAAAAAATAAATATATACTTACCTTCCGGCGACCCGCGGTGCGCTCCTCCTTGCTTCCCAGCACTTCGGGATGGAATGAAGGACCTGCGCTGACGTCAGAGTCATGTGACGGGCCACGCGACGCTGACGTCGGCAGGTCCTTCAATCCACCGCTGCCGGCAGCCGGGACGGTGAAGCAAGACAGCGCGGGCCATCGGAGGGTAAGTATACATTTATTTTTTTATTTTTTGACATTCTCTTGGTCACACTATATAAATCCATGCCGTTTGCATGGATTTATATAGTGTGACCTAGTTGACAAGCACTTTCCAAGTGATGCTAAAATCGCCTGGAAAGCGCTTGTCAATCTGCATGCGGAAATGCAAGTGAAGACCGCTTCACATCCACATGTCCCTGGCAGGAAATCCGCATGTACAATCCGCATGTACAATCCAAATGTACAATCCGCATGTACAATCCGCATGTACAATCCACATGTACAATCCACATGTACAATCCGCATGCATTTTTTCTGCCAGGGAGATGCAGAAACGCTCAGGAAAAATCCGGAGCATTTCTGCATCGTGGGCACATAGCCTAATGTATATCTTGTTTGCATTTATTTGTCACAGATTTGATATTAATCTGTGCAATATCGATACCAATTCTATTATAGTTGTTAGGGCACTATACAAGAAAATGACATTGGGACTTTTAGTTCCTAAAATAGACCGCTAAGGCACTAAAATAATATTCCGTTTATATTTATCCATGTGCACAGCTTTTGAGGGCCATTCTCCTATCAGTAAAACAGTATAAACACACATCGAATATTCCATGGGACCCGGAAGCTGGGAGCCCCAGTAAATTATAATTAGTATCATGGCTTATAGATTCTGATGCAACATACACGATTGTGCACTAGTAATGCCTATATATAACATGCAGAGACATCACTGCATTTACAGTACAGGGCTACTTGTCTACAGCATGCTCGTTTGGTATACCTGCATGGCCAGGCAGAGGAGGCTGGAACCAATGTGTCAAATTGGGATTGGAAGTGATTACTGACTGTTACCTGTCGAGTCTCCCCTACTTTCTCATAGATCATAGCTTGCGAACAGGACCTTCACTCCTCTTGGCATCTGTTGAATTATATGCTACTCTGTAATATCTGATATTCTCCTGTACAAGTCCCCTCTAAAATGTAAAGTGCTGCGGAATATGTTGGCACTATAGAAATAAAAATTATTATTATTATAAGTGTCTCAAGCAAGGAAAGTGAAAAAGAAAAGTGTAACTGTAAGGTGGAATTACCTAGTCCTCAGAGATGCTTTGCTCAGCTAAAGAGATAGAGCCAGATAGATAATTGAGAAAATTTACTGCAACAGGAGTATTGGTTGTGTGCCAGAAGGCCCATCCCTATCAAAAGCCAGCACGAATCCAAGCCAGTAGCAGAAGCCAAGTGGAGAACGCTCCTGCCAAAAACAAGAGCAACTGGTTTCCAGTATTGTCCAGCAACGATTGAACTGACAAAACCATTGCCCTTGTTACAAAAACTGTAAAGGTGCATAAGAGACTGATTCTAGTTAGTGTTATATACACAGAAAAACACTGTTTTCAGTTATTGCTACAAACTATGTTTCATGTACAGTGTTAATATTATAGTAAGTTCAGCTCATGTTCTTGTAGAATAAACTTCAGCTGAGAGCATCTTCCTACCCCTGCGGTTTTAGTCACCATTCACCCACAATGTTACAAAGGAACATGCTCATAGCTAGCTAGCATCATTATTTGGGTATTTATTTGTGAACAAGATCTGCTTGATGATACTACTCTCTATTTCTTGAATACAGCCCAAGTATAGTTTTATGCTGATGTTTGCATTCACTATAAAGAATATTTCAGAGCAAAATAGGTGCCCAGTTGGCTATCTTCTGTTCTTCATACTCCTTTGCCATTAATATTCATTCATAAACCACAAACTCTTGCAAGGAAGAATATCTCGAGAAACTCATCATATGTAACATCTACTAATCTAGAACTACTTTTTTGCCCACTGTAATGTACCCTGTGGATCCAATGTAATTCTCATGCTCCTAATTCTTGGCGATGCTCAGAAAGTAATGCATTTTAAAAAACGAAAAAAAAGTTACACAATACTGATTGTTATAAAATAGACTTTTTTTATGATGACAAGGCATTCGCTAAAGAGACCCCAAAGGTTTTTATTACAATTTGGAAAAGTGTATGATGGCAATACAGAGTTAAAGGATATGAAAAATTCACTATTATCATATGATTAATTATTGCATGATGTTCTACTAAACCTGATCTAGTTCTCTGCTCATTAGTCACACAATATTTACGAGTCTTGTAGACAGGTCTGGCCGTAGATGACATCTTGGGAACACATAGTATAGTCCTAGATGTATGAGAAATACAGGTGAGAACAAAAGATTGCATAATGTGTCATACACCTGGAGCTGGTAAGGATTAGCACTGATTGTCATTAAGTACAGAATGTATTCTAGCACTATTTTTATGAAGATTAGCAGGCGAGTAAGGCTAGCTACGTAAGCATGTCCATATGGTGACATTGCATCATGACAGCAGACAGACCACATATAGCTTTTTGTTATACTTACTACACTGGATTTCCCTACATATACTATATGGACAACATACATATTATTCTTAAGCAATATTTCTGTAGCTGTAAGGCAGTCTGATTTAAAGCATTTTTCTACATTACATGGGGAGAAGCTTTTATAAAGTGCTGCAAGGTATCTATGTGTACAAGTGCTCACACCCCAGTGTGTTCTGCACAGTATTTTGTTTAAACAGATTTCTATGCACAATATGTCCTAAAGATTTTTCCTTGGGGTATAACTCGTACCTCGAGGATTTCATTATATACACCTACTCCCACCTTCCTCTACTACTTTCCCTTACATTCCAAAGACGTGTATGTTGAAAGATAAAGTCTGCAGTTTAGAGGCTGTTAGTACATGACTGCTGGTAAATAAGTCCAATTTTATATTAACTTCTAAGTTTTTGCACATAACAAACACAATATCAAAATAGAATATATTTATTAAGTAAGAGCTTTTTATTAAATACTGGATATTTGTGAAATGATTCCCTGTATTCAATTAACCCAGCACTCAGTAGACAACTGATGACCAGAATCTGTCAAATGTGGTTAAAGCTTCATTTTTAGAATGACTTTTACTTTTAAATATTAGCCATATCAAGACTTTGTGGAGTTTCACCCTATACAGCTAGAGCCTATATGTTCCAAGCTCCTAAACCTAGCTCCACTATGGTGATTGCACTTCTCACCAGGTCCTGTCTGAGCCTACAGATATAGCACTCACTGAAATTAAACTTCCCATGCAAGGGCGTAACTATAGTACTGTAGGTGCAGCGGTTCCAGTCATACCAAGGCCCTGTAATTTAGAAGGGGCCCAAAAAGACCCTTTTGGCCCATATGAGAAGACCAATACTATTAAAAACCAATGATAGTTGGGGACACTGTTGGAGATTTTGCATTGGGGCCAAAAAGCTTCATGTTATATCACTGTTTACATGCTAGTTCAAAATGGCGACCTGTTGCATAGCAAGAGTCCCCACCTCACTGATGAAAACTATTCCAACAGCACAGCTAATGCCGAGCAATAATTTTCTTTTACACCCAAGTGCAGTGTTATGATCAGTCTAGTCCATAGGTTCTGAACCTGTGATAGATGTACCCTAGGTGGTATGTGCCATGTGCACAGTGCCCTTGCTGAGCTTTTAATAGGTACCTCAATATGTATGTTATTGTGGTATCATGTATTAGTAGAGCTGCTAAACAATAATCCTACTACTTTTTGCATACAGCTCCTTTGCAGACCTATGCATGTCATGTGTTATTTCCTTCTATCAGTCACCTCCCTGCTGTCTGTAACCTAGTGTTTGAACCCAGTGTTCCTCCCCATTTCCATTGCTGCCCTTATTGAGCTGGTGAATTGACTAGATTCCCTTTAACCAGTATTAACCAAGCTGTTCAGATCCATTTTTCAATGTAGCAGAGAACCTCATAGGTTGATAATTCTGCTTAAGTCATAGGTCGAAGACGAAGCAAACAAAGCAATGTCCTTATTTTTTCAAAATCAAGTATGTCCTCTAAATTTTATTGCGTTAAAATGCTTTGGGGGAAATCTTGAAATAATTACATTCGAATATAGCCCTAAAACTGTGTCTATCTCTGACTTCCACCAGAGCTTCCTTCTTCATGTATCTTCTGCACCTTGCACAGGTGTGTCTACGTCCTCGGGCTTTTCTGCTGTACAGTTCTCCCTGTACTATGTACGTCCTTGACTCTGTTCCTACATCACAGGCTTCCCTCCCATTGCAGTTGCTTGCATCAGTAAATTCTTTGGACACAGGACGCTTGCACACAGCTCAGGAATGCACCCTAACCACAAAACTTGCAGGTCTTATGAAGGGCTTTCCTCAATGCCTTCTATGACGCAGGGGATCCCTCTGTTTCTGTGACAACCATACATATATATCTGTTTGTATGTTGAGATAATTCAGTCTTTCGAAATAACTCTTTTTTACCCTTTTTATATGACTACTAAATTTATAGAGTTGCAAAAAAAAAATTAAAGAGTGGTTAACCATGACTGGTTAGATTAATAATTCTGTGGACCAAGTAAAGAAGAATTTAATATAAAAGTAGTGATAGAATGTAGGGCTTACACAGAGGTACAAGAAGATTGAATGCTGCTACTAATAGTCCCACCTTTCCCCAATAAGAGTGTTAATCACTGTGTCTGTAAAATATTTAGATTTGAGACTCCTCAGTGGTTGATACCTTGTAATGGCTAACTGAAAAGATGGTAACAAGTTGCAAGCTTTCGAGACTACTCAGGCCTCCCTATACTGTATTTTCCCTGTGTCTATAAACAATGTCCCAAAGTCTTCCATAATGTTCCTATATCAGATGATGCACCCAATGTCTCCCATAATGTACCTATGACCCCAGTTACAGGTACCCCTCCCGAGATGTCAAAGTGATCTTGTAGGGATACCTGAAGTCACAATGCTGTATTTTCAGTGCAAGTCACAATGCCCCAATATCAAGAATACCCATTCTTCTAACAATAGTGCACTCAGTGCCTGCTAGAAAATGCCCTAATCTAAGTAGTAAAACAGAATATATCTTATAAAGAGCATGCAATTATTTATTTGACATTAAAGTGTTTCTTAATCATATATTTATTACCTATCCACAACATAAGAGAAAAGGGTAAATGGTATGGAGGAAAAATCCCTTGAAAGAATCCTTACAATCTGTTGGGGTGAACTTTTAGTACTAACCTCACAGATGCAGAAATTCAGTGGGAATGGGAAGGAGCAACACAATGGTTCAGGAGTCTTTACCTTTAAATGATTGCACCATACATTTGTAAAACTAGCCTCTATGAAATTTATAAAGATTACTTGCTTTGCTAATGTTGAGTTCATAGGTTGAGTTAATAGCAAGTGGCACTGAAAGTCCTGTAAAGTCTAGATATATCAAGGGAGTTGCCGGCTTTCCTCAATCCTTTGTTGATCTTGCAGAGTTCTAAGCCTAACAAGACATATTACCCTTCTGTCTCTTCAATAATACAAACTTGCTGGACTGGATTCTAAGTACATGCCAGAAGTATTTGGCAAAGTTTAAAGAGGAATCCCTTTAACAAGTTATAAATAGCCTGAGAAATGCCAAGTAGTGTACCATAGGAATTCAATAGAAAGAAAAAACCCGCGGGCAATTGCGTTTTCTGTGGCATGACGTTCAAGGGAATCTGTTTGCATTTCACAGGGTGACCTGTATACACTAAAACAATCTACAACCTCCTTATGACATTCATTCTTTGACACATTAACTTTTTCATTCTTGTCAATGACTCAGTTTTTGCTATCTTGAACAGGCAACCACTGTTTCTGAGGCACGTAGCCCGCAGTTGTAACCACAATAACCAGGAACTTTGCCCTACTGCTCTAGAGTATTTCTAGTTTTTGCCTTTTAAAAATATAATAATTCTTTGTACTACTGACCTTAGGTTTTTATGATGTGGTAAGGATTAAATATTAAATATTCTTTAAGAGGTGAATATTTGGAACCCATATCTGCAAAGACAGATGTGTACTGAGGTTATATTGCTCAAAATCAAAATATGTTTTGAAGTGTGGCTTCTGATAAAGTATATAAGGACTCATCTATAAAATGCTAGGAGTCCATATTGTACCTACATTTTTATATGTATCAGCATAATTTGTGGAGAAAAAAATATGGCATGTTACATTATGTGCTATAATCCAGGGGTATTTCTCCCTAGAATTACTGGAAAAATAGGGACTGGGTGTGCCATCATACGAGGTCCGCACGCATGCCTATACCATATATGTGGCTAGCATTTATATAGTCAAAACCAATGGGTCCTAAACATAGTAAATGTGGGAAAGAAAAGAAAATTTGATCATTTCCTTTTTAGACTGTACAAACACATACCCAAACTGTGTGATTATAACCTAACACTCCCTGTATGAGTTTATTGTAGCATTCTGCATTTAGATCATTTACAAATTTCAATATGTTCCACCAATATTTAAGACTTTGGATCAAAAATTTCCATTACCTTCCGTGTTCCAATTTAGGAGTGTGTTAGAAACTCAAACATTGCTATCATTTATGGGTGGCCCCAATGAATGTTTGAGTAAAGGATAGTCACTGTGCCCAACCTGAACTATGTCCATCACAGAACTAACACGATAGGCGTGGACACCTATCCTTTCCACATTCATCTCCCAGACCAACAGGTACTTGGCAAGTGAAAGACATGTAAAACAAAATAGAGAGACGGAAAGGCAGAGACATATCCACTGTATCTGAGAGATAGGACCTATGTCACAACAGTGTTCTAATAGTCACCTATCACAAAAGAAGATTTTACAGGTCGGTACATGCTATAAATTGTACAGAGTTATAATATACAAAATATGGGGGCCCTCCTGTATCAAAATTTCATAAAGATACAGCTTTACTACTGTTTAATTGTAAAATAGTACCACAATGCCAACAAAGTATAGGAAATTAGAAGGCAAAAACTACAGCATGCAAGGAATTTTGGGCCTTATTCATTATTGCATTTGAGCCTTTTTTGCCTAATTTTTGGTGTTTTTCACTTATTTTTCATTTGCGTCTTATTCTTCTTTTCATTTATACCTTTTCTAAAGTCTCTTTTATATGTTTGCCTGTATGTTTTTTAGGTTCACCATTGGGGGTGCAGCTTTCCAGATATTTTTGCCTGGTTCATCATTTGTGACTTTTTGAAAAGCTGTAAAATTTGTGGCAAATGTACTCCAGTTCTGCCCTGCAGAGATTTGATGTATGTTAGAATTTTTTGTGCCATTTTACAAAAACGTGCAACTTTTTGGGCTAAGTAGTTACTAAAAAGGTTAATGGCAAAAAATGAAGGCCATTCTTGACTTTCATGTACTAATTGCACCATTTTGAAGAACTGTACACAAAAAAACAGCAACAAATAACACGAGACACAAAAAGAAAGATTATCGGTACTTAAAAAAACATGCAAATGATGAATTAGGGTTTATGTTCTGTACATTGTGAAATACATTGGTGCTATGTAAGTGACGCGCCCCCTGGGCCAGTGTTGTTTGGGGGATACCCGGAGCCGGATCAGATGGGGGTTGTAGTCTCCGAGTGGCTGTGACCCGGTCCGTGCCCAGGGTGTCAAACTCAGTGTGTGGCAGTCCTACAGATGTTATTAGAGTTCTTTGTGTCGACTACGCCACCCGTTGATTCGCGGTCAAAAGGCCGCCGCTGCAGCAGGGTCCGCTGAGGCTGGTGGTGTGTGTGCAGCTGTGGTAGTATAACCCCCAACGGGAGGGGTATAGCCTCAGGGGGTCAGCCGTGGAGGATGGTGGTTGTGAAGGTGCAGCAAGGAGACTCAGAGGCATAAAATGCAGTTCCAGGGTTTTACTTACTGGTGTTGCTCGGGTCACTGTGTACAGCAGTGACCACCCAAGCCGTGCTGCGTCCACCAGGTCCTGGACTCGGTCAACTCCCAGGCAACTCCGGAGTGTGGTCCTGAGCTCCCTTTCTGACTTGTCCTCCTCTCCGGCCTTCCCCACCAGGGATCCACCTAAGTCCGGCTCCCTCGGGCCTCCTGTTGGTAAACCCTTGTCTCTGGGTTCCCTGACCCTATTCTTGGTTTGCCTTCCGGGTGGATTTAGTGGGTGGTCGTGGCAGATCCTGCCCACGACCTCCGGTTCCTGGCTAAGGTGTGCTGTAGCCTCTGCCAGCTTGGGATCCGGTACCCTTTTGCCGACCCTTCACCCTTTTGTCCTTATTTTGGGATCTTGGGGTCCCCTCTGCGCCTCTGGGTCTCTCTTCCTTCTCCTCTGCTCTGCTTCTCAGGCTCTCAGACAGACTGTCTGACTGGCTGACTGACAACCGACTGACGTCTCACAGACTGACCCTGATCTAAGATGGTGCCCACCTTATATACTCCCTCTATGTGTGAGCTCAGGTGACCAGCACCCAATGAGCTCCTAGCTTTACCCAGGCTGCTCCCCCTATCTGCCCCTACACTACTGGGATGTTCCACCCCCCTCCCACTCCAGCCAGGAACAGACACTGTCGTACCTGCACATTTCTCTAGTGGGAGTACCATCGGTCTGTTCCCCGGAAATGGGATGTGTGTAGTGCATGCAGCTAACTGAGCTCAGTTCCACACTCCATCCTTACCCGGGAGTGGAATATCACACCTCTGGGTTGAGGTGCAATGCCCCTGTAGCAGCCGAATCCTCAGGGTGCTACATTCCCCCCTGGTAAATCACAGCACGTCCTCGGGCTGTAAAATATAAACATCCAAAACATACAATTTTTTTTTTTTTCATAAACATAAACATAGAAAACATCATATATATATATCAGCAATAAACTTTTCATATAAATAACATTCTTGTTTCTGGTTCCTCCGGTCACGGTGCAACTTGTGACCGGGTAAAGTGCGACAGTCTCTCTTGGAAGAAAACAGTTCCCTATAAAACCGGTAGGGGGCGCTTTAGGAAGCGCAACTATATACAAGGGAAATATGGCCGCTCTCGGCCAGGTATTAGGGAGGAATGACCGCTCTCAGTCCTCGGTCAGTGGGAATAGGGACACACGGGTTTCAGTTCAATCTGCTGGTCCCAACGGGGACTATATTTTAACTAGAACAGTTCTTATACCCTGACGGGTAACTATGTACAGTCTCTCTCTACCGTACTTCAACGACGGCGTCCTCCTGCTCTTTCTTGTTGGTTGGTTTCAGTTTCAGACCCGTCCGGGTCCTCTTGCTCCTCCTCACACCGCAGCTCCTCCTCCGTCAGGCGATGCACATGGAGGGCGTAGGGTCCTTTGGCACACTTGTGCCGGGTGAAGGTGACCTCGTCCCCTACATACAGGTCACGACCTCTGTGTCCCTCCGGCAGATGGCTTTCTACGTCTCTGCGGGTCACAAAGACGTCGCCGGGGGTATGATGGTCTCTAATGAAGCCCCACCCATGCTGCATGTTGAATTTTATCACAGTCCCGGTGGAAGGGGGACCATGAGCTGCACGGGGATTCCTCCTGGTCCGGCTCTTCTGCTCCGCGCTCCTTATCTGCGCTTGCTGTTCCCGGACCCGCCTCTCTCTCCGCTCCCTCTCGAAGACCTCAAGCTGCTGCCGGCAGCACTCTGCACGCTCCGCTGCGGCCGCCCGAGTCTCCTGAGTGAACCCCATGAGGTCTTCTCCAGTGGGGTCCCACTCGAACTGTGCCTCCTCCAGCGGGGGCGAGGTCCTCCTTGCGGGCTTCGGAACTGAAATCAGGGGTTCATCTAGGGGTCTCTCTTTCCGGAGTCGGGGATGGTGAAACTCCGGTGGCCATATGAAGGGCTGCCCATCTGGGCACGTATGCTGGGCGAACAGGTCCTCACCCAGGTGCGGTACTTTAGGTGCTATGGGCGCTGTGGTGGTAGCGGCGCCCGGGTTGACCAGGCCTTGCGACCAGGCTTGGGGCACGCTAAAGGAAAAGGGCACCGTAAGAACGGCGGCGCCCGTGGTTACTCGGCCCTGCGGCCAGGCCGGTGGGGGCGCTGTTGGAATAGCGGCGCCCGGGGGTACTAGGCCTTGCGACCAGGCCGGTGGTATTTCCTGCTTGGCCACGCTCGAGGTCGAGGCGTGTGACGTCACAGGGGTCGCGGCCGCGGTTTCCGGTTGAGGCCTAGTCTGCGGCGGTGACGATGCAGCGACGGGCACGGCAGGGGGAATTTCGGGCTCTGCGACGGGGAGCTGGGGCAGGCACGCGGTTTCCCGGCTCGGGGTAGAGACGTCCCCTTTACCTGCCTCCGTCCGTTCAGCTCCCTTCTCGGCGCCGTCTCCTGCCTTCATTCCTCCTGCGCCATCCTCAGAGGCGGTCTGTCTCCTCGTCTCAGGTGGCGTGCTCCGCTGATGGGTGCCGGTCTGCTGGGCCATCTCTCGGCTCCACTCCGCCAACGTCTCTCGCTGCACCCGGGCCATCCTCCGTGCGAGGCCCTCCAACGCGGTCTGTGCACACTCCCGGTCTCGGGGGAGCTGTGTTAGGATCTCCAGCAGGCCTTCTGGAGTGGCGACCTGCAACAGGCTCCTGACCACTGGGTCGGTGCTGCCTGACTCTCCCTCCATCTCCGGGTAGGCTCTCTCTGGACTCTCTTCCAGACGTCTTGTCTCCGGGTGCGCTCTCTCCAGACTGCTCCAGGCGACACCCATCTTTGCTCTCTTGTTCTGTCTCCGCCCCCATTGAGGGTGGTCCCGGGGCAACTTTGTGATTGTCAGTTCCAGGGGCAGTTCTCTCACGCTGATGGACACTTCCAGCATCACAGTCTCTGTTGGTGGGCGCGGTTTCCGCTTTTGGCGCCATTCTTCGACCTGGCCCACGATGGGAGGTGGCCTTTTGCCACCCTCTGGCACGCCCATAATGGCGTCCGCTCTTCCAAGGCGGGAAATCTTCGGAAATGGCGGGAATCGTCTCCCAGTGGCGGGAAACTCCATGGATGGCGGGAAAAAGCTGCAAATGGCGGACAACCGGCGGGAAACGACCTGTGATGGGGTCCGTTGGCGGGGACCCTCCGGAACCGGCGGGAGACTTCTTTTTAAGGTAACGGTGAACTTCTCTTCAGGCACGCAGTACCCGGTTGTTGCGGGCACGTTATCCTGCCGACTACGCCAAAGTTGATGCGCCCCCTGGGCCAGTGTTGTTTGGGGGATACCCGGAGCCGGATCAGATGGGGGTTGTAGTCTCCGAGTGGCTGTGACCCGGTCCGTGCCCAGGGTGTCAAACTCAGTGTGTGGCAGTCCTACAGATGTTATTAGAGTTCTTTGTGTCGACTACGCCACCCGTTGATTCGCGGTCAAAAGGCCGCCGCTGCAGCAGGGTCCGCTGAGGCTGGTGGTGTGTGTGCAGCTGCGGTAGTATAACCCCCAACGGGAGGGGTATAGCCTCAGGGGGTCAGCCGTGGAGGATGGTGGTTGTGAAGGTGCAGCAAGGAGACTCAGAGGCATAAAATGCAGTTCCAGGGTTTTACTTACTGGTGTTGCTCGGGTCACTGTGTACAGCAGTGACCACCCAAGCCGTGCTGCGTCCACCAGGTCCTGGACTCGGTCAACTCCCAGGCAACTCCGGAGTGTGGTCCTGAGCTCCCTTTCTGACTTGTCCTCCTCTCCGGCCTTCCCCACCAGGGATCCACCTAAGTCCGGCTCCCTCGGGCCTCCTGTTGGTAAACCCTTGTCTCTGGGTTCCCTGACCCTATTCTTGGTTTGCCTTCCGGGTGGATTTAGTGGGTGGTCGTGGCAGATCCTGCCCACGACCTCCGGTTCCTGGCTAAGGTGTGCTGTAGCCTCTGCCAGCTTGGGATCCGGTACCCTTTTGCCGACCCTTCACCCTTTTGTCCTTATTTTGGGATCTTGGGGTCCCCTCTGCGCCTCTGGGTCTCTCTTCCTTCTCCTCTGCTCTGCTTCTCAGGCTCTCAGACAGACTGTCTGACTGGCTGACTGACAACCGACTGACGTCTCACAGACTGACCCTGATCTAAGATGGTGCCCACCTTATATACTCCCTCTATGTGTGAGCTCAGGTGACCAGCACCCAATGAGCTCCTAGCTTTACCCAGGCTGCTCCCCCTATCTGCCCCTACACTACTGGGATGTTCCACCCCCCTCCCACTCCAGCCAGGAACAGACACTGTCGTACCTGCACATTTCTCTAGTGGGAGTACCATCGGTCTGTTCCCCGGAAATGGGATGTGTGTAGTGCATGCAGCTAACTGAGCTCAGTTCCACACTCCATCCTTACCCGGGAGTGGAATATCACACCTCTGGGTTGAGGTGCAATGCCCCTGTAGCAGCCGAATCCTCAGGGTGCTACATAAGCATCAGGAAATCAAATAATATTATATGGATGATGAAAACATACATGGGAATGCATGTCATGTGTGCATTCAAAGTTCATGGACAAGATAAACTAATACCGCCAGTCCCTGCTGAGATCACTGTTTTCAGAGTGCTTGGAAATAGACAATTTAGAGCAGATAGAGCATGACAGAAAAATGATTAATGATGCCGATTTCTACTGACTCGAATCTTACATGCATATATCTATGAAAACAACAGACATTTCACAAAGGACAAATGTTCATAGGTGTTAGAAACAATGATAACTTTTTTACAGTTATA
Organism: Phyllobates terribilis; assembly: GCF_046119375.1. Lineage (NCBI taxonomy): Eukaryota > Metazoa > Chordata > Amphibia > Anura > Dendrobatidae > Phyllobates > Phyllobates terribilis. The sequence goes on along the minus strand of NW_027362761.1, from coordinate 34,947,267 downwards.
CGTTGTTGAAAGTTCTCAGTTAAAGTTTCCCTGTGAAAATTTTATACCGCAGCATGGGGCATACATAGGGCAGCCAAAGCAGGAAGGACAGACAGACGTTTCTGGCTTCTTCTATTGCTTAAGCATTCAATTAAACTTTCATAGTGAACTTTCCACATTCAATAAGGCAGACATGGTTTCTAGTCTGAAGAGGGAATGTATTCTTCACAAACCACAACAAAGTAAAACCTTGACCATTGTGGTCTTTTATGGCTCGATTATACAGCACGAGTGGTTCTGAATTTCTTCACTACTAGCAATATTAGCGGAATAAAGAAAACCCTTCAAGACTTTTATGGTAATAATATAACACAAAGAATACCTTGTCTTAATGACACTCATTTTACCGTTTACATGTCACTCTGCGCAAGGAGAAGCATTACCCCTTGGATCCTGGTCAGACGTCAGTCACCTTGCCAAACCAGATCTCACAATTTGCACTATTGAGGGGCAGTACCCTGAAACACAGTGTCTGCAAATTGAGATTCTGGTACTGGCTTTTATCCTAAGTCATGTGACAAGGCTCCTTAGAGAGTCGATATTGACTTTTAGGATTGCTACTTCATATAGGTTGCACTAGCGTTCCAGTCCTCTTCCTCTCTGAAGTGACAATTTGCATATTTCTCAGAAGAACATTACGGCTTAAAAGTCTCCTCACCTTGGCATGATTGATATGTCACTCTCAGAAAGGAGGAACTTTACCCCTTGCATCCCGGTCAGACGCCTCTCACCCAGCCAAACCGGATCTCCCAATTTGCATTATCGAGGGGCAGTACCCTGAAACACAGTGTCTGCAAATTGAGATTCTGGTTCTGGCTTTTATCCTAAGTCATGTGACAAGGCTCGTTAGAGAGTCGATATTGACTTTTAGGATTGCTATTTCATATAGGTGGCACTAGAGTTCTAGTCCTCTTCGTCTCTGAAGAGACAATTTGCATATGTCCCAGAGGAGCATTGCGGCTTAAAAGTCTCCTCACCTTGGCATGCTTGACATGTCACTCTCAGCAAGGAGGAACGTTACCCCTTGGATCCCGGTCAGACGCCTCTCACCTAGCCAAACCAGATCTCACACTTTGCGCTGACGAGGGGCAGTACCACGACACACAGTGTCTGCAAATTGAGATTCTGGTTCTGGCTTTTATCCTAAGTCATGTGGCTAGGCTCGTTAGAGAGTCGATATTGACTTTTAGGATTGCTACTTCCTATAGGTGGTACTAGAGTTCTAGTCCTCTTCCTCTCTGAAGAGACAATTTGCACTGTTTAAAGGTATGGTATAATGGTATTGAAAGTTAAATGTAGGAGTCTAAAGGCCCTTATACCCATTAGAATAATGTCTGTGAACCTGCCTCTATCGACAGACTAATGTGTATAGGGGGCCTCCTGACTCTCCCCCAATGATGTCAGGGGAGAGAAAGATTCAGCATGCCCGATTTCAGATGACAATCATTCAAGAAAAACTCACGCCTGAATGAGCTCCTATTTAGTACAGAATAGAAAGTATTGTCTTTTTGGTGTACTGTACCTAGCCCTTTTCTGAAGTCCTTTCTTCTGTTTCTGACTCCTTGCCTCTGGGCAATTGCAAAATAAATCAGATTGTCCTTTTTTTTCAGGGACTACCTTCTAAAACTTTATACAAGAAAGACTCTTGAATTGTAATGCACAACATCAACGTATACAAAAAAAACCTGCCGGGATCCAAAGCGCTTACCTCTACCCTTTTATACAAATGTTAACTGGTCTAACCATAATGTACACTTGGCTATAATTGCCATTTTTTGTGATTATTTATTTTTTATGTTATGTTGGAGTTCAGGGGATGTTCTTTTGTGCTTTGATTTCCTCATGGAAGTTTATAAATAAAGAATTAAAAAATTAAAATTGGGCACTTCTGTTCCGATTGTATATTTGAAACAGCATGGTGATGAAAATATTGACGCTACGATGGCCAATGACAACAATCATTTGATCATTAGCGATTGTGGTTTATAAAAAATTGTTTTATATTCACATTGCATTTTACTTGCATTGATGACAAATTGTAGACAACTATTTACTAAATGCTAATGAGCCATGATAAAAATGAACTTTCAAACAGCAACAGGAACTCCATTTATTAACAATTAAAGTATTTATCTATATACTGTATCTATATTGCTACTTGTTAACACACACACATAGAGGATGATTCTAACTACATTCCTTTAAAGGGGCTATCCGGGACTATTTATTTTTTTTTAATATGGGCCTAAGCACTAACAGGCAGGTGGTTGCTACCTACCAGTCTGTTGTGCCCAGCACCAATCTCTGCTGGCACAGAGCAGGAAGAGACCTCTCCTGCAGGCGATCATTGGCTTCCGATGACGTTGCGTTGATAGAGCAGCCTAACTGTGGGAAGCTGGCTGTCAATCAGCATGACATCAGCAGTCACGACACGTTGACAGAGCAGCCCAGAAGAGGAAGAGTTGCTCTGTTGAAGTGGAGAGACTGATTTCTTGGCTGGAGCGGTCAATGACCACTTGTACTCACTTGGGTGCGTCAGGAGGCAAACAGGAAGTGTTTTCATTTAAATGTCCATGTCAGTTTATTGCTTCATAAACCGGTCAAAAGCAAAAGGAAAACAAACAGCCTTTAGTGCTGGAAAAACAAAAAAAAAAACAGTCCTTTAGGCAAAGTCTCTGGTTAGCCAGTCATGTGGGCACACAGGCTGGATAGCATCCAGTTCACTGTCTCAGTCTGGAGACAACACCACACACAGGAGGCCTTCTCCCTCCAAACACAGACAATGTGCCAAACAACGGCCTCCATTTTAACTTGTGAACCACACCCAGAGATCAGTTATGTGGGTAGTCAGACCCGCCCATCTCTCCGGCTACCCGTAAAAGCTGGCCCGGAGCACCAAACAATCATCTTAGTGCTTACATGCACTAGAGCAACAAGGATTACATCACAGATAACAACCATCTCTGTGATACATACCTCCAATCAACTATATGTCCGTGAGCTATCTTACAGCCTATAGAAAAAAAAATAGTCCTGGATAAACCCTTTAAGTCCCATTTTGCAGATCTGCTGCACATACTTCTGTGATTGGAAAATGTATTCCATACATGTAAATAGTTGTTTCTGCAGCTTGAGCATGAATCTAACAATTGCAGTAATCTCAGGAATCTAAATCAAGCAAATATAACCTAGCCCAGCCTCATGAGCATGTACAAGAAGTTCCCCATTAAATCTGTTACATGCTGATGACATGAAAACACATTTCAATTTTAACCCCTTAGTGACAGAGCCAATTTTAAGCTTAATGACCAAGCCTCATTTTTTTCAATTCTGACCAGTGTCACTTTATGTGGTAATAACTCTGGAATACTTCTATAGATGTCGGTGATTCTGAGACTGTTTTTTCATGACACATTGTCCTTTATGTTAGCGGTAAATTTAGTTTGATAAGTTTTTAGTTTTTTGTGTGAAAATATCTGAAATCTGTTGAAAACTTAGCGATTTTCAAACTTTCATTGCTTGTATCCTTAAAGCAGATAGTCAAACCACACAAAATGGTTAATTAATAACATTTCCCACATGTCTATTTTATGTCAGTATCATTTTTCAAATTTATTTTGTTACGATATTAGAAGGGATAAAATTTAGTAACAGTTTTTAAATTTTTTAAGGAAATTTATAAACCTAATTTTTTGCAGGGCAATTTAGTTTTGAAGGGACTTTGAGGGGGCTATATATTGGAAACCCTCCAGAAGTGATACCATTTTAAAGACTGCACCCCTCAAATTATTTTAAACTACTTTAAGGAAATTTGTTAACCCTTGATGTGCTACAAAGGAATTAAGAGTACTGTATTTTGCGGATTATAAGATTATAAGACGCACCGGACCATAAGACGCACGCCAAATTTTGGGGAGGAAAATATTATTTTAAAATAAAATGGTGGTGCGTCTTATATTCCCATTTTACAATAGCTTCTGCTTCAGAAGGCCGGCAAAGGAAGGAATAGGGAAATGCTGCGAGCCCCGGCTGGAAGGAATGGGTGTCCCAGGGCTGCGAGGCTGCGGGCCCTGGGCTCTCCTAAGATGTTGGCTGCCATTTTCCCAAAGTCCACCACTGGGGAAACCAATGGGATGGAGGACTCCACTCAGCGCCAACATCTTAGGAGAGCTCAGGACCCGCAGCCTCGCAGCGACGGGACACCACCCTTCTCCCAGCCTGGTACCCGCAGTATCGCTCCATTCCTGCCGCCGCTGGCCTCCTGAACCAGCGAGCCTGCCTCCTATGACCTCACTCCACCGCAGAAGCCCCCCTGGTATGCTACCTTTGAATTATAAGACACACACCCATTTTCCTCTCAAATTTTGGGGGAAAAATGCGTCTTATAATCGGAAAAATACGGTAGATTGAAAAAATTAAATATTCAATTTTTTCCACTAAAATATTGCTTTAGCTGCACATTTTTTATTTTCACAAAGGGTAATAGAAGAAAATGGATCCTAAAATTTATTACACAATTTCTCCCAAACATGGCAATATTTTATATGAGGTCAAAAACTGCTGTTTGGGCTTGGAAGGGAAGAAGCATCATTTTGTATTTGGAGCGTAAATTTGGCTGGAATAGATTGCAAACACCATGTCTCATTTCCAGAGCCCCTGAAGAACCAAAACAGCAGAAACTCCTACAAGTGACCCCATTTTAGAAACTAAACCCAGTGATGAATTTATCTAAGAGTGTGTTGAGCATCTTCACAGAACTTTATAACATTTGGATGTGATAATGAAAAATGTGATTTTTTTTCCAATAAAATGTTCTTTAGTCCCCAGTTTCTAATTTTCACAAGGGTTAAAGGAGAAAATTGCACTCATAATTTGTTATGGACAGGACAATTCGTTATGTTCCTGAATGTGGTAATATCCTATATGCGGTCAAACACTGCTGTTTGGGCTCATGGCAGGGTCCGGAATGGAAACCGCTATTTGATTTTGAAGTGAAAATTTGGGTGGACGTCAGTGATACCCCATATCTGGCCAAAAACTAATGTTAGTTCCCCATATAGAATTCATGTGTGGTGAGCATTTTAATGTACAAACTACATCACAGAATATTATAAGATTGGGCTGTGAAATCAACAAATCTAGGGCATTTCCACTAACATTTTCCTTTAGCCTCAAAGTTTTAATTTACATAAGGGATAATAGGAGAAAATGGACAGGACAATTTGTTATGCAATTTTTACCAATCGTGGCAGTACCCCATATCTGTTTGTACACTACTGTTTGAGCACACTGCAGGGATTGGATGGGAAAGAGCGATACTTGGCTTTTAGATCGCAGATTTTTTTTGAATATATTGTGGGCTCTATTAGCCGAAACCCTGAGGTGTCAGAACAGCAGAAATCCCCACAAGTGACCCAAATTGAAAACTTCACTGCTTAGGGAATTCATCTAGGGTTGTAGTGAGTATTTTGAATCCACTTGTGCTTAACAGAATTTTATAACATTGGGACATGGAAATATAATACTTGTGTGGTAAAAATGTATTTTTTTTATTAGCTGCAAGTATTTCAGTTACACAAAAGTTAATAGGTGAAACTGGACCCCACAATTTGCAATCTCTCCCAAATGCAGTGATGCCTTATATGTTTTCAGAAACTACTGTTTGACCACACGGCAAAGCTTAATAGGAAGGAGAGCTATTTGGCTTTTGAACACAGATTTTAGTAGAATAGTTAGTGGCGACATTTGTGGAGCCCCAAAGGTGCTAGAATAACAGAAAAACCTCAAAAGTGACCCCATTTCAGAAAGTGCACCTGTTAAGGGGACGGTTGCAACAACTTTATTATAATGGAAAGCAACCGAACCCGGGGTCCGCGATGCAGCCTAGAACACTGCGGCCGAACACCCACCGGGTAAGAATGTAAAACAACAAACTAAAGTATAAATCCCTCCAGTGTTACTACACACCAGGATGGGAAAGGATTTGCACTATCTCCGTTAACTGCACAGGAGATGTGCGACAATTAACGTAGCCGTAGCTCTGTTGACTGCACAGAGACTACGGAGCAGGCGTTAGGAAGTGTGTGTGACTCACGCCGGAGAATACGTGCTCCCAGCCGGTGTGTGACCGGTCTGCGGAGTAACTCTCCAAGTGGCTAACAGGCGGTGTCAGGGATACGGAACCCGCAGTCTGCTCGGGATGTATAGCAACCCCCTTGCCGGAGCCAGACTGCCAAACAGGGACTACCTGCCTTAGCACATCTAAGCCTGCCTAAGCGACCTGTGCTAATCAGCCGAGCAAACTCTGGCATTGGCAGGTCATGGAGAGAGTAGTTAGGGAGCACGTGGAGCCCAAACAGACAACCTACACGGAATGATCAGAGCGCACCGCCATGCTTGTGGTCGGGCTATTTAAAGACTAAGCCCTGCCCACAGTCGCATTATTGGTCGCACTACTGATGACATCACCCGCGGCCAATCAGGCGGTACCAGGTCACTGGATCAGCTGACACCAAACCACCAATCACGGTCCGCCATGTCACGGGCATGCTCAGTGCAGTGCACCCTGGACTTAGGCTGTAGCAGTCCTGTTCCCCTCCGCAACCTATGCTTAACACTACTAGGAACAAAGACCCAAGAGACAGCTTGTACATCTCGTGTACTAGCTAGTCCTTGGGACTGATGGAGATGCTGAGCAGTATCTGCCCTGGCTAGACCAGAATGGGAGACCAACAAATCCACAGATGATTCTGACCCAATTTCAGATCCACCCAGCACCTAACATTATCCCCCCTTCTAACATGCAACTCCAATTGACACTCATATTCCTCAATGAGCAGAGGAGCATGAATAGGTTCCCAGGAGCAATCCTCAGATCCAGTGTACCAGGTAATATATTTTCCCACGAACCATTTTAGACCCCACAATCGCCTGTACCTTGAGATCATCACCCCTGGTGTCTGAAGCAGGTTGGGATTCAGAGAATTTTGTCAGACGAACGGGCTTAAGGAGCGACACATGAAAAGTGTCGTGAATCTTCAGGTGTCGTGGTAACTGTAAACGATAGACTACGGGGTTTACTTGGGCCAAAATTTTGAAAGGACGAATAAAACGGGGGGCAAACTTAGCAGATTCCCCGCGTCCTCTGATATTGCGAGCCGCGAGCCACACCCTTTCGCCCGGAGAGAATGCGGGGGCTGGACGGCGATAAGTGTCAGCCGACTCGCTCATCCGATTCTTGGAAGCCAATATAGCATCCTGGGTATGGTCCCAAACCTCCCACGCCTCCAGAGCCCAATCTCTGACCCCAGGTTCCCCAGAGGAAACTGACATAGGAACCGGGACGCGCGGATGTTGGCCATTATTCAGAAGAAACGGAGTCTGACCTGTGGAATCCGCCACTGCATTGTTTAGAGCAAACTCTGCCCAAAGAAGCAATATCGCCCAATCATTATGGTTGGCAGAAACAAAATGGCGTAAGTATGTCACAAGCGTCTGGTTAGTGCGTTCCACCAGACCATTGGTCTCCAGGTGATAGGCCGTAGAAAGATTCAGTTCAATGCTAAGCAAATTACACAATTCTCTCCAGAACCGGGAGGTAAACTGTGGACCCCGATCACAGACAATCCTATCAGGCATTCCGTGGAGACAGAAAACGTGATGAATAAACAGTGATGCCAGAACCCGGGAAGAAGGAACCCTAGGAAGAGGAACCAGGTGAACCATCTTAGAAAAATGGTCCAAAACCATCCATATTGTCGTGCTTCCCCGGGACTTAGGTAACTCGGCAACAAAATCCATCCCAACCAGCTCCCAAGGTCTATCCGCCACGGGTAACGGATGAAGAAGACCAGCTGGCCTCTGACGGGACAGTTTATTTCTCACACAGGAGACACACGCTTGAACGTATTCCTTAACGTCCTGGGGCAACGGAGGCCACCAATACGACCGTTGGAGAAACTTCGTGGTACGTTTGACCCCAAAATGACCTCTGATCTTAGAGGCATGTGCCCAGGAGAGCACCTCATTTTGTAGATTAGGAGGAACGAACGTCCTCCCGGAAGGAACCTGGTTTAGGGACACTGGAGCCAAGGTCCGCATACTCTCCGGAGGAACGATAAGCCTGAGCTCGTCCTCATCCTCAGCCGTATCCATAGACCGGGACAAAGCGTCCTCCCGAGGGTTCTTCTCCCCTTTTAGAAAGTGAATGGAAAAATTGAATCGGGAAAAGAAAAGGGACCACCGGGCCTGTCTCGGGTTAAGACGCTGCGCCGTCTGTAGATACGAGAGATTCCTATGATCGGAATATACCACAAAAGGGTGTTTAGCTCCCTCCAAGAGGTACCTCCACTCCGAAAAAGCCATCTAAATAGCAAGTAATTCTTTGTCCCCAATCGTTTAATTCCTCTCTGCTGGAGAGAAGGTCTTGGAGAAGAAAAAACATGGTCTTCTCCGACCCTGTTCATTCTTTTGAAAGAGAACCGCTCCTGCTTCTACAGAGGAAGCGTTGACCTCCAGGAAGAATGGTCTGTCAACATCTGGGCGATTGAGAATGGGAGCTCTAGAAAAATAGGATTTAATCTCCCGGAGCGCCTCGGATGTCTCCTTAGACCAATTCTTAGGATTGGCACCCTTCCTGGTTAAAGCGGCCAAAGGAGCCACCAGTGTGGAAAAATGTGGTATGAACTGCCGGTAGTAGTTGACAAACCCCATAAAGCATTGCACCGCCTTAAGGGAATGGGGCTCCTGACAGTTCTGTACCGCCACCAACTTTTGTGGGTCCATGGCCAATCCCTTACTGGATACGATGTAACCCAGGAACGGTAGAGAATCCTGTTCGAACTGGCATTTCTCCAGCTTACAATACAGAGAATTCGCATGCAAGCATTCGAAAACTCTGCGCACATCCTCTCTGTGTGTGGAGAGATCCGGGGAAAATATAAGAATATCATCAAGATAGACTACCACGGATGATAGCAGCAAATCTCGAAAGATATAGTTGACAAAATCCTGAAAAACAGCAGGGGCATTGCATAACCCGAAGGGCATGACGAGGTACTCATAATGACCATCACGAGTGTTAAAAGCCGTTTTCCACTCGTCACCCTCACGGATTCGCATGAGATTATATGCCCCTCGCAAGTCCAATTTTGTGAAGATGTTAGCCCCTCGCAACCTGTCAAACAGTTCAGAAATAAGGGGCAGAGGGTATTTATTTTTGATGGTGATGACATTTAGTCCTCTGTAATCAATGCATGGACATAAATCACCCTCCTTCTTCTGGACGAAGAAAAACCCCGCTCCAGCAGGAGAGACCGATTTCCTGATAAACCCCCGGGCCAGGTTCTCTTTGATATAATCTGACATGGCCTGGGTCTCGGGGACAAACAGAGGATATACCCTACCGCGTGGAAGCTCCGTACTGGGGACCAAATCAATAGGACAGTCATACAGTCGGTGGGGAGGTAAAGTCTCTGCAGCCTTTTTGGAAAAGACACCTGCAAAACACTGGTATTGTACAGGAAGAGCGGCCAAGTCGGTAGAAGGATCTGAGACTACCCTCCGGGCGGCTGTAACCATACACTGAGAAACACAATTTTCACCCCAGGAAGAAATTCTCCCCGTATTCCAGTCAATGTGTGGAGTGTGACAATGTAGCCATGGAAGACCCAATGGCACCTCATCCAATCCACCGGGAATAATAAGAAAGGAGATAGCCTCCCGGTGATCCTGAGGAAACAACATGGTGAGGGGAATCGACTGGTGAGTGATTTGCGTGTCCAGCAGTGAACCGTTGACTACCCTAATGTTCATTGGTTTTGGAAGTAACTCCATAGGAATGTTGTGCTTCAGGGCAAACGTTGATGACAAAAAATTGCCATCGGCGCCAGAATCCACCCATGCCTTGGCAGTAACCGTGGTTGTTCCAAAGAGCAACGTCACCTCGTACAATAATTTGGAGGAAGAAGCCCCAGAATCGAACACACCTCCTCCAACGGCGGTAAGACACACTAGTTTTCCCGACCGCTTGGAACCCTTATTAATGGGATACTCCAAGAGATGTGCTGGTCGGAAACGAGGGGACCTAGACTTAGTCCGGGATATATCCATAGCCTCAGACTACGGGTCAGGAGCCGTGGGTTTGTAAATAGGTCTACAGAATGGAGGTGCCAGCCGAAACCGAGGTCTGGAGACCTCCAGCTCTAACTTGCGTTCAGCATGACGCAAATCTATTCAGTTAGCGAGATTGATTAATTCTTCCAGAGAGATTGGAATCTCTCTGGTAGTTAGAGCATCTTTAATATGCCCAGCCAGACCCTTCCAGAACACCGGGATTAGCGACTGCTCAGACCAATCCAATTCAGCCGCTAAGGTTCTGAACTGGATGGCATAGTGACTGGCGGTGGCCGAACCCTGGACCAACCCAAGAAGCTTAAGAGCCGTATCATGCGTTACCTGAGGACCTAGGAAAACACTCTTTAGGGTTCTGAGAAAAAGACCCGCACTAGCCACTACCGGGTCATTCCTCTCCCACAGAGGGGTAGCCCACTCCAAAGCCCTGTGGGAAAGTAACGAAATGACAAAACCCACTTTGGCCCTTTCGGAGGGGAACCGTGCCTCCATCATCTCTAACTGAATGGAGCACAGATTAATAAAACCTCTGCAGGATCTGCTGTAGCCATAAAATTTTTCTGGGAGAGCAAAACGGGGTAATGGGGCAATAGCAGCTGCCGCAGCATTCACCGCAGCCGTGTTAACAAGATTAGCCGCCTGTGAAGCTGCCTGGGTAGCTACTGCAGTGAGATCAGCAACCGGGACAGTTTGTTCCAGAGTCCTAAGTCTGGCCTCAAGTTGTTGTATATAGCACTGCAGTTGCTGGTTGTCAGCTATGTTCGGCTAGACCCTGGTGCTCTGATACTGTTAAGGGGACGGTTGGAACAACTTTATTAAAATGGAAAGCAACCGATCCCGGGGTCCGCGATGCAGCCTAGAAGACTGCGGCCGAACACCCACCGGGTAAGAATGTAAAACAACAAACTAAAGCATAAATCCCTCCAGTGTTACTACACACCGGGACGGGAAAGGATTCGCACTATCTCCGTTAACTGCACGGGAGATGAGCAACAATTAACGTAGCCGTAGCTCTGTTGACTGCACAGAGACTACGCAGCAGGCGTTAAGAAGTGTGTGTGACTCATGCCGGAGTGTACGTGCTCCCCAGCTGGTGTGTGACCGGTCTGCGGAGTAACTCTCCAAGTGGCTAACAGGCGGTGCCAGGGATACGGAACCCGCAGTCTGCTCGGGGTGTATAGCAGCCCGCTTGCCGGAGCCAGACTGCCAAACAGGGACTACCTGCCTAAGCACATCTAAGCCTGCCTAAGTGGCCTGTGCTAATCAGCTGAGCGAACTCTGGCATCGGCAGGTCATGGAGAGAGTAGCTAGGGAGCACGTGGAGCCTGCCTAAGCGACCTGTGCTTATCAGCCGAGCGAACTCTGGCATCGGCAGGTCACGGAGAGAGTAGCTAGGGAGCACGTGGAGCCTGCCTAAGCAACCTGTGCTAATCAGCCGCGTGAACTCCGGCATCGGCAGGTCATGGAGAGAGCAGCTAGGGAGCACGTGGAGCCCAAACAGACAAGCGTCCACACAGGAACACAACCTAAACGGAATGATCACAGCGCACTGCCATGCTTGTGGTCGGGCTATTTAAAGACTAAGCCCTGCCCACAGTCGCATTATTGGTCGCACTACTGATGACGTCACCCGCGGCCAATCAGGCGGTACCAGGTCACCGGATCAGCTGACACCAAACCACCAATCACAGTCTGCCATGTCACGGGCATGCTCAGTGCAGTGCACCCTGGACTTAGGCTGTTGCATTCCTGTTCCCCTCCGCAACCTATGCTTAACACTACTAGGAACAAAGACCCAAGAGACAGCTTGTACATCTCGTGCACTAGCTGGGCATTGGGATCGGCGGCAATGCTGAGCAGCATCATTTTCCATGGCTGGACCAGAATGGAAGACCACAGAATCCACAGATGTTTAAACTTTGTAACATCCAAGCCATGTTTTTTTCTGGAGAATTCCAAATATGCCAGCTTAGTGCCCATACATTGTGTCCAGCTTGTGCTTCTGGAGACAAATACCCTGTAAATTGTTAATTGGGCTTTCTCCATAACAGTATTTCCATACATCTGGTCGCTAAGTGTGGTTTAAGCAAACTGTGGGGCATAGAAGGAGGGGGGCATTTGGATTTGGGCAGGGGCGGACTCAACAGCTTTGGAACCCTGCGTAAGAAATGTGTTTGGGCCCCTTTCCTTTTATGGCGACCAAGCTGCCCAGGATCCGGAGCCGCCAGCTGACTTCGGTGTCCCTACCATTGCGCATGACGTCACTGCCCCCAGTCATGGGCACGCCGAGGTCAACTGCTGGCCGCAAATTGGAGTGCAGTGCAAGGAGCGGGGGCGGATCCCCTGAGCTGCAAAATATTTCATCTGAATGTGCATCCAAGGATGCACATCTAGATGAAATATTCGCTGGTGTCAGCGGGCCCCCCTCCACCTCGATGCAGCTGCACTGGCAATTTGTCTGCCTCCCGGGAAACCCCCCGTAAGCGATATTTACCTTTACACATACTGTCTACTGATATACAGTACAGACCAAAAGTTTGGACACACCGTCTCATTTAAAGATTTTTCTGTATTTTCATGACTATGAAAATTGTACATTCACACTGAAGGCATCAAAACTATGAATTAATACATGTGGAATTATATACTTAACAAAAAAGTGTGAAACAACTGAAAATATGTCTTATATTCTAGGTTCTTCAAAGTAGCCACCTTTTGCTTTGATGACTGCTTTGCACACTCTTGGCATTCTCTTGATGAACTTCAAGAGGTAGTCACCGGAAATGGTCTTCCAACAATCTTGAAGGAGTTCCCAGAGATGATTACCACTTGTTGGCCCTTTTGCCTTCACTCTGCGGTCCAGCTCACCCCAAACCATCTCGATTGGGTTCAGGTCTGGTGACTGTGGAGGCCAGGTCATCTGGCGTAGCACCCCATCACTCTCCTACTTGGTCAAATAGCCCTTACACAGCCTGGAGGTGTGTTTGGGGTCATTGTCCTGTTGAAAAATAAATGATGGTCCAACTAAACGCAAACCAGATGGAATAGCATGCCGCTGCAAGATGCTGTGGTAGCCATGCTGGTTCAGTATGCCTTCAGTTTTGAATAATTCCCAACAGTGTCACCAGCAAAGCAACCCCACACCATCACACCTCCTCCTCCATGCTTCACGGTGGGAACCAGGCATGTAGAGTCCATCCTTTCACCTTTTCTGCGTCGCACAAAGACACGGTGGTTGGAACCAAAGATCTCAAATTTAGACTCATCAGACCAAAGCACAGATTTCCACTGGTCTAATGTCCATTCCTTGTGTTCTTTAGCCCAAACAAGTCTTCTGCTTGTTGCCTGTCCTTAGCAGTGGTTTCCTAGCAGCTATTTTACCATGAAGGCCTGCTGCACTAAGTCTCCTCTTAACAGTTGCTGTAGAGATGTGTCTGCTGCTAGAACTCTATGTGGCATTGACCTGGTCTCTAATCTGAGCTGCTGTTAACCTGCAATTTCTGAGGCTGATGACTCGGATAAACTTATCCTCAGAAGCAGATGTGACTCTTGGTCTTCCTTTCCTGGGGCGGTTCTCATGTGAGCCAGTTTCTTTGTAGCGCTTGATGGTTTTTGCAACTGCACTTGGAGACAGTTTCAAAGTTTGCCCAATTTTTCGCACTGACTGACCTTCATTTCTTAAAGTAATGATGGCCACTCGTTTTTCTTTACTTAGCTGCTTTTTTCTTGCCATAATACAAATTCTAACAGTCTATTCAGTAGGACTATCAGCTGTGTATCCACCTTACTTCTGCACAACACAACTGATGGTCCCAACCCCATTTATAAGGCAAGAAATGCCACATATCAAACCTGACAGCGCACACCTGTGAAGTGAAAACCATTTCCGGTGACTACCTCTTGAAGCTCATCAAGAGAATGTCAAGAGTGTGCAAAGCAGTCATCAAAGCAAAAGGTGGCTACTTTGAAGAACCTAGAATATAAGACATGTTTTCAGTTGTTTCACACTTTTTTGTTAAGTATATAATTCCACATGTGTTAATTCATAGTTTTGATGCCTTCAGTGTGAATGTACAATTTTCATAGTCATGAAAATGCGGAAAAATCTTTCAATGAGAAGGTGTGTCCAAACTTTTGGTCTGTACTGTATATGTATATATACAACATACATATTATACACACAGATAACTACTGTATACCCAGGTACTAATATATATATATACTATATATATATATATATATATATATATATATATATATATATATACATCGCGTGCAGAATTATTAGGCAAATGCATATTTTGATCACTTTGATACTTTTTATATATGTCGTCCTACTCCAATCTGCATAGGCTTGAGAGCCAACTACCAATTAAGTAAATCTGGTGATGTGCATCTCTGTAATGAGGAGGGGTGTTGTCTAATGACATCAACACCCTATATAAGGTGTGCTTAATTATTAGGCAACTTCCTTTCATTTGGCAAAATGGGTCAGAAGAGAGATTTGACGGGCTCTGAAAAGTCCAAAATTGTGAGATGTCTTGCAGAGGGATGCAGCAGTCTTGAAATTTCCAAACTTTTGAAGCGTGATCACCGAACAATCAAGCATTTCATGGCAAATAGCCAACAGGGTTGCAAGAAGCGTGTTGGCCAAAAAAGGTGCAAAATAACTGCCCATGAATTGAGGAAAATCAAGCGTGAAGCTGCCAAGATGCCATTCGCCACTAGTTTTGCCATATTTCAGAGGTGCAACGTTACTGGAGTATCAAAAAGCACAAGGTGGGCGATACTCAGGGACATGGCCAAGGTAAGGAAGGCTGAAAAACTACCACCTTTGAACAAGAAACATAAAATAAAACGTCAAGAATGGGTCAAGAAATATCTTAAGACTGATTTTTCAAAGGTTTTATGTACTGATGAAATGAGAGTGACTCTTGATGGGCCAGATGAATGGGCCAGAGGCTGGATCAGTAAAGGGCAGAGAGCTCCACTCCGACTCAGACGCCAGCAAGGTGGAGGTGGGGTACTGGTATGGGCTGGTATCATCAAAGATGAACTTGTGGGACCTTTTCGGGTTGAGGATGGAGTGAAGCTCGACTCCCAGACCTACTGCCAGTTTCTGGAAGACAACTTTTTCAAGCAGTGGTACAGGAAGAAGTCGGTATCGTTCAAGAAAAACATGATTTTCATGCAGGACAATGCTCCATCACATGCATCCAACTACTGCACAGCGTGGCTGGCCAGTAAAGGTCTAAAAGAAGAAAAAATAATGACATGGCCCCCTTGTTCACCTGATCTGAACCCCATAGAGAACCTGTGGTCCATCATAAAATGTGAGATCTACAGGGAGGGAAAACAGTACACCTCTTGGAAAAGTGTCTGGGAGGCTGTGGTGGCTGCTGCACGCACTGTTGATCGAAAACAGATCAAGCAACTAACAGAATCTATGGATGGAAGGCTGTTGTGTGTCATCAGAGCAAAAGGTGGCTATATTGATCACAAATTTTCAGTTGTTTCACACTTTTTTGTTAAGTATATAATTCCACATGTGTTAATTCATAGTTTTGATGCCTTCAGTGTGAATGTACAATTTTCATAGTCATGAAAATACAGAAAAATCTTTAAATGAGAAGGTGTGTCCAAACTTTTGGTCTGTACTGTATATATATATATATATATATATATATATATATACCTAAAATACAAAGGAAATGTGTCATCTTTAACTTTAAACCTTTTAGAGATCATTTCAACTTGCTTAACTGTTCACAATAACAGTAATTTTGACCAGGGGTGCCCAAAACTTTTACATTCTACTGTATGTGTAATTTTTTTGCTTATATTTCTGTTCACACAAAAGCTGTCATCAGATCAACTCAGGGTACGATGGCAACTTTCAACACCCGCGATTACGATCGTGGGGAGTCAGTAGTGTTAAAGGGGGAATCCTCTCCCTCTTTTAACCACTTAGATGTCACTGACGGAAGCTGAGATATCTTTGAACTTCCATATGCTGTCCATGTTCACGATGACTGCATGCCCCAGTTCTAATCTAAGCTTGATCTTTGCTGCCATTGTGATTAATGGAATGCCCAAGGAAAAGGAAGTTGTCAATTACTTCTATTTCTTCATAGTTGATATTTATGTGGTCTAATGGTCCCGTCTCACATAGCGATATCGCTAGCGATATCGCTGCTGAGTCACGGTTTTGGTGACTCACCAGCGACCTCACCAGCGATGTCGCTGTGTGTGACACTTTGCAACGATCAGGCCCCTGCTGTGAGGTCGCTGATCGTTGCAAAGTGTCCTGGACCATTTTTTGGTCGTTGGCCTCCCGCTGGCCAGCACACATCGCTGTGTGTGACCAGCGGGACAAACGATCTGGCTGGTAACTATGGTAAACATCGGGTTACTAGGGGCACGCGCGCACTTAGTAACCCGCTGTTTACCATGGATACCACTCTGCTACGGTGCGCGGAGGCTCCCGCGCACCGTAGCAGAGTGGTATCCATGGTAAACAGCGGGTTACTAGGGGCACACGCGCACTTAGTAACCCGATGTTTACCATAGTTACCAGCCTGCTCCTGCTTGCAGCAGGCTGGTAACGGGAGCAGGACATCGTGGAACGATTCTTTCCACGATATCGCTGCTCCCCTGGTGAGCCTGCCTGTTTGACAGCTCACCAGCGATGTATTAGCGATGCAGCAACGATCCCTGACAGGTCGTATCGTTGTCGGGATCGCTGCTGCATCACTTAGTGTGACGGGGCCCTTACTCTTTGGTAGTAGTCATGATTTTGGTCTTGATGTTCAAGTAAAGTCCCATCTTCTCGCTTTCCCCTTTAAACAGTCTGCTGATCTTCCAATGAATGAGCAAAATGCTTGTTTGTCAGGTGAAATGATCTTTTGTGCAGCATAAAAAAATTATCATTCTTGGCAGTGCATCGTCCTGTTTAAATGGCATCCTATGCGCACTGAGTGATCTATTACAGATTGCCCAGTGTGCATAATTTACTTTGATTTGCCTTCAAGCAACTTTCTGATCTTGAACAATTCTCTATCTCCATACCTGGTTTGATGCGCTTCATTTACTTTGGTCTCCTTGTATAAACATGTATTGAAACATCCTCTGATAGGTAACAGTTTACTGATCGGTGGCCGTATCGTGCCACCAGTCAGTCCTTCTAAATTGACCCCAAGTTTATCTTCCTCATGGTTACTTCTGCATAGAGGTAAAAGAGAAAAGAGAGAGGATGCATCTTTGTCTTGTGCCCTTTTTTATTCCATACCTGGTTTGCATTTAGCTTCTTGATCACCATAGAGTGACCTGACTCAGTGCTTCCAAAGGCTTATCATGCTCATTACACTCAAAAGCCTTGGTATAATCACTGACGCACAGGTAGAAGTTCTTCTCATCTTTTCTATGATCCACCTCAGGTTTGTGATGTGATCACAGATCCCTATGCCCTTATGTAATCCAACTTGTGCATAAGAAAGTTCTGTATCAAGAATAGATCTAATGATATTTAAAAACACCTTTCTGGCATGGGATGAATGTTTTTCAGTTTCCAGTTCTTTGGCCACGTGCAGGATCTTCAGATCTTCTGGCACAGTGTTGTCAGTGCAGCTCCTAGGGCTGGTTTGAGGAGATCTGCAGGCATATCTTAAATGCTTTCTTGCTTGGCCACTGCCTCAGAGCCCAGTCCACTTCACTTTCCAGTAGACCTGATTCCTCGGTGTATTCTTCCAATATCTGATCAATGTCTTAGCTGGTCACTAATTTCATTCCCATTACGTTTGTTGATAGTTGTTTGGTGTGTTAATAAAGGTTTTTTTCACTTTTTTCATCATGAAAAATAATTCCCTGTTGTTGCCCTTCTTACAGGCTTCTTCAAAGTTCATGCATCGGGCATTCAGGAAGTTGCTCTCATCTTTCCTGGCTTCTCTTTGGAAGTTGGCATTGAGTTGCCTCGGCTTATTCAACCTGCCTTTAGTCTTGAACACTCTCCTCTTACTAGTGATCTGGAGGGTGGTTCAAGTAACCAACTCCCATCACATATGGGCTTCTTGTATGGCAGTTTTAGCAGTCGTTTCTTTGATCTCTGCCCACAATTCAACTGGACCCTGAACCTGTTATTTCGATTGTATATTGCACAGAGATCTTACAGACATAAAACTTCCATTCCATTGCTGCAAGATTAATCTTGCATATGACGCGCCCAGGGGATAGGGAAACGACTAGGCGCCCGGGCCTTGTTGCCTGATCTCGGGGGATGTCGCAGTGGCCGGCTCCCGGGCTCGTACCCTGGGGTCACTCTTATAAAGAAGGGGGAAAGCTAAATGGGATAGAGGGATGTTCGTGACGCCACCCGTGGTGTCTGGTGAGGATCACCAGCGCTGCAACAGTCCTCTGATGCCAGTGTTTAGGCAGCTTAGTTGGTACGGCTCCCCACAGGTGGACCGGGGCCTCAGGGCAGCGAAAGTGTAGAGATGCAGGACAGAGGGGACCCAGCCGGGTCAGAGGAAGGATAGAAGAATAGGCACGCACACCGGAGTTCACTTCAATACCTTTACTGGTGGTGTTTCTGGCATGGTCCAGGGTACTTCAGGATGAAGGGTGCATATTAGGACTCTCCCCAGTGAGCGGGTGTGGGGCCTCCTGTTCCTTACCTTTCCTTGATAAGTTTCTGACCTGCCTGGAGCTAGGCCTAACTTGATCTCTGTCTTGCACCTGCTGACCTGGTGGTAGGGCCTTCTGTTAGAATCACACTCCCTGGTCTCTTGGGCCTCCGTGACTCCTGACCCTGGTACGTAATCAGCTTTTGGTGTTCCTGGGACATATAGTTCGCCAGGGGTTCCGGTTGTTTCTGCTGGATGTAAGGAATCCCTGCAGACGTGGACCCGGTGTCCGGTAAATGGTTTTGGGGTGAGCTGGTTAAGCTCCTCTGCCCCCTATGTAGCTTGCTTACTCCACTCGCCTTCGGCCATGCTCGGGGCCCTCACTAAGCTTCACATGGGCAGTAGGCCTCACTATTCTTCAGCGCTGTTTTGTAGTCGGCACGCCCTAGGCTCACTAACTCGAGCTCTCTGAGTCTGGACTGAACTGACGGAGCTCCACTGCAGGCTAGCTTCTGCAGGAGCTCCTCTCAACAGACTGCACTTTCTCACAGACTGACCTTCTCACAGGCTGTAGACTCTAGACTGTGGACTTCAGACTGAGCTGCCTAGCTCCACCTTCCCTTTTTATATCCCTAATGGGCTCCCTCTGCTGGTCTGAGGTGGAAGGTGGAGGTGTGTGAATGCTATGAGGGCCTCTTGTGGAGAAGTCCGTCCATGCGCCCCTCTGGGATCTGCGGCACCAATGCGCAGCAGGGCGCCACACATAGTCTAACCCTGACTATGGCTATGAGGAGTTGGTGATCAGATTCACAGTTTGCGCCTGATAGTGTTTTTGCAGATAAAATAGATCCATTCTTCTTTTCGCTGTCAGAGAATGTAGTCGATTTGCTTTCGATGCTGTCCATTTGGTGATGTAAAGGTGTCGATTTCCAGGTGTATACTAGGCTGTCAGAGGAAAGTGTGGGGGATTCTAAGCTTGTTCTCATGACAGAACTGCACAAGGTGGTCCCTAGCTTCATTCCTCTCCCCTAGGTCATGTCTGCATCCTCTCCTCTAATTCTGTAGACTCCTGCAACCTCTACCTCTCCAAGTTGCCCATAATGTCGATGATGTTCTTTCTTGGGGTTCTGATGAATGTGTGTTCCACCTAGCCATATAAGAGCTCAAATTTCTTGCTCTGAGACACCTACTATTGGTGCACAGACTTGGATGATGGTCACATTCAGAGGTTTCTCTCTGATGCGGATGGACATGACCCATTCAGTGATGTACTGGGTGATCTGTATGTACCTTGCAATCCTTTTGTTCTCCACATTGGCAACTCCCTTTCTCCTTTCTGTCTCTTTGCCTAAGTAATAAATGCATAGTTGTCAGAACTCAAGTATCCAAATCCAATCCAGTGCAGTTCACTGAATGCCACTACGTCCATACTCATTATTTCCATTTACCCCTTGATAATGTCTAGCCTGCCAATGTTCATCCTATCATGTTCCATATTCCGATGGTATATCATTCTTAGCAGCTCAGGTAGCCCTTTTCTTCATGAACTACATCAACAATTGGACCCCCATGTGGATTTCCCCCTCTTGGGTCATTCTTGCAGTGATTAATTTGGATCTGCCTTTGCTCTTCCCCAGTAGTATGAATGATGCTTTCCAGCCCAGGTGGCCCACTTTCGAGTATCATATATGAAGCATATTGATTTAAATCCGTAGAGTTTCTTGTTGTTTTGTTGGGTAGATCACCAAGCTTTTCCCCAAACCATAGCACTCAGCAACACAAGGAGATTTACATTATTGTGAACACAGAAAATGAGAACTCTCAGTATTAACAGCAGTGTAAGAATAGAGCTTAAGTGACAGAGAAGGGGGCATTGTGTTGGCTTGGCAACTTTTGCTGCACATCCCATCAACATGTAGCCAGTTGATTTATTGCATTTAAAGGACCAGAGCGATACACTTAATAGGCTCTAGTATGTTACCTGACTCTATCGGTCCATAAATATTTTCAAACAATTTTTAAACTAAAAGTGTCTTTATGAGATTCTGTACATCCAAATGCTATATGACTATCCATAGTTAAAAACAAAAGTTTATTGCTAACACAAGCGTAAATGTGTCATATGATGCATCTGATGGTTGACTAACAGATTAATAAGCTGATCATGAATGTTTTATGAAAGATCTTTCGGCGAAGAAACACCACGTGTTTAACCCCATCATTGTGGGAGGGAGTTCCCTCTCTGCTCCCATTGGCACAACGTGATTGCGATCGCGTTGTACTGATGGTCTCCATGGTGACCCCGGGCCGAAAGATGGCTGCGGGGTCACCAAGGGACAGTGGTCTGTAAGCGGATACGCCTCCTCCCTGCCTCCGAGATGCTGATCTGATGCGCTGCAAAACAAAAGCAGTACAGAGTATGAGATCAGCGATCTGGGCAGGAAAAGTTGATGTCCCATGGAGGGACAAAGTAAAAAAGTAAAAAAAAAGTTTTAAAAAATTGTAAAAATATTTTAAAAAAAAAAAACGCAAAATAAATGAATAATAAATAAATAAATATGAATCCAATAAATACATTTATTTATGTAAAAACAAAAATAAACAAAGTAAACACACAGTATTTGGTATCGCCGCATCTGAAATGACCTGACCTATAAAACTGTCCCACTAGTTAACCCCTTCAGTGAACACAGTAAAAAAATGGCAAAAAACTATGTTTTTTCATCATACCGCTGAACAAAAAGAGGAATAAAACGCGATCAAAAAGTCAAATGTAAAAAAAATGGTATCCCTAAAAACGTCATATTGTCAGCTGCCAATAAAAAGCTGACATCAACCCCAACCCTATTAGCCCACTTGCCACTGCACTAGGACAAGTGGAAAGAGGGGAGGCTAAGCGCCAGAATTGGCGCATCTTATGGATGCGCCATTTCTGGGGTGGATGAAAGCTGATGCCCCTTCCTAGGCTATTAATATCAGCCCGCAGCTGTCTGCCTAGCCTTTGCTGATTGTTACAAAAGGGGGACCCCACGTCTTTTTTTGGGGCGGGTTCCCCATTTTAATAACGAGTAAAGGCAGCTGAGAGCTGATATTAATAGCTTGGGAACCTCCATGAGTATTACCCTCTTCCAAGGCTATAAACATCAGTCCACAGCTGTCTGCTTTCCCTCTGCTGGTTACTGCAATTTAGGGGGATACCATGCCATTTTTTTTTGTTAACACTAACTCATAATAATAAAATAAAATATTATTGTGAGGAACATACAACTAGTTGTAGATAATATTAGTCTGCAACAATAAAGGTGTTAAATTAAACATCATAGACTACAATCATCAGCCCCCTGTAGTATGTGTTGTCGCTCATTAGTTT
This sequence comes from Phyllobates terribilis, assembly GCF_046119375.1. Lineage (NCBI taxonomy): Eukaryota > Metazoa > Chordata > Amphibia > Anura > Dendrobatidae > Phyllobates > Phyllobates terribilis. Next base: position 34,925,109 of record NW_027362761.1, on the reverse strand, counting down.
AAAATAAATAACAACACAAAATGCTAAATTTTTGAACCAAAAACTATTTATTTTATACGAATTTGAATATCAACATATTTGCACAAAAAAAGTTAGTATTTACATATGCCAAAAGGCAAAAAAAAATTAGGCCAACAAATATAAACACAAAAAATATTATACATTATGGTACTTGGGGTGAACATAACATGAGTACCTAGACTGGGTGTGGGGAAAGGTGGTGGAGTGGAAATGGTAGTGGAAACATAGGGGGTTGCACACAGCGGCTGAGTTAACAGTGGGAAAAATCCAGTGTCTGGAGTGGCAGGTTGATGGTGGATGGGCCTACACAGTCTGGCAAACCAGTGGTGTAGGCGGATGGGCCTGTACAGTCTGGCACACAGGAGGAGGAGGCTGAAATAGGCTGCTTAATGGGCTTACTTAGTTTGGGTCCAATGGTTGGTTTTGATTTGGGGGGGTGGCGGCACTGATTACAGTTTGAATAGCTGCCCTGGTCAGCCCTCCTCACCTTCCACAGGCACAACCACCTCGCTGTATGTTCTAGCATTTGTCGTCTTGGGGGCCGAGGGTATTGCAGAAGGCTGATGGGCGGCTGTGGGGAGCAGTCCATGGGAATACTTGAACTTGTGGTCGCAAGTGCCTCTTGCTCATCCTCTTCACGAGTTCCGGCATTATCTTCTGAAGGTCCACTTGCATCCACAACCTCAGAACTAGACAAACTTCCCTTTTTAGATCTGAAAGAAAGGAAAGATTTAGAAAAAAAAATGGATGCAACATCATTAGTAAAAAAAAATGAACACTTACGGTCGCAAATCTATAACAGGGACCAAATATTGTAGCCAGTCATAATATAGATATTCTCGTTTTTTTACGCCAACACCACCGCTCCTTGCCCACAGCTGCCTCTCCTGGCGAAACTGGTCCCAGCAACTTCGCCATCTTTTGGTAACTTTAAGCACTATAAAATAATGCAAATATGAAGATCATTGTTGATTATAACAAAAAAATTTTACGCTGACATTTGTGCTCATACTTACTTATGTCATCCTGTTCTTTTTTGCAGCTGTGAGGAAAATTCGAAAAAAAGTTGCCCACAAATCTTGCACCACGATGCATGCCGCTTGCTCACATCCACATATCCCGCATCCCTGCTGTCCCATAATTTTGGATGCTGCTGCACCAAACATATCAGAAGTTCCATGTTTATTATGTGTGACACTTATGGAGGGTTATGCTGTCCTGGCACTTCGGGGGCTCTGGCAATGTGGCATGGTCCCCTCAAATCATTCCAGCAAAATGTGCACTGCAATATGGCGCTCCTTCCCGGAGCTTTGCACTGTGCCTCTAAAGTAGTTTTCGACCACATATGATGTATTGGCCCACTCAGGAGAAATTGCGTAACATATTTTGTGGTTCATTTCTCCTATTATCCCTTTGAAAACTGAAAACTTGAGGCCAAAGTAACATTTTAATGGAGAAAAATGTTAATTTTCCATTGACTCAGGCCAATGTTATACAATTCTGTGAATCGCTTGAGGTTTAAAAAATGCTCACTACATTGCCAGATGAATTCCTAGTTTGTAGTTTCCAAAATGGGGTCACTTGTGGTGGTTTCTGCTGTTTCGGCATTTGAGGAGCATTCACAATCTGTTCCAGCCAAAATTGCGCTCCAGAACTCAACTGGCTCTCCTTCCTTTCAGAGCTCTGCCATGCGCCCAAACAGTAGTTTTACCACACATATGGGGTATCTGCATACTCAAGAGAAATTGCACAACAAATCTTGGTGTCCATTTCTCATGTTGTCATTGTAAAAATAAAAAAAATGGGGCTAAAAGAACATTTTTATGGGAAAAATGTGATTTTTATTTTCATGGCTCTACGTTATAAACTTCTGTGAAGCACCTGGGGGTTCAATGTGCTTACTACAAATCTAGATAAGTTCCTTGATGGGTCTAGTTTCCAGAATGGGGTCACTTGTGGGGAGTTTCCACTGTTTAGGCACATCAGAGGCTCTCCAAACACGACTTGGCATCCACTAATGATTCCAGGAAATTTTGCACTCAAAAAGTCAAATGGCGCTCCTTCCCTTCGAAGCCCTGCCATGCGCCCAAACAGTAGTTTTCCCCTACATATGAAGTATCGGCATGCTCAGGAGAAATTGCACAACAAATTTTGGGGTCCATTTTCTCCTGTTACCCTTGAGAAAATAAAAAAAATTGGGTCTGAATTTACATTTTTGTAAAAAAAAATGAAATGTTCATTTTTTCCTTTCACATTGCTTCAGTTCCTGTGAAGCACCTGAAGGGTTAATAAACTTCTTGAGTGTGGTTTTCAGCTACTTGAGGGGTGTAGTTTTTAGAATGGGGTCACTTTTGGGTATTTTCTGTCATATAGACCCCTCAAAGTAATTTCAAATGTGATGTGGTCCCTAAAAAAATGGTTTTGTAAATTTTATTGTCAAATTTAACCCTTCTAACTTCCTACCAAAAATAAATTATGTTTCAAAAATTGTGCTGATGTAAAGTAGACATGTGAGAAATTTTATTTATTAACTATTTTGTGTGACATAACTCTCTGATTTAAGGGCATAAAAATGAAAAGATTGAAAATTGCAACATTTTCAAAATTTTCGCCAAATTTCCGATATTTTCATAAATAAATGCAAGTTGTATCAAACTAATTTTACCACTATCATAAAGTCAAATATGTCACAAGAAAACATTTTCAGAATCACTAGGATCTGCTGAAGCATTCCAGAGTTGTTACTACTAGTGATGAGCGAGTATGTTCTGTTAATCCTTTAGGCGAGCATGCTTGGGTGCTCGCCGAGTATCTTCAGCGTGCTTGGTTGTTATGTTTGAGTCATTCCATGCGCATGATTTGCGACTGTTTGACAGCTTTAATATATGTGGGGAATGCCTAAGAAACAAGCATTCCTCACATGTATTAAAGTTGTTAAACAGTTGCAAATCATGAGCACGGAGTGACTCAAACATAACACCCGAGCACGCTGAAGATACTCGGAAAACACCTGAGCATGCTCCTAAATCTCGGGTAACGAGCATGCTCGCTCATCACTAGTTACTACATAAAGTGATACCAGTCAGAATTGAAAAAATTGGCCTGGTCAGGAAGGTGAAAACAGAATTCGGGTTAAAGGCATTTTTCTGGTTTACAACATAATGGATGATTTTTTTTACAGTTAGCGACACAAGTGTCTTTTGAAGTGAATAGGGCTAAGAGGCAATATAGCACACAACGTTAAGAACATATATGGTGTTGTTTTTAGAATAAAGCACCCTGCTTTCCTAATCCAACCCTTTAAGACTTGTTCACAAATAGCGGCTTGGATGTGGACTTTCTGATTGGATTTTGGGGTGAACTTTGCATTGTGTTACAGTATTTTATTGTATCCTTTCACACATAGGGTGAAATATCCAGGAAGATTGCAAAAAAAAAATCCACATTACATGCAGATTATGTTGGGGATCTGCAACAAGTTTTTTCTGTCACATGTTGATGTACTTTTTTATTCTGTTGCCCAATCTGACTACAAATGTATTTTGGACTACAAATGGACTACAGAATATAAGCTAACTTAAAGGGGTTGACCACTACTAGGACAACCATTTCTCATTCTCCATGTTTGCCCCCAATAAAATAAAAACGCTTATACTCACTTCCGGACGTATAAGTAGTTAAGAGGAAGTCAGGGCTGTGGCTGCTCTCTCACCTCCTCTTGATTACTTATATATCCGAAGGCGAGAAGAGTGACGTCAGCACAGATTGGGCACAGGGCTCACATGTCGTAACAACCTCATGTGAGCCCCGGGAACATGAGTGCCGAAACCGCTGGAACAATGCCGGGACCGGAGGTGAGTATAAATGTTTTTATTTTAATGGGGGAAAACATGGGGTATGAGAAGGGGTTCTAACAGGAAAGGTCTAACAGGCGTGAGTCAGCAAAAAACTTAATGATCTTAGGCACTGAAATACATTATTTTATTTAATATTGCAATAGATCAGTGATCAAAGTATAAAACATTCAAGTACTATATTGAGTCTAAGAACGTAAAATAAAAGTTCAATAAAATTTGTTAAACTGGAAAAACCCCCATAAAAAACATGTAAAAAATGTTTTGCCATTGCAGCATTTATGTAAAAACAAAAATAAATGAAAAAAGTGCACATAATGTCTATCACTAAATCCGTCACGACATGAAGTATAAAACTGTTAAATTATTTAACCTGTACAGTGAATACTGTAAGAAAATTAAATAAAAAACATCCCAAAATTGCTGTTTTTTCATCTTACTGTGACATAAAAATTAAATAGTGATCAAAAAGTAATCATGTCCCACAAAAATCAAGCTCTCATGAACCTATTGTATGTCAGCAGAAAAATAAAAAAAAATTATACCTCTCAGAATATGACAATGAAAAAAAGCAAATGATTTTTTTGTAAAAAACTGTTTTTATTGTGCAAAAGAAAAAGTACATATAAAATCTAATCTATAGAAATCTGGTGTTGCTGTAATCCCACCGACCAGATGGATAAAGTTGCCTTAGCACTTTTTCTGCACGGTGTATGTCGAAAAAAAAAAATGAAAACAATTATTGAATTGCAGGATGTGTGGAGTCGACCTAATAGAGATCATAGAACTTTCTATTACAAATAAGGCCCTGTTTCCGGTAAAGGGTAATTAGCATTTTCAGGAGGGAAACTCATATTCCACATGATGTTACTTCAGTTTTGCCTCTATATGACAAAGTGTAATTTACAGCAGTTTGTGTTCTGTAAATGTGATATACCCCTATCAGCAATTACCTACCAGTGCACAAATATATTTCACATTCACGGCACAACAAGAAGGCTTGTGTGCTTTCATATGCCAGGGCTGAATTTCAGTCTTAATATTGTCCTGCTGTGCAATGCCTGACTAGTAGGGGTGTCTACTGTTTGCACTTCGAAATATTGCATTTGTTTCTCTTATTACTTGTCCGTAAAGGGAAAAATTGCTTTTTTCCCCCTTTCATTAATGTTAGACTGGTCTTATAAAAAATGTGATAGTGTTTCAAGAGATATTTTTGCCTAAAATTTGAAAACACCTTCTTCAGGAGATATTTGAGGAATCTGAAACATGAACCAAGTCTGTTTTTCATCAAAATATTTACCACAGTAGAAGATTTTGCCAAAGAATGTATTTCTGGCACTAGGTATTTCAACAATGTCTGCTATTATGTGAGACTTATAATTCCCAATAAACCAACAGTACCGAGATGTAAGGACAATATTGGTGTTATGAGGGTTATGTGATAGAAGTAACACACAGCACGTAAATTAAACATGGCTAGTATGTGTAAATACGTGTGACGCGCCCCTGGGCCTGCTGCTTCGCGCGGCATCGCGCACACGGGGGAGCTTACCCGGATCCGGATCAGATGGGGGTAGTAGTCTCGTGGCGGTGACCCGGTCCGTGCCCAGGGAGTCAAACTGAGCGGCGATGTATTAGCAGTAGATGTTGTTTAAGTGTCGACTACGCCACCCGTTGAATGCAGCTTTAGGGCTGCTGCTGCAGGACAGTCCGCTGAGGCCGGTGGTACGTTTGTGCAGCGTAGATGGTATAACCCCCAACGGGAGGGGTATGGCCTCAGGGCAGCAGATGTGGATGATGGAGGTAGTGATGGTGCAGCAAGGAGAGTCAGAAAGGTATAATGCAGTTTCAGGGCTTTTACTCACAGGTGTTACTTCAGTCACTTCGGCCGGGAGTGACCACCCGAGCCGTGCTGCGTCCACCAGGTGCGGGACTCGGCTAACCCCCAGGCAATTCCGGAGCGTGGTCCTGAGCTCCCCCCTCTCTCTCTCTCTCCGGCCGTCCCCACCAGGGATCCACCTTTGTCCGGTTCCCTCGGGCCTCTCAATGGTAAAACCTTTTATGGCTTTCCTGACCCTACTCGTGGTGTACCTTCCTGGTGAATGTGGTGAGGGTCGTGGCAAAACTTGACCACGACCTCCGGTTCCTGACTAAGGATGTTTTGCCTCCGTCAGTTTGGGATCCGGTGCCCTCTTCTGCCAACCCTTCACCCTTTTGGTTCACTCGTGGGATCTCGGGGTTCCCTTTTGGTCTTATGTCTCCGGGCCTCTCTTCCTCCTTCTCTCTGCTTCAGGCCTGGCCCTGGAGCTGGGCCCAGCCGGAGCCACAGCTCCCTGCCAGCCCTCCTGGCTGAACTCTCTCTCAGAACTCACTGAACTGACCCTGTTCCTAGATGGTGCCCACCTTATATACTCCCTCTATGTGTGAGCCCAGGTGACTAGCACCCAATGGGCTCCTACTTCTATGCCCAGAGCCCCTCCCCTATCTGCCCCTACACTACTGGGATGTTCCACCCCCCTCCCCACTCCAGCCAGGGACAGACACTGTCGTACCTGCACATTCACCTAGTGGGAGTACCATTGATCTGTCCCCCGGAAATGGGGTGAATGTAGTGCATGCAGCTTACTGAGCTCAGTTCCACACTCCATCCTTACCCGGGAGTGGAATACCGCACCTCTGGTTTGAGGTGCAATACCCCTGTAGCAGCCGAGCCCTCGGGGTGCTACATTCCCCCCTGGTAAATCACAGCACGTCCTCGGCTGTAAAAGAGTAAAACAATATAAAACATACAAAAATATTAAAGTGCACTTACATATAAAACTATAACTCATCCCTTTATGGGAGGTACTTTTCTCTTTAAACGTTACAGGTATAAAACATTTTCCTTAGTCATAATAAAACATCTGGCTAATGTTTTATTATGACTATGTTTTGTTATTTTGGCGCATAACACATAACTTCCTCATTATTACTCTAGCAGCATATAACTTTCGATATAATCTTGACTTCTGGCCACTGTGCAATTTATGACCAGGTAAAAGTGCAACAGTCACAAAAACAGTTCCTTATAAAACCGGTAGGGGGCGCCTTAGGAAGCGCAACTATTTACAGGGTGGCCGCTCTCAGTCCTCGGCCAGTGGGGAAAAAGGGATGGCTGCTCACAGTCCTCAGCCTGTGGGGAAAAAGGGATGGCTGCTCACAGTCCTCAGCCGGTGGGGATAGAGACACACGGGAACAACTCACTAGTCCCAACGGGGACCATATTCTATTTAGCAGCAGTTCTTGTACCCTTACGGGTAACTATGTACAGTTCCACTTTACCGTACTTCAGTAACGGCGTCCTCCTGCTCCTTCCCGCGGGTAGTCTTCGAACCCGTCCGGGTCCTCTTGTTCCTCCTCGCACTGTAGCTCTTCCTCGGTCAGTCGGTGCACATGAAGAGCATATGGTCCCTTAGCACACTGATGCCGGGTGAAGGTGACCTTGTCACCCGGGTAAAGGTCACGTCCTCGGTGTCCCTCCGGCAGATGACTCTCGACATCTCTGCGGGTGACAAAGACGTCGCCGGGGGTTCTGTGATCCCGAATAAAGCCCCAACCGTGCTCCAGTTGGAACTTGATTATGGTCCCGGTGGCGCGGGGACCGTGGGCTGCACAGGGGTTTCGCCGGGTCCGACGTTTCTGCTCCGCACTCTGGACTTGCAGCCGCTCCTCGCGGACCCGCCTCTCTCGCCGTTCCCGGTCAAAGACCTCCAGCTGTTGCCGGCAGCACTCCGCTCGCTGGGCTGCGGCCGCCCGGGTCTCGTGGGTAAACCCAATGAGGTTTTCTCCGGTGGGGTCCCATTCGAATTGGGCCTCCTCCAACGGGAGCGGGACGATCTTGACAGGCGCCGGAGCTGGGATTAGGGGTTCACACAGGGGCCGTTCCCTCCGGAGTCGTGGGTTGGTATACTCCGGTGGCCATTCGAACGGCAGCCCGTCCGGGCTAGTGTGCTGCGCGTACAGGTCCTCGCCCAGTTGTGGCACTGTAGAGGTAGAGGGCGCTGTGGGGGCAGCGGCGCCCGGGGGCTCTTGGCAATGCGTCCAGGCCGGAGGCATCCTGAAAGTGAAGGGCGCTCTAGAGGCAGCGGTGCCCGGGTCCACCAGGTCTTGCGACCAGGCCGGTGGCATGATAGAGGTAGAGGGCACTTTGGAGACAGCGGCGCCCGGGGGTACTCGGTCCTGCGACCAGGCCGGGAGCGCTTTCTGCTCGGCCGCGCTCAGAGTTGAGGCGCGCGACGTCACAGGGGGCATGGCCGCGGCTCCTGCCGCTTGAGGCCTAGTTTGGAGCGGTGGCGGTGCAGCAACGGGCACGGTAGGTGGGATTTCGGGCTCTGCGACGGGGAGCTGGGGCAGGCTCTCGGCTACTTGGTTTGGGGTGGTGACGTCCCCTTTACCTGCTTCCATCTCTTCAGCTCCTTCCACGGCGTCGTCTCCGGCCTTCGTCCCTCCTGCACCATCCTCAGAGGCTGTCAGACTCCTCGTCTCGGGTGGCGTCCTTTGCCGGCGGGTTCCAGCCTGCAGGGCCATTTCTCTACTCCACTCGGCCAGCACCTCTCGCTGCACTCGGGCCATCCTCCGAGCCAAGCCCTCCAGCGCAGTCTGTGCATGCTCCCGATCTCTGGGGAGCTGTGCCAGAATCTCCACCAGGCCTTCCGGGGTGGCGGCCTTCAACAGGCTCCTGACCACAGGGTCGGTGCTGCCTGACTCTCCCTCCATCTCCGGGTGCGATCTTTCCAGACTCCTCCAGGCCGCACCCATCTTCTCTGTTTTGTTCTTGATCCGCCCATCCTGAGGGTGGTCCCGGGGCCACTTGGTGATTGTCAGTTCCAGGGGCAGACCCCTCGCTCTGATGGACATCTCTATCATAGCAGTCTCTGCTGGTGGGGGCGGTCTCCGCTTTTGGCGCTCTTCTGGGACCAGGCCCACGATGGGAGGTCGTCTCTTGCCACCCTCTGGCACGCCCATAATGGCGTCCGCTCTGCCAGGGCGGGAAATCGTCTCAGATGGCGGGAATCGCCTCCCAATGGCGGGAAACTCTGTGGATGGCGGGAAAAGGCTGCAGATGGCGGGCATACGGCGGGAAACGACCCGAGATGGCGTCCGATGGCGGGGACCCTCTGGAATTGGCGGGAGACTCCTTTTCACGGTAAATATGAACTTTTCTTCAGGCACGCAGTACCCGGTGGTTGCGGGCACGTGATCCTGCCGACTACGCCAAAGCTGACGCGCCCCTGGGCCTGCTGCTTCGCGCGGCATCGCGCGCACGGGGGAGCTTACCCGGATCCGGATCAGATGGGGGTAGTAGTCTCGTGGCGGTGACCCGGTCCGTGCTCAGGGAGTCAAACTGAGCGGCGATGTATTAGCAGTAGATGTTGTTTAAGTGTCGACTACGCCACCCGTTGAATGCAGCTTTAGGGCTGCTGCTGCAGGACAGTCCGCTGAGGCCGGTGGTACGTTTGTGCAGCGTAGATGGTATAACCCCCAACGGGAGGGGTATGGCCTCAGGGCAGCAGATGTGGATGATGGAGGTAGTGATGGTGCAGCAAGGAGAGTCAGAAACGTATAATGCAGTTTCAGGGCTTTTACTCACAGGTGTTACTTCAGTCACTTCGGCCGGGAGTGACCACCCGAGTCGTGCTGCGTCCACCAGGTGCGGGACTCGGCTAACCCCCAGGCAATTCCGGAGCGTGGTCCTGAGCTCCCCCCTCTCTCTCTCTCTCCGGCCGTCCCCACCAGGGATCCACCTTTGTCCGGTTCCCTCGGGCCTCTCAATGGTAAAACCTTTTATGGCTTTCCTGACCCTACTCGTGGTGTACCTTCCTGGTGAATGTGGTGAGGGTCGTGGCAAAACTTGACCACGACCTCCGGTTCCTGACTAAGGATGTTTTGCCTCCGTCAGTTTGGGATCCGGTGCCCTCTTCTGCCAACCCTTCACCCTTTTGGTTCACTCGTGGGATCTCGGGGTTCCCTTTTGGTCTTATGTCTCCGGGCCTCTCTTCCTCCTTCTCTCTGCTTCAGGCCTGGCCCTGGAGCTGGGCCCAGCCGGAGCCACAGCTCCCTGCCAGCCCTCCTGGCTGAACTCTCTCTCAGAACTCACTGAACTGACCCTGTTCCTAGATGGTGCCCACCTTATATACTCCCTCTATGTGTGAGCCCAGGTGACTAGCACCCAATGGGCTCCTACTTCTATGCCCAGAGCCCCTCCCCTATCTGCCCCTACACTACTGGGATGTTCCACCCCCCTCCCCACTCCAGCCAGGGACAGACACTGTCGTACCTGCACATTCACCTAGCGGGAGTACCATTGATCTGTCCCCCGGAAATGGGGTGAATGTAGTGCATGCAGCTTACTGAGCTCAGTTCCACACTCCATCCTTACCCGGGAGTGGAATACCGCACCTCTGGTTTGAGGTGCAATACCCCTGTAGCAGCCGAGCCCTCGGGGTGCTACACGTGCATGACTTGACAGTATACTTATACAGAGCTGAGTTTCAGCTGTCACAGTAAATGAATATATCATTCAGGGAACTAGTCTGATTGTCGTATGGAGTCGGGAATGAATTTTTTTTCCCAATGTGGAGCTTAGTGTTTGCCACATGGGGCTTTTTTTGCCTTCCTCTGGATCAACATGTTAGGCTATGGGTTGAACTAGATGGACTTAGTGTTGAGCGAGCACTAAAATGCTCGGGTGCTCGAAGCTCAGGCCGAGCTCACCGTGATACTCGGGTGCTTGACCCGAGCAACGAGCCCAATGTTAGTCTATGGGAGATCCGAGCATTTTTGCGGCGGCACCCCCGGCAGTCTGTAGAAAGCCTAAAAAGTGCCCAAAACGATAGTAACAGTGCTCAAAAGACATGGTGACAGCATGGGCATCGCCCCAGGAAGCATTTCTGACCCCCGGGTCACTGCTGTCAACAACGTGGTCAGAGGTATTAAACCACTTTTACGGGCTCACAATAAAACGTTCAAAAACGAAACTGAAACGGTTTTCCTGTGAAATATGTTAAGGAACTTCCTTTCCAGGGTAAAGACTTGTGTATAAGGTAAAATAAATAACCAAAAACAAAAATACTCCTCCACACCTTGGGCTATGTTCACAAGTGCGTTTTTGCACTTTTGTATTGCTTTCAACCGTGACAAATGCATTCACCGGGAAATGTCATTTTAACATTTTACAATCTTATCTGGCCATGTGCTGTGTGACACGAGCATACAGTGCTGAAAAGACATGGGAACAGCATGGGGAAGACCCCTGGAAGCATCTCTGACACCCATGTCACTGCTTAAAAGTGTGTCCATCAGAAGTGATCCTTGCCACATCAGAAGATGCAGACTTGCAACTATCCCCATGCAAGTCCTTGTCCCAGGGCAGTGTTCAATTGTACCTCCCCCATTCCTTGCAATGCAAGCGCAAGTATGCAGCCTGCCACCCACCCACCCCCAGGCTGCAATACCATACTGCTAGCTTGCGCTTGAAATGGGACCTTTTAGTTTGGAGGAGGCCGAAGCTGGCCACTACCTCATGGCTGCTTTGGCAGCGAGGTATCCATACTCAGTCCCCAGCCGCCCGGCGGCCGGGTGTCCAGGCTCGGTCCCCAGCCGCCTGGGGGCGCCCGGGTGTCCAAAAACGGTCCCCAGCCGCCCCTATTTCTCCTTGGAACTTCCCCCCACACTTTTCTTAGCCCGGCCTGCTTTAGGGCAGCATTGGACGAGCCCACCAGAGAACCAGACTCCTCCGGTGGGCCCTGGCTTCACCATCAGGGGAGTTGAGAGTACCAAGGTGAGGAGCATGATGACGATGATAGAAGTTAGCATCTGCTTTGTTTTCTTGGAATGCAAGCGTAAGTGTGCAACCTGTCACCCACCCCCAGGCTGCAATACCATACTGCTAGCTTGCTTGCACTTGAAATTGGGCCTTTTAGTCATGTGGAGGCAGACACCGGCCACCATGTCATGGCTGCGTCGGCGGCCTGGTATCCATACTCAGTCCCCAGCCGCCCGGCAGCCGGGTGTCCACGCTCGGTCCCCAGCCGCCAGGGGGCGGCCGGGTGTCCATACTCGGTCCCCAGCCGCCCCGCGGCCGGTTGTCCACACACGGTCCCCAGCTGCCTGGGGGCGGCCGGGTGTCCATAAACGGTCCCCAGTCGCCCCTATTTCTCCTTGGAACTTCACCCCACACTTTTCTTAGCCTGGCCTGCTTTAGGGCAGCATTGGACGAGCCCACCAGAGAACCAGAATCCTCCGGTGGGCCCAGGCTTCTCCATCAGAGGAGTTGAGAGTGCCAAGGTGAGGAGCATGATGATGATAATAGAATTTAACATCTGCTTTGTTTTCTTGGAATGCAAGTGTAAGTGTGCAACCTGCCACCCACCCACCCCCAGGCTGCAATACCATACTGCTAGCTTGCTTGCACTTGAAGTTGGGCCTTTTAGGCATGTGGAGGCAGACGCTGGCCACCATGTCATGGCTGCGTCGGCGGCCTGGTATCCATACTCAGTCCCCAGCCGCCCGGCGGCCGGGTGTCCACGCTCGGTCCCCAGCCGCCAGGGGGCGGCCGGGTGTCCATACTCGGTCCCCAGCCGCCCCGCGGCCGGTTGTCCACACACGGTCCCCAGCTGCCTGGGGGCGGCCGGGTGTCCATAAACGGTCCCCAGCCGCCCCTATTTCTCCTTGGAACTTCACCCCACACTTTTCTTAGCCTGGCCTGCTTTAGGGCAGCATTGGACGAGCCCACCAGAGAACCAGAATCCTCCGGTGGGCCCAGGCTTCTCCATCAGAGGAGTTGAGAGTGCCAAGGTGAGGAGCATGATGATGATAATAGAATTTAACATCTGCTTTGTTTTCTTGGAATGCAAGTGTAAGTGTGCAACCTGCCACCCACCCACCCCCAGGCTGCAATACCATACTGCTAGCTTGCTTGCACTTGAAGTTGGGCCTTTTAGGCATGTGGAGGCAGACGCCGGCCACCATGTCATGGCTGCGTCGGCGGCCTGGTATCCATACTCAGTCCCCAGCCGCCCAGCGGCCGGGTGTCCACGCTCGGTCCCCAGCCGCCAGGGGGCGGCCGGGTGTCCATACTCGGTCCCCAGCCGCCCCGCGGCCGGTTGTCCACACACGGTCCCCAGCTGCCTGGGGGTGGCCGGGTGTCCATAAACGGTCCCCAGCCGCCCCTATTTCTCCTTGGAACTTCACCCCACACTTTTCTTAGCCTGGCCTGCTTTAGGGCAGCATTGGACGAGCCCACCAGAGAACCAGAATCCTCCGGTGGGCCCAGGCTTCTCCATCAGAGGAGTTGAGAGTGCCAAGGTGAGGAGCATGATGATGATGATAGAATTTAGCATCTGCTTTGTTTTCTTGGAATGCAAGTGTAAGTGTGCAACCTGCCACCCACCCACCCCCAGGCTGCAATACCATACTGCTAGCTTGCTTGCACTTGAAGTTGGGCCTTTTAGGCATGTGGAGGCAGACGCCGGCCACCATGTCATGGCTGCGTCGGCGGCCTGGTATCAATACTCAGTCCCCAGATGATAGAAGTTAGCATCTGCTTTGTTTTCGTGGAATGCAAGCGCATGTATGTAGTAGCGGCTAGGCCTGATGTGGTCAGCGTTTTGGCGCATATCCTACCTCCTCCGAGGATTGCTGGATGTTTTCCTGCTACTATCCCAGTTCTATGACTCCCGTTAAAACAAAGCTTCAGGTGATGAATGATGGATGAGGTGGTGGCAAAGGAGAAAGAGCAGTAGGAACAGGGACCATTCACATCAATTTCAGGCCAGTCAACCACACATGTCTTGTAGGATATGTTTCTGTACCAAAAGGAGCGGTTCGGCTACACAGTTATAGGGCATACAGTGAGTGCAATGCCAAAAATTTCGAGGTACTCCAATTCCCCTTTGAAGTGACATGGAGGTCAGAGGGCCTTAACTAAACCTTTTTTTCCATTTATAGCAACTGGGTCTCCTGTGCACTGTTGGCCTAAGCAGTGAATGGAAGGCTTTCCAAAAATTATGAGGAACTGCAATGCCCCTTGAAACAGACGTGGATTACAGCATACTAAAAACCTTCTACTCATTATTGGGGAGTGGGTCTCCCTTAACCGCTTCCCGACCGCCCACTGTAGATAAACGTCGGCGCTGCCTGGGCTCTGTGGAGCGCCGACGTTTAAAAACGGTGGGTGGTCCCGCAGCGCTCAGGACCCCCAGGGTCCTGCAAGCGCTACGGGTGCGGTGCAGAGCGATAGCTCTGACAGGGAACATCATCGGGACCTGATTGGATCAGGTCCCAGTGATGTTAACCCTTTGCTATCTTCTATATGCCGCGATCTATAGTGATCGCGGCATATAGAAGATAGTGAGAGGAGGGGGGTCGTCTACTTACCTCTCCGACGACCCCTGATACCTTCCAGGACCTGGCGTTGTTATGGCAGCTGGAGGTCACATGACCACCTCCAGATCTGCCATATATGGTGTCCTGCTAGGCTCAGCCTGCAAGCTGAGTCCAGCAGGAGACACAGTGTGAAACTGTCAGCAGTGGTCTCATATAATGTAATATATGTCTATTACATTACATGAGATCAGTGATCAGAAAAATAAATGTAAAAAAAAATCAAAAAAATGTTTTCAAACTGTTAAAAAAAATCACAAAATAAATAAAAATAAATAAATAAAATATTAAACCGATAAATCCGTATATTTATGCAAAAACAAAAAAAGTACACATATTTAGTATCGCCGCGTCCGAAACAACCCGAGCTATAAAATTGTCACACTAATTAACTCCTTCTGTGCACACCGTAATAAAAATACATAAAAAACGGAGCAAAAAACTATGCTTTTTCCTCATATCGCAAACAAAAAGTGGAAAAAAATGCGATCAAAAAGCAAAATGGAAATAAAAATGGTACTGCTGAAAACGTCATCTTGTTCCGCAAAAAAAAGCTGACACACAGCTCCATCAGCCAAAAAATAAAAAAGTTATAGCTCAGAATAAAGCGATGCAAAAAAAATATTTTTTCTATAAAATTGTTTTATTGTGTTTTACTGCTGTGTTTTACAGCTTTTAGCGCCAAAACATAAAAAAATATACAGTAAGTGTAGTATCGCTGTAAACGTACTGACCCGAAGAATAATGCTGACTTATCACTTTTACCACACGCAGAACGGCATAAAAAAAGAACTCAAAAAACAATTCCTGAATTGTGGGTTTTTGTTAATTTTACCTCCCAAAAAACGGAATAGAAAGCGATCAAAAAATGTCACGTACCCAAAAATGGTACAAATAAAAATGTCAACTCGTCCCGCAAAAAACAAGCCATCACATGACTCTGTCGGCCGAAATATGGAAAAATTATAGCTCTCAAAATATGGCGATGCAAAAACTAGATTTTGCAAAAAAAGCATCTTTTAGTGTGTGACAGCTGTCAGTCATAAAAATTCGATATAAATCTGGTATCTCTGTAATCGCACTGACCCGAAGAATAAAATAATCTCATAACTTATACCGCACGAGGAACGGCGTAAAAAATAAATAAAACCAATTCTTCACCAGCTACTGATTTGTTTATTATGTCTCCCAATGTGCTCACCACACATCTAGATAAATTCCCTAAGGGGTCTAGTTTACAAGATGGTGTCAGTTGTGTAGGGTTTCCACTGTTTAGGCACATTAGGGGCTCCCCAAATGCGACATGGCGTCCGCTAATTATTCAAACAAATTTTACATTCAAAAAGTCAAATGGCGCTCCTTCCCTTCCGAACCCTGCAGTGTACCCAAATAGTGCTTTTCCCCCACATATGGGGTATCGGCATACTCAGGAGAAATTGCACAGCAAATTTAATGGTGCAATTTCTCCTGTTACCCTTATGATAATGCAAAATTAGGGGATGAAAAACATTTTTTGTGGGAAAAATGTGAAAATTTTATTTTTACGGCTCAATATTATAAACTTCTGTGAAGCACCTGGGGGTGCAAGGTGCTCACCACACATCTAGATAAGTTCCCTAAGGGGTCTAGTTTCCAAAATTGTGTCACTTGTGGGGGGTTTCCACTGTTTAGGCACATCAGGAGCTCTCCAAAAGCAACATGGCGTCTGCTAATCATTCAAACAAATTTTACATTCAAAAAGTCTAATGGCGCTCCTTCCCTTCCGAACTCTGCAGTGCGCCCAAACAGTGGTTTTCCCTCACATATGGGGTATCAGCACGCTCAAGAGAAATTGCACAAAAAATTTTGGGGTCCATTTTTTCCTGTTACCCCTGCAAAAATAAAAAAAATTTGGTCTAAAGTAACATTTTTGTGAAAAAAGTTAAATGTTAACTTTTTTTTTTTCCACATTCCAAAAATACCTGTGAAGCACCTGAAGGGTTAATAAAGTTCTTGAATGTGGTTTTGAGCACCGTGAGGGGTGCAGTTTTTAGAATGGTGTCACTTTTGGGTATTTTCTGTCATATAGACCCCTCAAAGTGACTTCAAATATGATGTGGTCCCTAAAAAAATGTTTTTGTAAATTTTGTTGGAAAAATGAGAAATCGCTGGTCAAATTTTAACCCTTATACCTCCCTAACAAAAAAAAATTTTGGTTCCAAAATTGTGCTGATGTAAAGTAGACATGTGGGAAATGTTATTTATTAACTGTATTGTGTGACATATCTCTCTGATTTAAGGGCATGAAAATTCAAAGTTTGAAAATTGCAAAATTGTAAAAATTTTCGCCAAATTTCCAATTTTTTCACAAATAAACGCAAGTGATATCGAAGAAATTTTACCAATATCATGAAGTACAATAAGTCACGAAAAAACAATCTCAGGATCAGGGGAATCCGTTGAAGCGTTCCAGAGTAATTACTTCATAAAGTGACAGTGGTCAGAATAGAAAAAATTGGCCCGGTCACGAAGGCAACAACAGGCTCTGGCGCGAAGTGGTTAGTGTTCGCCTATGCATTGAAAAGGAAAAGCTGACTAAAATTAGGAGGAAATTCAATGCCCGTTGGAAGAATGGTGAAGTTCGCAGTGGAATAAAAAGACAATATCAATGCCCCTTGAAAAAGTGGTGGAGGTCGCAGTAGCTTAACAAGACGGTTTTAATGCCCCTTGGAAGAGACGTGGAGGTCGCAGTGGAATAAAAAGACAATATCAATGCCCCTGGGAAAAGTGGTGGAGGTCGCAGTAGCTTAACAAGACGGTTTTATTGCCCCTTGGAAGAGACGTGGAGGTCGCAGAGGAATAAAAAGACAATATCAATGGTCCTGTGAAAAGTGGTGGAGGTCGCAGTAGCTTAATAAGATGGTTTTAATGCCCCTTGGAAGAGACGTGGCGGTCGCAGTAGCTTAACAAGACGGTTTTAATGCCCCTTGGAAGAGACGTGGAGGTCGCAGTGGAATAAAAAGATAATATCAATGCCCCTGGGAAAAGTGGTGGAGGTCGCAGTAGCTTAACAAGACGGTTTTATTGCCCCTTGGAAGAGACGTGGAGGTCGCGGAGGAATAAAAAGACAATATCAATGGCCCTGGGAAAAGTGGTGGAGGTCGCAGTAGCTTAACAAGACGGTTTTAATGCCCCTTGGAAGAGACGTGGAGGTCACAGTAGCTGAACAAGATGGTTTTAATGCCCCTGGGAAAAGTGGTGGAGGTCGCAGTGGAATAAAAAGACAATATGAATGCCCCTGGGAAAAGTGGTGGAGGTCGCAGTAGCTTAACAAGACAGTTTTCATGCCCCTAGGAAGAATGGTGGAGTTCGCAGTGGAATAAAAAGACAATATCATTGCCCCTTGAAAAAGTGGTGGAGGTCTCAGTAGCTTAACAAAACGGTTTTAATGCCCCTTGGAAGAGACGTGGAGGTCGCAGTAGCTTAACAAGACGGTTTTAATGCCCCTTGGAAGAGACGTGGAGGTCGCAGTAACTTAACAAGATGGTTTTAATGCCCCGTGGAAGAGACGTGGAGGTCGCAGTAGCTTAACAAGATGGTTTTAATGCCCCTTGGAAAAGTGGTGGAGGTCGCAGTAGCTTAACAAGATGGTTTTAATGCCCCTTGGAAAAGTGGTGGAGGTTGCAGTAGCTTAACAAGACGGTTTTAATGCCCCTTGGAAAAGTGGTGGAGGTCGCAGTGGCTTAACAAGATGGTTTTAATGCCCCTGGGAAAAGTGGTGGAGGTCGCAGTAACTTAATAAGACGGTTTTAATGCCCCTTGGAAGAATGGTGGAGGTCGCAGTAGCTTAACAAGACGGTTTTCATGCAGCTTGGAAGAATGGTGGAGTTCGCAATGGAATAAAAAGACAATATCAATGCCCCTTGAAAAAGTGGTGGAGGTCGCAGTAGCTTAACAAGACGGTTTTCATGCCCCTTGGAAGAATGGTGGAGTTCGCAGTGGAATAAAAAGACAATATCAATGCCCCTGGGAAAAGTGGTGGAGGTCGCAGTAGCTTAACAAGACGATTTTAATGCCCCTTGGAAGAGACGTGGAGGTCGCAGTAGCTTAACAAGATGGTTTTAATGCCCCTTGGAAGAGACGTGGAGGTCGCAGTAGCTTAACAAGACGGTTTTCATGCCCCTTGGAAGAATGGTGGAGTTCGCAGTGGAATAAAAAGACAATATCATTGCCCCTTGAAAAAGTGGTGGAGGTCTCAGTAGCTTAACAAGACGGTTTTAATGCCCCTTGGAAGAGACGTGGAGGTCGCAGTAACTTAACAAGATGGTTTTAATGCCCCGTGGAAGAGACGTGGAGGTCGCAGTAGCTTAACAAGATGGTTTTAATGCCCCTTGGAAAAGTGGTGGAGGTCGCAGTAGCTTAACAAGATGGTTTTAATGCCCCTTGGAAAAGTGGTGGAGGTTGCAGTAGCTTAACAAGACGGTTTTAATGCCCCTTGGAAAAGTGGTGGAGGTCGCAGTGGCTTAACAAGATGGTTTTAATGCCCCTTGGAAGAATGGTGGAGGTCGCAGTAGCTTAACAAGACGGTTTTCATGCCCCTTGGAAGAATGGTGGAGTTCGCAATGGAATAAAAAGACAATATCAATGCCCCTTGAAAAGTGGTGGAGGTCGCAGTAGCTTAACAAGACGGTTTTCATGCCCCTTGGAAGAATGGTGGAGTTCGCAGTGGAATAAAAAGACAATATCAATGCCCCTGGGAAAAGTGGTGGAGGTCGCAGTAGCTTAACAAGACGATTTTAATGCCCCTTGGAAGAGACGTGGAGGTCGCAGTAGCTTAACAAGATGGTTTTAATGCCCCTTGGAAGAGACGTGGAGGTCGCAGTAGCTTAACAAGACGGTTTTAATGCCCCTTGGAAGAGACGTGGAGGTCGCAGTAGCTTAACAAGACGGTTTTAATGCCCCTTGGAAGAGACGTGGAGGTCACAGTAGCTTAACAAGATGGTTTTAATGCCCCTTGGAAACGTGGTGGAGGTCGCAGTAGCTTAACAAGATGGTTTTAATTCCCCCGGGAAAAGTGGTGGAGGTCGCAGTAGCTTAACAAGACGGTTTTAATGCCCCTTGGAAGAGACGTGGAGGTCGCAGTGGAATAAAAAGACAATATCAATGCCCCTGGGAAAAGTGGTGTAGGTCGCAGTAGCTTAACAAGACGGTTTTAATGACCCTTGGAAGAATGGTGGAGGTCGCAGTAGCTTAACAAGACGGTTTTCATGCCCCTTGGAAGAATTGTGGAGTTCGCAGTGGAATAAAAAGACAATATCAATGCCCCTTGAAAAAGTGGTGGAGGTCGCAGTAGATTAACAAGATGGTTTTAATGCCCCTTGGAAGAGACGTGGAGGTCGCAGTAGCTTAACAAGACAGTTTTATTGCCCCTTGGAAGAGACGTGGAGGTCGCAGTAGCTTAACAAGACGGTTTTAATGCCCCTTGGAAGAGACGTGGAGGTTGCAGTAGCTTAACAAAACGGTTTTAATGCCCCTTGAAAAAGTGGTGGAGGTTGCAGTGTCTAAAGAAGACGGTTTTAATGCCCCTTGGAAGAATGGTGGAGTTCGCAGTGGAATAAAAAGACAATATCAATGCCCCTTGGAAGAGACGTGGAGGTTGCAGTAGCTTAAGAAGACGGTTTTAATGCCCCTTGGAAAAGTGGTGGAGGTCGCAGTGGCTTAACAAGATGGTTTTAATGCCCCTTGGAAGAATGGTGGAGGTCGCAGTAGCTTAACAAGACGGTTTTCATGCCCCTTGGAAGAATGGTGGAGTTCGCAATGGAATAAAAAGACAATATCAATGCCCCTTGAAAAGTGGTGGAGGTCGCAGTAGCTTAACAAGACGGTTTTCATGCCCCTTGGAAGAATGGTGGAGTTCGCAGTGGAATAAAAAGACAATATCAATGCACCTGGGAAAAGTGGTGGAGGTCGCAGTAGCTTAACAAGACGATTTTAATGCCCCTTGGAAGAGACGTGGAGGTCGCAGTAGCTTAACAAGATGGTTTTAATGCCCCTTGGAAGAGACGTGGAGGTCGCAGTAGCTTAACAAGACGGTTTTAATGCCCCTTGGAAGAGACGTGGAGGTCGCAGTAGCTTAACAAGACGGTTTTAATGCCCCTTGGAAGAGACGTGGAGGTCACAGTAGCTTAACAAGATGGTTTTAATGCCCCTTGGAAACGTGGTGGAGGTCGCAGTAGCTTAACAAGATGGTTTTAATTCCCCCGGGAAAAGTGGTGGAGGTCGCAGTAGCTTAACAAGACGGTTTTAATGCCCCTTGGAAGAGACGTGGAGGTCGCAGTGGAATAAAAAGACAATATCAATGCCCCTGGGAAAAGTGGTGTAGGTCGCAGTAGCTTAACAAGACGGTTTTAATGACCCTTGGAAGAATGGTGGAGGTCGCAGTAGCTTAACAAGACGGTTTTCATGCCCCTTGGAAGATTTGTGGAGTTCGCAGTGGAATAAAAAGACAATATCAATGCCCCTTGAAAAAGTGGTGGAGGTCGCAGTAGATTAACAAGATGGTTTTAATGCCCCTTGGAAGAGACGTGGAGGTCGCAGTAGCTTAACAAGACGGTTTTATTGCCCCTTGGAAGAGACGTGGAGGTCGCAGTAGCTTAACAAGACGGTTTTAATGCCCCTTGGAAGAGACGTGGAGGTTGCAGTAGCTTAACAAAACGGTTTTAATGCCCCTTGAAAAAGTGGTGGAGGTTGCAGTGTCTAAAGAAGACGGTTTTAATGCCCCTTGGAAGAATGGTGGAGTTCGCAGTGGAATAAAAAGACAATATCAATGCCCCTTGGAAGAGACGTGGAGGTTGCAGTAGCTTAAGAAGACGGTTTTAATGCCCCTTGGAAGAGACGTGGAGGTCGCAGTAGCTTAACAAGATGGTTTTAATGCCCCTTGGAAGAGACGTGGAGGTCGCAGTAGCTTAACAAGACGGTTTTAATGCACCTTGAAGAATGGTGGAGGTCGCAGTAGCTTAACAAGATGGTTTTATTGCCCCTGGGAAAAGTGGTGGAGGTCGCAGTGGAATAAAAACACAATATCAATGCCCCTGGGAAAAGTGGTGGAGGTCGCAGTAGCTTAACAAGATGGTTTTAATGCCCCTGGGAAAAGTGGTGGAGGTCGCAGTAGCTTAACAAGACGGTTTTAATGCCCCTTGGAAGAATGGTGGAGGACGCAGTAGCTTAACAAGACGGTTTTCATACCCCTTGGAAGAATGGTGGAGTTCGCAGTGGAGTAAAAAGACAATATCAATGTCCCTTGAAAAAGTGGTGGAGGTCGCAGTAGCTTAACAAGACGGTTTTCATGCCCCCTGGAAGAATTGTGGAGTTCGCAGTGGAATAAAAAGACAATATCAATGCCCCTTGAAAAAGTGGTGGAGGTCGCAGTAGCTTAACAAGACGGTTTTAATGCCCCTTGGAAGAGACGTGGAGGTCGCAGTAGCGTAACAAGACGGTTTTAATGCCCCTTGGAAGAGACGTGGAGGTCGCAGTAGCTTAACAAGACGGTTTTAATGCCCCTTGGAAGAGACGTGGAGGTTGCAGTAGCTTAACAAAACGGTTTTAATGCCCCTTGGAAAAGTGGTGGAGGTTGCAGTATCTTAACAAGATGGTTTTAATGCCCCTTGGAAAAATGGTGGAGTTCGCAGTGGAATAAAAAGACAATATCAATGCCCCTTGAAAAAGTGGTGGAGGTCACAGTAGCTTAACAAGTTGGTTTTAATGCCCCTTGGAAGAGACGTGGAGGTTGCAGTAGCTTAACAATATGGTTTTCATACCCTTTGGAAGAATGGTGGAGTTCGCAGTGGAATAAAAAGACAATATCAATGTCCCTTGAAAAAGTGGTGGAGGTCGCAGTAGCTTAACAAGACGGTTTTCATGCCCCTTGGAAGAATTGTGGAGTTCGCAGCGGAATAAAAAGACAATATCAATGCCCCTTGAAAAAGTGGTGGAGGTCGCAGTAGCTTAACAAGACGGTTTTAATGCCCCTTGGAAGAGACGTGGAGGTCGCAGTAGCTTAACAAGACGGTTTTAAAGCCCCTTGGAAGAGACGTGGAGGTCGCAGTAGCTTAACAAGACGGTTTTAATGCCCCTTGGAAGAGACGTGGAGGTTGCAGTAGCTTAACAAAACGGTTTTAATACCCCTTAGAAAAGTGGTGGAGGTTGCAGTATCTTAAGAAGACGGTTTAATTCCCCTTGGAAGAATGGTAGAGTTCGCAGTGGAATAAAAAGACAATATCAATGCCCCTTGAAAAAGTGGTGGAGGTCACAGTAGCTTAACAAGTTGGTTTTAATGCCCCTTGGAAGAGACGTGGAGGTCGCAGTAGCTTAAAAAGACGGTTTTAATGCCCCTTGGAAGAGACGTGGAGGTTGCAGTAGCTTAACAAGATGGTTTTAATGCCCCTTGGAAGAGACGTGGAGGTCGCAGTAGCTTAACAAGACGGTTTAAATGCCCCTTGGAAGAGACGTGGAGGTCGCAGTAGCTTAACAAGACAGTTTTATTGCCCCTTGAAGAATGGTGGAGGTCGCAGTAGCTTAACAAGATGGTTTTATTACCCCTGGGAAAAGTGGTGGAGGTCGCAGTGGAATAAAAAGACAATATCAATGCCCCTTGAAAAAGTGGTGGAGGTCGCAGTAGCTTAACAAGACAGTTTTAATGTCCCTTGGAAGAGACGTGGAGGTTGCAGTAGCTTAACAAGACGGTTTTAATGCCCCTTGGAAAAGTGGTGGAGGTCGCAGTAGCTTAACAAGATGGTTTTAATGCCCCTTGGAAAAGTGGTGAAGGTTGCAGTAGCTTAACAAGATAATTTTAGTGCCCCTTGGAAAAGTGGTGGAGGTTGCAGTAGCTTAAGAAGACGGTTTTAATGCCCCTTGCAAAAATGGTGGAGTTCGCAATGAAATAAAAAGACAATATCAATGCCCCTTGAAAAAGTGGTGGAGGTCGCAGAAGCTTAACAAGTCGGTTTTCATGCCCCTTGGAAGAATGGCGGAGTTCGCAGTGGAATAAAAAGACAATATCAATGCCCCTTGAAAAAGTGGTGGAGGTCGCAGTAGCTTAACAAGACGGTTATAATGCCCCTTGGAAGAGACGTGGAGGTCACAGTAGCTTAACAAGATGGTTTTAATGCCCCTTGGAAGAGACGAGGAGGTCGCAGTAGCTTAACAAGATGGTTTTAATGCCCCTTGGAAAAGTGGTGGAGGTCGCAGTGGCTTAACAAGACGGTTTTAATGCCCCTGGGTAAAGTGGTGGAGGTCGCAGTAGCTTAACAAGATGGTTTTAATGCCCCTTGGAAGAATGGTGGAGGTCGCAGAAGCTTAACAAGACGGTTTTCATGCCCCTTGGAAGAATGGTGGAGTTCGCAGTCGAATAAAAAGACAATATCAATGCCCCTTGAAAAAGTGGTGGAGGTCGCAGTAGCTTAACAAGACGATTTTCATGCCCCTTGGAAGAATGGTGGAGTTCGCAGTGGAATAAAAAGACAATATCAATGCCCCTGGGAAAAGTGGTGGAGGTCGCAGTAGCTTAACAAGACGGTTTTAATGCCCCTTGGAAGAGACGTGGAGGTCGTAGTAGCTTAACAAGATGGTTTTAATGCCCCTTGGAAGAGACGTGGAGGTCGCAGTAGCTTAACAAGACGGTTTTAATGCCCCTTGGAAGAGACGTGGAGGTCGCAGTAGCTTAACAAGACGATTTTAATGCCCCTTGGAAGAGACATGGAGGTCGCAGTAACTTAACAAGACGGTTTTAATGCCCCTTGGAAAAGTGGTGGAGGTCGCAGTAGCTTAACAAGACGGTTTTAATGCCCCTTGGAAAAGTGGTGGAGGTCGCAGTAGTTTAACAAGATGGTTTTAATGCCCCTTGGAAGAGACGTGGAGGTCGCAGTGGAATAAAAAGACAATATCAATGCCCCTGGGAAAAGTGGTGGAGGTCGCAGTAGCTTAACAAGACGGTTTTAATGTCCCTTGGAAGAGACGTGGAGGTCGCAGTAGCTTAACAAGACGGTTTTAATGCCCCTTGGAAGAGACGTGGAGGTCGCAGTAGCTTAACAAGATAGTTTTAATGCCCCTTGGAAGAGACGTGGAGGTTGCAGTAGCTTAACAAGACAGTTTCAATGCCCCTTGGAAAAGTGGTGGAGGTTGCAGTATCTTAAGAAGACGGTATTAATGCCCCTTGGAAGAATGGTGGAGTTCGCAGTGGAATAAAAAGACAATATCAATGCCCCTTGAAAAAGTGGTGGAGGTCACAGTAGCTTAACAAGTTGGTTTTAATGCCCCTTGGAAGAAACGTGGAGGTCGCAGTAGCTTAACAAGACGGTTTTAATGCCCCTTGGAAGAGACGTGGAGGTCGCAGTAGCTTAACAAGACGGTTTTAATGCCCCTTGAAGGAGACGTGGAGGTCGCAGTAGCTTAACAAGACGGTTTTAATGCCCCTTGGAAAAGTGGTGGACGTCGCAGAAGCTTAACAAGACGGTTTTAATGCCCCTGAGAAAAGTGGTGGAGGTCGCAGTAGCTTAACAAGACGGTTTTAATGCCCCTTGGAAGAGACGTGGAGGTCACAGTGGAATAAAAAGACAATATCAATGCCCCTGGGAATAGTGGTGGAGGTCGCAGTAGCTTAACAAGACGGTTTTAATGCCCCTTGGAAGAATGGTGGAGGTCGCAGTAGCTTAACAAGACGGTTTTCATGCTCCTTGGAAGAATGGTGGAGTTCGCAGTGGAATAAAAAGACAATGTCAATGCAACTTGAAAAAGTGGTGGAGGTCGCAGTAGCTTAACAAGACGGTTTTCATGCCCCTTGGAAGAATGGTGGAGTTCGCAGTGGAATAAAACGACAATATCAATGCCCCTTGAAAAAGTGGTGGAGGTCGCAGTAGCTTAACAAGATGGTTTTAATGCCCCTTGGAAGAGACGTGGAGGTCGCAGTAGCTTAAGAAGACGGTTTTAATGCCCCTTGGAAGAATGGTGGAGGTCGCAGTAGCTTAACAAGACGGTTTTAATGCCCCTGGGAAAAGTGGTGGAGGTCGCAGTGGAATAAAAGGACAATATCAATGCCCCTGGGAAAAGTGGTGGAGGTCGCAGTAGCTTAACAAGATGGCTTTCATGCCCCTTGGAAGAATGGTGGCGGTCGCAGTGGAATTAAAAGACAATATCAATGCCCCTGGGAAAAGTGGTGGAGGTCGCAGTAGCTTAACAAGATGGTTTTCATGCCCCTTCCAAGAGCCATGCAGTACAGCATATTAAAAACATTATTCCCATTATTGGGGAGTGGGTCTCCCATAGTCTTTGCCTATGCCTTCCAAGCAAAAGCTGCCAAAAATTAGGATGGAGGAACTTGCAATGCTGGCAACACGGACCACGGTCACCCTGATGGTATAGTGGGGGTGGAGGCTGAGGATAAGGAGAAGAGCAAAATACAGCCGAAATGAGGAAGCGTATACCCATGTGTGGGTGTGAAGCGGTGCATGGGAATACACCTCCCGAGATAACACAGTGGATTTGACTTTATATTACTCTGCTGTCATTTGGTGGTGATGAGAAGTCTGGCCCAATCCAGCCCTTGTTCATTTTGATAAGGGTCAGCTTGTCAGCATTGTCAGTTGACAGGCGAGTGCGCTTATCAGTTATAATTCCCCCAGTGGCACTAAAAACACGCTCCGATAACACGCTAGCGGCAGGGCAGGCCAGGACCTCCAAGGCGTACAGAACGAGTTCATTCCAAGTGTCCAGCTTGGATACCCAATAATTAAAAGGCACAGAGGAATCACGGAGGACGCTGGTACGGTCGGCAAGGTACTCCCTCACCATCTTTGAAACTTTCCACTCCTTGTGAGAGTACCCCGCGCCTCAGGGCCTGTAAGCTGGGCGGGTCTCAGAAAACTTTACCAGAATGTTGAGAGTGTTCCCCTGCCTCTGCTGGATTGGAGTTGCGTCTCTCTCGCCTGTACGCCTTGGATGGTCAACGAACTGTGACCTCTGCCGCTAGCGTATTCAGATGGGAATTTTTTTAACAGTTCTGCAGCAAGGGCCATCTGGTACTGCCCCATTTTTGTAGACCTCTCCACCTCAGGAATAAGAGAGTGAAAGTTCTCCTTGTAGCGGGGGTCAAAAACTGTCACCAACCAGTAATGACTGTCACCCAACATTTTGACAACGCGAGGGTCACGGTTAAGGCAGCGTAACATAAAGTCAGCAATGCGTGCCAGACTGGTATCGGGCAATAATTCCGTGTCCTCACCAAGATGACTACTGACCATGCTCTCCTCCTCCTCCTCCTCCTCCTCCCCCCTGTCCTCAGGCCACCCACGCTGAACCGACTGTATGACAGTTGTACAGGTACTACCGTCTACAGCGCATGATACCAGCTCCTGTTCTTCATCCTCCTCCTCTCCCTCATTGTCCCCCAATGCACGTTGGGATGAGATGAGGCTGTGCTGTGTGTAATAGCCCGCCATGGCTTCTTGATCCATCTCATCATACTCTGGCTGCAATGCCTCCTCTTTAATTCTCTGCAGAGAGCGCTGCAAAAGACAGACAAGTGAGATGCTGACGCTAATGATGGCGTCATCGCCACTCACCATCTTGGTGGACTCCTCAAAGTTTGTCAGGATGGCATATATGTCAGACATCTAGGTCCACTCCTGAGGTCTTATGTGTGGAGTCTGACCTGAATATCAACGGCCTTGTTGCAGCTGGTACTCCACAACTGCTCTCTTCTGCTCACAAATCCTTGGCAACATGTGGAGGGTAGAGTTCCAACGTGTGGGGACATCACACAGCAGTCGGTGTGCCGGAAGCTGCAAACGCTGCTGCAACACAGCAAGGGCGGCGGAAGCTGTAGCCGACTTGCGAAAATGAGCTGACAGGCGGCGTACTTTGACGAGCAGATCTGGCAACTCGGGGTACGATTTAAGAAACCGCTGAACCACGAGGTTAAGCACATGAGCCAGGCATGGTACGTGTGTGATCTCGCCTCGCCTCAGAGCCGCCACCAGGTTATGGCCATTGTCACACACGACCATGCCTGGATGTAGGTTCAGCGGTCTCAGCCACATATCTGCCTGCTTTTTCACAGCTGTCCACAACTCGCAAGCAGTGTGAGGTTTATCACCTAAGCTTATGAGTTTCAGCACAGCCTGTTGCTGCTTGGCTGAGGCAGTACTGCAGTGCTTCCAGCTTGTAACTGATGTGGTGATATCTGAGATGGAGGCTGAACATGAGGAGGAGGAGGAGGATGATGCGCAGGAGCTGTACACTGTGGGGGCAACTCTGACTGACATAGGGCCCGCAATTCTCGGTGTGGGGAGGATGTGTTCTGTCCCAAGGTCCGACTGGGTCCCGGCTTCCACTATGTTTACCCAGTGTGCCGTCAGGGAGATGTACCGTCCCTGGCCACAAGCACTTGTCCACGTGTCCGTTGTCAGGTGGACTCTCCCAGTAACTGCGTTGTTGAGGGCACGGCAGATGTTTTGGGACACATGCTTGTGTAGTGCGGGGATGGCACACCGGGCAAAATAGTGTCGGCTGGGGACAGAGTCCCGAGGCACTGCCACCGCCATAAGGTTGCGGAAGGATTCCGTCTCCACCAGCCTAAAAGGCAGCATTTCCAATGAAAGCAGTCGTGAAATGTGCGAATTTAGGACTGTGGCCTGTGGGGCGTTGGCTGCGAATTTGCGCTTTTGTTCAAAGCTCTGGGATAAGGACAATTGAACGCTGCGGTGGGACGTGGACGTTGATGCTGTTTCTTGAGAAACTGCCATAACAAGTGAAGACTGAGAGGAGGGGGCATCTTTGCATGCAGTATGGACAGGGGATTGCCTTGCACGCACAACAGGGGAAGAAGCAGTGGTGACACCCACTGACACTGGTTGTGGACCCTGGAGTTCGCACTAATTTACTTGGAGAAATACTTCATTTTCTGAAACAATTTCAAGGGTGCCAACACCTTTGGCCATGACTGTATATAATATTTTGATGTGCAGTCTACGTCTTTTTTTTGCTAAAGCTATAGCAAAATGCAGTCAAATCATGTGTTAGGCTGTGTGCCCACGATGCGTTTTTTAAGCGTTTCCGCAGCGGCAAAAATGCTGCAGAAACGCTTAAAAAACGCATGGTAGAAGGCCTGCCATGTTCCCCAATGGTAATCTGCATGTGCTATGCACATGCTGCGGAAATTTCCGCTGCGAATTATCATTGCGGAAAAAAACGCAGCACTACCAATTATTTTGCGGAAGCGCTGCGTTTTCGCCGCCATTGACTTGCATTAGAACGCGCCAATTCCGCAAGAGTGCATCTGTACTTGCGTCATTGGTGCGTTCTAATGTGCGGATGGTACCCGGGTGTAGAGGAGAGGAGAGTCTCATCCACACCCAGGTACCATTAAAAAAGCTGTAAAAAAAAGAATAAAATAAAAAATAAATGTATACTTACCTTCTGGCGGCCTGCGCTGCGCTCCTCCTTGCTTCCCGGCACTTCGCGATGGAATGAAGGACCTGCGCTGACGTCAGTCATGTGACGGGTCACGCGACGCTGACGTCGGCAGGTCCTTCACTCTACCGCTGCCGGCAGCCGGGACCGAGCAAAGCAAGACAGCACGGGCCATCGGAGGGTAACTATATATCTATTTTTATATTTTTTGACATTCTCTCGGTCACACTATATAAATCCATGCCGGTTGCATGGATTTATATAGTGTGACCAAGTTGTCAAGCACTTTCCAAGTGATGCTAAAATCGCTTGGAAATCGCTTGTCAACCCGCATGCGGAAATGCATGTGAAGAACGCTTCACTTCCGCTTGTCCCTGGCAGGAAAATGCATGTACAATCCGCATGTACAATCCGCATGCGTTTTTTTCTGCCAGGGAGATGCAGAAACGCTCAGGAAAAAATCCTGAGCATTTCTGCATCGTGGGCACATAGCCTTAAGATTCTCTTTCAATGTTACTTAACATGTTGCTGGATTACTAGTAAAGATCCTCCAGTGTAGCCCATAGAGTTGAGCATCCAGATCACTTTTATCATTGCCTCTTGTTATTCTGTTTAAAGGAGTTTGAAACTTATTTTACAACAATTATTCATAAAATACTGCTTCGGAGAATATTGCATACTGTTTTAACTACTGATATACAGTATGTATTTATTTATGAGTGATTTACATAAGCATTTGATACAAATATTCAATATGATTCATATTAAAACATGACATAAATGTAATCAATCATAAATCAATTTTGGAACAGAACTTTCTGCAACTCCCGTTTATCTAAGTGGGGCTTGCAGTAATCCATCTCCTTTCATTTGCAACAACCTCATTCAGATGAATGGAACTGATTTCCAGTTGCAGAAATTTCAGCAGCCAATCTGCTGTATGTGAAAATAACCAAAATGTTATTAAATGTAACAAAACAAACTAAAAGAACACTACTCTGATACTGTAGACAGCTAAGCTTGTCTTTGCAGAGTCTTAGCAATAAAGAGATAGTTTAGCTGCTCCTCTGCCTGTGGTTCTGAAATCAAGTGGTCACGGGTCATTTTATTTCTCTGATTAAGAAGAAAAAATTTTGCCAATCAAGAGGAAAAGATTTCCCTGTGCCTACTGTACGTCGGTCCTACAACAACAGAACCAGCTCTCATCTGTATACTTAAAAGAGCTCATAACATATGTATTGGCCACTTATTTCCTTATTTGACTACTTAGTGCTGCAGTGCTAAATGGTTGACCATACAGATTAGGCTTCACTTGCTAGTAATAATTTTCCAAACATTATTCATGGTATACGATCATTAATCCCATGTTCCTAAATTAGCAGTGGAAATTCTACTTTCATCTACAGATGGAACATATGATTTTTCTTTCCATTTACTCACCTACAACTGTTTACACTATGTAATACAGACTGTCAAATTTCGAACTGCGTAAATGATGCAACTACTCCATTTATACATATGATTTGTTTTTATAAGGAGGTTTAGCAATTTTCTTCCGACTGAAGATCGGGGAATGATTTCATCAATTTAATAATAGCACATTTAGACTTTTAGTCATCAGAGCATACGTTTTTTGTAGATATTTGAAGTAGAAACTGTTAACTAAATTCAAAGTGAAATTTGCAAGCGTTGATAACCAGAAGTCATCTGGCCTACTAAATTGATTCTAAAAGCCAAGTCTTACAAGCAAATGTCAAGATTATGTACAATGTCCAAGCCATGTCAAGCAACCTTTCGGGAAAATATTACTGTACTTGCTTGTCCCCAAACTGTAACAGTTAATTACTAATATGGAAAAAATGGAACACACAAACCAAAGCATAGCATTTGTTTCTGTTCACATTCTGTATGGTAACTACACCTGTTAAAAAAAAGTTCCAGAAGGACAAACTTGGTACAGGACACACAGGCTTGTATGGGGCAGATGCATATCAGTAGAATAAGTCATAAATATTACAGCATTTAAGAATATTGCTATGTTATTGCTTCCATTTTTACAAAAGTTAATAAAACTACCTGGTCCAAACTTGATGTGAATTTATTATAAGGCAATGTTTTCACCTGCATCAGAGGATGTATTTAGGGCCTCTTTCAGATTCCGTCATATCTATTGGGAAAATGAGCATGCAGCGTTTTTATTTCACCAACAAATGATTGACACCTAGAATCCACCCAACCAACCCCATATTAAAAGGGTTATACAGTTAGAGAAAATGGCTTTAAATGTGTAAAAGGCAACATATGCAATGTACTCATGTACTCTAATTAAAAAGATGCCCCATTAGGTCCCTGAAGCTTCACTCTCATCTTTTATGTTCAAAACAGGAGAGATCTTCAAAGCTGTTTGTGAAGGAAGCAGGCTGACTGGCTTACTTCAATAGCTAAGCCAGACCCCATGTCTGTGTTTCTGGATCAGCAGTGATAATGGAGGGGGCTGGCTTAGCTACTGAAATGAGCTAGTCAGCCAACTCCCTTCACAAACAGCACTGTCGGACACAAGTTGGGAAGTGAAGCTGCCTGAATCAACACTAATATTGGAAAATCAGGGCACCTTTCTTAATTGAATTATATGAGTAATGTTACGCTCCTAGGTTGCACATGTGGTTCGTGGACAACTGTGCCACGGACTTGACTTACCCTGGAGGGGTGTAACTAAGCAGCTACCTTGCCTGTTCGCTGGAGCCTCTAGTGGTGAGGTCAGGCTTGTGCGGCAGGTAGCTGCCAGGTGCCACTACAGGGCAGCATCCGGCAGTAGCAGCTGACCCCAAAGGTCAACAACATTAATTCAGATTCCTAGACAGGGCAGGACAGCCACTTGGGACAGGTTCACACTGTGCAGACAGGACGGCCACTTGGGACAGGTTCACACTGTGCAGACAGGACGACCACTGGGACAGGTTTAGACTGTGCAGACAGGACAGCCACTGGGACAGGTTCAGACTGTGCAGACAGGACGACCACTGGGACAGGTTTAGACTGTGCAGACAGGACGGCCACTGGGACAAGTTCAGACTTGCAGACAGGACGGCCACTGGGACAGGTTCAGACTGATCCCTATGAAACTTCTTACGTTTCCCATCCATAATGTCCCGCTCATATTTATCAAGAATGGCCTTGAGTTTGATTTTATACGACTGTATTTGTTGTATATCTTCCAACTGGGATAATTTAGTTTCAAGGGTCTTTGTGAGTTTTATTATTGGAGAGTAGCTCCCTATCGTGCTCCAGGAGCATATTTATAATTATCGTGGAGCAATGTAAAAGGCCCTGTTCCCAAATGTTTTGAAAATTGGGAGTAGGTTCCCATGCTGGATAGATGGGGATTCTCAATCCCTGAGGACCAATACCAGCCTTGATATATTCTTCAAGGCTGAGGATGTTACACCATAATTTAATGCCAGTTTTGTGAGCAGCAGTAAGTCGTGAGTCGTGACTTGTGAGAAATCAGAATCTGGTGTCTGATTAAAGGATGCAAGAAGAATGTGACGCGCCCCTGGGCCTGTGCCGCGCTGCGGTGCGCACGCGGGAGCTTACCCGGAGCCGGATCCGTGGAGGGTTGTAATCTCGTGGCGGTGACCCGGTCCGTGCCCAGGGAGTCAAACTAGACGGCAGTCTATTAGTAGTAAATAGTTGATGACTACGCCACCCGTTGAGTGCAGCCAGGAAGCTGCTGCTGCAGGGCAGACCGCTGAGGCCGGTGGTAGGATTGTGCAGCGTGATAGTATAACCCCCAACGGGAGGGGTATGGCCTCAGGGCAGCCGACGTGGATGATGGGGGTAGCAGGAACCACTCAGAGACGGTACGGTGTAGTTCAGGGTCTTTACTGGTAACAACGACAGACCCTCCCGGAGTACTTGCTAGCAAACGGGGCCTGGTCAGTCTTTGAGCAGATGGGATCTCCCCTGGCCAGGCGTAGTTGTAGGCCTCCCAAACTGACTGTACTCTTCTGGCTACCTTGCTAGAAGCTGATGTAAGTAGCCCACGTCCCTGAGTGTACCGTGTGGTGCTCACCCGTATGGCCGGTGACTCGGGGCCTTCTAATGGCTTCCGCTCCACGATGGCGGTGCTGGTCCCACGCGTGTGACCGTGCCTTCAGGCTTCTGGGCCAGAGGACCTGAAATCCCCTGCCCGACGGATTCTGCTGCTGGGTAGGAGTTAGTCCCCACAGCCTCGGACTCCGGGTCCGGTAAAGAATCTTCTTAGTCAGGGCGAGCTCTGTAGCTGCCAGCCCCTGACTCCTTGTAACTCTGCTGTTTCCTATGCTGCTTCTCTTCTCCACTCTCCTTGTCTGACTCACCCTGCCTCAGCCCCGGGTTTTTACAGGGGAAGTTCTTCCCCTCCCAAGACTGGGCAGGAGGTGTGGCATGCACAGGATCCCTGACCAAAGGACCTCCCACCTGCTCTCAGACATAATATCTCTATCACTGTGGCAACCAGACCCCTGGGGTGTCACATTCCCCCCTAGTGAAATTTAGTACTCCGGGACTAAACATATTTTTGTAACATAACAAAGTATAAACAATAACATTACAATAAGGAAACGCATAAAGCTGGTCACGGCGTGTCCGTAACCGGGTGCAGTCTTCGAAGAAAGCAAGGTGTCCATTTCACCAAAACAGGGAGACGTAACCAGGTAGGGGTCTGTCCTACCCCGAGTCCTTAACAGTCTTTTAGTCCATCCTGGGTTACGCTCCACTAACTGTACAAAGGATTCCCGGTAAATCCACCAAGGACTCCTATAAATAACTGGAAACACATAATATTTACAAGATATGGCCGCTCTCAGTCCTCGGCCAGTGGGGATAAGGATTGGCTGCTCACAGTCCTCAGCCTGTGGGGAGATGGGATGGCTGCTCACAGTCCTCAGCCTGGTTAAGGATAGGGGACACACGGGAACAGTTCACACTTGTCCCAACGGGGACCATATTTTAATTAGCAACACAAGTACCCCTATGGGTAACTATGTACAGTTCCACTTTACCGTACTTCAGTAACGGCATCCTCCTGCTCCTTCTTGTGTGTAGGCTTCAGACCCGTCCGGGTCCTCTTGGCTTTCCTCGTATTGGTAGTACTGCAGCTCCTCCTTGGTTAACGTGGAGGGCGTACAGTCCTTTTGCACCTGGGGAGTTCAGGCCTTGCGACCAGGCGTGGAGAGGGTCGCCGTTGATGACGCCCGGGGTCAGAGGGTGCAACTTTGGGCCTGGGCGCGGGCTGGTGGTGGTAGTGCCCAGGGCTGGAGGGCTTGGCCGCAGGGCTTGTTGCGGGGGCTGGAGCAGGTCGGTGTCTGCAGCGCCCGGAATCGGCGGCCCCACCAGGGGGCCCGGGAGCAGGCTGACGCTGGCAGCGTCCGGGACAGGGAGACTCCTCTTACCTGCTCCCGCGACCGCTCCTGCGTCACGCGTCTTCTCCCGGCGCTGGTCGGGGCCGGCGACGACTGGGGCACTGCCGATGCTGGGCAGCTTAGTCTGCTGCCGGTCCGCCATCTTGCTGTCCGTTCCTGGTGTCCTCCTCCCCCCTAGTGGACCGTGGCCTACCTTCCGGAGATCCTCTTCCGTAGGCCGCGGCTCCGCAGTCAATCGTCGGGGTAGAGGACCTGGCGTCGCGCTCCTGTGACGTCGGCGTCTGCTGGGCTCCTTCCAGGACCTTACGCAACGTCCGGACGTGAGGCGGGGCTTCAGTTCTCGCGCGCTTTCGGAGTCCACGCCCCTCTTCTTCCCGCGCGGCGTCCTCAAGATGGCGTCCAATGGCGGGAAAACTCCACGGATGGCGGGAAGAAGGTCGAAGATGGCGCCGGATGGCGGGAAAACTTCGCGGATGGCGGGAAGAAGGTAGAAGATGGCGCCGGATGGCGGGAAACCTTCACCACTGGTAAGTTTGAACAGTCTTTGCTTTTCAGGCACGCAGTACCCGGTGGTTGCGGGCACGAAATCCTGCCGACTACGCCAAAGTTGACGCGCCCCTGGGCCTGTGCCGCGCTGCGGTGCGCACGCGGGAGCTTACCCGGAGCCGGATCCGTGGAGGGTTGTAATCTCGTGGCGGTGACCCGGTCCGTGCCCAGGGAGTCAAACTAGACGGCAGTCTATTAGTAGTAAATAGTTGATGACTACGCCACCCGTTGAGTGCAGCCAGGAAGCTGCTGCTGCAGGGCAGACCGCTGAGGCCGGTGGTAGGATTGTGCAGCGTGATAGTATAACCCCCAACGGGAGGGGTATGGCCTCAGGGCAGCCGACGTGGATGATGGGGGTAGCAGGAACCACTCAGAGACGGTACGGTGTAGTTCAGGGTCTTTACTGGTAACAACGACAGACCCTCCCGGAGTACTTGCTAGCAAACGGGGCCTGGTCAGTCTTTGAGCAGATGGGATCTCCCCTGGCCAGGCGTAGTTGTAGGCCTCCCAAACTGACTGTACTCTTCTGGCTACCTTGCTAGAAGCTGATGTAAGTAGCCCACGTCCCTGAGTGTACCGTGTGGTGCTCACCCGTATGGCCGGTGACTCGGGGCCTTCTAATGGCTTCCGCTCCACGATGGCGGTGCTGGTCCCACGCGTGTGACCGTGCCTTCAGGCTTCTGGGCCAGAGGACCTGAAATCCCCTGCCCGACGGATTCTGCTGCTGGGTAGGAGTTAGTCCCCACAGCCTCGGACTCCGGGTCCAGTAAAGAATCTTCTTAGTCAGGGCGAGCTCTGTAGCTGCCAGCCCCTGACTCCTTGTAACTCTGCTGTTTCCTATGCTGCTTCTCTTCTCCACTCTCCTTGTCTGACTCACCCTGCCTCAGCCCCGGGTTTTTACAGGGGAAGTTCTTCCCCTCCCAAGACTGGGCAGGAGGTGTGGCATGCACAGGATCCCTGACCAAAGGACCTCCCACCTGCTCTCAGACATAATATCTCTATCACTGTGGCAACCAGACCCCTGGGGTGTCACAAATGTCTGACAATTGTGCCCGCCATGTGGCCTCCCGTGTCTCCCAGTCCATGGCTGTGGGTTGCTGTGACTCCACCAAAGACTCAAAAAACAATATATATAAATATGCAATCCGTCACAATAGCCAGTGTGATACCTCCAGCAAAGCCTCTCACAAAGAGAGTGCTAAAGAATTGATACGAAAAAAAACAGGGGATGGGGATGCACCACCAATTTGGATAATGATGCACTGGGTATTGGATGGTATATTCCATTTTGGGGCTTATCATTCCCCTTCCGTATTCCATATTGATCTTACATGGTAGTTAATATATATATATTGGGGGCCTGTGTTTCTATGATATATGCTTATTTATGAAAATAGTTTGTGGGGGACATTCTACTGTATATACCATGTTTATGTTTTTTAAATGTTTTTAATACTGTGTGTTTGTGTTCAATAAACCTTTTTGCACTTATTAATATAGGAGGTGTAGTGCTTTTCTCCCTTACGATTATGCTGTTGTTTTCTGCATGACGTAGCACCCCCGTCAGTACATCATTATCCAAATTGGTGGTGTATTACTATCCCCTTTTTTTTTTTTTCAAATACAGAATCATTGACTAACATTAGTCAGAGTGCAACCCGATTTTTTATCGGGTTGCACCCATCTGTTTTAAACGCAGATGAGTATGAGCCCTTATTCAAAGGATAGGGAATAACTTGCTGATTGCTGGGGATCTGACAGATGGGACCCTCAGCTATCGCAAAAACTCTAAGAAAGAGGCTCTGTAGTCACGTCTTGAATGGAGTGGAGGTTCAAAGTACATTTTAATCAATAGATATTGGAATAATAATAAGTTCCACAATTCAATGTTAAAAAAATATTTCCTGTGATGAGATAATCTTATAAATGTGCCCTGTTATATACTGTATAATGGCTATGTCTGACCGTGCAGGAACATGGTCTGCACATATCTCAGCTCCTAGCCAAGGGAGGAAACAAAAGAGAGAATACAGGCAGGAC
The DNA here is from genome assembly GCF_046119375.1 of Phyllobates terribilis. Classification (NCBI taxonomy): domain Eukaryota; kingdom Metazoa; phylum Chordata; class Amphibia; order Anura; family Dendrobatidae; genus Phyllobates; species Phyllobates terribilis. The sequence goes on along the minus strand of NW_027362761.1, from coordinate 34,888,382 downwards.
AGGATGGGATTACAGCTGCTGTTTTCTGTGAGGTAAAACATTACCCTGCCTGTTTTATCATGAGGAAGTCTTTTGGCTGCGTCTCAAAGTCCCCTGAGCTCAACATAAATCAAGTCACTAACATAGCAGCTCTGACCTCTGCTAAGCTTATATGTCACTGACTTGATTTATGATGAGCTCAGAGTGCTGGAGACATGGCAGAAACAGTTGCTCATGTGATAAAACAGGCAGGGAAATGTTTTACCTCACAGAAAGAATCAGCTGCCATCTCATGCTGTTCTGACATTTTTGTTAACACATGAAATTGTGGAACTTATTTTTATTCCAAGATCTATTGATTATTTTACACTTTGTACTTTATTCATGGGAAACCCCCTTTAAAGAAAACCTGTCATGTAAAAAAATGGGGGTTAATCTGCAGGTTAATAGCGTTCTAAAGCTGCCCGGGGTCCGGAGGAAATAACCTGTGTGGTCACAGCCGCCGCTCTCCATGCACTGAGAGGTGACTGAAGCTGTGCCTGCTCACCCCTATGGCTGAAAGCCTAAGGCTGCAGGGAGGAATAAAGTTAATTTCCTCCGGGCAGCTTCAGAACGCTATTAACCTGCAGATTAACCGCATATCTGCAGATTTATAGCGTTTTTTACATGACAGGTTCCCTTTAAAGATATGTACACCAAAATGTTGTATGAAAAGCGGCATTATGTACATATCCTACAAAAAGTATCCCCAAATAATAATAACAACCTTCTTATTTTTTACTTTTGCACTGTCAGTCAGACTGAGAGGTTAAGTGATAATGCAAGTTCAAACTTATATTCCAAGCCAGTGTGTGATTCATAGTAGTTACAAATGTGGATTTATATAAATAAAAAGGCAGAATGTGCTCAACAAAACATCCACAATACTCAGTAAAACTGCCTGAAGCCATCCTCATGAGATAACTATCCCAATTGCCACTTCCGGATTATCTCTATCTTCTCAGCAAATGCTGTGCATGCAAATTACCCATTCCTTTTGTTAAACATTTTTGTGCAATTCTTATTTATTTTTTTTTATCCATGGAAACAGTTTCGCAAAACTTTGGAATCACATAAACTCTCAAACCCTTCCTTTCGCAAAGGTTTCAAAAGATACTAATGGAACAAGTATCCAACTAGAAGACATATTTCATCTGTTTCAATCAGGCATCAAAAAGCAATTAATTAAATTCCAGATTTTGTTAAAACAGAAAACATGTGCCCTTATCCTGAACCAATGTAAAAAGCCAACCAAAAATCATGTACCAACACACCCACTGACTGCTAGATGTGTCTGTGCATGTCACAATTTTTCGTTAGGCCAGTTTCACACGTCCGGATATTTCCGGTACCGGAGATATCCGTGTTCCGTGTGTCCATGCGTGTCACACGTGTGGCAATCGTGTGTCGCATCAGGATCACACGGACGGGTGCCTGGGAACACTTCACTCATCATGGTTCCCTGTCAGCACCAGCAGGGCCCATGATGAGGGTAGTAGTAGTCTGATCCCGCAGTGTCCCCACCTGTAAAAATAAGAATAAAATAATAAAATCCATGTACTCACCTCTCCTAGGTGTCCCTCGCTGTAATCCATGCGGCCGCTGCTGCCGAGGAGCCGGGGAGAATGAGACGCTCCAGAGCTGCAACTCAGGAGCGGTGTCCTGTCACTCACTGAGCGCAGCTCCAAAGCCACTCATTCTCTTGGCTCCTCTGCAGCAGCGGTCGCATGGATTACTGCGAGGGACACCTAGGAGAGGTGAGTACATGGATTTTATTATTTTATTCTTATTTTTATAGGTGGGGACACAGCAGAGCAGACTACCACTACCCTCACCACTGTCCCTGCTGGCGCTGATCCCAGCGCGGGCAGGGAACCATGATGAGGGCAGTGTTCAGCACCCAGCGCTTGGGAACAGCGATAACTGTAGCGCTGATTCCCAGGCGATGGTCCGTGTAACACTGATGACACATGGATGTCATCCGTATGTGTTCAGCGTGAGCCACTTTTGTGGACCGTGTATCCGCAAAAAAATGGACTTATCGCCGTGTGGAGCACACAGACACACGGTCCGTGAAAACACACTGAGATGTGCACACACCCATTCATTTGCGTGTGTCAGTGTCTTCGTTACGTGTGGAAACTGTCACCACTCGTACCATAGAAACTGACCTGTGAAAGAGCCAACTACCAATTAAGTAAATCTGGTGATGTGCATCTCTGTAATGAGGAGGGGTGTTGACTAATGACATCAACACCCTATATAAGGTGTGCTTAATTATTAGGCAACTTCCTTTCCTTTGGCAAAATGGGTCAGAAGAGAGATTTGACAGGCTCTGAAAAGTCCAAAATTGTGAGATGTCTTGCAGAGGGATGCAGCAGTCTTTAAATTTCCAAACTTTTGAAGCGTGATCACCGAACAATCAAGTGTTTCATGGCAAATAGCCAACAGGGTCGCAAGAAGTGTGTTGGACAAAAAAGGCGCAAAATAACTGCCCATGAATTGAGGAACATCAAGCATGAAGCTGCCAAGATGCCATTCACCACCAGTTTTGCCATATTTCAGAGCTGCAACATTACTGGAGTATCAAAAAGCACAAGGTGTGCGATACTAGGGGACATGGCCAAGGTAAGGAAGGCTGCAAAACTACCACCTTTGAACAAGAAGCATAAGATAAAACGTCAAGAATGGGCCAAGAAATATCTTAAGACTGATTTTTCAAATGTTTTATGGACTGATGAAATGAGAGTGGCTCTTGATGGGCCAGATGGATGGGCCAGAGGCTGGATCAGTAAAGGGCAGAGAGCTCCACTCTGACTCAGACGCCAGCAAGGTGGAGGTGGGGTACTGGTATGGGCTGGTATCATCAAAGATGAACTTGGGGGACCTTTTCGTGGTTGAGGATAGAGTGAAGCTCAACTCACAGACCTACTGCCAGATTCTGGAAGACAACTTCTTCAAGCAGTGGTACAGGAAGAAGTCGGTATCGTTCAAGAAAAACATGATTTTCATGCAGGACAATGCTCCATCACATGCATCCAACTACTCCACAGCGTGGCTGGCCAGTAAAGGTCTAAAAGAAGAAAAAATAATGACATGGCCCCCCTGTTCACCTGATCTGAACCACATAGAGAACCTGTGGTCCATCATAAAATGTGAGATCTACAGGGAGGGAAAACAGTACACCTCTCGGAACAGTGTCTGGGAGGCTGTGGTGGCTGCTGCAAGCAATGTTGATCGAAAACAGATCAAGCAACTGACAGAATCTATGGATGGAAGGCTGTTGAGTATCATCATAAAGAATGGTGGCTATACTGATCACAAATTTTTGGGGTTTTTGTTTTTGCATGTCAGAAATGTTTATTTCTAAATTTTGTGCACTGATATTGGTTTACCTGGTGAAAATAAACAAGTGAGATGGGATTATATTTGGTTTTTATTAAGCTGCCCAATAATTCTGCACAGTAATAGTTACCTGCACAAACAGATATCCTCCTAAGATAGCCAAATCTAAAAAAAAACACTCCAACTTCCAAAAATATTAAGCTTGGATATTTATGAGTCTTTTGGGTTGATTGAGAACATAGTTGTTGATCAATAATAAAAATAATTCTCTAAAATACAACTTGCCTAATAATTCTGCACAGAGTGTATATATATATATATATATATATATATATATATATATATATATATATATATATATATATATATAAAACGTTATGCTAATTTGAACATTTGTGAATAGTATAGGCAAATATAAGAAACTTTGTAATATACAGTACAGACCAAAAGTTTGGACACACCTTCTCATTCAAAGATTTTTCTGAATTTTCATAACTATGAAAATTGTACATTCACACTGAAGGCATCAAAACTATGAATTAACACATGTGGAATTATATAGTTAATAAAAAAGTGTGAAACAACTGAAAATATGTCTTATATTCTAGGTTCTTCAAAGTAGCCACCTTTTGGTTTGATGACTGCTTTGCACACTCTTGGCATTCTCTTGATGAGCTTCAAGAGGTAGTCACTGGAAATGGTCTTCCAACAATCTTGAAGGAGTTCCCAGAGATGCTTAGTGACTCACCCCCTGGGCCGTGGGGTACCAGGAACCGGGCATTCTAGTGTACGGTGCTGATGGGGGTAGTAGTGGTGGCAACCCGGTCCCGTGGCTCAGGGTGGTCAGACCAAATGGTGTGGCAGTCTATTTATCAGTGTTTTTATGATTTAATGTCCGACTACGCCACCAGTGGATTGCGGTCAGGGAGGACTGCCGCTGCAAGGCAGACCGCTGAGGCTGTTGTAGATATGCAGCACAGGGATAGGATAACTCCCCACGGGAAGAGTGTAGCCTCAGGGCAGTGTAGGTGAATGCTGGGGGTGGTGGTGCAGGGCGTCCCAGTACCGTTAGTGCTGGTGCGGTAAGAAACACAGAGACAACGTGTTGCACTCCAGGGTCTTTAACTCTCAGTTGTTGTCCAAGTCACTTTTGTACAGGTAGGACTGCCCGAGCCGTGCTGCGTCCACCAGGTGAGGGGCTCGGTCAACCCACAGGCAATTCGAGAGTATGGCACAGGACTCCCTTCTATCCTTTCTCTGGCCGTGCCCCACCAGTGACCAAACTTCTGTCCAGCTGCCTCGGGCCTTCTCTGGGAGAACTCGGCGCCAGCTTCCCTGGCCCTATGTGGTGCCTTTCTAGTAGGTTTAGCGAGGGGTCGCATCAATAGATGATCACGACCTCCGGTTCTTGGCTGAGGATTATTTGCCTCCACCAACTTAGGATCCGGTACCTTTTTCTTGCCTGCCCCATCACCCGTTATCTCCTGGGTCCTTACGGTCCCTTCTACCTTCGTGTTTCTGAGCCTTTCTACTTCTTGGTTCCTTCTCTTTCTGTTCTGTTCCTTTCTCCTCTCTCTCTCGCCCTGCCCGCGTCCCTGGGCCTGGCTCTGGAGCAGAGCTCCTGCAGAGCCTCTGCTCCCTGTCTTCTCCTCACAGACTGAACACTGAACTAAGATGGTGCCCACCTTATATACCTCCTCCTCTGTGTGTGAGCTCAGGTGACCAGCACCCAATGAGCTCCTACCTATGCCCAGAAACCAACCCCTATCTGCTCCAACACCACTGGGTTTTTCTCCCCCCTCCCCACTCCAGCCAGGGACATAGTCAGATGTGCCTGCATATATATATAAATGGGAGCACCGTAGAGCTGTCCCCCGGAAATGGGGTGTGTGTGGTGTATGCAGCTAACTGAGCCCTGGTCCATACTCCATCCTTACCTGGGAGTGGAATACCACACCTCTGGTTGAGGTGCAATACCCCTGTAGCGGCCGAACCCTCGGGGCGCTACACTTAGCACTTGTTGGCCCTTTTGCCTTCACTCTGCGGTCCAACTCACCCCAAACCATCTCGATTGGGTTCAGGTCTGGTGACTGTGGAGGCCAGGTCATCTGGCGTAGCACCCCATCACTCTCCTTCTTGGTCAAATAGCCCTTACACAGCCTGGAGGTGTGTTTGGGGTCATTGTCCTGTTGAAAAATAAATGATGGTCCAACTAAACGCAAACCGGATGGAATAGCATGCCGCTGCAAGATGCTGTGGTAGCCATGCTGGTTCAGTATGCCTTCAACTTTGAATAAATTCCCAACAGTGTCACCAGCAAAGCACCTCCACACCATCACACCTCCTCCTCCATGCTTCACGGTGGGAACCAGGCATGTAGAGTCCATCTGTTCACCTTTTCTGCGTCGCACAAAGACACAGTGGTTGGAACCAAAAATCTCAACTTTGGACTCATCAGACCAAAGCACAGATTTCCACTGGTCTAATGTCCATTCCTTGTGTTCTTTAGCCCAAACAAGTCTCTTCTGCTTGTTGCCTGTGACGCGCCCCCTGGGCCGTGGGGTACCCGGAGCCGGGCCGGTAGATGCTGGGGGTTGTAGTCACAGTGGCGGCGACCCGGACCGTGATCCAGGGCGGTCAATCCAAGGGGAATGATATGTATAGGTTTTTATAATGTCCGACTACGCCACCTGTGGAGTGCGGCTAAAGGGGGCCGCCACTGAGGAACAGTCCTCTGAAGCTGGTGGTTGCGCAGCAATGATGGTATAACTCCCCGCAGGAAGAGTTAGCTTCAGGGCAGTGTGTGAGGATGATGGTGGTTGTGCCGAGCGTTGTAGTGCAGTGAGGGATGGCACAGAGCCAAGATAGTGCAATCCCAGGGTCTTTACTCACAGTTATTGCAGTCCAGATTACAGAGCTCAATGTAATTGCCCACGTCATTCTGTGCTTACTCAGTGAGGGGCTCAGTCCACCCTCAGGTATTTCCAGAGCACTTAACAGGACCCCTTTCTATGTGCCTTCCTCAGCCGTCTTCCTGCGCTGGCTCTCACCCTCCTGCCCTGCGCCTCACAGTCAGTGTCCCAAGCCGGTGGGCTCGGGTCTTGGCGGGCGACCGGCAGTCCCCTGGGCCCTATGTGGCCACCTTTTTGGCGATTGTTAACTGTGGTAGTGGGCAACTGCACCCTGAAAGTACAGCCACCTCCGGTTGCTAGTTGGACTTAAAGTATCCGTGGTAGTTAAGGAGCCGGTCCCCTCTGCGGCTTGATCCTTCCACTGTCTTGTAGATTTGGGCGCACGGGTGGCCTCCAGCACTGCCCGTACCCCTAGGATCCCCTCGTTCCTTCCTCCTGGAGCCTTTCCTGCTCCCCTTCTCTTCCCAGACTTGGGCCTCACTGTCCAGGCCCGCCTCTGGAGCAGAGCTCATACAGAGCCTCTGCTCCTGTCACTTCTCCTCCTCTGACTGAACACTGAACCCTGATCTAAGATGGTGTCTCTATTTTATACAGCTTCCTTTCAAATGCTCCCAGGATCTACTTCCTCCACCCCATCCACTACATGGTTCCCTCTCTCTAGGTGGTTCCCCCCACTCTAGGTGGTTCCCCCCACTCCAGCCAGGGACCAGGGACTGTGCTCTCCCGTAGGAGCAATCTCGCCCTGTCCCCTGGAAATGTGGTGTAGTGAATGCAGGTGTTAGGGTCCTGAGCTGTACTCCTTCCTTACCTGAGAGTGACATACCACACCTCTGGATGAGATGCAATACCTCTGTGGCGACTGAACCCTCAGGGGCGCAACATCTGTCCTTAGCAGTGGTTTCCTAGCAGCTATTTTACCATGAAGGCCTGCTGCACAAAGTCTCCTCTTAACAGTTGTTGTAGAGATGTGTCTGCTGCTAGAACTCTGTGTGGCATTGACCTGGTCTCTAATCTGAGCTGCTGTTAACCTGCGATTTCTGAGGCTGGTGACTCGGATAAACTTCTCCTCAGAAGCAGAGGTGACTCTTGGTCTTCCTTTCCTGGGGCGGTCCTCATGTGAGCCAGTTTCTTTGTAGCGCTTGATGGTTTTTGCAACTGCACTTGGGGACGCTTTCAAAGTTTTACCAATTTTTCGCACTGACTGACCTTCATTTCTTAAAGTAATGATGGCCACTCGTTTTTCTTTACTTAGCTGCTTTTTTCTTGCTATAATACAAATTCTAACAGTCTATTCAGTAGGACTATCAGCTGTGTATCCACCAGACTTCTGCACAACACAACTGATGGTCCCAACCCCATTTATAAGGCAAGAAATCCCACTTATTAAACCTGACAGGGCACACCTGTGAAGTGAAAAACATTTCCAGTGACTACCTCTTCAAGCTCATCAAGAGAATGCCAAGAGTGTGCAAAGCAGTCATCAAAGCAAAAGGTGGCTACTTTGAAGAACCTAGAATATAAGACATATTTTCAGTTGTTTCACACTTTTTTGTTAAGTATATAATTCCACATGTGTTAATTCATAGTTTTGGTGCCTTCAGTGTGAATGTACAATTTTCAAAGTCATGAAAATACAGAAAAATCTTTAAATGAGAAGGTGTGTCCAAACTTTTGATCTGTACTGTATGTTATCAGAGAAATATGTTTCTTTCTGCACTTATGGGCCACCTCTCCTCCCCTCATCGCCCGAACTCATAATTTACTCTGAAAAACATCTAAAATTTGTCTTTGTAAAACAGTTAACTGAGGTGTCAGATTACAACAGCATTGAAGTCTATGGAGAGAAAAGGGGGAAGAAGAGGGATTAGCAGAGTGAAAGCACAGTAAGAGAGGCACAAGCACATGGAGATCTATGGTGCTACTTTCTAGTAAGTATTTATTTCACCAAAGTGCTGGAATCAAAGCTACACTACTCAGTGTGCTGTATAATGTCCAACATGCTGCTCTTGCTTCTGAACATGTGCTACATAGTGACAGAAGAGCAGGAATACCTCATGTCTGTGTGTCCAGTGTATGGGAGACATCATTGCATAAAGGGTAAACTAGGAAAAATTGCAGGATACAATATAATGGTGCAGCTTATTCTGTTTAATACCCGAGGGTCTCTCACTCTGGAGGACTCATTCTAACACAAAGGCAGGTAGACCCTGACAGCCTGTTTATTTGAAATGACACTGTGTAAAGCTTTATTTGCCCTGTAGTGGCACTGGAGGAAAATGTAACATCTGTTCTGGTGTTCCCATGGATTACAGATGAATCCTGAGCATCCTAACAGTGGGACACTCTATGATCAGTTTATTGTCATGGGAACCTCATATCAATCAAGTGACATTTTCCAAATCAGATAACCCCTTTAGGTCAACCTATAGGAAACAGTAAATATGCCTAAAATAACTGATACATGCACATTTCTGCACAGCCTTGCAAGAATCCTTAAAGGGAATTTGTTAGATTGATTTCATCCCAGCACTGTCTATATGTGCATGTAGCTTGTTTGTTTCTGCTATCAGGAAATTGCCATTGGAATAAATATACAAATGGGGCTGATGTGCTTTAGTGTGGCTAAGCACTACCAATAGTGAAAAAGAGGCTTAGGAAGTGCCAACACACTTCAGCCTCAATTGCATATAGATTCAACCATCAATTTATTGGTAATGGAGGAATGGACTGGCTAACTAAAGGTCAGGATGGATTTGTCTTCGCAAGAGCACCTTGCACATACAAACAGTTTGGGGGGTGAAATCAAGATGACAGATTCCCCTTAAGCATGACAGTCTGCCAATGATTTTGGATTTATACATTTTACAGTGATACCTTTTTGTATGATGTATACAAAGAATTAATTGGGTGTCAGCTATACAGTAGTTACTACATTTGTCATGCTCATGAAAAGCTAAAATACAGTGAATGCATACTTAGTCATCTTGTTTTACCATTGTTTAAGATGTCTCTGATGTCAGAGAAGTAAGATTTTTCCGTACTGATACCCATTCAGTCTGGTCTCAGGAGGTGGCTTCCTCCTGTTCAAAGATACACCAAAATATTATAAAGGGTTTGTCTTTATTGACAATATACAGTACAGTGGTGTGAAAAAAGCATTGTCCCCTTCCTGATTTCGTATTCTTTTGCATGTTTGTCACACTTAAATGTTTCAGATCACAAAACAAATTTAAATATTAGACAAAGATAACACAAGTAAAACACATAATGCAGTTTTTAAATGAAGTTCTTTATTATTGAGGAAAAAGAAATCCAAACCTACAAGGCCCTGTATAAAAAGTGATCCCCCCCTCCTTAAAACATAAATTAACTGTGGTTTTTCACATTTTTGGGAAGCTGAGTTCAATTTCCCTAGCCACACACAGGCCTGATTACTGGCACACCTGTCCTCAATGAAGAAATCACTTAAATAGGACCTGCCTGACAAAGTGAAGTAGACCAAAAGATCCTCAAAAGCTAGACATCATGCTGCGATCCAAAGAAATTCAGGAATAAATGAGAAACAAAGTAATTGAGATCTATCAGTCTGGAAAAGGTTATAAAGCCATTTCTAAAGCTTTGGGACTCCAGCAAACCACCATAAGAGCCATTATCCACAAATTGCGAAAATGTGGAACAGTGTTGAACCTTCCCAGGAGTGGCCGACCAAAATTACCCCAAGAGCGCAGCGACGACTCATCTAAGAGGTCGCAAAAGACCCCACAACAACATCCAAAGAACTGCAAGCCTCACTTGCCTCAGTTTAGGTTAGTGTTTATGACTCCACCATAAGAAAGTGACTGGGCAAAAACAGCACGCATGGCAGAGTTCCAAGACAAAAAACACTGCTGAGCAAAAAGAACATAAAGGCTCATCTCAGTTTTGCCAGAAAACATTTTGATGATCGCCAAGGCTTTTGGGAGACACTCAGTCAGCACCCGGGCGTGCTCTGATAACACCTTATCCGTGCATGTTCGTGTAACACTAATCTGATACCATAAAACATTTTTTGGAAAAAAGGAGGGCAATTTGATAAAATTATTTAGGGGAAGAGTTTTTTTATGTCTGAAAAAATAGTGAGTTCTTACCAAAAATCTGGATTTATGTAAGAAGGGTAGCTGTGAACTAAGATTATATGAGTTCATGAAAATATACACAATTGCAAATATAAAAACAACGTGGGAAGTAGAATTGGTAGGGTATTAAATTGGTCGGACATTGTTTACTTAACACATATTACTAATGTAATTATCACTAATTTAATTAAACTCTACTTGGAGTTGGCAGAAACAAATAGATTGGTTTAGAAAAATAAAAAAAATGCATGTCACATTACATCAAAATAAATACTAACATCCATGCTCATCTGAGGATACCAAAAGCATAGGACATCAAAGCGCATGTGCAAATGACATTATTCCAATACAATGGCACATGTGCATTGATGTCCTATGCTCTGCCCTCAGTAAGGCAGAGCATAGTGCGCCTGCGTGGAACTGCAATGCCATTGCACAAGCGCAAGATTTCATTGCGATATGTGGATGACGCAAGATGCGTCATCCGCATTAGTCAATGAAAGCGGGAGGACAGGGATTAGGAAAAAAGAGAAGGCATAAATACCGCAGCGAGCATGCCCATTGGATCAGGCCGTACTAATTTGAATACAGTGTGGTAGAAATTCAAATGGTATTTTTGGGAATATACAGGGGTAGTCAATAGATGATATACAAGTTTGTTGACTGCCGTAAAGGAGTAGTTAAAGGTGGTGGCATTTGTTTAGATACTCAAAAGCTTGCTTTCAAAAATGGCTTCCTTGCCACTTCCATAAAGGCCAGATTTGTGGAGCTTAAAACTAATAGTTGTCCTGTGGACAGATTCTCCCACCTGAGCTGTGAATCTATGAAGCTCCTCCAGAGTGACCATTGGCCTTTTGGCTGCATCTCTAATTAGTGTTCTCATTGCTTAAGATGTCAGTTTAGGATGCCATGTCTTGGTAGGTTTGCAGTTGTGCCATATTCCTTCCATTTTTGGATGATGGATTGAACAGTGCTCCATGAGATGTTCAGGGTTTGGGCTATTTTTTTATAACCTAATCCCGCTTTACTTTTCTCCACAACTTTATCCCTGACCTGTCTCGTGTGTTCCTTGGCTTTCACCATACTGTTTGATCCCTAATGTTCTCAAACAAACCTATGAGGCTTTCACAGAAGAGCTGTAGTCATACTGGGAATAAATTATACATAGGGGGGACACAATTTACTAATTATGTGACTACTGGAGGCAATTGATCACTCAGGATTTTATTTAGGGGTATCAGACTACAGGGGCTGAATACAAATGCACGTCACAATTTTCAGATTTATATTTTTAAAATAATTATAAAACCATGTATCATTTCCTTTACACTTTATAGATACTTGCTACTTTGTGTTGGTATTAGTGATGAGTGAACGTGCTCGGATAAGGGGTTAACAGAGCATGATTGGGTGTTATCTGAGTATCTTCGGCGTGCTCGTATATTATGTTCGAGGCCCTGCGTCTGCTTGATTTGCGGCTGTTAGACAACCTCAACACATGCAGGGATTGCCTGTTTGCTAGGGAAGCCTCACATGTGTTGAGGCTGTCTAACAGAAGCAAATCATGCAGACGCAGGGCCTCGAACATAATATATGAGCATACTCGGATAACACTAGAGCGTGCTCGGTTAACCCCTTATCCGAGCACGTTCGCTTATCACTAGTTGGTATATGACATAAAATCCACATAAATCCACATAAAATACATTTAAGTTTGTTGGTGTAACTTGAAAAAATGTGCAAAAGTTCACAGAGTATGAATACTTTTTCAAGGTACTGTATTAATGATATTGATTTAAAAAGTAAAAGCAAGATATATTTTTCAATAGCCTTTCTTTAAGGTAAAATATGAAATGGAAACTAAAGTGTTATACATGCTTTATCTGCAGGCAGTATGTTATAGAGCCAAGGATCTGTGCAGATTGATATATGGGTTTGTAAGAAGATAACTTTTATATTGTTAATTGAAATCCTTGCTCTTTTTATGCTTAGAAGTCTAGTGGGTAGTCCTACGTAGTGACTGACAGTTATCCTCATATACACAGTACTACACGGAAGGTTGTCAATCAATGAATATAACCTTTTGCTCTGTAGCATGCTGCCTGCATATCAGACACTAACGTCAATTCGTTACAGGTTCCCTTGGATTTCTAATAATAAATCTTTATTTATATAGCGCCAACATATTCCGCAACGCTTTACAATTCATAGGTTCATACACAACAGTCATAAGTAACATAGCTAAAGATAATACAATAATTAAATGTGACATGCAGAAGTAGTGCTGTTGCTTCAAAAGCATCCAGCAACTATTAGAAATTACACAAGCACAGGAGACAGGAAGTGTTGTGCTTCAGAAGCATCCAGCAACTAGAGGGGTTAACACAGTCACAGGAGACAGGGAGTGTTTTAGCAGAGCCCCAGGGGGATTGTGGGGAACTTGTTATTGTAGTCTGGCTAAAGCCGAAGAGAGAGGTGGTGTGTTATCTGTATCTGACAGAAGGCAACTGAACAGGATTCAGATAAGGAAAGAAACTAAACACAGGTCAGATAAACTCCCTGAACTAACAGTGCAGAGTATTATCGGGCAGGAAGATAAGGACTGGAAGAAATTGTGTCACAGGGATCATCTCCCTCATCAAACCTTGCCCCCCTCAATCTCCATGCAGGATAAAAAATGCTGTGTACTATTGTGTCCTTGTGAAGGAAAAGCCTGTGGTTGTGTATGAATAGAAGTGTGCTGCAAAGAGATTTAATCTGTGTTGAACTGTGGTACTGAAGAGACTGCCGTTACTGTTCATGCTTTAATAGACTGTACTGTGGTAAAGCCTGTTTCTTCAAAGAGTTAAATGGTACTGGTCGTACTTGAATAAACTCCACTGTTAAACCGTTGAAAAAGACTCTTGTCAGATGTGTCTGGTCAGCAATTGAATCTATCGTGTGCCTGAGAGAAGCTGCAGCCTATGGTCGCCCTGAGTAACGGTTCCCCCAGGATTCCAAAGAATTCATGTAACCAGTCTCGCCCCTATCTGAACTTAGGCGGCGTGCATGTAACATAAAGCAAAAATAATGACCTTCCTTGTAAGAGCTTACAATCTACAATGAGGTGGGGGTGACACAAAGTACAGGGGCTTCTGGGAAGATCATTTTAAGTTGAAATAATTGTAATTTGCTACCTAAATTCTATGGATAACTAGAAATTGGTTCTGAAAACCCTAAAAAAATTATACAAAATGAAGATTAAAGAGAACACTTCAGTCACTTTCACAAGATCTCTTTCTACGTAGAGGACAGAAGCTTCTTTAGGGTCCTGTACAGCACTCACAGTGAGCTAGAAAAATAAAATGGAGCTGCCCTCACCTGATGTACAGCGCTCATACTGCCTCAAATATAGGGCAATACAGAACATGTGGTATTATACTGTGCTGTAGCAAGGTGCTACTAGACTGTCAATAACAGTTGTTTTACCAGTGAATACCAATACAGATTGCATGTTGAATGTGATTTAAAGTTAAAATGGCACAGGAAAGACCATTATTTGTTGAAAATGTTGTATCCTAAAGGCTATTTTAACCTGTGGGGCCACTGTATTCATGCATACATAGTAGTCTTCCCACAGACTAATGTAAAGCTTCATTTTCACTGAAAGATTATCATTAACAAATGTCCTTAAGAAGGTTCGTTTTATGATAATCTTTCAGATTAAACAGGCTGCCGATCATTTAATGAACAAGCAAAACGCTCGTTCATCGAGTCAAATGACCTTTTGAGCGGTTCATATCATTCTTGGCGGTGCAACGTCATGTGTAAGCAAGACTCGCTCTGCCGAGAACACTGACAGCCTATCTTCCCTGAAAAATCTACTACAGGTCGATTAATGCGCATCATTTACTGCAGTCTTCCATTGTAAACAGGCTTTAAATGACGGTCGATCAGTTAATGTTTACCAATTGGCGGTCATTTAGTGTCGGCAGTTAGTTCGCATAACTGGACCCTAAGGCCACGGCGCCACTCTCAGTATTCGGTCAGTATTTTTTCTCAGGAGTTCGAGCCAAAACCAGGTGAGGAACAATCAGATAAAAGGTATAATAGAAACAAGTGCACCAATTCTGCATTTATCACCCACTCCTGGTTTTGGCTCCCACTTCTGAGAAAAAATACTGACCGAATACTGACCAAATACTGATAGTGGGGCCGTGGCCTTAGGCTACATTCCCACGATGGCTTTTGTTACGTTTGTAACGCTGCATATTTTCGCATGCGTCAAAAATGCAGTGTCTTACAGTTCCAGCAAAGTGGGTGGGATATATAAATATCTCATGTCCACTGTGCTTTTATTTTACTCTGCGTAAACTGACTTGCGGTGAGTTTCAAATCTGCAACATGACAATTTCTCTTGCAGATGCGCTGAGTTTTATGTGCGGATTTTCCCCATAAACTTGCATTAGATGAGGAAAATCTGCAGGTAAAAAATGCACATGCGTTTTTAGTGCGTTTTTGGGGCAAAAACGCATCAAAAATGCGAGTGTTCCACACCTATGTACAGTACAGACCAAAAGTTTGGCATTCTCTTGATGAGCTTCAAGAGGTAGTTACCAGAAATGGTCTTCCAGCAATCTTGAAGGAGTTCCCAGAGATGCTTAACACTTGTTGGCCCTTTTGCCTTCACTCTGCGGTCCAGCTCACCCCAAACCATCTCGATTGGGTTCAGGTCTGGTGACTGTGGAGGCCAGGTCATCTGGCGTAGCACCCCATCACTCTCCTTCTTGGTCAAATAGACCTTACACAGCCTGTAGGTGTGTTTAGGGTCATTGTCCTGTTGAAAAATAAATGATGGTCCAACTAAACGCAAACCGAATAGAATAGCATACCGCTGCAAGATGCTGTGGTAGCCATGCTGGTTCAGTATGCCTTCAATTTTGAATAAATTCCCAACAGTGTCACCAGCAAAGCACCCCCACACCATCACACCTCCTCCTCCATGCTTCACGGTGGGAACAAGGCATGTAGAGTCCATCCGTTCACCTTTTCTGCATCGCACAAAGACACGGTGGTTGGAACCAAAGATCTCAAATTTGGACTCATCAGATCAAAGCACAGATTTCCACTGGTCTAATGTCCATTCCTTGTGTTCTTTAGCCCAAACAAGTCTCTTCTGCTTGTTGCCAGTCCTTAGCAGTGGTTTCCTAGCAGCTATTTTACCATGAAGGCCTGCTGCACAAAGTCTCCTCTTAACAGTTGTTGAAGAGATGTGTCTGCTGCTAAAACTCTGTGTGGCATTGACTTGGTCTCTAATCTGAGCTGCTGTTGCGATTTCTGAGGCTGGTGACTTGGATAAACGCATCCTCAGAAGCAGAGGTGACTCTTGGTCTTACTTTCCTGGGGCGGTCCTCATGTGAGCCAGTTTCTTTGTAGCGCCTGATGGTTTTTGCAACTGCACTTGGGGACACTTTCAAAGTTTTCCCAATTTTTCGCACCGACTGACACTCATTTCTTAAAGTAATGATGGCCACTCATTTTTCTTTACTTAGCTGCTTTTTTCTTGCCATAATACAAATTCTAACAGTCTATTCAGTAGGACTATCAGCTGTGTATCCACAAGACTTCTGCACAACACAACTGATGGTCCCAACCCCATTTATAAGGCAAGAAATCCCACTTATTAACCTGACAGGGCACACCTGTGAAATGAAAACCATTTCCGGTGACTACCTCTTGAAGCTCATCAGGAGAATGCCAAAAGTGTGCAAAGCAGTCATCAAAGCAAAAGGTGGCTACTTTGAAGAACCTAGAATATAAGACGTATTTTCAGTTGTTTCACACTTTTTTGTTAAGTATGTAATTCCACATGTGTTAATTCATAGTTTTGATGCCTTCAGTGTGAATGTACAATTTTCATAGTCATGAAAATACAGAAAAATCTTTAAATGAGAAGGTGTGTCCAAACTTTTGGTCTGTACTGTATATCAATAAAGTTTTGTCAAAGCCAAATACCAGGAAATATAAAAAAACAAAGCTGCTTTATTTAAAGCATAACACACCATACAGAGACAAAAACTGCAGAGTCAAAAACGCGATAAAAATGCATGTAAAAAAAGTAACAGAAAAGCGCAATGAAAAAACCTAATTTACATAATAGGTGCAGAAATGGTGCAGAAATTCTGCAACATCAAAAACTCACCAAAGCTCATCATGGAAACGTAGCATAACACTTTTTTTCAATAAGATCATGCTTGCCATCACCAAAGACAAAGATTTGGTACTCTAGTCTTAGATCTAAATAACCAGAGTGGCCTATTGGTGTCCTTCTCCAAGCAGCTGGGGACACATATTGTTTATTCCTTGCTAATGCTAAGCCTATACATATTTCAGTTTATACATTTTTAAGTATATTGTATGGTAAAGGGAAAAAGTAATACATTGAAAAGTTATGGCCCTTAGAAGAAGGGGATGAAAAAAAATTAAAGCGCAAAAACAAAAATGAACTCCAACTGAAAGGGGTTAAAGGATCTTTTCTTCTGGGACATTTATTGCTTATCAACAGGATATTTCTGGGACACTGACAAGCAACACTATGCTGTAATTCTAATTATTCTTAAGAATTATTCAAGCAATCTAATGACCGCTTCTTCAGGTCCCCTAAGGGGACAAATTATTAAACTATGTTTTAAAATATTTGTATACAAATACCCCACCTCCTCCCCAAAGAAAAAAATATATATTTTTTTAATCGGAATAAAGATAATTTTAACTTTTTAACACTTCTTTTTTTGTTATAGACAATTAAAGGAGTTGCCCAGGTTTGGGATCACAACATAGAGTGACTGCAGACTTTCAACCCAAGCTTGAACAAACCCTTTAAGGGAACCTGTCACCAGGTTTTTCCCATATAAAGTAGGGCCAGCACCCTATGCCCTATGTCACAACATTCTAGGATGCTGTATTTAAGTCTCCAGTGTGCTGTGCATGACACAAAAAATACTTTTTGACTTCCGGTTCCTGAGCTGGTCATGTAGAGATGCACTCTCTCGGGCTCCCGGCATCTCCACAGACCTTTCCTCCTAACGTACAGCAGTTGCCGCGAGGGGCTCCGGGACCAGCCAGAACAGATGAACCGGGTGACGGAGACCTCGTTCCATATATATGGAACGTTACTTACTGTGCAGTAACTCTAAAACAAGGATATCCATTCACGCTCCCAGCAGCACGAAGGTGTCATGGCGCAGGCACTTGCTGTCGTTTGCGCCAGTGAGGGGGAGAACGGAGAGGGGATGAACGCAGACATGGAGAGCTCTGTGAAGAAAGATAATTAGGTACCCATTTTGGACTATAAAAGACTGGCCTTCGGGATGGCTAGTAAGCTGTTACCAGAAATATCATACACTTTAAAGAAGACTATCACACAAGTACTTAAGGCAATGCAGGAGCAGCTACATGAGATCACAGAACAGATAAATAGCCTGGAAACCAAAGTGTCAGCAATGGAGGACGATGCATATTCTGATCAAACAACTCTTTCCCGCCTCACAAGAGAAAATATGATATTGAGAGATCGTATAGATGACCTAGAGAACAGGTCCAGAAGGAGCAACCTTAGGATAGTGGGATTACCTGAGACATTCTCTTATGGAGAACTGAAAAAACCTATGTGAATCTGACATCCCCAAAGCCCTAGGCATTACAATAGGGCACAAATCTGAAAGGGTACATCGTATTGGCCCACCAAGACAAAACACAGACAAGGGGGAAAATAAACGACCAAGACAAGTCATAGTAAAATATGTTGATCTCTCTGACAAAAATGACATTATACAATCATACCGACGCCTCAAACAACCCCTGAAGGTTAAAGGGTCAAAACTTTTACTTTTTGAGAGTTATTCTGCAGAAGTTACCAGACAAAACAGATCTTTTGCTCCCTTATGCTCAATTTTGTACAAAAAAAATATACGTTTCCTACTAAAATATGCAGCTACTTTGCAGATAAGACTTCAGGATGAATCCTTACGTCCCTTCACAAACCCAAAAGCAGCGGAAGCTTACATTGAGAACATATTAAACCCACAAAGGCGGAAGGCATTTCCTGCACGGGACGACAGCTCCCAGGAATCACAAAGGTCACCATATGATGAAAACTGGAGATCGCCAACTGTCTCACCAAATGAACAAAGACAAAGCAAGGGAACAGGGACCTCATGAAGGACTTTTCTTTGGACAGTGAGTAACAGAAATTAAGGGGTTCTCCAGACACGTAACGGAAGAGAGGTTGGAGAAATTAGATGAATACATCTATCTACATGGGACTATGTTGTTTGGGGTGGCAGTAGGATCTCCCTTTGGGGTAGGTGTCCTGCTGTACCATTTGACATTGTTAAATAGCATGGAACTGGTCACGTGGGCCCTGGCATGTATATTGATGTCTGTTGGAATCGCCTCCCTTTTGTGCACCCTTGTCATATGTTGTATCCTTATTTGCCTAGCCGTGCTGGGCATAGTGTTCGATGGGGGCTGTGCGGGGGGGGGGGGATTAATAAATTAAGAAATTAAGATATTAAGTTTTAGGAGGGATGGAATGATCTGGATGAGAACAATTCATAGCAATAATACAATTAGGAGATGTTAGAACTTCGGAGGGTTGACCAAGAAGAAGTGGAGTCCAAAAATTTTAAATGTCGGTATATAGGTTCAGAGCGACAGTTAGACAAGGTCTCTAAGCACTGTTTAAGATTGATATTAAATGACGTTTTATGTTGTATTATCAGGGTCTCTAACAAACCACGTCTATGTCATATTCTACTTAGCCTCACACAAATCAGCTTTTTTAAATGGTCATGGCAATGAAGGGAGAAAGAAGGTGGAAAAAATTGGAGTGGGAGAAAAGGTTACAGGGGGGAGGGAGTTCTACTGAAAACAGTGTGAAAAACAATCATGAGAGTAGTTAAGTGGAATGTTAAGAGGATTCACTCCCCACAAAAGCGAATGATGGTCCTACGACATCTAAAACTATTAAAACCCGATATAGCTATTCTACAAGAAACGCATCTCGAAAAAATCGATTTCCAGAGGATGCAAAAGTTGTGGGTGGGCGAAGTCTTTGGGGCTCCCTCAGTGGATAAAAAAGCAGGCATTCTCACACTAATAAATAAAAATCTAAAAGGCCAAATGCAGAAAACATATGAGGGAGATGATAGCAGGCTTCATATCCTTACATTGACCACGGGCGTAGATACATATAGCATGTATAACATCTACGCACCAAATGGAAACAATAAAATCTTTTTTCATCAATTAGAATTGAGAGTTCTGGAAGATTCTAATACTAACAAAATAATGGGTGGCGACTTTAATTCAGTGGTTAATGTCTATGAAGATAGGAAAAATTATTTAGAGATACCCAAGAATGCCAGAGTCCAAAATAAGATACAGTTATATGAAAAAGTTTGGGCACCCCTATTAATCTTAAGTTTATTGTTTTATAAAAATTGGTGTTTTTGCAACAGCTATTTCAGTTTGATATATGTAATAACTGTTGGACACAGTAATGTTTCTGCCTTGAAGTGAGGTTTATTGTACTAACAGAAAATGTGCAATCTGCATTCAAACAAAATTTGACAGGTGCATAAGTATGGGCACCTCACCAGAAAAGTGACATTAATATTTAGTAGATCCTCCTTTTGCAAAAATAATAGCCTCTAGTCGCTTCCTGTAGCTTTTAATGATTTCCTGGATCCTGGATGAAGGTATTTTTGACCATTCCTCTTTACAAAACAATTCTAGTTCAGTTAAGTTTGATGGTCGCCAAGCATGGACAGCCCTCTTCAAATGATCCCACAGATGTTCAATGATATTCAGGTCTGGGGACTGGGATGGCCATTCCAGAACATTGTAATTGTTCCTCTGCATGAATGCCTGAGTAGATTTGGAGCTGTGTTTTGGATCATTGTCTTGCTGAAAGATCCATCCCCTGCGGAATCCATGCGTCCCTCAACTTTAACAAGATTCCCGGTGCCGGCATTGGCCACACAGCCCCAAAGCATGATGGAACCTCCACCAAATTTTACTGTGGGTAGCAAGTGTTTTTCTTGGAATGCTGTGTTTTTTTGCCGCCATACATAACGCCTTTTTGTATGACCAAACAACTCAATCTTGGTTTCATCAGTCCACAGGACCTTCTTCCAAAAAGAAATTGGCTTCTCCAAATGTGCTTTTGCATACCTCAGCCGACTCTGTTTGCAGAAATGGCTTCTTTCACATCACTCTCCCATACAGCTTCTCCTTGTGCAAAGTGCGTTGTAGAGTTGACCGATGCACAGTGACACCATCTGCAGCAAGTTGATGCTGCAGCTCTCTGGAGGTGGTCTGAGGATTGTCCTTGACTGATCTCACCATTCTTCTTCTCTGCCTTTCTGATGTTTTTCTTGGCCTGCCACTTCTGGCCTTAACAAGAACTGTCCCTGTGTTCTTCCATTTCCTTACTATGTTCCTCACAGTGGAAACTGACAGGTTAAATCTCTGAGACAGCTTTTTGTATCCTTCCCCTGAACAACTATGTTGAATAATCTTTGTTTTCAGATCATTTGACAGTTGTTTTGAGGAGCCCATGATGCCACTCTTCAGAGGAGATTCAAACAGGAGAACAACTTGCAAGTGGCCACTTTAAGTAGCTTTTCTCAAGATTGCATACACCTGGCTATGAAGTTCAAAGCTCAATGAGGTTACAAAACCAAAAAAAAAGTGCTTTAGTAAGTCAGTAAAAAGTAGGTAGGAGTATTTAAAACAAGAAAATGATAAGGGTGCCCATACTTATGCACCTGTCAAATTTTGTTTGAATGCAGATTGCACATTTTCTGTTAGTACAGTAAACCTCATTTCAAGGCAGAAACATTACTGTGTCCAACAGTTGTTACATACAGTACAGACCAAAAGTTTGGACACACATTCTCATTTAAAGATTTTTCAGTATTTTCATGACTATGAAAATTGTACATTCACACTGAAGGCATCAAGACTGAGTTAACACATGTGGAATTATATACTTAACAAAAAAGTATGAAACAACTAAAAATATGTCTTATATTCTAGGTTCTTCAAAGTAGCCACCTTTTGCTTTGATGACTGCTTTGCACACTCTTGGCATTCTCTTGATGAGCTTCAAGAGGTAGTCACCGGAAATGGTCTTCCAACAATCTTGAAGGAGTTCCCAGAGATGCTTAGCACTGGTTGGCCCTTTTGCCTTCACTCTGCAGTCCAGCTCACCCCAAACCATCTCGACTGGGTTCAGGTCTGGTGACAGCGGAGGCCAGGTCATCTGGCGTAGCACCCCATCACTCTCCTTGTTGGTCAAATAGCCCTTACACAGCCTGGAGGTGTGTTTGGGGTCATTGTCCTGTTGAAAAATAAATGATGGTCCAACTAAACGCAAACCGGATGGAATAGCATGCCGCTGCAAGATGCTGTGGTAGCCATGCTGGTTCAGTATGCCTTCAATGTTGAATAAATCCCCAACAGTGTCACCAGAAAAACACCCCCACACCATCACACCTCCTCTTCCATGCTTCATGGTGGGAACCAGGCATGTAAAGTCCATCCGTTCACCTTTTCTGCGTCGCACAAAGACACGGTGGTTGGAACCAAAGATCTCAAATTTGGACTCATCAGACCAAAGCACAGATTTCTACTGGTCTAATGTCCATTCCTTGCATTCTTTAGCCCAAACAAGTCTCTTCTGCTTGTTGCCTGTCCTCAGCAGTGGTTTCCTAGCAGCTATTTTACCATGAAGGCCTGCTGCACAAAGTCTCCTCTTAACAGTTGTTGTAGAGATGTGTCTGCTGCTAGAACTCTGTGTGGCATTGACCTGGTCTCTAATCTGAGCTGCTGTTAACCTGCAATTTCTGAGGCTGGTGACTCAGATAAACTTATCCTCAGAAGCAGAGATGACTCTTGGTCTTCCTTTCCTGGGTCGGTCCTCATGTGAGCCAGTTTCTTTGTAGCACTTTATGGTTTTTGCAACTGCACTTGGGGACACTTTCAAAGTTTTCCCAATTTTTCGCACTGACTGACCTTCATTTCTTAAAGTACTGATGGTCACTTGTTTTTCTTTACTTAGCTGCTTTTTTCTTGCCATAATACAAATTCTAACAGTCTATTCAGTAGGACTATCAGCTGTGCATCCACCTGACTTCTGCACCACACACCTGATGGTCCCAACCCCATTTATAAGGCAAGAAATCCCACTTATTAAACTTGACAGGGCACACCTGTGAAGTGAAAATCATTTCCGGTGACTACCTCTTGAAGCTCATCAAGAGAATGCCAAGAGTGTGCAAAGCAGTCATCAAAGCAAAAGGTGGCTACATTGAAGAACCTAGAATAGAAGACATATTTTCAGTTGTTTCACACTTTTTTGTTAAGTATATAATTCCACATGTGTTAATTCATAGTTTTGATGCCTTCAGTGTGAATGTACAATTTTCATAGTCATGAAAATACCAAAAAATATTTAAATGAGAAGGTGTGTCCAAACTTTTGGCCTATACTGTATATCAAACTGAAATAGCTGTTGCAAAAACACCAATTTTTATAAAACAATAAACTTAAGATTAATAGGGGTGCCCAAACTTTTTCATATAACTGTATTACCAGTATTAATGAGATCAAATGGACTTCAAGATGCATGGAGATCTTTGCATCCACAAGACAGAGAATTTAAGCACTACTCCCATGCATGTGACTCTCTATCCCGTATAGATTATTTCAAATACAAAATATAGTAATATCAGACCACGCCCCAATATTATTGGTTAATACACACAGCCTAGAGACTCTGATTTTCTTTGGAGATACCTTTCTTTTCTCAATGAAGATAAAAACTTTTCCCTAAAAATAAAGGAATGGTGGTCAAAATTCCTATCTGACAATGAAAATCATAAAGATAACCATAAGTTATTGTAGGAAACAGGAAAAACGGTGTTAAGAGATAGAATTGTGTCCTATGTGTGCGGAATGAAAAGAAACACTCAAAAAAAAATTTTAAGAAGCCTCAAATAAACTTAGGGAGGTCTATACTAAATTTCAAATAAATATGAATAAGCTCAATTGAGAGGCGTGGCTAGAGGAACAGAGAATCTTTAACATATGGGCGGAAAAACGAGAACAGCTATATAGACGGGGGATAGACGCAAAATATTATAGAAATGGAAATAAATCAGGGAAAATATTAGCCAATCTGGATAAAAGTAGGACCTATGGGCAAAGCCCCATAAGTCTAAAAGACCAAATAGGAAATATACATTCTGACCCCTGAAAAGTAATAGAAATACTGGGATATTTCTACAAGGACCTATATAAAAACACGCAAAAAGAAAAACTAAAAACTAGAGTCAAGTACCTTTCTAGACATGGTTAGTCTCCCTAGGTTATCGGAAGAGTTTAAACAATGCCTAAATACAAACATTTCTTTGGAAGTGACAATGGCCACTATTAAAAAATTACATAACCATAAAGCACCTGGCCCTGATGGATACACAAGCGAATTTTATAAAACTCTGGCGGAGGACTTAGCTCCTTTGTTAACAGAAATATTCAATGGCATAATAGCTGGAAAAGGGATGATTAGCTCAAGTGACACAGCTTATATTAAGCTAATACCTAAGACAGGAAAAGTTCCATTATTATTCCCAAGTTCTTATAGACCAATCTCACTCATCAATCTCGACATTAAGATACTCTCCAAAATTATGGCACACAGACTAGCTATCATTATGCCAAAACAGACTTCACCAGCCCAGTCAGGCTTTGTCAAGGGAAGATCAGCCACAATCAATATTAGAAAGGTATTGGTAGCTCTAGATAGGGTTAATTCTAAACCTAATACAAAGGAAACAACAGCTTTACTTGCAATTGACTGAAAAAGCCTTTGATAATGTCAGATGGGAATGGCTGTTTAAAGTCCTTGACAAAATGTCTTTTGAAGGCTCCTTCTATTAAAACATTCAGATATAAATTTATTAAACAAGGCATTCTCACATATCATATGGAGAGGTAGGAGACCACAAATAAGCCTTAAAAAACTAATGGCCGCAAAAGCATGGGGAGGAATGAATCTGCCCAATATTAGAGGGTATAATATTGCATGCTTGTCCAGATATATATTTGATTGGTTACATGGCATGCAACGTCACTCGGCTTATAAATGGGAAAAAGATTATGCGTACCCGTGGGATTTAAAGGCGATACTGCACGCTAGACAAAGTTACCTACTCATATCAAAAATTCCTCGCTATTCAAAGACACAGTAGCTACCTGGAAGATAGTTAGGAAAAATATAAACTGTCATTCAGAGCTTCTTTATGGAACAATCCAGAATTTCCACAGGGAATAGATAACAAACTCGAATTAGAATGGAGATCAAGAGGTATATATAATGTCATTCATAGAATGGTAGAGTTGGAAGGGACCTCCTGGGTCATCTGGTCCAACACCCTGTTCAAAGCAGGATTTACTAAATCATCTCAGACAGATGTCTGTCCAGCCTCTGTTTGAAGACGTCCATTGAAGGGGAACTTACTGTGGAACCCCAGGGGTCTGGTTACCACAGTAATAGCAATATTACGTCTGTGAGCAGGTGGGAGGTCTCCTGGTCAGGAATCCTAAGCATGCCACACCTCCTGCCCAGTCCTGGGAGGGGAAGAACTTCCCCTATATAAACTGGGGCTGAGGTGGGGTTAGGAAAGAGAACACAGACAGAGACAGAGACACAGTCTGGTCTGGAGTGGAGCTGATACAGGGAGAGCAAGATCAGGAGCTCTGTGGGAGCAGTGATAAAAGGGGTCAGAGACTGGAAGCTGTAGAGCTCGTCCTGACTGAAGAGATCTCACCGGACACGGAGTCCGAGGCTGTGGGGACTAAGCCATACCCAGCAGCAGAAACCGACCGGCAGGGGATTTCAGGTCCTCTGGCCAAGAAACCCGAAGGCACGGTCACACGCAAGGGACCAGCACCGCCGTCGTGGAGCGGAGGCTACCAGAAGGCCCCGAGTCACCGGCCATACGGGTGAGCACCACACGGTACACTCAGGGACGTGGGCTACTTTTACCCGCTTCTAGCAAGGTAGCCAAGAAGAGTACAGTTAGTTGGGGAGGCCTACAACTCCGCCTGGCCAGGGGAGATCCTGTCTGCTCACGGACTGACCAGACCCCGACCGCTAGCCAGTACTCCCGGGAGGGTCTATCTTTGTCACCAGTAAAGACCCTGAACTACACCGCACCGTCTCTGAGTGGTTCCTGGTGCCTGCGTGCAATTCTACCATCCCCATCATCCACGTCCGCTGCCCTGAGGCCATACCCCTCCCGTTGGGGGTTATACTACCCACGCTGCACAACTGTACCACCGGCCTCAGCGGTCTGCCCTGCAGCGGCGGTTTCGTAACCGCATTCAACGGGTGGCGTAGTCGAACAATATCACATCTGCCACTAAAAACATCGCCACTTAGTTTGACACCCTGGGCACGGACCGGGTCACCGCCACGAGGACTACCACCCCCAACGGATCCGGCTCCGGGTATTCCCCAAACATGGCCCAGGGGGCGCGTCAACTTTTTGGCGTAGTCGGCAGGATTTCGTGCCCGCAACCACCGGGTACTGCGTGCCTGAAAAAGACTGTTAAACTTACCTGTGGTGAAGATTCCCGCCATCCGACGCCATCTTTTGCCTTCTTCCCGCCATCCGTGGAGTTTTCCCGCCATCCGACGCCATCTTTTGCCTTCTTCCCGCCATCCGTGGAGTTTTCCCGCCATTGGACGCCATCTCGAGGACGCCGCGCGGGAAGAAGAGGGGCGTGGACTCCGAAAGCGCGCAAGAACTGAAGCCCCGCCTCACGTCCGGACGTTGCGTAAGGTCCTGGAAGGAGCCCAGCAGACGCCGACGTCACAGGAGCGCGACGGAAGGTCCTCAACCCTGACGATCCACTGCGGAGCCGCGGCCTACAGAAGAGGATCATCGCAAGGTAGGCCACGGTCCACTAGGGGGGAGGAGGATGTCGGATACGGAGGAGAGCTTCACTGCCACAGCCACCGCCAGCGCCACCGCTGCGGCGGTCATGCCTTTCACCATGCCCTATATCCCGGGGGCAGCCTGGCTACCCCAGTACTCAGGGGAGTCCCATACCCTAAATGACTTCAGAGAAAGGCTGGATAGCCTCTTCCAGGTGTACCCCCTCACAGAAGAGCAAAAAGTGAGCATCCTGGTGGCTCAATTAACAGGGGCAGCCCAAAGGGAGGTAAAGTCCTGGCCACTTGGGAGGAGGAGGACTGTCGCAGAGATACTAGCCCGGCTGAAGGACACCTTTGATACCCGTACCTCAGCCGAGATCAAGCTTAGATTCTACGGGTGCAAGCAGCGAGCACATGAGAATATAAGGGACTATGCACTAAACCTACAAGAGGCCCTGAGAGCCATTAAGCAGGCCGACCCTGACGGCGTGGGAAACGAAGACAAGCTGTTGACTGAACAATTTATAGAGGGTCTACATTGCAATGCCCACCGAACCCAGTTGCGGGCAATGGCCTTACAGGACCCTCATCTGGACTTTGCACAGTTCAAGGACAGAGCCATCCGGGTGCTCCGAGAACCGGCACCAGGTGGCGCTGTGACCCACAAACGCCCTGCTACCATTTACCACCAGGAGACGGCGCCCTTGTCGGCAGGGCCTGTGGGAGCTGATGCGCAGGCTTTAAACAATGACCCGGCTACAGACCTGCACCATCAGGTCCAAGAGCTAACTAAAAGCGTTGCCGCGCTAACCCGAACTGTGCAGTCTTTACAGGTTTCTACTCCAGGGAAGATCCAGCTGGCATCCGGACCGGAGGATATCCCGTGGCGCCGACCAAGGAGGACCCCACCGGCCAGAGGAAGACCCAGCGACCGATATAATGAGGACGGACAACCCATCTGCCGCCGCTGCAATCAACCCGGACATATGGCAAGGTACTGTCCTTTTAAACCGGCACAACCTGGGGTAGAGGGCCAACCCCTAGGAATAAGATCACCAGGCCCATCGAACTGGCGTGACAAATACGTGGGAGGACGTCCAGTCTTGCCTGTAGTACTGGATGGCATTCCTATGAGTGCCCTACTTGACACCGGGTCACAGGTCACCACCATCCTGTACGTGCTCTTCAAGCAGTACTGGAATGACTCGGATATAACCCGCTACCCAGACGACGACTTGAGTATCATCGCCAGCAATGGTCAGCCCGTGCCACAGATCGGATTTA
Source organism: Phyllobates terribilis (assembly GCF_046119375.1). Taxonomy (NCBI): domain Eukaryota; kingdom Metazoa; phylum Chordata; class Amphibia; order Anura; family Dendrobatidae; genus Phyllobates; species Phyllobates terribilis. The sequence goes on along the minus strand of NW_027362761.1, from coordinate 34,860,720 downwards.
AAGAGATGACCATTAAAATCAGTAAAGTCGAACTGGCAGCACAGGGACTGATCATTGTGGACATTGACAAGCGCGAGAGTCACCCAAAGATAACTCTAGGAACTAATGTGATTGAAAATTGTCTTGCAGAGGTGATTCTTATTTTACAGCAGGTTGCCAAGAACGCCAGCTCCGGCCAGCAGCGAGTGCTCCAAAAAGAGATCCGGGCACTGATGCGACGGCAACAGGTGGAACTCTCCGGTGGTGAGATTGGTAGCGTGAGAATGTGTGACCCTTTCCCTATTGCCATGCCCCCGAAAAGTGAAATGATGATTTGGTGCCGGGCAGCTATTGGTCTGAGAGGTAGAGATTACCAGGCAATGGTAGAACCAGTCTACTCAGATAGTAGGCCCACCATTTTGACGGCACGGGGGGTGGTTGATGTACGCCATGGGAGGGTGCCCGTTCGCATAATAAATATCGGGAAGAGGGAAGTGTACCTGCCCCGGTATGCTACGCTAGCCAAATTGTATACCATCAACCAAAATTCTGTACAGTCCGTGGAACCCTTGCCCCCATCTCATCCAGAGGAAGGTAACGGCTCTAAACAACAAATGGAGGACTGGTGTCAGCAACTGCATTTGGATACTGACTCCACACCCGCTCACCAAAAGCAGGGAGTCTACCGGGTGCTCCAGGAATACGAGAGAGTGTTCAGTAAACACCCGCTAGACTTCGGGCGAGTGAAGGGAGTGGAACATCACATCCCCACGGGAGACCATCCTCCCATAAAGGAGAGATACCGACCCGTACCCCCTGCACACTACCAACACGCCAAGGGGATGCTTAGAGACATGAAGGAGGCTGGGGTAATCAGGGATAGCTGTAGCCCCTGGGCAGCTCCACTAGTCTTGGTTAAAAAGAAAGACAACACCATGAGAATGTGTGTAGATTACCGGAAAATCAACCGTATCACACACAAAGATGCGTACCCCTTACCAAGGATAGAGGAGTCTTTGGCTGCTTTAAAATCTGCTAACTTCTTCTCCACTTTGGATCTCACTAGCGGGTACTGGCAGGTTCCTGTAGCAGAGGCGGACCGGGAGAAGACCGCATTCACCACCCCGATGGGACTTAGCGAGTTTACTTGCATGCCGTTCGGACTCTGCAACGCACCAGGAACCTTCCAACGATTGATGGAATGCTGTCTGGGACACCGGAACTTTGAGACGGTCCTGCTGTACCTGGACGATGTTATAGTTTATTCCAAAACCTACGAGGACCACCTGAAACACCTGGCGGAAGTGTTTGAAGCCCTGGCAAACTACGGTCTGAAGGTGAAACCGTCGAAGTGTCACCTGCTAAAACCAAAAGTGCAGTACCTGGGACACGTGGTGAGTGCTGACGGAGTGGCTCCCGACCCTGATAAGATCACCGCGATTAAGGAATGGCCAAGACCCTCCAGCGTAAAGGAAGTGCGGCAGTTCCTCGGGTTGGTAGGCTACTACCGAAGATTCATTCCCGGTTTCACCAAAAAGGCAGCTCCTATGCAGGACCTCCTGATAGGCCAGTCCAGGAAGGCCAAGAACCAGAAGCCGCCCTTCAGATGGGAGAAGCTGGAAGAAGAGTCCTTCCGCCAGCTGAAGATGGCCCTCACGGGGGATGAAATCCTGGCGTACCCGGATTACAGCCAGCCCTTTATCCTCTACACTGACGCAAGTAACATCGGGCTAGGAGCCGTACTGTCCCAGATCCAGCAGGGGAGAGAACGGGTAATTGCTTACGCCAGCCGAAAACTGCGACCCACCGAAAGAAACCCTGAGAATTACAGCTCATTCAAGCTAGAGTTCCTGGCAGTGGTGTGGGCAGTCACCGAATGCTTTAAGCACTACCTCGCTTCTTCCCGGTTCACCGTGTACACGGATAACAACCCGTTGACACACCTGGACACTGCAAGACTCGGTGCCCTGGAGCAGAGATGGATGGCCCGCCTGTCCAACTATGAGTTCACGATCAAATACCGGGCAGGACGCTCCAATACCAACGCGGATTCCCACCGTGTAAGGGGTAAGCAATCCGCTACGTTCAACCCCTTACCTCATTACAACTGGGCAGAAACGCAAGACAGTGACCCCGCCGTCCGACTGGTGAAGGAGATGCTGACTCAGCCAGATGCCCGCCTTGACCCAGACGCTCCGGAGGAGACCAAGCAACTGTGGGCTGAGAAGAGTCGACTGTTCCTTTACAAGGGGAAGTTGTGCCGCAGAATGGTTAACTCCCGGACGCATGAACTGGTCTGGCAGGTAGTGGTGCCAAGAAGAGACGCGGCTATGGTCCTGGAGGCATACCACGACGGAGCTGGGCACTTCGGATGGAAGAAGCTGGAGTTCCTGCTGCGCGGGCGGTTCCACTGGGTAGGCATGAGAGGAACCATCGAGAGGTGGTGCAGAGACCGTGCTCCATGCAACCTAAGAAGGAAGGACCGTGCCAGCCAGAAGACCCCCCTGCAGTCCATCGTCACCAGGCAGCCGTTGGAACTGGTAGCCTTGGACCATGTAAAACTGACCCCCAGCAGAAGTGGCTACGTCTATGCGTTAACCATCGTGGATCACTACTCCCGGTTCTTGGTTGTAGTCCCCGTCAAGGACTTAACGGCTCAAACAGCAGCTAGAGCCTTCCAGCAGCACTTCTGCCGTCCACACGGATACCCAGAGCAGGTGCTGACGGACCAAGGACCTGCCTTTGAAGCGGAAGTCTTCCAGGAGTTCTGCACCCTGTATGGCTGCCGGAAGATAAGAACAACACCCTATCATCCGCAAACCAATGGACTCTGCGAGAAGATGAACCAGGTGGTGATAGACCTTCTGAAAACATTGCCCCTGGAAGAACGCAGTCTGTGGCCTGAGAAACTGCCTGATCTGGTGGACCTATACAACCACATCCCTGTAGGTTCTACCAACTGTACCCCGGCTTACCTAATGAGAGCAAGACCTGGTAAGCTGCCTGTTGATCTGGATATGGGAGTCCTGACACCCGAGGACACTTCACCAGAAGCAGACTGGGACACAGAGAGGCAGCAGCAGTACCGGAAAGTACAGGAGAGCGTTGAGCGAAGTCTCTGTCAAGCAAGAGAAAGACAGGAGAAGACTTACAACCAGCATGCTCCCGCTGTTCCCCTGGTACCTGGAGAGCAGGTCTTGAAGAGGAAAAGACGGCTCCACAAGTTGGACGACCAGTGGGAGAAGGACCCGTCAAGCCATGAAAACCCAAAAATCTGCACAATCAGTAAGGATGGAGGAGAAACCACAGCCATTGTCTCCCGAGATCACCTGAAGAAGTGTCCCGAGCAGCTACGAAACCCTGAAGAAGATCAAGAAAACCCTCGACCCGCAGAGGAAAGGGAAGAGATGGTCAGTACTGTACTCGGAGACTTCCCTCGGTCTTGGACACAGGTAAATGGCGCTGTTGTGGTACCCGTCCTCACCTTCCTCCAGCCAGCATCCCAAGTGCCTACGGAAAAACAGGTAGAGCTGGAAGAGCAGCCGGTCCAGGAGGCAGAAGACCCCACACAAGCAGACCAGGAGAATCGACCCTCTGCTTATAGTGAGCCTGCCGTGCCCCTAGTGAGCCAAAGAGTCCGTAGACAGCTGCCCAGCTTACCTTTGACAGCTCCTACACCCTGTAGCTCAGGACCGGTCAGTAAGCTCCGTAGGTCTACTAGGGCCAATAGAGGCCAGTTGCCCGTACGTTGGAGGATCTAAAGTGTTTAGACTGTTTTATTAATATTTACCTGTTTACTGTTGCTTGTAAATAATTATGTTTTTCCAGTTATTTTATAGGTGTTTTTGTGGATTAACCAGAACTCTGTTGTATATATGTTTGGAGCGTAACCCAGGAACGGACTAAAGACTGTTAAAGACTCGGGGCAGGACAGACCCCTACCTGGTTACGGCTCCCTGTTCTTTGGTGAAATGGACACCCTTTTGCTTCAAAAATTGCACCCGGTTGCGGACACGCCGTGACCACTTTAACATGTTTTTCCTTATTGTATTGTTCCTGTTTATACCCTGTTATGTTTTCAAAAAAAAAAATATATGTTTAGTCCTGGAGTACTAAATTTTACTAGGGGGGAATGTGGAACCCCAGGGGTCTGGTTACCACAGTAATAGCAATATTACGTCTGTGAGCAGGTGGGAGGTCTCCTGGTCAGGAATCCTAAGCATGCCACACCTCCTGCCCAGTCCTGGGAGGGGAAGAACTTCCCCTATATAAACTGGGGCTGAGGTGGGGTTAGGAAAGAGAACACAGACAGAGACAGAGACACAGTCTGGTCTGGAGTGGAGCTGATACAGGGAGAGCAAGATCAGGAGCTCTGTGGGAGCAGTGATAAAAGGGGTCAGAGACTGGAAGCTGTAGAGCTCGTCCTGACTGAAGAGATCTCACCGGACACGGAGTCCGAGGCTGTGGGGACTGAGCCATACCCAGCAGCAGAAACCGACCGGCAGGGGATTTCAGGTCCTCTGGCCAAGAAACCCGAAGGCACGGTCACACGCAAGGGACCAGCACCGCCGTCGTGGAGCGGAGGCTACCAGAAGGCCCCGAGTCACCGGCCATACGGGTGAGCACCACACGGTACACTCAGGGACGTGGGCTACTTTTACCCGCTTCTAGCAAGGTAGCCAAGAAGAGTACAGTTAGTTGGGGAGGCCTACAACTCCGCCTGGCCAGGGGAGATCCTGTCTGCTCACGGACTGACCAGACCCCGACCGCTAGCCAGTACTCCCGGGAGGGTCTATCTTTGTCACCAGTAAAGACCCTGAACTACACCGCACCGTCTCTGAGTGGTTCCTGGTGCCTGCGTGCAATTCTACCATCCCCATCATCCACGTCCGCTGCCCTGAGGCCATACCCCTCCCGTTGGGGGTTATACTACCCACGCTGCACAACTGTACCACCGGCCTCAGCGGTCTGCCCTGCAGCGGCGGTTTCGTAACCGCATTCAACGGGTGGCGTAGTCGAACAATATCACATCTGCCACTAAAAACATCGCCACTTAGTTTGACACCCTGGGCACGGACCGGGTCACCGCCACGAGGACTACCACCCCCAACGGATCCGGCTCCGGGTATTCCCCAAACATGGCCCAGGGGGCGCGTCATTACCACCTCTCATGGCAGCCTGTTCCACTCATTGATCACCCTAACTGTCAATTTTTTTTTTCTAATATCTAATCTGTGTCTCCTCCCATTTAGTTTCATCCCATTGCTTCTAGTCTTTCCTTGTGCAAATGAGAATAAAGATGATCCTTCTACAATGTGACAGCCCTTGAGATATTTGTAGACAGCTAATAAGTCTCCTCTCAGTCTTCTTTTTTGCAAGCTAAACATTCCCAAATCCTGTAACCGTTCCTCATAGGACATAGATTGCAGACCGGTCACCATTCTTGTTGCTCTTCTCTGAACTTGCTCCAGTTTGTCAATGTCTTTTTTAAAATGTGGTGCCCAAAACTGGACGCAGTATTCCAGATGAGGTCTGACCAAAGAGGAGTAAAGTCTGATAATGACTTCACGTGATCTAGACTGTATGCTTCTGTTAATACATCCCAGAATTGTATTTGCCTTTTTTGCTGCTGTATCACACTGTTAACTCATGTTCAGCCTATGATCTATTAGTATTAGCTCTATTCCTCCCATTTTGTATATGCTTTTTTCATTTTTATTGCCCAGATGTAGTACTTTGCATTTCTCCCTGTTAAAAACCATTCTGTTGGTTGCTGCCCACTGCTCCAGTTTATTTAGGTCTTTTTGAATCCTCTCTCTCTCTTCTCTAGTATTAGCTATCCCTCCTAGCTTTGTGTCATCAGCAAATTTAATCAGTTTACCCTCAATTCCTTCATCTAAGTCATTGATAAAGATGTTGAACAATACAGGTTCCAGGACAGAGCCCTGTGGTACCCCACTTGAGACATTCATCCAACTGGATGTGAAGCCATTTACGACCACTCTTTGAGTCCGATCACTAAGCCAGTTATGAATCCACCTAACAGTTGCCTTGTCCATTCCATACTTGGTAATTTTTTCAATAAGGATGGTGTGAGATACTTTGTCAAATGCTTTGCTGAAGTCAAGTTATACTATATCTGCAGCATTTCCCTCATCCACCGAGTCAGTGATTCTGTCATAGAAGGAAATTAAGTTAGTCTGACATGACTTGTTAGTTACAAACCCATGCTGACTCTGGTTAATCACTTCATTCTTATCCAGGTACTTACATACATGTTGTTTAATAATTTGTTCAAAGATCTTTCCTGGTATAGAAGTCAGACTCACCGGCCTATAGTTCCCTGGGTCCACCTTCTTCTACCTTCTTCATTCATTTATTACATCCTACAGACCCTAGATGGTTGAGGATGGTGGAGTTGAGTGAGAAATATCATCTAGGTCCCAATCAGATATTACAGTTCGAACAAATAAGACACTCTATTATGAGCCATCTAAAGGATACCTCCCTAGAAATTATTACTAATGACTTTGACTGTGTAGTGAGAGCCACGAAAATGTCATCTTCTATTTCTCTCATATTGTATATGGGGAGATGAGGGGGGCGATGTTGGGTGCTAACCCTGAGGTTTTTTTAGACATTGGGAGAAACAGCTCAGCGATCATGACATCAGAAATAAAATTAGAGAGGGATGGGAGAAGACATGTAAGATAATAATTAATGAGATCTGTAGAGAAACGCAATTTAAAATTATCCACAAAGCAATATATGCCATTGACCTTCCTAAAAAGCCTCTCAAACCTGATAGACTCACATGTTGTCCTAAATGTAAAACCCCCTCTACTGATTTACTTCATGGCATTTGCCATTGCCCAAGATTACACCCCTTTTAGGGACCCATTTTACAATGAATCAAAAACATGTGGGAATTTAAAACGCATCCTCCTCTTATGATGATACTTTTTCATTATAGGTCCAAAGAATTAAGGAACGATTGAAGATCTTCCTCTAAAATCCCGCCTTTACTGTATGTGATGGCTCTTTTGGCAAAACGTATGCTGTTGAGATGCTGGTTAGAACCATCAATTCCGACTTTCCAAGATTTTATCTTGCAACTAAAAAATTTATTATATTTAGAAAGAATAGAGACAAAAAAAAAAAAGGAACTTACGAGTAAATATTTTGTCAAATGGAAAATCTTTATTGAGAAATATTGTAGTCAATTAGAAATCACAAATGTTGTTATGCCATTTATTGATTCTGTATGGTATCATACCAAGAAATTAAAGGGATCTCTGAGAAAACTCCTACAAGACGAGGCGAACACAAACTCAATTATCTAGTCTATGCATCAATACAGGGAAATAAAAGAAAAAAGTGTAATTGAACATAAAGATTCAGAACTGACATAGGTTGAAAATAACACAATTAGCAGATAAGACCCATATTTGTTTGATTGTTGTTGTTTTTGTTACATGTTATGATGTAGTTTTCCTTTTTGTAACAAGAAAGTACTTTATTTTATTCTATGTTATTGGGAAAAAAATCTAAAATCAATAAAAAATATGTTTTAAAAAAAAAATACTTTTTGTTAGGCTATGGCCCCACTATCAGTATTTGGTTAGTATGTAGTCAGTTTTTTATATCAGTATTTGTATGCTAAAACCAGGTGATAAACAATCAGAGAAAAAGTATAATAGAAACACGTCACCACTTCTGCATTTTTCACCCACTCCTGGTTTTGGCTTACAGATACTGACCAAATACTGATTGTGGGGCCATAGCCTTAAGCTCACATACGTCGCAGTCTGGTTGATGGGCATTGCTGGTTTTCATCCAGTCCCTCCTCTCTTCTTGCGACTGCCGTCACACTTCTTGCTTCGTGTGGATGACGCGTCCTACGTCATCCACAAAGTGTCCATCATCGTGTTCCTGCGCAGGTGTACTTTTCTCTGTCCTGCCGAGGGCAGAGGAAAGTACTGTAGTGCACATGCGTTGGCGCTCTTTGCCCTTTCTCCGCACATGCGCACTATAGTGCTTCGCTCTGCCCTTGGCAGGGCAGAAAGAAAACTGCCTGCGCAGGAGCGCGTAATCCACATGAAGCAAGAAGGTGGACAGTGATCGCAAGAACTGAGGAGGCGTAGGATCAAGACCAGCGACGCACATCGGGCCCATCGGACTGAACCGTGGCATAGGTGAGTACAATAAAAGGTCTTTTTTGTGTTATGCACAGTGCATTGGGGACTTATATACAGCATTCTAGAATACTGTCACATAGGGCTTACAGGTGTTGACCCTACTTTACCTGGTGACAGGTTCCCTTTAAGCTAACTGCCTAATTGCAATGACAGCTGTTTATAGAGGAATGTACAGTAAAGCTGTTCATAGTAAACTAAAAGGCCCGGTTCACTCGGCCATATGAAAAATCAGTCAAGTCAACTCCGCAAGTTTCAGGACAAAAACAGCACCTACCTTAATGGCAGGCAGCTTCTGCAATCATTCACCGTGTGGATGATCACACAGAACTGCAGAGTTACACAAGGGCCCAGTCATGTCCACAAATTTGCAGACCTGACTGGTCTGAGAATGCTGAGATATAACACCAAAATTGATATAACATAACTACCAAGCTTTGCTGGAAGATACATATGACATAGTTGTGATAAGAATGTAGAAGAAGGTAAAATTTCATCCTTGAAAAAAATCAGTTACTTTTTGTTATGTGGGGGAAGGATGCCTAACTGCATATGTTCTCCACACAAACGGCTTACTTTCAGTATTAATAGTATACAACTATGTGCAGCTTGTTCTTTCATGACATGTATCACTTTGTACTGGAAATATTTGCATTATGCTCATAGACATGGTTCAATGTCAGTTTGAAAGGGATGTGACCAGCAAAAAAGTTTCTTTCTGCGTTTGATCAGAGGAGATAAGCCATTTGTGGCAGGAACATGCTACTCCATTTATGTTTCAGTTGTATAAGGACAGAAATGATTGCAAGGTGAATGAAAAAGACCACACATTTTTCTGCTCAACTGTCACTATTGCAAAAAGTGAACATATTCATAGGTATAGCTTTATTCACAGATGATAAACAATCTGTACTACTAATACTGACAACTAGAGGATTATCATGTCAGAAGTAACAATCTAGAGTTTATACCCAGCACTGGCAGAAGATCTAATGTGTATGGCGACCTCCAGATTATGCCCTGACAGATGATAAACCACTACCAAAGATGTTCTGCAGCGTCGAATTACACTCTACCTATACAGATCATATACACTCTCAATCGAATGCAAGTGTATGGGGAAGTACGAACGAGCATTCAGCTGACAGCTAGGTGATACGTAGGATTACGTTAAAGCCAGGTTCAGACAAGCGTATGAAAAATCGTCAGATTTTCCTCCAGGTAACTCATATGATTTTCATTCAATTTATCATCTGTGTACCATCCATGAGTCCATTTTTTTATGTCCATGTGACATCCACATGCCATCTGTTTTTAACATCTGATTTTAAAGAGACATGCCCACTTTTTGTCTCAAGCAAGTTTCACCTGCAACCCAGCATAGAAGAGTATGATGTTTGTGTTTGCTCCAAGATTTGGCTTTGGAGATGCTCAAATCATGTCAAATTACACATTGAGGACTACTGACCCTGCCCATATGGTCTGGCTGGTGTCCCAAGGGTATGGGGAGCCATGAAGAAGGGAAGAGGAAGAGAAGAGGAGAAGATCATGAGTGCATCTCACTGTCTGCCAAAGGGCTAGCGAAGGGCATTTCCATCATCTCTATATGGACCTTCATCAGCACCCTGAGAAATTTGTCGCCTTCTGTAGGATGCCTATCCAGGCCCTGATAAACTCCTTGAGGATCTGCACCCTGGCCTAACATTCCAGGACACCAATATGAGTTGTTGCATCTCAGCCAATGAATATCAATCACCCTAATGTAAGCTAATGTTCTTTCATATTCCTTCATTCTTTTAAACCTTTTTCTGTTGTCCACCTTTGTTGGCCCTTTGTGTTGGTAATGTAAACCCATGTCATTTTTGTGTTACTGCCTGTTTGCTATTGTGTTACCTAACAAATGTTAGCCTGTTACTGTTGTTCTCCTGACTTGTGTAATTACGACACTATAACTTTATCTGAGCAGTATCTACACTTTACTTAAATGGGTTGTCCAGATCCAACTAGTTATCAGCTGTAAACAGGATAGTTGCTAAATTGTTTGGACTTTTACCATGAGGCCAAAGCACAATATACTGCCATTCACACTGTATATAAATACCTTTGCCCAGGCAAAGTGCTTTTGTTGTTTTGTTGTGCAACCACCATCACAGCCCCCAGCCCCATCAAATCCGCCAGTTCTCCCTCAGCTATGCCAATACTTTTATCTGCCATTGTTTGTATGTACATAATTCATAGGTAGCAATGACAAAGTGTGTGTGTGAACATTGGCTAACGTTAATATTTTGATAACACATTGTTATAATATATTGTTCATCTTTATAGATTTCAGGCAACTAGGATGAGATTTGCTTCCCTGAATTTTCAGTTTTTGCTCGGGAAATCCACAATTTCAATGATTGTTCAGTTCACACGTGACATCATCTGGGCACAGCTGAAAAACGCCGTGATATCAGAGCCAACCTAACAGCTATGGTAGGAGATTGCAGATGGATTCTATGCCACTGCTCATTTGCCCAACTGCCTTGGTGCTTTGGATGGCAAGCATTTACAAGAAGCCGCTGCAATCTGGGTCCCAATACTACAATTATAAGCAATATTTTTTGGTAGTCCTGTTAGTCTTGTGTAACTACCGCTCTATAATTGCAGATATCGGGGTCTACAGAAGCTCTTATTTCAGAATCCTCCATGCTTCTATAATGGATCCGCAGCTTCTTAGCAACAAATTGGCCATCCCTAGACCCCACTTACTGCCTGGAACTTCTGGATCACCTGCCCTCTTTGTTATAGTAGACAATGAGGTCTTTGCTTTTGTCATCCAATGTGCTTTTTCATTTTCCCTGTTCAGGTTTGGTTGGACAACTGGAGGCGTATTTTTAAATATAGGCACACAAGAGCACAATGGTTTAAGGAATTCGCCTTTGGCATTTTTTGCTCCAAATGGCATGTGTTTTTAAACTCAATTCAGCTTGAGAAGCAAAAAGTTGACCCCGTTACCTAACCCTGTGTGATTCCCCACAACCTTGTCCATTTGTATGACATATCATTGGACGAAGACATGGCGCCCCACTGGGCCAACACAATTACAACTGTACAGTCTGAAGCCCTTGAACATCTGGCATAAGTGTTAGATACCTGAATGCCACTATTTTTTGACCCCTGAAGGCACAGGAATCCACAAATTCTGCCCAAACCTAATTGTATTGAACTTATTCTTCTGTTATGTAGCTTGCATTGAGTTGCTCGATTGAGTAATAAATTGTGCTCCATTAACACACGAATACACAAGAAGTGGTTATTTGTTAGACTTTCTTGTTTAATAATAACATAGGATTACATTTTTACAGATGTCTAAAAAAACCTCAGCTCCATATTTAGATCAATATCATTAAAACATAACAATCCTTCAGCATTAGCAAACAAACAAAATTAAAAATAACAGTGAAAAATAATCAATATTAAAAATTCCTTTCGTATTCTGCAGACTATAAGATGCACCGGACCTCAAGATGCACCCCAAATTTTGGGGAGGAAAATAGGAAAAAAATGTTTTCAATAAAATGGTGGTGCGTCTTACAGTTCACTTTTACAGTAGCTTACCGAGAATGGGGGGAGGCACTGCTGTGGAGCAGGGTCTTAGGAGGCAGGGTCGCTGCGACAGGAGTGGGGTGATACTGAGGGCCCAGGGTTGAGCCGAGATCTCAATCTGCGTATGCGCCATTTTCCCAAAATCCACCGAAGTGAAAAGGATGGGAAGTGTGGGGACTTCCAACATTTTCTGAAAGCCCGGAGCCCGCCGCAACCTTGCACTGTCTAACACCCCCTCCTCCAAGCCCGGGGCCCGCAGCATCGCCCCATTCCTACCGCCGCCAGCTTCTTGCAGCAGCGCCCCTGCCTCCTGGGTCCCCGCTCCACTGCAGTAAGCTACATTCCCCAGTAAGCTACATTCGAATTATAAGATGCACCCCCATTTCCTCCCCAAATTTGAGGAAGAAAAGTGGGTCTTATAATCCAAAAAATACGGTATATACACCTTTTCTGAAAGGCCACAGAGGCTGCAACACCATTAAGAAAGAGGCACCACTAACCAAACAACACCATAAAGACCAAGGAGATCTCCAAACAAGTCAGGGACAATGTTGTTGAGAAGTACAAGTCAGGATTGGGTTATAAAAAAATATCCCAATCTCTGATGATCCCCCAGAGCACCATCAAATCCAATATCATCAAATAGAAAGAACATGGTACCACAACAAACCTGCCAAGAGAGGGCCGCCCACCAAAACTCTCAGCCCGGGTAAGGAGGGCATTAATCAGAGAGGCAGCATAGAGACCAAAGGTAACCCTGAAGGATCTGCAGAGTTCCAAAGCACAGACAGGAGTATCTGTACATATGACCACAATAAGCCATAAACTCCATAGTGGTGGCCTTTATGGAGGGGTGGGCAGAAAAAAAGCCTTTACTTACACACAAAAATTGTAAGGCTCGTTTTGAGTTTGCCAAAAGACATGTGGGAGACTTCCCAAATGTATGGAGGAAGGTGCTGTGGTCAGATGAGACCAAAATTTAGCATTTTGGCCACCAAGGTGAAAACTATGTCTGGCGCCAAACCAACACAGCTCATCACTCCAAGAACACCATCCCCACAGTGAAACATGTTGGTGTCAGCATCATTCTGTGGGGCTGTTTTTCGGCAGCAGGGACAGGGAAAATTGTTCGAGTCGAGGGGAAGATGAAGATTTGAGACTGGGATGGAGGTTCACCTTCCAATAAGACAATGACCCAAAGCATGCTGCTAAAGCAACACTCGAACGGTTTAATGGGAAATATGTAAATGTTTTGGAATGTCCTAGTCAAAGCCCAGAACTTAATCCAATTGAGAATCTCTGGTCAGTCTTGAAGATTGCTGTTCACCAGAGGAAACCATGTAACTTGAAGGCGCTGGAGCAGTTTTGCCTTGAGGAATGGGAAAAAATCACAGTTGCAAGATGTGGAAAGCTTATAGAGACTTATCCATGCAACATCCAGCTGCAATTGCCACAAAAGGAAGTTATACAAAGTGCTGACTTTAAGAAGATGAATAGTTATGCACACTGAAATTTTCAGTCATTTTATCCTATTTGTTGTTTGCTTCACAATAAAAAGAAAACCAAATGTTCACAGTTGTAGGCATGTTCTTTACATGAACTGATGCAACCCCTGAAAAAAACAGTGACATTTTAGGTTGTGAGGTAGCAAAACACTAAAAATGCCAAGGGGGTGAATACTTTCGCAAGCCACTGTATATTCAACGGTATCTTGCACATCCTCAGCATTGCAGCAGAGGTATTATAACACGTGAGTGTCTATATCAGCTGTTTTTTTTCTCCCTTTCTTTCATTGTTCTTTCTGGGTTGATGGTGGTGGCAAATGAATTGATGTGGGAACTTGGTCTGCAGGTACACTACTCGGGCCAGCAGTTGTATACTCCCCTATTAGAATGAGGCCAGGGACACCAAGATACAGAGTTTGGAGGCTAGTCAGAAATATTGATTTCTGTTGTGGTCTCCTCCTTTGGCTGATTGTTCTGAGCTCTAAAATAATACAAATATTATCAGAATTAGTAAAGACCTACTAATTTCAGGAGAGGGGTGTATTACTGAAGATAGGACAACCCTTTTAACATCAACCTTTAGCATTTTTAAGCAGGTAAAGGGATTTTGTCACATGACTGCACTGACGGGCACAGTCAAAGGAGGGCCTCTGAGTCCAATAATGCCTCAGAATGCACAATTCAACCTACTGTAGTTTTGGAGGTGGAAATGGGCTCCCTTACCTCTTGGGCACTTGTCCAGCTGCACAGGTTACCCCAATGATATGTCAGTCCCTGCATGACAGACGACCAAAGGAAATCAACTAAATCTCAACTACAGATCTCAATAAGTATAATTTAAGCCATCCTTATATAATTAATATATTTATATAATTATATATTGAAATAATTAATATTCGCAATCATAAATTTTGGCAAATTAATTTGCAAACTCTGCATGCTCTCTTGTCGGAATACAGTGGCTGAATTTGATCATTAATGCAGTACCTGAAGGACCAAAGTCAGTGGGGAACAAAACTCGTTCAAACATTAGGCATTCATTAACTATTTTATTATATCTTATTTAGCAGTGATTTTACCATTACTACCTTCTGTGGCTGCTCTTACTGTAAAGAACCCCTTACTATATTAAATTTATTAACATATTTGTATACAACCTTTGGTTCATCACTGCTCATTCCTAATATATACCTCTGTTATTCCCAGCAGTACATATGCTTGGAGCAGGAAAGGTAAGAGGCAAAACAGCCACATATGTACATGTCACTTTCTATTTTCCACTAATGGATTATTCATTACAATTATCAAGCAATTTGCAACAAAGTAATATCCAATTTGTGCAATTGCTGTTTGGGTATTGACCACAATGCACAGAATGGTTGCGGCTTTCCTCACCTGAACATGAGGCTGGAAGTTCAGGTCGAGAGACCTGCGGTCAGTGAGGGCTTTATGGTTGGTACACAGACAATGAAACACGTCCATCTGAACCTGGCCTCAAAGCGCTCACCTGCAGATCCTTGATATTAAAATAACAACTGAAGAATATGTCTCATTGGCAATTACTCAATCTTTTCTCCCTTTAGTTTAGTAACATGGATGTAATTCAGTAAACTTCTTAATCATATTTCCTATCCATTTTGTGGAACACATTCAATACTTTTTTCATGATTACACTAACCTCTGAAGCCAATGCAAAATCAAACATCTATCTGAGACAACAGCAGTTCTAAATAGATTTGTAATGTCCACATTTTTTGGTTTGTTCTATTTATTATTTATTTTGTTATTGTTTCTTACAGCCTATACTTGTATGGAACCATTTTCAGTTGGCAATCTAATATGTTATACATCGTTTTTCCCTTGCTGTGGCTACTTAAGAGAACATAAATATAATGAAACTTGAGGTATGAACAAATAACAATGTATAGAAAATAGAAATAGATACAAACAGATATCACTTTTTGAGATATGTTTTACTTATAGTTTTTATTTACGGTATTTTGTAAAAAAAATAGAAAAACTGCCATGTGAGCATGTACTTATGCGAATACTATAGCCTTTATTATTTTAAAACATTACCCCATTATTATTTATTTTGCAACAGATGCCCATTAGCTGATCAAAATGCAACTTTCTATATTCTTATTATCTTTATGCCTGCAGTTCAATACATTTGGACCTGCACTGTACACACGGCGGATGTTCAGGACCTGCGTGTTCTCACGTCACGTGTCTGGTACCAATACGGGAGCCTAGGAGGGTCAGGAACTGACGCGTTTCAGAATTCTACGGATTCCTTCCTCAGAGTTGGTTCCTAGGCTGTATAGGGTCCTTTTTATATGGTTTTGGCAAAAAGAAAAAAAAAAAAAAGGTACCATCCATACAACAGGTATTACCGATATTCAGCTCACAAAATCCTAGCCTGAAGGGACATCTCCCCAGGTAACTACTTTGGTATACCTCAAGCGTCATATATTTACCAGCTATCACAATACAGGTACCCCGTTACCCCAAAATCTACCCCCCCCCTCATTTTTTATTTTCCCACAATAATTACTGTATAAAACTCTCTACAGATTGTCTTCAGTCAATTACCTCTATCCAACTGGTACGTGCCCTTTACCAGGAACGCCCTCCTCTCTGTATCTCCCTGCACCCCGAATAAGACCATAACCACAGGGGTACATCACCTATCCTCCAAGTCTGGTATATTCCTAATTCATCATTTAACCAGAGACCCTAAAAAAGCTAATCCAACTATCCACAGCTCCAGGGGAACTCCAACACTAAACTGGACCAAAAACTATCCTTCTACCACCAACTCAGGTAAATATACTCGCCATAAATTCGAGAATTAAGAACCTAAATCCTAAACATCTACTTTGATTTTTTGAACAGAATCGTCCCTCAAACTGATCCTCTACTGACCTATCATATCCCTCCAACCCCAATTTTCAGGTAAATATCTTCTTATAATTTCACCTCCAATTAGGCCACCCACTACAATACTTTTATGTATTATCTTTCTTTCCTCCCATAGGATAATATCTCCATGTGGAACCAACACTACAAAACTAAGAAGCACAACACACTTTACTTAGGATCATCGGGATATGCCTATAACTCTATTTATCCTTTGCTCTTATCAAAATATTGTTTATCCGATTATTATTGTTCTAAATAAATTTGCATTTTATACAGCCAACATCTCCTCTTTTATTCTTTGGAATTAAGCACTTATACGTTACAAACTAGCACAGGTTTATATACAATTCAATATATATATTTTTCATTTGTTATTTACCCACTAGACAACTGTGGTAGTTGTCTCCCTTGCAGCAGATCAAAGTTCTACCTATTAGCGCCACCACTCCCCTTTTCTCCAAATAATAATCTTTATTTTTATATAGCGCCAACATATTCTGCAGTGCTTTACATACATTACCATGGCTGTCTCCATTGGGGCTCACAAGCTACTCTCCCTATCAGTATGTCTTTGGAGTGTGGGAGGAAACAGGAGAACCCAAAGGAAACCCACACAAACACGGGGAGAACATACAAACTCCTTGCAGATGTTGTCCTTGGTGGGATTTGAACCCAGGTCTCCAGCACTGCAAGGCTGCAGTGCTAACCACTAAGCCACCATGGTGAGCTGGAATCCTGTTACTGGTAATAAACAAAAACTATGACAGATAAAAAGATATTTCAGTGAAAATATCATCCTCTATTTATTTTTTAATTAGCATTAAGCTTTGAATGGTCATTGTTGTTTCAACAAAATTTACACAAATCAATGGAGGGCGAAAGAGAACGGAGCTCAGTGAATGAGAAAGACACACACAGACACGGTTGCAAATTTCTAGTACCGTATTTTTCGGACTATAAGACGCACCTAGGTTTTAGAGGAGGAAAATAAAACAATAAAAATGTAAGCAAAAAATGTGGTCATGATGCACTTTTAAGGGGGAGGGGGTCTTCTGCTGACATTGGTATAGGGTTATGTCCCCCAATTCTGACAATATCCCCCATCCTGGTATATATGCCGCCCCCCTTCCTTTTATATGTGGTCCCCATCCCCATCCTGGTATGCCTGGCATCCCTCCATCCTGGTATGCATGGCACCCCTCATCCTTATCCTAGTATGCATGGCACCCCTCATACCTATCCTGATATGCATGGCACCCATCATCCCTGTCCTGGTATGCATGGCACCCCTCATCCCTGTCTTGGTATGCATGGCACCCCTCATCCTTATCCTGGTATGCATGGCACCCCTCATACCTATCCTGATATGCATGGCACCCATCATCCCTATCCTGGTATGCATGGCACCCCTCATCACTGTCCTGGTATGCTTGGCACCCCTAATCCCTGTCCTGGTATGCATGGCACCCCTCATCCCTGTCCTGGTATGCTTGGCACCCCTAATCCCTGTCCTGGTATGCATGGCACCCCTAATCCCTGTCCTGGTATGCATGGCACCCCTAATCCCTGTCCTGGTATGCATGGCACCACTCATCCCTGTCCTGGTATGCATTGCACCCCTCATCCCTGTCCTGGTATGCATGGCACCCCTAATCCCTATCCTGGTATGCATGGCACCCCTCATCCCTGTCCTTGTATGCAGGCACCACTAATCCCTATCCTGGTATGCATGGCACCCATCATCCCTATCCTGGTATGCATGGCACCCCTCATCCCTGTCCTGGTATGCATGGCACCCCTCATCCCTGTCATGGTATGCTTGGCACCCCTAATCCCTGTCCTGGTATGCATGGCACCCCTAATCCCTGTCCTGGTATGCATGGCACCCCTAATCCCTGTCCTGGTATGCATGCCACCCTTAATCCCTGTCCTGGTATGCATGGCACCCCTAATCCCCATCAGGCTGCACATTAAAAAAAAATAAACACTCCTACTCACCTTTCTTCTCTCCTCCAGCGCTGCGTCCTGTCTGCCCGCACTGATCTCTCCATGTGAGCTGTGCATGATGTCACTGCCATGCGCGGCTCACAAGGAGAGATCAGCTGCAGGAAGTCACTGCTCCCCACGCCGGGTCTGTGCGTGCGGGGAGCAGTGACTTCACTCTCCTTCATAGCCGGCACACAGCGGAGCCACGCTGCGGCTGCTGCCGGCTATCTCCTGTGCCCGCTCATTAAAGGGCATGAATATTCACCCCCTCCCCATGCCCATGGGCGTGGAGAGAGGTTGAATATTCATGCCTTTAACAGCGGGCACAGGAGATAGCCGGCAGCAGCAGGAGCCGCAGCGTGGCTACACTGTACACCGCTATTCAGGAGCATGAATATTCAGTGCTCCCCACGCCCCATGGGCGTGGGGAGCAGTGAATATTCATTTTCTTTAGCAGCGGGGACAGTGTAGGCTGCAGCGGGCGGCTGCTGCCTTCTGTGCCCCACTCCTCCACCGATACTGCTCCCCCCACACCACACATAAATATACACCCCCCCCCCCAACATTCGGACTATAAGACGCACTCCCCATTTTCCTCCAAAATTTTGGAGGAAAAAAGTGCGTCTTATAGTCCGAAAGTATTTTCTCACCACAGTGCTGGATTCATAGCTGCACTGTTCCTTGCGGCTCTATTATGTCATCTGAATTATGTCCTCCAAACTGCTGCATCTGAAGATGTGTTACATAGAGACAGGATATCTGAGTCTGTCTGGTTCACATACAGCACACCCATAAGCAAAGTATACATTCAAAGAACTTTATGTCAATGAAAAAAGTGGGTAATGCAGTCAACCTGCCCCTTCCATTATTTACAGCACTATATAATTTGGTCGTATGACCATCATTAGCAGCAGGTGGGCAGTGGTAGAAGTTTCGAATATTAGGTCCAAGTTCTGGACTTTGACCTGAACTCTCCAGAACACTAACAATGTTCTTTGTAACCCATTTGTTTATCACTAGTTGAATCAAGCTTCAAAATTGCAGATTGAATGTCAGCTACAGTAGATTTTCCCTCAAGAATATCCTTGAAAAACACACTGCATTCATTTAACCACTAAATTTACAGTGGTTAGTGTTAACCCCTTCACCTGGGCACTTTTTTGTTTTTTTCCTTCCATTCTTCCAAGAGCCATAACTTTTTTATTTTTCTGTCAATATAGCCATAGAGGGCTTGTTTTTTTGCAGAACGAGTTGTAATTTTGAATGACACCATTGATTTTACCATATAGTGTACTGGAGAACGCTGAAAAAATTCCAAGTGCAATGAAATTGCCAAAAAAGTGCAATTCCATAATTGTTTTTTGCCTTGTAATATGATTTTCCAGGTCAGTACAGGTATGCAGATACCAAACATATATAAGTTCTTTTTCATATAAGTGGTGTAAAAAAATCCAAAATTTGTAAGAAAAAATTTGCTTATGTCGCCATTTTCCAAGAATCGTGATTTTTCATTTTTCGGGATCTGGGGCTGCGTGATGGGTTATATTTTGCGCCCTGATGTTTTTAATGATACCATTTTGGGTAGATACGGTGTTTTGATCTCCTTTTATAGCATTTTATTGCAATGTTGCGGCAGCCAAAAAAAAGGAATTTCAGTGTTTCAATTTTTTTTCTCGTTATGCCATTTACCAATCAGATTAATTTACTTTATATTTTGATAGAATGGACATTTCTGAATGCAGCGATACCAAATATGTGTATTTTTTTTTTAATTGTTTTATTTTGAATGGGGCAAAAGGGGGGTGTTTTGAACTTTCGTGTTTTTTTGAATTTTTTTATATTTTTTTTTTACTTTTTACTGGCTTCAATAGTCCCTTTAGGAGACTTGAAGCTACAATCATCCGATGACCTGTGCTACACATAGCAGTGTTTCAGCACTGCTTATGTGTAGCAGAAATCATGATCTCCTATAAACGCCAGCCACCGGCCGAAGCCCGAATTAATGGGAGAGATACAACTGATGACATACCTATACCTATATGTCATCGGCCGTCAGGACCGCCATCAGGGCATTACTGCCCTTACTGGTGTATGAGGCCTGGTGAACAGAAGTAAAGAGGGGGGCCCGGATCCAGTCAGGGCCCCCCTCTTGTACTTCTGCTTATCGGGCCCCAGGGTATAATAAAATATTGTGCGCCAGCATGCCATCATTGGCGGCGCACATCTCGGTGCAGGGAGCCTTCTAGGAGCACCACGGCCGTCCAAACAGAATAGCCGTGCAGCTCCAGGGGAGTCCCTCCGCCTCTTCTGTGGTGCTCTGGTGACGGTGCATGGCATGTACGCGTGCCACTAGCCAGGATACCAGTCCAGAAGTGGAGTTGCAGGGGATTGTATGAGAAGGGGAGAGTAAATGATGAATTGAGGGTGGGGAGAGCAAATGATGATGAATTGAGGGTGTGGGTAGGAGAGAGAGAGGACATAACATAATGAATTGGAGTGGGGGGGCATGTACATATAATGAATTAGGGGAGAGGGAGGTACAGAATGGGGGGTGTTGAGGATGCAGGAGTGTGACTGGTAATTGAATTGGGGGAAGAATACAGGTGCTAATTAATTTATATATTTATTGCATAATAACTAATTACCATATTTTTCAGACCATAAGACGCACCCCAAATTTTGGGGTGGAAAATAGGAAAACTTTTTTTTGATAAGATGGATGTCCGTCTTATAGTCCGAATAGGTATCTTACCTGGAGGGGCGGTGGAGTGGGGATCACAAGAGGCAGGGTCCTTCAGGAAGCCAGGCCTGGCGCTGATGGGTTGCGCTGGGCGCTTGGTGGCCTGGGTGCCTAGCGCTGGTGGCCTGGGGCTGGGCGCCTGGTTCTGGTGGGCTGGGGGTCTGGTGGCTTGCGCTGGGCGCCTGGTGGTTGGCGCTGATGGCTTAGGGCCTGGGTGAGTGGTGGCTGGTGTTGAGGGCTTGGGGCCTGGGTGAGTGGTGACTGGCTCTGGGCGACTGGTGGCTGGCGCTGGGGGCTTGGGGCCTGGGTGAGTGCTGGCTGGCGCTGGGGGCTTGGGTGCCTGGGTGAGTGGTGGCTGGCGCTGGGGGCTTGGGGCCAGGGTGAGTGGCGGCTGGCGCTGTGGGCTTGGGTGAGTGGTGGCTGGCGCTGGGGATTTGGGGCCTGGGTGAGTGGTGGCTGGCGCTGGGGGCCTGGGTGGGTGGTGGCTGGGGCCCTGAGGCCTGGTACTGGGGCCGGTGTCTTGCTGTGAGTAGTGTGGCAGAGCGGTGTGAGCAGCTTCCGGTGCGCGCCGCCATCTTTCTGAAGCTGTGATCTACAGGAAAATGGCCGTCGGCGTGGCAGAGCACATGGGCTGGCTCTAGCGGCCATTTTCCTGTAGATCAGCTTCAGAAAGATGGCCGCACGCACCGGAAGAAGCTCACGCCGCTCACAGCAAAACACCGGCCCTAGTACCAGGCAAGGCCCCGGCTCCCAGGCAGATACTTCTTCTGCTGCCGCCGCCACCTGCTACCGCTGCCGCCGATCCCACTCCACCACCACCGGTAAGTTACTTTTGGACCATTAGACGCACCTCCTATTTTCTTCCCAAATTTGGGCGAAAAAAGTGTGTTTTATGGTCCAAAAAATACGGTACATATTAATGGTGGGTGCACGACTGTTCAGCGGCGTAGAGTAGAAGTGCTCTGGAAGCTGTGCACTAGATAACTGTGTGTTATTTTATGCAGAGACGAGTCCTGGCTGAAAGAAGTGATGGCAGTCTGCACTGGATGAAGAAGAAAAGTGAAGATGAAGGACTTTAACTAGAAACGTCAACGGTGAGTCAGTGTGTTGCCTGTACATTTACACTATACACTGTATACTATATACAGAGCTCCTGTGTATAATGTCACTTGTAATCATTGTATTACCTGTACACTATATATAGAGCTCCTGTGTATAATGTCACCAGAGATCCCTGTATTACCTGTTCACTATGTATATGTATAATGTCACCGATGATCACTGTATTACCTGTACACTTACACTATATACTGTATACTATGTACAGAGCTCCTGTGTATAATGGCACTTATGGTAATATTAGTATTGTGTTTTTTTTATAAATGATCTGTATTGTAGTATTCAGTCACTATTTGGTGGTAATATGTGGTCTGGTCATGGTGTGGCGGTATTTGTTCCTTGTATGTGGTATTATTTGTTTACTATGTGGTGGTAATATGTAATCAGGTCATGGGGTGGCGGTATTTTTCCTTGTATGTAGTATTATTCGGTCACTATGTCATGGTAATATGTGATCTGGTCATGGTGCGGCGCTATTTGTTCCTTGTGTATGGTATTATTCAGTCACTATGTGGTGGTAATATGTGGTACGGCCATGGTGTGACGCTATTTGTCCCTTGTATGTGGTATTATTGGTCATTTTAAAAAATGTACAGTACAGACCAAAAGTTTGGACACACCTTCTCATTTAAAGATTTTTCTGTATTTTCATTACTATGAAAATTGTACATTCACACTGAAGGCATCAAAACTATGAATTAACACATGTGGAATTATATACTTAACAAAAAAGTGTGAAACAACTGAAAATATGTCTTATATTCTAGGTTCTTTAAAGTAGCCACCTTTTGCTTTGATGACTGCTTTGCACACTCTTGGCATTCTCTTGATGAGTTTCAAGAGGTAGTCACAGGAAATGGTCTTCCAACAATCTTGAAGGAGTTCCCAGAGATGCTTAGCACTTGTTGGCCCTTTTGCCTTCACTCTGCGGTCCAGCTCACCCCAAACCATCTCGATTGGGTTCAGGTCTGGTGACTGTGGAGGCCAGGTCATCTGGCGTAGCAACCCATCACTCTCCTTCTTGGTCAAATAGCCCTTACACAGCCTGGAGGTGTGTTTGGGGTCATTGTCCTGTTGAAAAATAAATGGTGGTCCAACTAAACGCAAACCGGATGGAATAGCATGCCACTGCAAGATGCTGTGGTAGTCATGCTGGTTCAGTATGCCTTCAAATTTGAATAAGGCTATGTGCACGCGATGCAGAAATGCTCAGGATTTTTTCCTGAGCGTTTCTGCATCTCCATGGCAGAAAAAAACGCATGCGGATTGTACATGCGGATTGTACATGCGTTTTCCTGCCAGGGACATGCGGAAATGAAGCGGTCCCACTGACATTTCCGCATGCGGATTGACAAGCGCTTCCCAAGTGATTAGCATCACTTGGAAAGTGCTTGTGACAACTAGGTCACACTATATAAATCCATGCAAACAGCATGGATTTATATAGTGTGACCCGAGAGAGTGGTAAAAATAAAAAAATAAATGTATACTTACCCTCCGATGGCCCCCGGTGTCCCGCTCACTCCGTTCTCCCTTGCCGGCAACAGTGAATTGAAAGACCTGCCAACGTCAGCGGCACGTGACCCGTCACATGACTCTGACGTCAGCGCAGGTCTTTCAACTCACTGCAAAGTGCCGGGAACCAAGCAGGAGCGGTGCGCGGGCCGACAGAAGGTAAGTATACATTTATTTTTTATTTTATTCTTGTTTTTACAGCTTTTTTATGGTACCTGGGTGTGGAGGAGAGTCTCATCTTCTCCACACTCGGGTACCATCCGCACATTAGAACGCGCCAATAACGCAAGTACAAATGCAGTCTTGCGGTATTGGCGCGTTCTAATGCAAGTCAATGGTGGCGAAAACGCTGCGTTTCCGCAAAATTAATGGACATGCTGCGGATTTTTGAGCGCAGCATAAACGCTGCGGAAAAATCCGCAGCATGGGCATAGCACATGCGGATTTCCATTGGGGAACATTGCTGCTCTTCTACCATGCGTTTTTAATGCGTTTCCGCTGCGTTTCCGCAGCTGCAAAAACGCAGCCGAAACGCATTAAAAACGCATCGTGTGCACACAGCCTTAATCCCCAACAATGTCACCAGCAAAGCACCCCCACAGCATCACACCTTCTCCTCCATGCTTTACGGTGGGAACCAGGCATGTAGAGTCCATCCGTTCACCTTTTCTGCGTCGCACAAAGACACGGTGGTTGGAACCAAAGTTCTCAAATTTGGAATCATCAGACCAAAGCACAGATTTCCACTGGTCTAATGTCCATTCCTTGTGTTCTTTAGCCCAAACAGGTCTCTTCTGCTTATTGCCTGTCCTTAGCAGTGGTTTCCTAGCAGCTATTTTACCATGAAGGCCTGCTGCACAAAGTCTCCTCTTAACAGTTGTTGAAGAGATGTGTCTGCTGCTAGAACTCTGTGTGGCATTGACCTGGTCTCTAATCTGAGCTGCTGTTAACCTGCGATTTCTGAGGCTGGTGACTCGGATAAACTTATCCTCAGAAGCAGAGGTGACTCTTGGTCTTCCTTTCCTGGGGCGGTTCTCATGTGAGCCAGTTTCTTTGTAGCGCTTGTTGGTTTTTGCAACTGCACTTGGGGACACTTTCAAAGTTTTCCCAATTTTTCGGACTGACTGACCTTCATTTCTTAAAGTAATGATGGCCACTCGTTTTTCTTTACTTAGCTGCTTTTTTCTTGCCATAATACAAATTCTAACAGTCTATTCAGTAGGACTATCAGCTGTGTATCCACAAGACTTCTGCACAACACAACTGATGGTCCCAACCCCATTTATAAGGCAAGAAATCCCACTTATTAAACCTGACAGGGCACACCTGTGAAGTGAAAACCATTTCCGGTGACTACCTCTTGAAGCTCATCAAGAGAATGCCAAGAGTGTGCAAAGCAGTCATCAAAGCAAAAGGTGGCTACTTTGAAGAACCTAGAATATAAGACGTATTTTCAGTTGTTTCACACTTTTTTGTTAAGTATATAATTCCACATGTGTTAATTCATAGTTTTGATGTGAATGTACAATTTTCATAGTCATGAAAATACAGAAAAATCTTTAAATGAGAAGGTGTGTCCAAACTTTTGGTCTGTACTGTATGTGACACATACCCTTAAAGAAAAATATACCTAAAAAGAGTATTGGATATTTTAAGAATTGTTTAATAGGTAGAGTAGAGTAGGACCCGGCTAAAAGAGTCTACCTTGCCATGGTGGCAGGCTTAAAAATCTTTTGGCCAAAACAAAAGCTGATGGCTATGCATGTGATATGGTGTTCAATGGGAACTGATAATGTGTAATTGGTGAGGACGTGGTGCAGAAGTGGAGTTTTTACAAGAGTGGACAGTGGGACTGCGGAAGGTTCGAGGGCTGGAGGCGGAGCTGGGGTGGAACCTGAGCGGAGTCTCAAGGGGCCCCGAAAATTTTGCCAGTATGGGGCCCTGAAATTTCTTGTGGCAGCCTTGTTGGTAATGAAGGGGTTAAAGAAATTGAACCAGTTTTGCTTTAGCAATTGTATGCCGTTGGTGGTGCTTAGTTCACAAAATCCCAATGCAAATAAAATAGAAATATGTGATTGGACACACATGGGAAGAATATATTTCTAATCTATGAAACCTGCATTTTTGTCGAGGAGTATTTATCAACCCCAGATAGCTACATCCAAACAAAGAATAGATGAAAAAGTGGAGATGGGTATGCCCTTTTAAATTAGCCACACTAAGGACAGAATTTAGCTACCTTATGCATTACGTACAGTACACTAAGGACAGTATCTAATGCACAAACATTCGGTTTTCCTGCACACCATGTTAGCATTGCATAAGTAATGGGAGAAAAAATGGAAATTTTCAAAAATTAAAAGTTTTGTGCAAAAGTCCATATACATGAAATATGCTGAAAAAAAATCAATACAAAAATATACATACTAACAGACACATGTACTTGAGTATTCCTTTCATATTAGGTAATTTCTGTATAACTACAATGTTATTCTATCCACACCCTTACATTACTTGCACGCGTAATGTTCTTTATATTAATGCTCCAAGACTTACCCCTCCTCGTTTTTCTTGCTCTAAGCTTAAGAACAGTCTTGCTTTAGTTTGCAAAACAAGTCTTGCGTTTCTATGCAATAAAAAAAAAGAAAGAAAAAAAGCCTAATCTCACAAAACTTGTTTTTCTTTGCAAATCCTCTAAAGGGGATAGTCTCTTAATGGAATGGTTTTATGCATGGAGAAGAAAAATGTATTTTCAGTCTAAGCACACATTCTTTTTCATTTTACTATTTATTTAATCTCCTTTCAAGCACATAATGGCTTTTCAGAACTTTCTTTTCAATGCTATAAACTGTATATTCTATTAATAAAAACCCACCCTGTCACCACGGCACTACTCTTACAATGCTGTTTTCTAGGGTTGTAGTTAATGAGGATATACAGGCTTAAAATGTAAAAACAATATATTTATTTGTGATACATTGCTTGAACAATTGTGCTGCATTACCACATTGGTGCATCTCACTGATTCCTGATCCTTTTTATTTTGAAATGGACATGATGTTCCCATGTGATATCCTATTACATTTTATGCCCATACAAGTCTATGGGTGCGTGTGAAGCATCGGACTGCACTCTGATGTCATCCCAGTGCAGTCTGATATACGCAGAGTCACGCCATGGAGATGGAGAAATTGCTTTATCCATTTCCTCCGCAGCTGTGCTGCGATTCTTTCATGCGAGAGTAGCATGACGCTCGGCTCAAGATCGCAGCAGAGCAGGAGCCGAGAATCATTAGCATATCGCATCCGATGCTCTTGTATCGGATGCAATACGCTAGGCTGTTTCCAGCCTAACAATACAAGTCAATGACCCCAGGTGAATTATGAGTGTTTTTCCAGAGTCTTTGCTTGAAAACCTACTATCAGTTTCTTCATTGTTAAAATGAGTGACATAAGATGGAACATGTACACAGCAATGTAGTTTTGACATTACTGTGCATTATGTTCATTTTTATGGGATTCTTTTGCAGGGCTTTTTCAGGTAGATTTTGTGTGGAATCTGCCTGAAAAAGATGTTGTGTATACATACTGAAATTCAGGTAAAACAAGCTAAAAAAAAAACTGTTCATATGAACAGAAAAGTGGATTTCCAATAGAAATGAATTTGTGTGAATTTTTGTGAAGTGGATTTTAGTGAGGATCCGTTTGAAAAATCTTCTAAAAAAAAATCCATGTGCAAACCCCCCCAGTTTGTAATGCTGATTCAGAATGATTCTCCCCGGCTTCCTGGTAAAGATACTTTTTTCTCAGTCAGCTCTAAGCAGTGTGAATCGGCACGTCAGAGAAATACAACTGAGATTCTTAAACAGTTTAAGGCCACAGCCCCACTATCAGTATTTGGTCAGTATTTTTTTTCAGGATTCGTTTTCCATAGACTTCAATGTTAAAATAAAAAGGATCCAGCAGAGTTTTTTGCCAATGAACTGCTGTTGGATCCATTCTAACAGATGATTACTGGATATGTGAACAAAGCAATAGTTGGGGCAGTTCAATATGTCTGCAGCTAAATATAGTGATACTCATCTACTATATCACTGTTCTCATAAACTTCTCAACATTGAAATTGCAGCACTATAAAGTACAAGCCAATCGAGGAAGTATCATGTGTCGTTAACATCTGCAAATGATCAAACTTTCAACCACCTAGCTCTAGAGCGTGGCATGTGGCAGAGGCATAAAAAATGATTGAAAGCACATTTTTTTAGTCACATGAAATCTCAGAGATCAGATCAAGTCTTGTGAGATGATTGTGCGATGCCTCCTTTTTGTCGTGCAAGTTAACGCCACTTGTGGCAAACTGAAAGGGACAAAATCATTGAAATGAGAGGCTTTGGTTTATCACTATGGCAGATCGCAGAGAAGAAAAGGTGAGTGTAAGGCCACGGCCCCACTATCAGTATTTAGTCAGTATTTTTTCTCAGGAGTGAAAGCCAAAACCAGAATGGGGTGATAAATGCAGAATTGGTGACTTGTTTCTATTATACCTTTTCTCTGATTGTTCCTCATCTGATTTTGGCTCCCACTCCTGACCGGATACTGATAGTGGGGCCGTGGCCTTACCATGAGTCCTGGGTCATTACAACAATAAAGTCCAAAGAAGAAGGAACTGACAGCACTCAGCAAAATGGACTCGTTGACTCCAAGGAACCAACTTGAAAAATTGCAGCATATAAAAGGAAAAACCGCATTCAATCCAGGGTGTTCAAGGTATCAAGATTGTAGTTTTTTCCGCCAGATTACAACATTTTGATAGTTCGTCGGTCTTTATCAAATATGCATACTTGATAACAATAAAGTATCTTGAGACAAATCATGTGTGAGGTTGCTTTTTATCGAAGGGAATGGACTCCCTCACAAGTTTGCCAAAGAACCCGATGATGAATATACAATGGTAACTAAATATCCCCAAGATAAAATACTAATGATCCAAGAGCAATTTGGTGATGAACACTGCTTTTTTTCCAGGATAATGGAGCACCATATCACAAGGTTAAAATGATAAGTGGCTCAGTGAACAAAGCATTGACATTTTGGGTCCATGGAGAGGAAACTCCCTAGATCTCCCTAGATCTCAATCCCATTGAGAACCTGTGGTCAATCTTCAAAAAGCGTGTGGATAAACAAGAACACAGAAATTGTGATAAACTCCAGGCACTGAGTAGGTAAGAATAGGTAGAAAAAGTAACACAAACAATCCAGAACTAATAAGCACACCAATAAATGCAAGAGAATAAATGATTAATTACTATCAATTTTATTATATAAAAATCCCCGCAACTCTCCAGGCATTAAATAAATTACTGGAAAAATTGTGCATGTAGAAAAAATAATGTGCATACAAATAGATTGGACATTAAAAAAAATATTATCTGGTCATTGGCCAATGAGAAAACAAAAACAATACCAAAAATATAATATTTTGTAAGTAGTAAGTAGCTACATAAAAAGTTTCACAAATTAGCCGACTTTAGGGTTTAAACTGCTAAAAAGCTGAAATAGTCACCAACTATGCATCAAATGTATTCATGCAAACTGTGTGCAGGCATAGGGAACAAGTCGTTATTATTGTGAGTGCTGCAAATATCCCAGGCCGCATTCAAAGAGCTTAAACAACCCTGGAAGTGATGAAAGGGTGTGTTCCATAGAACTATTTCCATAATAATTATTGTCACCTAATTAAGACAAACATGTAAATGGACTCTCCCATTGTTATTCATTTACATATTTAAGTCCCTTCACTGAAACTCTGTGCTTGTTGATTGAAAGTGTGAATATGGCTCTATGGAAAACACCCTTTCCTCACTTGACGGCTTGTTTAAACTGTGTGATTGATGATTCAGATATTTACAGCAGTCACTCTATAATAACAACTTGCTCTCTATGTCAGCAAACAGTTTGCGTACATTTGATGCTCTTATGGTGGTAATGTGGGTCATTATTTCAGTTCTTTGCTTTTTAAACACTAAGGTTGACTATTTTTGTAAATCTCTATATGCAGCTATTTACTGTTTGCTACTGTTTAGTTTTCTCATTGGCCAATGTTTTTAATGCTTCTCATGTCCAATTTGTTTGTATGCACACTATTTTTTTCTACAGAATGTTTTCAGTAATACATTTAATATTGGAGAGTTGAGAGGATTTTTTTATATGAGAAACTTTATACTTATTAATGGATCATTTTATTCTCTTGCATTTATTGGTGTGTATATTAGTTCTGGATTGTTTGTGTTCCTTGTTCTACTAATTTGTTCAGCAGAAAAGCACCCAAATAATTCACTATTTTAGATAATTTGTAGAAATCAAATTTCCTTAGGTGTAGTCCTCTAGCTATTTATTTTATTTACTCACTTATATAGCACCATTAATTCTACAGCACTTTACAGACATTATCAGCACTGTCCCCATGGGGCTCACAATCTACATTCCCTATCAGTATCTCTTTGGAGTGTGGGAGGAAACCGGAGAACCCAAAGGAAACCCACACAAACACAGGGAGAATATACAAACTCCTTGCAGGTGTTGTCCTTGGTGGGATTTGAACCCAGGACCACAGCACTGCACAGATACAGTGCTAACCACTGAGCCACGAGTAGCTAGCTAGCTATTCAGCTATCTATTCTCCTTTGAGAATAGATAAGCTGTTTTCCTGCATGCCTGTGCAAAATTGCAGACGTCTTAAAAAAAAAAAGGGTCAACACTGTAGGGCTACGTTCACATGCTGAGGTTTTGGAGTGTTTATGACACTGCATGTTTTTGCTGCATCAAAAACGTAGCATGTTGCAGTTCTAGCTAAGTGGATGGGATTTACAGAAATTTTATTCCCACTGTGCTTCTTTTTAACGCTGCGTAAACTCACCTGGGGTGTGTGTTTCACACCCGCCGGAATGTCAATTTCTCTTGCCAGTACGCTGAGTTTTCTGTGTGGATTTTCCCCATGGATTTACATTTGATGCAGAAAAATTCGCAGCAAATCCGAGGCAGAAACGCATCAAAAACGCATGTAATCCGGAAATAAATATAGCAATAAAGTTTTGTCAAAACAAAAAAAAAAGGTAGTATCAAAAACAATCTCTAAGTTCTCCAACTTGTATGCACAGGCCAGTGCGCATGCCTGATTTGAGTGCCCCTGGATCTTCTGAAAGCGGCCGATAGGACACCTGTGCATGCGCCACTGCTAGGCAGTGGTGGTACGCTTGCGGTCCACAGAGCCGACGACAGAAATATCCTCACGTAAGGGGAAGCTTCAACGACACATGCGTCGCCATAGATCGGCTGCGCAAATATATACATACAACAACATGTGCTCTCCTACACTAAACGCGATTGGATGATAAAACACATTTAAACCGTCTCTCCATCCCCTAGATAAACGCCGCCTGACGAAGAAAGGGCGAAACGCGTTGGGGCGCGCAGGGACAACACTCTATCAACTGTACCCTATGTAAGGGTTTTGTTCTCTAAAACTGGCTGCACAGACTGTCATATAGCTTGATCATGCTACTAAGTATAGTGTTATACGTTATGCTCACATGTCAGTGTTCCATTCACTAAAACTGGCTGCATAATTATTCACTTAGCTTGATCAAGTCACTAAGGATAGTGTTGTATAGTATGCTCACCTGATTTATATTGATTCATTATTGAGCAAATTTGTACTATTAATTATCACTCTCATGATAATGTTTGTATTAGAATATTTATGATAACACTATGAATTGTGTATCCTTTATTTGAAGCAAAATAACATTTTATTACTTTCATGATCATGTTTGTACTACCTATGAGAATACTATGACTTGAGCATTTAGTTGGTAAAAAGGTACATTGTGTATCCCCACTACTTCATAGCAGGACTCGGTTTTTATAACTATTGTTTGAATTTTATGTAATTAATAAAGATCATATTTAGTTAATATACCCGTAGGTTTTGAGGCCTTTCGTATGCCTATGTATACGTATACAAAAACGAGCCAGCATTATTTAAAGCATGACACACCAAACAGAGACAAAAAATAAGATAAAAACACGTTAAAAAAAAAGCACACACAAAAACGCAATGTCAAAACCCAAGTCACCTAATTTAAATAACAGGTGTAGAAATTCTGCAACATCAACAATGCATCAAAAGCTCATCGTGATAAAGTAGCCTAAGGCCACGATACGTTTTTGCAGCGGAATTTGCGCAGCGTAAATGCTTACAAAACGCTTGGTAATCCGTCCCCCATGGTCCCCAATGTCAATCCGCATGTTCTGTGCCCATGCTGCGGAATTTTCCGCAGCATATTTTATGTGCGGAAAAATCCGCAGCATGTCCATTATTTGTGCGTTTACACATACGGAATTGCCTTCTCAATGCATTTGAAAAACGCATGGCAATTCCGCATGTCCAAAACGCTTCAAAAACGCGCGAAAAACGCGTGTTAAATTCCGCAAGCGTTTTTCCGGGCAAGAACATGCAGAAATGAAGCAGAAATTTTCCGCTTCATTTCTGCATCGTGGGCACATAGCCTTAGGGTTCGCTTACACGAGCACATAATTCGGACAAGTGCAAGCCAATAAAATCGGATTGCACTCGGAGCAATGTTATCCAATGAGGCAGTGCAGATCTGCGTATGTTTTCTCAGCTGGATTCAGCGTGAGAAAAAATTGCAGCATGCTTTGTTTCCATTTCAAAATTGGTACAATCAGAGAAAAAAATCCCATGCCATACAGATCAGAGTAGCATCTCATTTTTACTGATACATTACAATTCTGTAGCATAGGAAACTGTAAATGGACCTGTTAAGATTAATAGATGGTGTGTAAAAAAATGGATTATATACAGACAGTGTCAAATGACAAGTGACAAAAAATCATCTCAGTCTCCAGGATGAAAATGGGACTGATTTTTTTATATGCCAGTGTGAGCGAGGCCTAAAGATCTAAAAATACTGAAGCAGCAAACTGTGTGAAAAACAAAATTTGTGTCAGTCTCAAATCTTTTGGACACTACTGTAAACAGAATAGCATGTAATGGATTGGAAGTCAGACTTAGATCACATGGTACATCTGTACATAATGAAAGAGTTTTAATGTGTTATGGTTCATTTTTTTAATATCTAGATATCATTATTAATTTAGAAAAAAACAATTCATATTTTTGCTATGTCAGAAGTCTGCTTGAGTGTTTTCTGATTTTACATTGTGGAATGTCTGACTAAGATACTTGTTTCCTGAAAAGTCCTTGACAAGAAGGTTTACGCTGGGCCAAGGGAAATGTGTTTGTTACTTGTAAGTCTATTTCGGTTTTCTGTTCAGTTGTATGTAACATTGAAGTTCTATTCTGTCTAGCTAATAAATTCCAAAGTTCTCCTTGAAACAAAGAGGGTCTCTGTAACAAATGGGTGAAGTATCTTCGGGAGTGCACCGCTCCTGCCTTGTCAGTGACAGTGTTCTCCTAAAGATTGAAAGTGCTATCTCCCAGTCTGCTATCAGAGAAACTTTGCTTATGCAGCATGGGAGAAGTGTAAGGTGACTGAAGATGGTTGTATCCAGTGATTAGTGGTTAGCTTCACACTGGCACACTCAGCCTGGAAAGTATAGCACACACTCTTTGTCTAGGTTAGCGGCCAGGCTCAGACTACAAAAAAATGCAAACAAATATCACTAAATACACGGTGTTCTTACTAAGAACGCTATGTGTGAAGGCACATGTTCTAATCAGTAATTGTGTCTGGACTGCTGCTTTCACCTATTTCTAAAATTGTCCTCACGCATCAGTTCTGTGAATAAGGGTCTATGCATTTGCAGCCCACAGGAGCCTCTACACTTGTACAGGTTCACATTACAGAGTTCTAGGCACAATGTGTATCCATATAATGCTTCATTTTTTTCCTACAAGAAAATATCTCAGCGTGGAAATACATATGCAGTGATTTTGGTGTAGTTTTTTGAACCAAAGCCAAAAGTGGGTCCAACGGGATGAAGAGATAGAAGTCTTTCATTTAGGACATGTTCACAAAGTAGGTTTGATGTTGATTTTTTCTGGCTAAAAAATCTACACAAAAAATGTTTATGTTTTTGGTGCTTTTTTGACACAGTTTTTGTGTATGTGGGGTTTTCTCTGCTCAATTCATTCTGTAGTATAATTCAAAGCATTTTTTTCAAGCAGAAATGCCTCAAGAACTGACATATTGCTTCTTTCTCCATGTGGAAAATAACAGCACCATGTGCACTAAAGGCATGTTTTGCCATTGAAATGAATAAAATTCAATGAGTATGTGAAGCTGAATGAGTATATGAAGACCGGATCTCTGGCCAGTCTTCTACTTGTTGTGACCTGCCGGATCACTCCAGCGTTTGTAGGGCGATCCGGAAGTCCCAACTCAATGTAAGTTTATGAGAGCCAGAACGAGGCTCAGGGCTCATTCAGACGTCCAATTTTCACGTACGAGTACTATCCTTGTTTTTCACGGATATCACTTGTATCTGTAATAGTTTATGTGGCCATTCACATGTCTGTGATTTTTCTCAGTCCACGGAAAATCGCGGAGACATGTACGATTTTTGATGCATGTCAATGAGTCAGTGAAAAAGTCAGACCTCACTGTTAGAATAGAGAAGGTGGAGACATTTTTTTTATTTCTCTATGTATGAGAAAAAACTATGACACTCGGACCACACTCTGATCAGAATAATCGGTTTGTTTTTCTTGTATGTGGAAAAATTGGATGTATGAATGAGCCCTTGCTTTCAGAGCTTGTGACTGTTACCTTTAACTTCACAATCTACAAGGGATGGGTGAGGATACAGTAGGTGAGGGCAGAACTGGTCGTGCAGCGGTGTGGTGGAGCGGTGGTTACTGCAGGTTGTAGGCTTGTCGAAAGAGGTGGGTCTTCAGGTTCCTTTTGAAGGTTTCCATGGTAGGCGAGAGTGATATGTTGAGGTAGAGAGTTCCAGAGAAGGGGGGATGCATGGGAGAAATCTTGTATGCGATTGTGGGAAGAGGAGATAACAGGGGAGTAGAGAAGGAGATCTTGTGAGGATCGGAGGTTGTGTGTAGGTAAGTACCGAGAGACTAGGTCACAGATGTATGGAGGAGACAGCTTTTTATAGCCAGCGTGCCAATGCAGATGGGTAAATTTCCACATGGATTGAAGTCTTTACGACCCAGAATAGTGTATGCAATGGAAGGCAGCTCTAATATAGCCATCTGAACCAGGCCTCAGTCAGTGAAAAATGGACAGCAAACAGATGCAAAATGGACAGCATGTGAACAATAGCTGGAAAGATGCTCAGCCAAAGATGTATAAAAAGGGTACTACATTAGTAAAGGTTAATCGAACCAAAGAAAAAATAGAGAAACCAATGCAGGAGCACTGAGAGCACCTATGTATATGACGCGCCCCTGGGCCTGTGTCGCGCTGCGTTGCGCACGCGGGAGCTTACCCGGAGCCGGATCTCTTGAGGGTTGTAGTCTCGTGGCGGTGACCCGGTCCGTGCCCAGGGAGTCAAACTGAGCGGCGATGTAACAGCGGTAGATGTAGGACGACTACGCCACCCGTTGAATGCAGCTATGGAGCTGCCGCTGCAGGACAGTCCGCTGAAGCCGGTGGATGGATGGTGCAGCGTAGATGGTATAACCCCCAACGGGAGGGGTATGGCCTCAGGGCAGCAGATGTGGATGAAGGGGGTAGCAGGAACCACTCAGAGACGGTGCGGTGTAATTCAGGGTCTTTACTGGTAACAACGATAGACCCTCCCGGAGTACTTGCTAGTGAACGGGGCCTGGTCAGTCCTTGAGCAGATGGGATCTCCCCTGGCCAGGCGGAGTTGTAGGCCTCCCAAACTGACTGTACTCTTCTGGCTACCTTGCTAGAAGTGGATATAAGTAGCCCACGTCCCTGAGTGTACCGTGTGGTGCTCACCCGTATGGCCGGTGACTCGGGGCCTTCTAATGGCTTCCGCTCCACGATGGCGGTGCTGGTCCCACGCGTGTGACCGTGCCTTCGGGTTTCTGGGCCTGAGGACCTGAAATCCCCTGCCGGTCGGCTTCTGCTGCTGGGTAAGAGTTAGTCCCCACAGCCTCGGACGCCGGGTCCGGTAAGAAAGCTTCTCAGTCAGGGCGAGCTCTGCAGCTGCCAGCCCCTGACTCGTAGTAGTATTGCTTCTGCTGTTTCTTGTCTCTACTCTCCTTGACTACTCACCCTGCTTCAGCCCCGGGTTTATATAGGGGAAGTTCTTCCCCTCCCAAGACTGGGCAGGAGGTGTGGCATGCACAGGATCCCTGACCAAAGGACCTCCCACCTGCTCTCAGACATAATATCTCTATCACTGTGGCAACCAGACCCCTGGGGTGTCACATTCCCCCCTAGTGAAATTTAGTACTCCGGGACTAAACATATTTTAGAAAAACATAACAGGATATAACAATAACAATACAATAAGAAACACATAAAGGTGGTCACGGCATGTCCGTAACCGGGTGCAGTCTTTGAAGAAAGCAAGGTGTCCATTTCACCAAAACAGGGAGACGTAACCAGGTAGGGGTTTGTCCTGCCCCGAGTCCTTAACAGTCTTTAGTCCGTCCTGGGTTACGCTCCAACTATGTACAAGGATTCCCGGTAAATCCGCCAAGGACTCCTATAAATAACTAGAAACACAAAATTATACACAAGCAACAATACTCAGGTAAACATAAATAAAACAATTTATACACTTCAAATCCTCCACCGTGCGGGTAACTGGCCTCTAGTGGCCCTAGTGGACCTACGGAGCTGACTGCCTAGCCCTGAACTACAGGGTGTAGGAGCTGTCAAGGGTAAACTGGGCAGCTGTCTACCGGCTCTTTGGCTCACTAGGGATATAACAGGCTCACTGCAAGCAGAGGGTTGATCCTCCTGGTCTGCGGGTGTGGGGTCTTCTGCCTCCTGGACCGGCTGTTCTTCCAGCTCTACCTGTTGCTCCGTAGGTGCTTGGGATGCTGGTTGGAGGAAGGTGAGTACGGGTACCACAACTGCACCATTGACTTGAGTCCAAGACCGAGGGAAGTCCCCGAGCACAGTACTAACCATATCTTCCCTTTCCTCTACGGGTCGATGGTCTTCTTGTTCCTCTTCAGGGTTCCTCAGTTGTTCGGGACACTTCTTCAGGTGGTCCCGGGATACAATAGCTGTGGTTTCCCCTCCGTCTTTACTGATGGTACAAACCTTCGGGTTCTCGTGGCTTGAGGGCAGTACGGTGTACGGGTCTTTTTCCCACTGGTCGTCCAACTTGTGGAGCCGTCTCTTCCTCTTCAAGACCTGCTCTCTGGGTACCAGGGGAACAGCGGGAGCATACTGGTTGTAAGTTTTCTCTTGTCTTTCCCTAGCCTGACAGAGACTTCGCTCCACGCTCTCCTGTACTCTCGGGTACTGCTGCTGCCTCTCTGTGTCCCAGTCTGTTTCTGGTGAAGTGTCCTCGGGTGTCAGGACTCCCATTTCCAGGTCAACAGGTAACTTACCAGGTCTTGCCCTCATTAGGTAAGCCGGGGTACAGTTGGTGGAACCTACCGGGATGTGGTTGTATAGGTCCACCAGATCGGGCAACTTCTCAGGCCACAGACTGCGTTCTTCCAGGGGCAACGTTTTTAAAAGATCCATTACCACCTGGTTCATTTTCTCACAAAGTCCATTAGTTTGCGGATGGTAGGGTGTCGTCCTTATCTTCCGGCAGCCATACAAATTGCAGAATTCCTGGAAGACCTCCGCTTCAAAGGCAGGTCCCTGGTCCGTCAGCACTTGGTCCGGGTACCCGTGTGGACGGCAAAAGTGCTGCTGGAAGGCTCTAGCTGCTGTTTGAGCCGTTAAGTCCTTGACGGGGACGACAACCAGAAACCGGGAGTAATGATCCACGATGGTTAACGCGTAGATGTAGCCACTTCTGCTTGGGGTCAGTTTTACATGATCCAAGGCTACCAGTTCCAACGGTTGCCGGGTGACGATGGACTGCAGGGGAGTCTTCTGGCTGGCACGGTCCTTCCTTCTCAGATTGCACGGGCCACAGTCTCTGCACCACTTCTCGATGGTTCCCCTCATGCCTACCCAGTGGAATCGCTCACACAGCAGGAACTCCAGCTTCTTCCACCCGAAGTGTCCAGCTCCGTCGTGGTATGCCTCCATCACCATGGCTGCGTCTCTTCGTGGCACCACTACTTGCCAGAGTAATTCATGCGTCCGGGAGTTAACCATTCTGCGGCACAACTTCCCTTTGTAAAGGAACAGTCGACTCTTCTCTGCCCATAGTTGTTTGGCTTCCTCCGGAGCGTCTGGTTCAAGGCGAGCCTCCGGCCGAGTCAGCATCTCCTTCACCAGTCGGACGGCAGGGTCGCTGTCTTGCGTTTCCGCCCAGTTGTAGTGGGGTAAGGGGTTCAACGTAGCAGCCTGCTTACTCCTTACCCGGTGGGAATACTGGATAGTCCCATGACGGTGGAACGCAGGGAGTTCAACTTCTTCCAGTCCCTCCGGATCTTCTCCTCCGTCCGGCAGGTTGGGCATCCTGGACAGGGCGTCCGCGTTGGTATTGGAGCGTCCTGCCCGGTATTTGATTGTGAACTCGTAGTTGGACAGACGGGCCATCCACCTCTGCTCCAGGGCACCGAGTCTTGCCGTGTCCAGGTGTGTCAACGGGTTGTTATCCGTGTACACGGTGAACCGGGAAGAAGCGAGGTAATGCTTAAAGCGCTCGGTGACTGCCCATACTACGGCCAGGAACTCTAGCTTAAATGAGCTGTAATTCTCGGGGTTCCTTTCGGTGGGTCGCAGTTTTCGGCTGGCGTAGGCGATTACTCGTTCCTTCCCCTGCTGGATCTGGGACAGTACGGCTCCTAGCCCGATGTTACTGGCGTCGGTGTAGAGGATAAAGGGCTGGCTATAATCCGGGTACGCCAGGATTTCGTCCCCCATGAGGGCCATCTTCAGCTGGCGGAAGGACTCTTCTTCCAGCTCCTCCCATTTGAAGGGCGGCTTCTGGTTCTTGGCCTTCCGGGACTGGCCTATCAGGAGGTCCTGCATAGGTGCTGCCTTTTTGGTGAAACCGGGAATAAACCTTCGGTAGTAGCCTACCAACCCGAGGAACTGCCGCACTTCTTTTACGCTGGAGGGGCTTGGCCATTCCTTAATTGCGGTGATCTTATCAGGGTCGGGAGCCACTCCGTCAGCGCTCACCACGTGTCCCAGGTACTGCACCTTTGGTTTCAGGGGGTGACACTTGGAGGGTTTCACCTTTAGGCCGTAACTTGCCAGAGCTTCGAACACTTCCGCCAGGTGTTTCAGGTGGTCCTCATACGTCTTGGAATATACGATGACATCGTCCAGGTACAACAGGACCGTCTCGAAGTTTCTGTGGCCCAGACAACACTCCATTAGTCGTTGGAAGGTTCCCGGTGCGTTGCAGAGTCCGAACGGCATGCAGGTGAACTCGCTAAGTCCCATCGGGGTGGTGAATGCGGTCTTCTCCCGGTCCGCCTCTGCTACAGGAACCTGCCAGTACCCGCTAGTGAGATCCAAGGTAGAGAAGAAGTTAGCAGATCTTAAAGCAGCCAATGACTCCTCTATCCTTGGTAAGGGGTACGCATCCTTGTGTGTGATACGATTGATTTTCCGGTAATCTACACACATCCTCATGGTGTTGTCTTTCTTTCGGACTAAGACTAGTGGAGCTGCCCAGGGGCTACAGCTATCCCTGATCACCCCAGCCTCCTTCATGTCTCTAAGCATCCCCTTGGCGTGTTGGTAGTGGGCAGGGGGTACGGGTCGATAACTCTCTTTTATAGGAGGATGGTCTCCCGTGGGGATGTGGTGTTCTACCCCCTTGACTCGCCCGAAGTCTAACGGGTGTTTACTGAACACTCTCTCGTACTCCTGAACCACCCGATAGACTCCTTGTTTCTGGTGTGCGGGAGTGGAGTCAGTACCCAGATGTAGTTGCTGACACCAGTCCTCCATGTTTTTCTTAGAGCCGTTACCTTCCTCCGGGTGAGATGGAGGCAAGGGTTCCACAGATTGTATAGAATTTTGGTTAATGGTATATAATTTGGCTAGCGTGGCATACCGGGGCAGGTACACTTCCCTCTCCCCGATATTTATTATGCGAACGGGCACCCTCCCATGGCGTACATCAACCACCCCCCGTGCTGTCAAAATGGTGGGCCTACTGTCCGAGTAAACTGGTTCTACCATTGCCTGGTAATCTCTACCTCTCAGACCAATAGCTGCCCGGCACCAAATCATCATTTCACTTTTTGGGGGCATGGCAATAGGAAAAGGGTCACACATTCTTACGCTACCAATCTCACCGCCGGAGAGTTCCACCTGTTGCCGTCGCATCAGTGCCCGGATCTCTTTCTGGAGCACCCGCTGCTCGCCGGAGCTGGCGTTCTTGGCAACCTGCTGTAAAAGGAAAATCACCTCTGCAAGACAATTTTCAATTACATTAGTTCCTAGAGTTACTTTTGGGTGACTCTCATGTTTGTCAATATCTACAATGATCAGTCCCTGTGCTGCCAGTTCGACTCTACCGATTTTGATGGTCACCTCTTTAAATCCGATCTGTGGCACGGGCTGGCCATTGCTGGCGATGATACTCAAGTCGTCGTCAGGGTAGCGGGTAATATCCGAGTCATTCCAGTACTGCTTAAAGAGCACGTACGGGATGGTGGTGACCTGTGACCCGGTGTCCAGTAGGGCACTCATGGGAATGCCATCCAGTACCACAGGCAAGACTGGACGTCCTCCCACATATCTGTCGCGCCAGTTCGATGGGCCTGGTGATCTTTTTCCTGGGGGTTGGCCCTCTACCCCAGGTTGTGCCCGTTTAAAGAACAGTACCTTGCCATATGTCCAGGTTGATTGCAGCGGCGGCAGATGGGTCGTCCGTCCTCGCTGTATCGGTCACTGGGTCTTCCTCTGGCCGGTGGGGTCCTCCTTGGTCGACGCCACGGGATGTCCTCCGGTCCGGATGCCAGCTGGATCTTCCCTGGGGTGGAAGCCTGTAAAGACTGCACAGTTCGGGTTAGCGCAGCAACGCTCTTAGCTAGCTCTTGGACCTGATGGTGTAGGTCT
This sequence comes from Phyllobates terribilis, assembly GCF_046119375.1. Taxonomy (NCBI): domain Eukaryota; kingdom Metazoa; phylum Chordata; class Amphibia; order Anura; family Dendrobatidae; genus Phyllobates; species Phyllobates terribilis. The sequence goes on along the minus strand of NW_027362761.1, from coordinate 34,820,031 downwards.
GGAGCCGGGTCATTGTCCAAAGCCTGCGCATCAGCTCCCACAGGCCCTGCCGACAAGGGCGCCGCCTCCTGGTGGTAAGTGATAGCAGGGCGCTTGTGGGTCACAACGCCACCCGGTGCCGGTTCTCGGAGCACCCGGATGGCTCTGTCCTTGAACTGTGCAAAGCCCAGATGGGGATCCTGTAAGGCCATTGCCCGCAACTGGGTTCGGTGGGTATTACAATACAGTCCCTCTATAAACTGTTCGGTCAACAGCCTGTCCTCGTTTCCCACTCCATCAGGGTCGGTCTGCTTAATGGCCCTCAGGGCCTCTTGTAGGTTTAGTGCATAGTCCCTTATACTCTCATGCGCTCGCTGCTTGCACCCGTAGAATCTAAGCTTAATCTCGGCTGAGGTGCGGGTATCAAAGGTGTCCTTCAGCCGGGTTAGTATCCCTGCGACAGTCTTCCTCCCAGGTGGCCAGGATTTTACTTCCCTTTTGGCTGCCCCGGTTAGTTGGGCCACCAGGATGCTCACTTTTTGCTCTTCTGTGAGGGGGTACACCTGGAAGAGGCTATCCAGCTTTTCTCTAAAGTCATGCAGGGTATGTGACTCCCCTGAGTACTGGGGTAGCCAAGCTGCTCCCGGGATATAGGGCATGGTGAAGGGCATAACTGCAGCAGCGGTAGCGCTGGCGGGGGTTGAGGCAGTGAAGCTCTCCTCCGTATCCGACATCTTCCTCCCCCCTAGTGGACCGTGGCCTACCTTGCGATGATCCTGTTCCGTAGGCCGCGGCTCCGCAGTGGATCGTCAGGGTTGAGGACCTTCCGTCGCGCTCCTGTGACGTCGGCGTCTGCTGGGCTCCTTCCAGGACCTTACGCAACGTCCGGACGTGAGGCGGGGCTTCAGTTCTCGCGCGCTTTCGGAGTCCACGCCCCTCTTCTTCCCGCGCGGCGTCCTCAAGATGGCGTCCAATGGCGGGAAAACTCCACGGATGGCGGGAAGAAGGCAGAAGATGGCGCCGGATGGCGGGAAACTTCACCGATGGCGGGAAGAAGGCTGAAGATGGCGCCGGATGGCGGGAATCTTCACCACAGGTAAGTTTGAAAAGTCTCTTTTTCAGGCACGCAGTACCCGGTGGTTGCGGGCACGAAATCCTGCCGACTACGCCAAAGTTGACGCGCCCCTGGGCCTGTGTCGCGCTGCGTTGCGCACGCGGGAGCTTACCCGGAGCCGGATCTCTTGAGGGTTGTAGTCTCGTGGCGGTGACCCGGTCCGTGCCCAGGGAGTCAAACTGAGCGGCGATGTAACAGCGGTAGATGTAGGACGACTACGCCACCCGTTGAATGCAGCTATGGAGCTGCCGCTGCAGGACAGTCCGCTGAGGCCGGTGGATGGATGGTGCAGCGTAGATGGTATAACCCCCAACGGGAGGGGTATGGCCTCAGGGCAGCAGATGTGGATGATGGGGGTAGCAGGAACCACTCAGAGACGGTGCGGTGTAATTCAGGGTCTTTACTGGTAACAACGATAGACCCTCCCGGAGTACTTGCTAGTGAACGGGGCCTGGTCAGTCCTTGAGCAGATGGGATCTCCCCTGGCCAGGCGGAGTTGTAGGCCTCCCAAACTGACTGTACTCTTCTGGCTACCTTGCTAGAAGTGGATATAAGTAGCCCACGTCCCTGAGTGTACCGTGTGGTGCTCACCCGTATGGCCGGTGACTCGGGGCCTTCTAATGGCTTCCGCTCCACGATGGCGGTGCTGGTCCCACGCGTGTGACCGTGCCTTCGGGTTTCTGGGCCTGAGGACCTGAAATCCCCTGCCGGTCGGCTTCTGCTGCTGGGTAAGAGTTAGTCCCCACAGCCTCGGACGCCGGGTCCGGTAAGAAAGCTTCTCAGTCAGGGCGAGCTCTGCAGCTGCCAGCCCCTGACTCATAGTAGTATTGCTTCTGCTGTTTCTTGTCTCTACTCTCCTTGACTACTCACCCTGCTTCAGCCCCGGGTTTATATAGGGGAAGTTCTTCCCCTCCCAAGACTGGGCAGGAGGTGTGGCATGCACAGGATCCCTGACCAAAGGACCTCCCACCTGCTCTCAGACATAATATCTCTATCACTGTGGCAACCAGACCCCTGGGGTGTCACATATATAAAGTATGTTTATTTGAAATCACAAATCAATACGTGTTATATGTGTACAATGCACTTTAATACAAACTCTCCGGTCCAGACTCTATGATACAAAAATATGTGGAAAAGTTAATATAATATACAGTGAATATATTAGATACTGTATATTATAGTCATGATTGCACATTTTTGGTTTTGTTTTTAATCCTGGGGGGGGGGGGTACTGATTTTGAATACTTTTCTTTACATGCATAGGTGTGTACATTGCTACTGTATTGCCTTTTCTTTCTGTTCTTTCTGTTTGCTGTTGTTTTTTTTTTCTTCACTTCAATGGGCAGGTTTGATATGCAAATCGAATCAAGATCAGCCATGACGTCTTTATTTCGGACCTTAGTGCTTATGGACACACCTGTATTATGGCTCTATACAACTTCGGTGGTGACTGAAGACATAACATGGCACTATCATTCATGCGGATGTGAAATGTTGCATTTTACAGAAAAGAAATCCACAAAACTGATTTTTAATTGTTTAATTTTGTTCATTTAAATAGGGGTAAGAGATTTGTTAGATGCCAGTGTGTGGAAAAAAAACAATTATAAGGAAAAACAACTGCTTGAGAAAACAAAAATGGCTTCTGCAGGTCACTTTTAGCAAATGGGAATAATAAGTGCAGCCTGAGCTAACCCTGGGGCCACATTCCCACATTTCCTGCACCTATTCGGTTTTTTCTTTGCATTTTTAGAGTGTTTTTTGTATCTTTTTAGTCTGACGTGTTTTAGATGAAGCTGCTTTTTGTGACATTTCAGGGTATTTGGCTGTGACAACACTGTGCGGATTACATGTCTTTTTGGTGTATTTCTGCAGCGGAAACGCACTTAAAGGGACATGAGTTTTTTACCTGCAGGTTTTTCTGAATCGAATGAAAGTCTATGGGGAAAATCCTCACAGAAAACTCTGCGAAGCAGCAACAGAAATTGACATGCTGTGGATTACAAACACGCACCGCAGGTCAGGTTAGGCTGAGTAAAAAAAAATCACGGGGGGCAAGAGATTTCTAGAATTCCCATCCACTTTGCTGCGTTTTTATAATCTGCAGCGTCAAAAACTCATTGTGGGAACACTGCCTAAAGCTTGCAGGTTTTTACTACTCTAGCCCATGAAGTGACCAGACTGAGAAAGGGGACAGGTCTTGACCCCCACCTGATGAATAGGGTCCTCGGACTATTCAAAGCACTTGTGACCATAGCCTGCAGTATGGCAGCTGAATATGAAGGAAGGCTTTACAGCAGGTTTAGCCTGAGAAGTGAACTCTCTCATCTACTGCATTTTCTGTCAGAACTGACAAGTCCTTTCGAACTCACACACGCGCAGCAGTGAAAAAAAGGCGGGCTTTCTCGCCCGGGGCTCCCTCATACGTCAGAGGACGTTTACACATCAATGTGTTAGCCTGTGTTTCCTTCGGTCGCTTAGTGACAGCCAGCCTTCAGGGGGCGTGGCTAACTGTTTAAAGGGCTCCGAGAGCTGCTGCGCTGGTCGCAGACTCATCTGAACTGAACGGTTTATATAGTGCTGCTAAATTTAGGCTCCACTGAAAGCTCAGCCTCCTCATCCTGAACAAGCTTCCTCCGCTCCTTGCAATTGGTTTGGTGTATGCCCCCCGTGCCTTTATTTATAATCTAGGCCCCCTCTCACTGCAAGGAAAGTTTAGATTTCGCTGCGGCACGGACGGACCTCTCTTCTGAGGGTTTACTGTAACTTAGTTCAACTTTTGAATTAGATTTTTATATTTTTGACGCCGGTGCTGGCAACCTGACCCGGAATTAAGGAACACAGAGATGGCTCTAGTGGAGACCATCCTCCCTTCTTTCTCCACGTTTGCAAGCCCGAGAGAGAAGTGCTTCCAGGAAGTAAGTATCGAGCGGGTGGGCGAGTAGACACGTGTGGGCAGGTGAAGACAGGTGCGGGGCTCCTCAGATCTGCATCAATGATCCCATCTGTGGACCCCTGCATCGGTGATCTGATCTGGGGGATCTGCATGGGACCCCTGCATCAATGATCCGATCTGTGGGCAGGTGAAGACAAGTGCGGGACTCCTCAGATCTGCATCAATGATCCGATCTGGTTAGACCTGCGGGCGATCTGCATCAATGATCTGATCTGTGGACCCCTGCATCAATGATCTGATCTGGGGGGATCTGTGGGCGATCTGCATCAATGATCCGATCTGTGGGCAGGTGAAGACTGGTGCGGGACTCCTCAGATCTGCATCAATGATCTGATCTGGGGGGATCTGCATCGGTGCTCTGATCTGGGGGATCCACGTTTCATTCCAATCAGCTTTAACCTGACAATTTGTGCTTGGATGACTTATGCTGCAGGTGTATAAAGTTAAATCATGAGAAGCTGCACATTCATTCCTGTACTGTGTATTCTAACCAGATCTTCCTTTTTTCACAGAAATGGAAAAGTGTTTATGAATCCAAGTCTTTACATACCATACTTAATGTACATGATGTGATGGGCAATGCAGATCCCTTTGATGCCAAGAAAGATGATGAAGACTTGCATGATGTCCTAGAGTTTGTGCTTTCCATGGGTGATGGCAAGAATGACCAGACCTGTGGAGACTATGCCCTGTCTACTGCTGAAGTCTGCTCTTATTACCAAACAACCCCTTCTTCAGGGGGCTACAACACCGATCACAGTCCACCACCTTATAGTTCATCTAGCCTCGTGACCGAGTTTATGCGACCTGCCATGGATACTTACTGTCAAACAAACAGAATTCCAGGGAGGGTTTTTGTGAGTCAAAACTTTGATTTTCCAGACACCATTAAAACTGAACCAACAATGGACTCATATGGACCTATAATGGGCTTGGTACCTCAGTCATGTCCCAAAATTAAGCAGGAAGGTAGTGCTGCTTGTATGATGGCATATGATCAGCCAAGATTGGCAAACTCTCCCCAGATGGGAGGTGGTGACCTACCACCACAGACCCCAGATGACTTGCTGATAAATAACTGTCCATCACAATTGATGTGCCATCCAGCAATGCCATACAGCCATGGTTACCATAATGCAGCAGCTTTCCATCATCCACCTTCCAACCAGTATCAAGGAGCTTCACAATTTGGCATGTTTGAGGACAATTTACCTATGCAGTTGTCTGCTACTAGAGGGGTCACAACTCCTCCATGTTCTCCTTTGGAAATTCTGGATTCCAAACCAAAGAGGGGACGCAGATCATGGCCCAGAAAGAGAACCGCTACACATACCTGCTCATATGCTGGCTGTGGAAAGACTTACACCAAAAGCTCTCATCTCAAGGCTCATCTAAGGACCCATACTGGTAGGTAGACCTTTCTATTGCCACTAATGTTCTGTCCTACTTCACTAGGCTGATGAGAACATTGATTGTTTTTAAACATAATGACCTTAAAAAAAAAAAAAAAAAAATGCATGGAGTATGCTGGGGCTACAGGTTTACTTAGGAATCCCATAGAAATCTTAACTAATCAGGCCAGATGTTTGTCATTTAGCTGTATGATTGATGGTTGGGGAATGGAAACTAAACTTTTTTTTTTCTTTTTCCCCCCTCCAGGTGAAAAACCTTATCACTGCAACTGGGAAGGATGTGGATGGAAGTTTGCCAGATCTGATGAGCTTACACGCCACTTCCGCAAACACACTGGTCATCGGCCCTTCCAGTGTCACCTGTGTGATCGTGCCTTTTCCCGCTCAGACCACTTGGCCCTGCACATGAAGAGGCATATGTAACTCTTGGACTAAAGCAATTCAGTATGGCACATGTATGTTCTTGTGAACTGATACAGCTGGTACTGCACAGGCGCATAGAAATCCCTCTGGATCTCTAGTGGACCTTGCAAGAAAACTTGACTTTTTTACAATGAAGGCTGGACCTAGTACAACTTGAACTTGCACATTAACTGGAACACCTCATAGATGGGGTTATTTAGAGACATCTATAGATAAATCTGAAATAGTTGATTGTTAACCCTTTGCTGGCTTTAATAGCAGCAAACAGCATTCCACATGGCATTGATTGTTAAACATGGAGAAAATAAATGTAGCTATTGCATTGTGTGATGCAGTATAGCTCTATGTATTTGACATCTTCTGAATTTTTTTCATCCAGGCACTACAGTATGCATTTCTTTCCTCATGGTCTCAGATGTTAATCACTGTAATGTGTTGTGAGCTGGGTAAGGTCTTTCAGAAGAAAATCACATTGGGAATTAATGTACAATGCAGTGAATGTATTTTCTGACATTCCATAGTTTAACTTGATTGTAACTGCCTACTACAAGACAATGTTTGTATGAAACTGCCATATCTTGACAGGATAAACACTCACATATTTGATAGTGTTCTGTTAAATATAGGGATTGCATTAAGGTTTTTTTTTTTTTTTTTTTTTTCCCATGGAATATTTTATATAAAGAGTATTTGCAATGTTACACTATAAAAACTGCAGGGCTAGAGGTCCTGCCCGACTGCCTGAAAAAATATCCTTTTTATATTAAATATTTATGTAATTATGCAGACTTGTAAATATGGTTGTACAGTGTACATATGGTGACAAATGGCTTTTTGCTATTTTTTTCTTTAACATGCTGGAACAATTTTCCACTGGTGTGCATTTTTTTTTTTTAAATAAAAGTTGAATAAAAAACTAAGTGGTTTGTTTTAAATCTGTACAAATAGGGGCACGGGTGGGTGGTGTGACTTCATTAGCTAAAGGGCACTTTCTAATACAGTTGAACAACTTTGAAAAATTCTATTTTCTTTCAATAGGATGTAAATTTATAGGTTAAACCATTTAAATAAAAGGCATTAATGTGAACTCATGTTTCACTTATTACACTAAAATAGCTGAAACCCAAATGTGTGGTTTTTTTTTTTTTTTTTTTTTTTAAAAGTGTTACAATAATATTTATTACTACTTCTCATACTTCACAAATCTTCCTAATACCAATGTATAAATTGCACCACCTGCTGCTTACGTTGGAGTACTGCATTTAGATCTGATCCACTCGTGATGCAATTTTATTTTATTTTTTTAATCACAAAGGTACCTTTTACTATAATTGAATTGACTCATTCAAAGCCGAGTCACTAAACCAGTTACTTTGATTTTTCTAGAGCAATGTTTGATTCACCACCCATGTCAATCTGTGCATGGGTTATGAAATTGATCACCATAACTTCGGGATTACACTGAAGGTAAATTGTTTATAGTATTTGGTGTGGGGGGGGGGGGACGGGGACTGACCTTGCCATCTACTCTGTGAGGCCACATGCACACTTTCAGTATTTTAACGCCAGTATTTGTAGGACAAAAACCAGGAGTGGATGAAAAATACAGAAGTGGTGGTGTGTATGTAATACTGCCTTGTGAATGTAGCCTACAAAACTTATGTACATTTGTAGCACACAATTGCCCCTGACCAAGTGTGTTCCCTTATGGTTTAACTTTGCCACTGTGGTTCTTTCAATTGTTACTGCAGTAGCAATATTTGTGCCACACCACTTCCGATACATGAGAATATACATGGATGTGCTCCATTCACACATCTGTTTCTCACGTATGTGATTTTATGGATGGACCATGTACCCATTATAGCCTACAGGCATGTTTTACATGTGTATTTTATTTGTGCAAAATATTTTTCAGCACCAAAGAACAGACGTGTTTGTTTGTTTTTAATCCAATGTATACCCTAGAATCCTACCAGCCACGATGCGGGCTTCAGGCTAAAAGCAACTCCTGCTCAATATAAAAACGTTTATTGGTATAAAATCATAGATATTAAACAGGACATAAGGAAACATCCAAGAAGGGGGAAACACTGAAAATACACACTCCCCAGCAGTACAGTGATGGAGTAATACAAAATGAATATTACCTCATGTATAACCCTAAATAAGAAATCCTAAACCACTGTCGCCATTCCATACTTGCAGACTAAATCAGTAGAAATGTGCTTTTATCCTTTAAAGGTATTAGGAATGCAAGTGTATGCCTCATGTATATCGGAATGCGTAAAAGAAAATCACGTGATCACGAGATGGTTATAAGAAATCTATAGTCAATCCTAAATGGCCCAAATTAAAGAGGTCAATGTGATAGACCAGCCTTTTACCTGCTGGCAAATAGGAGCCTATGTAATAAGTACCACTAGATAAAGTGCACAACCTAGTATAAGTAACCACCTTAGCTGGGCAATAATAGAATAAGGCATATAGCAAGTATTAATAGGCAATAGTTCCAAATTTGTAGCTTTGAATGTCATCATGCAATGGTTGCAGATAGAGTAATAAAGTATCATATCACCAGATGTATCACGTAAATAAAAGGGATAACATTACCTAGTTAACTTTCCACCCCCAGTTTGTCTGTGTTAGGCTAAGTGTCGTGTCTCCCTCGCCCTGATGCTGTTTTGCTTTTGTTTTTTTTTCTAGGGACTTTTGGAGGACAAAATTGGCTGGAATAGATAGCAGATGCAATGTCATCTTTGCAGAGCCCCTGATGTGCCTAAACTGTGGAAACTCCGCACAAGTAACCTCATTTTGGAAACTGCACCCTTCAAGGAACTTAGTCATGGTCAAAAGTATTGGCACCCTTGAAACTGTTCCAGATAATGAAGTATTTCTGTCAAGAAATTATTGTAATAGCACAAGTTTTGTTATACACGTTTCTGTCCATGTGTATTGGAACAACACAAAAAAAAAAAATGAGAAAAAAAGGCAAAGGACATAATTTCACACAAAATCCCCAAAATGGGGCAGACTAAATTGTTAACGCTCTCAACTTAATATTTGGTTGCACACTCTTTGGAATAAATAACTGCAGTCAATCGCTTCCTATAACCATGAGCAAGCTTCTTACACCTCTCAACTGGAATTTTAGACCACTCTAATTTTGCACACTGCTCCAGGTCTCTCATATTTGAGGGTGCCTTCTCCCAACATCAATTTTAAGATCTCTCCACAGGTGTTTAATGGGATTTAGATCTAGACTCGTTGCTAACCACTTCAGAACTCTCCAGAGCTTTGTTTCCATTCATTTATGGGTACTTCTTGAAGTATGTTTGGGGTCATTGTTGTGCTGATACTGGGCACTATGTTGCGACCCAAAATCCTTTGCTAATCTTTAGATTTCAAGATGCCTTGCACACAGTCAAGGCAGCCAGTGCCAGAGGCAGCAAGACAACCCCAAAACATCTTTGAACCTCCACAAGATGCTTTCCCAGTGTAATGCTAGTGAATAGTGGACCCACTGCGCTACAGACTGGGCTTACCCTGGAGAGGCTAAACTAAGCAGCTACCTGGTGTTCACTGGAGTCTCTGATGATGAGGTCAGGCTTGTGCAGCAGATAGCTGTCAGATACCACTCCAGGGCAGTGTCCAGCAGAAGCAGCGGACTCCAAGGGTCAGAGACGTTAGTTTGGATACAGAGTCCTAGAGAGGGCAGTACAGCCACTTGGAACAGGTACAGACTGTGTGGATCTCGATAGCAGATAGGACGGCCACTCGGTACTGGTACAGACTGTCCGGTTCTAGAAGCAGACAGGACGGACACTTGGTACTGGTTCAGACTGTGTGGCTCTGAATAGCAGATTGTACCAATACCACGTGGTTGTCCTGACTGTGCAGCTCAGGATAGCAGACAAGATGGCTGCTTTGTACAGGTACAGTCTGTGTGTCTCAGGATAGCAGACAGGACAGCCATTTGGTACAGGTACAGACTGTGCAGCTCTAGATAGCAGACAGGATACAGGTTGGCAAACACTGGAATATCAGACAATGCGGACAAAGAGGACCTAATAATAGGCCGGCTAGAAACACAGTAACTAGAATGTTCCTCACACTCCTCTCAACAGGTGGAGGTGCCTTAAGTAGTAAGTGTCTCCCAGCTATTGGCTGGGGACAAAATACAGGAGTGTGCGCTGTCCTTTTAAGTGACCAGGGACGCACACTGCCTGTAGACCTGCCAGGAGTGCACAGGCCCTGGAGTGGGGACCTCCTGGGTCTACTGCCATAGTGTTTCTTTTTAATCAAATGTCAGATAGGGTGCATCAGTGTCAGCGCAAACTGAGTCTGCAGGACAGATTGAATTTCTTTGGAACTTGATTGGGGCTATTTATCCATCATCCAAACTATCCTGCGTTGCAACCTTTCATCAATTTTTCTCTGCCATCCACGTCCAGTGTTGATTAGCCATGGGTTGTAAACTTCTTGATTAGGTTGCACACCATGGACAAAGGAACATCATGATCTCTGGAGATGGACTTGTAACCTTGAGATTGTTCAGAAATGTTGGTTCTCAAGTTCTTAGACAGTTCTCTTCTCCTCTTTCTGTTCTCTATGCTTAGTGTCACACACACAGACACAAAATGCAAAAATTGAGTTAACTTCTCCCCTTCTTATCTGTTTTCAGGTGTAATTTTCAATATTGCCCACATCTGTTACTTGCCACAGATGAGTTTGCATGAGCATCACATGCTTGAAACAAAGTTGTTTACTCTCAATTTTGGAACAGTGCCAACAATTTTGTCCGGTTGGGGTTTTGTGTGAAATGATGTCCAATTTGCCTTTTTTTCTCCATTTTTATGTGTCGCTCCAACACACACAAATAAAATAAACATGTTTAACAAAACATGCGTAATTGCAATAATTTTCTGGGAGAAATACTTCATTTTCTGGAACAACACTTTAGGCCCTGACTGTATCTAGAGGTGTAGTGAGCACCTTGAACCCACAGGTGCTTTTCAGAATTTTCTAACATTGAGCCATGAAAATGAAAAAATACATTTTTCTCACACAAATGTTGCTTCAGACCCAAATTTTTGATTTTCACAAGGATAACAGAAGAAAAAGGACCATACAATTTCCTGTTCAATTTGTCCTGAGAATTTTGATATCCCATATGTGGTGGAAAAACTACTGTTTGGGCACACGTCAGGGATTGGGAAGGAGCGGCAATTGAATTCTGGAGTGCAATTTTGGCTGGAACAGATTGCGGATGCCATGTCACTTTTGAAGAGTCCCTGAAATGCCAAAACAGCAGAAATCCCCACTAGTGACCCCAGTTTGGAAACTACACCTCTTGTGGAATTCATCTAGCGGTATATAGAGCATTTTTAACCCTCAGGCAATTCATAGAATTGTATAACATTGGGCTGAGTCAATGGAAAATTACCATTTTCTCCACTAAAATGTTACTTTGGTCCCAAGTTTTCAATTTTCAAAAGGGATAGGAAAAGGAATTAAGCACATCCATCTGATATGAAAAAAAATCTTTATTTTTAATCCCTTAAAACACGAAACTCCATGGTGACATTAAAAACTGACGCATTTCACCAAAAACGTTTCAGTTTTTTAACCTCTTCACCCCCCTGACCAGGCCATTTTTTTCAATTCTGACCGCTGTCACTGTATTAGGTAATAACTCTGTAACGCTTCAACGGATCCTAGTGATTCTGAGATTATGTCATGAGAAAACATTGTACTTCATGGTAGTGGTAAAAGCTGAAATTTGGCGAACATTTAGCAATTTTCAAACTTTGAATTTTTATGCCCTCTAATCAGAGCATTATGTCACGCAAAATAGTTAATAAATAACATTTACTACATGTCTACTTTACATCAGCACAATTTTGGAAACATCATTTTTTTTTGTTACAAGGTTAGAAGAGTTAAAAGTTGACCAGAGATTTCTGATTTTTACAACGAAATTTACAAAACCATTTTTTTGGGGATCACGTCATATTTGAAGTGAATTTGAGGGGTCTATATGACAGGAAATACCCAAAAGTGAAACCATTCTAAAAACTGCACCCCTCAAGGTACTCAAAACCACATTCAAGAAGTTTATTAACCCTTCAGGTACTTCACAGGAATTTATGGAATATGGAAAGAAAAAATTAACATTTTACTTTTTAGTCACAAAAAATGATCTTTAAGTCCCAAATTTTTTATTTTTACAAGGGTAACGAGAAAAAATGTACCACAAAAGTTGTTGTGCAATTTCTCGTGAGTTCACCGATACTCCATATGTGGGGGAAAATAACTGTTTGGGCACACAATAAGGCTCGGAAGAGAAGGAGCACCATTTGACTTTTTGAACACAAAATTGGCTGGGGCTGGGAGAGCCCCTAATGTGCCTAAACAGTGGAAACACTCCACAAGTGACCCATTTTGGAAACTAGATCCCTTAAGGAACTTATCTAGATGTGTAGTGAGCACTTTGAACCCCCAAGTGCTTCACAGAAAATTATAACGTTGAGTTGTAAAAATAAAGAAAATCTAATTTTTTCCACAAAAATGATATTTTAGCCCCAATTTCTTTATTTTCACAAGGGTAGCAGGACAAAACGGACCCCAAATATTGTTGTTAAATTTCTCCTGAGTACGCTGATACCCCATATGTGGAGGAAAACCACTCTTTGGGCGCACGACAGGGCTCAGAAGGTAAGGAGTGACGTTTTGGAATGCAGACTTTGATGGAATGGTTTGCGGGCATCATGTCGCATTTGGAAAGCCCATGATGTGCCTAATCAGAGGAAATCCACCACAAGTGACCCTATTTTGGAAATTAGACCCCCGTCGAATTTATCTAGGTGTGTGGTGCGCACCTTGAACCCCCAAGCTACTTCAGAGAAAATTATAATGTTATTATGCAATTTCTCGTGAGTATGCGGATACCCCATATGTAGAGGAAAACCACTGTTTGGGGGCACATCAGGGCTCCAAAGGGAAGGAGTGACGTTTTGGAATGCAGACTTTGATGGAATGGTCTGCGAGTGCCATGATGCGTTTGAGAGCCCCTGATGTGCCTAAACAGTGGAAATCCCACACCCTATTTAGAAACTAGACCCCTCCAAGGCAAGGAATTTATCTTGTTTTGTAATAATGATTATAATGCTTTTGGTTTTACTAGTGTATGAATTGATAATGTGGCGTTGTGTGTAAATTGTGCGGCGTATATCAGATTATAAAAGTGTGCTGTGTCAACAGGGTAAAAACAAATTTTATTCATTTGTGGATATGTGGTACGCTTTGAAGCAATCCTTAATGCAAAGGAGAGGTTTCTCAGGGCAGGTTTCACAATAGTAAATTGTGTCCTTTCGGATTCCCCTCTTGAAGCATACTCTGCACTGTTTTTGTGTTCTTCCCTTTTTCGCTGTTTGGGGAACCTCTCCTGAAAAATGTTGACCTGGGACAATACGGGCACTGTTAGTTTCAGAAGTACTGGGACCCTCACCTTCCTGAGTGCCAAACATTAGGGCCTTGATGACTACCGTATTTTTCGGACTATAAGACGCACCTTGGTTTTAAAGGAGTAAAATAAGAAAAAAAAATTTAAGCAAAATATGTGGTCATGATGCCCTGTTATGGGGGAGGGGGTCTGCTACTGACACTGGTATTGGGGTAATATCCCTCAATTCTGTTAATATCCTCCATCCTGGTATGTATGGCCCCTCCTTCCTGGTATAAGTTGCCCCCATCCCATCCTGGTATGCATGGAACCCCTTTATCCCCCATCCTGGTATGCATGGCACCCCTCTGAGCCCCCATCACGCTGCCTACAAAAAAAAATAAACACTCATACTCACCTCTCTCCTCCAGCGCTGTCAGGCTCTGCTGCTGACACTCTCACTGTGTGAGCCGCGCATGGCAGGGGGCGCATGGCGTCCCTGACATGCGCCCTCACACAGTGTGAGACACTGTGCTGGAATAGTCACTGCTCCCCAAGCCAGGACTGTGTGCGTGGGGAGCAATGACCATTCAGTCTGTTCAATAGCCGGCACACTGTACCGCAACACGGCTCCTGCTGCCGCTCTGTGGTCAGTGTGCCTGCTATTAAAGACCATGGAAATTCACTACAACCCATGGGAGTGGGTTGTAGCGAATATTCATGAGCTTTAATAGCAGGCACACTGACCACAGAGCGGCAGCAGGAGCCGCGCTGCGGCTCCAGTGTGCCAGCCATTAAGAGAAATGAATATTCATTGCTCTCCATGCCCATGGGCGTGGGGAGAAGGGAATATTAATTTTCTTTAGTAGCGTGCACAGCTAGGCTGCAGCAGGCGGCTGCTGCCTCCTGTGCCCCGCTGATCCCCCGCTGCCGCTTCCCCACACTCACCACCATGCGGCCATACAATAATTTAGTATTCGGACTATAAGACGCACCCCCCACTTTCCTACAAAATTTTGGAGGAAAAAAGTGCGTCTTATAGTCCGAAAAATACGGTACCTCCTGAAACTGAAGGAAGGTCCCCGTATTGCCTGCAGAATAAAACAAACTGCAAACTGTACAATGTGCATGGCCAATTTTTTGTAGCATACTTTAGCTTTTTGCATGGCACTGTATGGTTTGAGGACCTGATCTGAGAGATCTACACCCCCCCATGTACTTATTGTAATCCAAGATACAATCAAAGTTGTTGTACCTCGGACAGTGACATTGGAGCTGTTGTCACGGTGTATGATGGTCAAGATAAGGACATTCCTCTTGTCCCTATACTTAACCACCAGCATGTTGTCGATGCATCGGGCTCTACTTTCTTTCTTTCTCAACAGTTGCCCAGTTCGTGGCTTAGGGAGGCTTCTCTGATTTTTTCACATGGTGCCGCATGCAACTGTACCTCTGACAGAGAGGGTCTTGAAGAGTGGGATGCTGGTGTAAAAGTTATCAATGTAAAGGTGATAACCCTTATCCAGCAGTGGGTGCAGCACTTCTCACACAATTTTCCCACTCACCCCCAGGACAAGGGAGCATTCAGGGGGTGCAATCTAGGTGTCCTTCCCTTTGTAGACCCTAAATCTATGGGTGTACCCTGAGGTACTCTCACACAGCTTGTACAGTTTAATTCCGTACCTTGTTCTCTTACTGGGCAGGTATTGTCCGAATTTTAGCCTCCCTTTGAAATAAACTAGAGATTCATCTATAGCAATGTCCCTTTGGGGGTTGTACGCCTCAGCAAATTTTCTGCTGAAGTGTTCAACTACTGGCCGAATTTTGTATAGACGATCAAAGTTGGGATGGTCTCAGGGAGGACACTGTGCATTATCACTAAAATGCAAAAATTTTTGGATCGCTTCAAATCGTGTCTTTGTTATGGCCATATGGAATACCGGTGTGCTGTTGGGAATATCAGTATTCCAGTATTGCCGAATCTCTGGTTTTCTGAATATGCAGCACAGTGCAAAACTCAGAATGGAAGGAGCGCCATATCGGAGTGCAGATTTGCCTGGAATGGTTTGAGGGTGCCATGTCACATTGGCAGAGTCCCTGAGGCTCCAGAACAGCACAAACCCCCACAAGTGACCTAATTTTACAAACTACACCTCTCAATGAATTAACCCCTTTACCCCCGAGGGTGGTTTGCACGTTAATGACCAGGCCAATTTTTACAATTCTGACCACTGTCACTTTATGAGATAATTAGTCTTGAACGCTTCAACGGATCCTGCTGATTCTGATATCAAAGAGAGATATGTTACACAAAATAGTTAATAAATAACATTTCCCACATGTCTACTTTACATCAGCACAATTTTGGAACCCAAATTTTTTTTTAGTAGGGAGCTATAAGGGTTAAAAGTTGACCAGCGATTTCTCATTTTTACAACAAAATTTACAAAACCATTTTTTTTAGAGAAAAAAAATGAACATTTAACTTTTTTCACAAAAATGTTACTTTAGACCCAAATTTTTATATTTTCGTCATGCAATTTGTTGTGCAATTTCTCCTGAGTAAGCCGATACCCCATATGTGTGGGAAAACCACTGTTTGGGTGCACGGCAGGGCTCGGAAGGGAAGGAGCGCCATTTGACTTTTTGAATGTAAAATTTGCTTGAATAATTAGTGGACGCCATGTTGCGTTTGGGGAGTCCCTGATGTGCCTAAATAGTGGAAACCACCCCACCCCCTCCCCCCAGTGACTCCATTTTGGAAGCTACACTCCTCCAGGATTTTATCAAGGTATAGTGAACATTTTGAACCCAGAGGTACGACACAGAATTTGATAACATTAGGTCATCATATTGAATAAGTTGTCATTACTCTTGAGTGCAAGTGCTCGCTATTTGAGATTGCATCGGGTATGCACTGTGTATCTTGGGTGCTCATGTGACATGCTCGAGTCCCCGCCTCGCATGTTTCACAGTTTTCACAGTTATTAGACACCCAAAAAAAACCATGCGGGGATCGCTCGTGCATGGCAGGCAATCCCCATGAGTTTTTTTGGCTGTGTAAACAGCTGTAAAACATTTGGGGCGGAGACTCGAGCATGTCACTCGAGCACCCGCTATACTTGGTGCATGCCCGAGCACCCGATGCAAACTCAAGTAGCGAGCACTTGCGCTCAACATTAGTCTCCATATCGTCGTAATTTTTTTTTCTTCTCAAAAATTACCAACCCCAACCTTAGCCCAACCCTAACCCTAGCCCAACCCTTGCCCAACTCTAACCCTAACCCAACCCTAACGTTTATCTTTTATGTCGTTCCTCGTGCGGTATAAGTGATTAGATGTCTTTATTCTTCGGGTAGGTGCAATTACAGCAATGCCAGATTCATATAGGGTTTTTATGATTGACAGCTGTCACACACTAAAAGACGCATTTTTTTTGCAAAGACTAGTTTTGCATTGCCATATTTTGAGAGCTATAATTTTTCCATATTTTGGCCGACAGTCATGTGACGGCTTGTTTTTTGCGGGACAAGTTGACGTTTTTATTGGTACCATTTTCGGGCACATGACATTTTTTGATCGCTTTCTATTCTGATTTTTAGAAGGCAGAATAAACGAAAAACAACCATTCAGGAATTGTTTTTTTTTTTGTTTTCTTTATGCCGTTCTGCGTGTGGTAAAATTGATAAGGCAGCTTTATTCTTCGGGTCAGTACGTTTACAGCGGTACCGCATTTATATTTTTTTTATGTTTTGGCGCTTTTACACAATAAAAACTATTTTATAGAAAAAAAGAATTGTTTTTGCATCTCTTTATTCTGAGAGCTATAACTTTTTTTTTTTTGACCGTTGGAGCTGTATGGTGGCTTGTTTTTTGCGGGACAAGATGACGTTTTCAGCAGTACCATTTTTATTTACATTCGTCTTTTTGATTGCGTTTCATTCCATTTTTTGTTTGGCAGTATGATGATAAAACATCGTTTTAGGTTTCGTTTTTTATTTTTTACCGTGTTCACTAAAGGGGTTAACTAGCAGGACAGTTTTATAGGTCAGGTTGTTCCGGACGTGGCGATACCAAATATGTGTACTTTTATTGTTTGTTTGTTTTTTCATAAGATTATTTATTTATGGGTACAATACATTATTTATTTAGTTTTTATTATTTTATCAATTTTTTTTTTCACTTTCTGACATTTTTATGACTTTTACACTTTGTCCCACTATGGGACTTTCACTTTTTTCAGCTTGATCGGCTGTATAGCGCTGGAATGTGCATCCGCTGCACAGGGAGAAGTTACTTTGGTCGTGCACTGCGCATGACCAAAGCAACTTCCTGCCTCCTGGTGACCCGGATGTTGTCATGATGACATCGGGTCACCATGGTAACATCCGGGACCGGACTCAGATGCCGCGGGACGTCGGCAGAGAAGGTAAGTATAGCACTTACCTCCTCTTGCCACCGGAATGCGGATTTCGATCGCAGCATTGCGGGGGTTAATGTGCCGGGAGCAGTGTAGGACCGCTCCCTGCACATAGCACCGGGTGTCAGCTGTAACAATCAGCTGACACCCAGCGGCGATCTCGCCAGGGCGTACTAATACGTATCTGTGCCCTGGGCCTTATGGGCCCATGAGGCCCAGGGCACAGATATGTATTAGTACGCCCTGGGCCAGAAAGGAGTTAATATAGAGGTGAAGTAGGCAGCACGGTGGCTCAGAGGTTAGCACTGCAGCCTTGCAGCGCTGGGGTCCTGGGTTCAAATCCCACCAAGGACAACATCTGCAAGGAGTTTGTATGTTCTCCCCTTGTTTGCGTGGGTTTCCTCCCACACTCCAAAGACATACTGATAGGGAATGTAGATTGTGAGCCCCAATGGGGACAGAGCCCATAATGTCTGTAAAGCGCTGTGGAATTAATGGTGCTATATAAGTGAGTAAAATAAATAAATATGTGATCATATTGAAACCACGTGTGTCACAGAATTTTACACCATTGGGAGATGAAGAAAAAATAATTACATTCTACCACAAAAATTTTGTTTCAGCCACAGTTTTTACATTGTCACACTAGGAAGTGGGTAAAAATGGCACCAAAATGTGTCACACAATTTCTGCTGAATGTGGCAATACTTATGGTTAAGCAGTACTGTACAGACACACGGCGAGACTCAGGAGTGACGGAGCGCTATTTGACTCTTGGAGAACAAATTATTTGTGAATTCCATATACAGGGGTGGATTAAGAGTAGCAAGGGCCCCGGGCAGTTTAGAAGGCGCGGGCCCCCCCCCCCCACACCTGATTTATCACGTGACATGTCACATGATCCCCTGTGATAGATCATGTGATAGTTCACGGGAAATTAATTTGGCACAATATTAATTGTGCTGCCTCATCTGAGAGCAGCACAATATTGGGGCAGATACAATGATTCCAGCGATGTGTCACTTTTTCAGCTGCTTGTTGTCATTTTGAGAAAATCACCGTTTTATCTGCTGCAGATCTAGCAGCTCTCTGAATGCTGCGCTCTGTATAGCCCCACCCACACCACTGATTGGCAGCTTTCTGCCCATGCTCAGTGTACACAGAAATCTACTGATCAGTGATAGGGGTGGGGTCCTACAGAACTTACTAGTCATCTAGTGATAATTACCTTCTGACAAATCAATGATTTTATCAAAACAACACTAAGCAGCCCAGTAAGTCACACATTACTGGAATCCGTGCCTCTAACCCTACATTATGCTGCTCTCAGATTAGGTGGCAAAAACCTGATGACAGATTCCCTTTAAAGGAGCTGTAAACACAAAAAAGTTTGTATTAAAAAAATACAAGCCATTTGTGAAATTAACTTTTTTTCATTGTTAATTCACATTAGACTGTATCTTCAACACTTTTGTCAGCAGGTCTTATTACAGACTCTGAATAGGGCAGCTCTCTCCCTCTCCCTCAGCAGAAAGTCACAGCATGGTTAAAAAACGGGATTTTTTATGATTTTCTCATAATAAATAAAAAAGGACATGCAAGTCCTCCAAACTATTTTCCGTTTCTCTATAGGGGAGGTCCTAAATCTTTCTTGTTCTTTAGTTGATCACATGTCAAAAAGGCAAAGCATTTACTATGAACTCGCCTAAAAAAATATACACTTGGAGAGTAATATCATCATCTGCATGTAAATATTCCTTGACTCTAAGGGCTCGCTCACACTGTCGTATAACACGGCCGAATGCTATGTGATGTTTTATCGGATAGGACTCGGCCCTATGTTATACTATGGGACAGTGCAGATCTGCGATTATTGGCATGAGAAAATAATCTCATTCGATATTCGGACCATGTGCACCCATACAAGTCTATGGGTGCACGTAAAACATTGGACTGCACTCGGATGTCATCCAAGTGCAGTCCGATGAACGCTCACAGAGACTATAGAGAAGATGGAGAAATTAAGTTCTCCATTTTCTCCATATCTGTGCTGCGAGAGAATCGGATCACACTCAGTTAAAGCTCTGACAGAGTTTGAGCCGAGTGTCATTAGTATAATTGGCCCTATTCTCTTGCATGAGAGAATATATGGCTTAGTGAGTGGACCCTAAAAATGAATAGTAGTGACGGACAGGCACCTCACAAGCGGGATCCATGTAGCTCTCAGATGTCATGTAGGTAGGGCTTCATTCCATGGGGTAGGGCTTAATTTCAAGGTATATAAAAAAATGGACTTCAAATAAAAATTAAATGAACACAAAAAGCACTAATTGAATTATTTTTTTCGTATTTATGTTTGCAGCCCCTTTAAAAACCCTTTGAGGACCAAGGCACATATATGTCCCATAGTTTTAAACTGGAAAAAAAATTGATTGAATAAAATTTAAGGTCCTCGAAGGTTTAAGTAGGTCATAAATTCATATGAATACTTGCTCATACAATTGCACATGCCAAAAGATGAAGAAGAACAGAATCAAAAATATGACATTAAGTGGAGCACTTACAGGTATTCAAGGTGAAAGAGACCAGCAAAGGCATCGTCTCGAATGACAGTAAATGAGTTAGAATTCAGCAAGCTGAAAATGAAGACAGCAGGTTAGAAGCGAACCAGACTTTATGGTGCTCAGAATTAGTCAAGCAGAATTTATTGACTTCTGTTGCAAAGCACTGAGACTCCCGCTGTGTATAGATGACGCCATGCGGCCTCCCGTTGTGTATAGATGGCGCCGTGCGGCCTCCCGCTGTGTATAGATGGCACCGTATAGATGGCTACGTGCGGCCTCCTGCTGAGTATACGTGTATAGATGCTACGTGCGGCCTCCTGCTGAGTATAGATGCCGCACGGCGCTCCCCCCAGAGACAGCAGGAGGCCGCACAGCGCCATCTATACTCAGCGGGAGACCGCACGTAGCCATCTATACACAGCAGGAGGCCGCACGGCGACATCTATACTCAGCGGGGGGCCACACGTAGCCATCTATACACAGCGGGGGGCGCACGTAGCCATCTATACACAGCGGGGGGCCACACGGCACCGTCTATACACAGCGGGGGGCCGCACGTAGCCATCTATACACAGCGGGGGCCGCACGTAGCCATCTATACACAGCGGGGGGGCGCACGTAGCCATCTATACACAGCGGGGGGCCGCACGGCGCCCCCCCAGAGACATCAGGAGGCCGCACGGCGCCAACTATACTCAGCAGGAGGCCGCATGCAGTCATGCACACACACAAACATATACAGACACGCATAAACACATTTGAAACACAAAAATACATACAGACATCACACAATGACATCTGCCCACACACACACACACACACAAACAGACAGACATCACACACATGCCCACACACACACACACACACACCTGCCCACACACACATGCCCACACACACATCTGTGTGTGTGTGTGTATAGTGTGTGTGTGTGTGTGTGTGGGCAGGTGTGTGTGTGCGCATGTGTGTGTGTGGGCAGGTGTGTGTGTGCGCATGTGTGTGTGTGGGCAGGTGTGTGTATGTGGGCAGGTGTGTGTGTGTGTGTGTATAATGTGTGTGTGTGTATTTTTTTTTAAGTTAAAAACAAGTAAAATGCATGTGGCATCAATATCAAGACTCCAGATATAAGGGCCTATTCACACTGAATTTTGCAATGCATTCATCTCCTCTTTCCAGGCTTCTATCTAAATCCCTGAAAAATGGCATTCAGATGTGCCTTGACATAGCCATTGATTTGAACAAAGGCAAACCGAGGCTAAAGTCTGAATCTTTAGGCTCCATTTACTCTGCTTTCAGATGTCTCATTTCAGACAGCACAATCCTGAATTTCAGGGATTCAGTTGTAAGCCTTGTGTAAAGACCTGAATGCAGCGCTGAATGTAGCGCTCAGGGGATTGTTGTTATGGAGTATTGCCCCTGGGTGGCCGCAGTTATGACCACCACCAGGGCTCGCGGTCACCCATCCTAGCTTTGGTATTCTGGGGAGCTGGTATAATGAATATCTGAGAGGAGCCCTAGAGAAGCAAGAACATTGGACAACCAAGAGGTGGTGGCCTCAAGTCAGGTGTAGTGTTCAACAGGGCAAGACTTTCTATCCTGCCCACACACACACACACACACATCTGCCCACACACACACACATCTGCCCACACACACACACACCTGCCCACACAGACACACACACCTGCCCACACACACACCTGCCCACACACACACCTGCCCACACACACACCTGCCCACACACACACACCTGTCCACACACACACACACCTGCCCACACAGACACACACACACCTACCTGCTCACACAGACACACACACCTGCCCACACAGACACACACACACACACAGACACACACACACACACACAGACACACACACCTGCCCACACAGACACACACACCTGCCCACACACACACACACCTGCCCACACACACACACCTGCCCACACAGACACACACACACCTGCCCACACAGACACACACACACCTGCCCACACACACACACACACCTGCCCACACACACACACACCTGCCCACACACACATCTGCCCACACACACACACACACACATACATATACACACTCACCATCCCCCGGCTCCATTCCTCCTGCCTGCTCTCTCTCTTCTCTGGTGCAGCACTGCAGGCCGGGCGCGCACTGCGTGACGTCAAAGCTAGAAGACACGGCCGCGCACAGGGCCGTGTCTCCTAGCAGTGATGCGGCCGGGCGAGCACAGGGAAGTTAACTGCTGCAGTGCTGGCCCGGCCGATGAAGAAGTAGCGGCGGCCGCTAATGGGGGAGCGGTCCGGGGCCCCCCTTCCCGCCACTGCTACCGGTATGTGCCGCGGCAGCCCGCACATATTATGAGGGCAATCCGGCATTAGACACCCCGGCCGGAGCCGTGGGCCCCCTGCAGGCTCGGGGCCCCGGGCGGTCGCCCGGATTGCCCTCATTATAATCCGCCTATGTCCATATATAGAACCCTTCTTGCCAGAAGAGCAGAATGCCCAGTCAAGTGACCCCATTTTGGAAATTATCTCTCTCTGGGTATTTATCTACAGGTGCAGTGACAATTTCGACTTCATGGGTGTTATCTAGACACAAGCAACAAGCAGCAGTGAATTTTGTGGAGTCAAAATTGCAAATCTGCCATTGTAGTGGCCATACATTGTAGTGCCCATACATTGAGCCCAGCTCATGCTTCTGGAGACATGGACCCCATAAATTAAGTGGGCTCTCATCACTACAGCAATGCCAAAAG
The DNA here is from genome assembly GCF_046119375.1 of Phyllobates terribilis. Taxonomy (NCBI): domain Eukaryota; kingdom Metazoa; phylum Chordata; class Amphibia; order Anura; family Dendrobatidae; genus Phyllobates; species Phyllobates terribilis. The sequence continues at coordinate 34,796,957 of NW_027362761.1, read as the reverse complement.
TGGATGCTAACTGCGGATTAGGCACATTTTGGGGCTCAAAAGGGAGAAGGGCATTTAGATTAGTGAGCTCAGAATTTGCTGGATTTCTTTTGGGGGGCGAGGAGCCATAGTGCTTTTCCAGAGCCTTTGTGCCACTACTAACGTGGAAGCCCCCTATATTTCTATTGACATATGATAGACCTGAGTGGGGACCTGCTTTTTTTGTGGATTGAGTTGAAGCTTTTATTGGGAAGGTTTTACATAATATTTTGGATCATACTTATCCAGTGCTCTACGCTGAGCACTTACATTGGGGATTCCATCTAAATCTCTGAATGACGTGATTCAGATGAAACCTGAGGGATCCATTCACTGTATTGAGGCAGCAGAGTTACTCTGGACTCCGTCTAGCCTCTCTTCAGTGGTGCCGTCCTTTTCAAAGGTGCACAAAACTGTGGCCGACCACACTTTTATGCATGCTTAAAAAGACTGACACCGTCGGATCATAGGCCAGACAGCATCCACAGCGTCTCCAACTGCCTCATTATAGTGAATCTTCCCCCGGGATTCTGTCTGAATCACTTATTTCAGAGATTTACATGGAAACCCCGATGTAAGCACTCAGCACAGATAGCAAGATAAATGTGAGCTGAGCCTTATGGCGATCTTTGGAAGGTAGAATGAACAAATCAACAACAGGTAAAGATTTGTTCTATTTAGTTTTTATGCCATTAACGACTAAAAGATGGTTGTTGTTTTTTAAAACAAACTTTTTGCATTACCATATTTTGAGAACTATAATTTTTCTATATTTCTGCCAAAAGAGTCAAGTGAGGGCTTGTATTTTGCAGGACGAGTTGGCATTTTTATTGATACCATTTTCACTGTGTGGTAAAAGTGATAACGCAACTTTATTTTTTGTGTTAGTACAATTACAATGATACCACATATATATAATTTTTTTTATGTTTTAGTGTTTTTACACAAAAACTATTTAACAGAAAAAATAGTTACTTTTGCGTTGCTGTATTCTGAGAGCTATAGCCTTTTTATTTCTCAACTGACAGCTGTTTGGTGGCTTGTTTTTTTCAAGGCAAGATGGCATTTTCAGTAATACCATTTATATTTACATTTGACTTTTTGATCGCGTTTTATTCCACTTTTTGTTCAGTGGTATGATGAAAAAGCATTGTCTTTTGCCACCTTTTTTTATTTTTTCTATGGTGTTCACTGAAGGGGTTAACTATGTTGTGGTTAATTTTTTTAATATCTAGATATCATTATTAATTTAGATAAAACAATTAATATTTTTGCTATGTATGAAGTCTGCTTGAGTGTTTTCTAATTTACATTGTGGAATGTCTGACTAAGATACTTGTTTCCTGTGAAGTCCTTGACAAGAAGGTTTACGCTGAGCCAAGGGAAATTTGTTACTAATGAGTCTATTTCGGTTTTCTGTAACAATGAAGTAATCTTCTGTCTAGCTAATAAATATGGCAAGTCTTTGCTGCCACACGAGGAAGACTCTACCTGCTGACAATGCATGTCACATGTATTCTGTCTCTCTTCCTTCATCGATGAAGTATCTTAATTTGAATCTCACTGGCAATGTGAAGACCCTTTGCTGTCTATTCCAAAGTTCTCCTTAAAACAAAGAGGGTCTCCATAACAACTAGTTGGACAGTTTTATAGGTCAGGTCATTCTGGACACAGCAATACAAAATATATTTATAAACAGAATAAAATAAAGCACACATATGTATATGTTGGATTAATAGGTTTTCATTTTTTTGTTCTTTATTCTGTTTTTTTTAAATATTACAATTTTTATTATTATTTTTTTTACGTTGTCCCAGGATTGGACATCAACTTTCCCTGCCCGGATCGCATTAGCTCAGTGCATTGCACGCAGGCATGAGGCGTGTCAGCTCCAGCTCTCAGCAGGAACTTACAGGCCACCATACCTGAGTAACTCCGCGGCCATCTTTCGGCCTGGGGTCATCATGGAGACCATCGGCACAATGCAATTGCAATTGCGTTGTGCCAATTGGAGCAGAGGGAGCTCACTTTCTCAGCTATGCGGTCGATGTAGCTATCACTATTGACAGCGGCATCACAGGGGTTAAACACCCGCGATCGGCACTAGCACCGATTGTGGGCATTGCCCCAGGGTGTCAGCTCTCTTATAGCACTAACACCCGCTTTTGATCATGCCAGCACTCTGAGTGAGCCCGCATGATTGTCACGCTATATATGTACTTCGGATGTCGTGAAGGGGATCTCTAGTGAAAACAAGTTATCACACCTATCCACGGATTTATCAATCTGTTGGAGTCTGATTTATCCTAATGGGGATAACAGAACTTTGTCGGGTATAAAAAAAATGGCCACTGTTCTGCTGATTGGACCCCCAATTGCCCCTTACGGGTGGTCATTTTTCATATTTTTTTTTGTCACTACAATGTACTACTATTTGAGCCTCTCTGGCACCAAGTGTGTTAATGTTCTGTAACCACATAATTTTACTATCTTCTAAAATAGCTCCTTTCGAGAGATGCACAGTAGTGCTGGTTACTGAAATGGAAGAACGCACCTCTCATTTCACTTTTATGAAGGCTCATATGTTCAGCAATAACAGAAGACAAAAAGTATTGCTAGATATTCAACAATATACAGTAGATAGGTGAGCACTTTTGATGTCCAAGTATACCCTTATTTATTTTTAAATTCGGGTAAGTAGTAGCCAAATGTTTGACTACAGCCCATTTTTTTCATTTTCTCTAAAATTGCATTTTCTAGAACGCCTCCTTCAGACGTCAGTGATTTTTCTCGTACCTAAAAAGATAGACTGCTGTTCATCAGCGTTTCATCAGTGATTTTTCACTGATGGAAAAAAAAAACTTCAAAACTTCTCCTATTCATTGCAATGTTAATCATGGACAGCATACGGACGGATGCCATCCGTGTACTGTTTGTGAATTTCACAGACCCATAGACTTCTATGAACAATTTTGATCTGTGACATTTATCAAAAATGGATGTCTCTGTGATTTTTGCAAGAAAACACAGACACCTTATAATGAGTACATGTTCTATCCGTGAAAAACAGGCTTGTGAATGAGGCCTAATGGTATGTGCACACGATCAGTGTTTTCTGCAAATTGGACGCAGCGCAGCACAAGATGTTACAGCATAGTGGATGAAATTTATACAAACAACCGCGGAAACAGACATGCGGCGCGTCTTTCTAGACCGTAGCATATCTATTTCCTCCTGCGGGTCCGCATGCGGGCTTTCCCCATAGACCTAATCTCTATGGGGAAAGCCCGCCTGTGAGAAAAAAGAAAAAAAAGGCCTCCGCTCATTTGCATAATGAGCGAAAGCCGGAGGCGGCTTCTCCGCAGCCGGCTCCGGATCGTCTGCACATACCCTAAGGGTACTTGCTAGTGTTGAGCGAGTATGTTCTATTAACCCTTTCGCCGAGTATGCTCGGGCCGAGCTCCGAGTATTTACAGCTGCTCGGTGATATGGTTGAATCACTCCCGTGTGCATGATTTGCAACTGTTTGACAGTTTTATTACATGGGAGGAATGTCTATTTCTTACACATTCCTCACATGTAATAAAGTTGTCAAACAGTTGCAAATCATGCACACAGGAGCGATTCAACCATATCACCGAGCAGCTGTAACTACTCGGAGCTCGGCCCGAGCATACTCGGACAGAACATACTCGCTCAACCCTAGTACTTGCTCACAGAGTTCTTTTGAGTAGATAAAAAACAACAAATTTTCAAGTAGAAACCACTTCAGGAAATGTGGTTTTGGAAAAAGACACAGTGTGAACATACCCCAAGAACAAGTTTAAAACAGGTGTTATTTCACAGCCTGAATATAGACTGGGAAGCCGGATCTCCTGACCGGAGCTTACATCCTCATGTGTGTCTATGAGGCTCTAAGTACAAGTCGGGAGACCCACAGTTAGCTGAAGTATTGTGATCTATACACGAACTATGCAATGCGGTCGTCTGAACCCGGCATAACAGTGAAAAAAGACAAAAAGAGGGTTTGTGTATGATAATCCATTTAAATTGCTTTCTGGTGCACACCTCATTATTGTTTCACATCATCTAAAGCCAACCAATCTGTTCCTTTAGGGTTTGTTCACAATTCAGGGATGCAGTTTTACAATCCAAAGCAAAGAGTGGGTTCATAAAAAGCAGAAGTCTGCATCTTTTCTTTACAGGTGTCTTCCATTTACAGTATAAGTTATTCCTGACTGTGGCCTCAAAAGCTGCAGCAAAAACCTGAAGGTGGAAGATATTCAGTAAAGATTTTTTTGAGCTATGCTAAATCTCTATACTTCATGTTCTGCTTTGATTATTAACATTATGCATATTATAAATGCACTACATCTTATCTCACACTACAGTGCTCTAGAACCTTTATTCTACATGAAAATGAACAGGTGGATTCTTGATCTGGTCAACAAATGTACTACATTTTTCATGATCATACCGCCCCCTTGTGGTGCAGCCATTTCCCATTGTACAGGACAGTACTCATTCTATGATGTATTGTTTTCTGCAACCGATTTTATATATATTTGCTGTGCATTTTATCTTATAAAATATGAAATAATCATCAATGTACACATTTTAAATTAATTTTGGGTGTTGCTTGTTAAAGTGTGATCCTAACTTTATAGTTCATGCTGTTCTAGCTAGATTTGCAATAGCTTAGTGGCTTCTCTCCTTGGAGTGCCAGGAGGCATCCAAAACATAGAATAGGTGGGTATTTTGGGGGTATTTTTATATAATGTGGCATAAGCGAGTTAAATAAGATTAGCTCTAATTTCTCAATTGAGTCGCTAAAAGATGGCAAGTATAGGAATACAAGCTCATGCACAGGACTGTACTACAACTCCGTAATCTGTTGCCTCTAACAGCAGCAACTAGCACACCCACTGATTGCTGCTGTTATCCTCTTCAACGCAGCTGTCATAAGGCTTAGAAGCTATTTTGGGTGACCATCACCTCCCCTCCGCTGTGTGAGCACAGGTAGCCAATGGGTATTCATGACAGCCAGGGGTCAACTGAATACCTCCGTGCCCATTATGTTATCTCTTTTGCGACGTCCAACCTGTGGCAAACGATCGCAGGTGCTTGCCTCTACAAAGACTAATAAATGAAGTAAAAAGTAGAAAAAAGTTTTTTTAAAAATAAAAATAAGATATATAAAAATTTGAATCACCCCCCCCCCCCTTTTCCCCAGTTGACAATAAAGAAATGTGGTCACAGTAAAAGTGCAAAAAAATGTAATAAGAAGCGATCAAAACATGGTATGTATCCCAAAAGATGTACAGTGGGTACGGAAAGTATTCAGACTCCTTTACATTTTTCACTCTTTGTTTCATTGCAGCCATTTGGTAAATTCTAAAAAGTTCATTTTTTTCTCATTAAAGTACACTCAGCACTCCATCTTGACTGAAAAAAAAACAAATGTAGAAATTTTTGCAAATTTATTAACAAAGAAAAACTGAAATATCACATGGTCATAAGTATTCAGACCCTTTGCTCAGTATTGAGTAGAAGCACCCTTTTGAGCTAGTACAGCCATGAGTCTTCTTGGGAATGATGCAACAAGTTTTTCACACCTGGATTTGGGGATCCGCTGCCATTCTTCCTTGCAGATCCTCTCCAGTCCCCTCAGGTTGGATGGTGAACGTTGGTGGACAGCCATTTTCAGGTCTCTCCAGAGATGCTCAATTGTGTTTAGGTCAGGGCTCTGGCTGGGCCAGTCAAGAATGGTCACAGAGTTGTTCTGAAGCCACTCCTTTGTTATTTTAGCTGTGTGCTTAGGGTCATTGTTTTGTTGGAAGGTGAACTCTCAGCCAAGTCTGAGGTCCAGAGCACTCTGGAATAGGTTTTCATCCAGGATATCTCTGTACTTGGCCGCATTCATGTTTCCTTCAATTGCAACCAGTCGTCCTGTCCCTGCAGCTGAAAAACACTCCCATAGCATGATGCTGTCACCACCATGTTTCACTGTTGGGATTGTATTGAGCAGGTGATGAGCAGTGCCTGGTTTCCTCCACACATACCGCTTAGAATTATCACCAAAAAGTTCTATCTTCGCCTCATCAGACCAGAGAATCTTATTTCTCATAGTCTGGGAGTCCTTCATGTGTTTTTGAGCAAACTCTATGTGGCTTTCATATGTCTTGCACTGAGGAGAGGCTTCCGTCGGGCCACTCTACCATAAAGGCCCGACTGGTGGAGGGCTGTAGTGATAGTTGACTTTGTGGAACTTTCTCCCATCTCCCTACTGCATCTCTGGAGCCACAGTGATCTTGAGGTTCCTCTTTACCTCTCTCACCAAGGCTCTTCTCCCAAGATTTCTCAGTTTGGCTGGATGGCCAGGTCTAGGAAGACTTCTGGTGGTCCCAAACTTCTTCCATTTAAGGATTAAATGCGCTCTTAGGAACCTTGAGTAATGTAGAAATTCTTTCGTAACCTTGGTCAGATCTGTGTGTTACGGATCTGGGTGGTGAAACCTCTGTGCTTTAATGCAAGGAGGGACCAGAAGGGTGTAACTAAGTGCCTACACAGACCAACCCAGGTCACACGGCGGCTTAGTCGACTCCGTGAACCAAGGAGGGACCGGACAGGTGAACCAGGTGCCACTCTGGGACCGACCTTGTGTGAGAGCAGGTGACTCCCACGGGTCAGATGACAGGAGCTGACCGGTACAGCGGATGAGCATGGCAGTTAGGCTGGCGGGTGATCCGAGAAGACAAGCAGGCGGGTACGGCAGGTAACCTGGCAAGTGTTCCGGGTTGGCAGACTGGCGAGCACGGCAGGTAACTGGCAGGTGCTCCAGGTAGCCTGGCAGGAGGGCACGGCAGGTAATCAGGCAGGTGCTCCGGGTAGGCAGGCTGGCGGGCACAGCGGGCAACTGGCAGGTGCTCCGGGTAGGCAGGCTGTTGGGCACGGCAGGTAACCTGGCGGGCACGGCTGATAGACAGACTGGCGGACAAGGAACCTGAGGGCTGAGAAGAGTGTTAGCACACAAACAACAACCTTGCACAGGCACCTCCATTTTGGAGGAGGTGCTTAATATAGGGGCAGTCCTCCGGCCATTGGCCGGGGACTCTTTAGGACGGCGTGCGCGGCCCCTTTAAGAGGGATGGAGCGATCGCCCTAAGCACAGTGCTCGGGAAACTGTGCGCAGTGCACGCCTTAGCAGCAGGGGATCAGGAAGACGCTGGACCGGGACCACGGCAGTGAGGGGAACGGCGTCTCTGCCCGGCAGGAGGCAGAGACGCCGATGCTACAGTACCCCCCCTTACGCCCCCTCTTCTTTAAGCCCACGAGAAATTTTTCTAGAAGGTGAGGGGCATGAATGTTCTCCCTGGGTTCCCGATACCTTTCCTCAGGGCCAAACCCCTTCCAATCCACAAGAAAAAAAGTCTTTCCTCTTACCCTCTTGGTGGCCAAAATGTTTTCTACCTCAAAGATGTCCTCAGCGGAGACTGGAGCTGGGGTGGTACCTGGATCATGAGAGAAAGAATTAAGGACAACCGGTTTGAGGAGAAACACGTGAAAGGAGTTAAGAATCCGTAAGGAGGCCGGGAGTTTCAGCTTGTAAGCCACCGGATTAATTTGGTTCAGAACCTCGAACGGACCGATGAACCGCGGACCTCGTCTCCCGGACGGAATTGAGGCGGATCCAGACGTCTCTTATGAGCATGCTTCTTCATCCGCTCCGAGGACTGAAGAAGCGCAGATCTAGTGTCTTCCCAAATTGCAGAAAATTCGCTGACGAGAGACTCTGCGGCAGGATTATCCACTGAAGAGGAGACGGGAAACGGAATCAGGGGGTGTTGACCATAGACCACAAAAATCGGAGTTTTAGCAGAAGACTCGCTCTAATGGTTGTTATAGGAAAACTTGGCCCAGGGCAGGAGCTCAACCCAATCGCTATGGTGAGCGTTGACAAAGTGTCAAAGAAAACTGGTAGGATTTGATTGATGTGTTCCATTTGCCCATAGGACTGAGGATGACAGGCCGAAGAAAAATCCAAGGAGACATCCAGCAGCTTGCACGTGGCTCTCCAGAAGCACGAAGTGAACTGAACTCCGCGATCCGAGACAATGTGGAGGGGTAAGCCGTGAAGACGGAAGATGTGATGGATGAAGTCCTTAGCCAGCACCGGTGCAGACGGAAGACCAGGCAGTGGAATGAAGTGGGCCATCTTAGAAAAGCGGTCAGCGACCACCCAAATGACAGTACAACTGGAAGAAACAAGGAGATCCGTGATGAAGTCCATTGCGATATGTTGCCACGAAGCGGAAGGCACGGGAAGAGGAAGACGACGACCGGCTGGAAGGTGCCTAGGTATCTTGTTATGGGCACAAGAGGAACAAGCCGTGACAAATTCCGCAACATCCTTGCGCAGGGTGGGCCACCAATAATGTCGGGCAATGAGCAGAAATGTCTTCCTCTGACCGGCGTGACCAGCAAGTTTGGATGAATGAACCCACAGTAAAACCTTCTTCCAATCCTGAACTGCTACAAAGGTCTTACCAGGAGGTAGATGAGACAGGTCAAAGGAGCAACAGTCATTATTTTGGAGGTATCAATGATATGTAGAGGCTCCTCCTCCTGGTCGGTAGACAAAAATGAACGGGATAGTGTGTCGGCTTTAAAGTTCTTGTCTGCCGGACGGTAGTGAAGAGTAAAGCAGAATCGAGCGAAGAATAGTGACCATCTGGCCTGATGCAGGTTTAGTCTTGGGGCATTCTGCAAATAAGCGAGGTTTTTATGGTCAGTGTAGATGACCACCAGGTGCAGAGCTCCCTCCAGCAAATAGCGCCACTCCTCCAGCGCTAATTTGATGGCCAGCAGTTCCCGATCTCCTATGGAGTAGTTGCGTTTGGACGAGGAGAAGAGCTTGGAGAAGAAGCCGCAGGTTACCATTCTCCCGGATGAGGATTTCTGGGTGAGCACTGCTCCGGACCCGGAGGAGGAGGCATCAACCTCCAGAAAGAACTGCTTGTTGCAATCCGGACGGTGTAGCACTGGAGTGGAGAAGGATTGTTTTAGGGAGACTAAGGCTTTCTCCGCCTCGGAAGACCACTCCCTGGGATTTTCTCCTTTACGGGGGAGAGCAGAGATGGGAGCAGTCCGGGAGGAAAAATGAGGAATGAAGAGCGGGATAACAGCGGGAGTGGCACAGCTGAGGGGAGCAGTAGTCTCCTCAGCCAAGCCGGGGCTGTGCGCTGTGTAAAAAAAAAAAAGTAAAAAATCAATATTAAAAAAAAAACACCTTTATCCTCACCTGTCTGGCGTCACGCTGTCCTCCTGATGTTACCCGGCGACGAGATCATCCAGGCAGCCGGCGGTACACTGACGGGAGCGCGCTGGCTCCCGGCAGTGTACATCGCTGCGGTGCCGGCTGAGGTCACGCGAGTTCATCAGCTGAAGATCAGCTGAGAGCTCCGGGACCTCAGTTTACGGCACCGATGCTGTGTGGGAACTTTCTCAAGAATGTTCCCACGCAGTACTGATGCAGTATGAGGTCACCGGGGCTGATCAGCTGATCTTCAGCTGATGAACTCATCTGACCTCAGCCTGCAGCATAGCAATGTATACTGACAGGAGTGACTACACTCCTACAGTGCTGTCTTCTACAGCAGTCACATCAAATGACTTGAATGGAAATGCTAATGAAGATTGGGTATATGGGATTAGCTGACACCTAGCCCCTTTGGTGATGACAAGGTGTCAATCAGACCCTTTCATTACTAAAAGCTAATTAAAGTAAAGAGTTAAATAAACACACAGAGTAAACACTTTATTTGAAATACGACACATTCTTTAATCATTTAAATTAACCAATATACTCACCCCAGGTCTGACGGTAATCCAAGGGTTGAAGGGATTCTCACATTTCTTTTTTCAAATATCTTTATTTAGCTCCAAAAGCATTCATTGATGTCCAAAAACGCATCCAAAAAATGTATTAAAAATGCATTCAAAAATGCATCAAAACACGCGTTTTTCCTGCCAAGAGATGCAGAAACGCTGCAGAAATTTCTGCAATCAAATCCTGAACGTGTGCACATAGCCTTAGAATTATTTATTTAAAAAAAATTAAAAACACGGTGGAGAAAAAAGGAAGGCAAGAAGGAAAGGATACATATAAAATCACATGGATGGCGCATTTTGAGCCCCAAGAGTTCTTAATCCACATTTCTAATTTTTTGGAATAAATAATAACTTTCAATCTCTTTTGATATTGCTGGATTTGAATTTTGCTACTTCAGTGCTACTCCACCCAGGAACCAGCTGGGATTTATTTCGGTGTATACCTCACTATCTTATTTTAGATGCAGCAGCTACACGGGTGTATATGTTTTCACTAAACGCCACTCTTTGATCTGACAAAGGCCTTCATGTGGCAAGTCACACTAGTCTTATTCCTGGGGGTATATAGTGTAGGGTGGCATAATGTATCATTCTAGTCATCATTCCAGGTACCTTAATAGCTCAGCGTTACATTTGTCTAGTTGTGAAACCAGTGGTATGGACATTTTTCCCAGGAACCATTTTTCAAAGCAATAACAGCAGGCCGCATGTTGCTCGTGCTACTGAGTAGCCTGCATAGTCTAAACGTGCTACCAGAGCCTGCATCATCTACAGACTTGTCTCCCATCGAGCACATCTAGGATGTTATGGGTGGGCAATTTCAAAATGAGTTGTCAGAAGCAAATCTTGATAATTTGTATGCCAGAACATTCCTCAGATTATTATTAACCCCATTGATAGCATGTTAAATAGTGTAATTGACTGAATTTCTTCTTTTCTTCTTTTAAAATTTTGTTTCGGTTTTTCATCATTAACATGTATCGATCCTGTAGTTTTCATAACTCAACGACACTTCCTACTTGGTGCTGCAAATTCAAGATTGAGGAGAGTATGTATGTGTATTTTTGTCTGATATCTGTATGCATTTTGGGCTTATGTGTACATGTAGCTGTTTAGTTTAATACATATTTACTTTCATAAAACCACCTTAAAAATATATTAGTTCCACTACAGCTGATAAGAAAGGGGTTAATCATTTATATTATATTTGATTTGAGAGAGGTGCCATGATTTGTAGATATTAGCACCAATCCCAGGCCCGGACAGCTCTAATTCCACCTTAGATCTTTGTAGGCATGTGACCAGTGGTGTGTGTCAAGGGATCTGGATGACTTGACTCAAATTCAGTAGCTAAGGCATGCCCCTTCCCTGTCTATTCATCAAACGTAACAGGGCTGACTTAGCTATGGAAATTAACTAGTCAGCCAGCCAACTTCACACAGGACTGGTCTAAGGCCCAATGCTGGTATTTCGAGAATGGAACTACATTTACATTCAAACACATCTACATATATTTTTTTCATTTCAACAACACCTTTAAAGGATTTTTTTGGGGCGTTTTCTATTTTTTTTATATAACATAAGTAAGCAAACTTTTCTAGTGCATAGAATTTCAAGTATACACAAAGCTATGTTCCCACCACATTTGGGGTTAAAACATGGTATATATTTTTCTTAAGGCAACCACATGTCAAGTTACAATATTTTCTTCAACACTTAATCATTAGTTCAGGTATTTTAGCCCATTTTTTAAATAGAAATATCACTTAATAAAATTGGCAGTCCTGTTTAAGTAGTCCTATTAATACTGCACAAGATAGATTATGATAGATGTCGATTATAATAATAATAATTATATGCAAGGCTGTGTGCAGTATTTTCAGACTCTCTGGTGTGTGTCCCAAATAAAAAAGCAGAAGCAATGTATTTGTGACATTTAATAAGCAAGCTGTGAAATATGAAGGAGGTATTTTCTTCCTGACCTGTTATGGATAAGAAACATTATATTAAACAGCAAAGAGCTCAAAAAAAAAGAGACCACCAGGGACAATTTCCAAAAAGTAATTTTTCATTTATTATATTAAAACAATAACATTTCTCTTATATTAAACAATAGACACACAACGGATTAATATTTCATATATTATCCCTTCCTTTGCCCTAATAGCTATTTTGATTTCTAGTTCTCTGGTCTAATTGGGGTACTGTGGATAGGATGAGAGGGAGCATTTGACAAACTTGGCATGTGATGTTATAGATCATCGTGCAAGGGTATTTCTCAACCAAAGACATAAACGTGCAGTGATGCATACTAGCCTGTGTAGCACTTCCAGAGAGAGGCACGACTTGCACATGGCTTACAAATGTCAATGATTAAACAGTGTTAAAATAAAAAAGCTAGCGTTTGGTAAGGGGAACACATGAGCTGAAGTAGCAGAAGGCTGCTGACAGATGACTACCCTACCTGCAAAGAAGTTACCCAAATACACAATATTTTCTGCATGTTCCCATGAGTTTGCTTGAATGCGTCACCTATCAAGTAAATGTGCATTTAAAATCATTATGAAGGGCTGATAGGAGTTAACTCACCTCGTTCTGAACTATTATATATTCTTCATATGTCAGCCTAATATAGTGATATGTTGTAATAGTTGCACGTAATAAAGTGCCTGAGTCTCTCCGCTTCACTGATAAACACAATATGCACAGCTTGGTAAATCCAGCCATAAGTGAACATGCGCTAGCAGAATGAAATCTAGAGTATATGAAATAAATGCTTTGTTATTGCATTTGATTCAAATGCAAAACAAGGTCATATTCTGAAGGGATGTGCATATCATATTAAGGCTGTTTTGCTACCCATAACAACTCCTTCTACCCAAAAGTAGAGAGAAGATGTACTGTAGATTAAAAGAAATTACCCACAAATAGTCATATGTAGGTGTGAGGTTTGCATGTGACTTCAAAGCAAATATCTCTTGACCACAGCAATAAAACCACAAGAGGAATAGAAGGGTACCGGTTAACTGTCCGTTGAACAGTTTGCGCTTAAAAATCTGAATTATTTTTTCACAGCTTTTAAACAAGAGCTAAGAACAGAAGAATTAAAAGTCCAGCAACCAAAACCCTCAAAAAACAACTTTGGGTTTGTGTAATAACAAACATTAAAGCAGACGTGTTACAATTGAATTATGTATCTCGCCTGGACATAGCATGTTTTCATGCTTCATTTTGTGCACCCTTATTAACTGCTGTATTTTAGGGTTGGCGTACCCACAATACTAATGATGACAGTGTACAGTAAATTTGCACAGCTAGTTAGTTAGAAAAACATCTAAGTTGTCTGGCAGATCACATATGATAGTTTACTGGCTGGCAGCTTTCAGCAGCTGGATACCAACTTCTCACATGTAAAACCAACACATCCCATCCCATGTATTAGCGGAGGCAATGCTTGGAATGGAATCCTGGGCTTATAACTTAAATATGTCCTTATTTATTACAGGGCAATAACATATTAAACTCTGTTTGGTCCCATAGAGAAGAAGCCAGTATTAAAATGTATAGGCAACATTTTAAAGAATTTAAAAAAAAAATATTAATTTGATAATACTCTTAAAAGGTAGTGTCACACCAATACCTTGTACCATGGCTTTTAAAGACAATTCTGCATCTATATCATGGATTTCCATGGAGTGATGCTATATGGGATTGTGGAATCCTAAGAAAACACATGGATTATTGCAGATCAAGAGATTATGGCATGTTTCAACATCCTAAAACCACAGTCAAACAAAGCACCCAGATAACATACAGAACATATAGTAATGAGAGAGTCCATAGGGCCAACATATTATAGTTATACCTTAGATGAAAAATAAAGCATATGTTACGCTTCTAAACTTTGCACCAGTGCAACACTTTTCCTTTTCTCATTTTTCCAATTTCTTAGCAGAAATGCTGCCACGGTCACTGTACTCCTGAAATAGCTGCCCTTATGCCGTAAAAAGATTCCTAATGCTATCCAAATTAACATCGGACCATTACAATGGAATATTCGACTTCCATGTATAGTATTATGAATCTGTTGGTGGAAAGATGTTAAATGGAAAATTTAACAAAAAAAATGTAACAAATACATACTTTCACGTACATCACAAATAAAATAAACAGACATACAGTAAATTGAGATGCTTTAAACAGTTTCCCAAGTGGAGATATTTCCAGAGGAATATTTCCATCAATAGATGTTGCATGAGTGATGTCACTGCTTCCCAGTGAATAACTAGTTTACAAATATAAGATGTTGATAAAGATGGTGGCTTCAGTTATTTTTTTATTTTCTGAGAGTAAAGTTGTCATATAGTTGGCATACTGTCACATTTACACAGGAAGTATGGGTGCAGAAGGGTGTAGTTCTCAAGAGCTGGGCATTTCTGCTTTGCTGAGAGCAATAGCTAACTCCAGATCTTCTTGTTCCTGGCGCTTTAATCGGTCTAGTCTTTCCTTCTCTGCCCGTTGGCTTTCTCGTTTGGCCCATGCTAGCTGCTGCTCCTCGTTCCCAAACTGTGGGATATGAAAATGAAAAAAATAAATAAATAAAAATCAGCCATTCTGCCCTTCAACTCCTGCACATAATACACAATAATAATAATCAGCCAGAAAGCCTTTTCTCCAACCTCTTAAAATTGAGACCATTTGTCACCATATCAGTCTCATGTACAGGATTTGATATACTGCAATTTAAAGGATAATACCCAACGCAAACACAACATAAGGGCAAACTACACACATGGTTAAAATATAAAAACTAATAAAACTAACATTTCCTTTCATTAAGTACAATTTGATTATAAACTTCATGGTATGACTGACAGAATGGTCTAGAACCATGGGTGGACATATCATTGGTGCAACCTATGGAGCAGCTCAGGGGCCCAAGAAGTAAGGGGGCCCAGTTATACCTCCAAAGGAGCTTGTGTCAAAGACAACTACTGGACTGCAAAGGGCCCATACACTGTTCTTGCACAAAGGCCCTTTTTTGTCTGTGTCCGTTCACTAGAACTGGTTAGAACTACATGCCATCCGAAAGGATTTTAATACAGGGAAGAAATTATAATTATAGCTATTCCTGGATACTTAGTACTCAGTGTCAGATTGTAGAAAAAGTAAAAGTGTGTGTGTAATGATCACCCTTGTATCCGTCACATTTCCTAAACTTATACTAGAGGTAATGTCTTGACCAAAAAGTTCTCCAAGGAGTTAAATATATTTCAGCAAAGAAAACACGCCAGACTGAGAAAATGCTGCACACAGCATGAAGAATAGGTCGATGTGGGATTTGTAACATGTTCCCAGTTTAGTATAGATGGGTAGCAGAGAATTTTTAAAATCCCCAAAATATTGGTAGTGGACAAACGCATACACAGCCTAAATTATTAGATACAATATAGAAAACTTGGCACTCCTTTAGTTTGATACAGAATTGTATGCTTTACTGTGAAGGCAATCCACATGTAATCATATGACATTTCGGTCTTTATATCTGACCTTCAATATGAAATGCATTTCTAGTGGAGAACGGAAGGAAAGTAAAGGAATGATGGTAAAGCAGCACATGGGATACTGCAAATTCTCCCTTTTGTGCAATCCATTTCTTATAAAGACCGAAACGTCATATGATTACATGTGGATTGTCTTCATGATAAAACACAGAAATTTGCATCAAACTAAAAGAGTGCCAAGTTCTCTGTATTACTCTATTGTGGGATTGAACCCTATTTGAGCACCCAGATCACAGGAGTACCACTCATCTCTTACCTAAATATTAGACCTGTCATGAGATTATCCTGTGATTATCCTTTTCATTACCTAGAGAAACTGATGGCTGAATATCTAATAAATGACTCTCTGAACTTCTTATCACAAATGTTGAAATGCCCCTATTCACAATACAAACATTCTAGTTCTATGTTTTTGTTACCAGTGTTTTAGGTTACAAGTTCTAAATAATTCAGCTAGTTTTACCTTATGTAGTTGTCCCTTTCTATCTGAAAATTCATGGTATACTTCTCTTCATTTAGGTCATCTGACCAAATGGCGATTCCCCTGGGAATTACATGCCTTTATGTTCTCTTTAAGGGAGGGGAGTCACCATTTCAGTTACCAGAACTGCTTGTATGATGCAAATGCATGGAATGTACTACACACTTTCTCCACAGGGAGGGAGAGAAACAAATATCACAGCTGATGATGAAGACTACACAGCTAGTGTCGCACAGTTAAAATGTAAAGGATCACAGTTCACACTCCTCACCGTATACTGATAACCTATTGGTTTATTTAAGAGAATATAGAGGAGAGGATAAGCACAGTTACCACAGCAGATAGACATGTTACTCGCTGTAGCTGCCCATCAGATGCTGTGCTGATGCATCAGAGATTGATAGCAGAGCATAGTGGAGGAGGAAGCAAAGTGAAATTCAATATGGAGTCTGAAGGGAAAAAAACAAGGGTTTGAAGTTCAGGGAAGTAAGTACAATATATGTAGGAGAAATGTAGATTGTGATAGGCAATCAGGAGGGGCAGAGAAGCAAAAAAAATATGGAGTGGAGTGGGGGGTTTTAAGTCATGTAAAATAACACTTTCTTTGACTGCATTATCTAGAGTACATTAAAAAGTAGAAATCTACTTTTCCAACATCCTTGGGAAAGAATATGGTGAGACTTTCACATTAAAGTGACATCCAATATGGCAGGCTGATCCTGCATTCAAGATTACAGCTTCGACAGGACAGACTGGTTCATGTATAAAATGGTAATCCTATTTTCACTATTTCAATTTTCTTTTTTTTTTAACCTGCACTGGCAAAGTGAGCAGACACTGCTTGTTGCTGTACACAATACCTATCATGTACTGTAATATGATTTGCTAATACAGCAACTCAAGTCAGGAATGTGATGAAATCCAAATATCTGAGGTTTTGTAGCTTGCGCTTATTTTGTCACCTGCCTTTCTCCTTTCTAAATGAAGACCAAGGGAAGACAAAATTTCAATTGTATTCAGAGGAACAAAAGGAAATTGGGTTCAGGGTAGGAAACTGGGATCTTAAAGGAAGCAGCTGCAAGTAAGCAGAGCAAAGGATAATGAATATTTTGGAATGTCTGATACTTAACTGCTTACTTTCCACCAAAATTCATTACAATGCTTTAATATTTAAGGTTTTTTTTTAGGACTAAATGTTTTTATTTCTATCAGCTTGCGATGGGCAAAAATAATAAACTTTGTTCTTCCCCTTCGTTTGCTCCAGTGATACCTCTGTAGCACTCCACTGGCCATTTCTGAGATAATGACTACAATGCACGTCAATGCTGATGCCAGTCAGTGGTCTCAGCGGCTTGTGCCATCTACATCAGCATCACCACTGAGTCCAGTGATTGGCTGCAGTTGTCACATGTGCAGGAGCTGTGGATGTTACCGCTGCAGTCTGTTAATAAAGACTGAAGCACTAGCAGTTAGACGTTACTGGATCTGAGAGGGGGAATACCAGCAGAGTTTATTATTTTCACACATCTGCAGCCAATAAGAATAATAAAAATAAAGGGTTCCCAGAAAACCACTTTAACGAGTGATAATTACTGTACCGTCTTTTCAATTGTGAAATCTTTGTACTACTTTAATGAATAAGAAACAAAAGCATGGCGCCCAAACATCAAGTCAGAACAAATCAGTTTCTTACCTTGCATGTCTTTCGGCTTTCAGAAGTGATGCAAACACCATATGTGCTAAGGAAAATTTGTCCTAGTTTTATTGTATGCTTGGAACAAAATTATAACTACCGTAATTGTAAAGTGCTATATAAATATAGATTATCAGGACTGTTCAGCTCTTCACGTCAGTGTGCGTTCGATTCCGCATGCCATCATTTGAAAAGAAAAATAGGGTCAATCGTAAGATGTCTGCTGGCTGACTTGTGCTACACTGCAGAGGATACTAAGAGCATTTTGTCTTAAACTAGCCATACATGCTTAAATGTCCGACTTACAGTTTCTGACAGGTCTCTATTTCGTATCAAAAATATGTGAAAGTGCAATTATTGTTTAAACAACCTCTTTCTAAAATACCAACCAGGGAACTGAAATTCTGGTTCTATGGACCACATATTTAGTGCTTTAGGAGGGGTATAAAGCGAAATACCATGTGATCAGGAACGTATTTCTTTTTATCCCCATTTGAGATTTTGAGGGCATGTTTCATGAGTGTAATTGTTCCCATCAATATAATTAAAGTATTACAAAGATGTTCTTATTTAAATGGAATCTGTCACCCCATGTGACCTATCTAAACTACTAATATGGCCATACAGGTTATAGACTGCTAAAAAAACTCCTACCTGTATGTCTCATATCAGATGCCTTGTTGTGGATAAATCATCTTTTGTCCCTTTATATAAATGGCCTCTTCCAGGCTCTGGGGCGGACGCTGCCTGGAGGATAACTCTGCCTCCAAAGCTTATTTTACATGCAGGGAAGTTACCAATGTGAGACAAGTAACTAACAAAGAACAGGAGAAATGAACCTTGTCTTCTTGCAAACACATTTTTTGCTTCAGCTCTCACAGCTCTGCTATATTGCACCACTGTTTGCCTGTGAGTTGGAAGCTGAGGGGAACCTGCAGATGTGATAGTTATAATCACACACAGCTCTGCAGTGAGATCAGGAGAGCAGAGAGCAGCCATTACACATCACACTGGTAACTCTCCCTTCATGTAATATAAGCTCTGGAGGCAGAGTTATCTTCCAGGCAGCTTCCTCTCCATAGCTTGGAAGAGGTAATTTATATAAAGTGATAAAAGATGATTTCTCAACAACAACACATCTGATATGAGGCATACAGGGATCAGTCTCCTCAGCAGTCTATAACCTGTATGCCCATAGTAATAGTTTAGACAGGTCAAATGTGGTGACAGATTCCCTTTAAAGAGGTCTGTCATAGTGACAGGTCAAATAATTGTTAATCGAACCATATCACGGTGTTTAGCAAGGTGGAAAATGAGCTATATTTTCAGCACTCATGCTGTAATATGTACTACCTTACTTTTGACCATATCAAAATAGAGACTTTGGTTTTACTCTTCCTTTTTAACCAATTAAATTGATATTAAACGGTTTTCTGTCTGGAGTCTCTCTTAGGCTACACGTAACAGTAGAAACATTAAGCAACCCACAGAGGAATACACAAAGGGAGGGGAATGCTGAAGACTGTATCCATTTATTGAAAAAAAACACACAAAGTCTTATTGTATACATAAATACAACATAGCAAAGCAGACATGCAAGAAACAGTGAGTCTGAGCAGCAAAAGATGCAAATTGCAAGGTGGTTAAAATGGCAACCCAGGAAAGAAACAGTATGATTTAGCATCTGGTAAATCGTGGTCTGGACCCCCATTCACTTCTTAACCCCTGCCCAGTCTAGAAGTATAATTATTGCTGAGTTTCCCACCAGGATTGGCATGGCTTTTCTTAATACATATTATTAAAAGGGTAAATGCATTGCTAGAACAGGAACAGGCAAGTACATTGAACTAAAACATTCTGAGTCATATGAACGCCATTTTCCATACAAAATAATCATATATACGCTCATGCAGTAAAAATCCTTTATTCCAGTATAAATGGGACCTGACCAGTGTAAGATTATCCAATATTACTTACGGGCAAGAAGACATCAGATACAAATGAAAAACATAGTTTATGGCTAGAGCTCTATAAAGAAATTATATATGCATGAGCGCTGCTCAATATTACAGTGCCAGTCATGCGAGTTTCCAGACTGCTGTATTTTACTATGGCGCACACTCACTATATTCATTAAAACACACTATATATATATATATATATATATATATATATATATATATATATATATATATATATATATATATATATATATATATATATACTATATACGCACACACACACATATATGCATACATACTCATATATATACACATGTATGCAAAAATTCTAAAAAACAGCAGTTCTGAAATGCCCTATGTCAAATGATATTCAGCATGTGGCAAATTTCATGTTTAGTTCTTTTTTTACTGGAATAAATGTAACAAACAAATCAAGTTTGTGCCCTAGAGATGTAAGTGGACGAGATCTGCTTTACATAGCACATACAAATCTATATATATAAATATGTGTATGTAGATACATGTATATATACATATATGTACTGTATATCTGAATATATATATATACACGCACACATATATGTACTGTACATATATATATATATATATACATACACACACACTCACATACAATATACACCCATACATACACAAGCTCTCACAGGAAAAAAAGAAAAGTACAAAAAAAAAGCAAAAATAAAAAGGAGAGAGGTAGAAAGTACACTTTCAAGCAAGTCTTAAGGATATGGTTGCCAGAGCACTAGAGCATTAATTAAAGTGTGACCCTGCTGTCGAATTTCCACTTTCATGGGCTATGAAGATAGTTGTACAATTAATCAGACACTGCATACCCAGTGTACAGGGAGATATACATACACTCTTAGATAATGCATACAGTACACAGCTACAGCAATGATCCACAGACTTTGCATGGGTCCTACATCAGATCATTGCACAGTATGTGGGGATAAAAATGGAGTCCCAACCAGTACTAGCCTACTCTGTATTGTTGCCATTTTTTAGGCAAGCCTATTCTACATTAGGCCCATTGATGAAAAACACACTAAAAGCAATAATGTAAACATAATACTTGTTGATCCAGAGACTTTACATATAATGTATTCTTTTTCCAGACCATCAGTAACCTCAATAAAACAGAAAACATCAACACTAATACATTAGGTATAAATGAAAATGGTTTGACAACAGGTTGATAATACAGAGCAAGCCATGTAAGGATTATTGGTTTAGCTCTTTACAGTTGCATCTTTCCCAATACAAAAGAGCGATGAGCAGCATTATACTGGGCTACAGATTAATTAATGGGAACCAAGGCTTCTTTATACGAGGGGAGAGGAGATTCAACTTACAGAGCCAAAGTTTGCAAACCCGGCAGATGTTCCCTTAGAATGCTTTCCTGGTTGTGAGGTGGCAAAGGGGTCTTTCCCACTGAATGGGTCCGTAAAAGCCTTTCTGCTCTGAAAAGGATCTCCTGGTTCTGTCCCAAATGGCTGGAAGGGATCACTGGACTTCTGAAAATGCGTTGAACTTAGATGAGTGACTGGAGTATTCTTACCTAGAGACAGGAAGAAAAATAAAAACCTTCTTTCAACTAGATTACATTTATGGTCAATTTTGTTATATATGATTACTAATACAGATTATGTTTACACTTTATACAATATTGCATAATATATCCTTCATTATTATAGAGCTTGGTCTACTTCATAATTGTATTCTTTTATTCAAAAGGGATATTTTGGCAAAAGTGTGCCATCTATTATACATCATGTATTGTCAACACTCCCTACGTGTGTGCAGTCTTTTTTTCATCTGAGAGATGTTTTTAAATATGTATGTTATGTGCCATTGTGCAATTAAATAAAGGTTGAACTCATTTTTATATAGTGGCTTTCAGTGCACTTGTTGCTACATGTTTATAAGCTTGCTATGGAGCATTGCCGTTTACTATATTCGTGCCTTTGGTGGCATGTGGCTTACACTAATCTTTCATTACTTGGACAGCCCATGCCAGAAGATAAAATCAGCCTATTGTACAGGAGTAGACAGTTTGCAGAATAATAAGGTATAATACACTCTATGACAGAGGTGGAGGCAGTAGAAGTAGGACAGCACTGCATATAATCAACCAGAAGCACTGAACTACAGCAGGACGGTTCCAGTGGCAACTGGAGAGTAAACGGAGCCTGGAGGGGCATCCTGTGGAGAGTGATATCTGCAAAATGAGGCAGATTTAAAACTGGATGATATTGAACACAATTATTCATGTGTGCCCACATCGTGATTTTGGGAAGAACACTTTAACCACTTCACGACTCTTGACATACCCATACGTCATGGTCAGATAGAGGTTCCTGACCTTTGATGTATGGGTACATCATGGCGATCGACGCTACGGAGTTTGTTTTCAGTTATAGCCGAGACCGGGCTGTCACTGACAGAAACTGTGCCCGCACTACCCGGGACCATTTAAGCCCCTAGATGCCAGGATCAATATAGATCACAGCAAGGCTATTTCTCTCTTCAGATCAGCGTCCCCATGACCTCACCGCAAGAGCGTGAATGTTGCCATAGCAACCAGAGGTCGTCGTAACGATCTCCAGGTCAGCCAGCTACGGCAAGCATGTTAGACCATGCCAGGAGCATGGTCTAAGAGGCTTCTGTCAGTGCAGCACTGACAGGTATCATTGTACCTGCAATCAGAGTAAAAAAAAGTTTACGTCCCATAAAGTGACAAGGAAAAAAAAAAAAAGTTTTAAAAAAATAATTGTAAAAATAATATTAAAAAAAAAAAATGACAAAAAGAGCAAAAAAAAAAAAAAGAAAAAGAAAAAAAACAATTACAGCAATAAATACACATATTTCCGTAAAAAAAATAACAGTATCACCGCGTCCGGAACGACCTGACCTATAAAACTGTCACACTAGTTAACCCCTTCAGAGAACACCGTAAAAAAAAATTAAATGAAAAACATGGCAAAAAACTATGCTTTTTCATCACACCGCTGAACAAAAACTGGAATAAAACGCGATCAAAAAGTCTAGTGGAAATAAAAATGGAATCGCTGAAACTACCATCTTGTCCCACAAAAAAACAAGTTACCACAGGTATAGCTCTCAGAATATAGCGATGCAAAAACAATTATTTTTTCTATAAAATAGTTTTTTTTATGTTTTGGCGATTTTAGACAGTAAAAACTATATAAATGTAGTATTGTTGTAATCATACTTGTCCATAAAAAACTCCCAAAAAACAATTCCTGAATTGCTGGATTTTGTTCACGCTGCCTCCCAAAAATCAGAATAGAAAGCGATCAAAAGATGTGCCCGAAAATAGTACCAATAAAAACGTCAACTCGTCCCACAAAAAACAAGCGTTTTTTTAGTGTGTGACAGCAGCTATACAGAAAAAAACTATATAAATCTGTTATAGCTGTAATCGCACCGACCCGAAGAATAAAGTCATCTAATCGAGGAACGGCGTAAAAAATAAATAAAACCAATTCTTCACCTGCTGCTGATTTGTTCATTCTGACTCCCAAAGATCGCAGTAAGGCTCAGCACATTTTTATCCTGCGCTAAGCGCTTACACAGGGGTTTCAGTATAAATCTCTGAAATATGTGATTTAGATGGAACCCCCAACAGAAGATTCCCCGTAATGAGGCAGGTGGAGACAATGTGGACGCTGTCTGGCCTATGATCCGGCGGTGTCTGTCTTTTTAAGCGTGCATGAAAGTGCTGTCTGCCACAGTTTTGTGAACTTCTGAAAAGGACACCACTGAACAGAGGCCAGACAGAGTGCAGAGTAACTCTGCTGCCTCATTATAGTGAATAGATCCTTAGGGGGTTTCATCTGAATCATGTCACTCGGATATTTAGATGGAAACCCCGATTTAAGTACTCATTTCTGTAGCGATGAGAACCTGCCTTATTTACAGGGTCAATGCCTCCAGAAGCACGAGCTGGGCATAATGTATGTGCACTAGAATGTACTGGCCACTGCAAAGTACGGGCACTACAATGGCAGATTTGCAATTTTCTTTCAGCAACATCCACTACTGCTTGTTTCTGGAAAACACCCATAGAGTCAAAATCGTCACTACACCTGTAGATAAATTCCAAAAGGGGTATCAGTTCCAAAATGGGGTCACTTGAGGGGGAATTCTGCTCTTCTAGTACTTAGGGGCACTGTATATGGAGTCTGAAAACTATTCTAGGAAAATCTGTGCTCCAGGAGGCAAATAGTGCTCTGACCCTCCCTAGTTTCGCCGTATGGCTAAGCAGTACTATACAGCCACATATGAGGTATTTCTACATTCAGCAGAAATTGTGGGGCAAATTTTGTTGCCAGTTTTACTCATTTCTCCATGTGAAAATGTAAAATCTGGGGCCAAAATGAAATTTTTGTGGTAAAAATGTAATCATTTGTTCTTCACTGCCCAGTGGTATTGACACCCATGGTGTCAATATGATCACTGCACCCCTAGATGAATTCATTGAGAGGTGTAATTTGTAAAATTGGGTCACTTATGGGGGGTTCTGCTGTTCTGGCACCTCATGGGCTCTTCCAGTGGGTCATGGCACCAGCAAACCATAACAGCCAAATCTATACTACAATCTAGCTCACCTTCTCTTCTGAGATTTCCACTGTGCCTCAAAAGTACTTCACAATTACATGTAGGGTATTGGCGTACTCAGGAGAAATTGCACAACAAACTGAGGTCCAATTCTTCCTATTAGCCCTTGGGGGTAAAACAATATTTTAGTCGTAAAAATGTAATTATTCTTTCTTCACCGCCCAATGGTATAAAATTCTGAGAGACACATGTGGTGTCAATATGATCACTGCACACCTTGATGAATACATTGGGTGTGTAGTTTGTAAAATGGGGCCACTTATGGGGGGTTCTGCTGTTCTGTCACCTCAGGGACTCGGCCCATGTGACAGGCACTATCAAACCATTCTAGCAAAATCTGAATTCCAATATGGCACTTCTTCCCTTCTGAGCTTTACACTGTTCTTCAAAAGTAGTTTTCGACCACATATGGGGTTGTTGGTGTACTCAGGAGAAATTGCATAATAAATTTTACTTTTAGTTTTCTCCTATTATCCTTTTTGAAAATTAAAAACTTGGAGCCAAAGCAATATTCTAGTGGAAAAAACTGGTAATTTTCCATCGACTCAGCCCAATGCTATAGAATTCTGTGAAATCGACTCACTACACCCATAGTCAAAAGGACATTTGCACTCCCAAGTGCCCCCAACTGCTCATAAATATGGCCAAAAAAGATGCTGTGTATGTCTAAAAATTGTCATAATTAGTACCGTAATCATTAGAACCAAAATTTCTTCATCCCTACAAAGTCACTGGCAGGGAGGGGGAGGAGCGGAGCAGCTAGGTCAGGAGTTGAAGAAGGGCATGTCTCATGCAGGGAAAAGAGACTTACTGTTTCTACATAGAACTTGAAAGGATTCAGCTAGTCTGTTTTTAATCATGTGATGACCTATTGGAAAACAGAAGAATTAACTGGGCAAAATGAGCAATTGTAAGTAGTGATGAGCGAGAATGCTCGCCACTATTCGGTACTCGCCCGAGCATCTCAGTACTCGAGATGCTTGGTGCTCGGCGAGTAATTTTGGAATGCTCGGGTGGGAGCTTGAGTGCCCGCCCTGCATGTTTGCCGCTGTATAGCAAATTAACATGCAGGGATTGCCTGCCAGTCACTGTAATGCGGCAGCCATGTTGGTTGTGGCATTACAGTGATTGGCTGGCCGCATAGCGTCATCAGATCTATATAAGACCTGGGACCCTATGCTCGTCACAGTCTACCGGTCAAAGAAGCAGAGTAAGGAGAGCTGCAGCTGAGTGAGGGAGAGAATTGGCGGTTATTTCAAACAGATATAACACACCACTATTAGAAATCTACTCTAACAGTCCTTCTAAGGACTAATTCTGATGCATATTAATCCTGGTGATAGAAGGAGTTAGGCAGGCAGAGTTTGTGAAGAGTGTTTACAACAGAATAGGGGCCATTGCACGTTCTATCTGCTGCTGTTACTCATATCCATAGCCCTAGATATCAGGGCTAATAATCTTTTTGCTTTTAATCCTTATTATTTTGGTGAAAAGCAATAAAATACACCATTTTTACTGCTCCATTTGCTTGTTGGAAGCATAAAGCCAGATTTGGTTGATTTTAATAGCATTGCTGTATTTTTGGAGCAGAGAAAGTTGTCCATCAGACGTGATCCTATATTACTGCGGTAAAAATACAGACATTTTTCGGAACGTGACAAATATTCTACTCCATTGAAAGTCTGCCAGTTGTGTGCTTAAGCCTATTCACACTTGGTCGCTGACCAATACCATATCTATAAGGCCACTGCCTAAAACCGTGGTCATCAGACGTGATCATATCTTACTGCGGTAATAATCCTGATATTTTTTGGAATGTGACAAATATTCTACTCCACTTAAAATGGGCAAGGCACGTGGCAAGGGACGAGGACGTGGACGTGATGGCTAATGCAGAGGCCGAGGCCCTGGGCAAGCTAAAAATTGTGCCTGCTGAGGGAGCACAACAAGCACCCACATCATGTTGCCCTTCCTTCCTGTCCCACTTTGTAAGGGGTTGGGGAACACCACTCTTCAAGCCAGAGCTGTGTAAAAAGGTTGTTGGTTGGATAGCAGATAATGCTTCCAGTCAGTTTGCCACCACCACAACCACCACCCAGCCTCCACACGGTCCAGTCTCAGTAGCCATGAGTCTGGACCACATATTCCTCACCCTGATCCTCCTTCCTCCCACCATGCCGAGTGCCAAGTGAGCCCACACTTGGACACTCCGAAGAGCTGATCACATTTCCATTTATAGATTCTGCCCTATCCTGGATCTCCTCATACCTTTCCAACCACACTTTTCGCGTCTCCCACTCCCACACTGCCTCCTCATCCCGCCCTCTCTCTGTTGGAGTCCCTCAAGGCTCTCTCCTAGGACCCCTACTCTTCTCCATCTATATTCTTGGCCTGGGACAGCTCAAAGTCCCACGGTTTTCAGTACCACCTGTACGCTGATGACACCCAGATCTACCTCTCTGGCCCAGACGTCACCTCTCTGCTGTCCAGAATCCAAGCGTGTCTATCAGCCATATCCTCCTCCTTCTCCTCTCGCTTCCTCAAACTCAATGTGGACAAATCTGAACTCATCATCTTTCCTCCATCTCGCGTATCTTCACCATCTTATCTATCTATCACAATAAATGACATCACTCTTTCCCCTGTACCATAAATAAGCTGCCTCGGTGTAACCCTCGACTCTGATCTGTCCTTCAAACCACACATCCAAGCCCTCGCCACCTCCAGCTCAAAAATATTTCCAGAATCCGTCCTTTCCTCAACCCTCAATCTACTAAACTGCTTGTGCATGTCCTCATCATCTCCCACCTCGACTACTGCAACATCTTCCTCTGTGGCCTACCTGCTAACACTCTCGCACCTCTCCAGTCTGTCCTTAACTCTGCTGCCCGACTAGTTCATCTCTCTCCTCGCTACTAATCTGCAAATCTCTTCACCGGCTCCCAAATGCCCAGCGTATCCAGTTCAAACAACATTGACATGTTCAAATTAACAATACTGACATACCAAGCCATCCATAACCTTTCTCCTCCATACATCTCTGAACTAATCTCCCGATATATTCCCTCACGTAATCTCCGGGCCTCCCAACACCACCTCCTCTCCTCCACACTTATTCGTTGTTCCTCACCCTCACCCTCCAAGACTTCTCCCGAATATCCCCCATGCTCTGGAATTCTATGCCTTAACAAGTCCGATTCACTATGTAACAAATTTTTTTTTTTTTTTTGTTCCTGGGTACAAAGTGTGTTTTCCTAGCACGTTATGCCTCAAACAAATAGAAAATAGTTGTTGTTCCACAAAAACTTTGCTTCTGTGATCAGGACAAAAAGCAGCAAGTCAGACAGCAAGGAAGATATTGGAGATCAAGATTACATTTTCACAGATGCGGTTGAGGAGAGAAGGCCATACTTTCCTAACCAGAAAGACGTCAACGATCTGATCAGAGACCTTCATCTTACCAAGTCCAATGCTGAGCTTCTGACATCCAGGCTCAAGCAGTGGAACTTGTTGGATGAAAGCATGCAAGTCACAGATCAGAGAAAGCGTCACCAAACATTTTCCAACTTCTTCAGTCGGGAAGATGGGTTGTGTTTCTGCAACAATGTGGCCGGTCTTTTTGAGGCTATAGGTATCACCTGTAACCCGAGTGAATGGCGCCTATTCATAGACAGTTCATCCCGAAGCCTCAAAGCCGTGCTTTTTCACAACGGAAACAACTACCCGTCTCTCCCTATGCTCTCCTCTGTGTATCTCAAAGAGGACTACACCAGTGTCAAGATGTTGCGGAGTGCCTTGAGGTATGACGGCAATGGATGGGAGGTCATCTGAGACTTCAAAATGGTGTCATTCCTGATGGGCGTTCAAGGCGGTTTCACAAAATTTCCTTGTTTCCTTTGCCTCTGGGACAGCCATGACACTCACTAAAGCGCACTATCACAGAAAGGACTGGCCACAGCGGACCGAGTTCTCTGAGGGGAAGAGCAACGTCAAGTGGGAGCCGCTGATAGAACCTCTGAAGGTGTTGATGCCACCACTGCACATCAAGTTAGGCCTCATCAAGCAATTTGTGACGGCTCTTGACAAGGAGTCAGCAGCTTTCAAGTACCTCCAAGATCTCTTTCCAAAGCTGTCCGAGGCAAAGGTCAAGGCTGGTATCTTCGTCGGACCTCAGATCAAGAAGATCATAGAATGTGACGAGTTCGCCAAGCTGCTGAACAGGACGGAGAAAACGGCTTGGAACAGTTTCATTGCAGTGGTTCATGGCTTCCTGGGTAATCACAAGACTGAAAACTATGTGCAGTTGGTTCAGACTCTCATAAAGAATTACGCCATAATGGGATGCAGAATGTCTCTCAAAGCCCATATCCTTGATGCTCATCTTGACAAGTTCAAGGAGAACATGGGAGCTTACTCAGGGGAGCAAGCCGAGCGCTTTCATCAAGATATATTGGACTTTGAACATCGTTACCAAGGACAGTATAAGGAAAACATGATGGGGGACTACATTTGGGGGCTTATTCGAGAAAGCGATTTGCAGTACACTTGCAAATCTTGAAAACCTACTCATTTCTGAACCTTTTTGAGTGATTTTTGACTGTCTTTGTCTATTTACCATGCAAGTGCTGTTTTTTATCAGACCGCATGAACGAAAATATAATAATTTCCTTTTTTTGTCACAATAAATACGAAATTTTTCTGGGCTGTGGTCATAAAATCAACATTTGTGCTTAATGTAGTCGTTTTTCCATAGTCTTTAAACATAAGCAGTTGAAATATTACACTTGGAAGCCAGGAACAAAAATTGTGTTACACCACATTCGGATCCTTCAGACGGAACCTGAAAACCCATCTCTCTTCAAGAAAGCTTACAACCTGCAATGACCACGCTGCTGCATCACTACCACCAGAGTTGCTGCAACCCCCCACCTACTGTCTCCTTCCCCATCCTGTAGAATGCAAGCCCGCAAGGGCAGGGCCCTCCTTCCCCTGTACCAGTCTATCATTGTTAGTTCATTTGCTGTAAGTGATATCTGTATTTTGTATGTAACATCTTCTTATATACAGCACCATGGAATCAACGGTGCTATATAAATAAATAATAATTGTGATGAAAGCCGGCCGGTGGGTGCAGCTGTCTGGCGCCCCCTTACCTCTCAGGTCAGTCAAGGTACTGCACCTAGAGAAAGTAGTGCCAGGAAGCTGCAACCAGCGCAGGGAACACGGTAGTGTGTTATCCCT
This sequence comes from Phyllobates terribilis, assembly GCF_046119375.1. Lineage (NCBI taxonomy): Eukaryota > Metazoa > Chordata > Amphibia > Anura > Dendrobatidae > Phyllobates > Phyllobates terribilis. The sequence continues at coordinate 34,767,449 of NW_027362761.1, read as the reverse complement.
TCAACGTCACTAAACCGTAACGTCACTACACAGCACAACTCGCTAGCGCCCTCTTAGCCTCAGGTCAGTCAAGGAACTGCACCTAGGATAAGCGGTCGCCAGGGAGACTGTCCTGTAACCTACTGGGTATCGGGGCCCTCTGTAGTGAGGGCGGTATATATATCTTCCTTGGCCGCGCCAGGAATATATATATCTGAACCTCCGACCGTCACTACCAGCCTTCCCCAATCCCCAGTTGGTATGCTGCCACCAGTCCCTATTTTAGATATACGCCCAGTCCGTGAATGGGCCTATATCGGGTCAGGAACCAACCCTGGGTAGCGTTTTTGGCTTGAGCCGAGCTCACACGGACGTGCGTTCGTTATGCAGAATAAAAGGCAGGCCCACAATTACTTGAGGTAATTGATTATAATAATACACTAGATACACGATATACAACTAAATATACACAGGTATAAGGTCAGGCTAAACTATACAACAATGGAATACAACACACAGAATCACCACAGCATATCAGTTACCGGTTTCTTGATTTTCTTGTGACGCAGGGAGAGGATTCTGCGGTCGCAGGCACGGTTCTTTGTTACAGGCTGAGGCCTACCACCGCATGGTCAAACTGCTCCTCCCCTTGGTGGCCTCAGCTGGTGCTCAGATGTTCAGCACACCACTCTTGGGTCAAAAACTGACTTGTCTCTTGTCTGTCCTGCTATCTTACCTGCCCCGTCCCGCCCACTGCTGGTGAGGTCAGCTGGCTCAGTCTCCACCCTCAGGTCTAACTTCGATCAGAAGCCCAAATTCTATGGAACCCAATAACTTCTTCTGGGATGGTCTCATGATACCCCCAGGGGTTCCCATGGATTCGGGCCGCCGTAACCGACCTTTTGATATCAATTATGATACCATACGGTCCTCAGGAATGGCTCCGCGCTATATCTTGGCTTCCAGAGCACGTACAAACGTCTACCGCGGAGGCTTGTGTGCGCAATGGCTCCGGGACGCCGTGATATTTTTTTATTGGCCCATCCCATGCAACATGCGTGTACTTTTCATGTTTCTATATCTTATGCCTCCATGCTTGTGACAGACAAAGAAACTAGTCCTATGGGACAAATGGTCAGGTACAGATAGACGAAGCACCCCCCCCTGCTGGCTGTGTTTCCTCTCGAAGTCTTTGAAGCTCCTAGCATTCAAGTGTTAAGTAGGCTTCTTATCTTACAGGAGCCTGGATGGGGGGAAACTATCTAGTTGACGTTTTAACAGAAGGTCCCAAGGGTGGGGGCTGCTGAAGTGTGGCCATCCCTGGATATGATTTATCATTACCAAGATGGCGGCTACAGGTTCATCACAATAATAATAAAAAAAAAATAATAATTCTGACTTCTGGTTCAGTCCACTTCAAGTGGGGCAAGAGGAGGTCGCATGTAGAGATTCCCAAATATTTGAGAAGCCACGGTCACACGAAGGCGACGGTGGGAAAGTGCAATTGCTGTCGCAAGAGGTGGATGATGATGATGATGAGACACAATTACCAGCAAGCCAGGAGGAGGCCCAGCGTGTGTACGTGGAAGACGAGGAGGTGGACAATGAAATCACTGACCCAACCTGGCAAGGTGACATGCATAGCGAGGACAGCAGCACAGAGGGGGTGGGAGGCATAGCATCACAGCAAGCAGGAACAATCGGTGGGGTGGCCACACACGCAAGGTGGGCGACTGTTCCCCAGAACACCAACACGAGGAAAGTTGCCAGTCCAACTGTTAGGTCTTCCAGAGCCTGCCTCTTTTTTAAAGACTGTCCGGTTAACCCCAAAAAGGCCATTTGCAACAACTGCCATGCCAGCATCAGCAGAGGCAGCAAAACTACCAGCCTGACCACGTTCAGCATACTCAGGCACATGACAGCAAAGCACCCGACTGGTTGGGCCGAACGCCAGGGTCAAGAAACAATGTCTGCGGGTGACACCACTGCCTGTTCCGCTGTTGTGCGTGCATGCCAATCCCCTGTCCATGGCGCAGGCGAAGATGACTCCCACCCTGCACCCGTCGTTGAACACTTGCAACCACCCACCACCATCAGCAGCCATGTCCTTGTCCCAGCGCAGTGTTCAGCTGTCCCTACACCAGTCCTTTGAGCGCAAGCACAAACACGCAGCCAGCCACCCACAGTCCACAATGCTAATCTGCCACATTTCTCAACTGCTTGCACTGGAAATGTTGCCTTTTAGGCTCGTGGTGACGGAAGCTTTACGCAACCTCATGGTGGCGGCCGTCCCTCGGTACTCTGTTGCCAGCCACCACTATTTCTCCCGGTGTGCCGTCTCTGCCTTACACAAGCATGTGCCCAGAACATTAGCCATGCCTTCACCAACGCAGTTACTGGGAAGGTCTACCTAACCACAGAAAAGTGGACAAGTGCTTGTGGCCAGGGACGGCACATCTCACTGACAGCACACTGGGTTAATATTGTGGAAGCCAAGATCCAGTCGGACCCTGGACGGAACACGTCCTCCCGATGCCAAGGATTGCGGGACCTGGGTCAATCAGGGTGGCCCCCACATTCTACAGCTCCTGCACCTCCTCCTCTTTAGCCTCCATCTCCAAAATGACCACATCAATCAGAAGCTGGAAGCACTGCCTCGGCCAAGCGGCAACAGGCTGTGCTGAAGCTAATATGCATAGGTGACAAACCGCACACCGCTGCAGAGTTGTTGAAAGCTGTAACAGAGCAGGCAGATCTGTGGCTGTCACCGCTGAACCTACAGCCAGGCATGGTCGTGTGTGACAATGGCCGGAACCTGGTGACGGCTCTGAGGCTTGGCAACCTCGCACACCATGCCTGGCTCATGTGCTCAACCTATTGGTTCAGCGGCTTCTCAAAACCTATCTGGATCTGCCTGAGCTGTTTGTGAAAGTACGCTGTTTGTGTGCCCATTTCAGAAAGTCAGCTACAGCTTTTGCCGCCCTCGCCGTGATTCAGCAAAGTTTGCAGCTTCCAGCTCACCGACTGTCATAACGCGTTGTAACTCAATGATGCATATGTTGGGAAGGTTTTGTGAGCAGCAGAGGGCAGTTGTTGATTACCATCTTCGACACGCCCGTCGGTATTCAGGTCAGCCTCCGCATATAAGAGCTGATGAGTGGGCATGGATGTCTGACATCTGTGCCGTCCTCCAAAACTTTGAGGACTCAACCAAGATGGTGAGCGGCGATGACACCATAATTATGGTCACCATCCAACTTCTCGGTCTACTGAGACGCTCGCTGCTCACAATTAAAGAGGCGGCATTGCAGACGGAACACGATGAGATGGAGCAAGGTACTATACAAAGTGATGCTACACAGCCCAGCCTCATCTCATCTCAATGCAGATTGGGTGATAATGAGGAGGAGGAGGAAGAGGAGGAGGAGGAACAGGAGCTGTTTCCTGCGCTACAGACAGTACTACCCACACAACATTCATACCGTATGTACAAAGCAGTCATCAAAGCAAAAGGTGGCTACTTTGAAGAACCTAGAATATAAGACATATTTTCAGTTGTTTCACACTTTTTTGTTAAGTATATAATTCCATATGTGTTAATTCATAGTTTTGATGCCTTCAGTGTGAATGTACAATTTTTATAGTCATGAAAATACAGAAAAATCTTTAAATGAGAAGGTGTGTCCAAACTTTTGGTCTGTACTGTATATCCCCCAGGGGTAAATGTTTTTCAGCCCATGCACTTAGTGCATGGGCATTACCAATATAGGAGACCTACTCCTTTATAATGGGAACGTTTTTAATTAATTTAAACATTTAATTATTTTTTTTAATGAGGCCCTCCTCTACGTCTCTTCAAAGGGGTATTGGAGTGCGTCTTAATTTTTGGCAGCCCTTGCAATCACTGCATATGCAATAATAGTATAGGAGACACACTCCTTTATAATAGGAACGTTTTTTTAATGAGGCCCTCCACTATGTCTTTTCAAAGGGGTATTGGAGCGAGTCCTAATTTTTGGCAGTCCTTGAACAGGCGAGGGAGAAAAAAAAGCAGAAGCAACAGAGGCAGGGGAATGCGCTGTCAAAGGTCTGGGACAGTTTTCTCAGACCCTCCCAGCACCCAGGCCTTGATGTGCAGGTTACTATGACAAGGAGGGAAAAGTTTTGGAAGATGCTGAAGGACTACCTTGGAGACCGTACCAGCGTCCTCCATGATTCCTCTGTGCCTTATAACTATTGGGTATCCAACCATTGACACGTGGCATGTCTTTAGTGCCACCGGGGGTATTATAACATATACGCAATAACAGTATAGGAGACCCACTCCTTAATAATGGGAAGGCCAATTCACATAGATTCTATATTCTACAATATTACTTCTCTTATCTGAAATTCGCCGGCCGCGACCAATTAGCATTATTGGCGCCAGATTTAAACCCCGCTCTGCTGATTGGTCGCGGTGGGCGGCCGCGACCAATCAGCGATATGGGCGACAAATTTAAACGCAGCTCTGCTGATTGGTCGCGGCCGGCGACCGCGACCAATCAGCATTATTGGCGCCAAATTTAAACCCTGCTCTGCTGATTGGTCGCGGTGGCCTGCTGCGACCAATCAGCGATATGGGCGGCAAATTTAAACGCCACTCTGCTGATTGGTCGCGGTAGCCGGCCGCGACCAATCAGCGATTTTGGCGCCAAATTTAAACAACGCTCTGATGATTGATCGCGGCCGCCGGCCGCGTCCAATCAGCGAGATTGGTGCCTAATTTAAACAACGCTCTGCTGATTGGTCGAGGCCGCCGGCCGCGACCAATCAGCGATTTTGGCGCCAAATTTAAACCCCGCTCTGCTGATTGGTCGTGGCCGCCGCCTGCGACCAATCACTGATATTGCCGCCAAATTTAAACACCGCTTTGCTGATTGGTCGCGGTTGCCAGCTGCGACCAATCAGCGATTTTGGCACCAAATTTAAACACCGCTCTGCTAATTGCACCCGGTTGGCCGCATACATATTCTAGAATACCCGATGTGTTAGAATCGGGCCACCATCCAGTATATATATATATATATATATATATATATATATATATATATATATATATATATATATATAGTACAGACCGAAAGTTTGGACACACCTTCTCATTTCAAGATTTTTCTGTATTTTCATGACTATGAAAATTGTACATTCACACTGGAGGCATCAAAACTATGAATTAACACATGTGGAATTATATACTTAACAAAAAAGTGTGAAACAACTGAAAATATATCTTCGATTCTAGGTTCTTCAAAGTAGCCACCTTTTGCTTTGATGACTGCTTTGCACACTCTTGGCATTCTCTTGATGAGCTTCAAGAGGTAGTCACCGGATATGGTTTCCACTTCACAGGTGTGCCCTGTCAGGTTTAATAAGTGGGATTTCTTGCCTTATAAATGGGGTTGGGACCATCAGTTGTGTTGTGCAGAAGTCAGGTGGATACACAGCTGATAGTCCTACTGAGTAGACTGTTAGAATTTGTATTATGGCAAGAAAAATGCAGCTAAGTAAAGAAAAACAAGTGGCCATCATTACTTTAAGAAATGAAGGTCAGTCAGTCCGAAAAATTGGGCAAACTTTGAAAGTGTCCCCAAGTGCAGTTGCAAAAACCATCAAGCGCTACAAAGAAACTGGCTCACATGAGGACCGCCACAGGAAAGGAAGACCAAGAGTCACCTCTGCTTCTGAGGATAAGTTTATCCGAGTCACCAGCCTCAGAAATCGCAGGTTAACAGCAGCTCAGATTAGAGACCAGGTCAATGCCACACAGAGTTCTAGCAGCAGACACATCTCTACAACAGGACAATGACCCCAAACACACCTCCAGGCTCTGTAAGGGCTATTTGACCAAGGAGGAGAGTGATGGGGTGCTACGCCAGATGACCTGGCCTCCACAGTCACCAGACCTGAACCCAATCGAGATGGTTTGGGGTAAGCTGGACCGCAGAGTGAAGGCAAAAGGGCCAACAAGTGCTAAGCATCTCTGGGAACTCCTTCAAGATTGTTGGGAGATCATTTCCGGTGACTACCTCTTGAAGCTCATCAAGAGAATGCCAAGAGTGTGCAAAGCAGTCATCAAAGCAAAAGGTGGCTGCTTTGAAGAACCTAGAATATAAGACATATTTTCAGTTGTTTCCCACTTTTTTGTTAAGTATATAATTCCACATGTGTTAATTCATAGTTTTGATGCCTTCAGTGTGAATGTACAATTTTCATAGTCATGAAAATACAGAAAAATCTTTAAATGAGAAGGTGTGTCCAAACTTTTGGTCTGTACTGTATATATATATATATATATACATATATATATATATATATATATATATATATATTGTAATGCAGCAGCTTGCTAGCATTACTGTAAAAGGGTCCAGGATGTGTTTTACCTGACCATGTACCTTCCCCTTTAACTGACTGGTCACATGACTGTGACATCACACAGGTCCTGTATGCACAGTAAAGCTCTGTACACATGACTGGGACAGCACACAGGACCTATACACACAGCTGACTGATCACATGACTGTGTCATCACCAAGGTCCTGTCAGTATGTGGGTGTCTGTGCACCGGATATATAAACCCTGGTGATTTGAGACACGTGTGTTCGGTGTGAGGCGTGAGGCCTGTGTTCCGTGTCTGTGGGACACCGTTTGTGAGAGGCCTAGTGAGGCCGAGAGTGAAGCCTGGCAGCCTGAAAGGCCGAGCCCGGATCCTGTGCGTGGATGCCAGTGGCCTTTGAGGGAGAGCCGGCTTGTTGAGGAACCCTGAAAGGCGCAGGCTGGATGTCAAGTGTGGAAGACATACCAGTAGCCTACGATGGGACGACGGCTAATGACCCCTACCTGGGAAGCCACAAAGCCACAGTGGTGGGAAGCGTAATGGACTGAGACAGCTAAACCCGGCAAAGGTAATACCCTGTGCTATATGGACATTGTGATAAGAACATTGCTATTTTTACCTTGCCGTAAGCTGTAACCTGGAGCAAGTGGGCCTGTGTGCCACTTGGCTCATGAACATTGTGTTAATGTGTGTCGGCGTGCCACGGAGTTGGACCCGGCGAACTGTGGCTTATGAAGTAATAAACTGCAGCATTGTGAGAAAATACGTAAAGACATTGCACGTGTGCATTGATTGACGCAGCGAAGCGAGTAACCCCAGTATGATGACTAGCGCTGCCTTACAATATATATATATATATATATATATATATATATATATATATATATATATATATACATACATACACACACACACACACACACACACATACTCCAATTTCCCATAATATATACAGTGCCTACAAGTAGTATTCAACCCCCTGCAGATTTAGCTGGTTTGATAAGATGCAAATAAGTTAGAGCCTTCAAACTGCAAACGAGAGTAGGTTTTATGAACAGAAGCATAAATCTTACAAACCAAAAAGTTATGTTGCTCAGTTGAATTTTATTAAATTTTAAACATAAAAGTGTGGGTCAATTATTATACAACCCCTATGTTTAATATTTTGTGGAATAACCCTTGTTTGCAATTACAGCTAATAATCGTCTTTTATAAGACCTGATCAGGCCGGCACAGGTCTGTGGAGTTATCTTGGCCCACTCCTCCATGCAGATCTTCTCCAAGTTATCTAGGTTCTTTGGGTGTCTCATGTGGACTTTATTCTTGAGCTCCTTCCACAAGTTTTCAATTGGGTTAAGGTCAGGAGACTGACTAGGCCACTCCAACACCTTGACTTTTTCCCTATTGAACCAGGCCTTGGTTTTCTTGGCTGTGTGCTTTGGGTCGTTGTCTTGTTGGAAGATGAAATTACGACCCATCTTAAGATCCTTGATGGAGGAGCGGAGGTTCTTGGCCAAAATCTCCAGGTAGGCCGTGCTATCCAGCTTCCCATGGATGCGGACCAGATGGCCAGGCCCCTTGGCAGAGAAACAGCCCCACAGCATGATGCTGCCACCACCATGCTTGACTGTAGGGATGGTATTCTTGGGGTCGTATGCAGTGCCATCCAGTCTCCAAACGTCACGTGTGTGGTTGGCACCAAAGATCTCGATCTTGGTCTCATCAGACCATAGAACCTTGAACCAGTCTGTCTCAGAGTCCTCCAAGTGATCATGAGCAAACTGTAGACGAGCCTTGACATGACGCTTTGAAAGTAAAGGTACCTTACGGGCTCGTCTGGAACGGAGACCATTGCGGTGGAGTACGTTACTTATGGTATTGACTGAAACCAATGTCCCCACTGCCATGAGATCTTCCCGGAGCTCCTTCCTTGTTGTCCTTGGGTTAGCCTTGACTCTTCGGACAAGCCTGGCCTCGGCACGGGAGGACTCTTTCAAAGGCTGTCCTGGCCGTGGAAGGCTAGCAGTAGTTCCATAAGCCTTCCACTTACGGATGATGCTCCCAACAGTGGAGACAGGTAGGCCCAACTCCTTGGAAAGGGTTTTGTACCCCTTGCCAGCCTTGTGACCCTCCACGATCTTGTCTCTGATGGCCTTGGAATGCTCCTTTGTCTTTCCCATGTTGACCATGTCTGAGTGCTGTTCACAAGTTTGGGGAGGGTCTTAAATAGTCAGAAAAGGCTGGCAAAAGAGATCTTTAATCCACACATGTGAAGCTCATTATTCTTGGTGCCTGAACTACTTCTTAATACTTTTGGGGGACCAAACAGAATTCTTGTGGTTTGAGGGGTTGAATAATAAATGACACTGAATTAACTTTTTACGTTTTAAAAAAATCAAACAAAAACAAAAACAAAATTTGCTGCAGTGCATTTCCCACTTCCAGGCTGATCTACAGTACAAATGTCACAATGCCAAGTTAATTCTGCATGTGTCAACCAGCTAAATCTGCAGAGAGTTGAATACTTCTTGTAGGCACTGTATATATATATATATATATGTATATATATATATATATATATATATATATTTATTTATTTATTTATTATAATCATATTATATATTTATATATTTTACAAGTGGCATCTCGCCTGGTGTTGGTTGGCTGAATGGTTTTTTACCACAACTTTTATGAAAATCACACCTTCTGCAAAAATGCATCTTAATTCCCAGCACAGCTTAAATGAACCACAGCAATATGCTTGGAAACAAAAAGCATCTGCAGAAAACCACAGTTCTAGTCACATTGTTTTATTTTTGATAGAATTCATCATTTTTTATAAAAAGGCATGAGGATGTTTTTGTGACACTGCAAGTCCCTTGGCAAAACCCAGTAGTTTAGCAATTGAATTTAAAGGGGCTGTCCATATTGGATTTTTTTTTTTTTTACTTAACTACATGTATTGGGGCTAAAAAATATTTTTGCATTCGGATTTCATTTAAAAATTTGTGGTTTGCCTTTTACAGCCTCTGTGTTACGGTCTAATCCTGGTTGCAGAATGAGCGGAGAATCTGTCAATCTGCCGACTATGAAGGTTTGATCAGGAGTTTTTAACTCATCTGTCTTTTTCTGAAATCTTTTCAGCAAATTTGTGACTACAGACCACATCAAAGTTGCAAAGTTGTATGTGCAGGGAAGCAAGGAGCCTGTAATTGTTGCAAAAATTTTAATGAAACCAAATAGCAAAAGTGGTTTTTAGACTTTTAATAAATGCATTTCAGCAAAAAAAAAAAAAAAGTCCACAAAGGTGAATAACCCCTTTAAGACATCAACTTGCAAGAAGCAGAGAAAAAAAAATCACAGCTAAAATACAGTTGCAAAATTTACAAACTCTAGGCTAATATTCCTCAGGAATGCTGCCAGCAGCAGATATCTGGCTATGCATCACATTTGAGGAATATCATAACAGCAAAAGAGAACTCTACTAAGTACAAAGTGCCCAATTCATTAAGACTGACGTTGTACAGTTCAGTTATAATGAAGGGGTGTTTTTGAGAAGAATTTGCTGAATTCATTAAGAGGTATACACCACTTAATTTAGTTGGCACATCTTCTAAGTGTCATGCACCTCCTTGTGCCTCGCCAGAAATGCTACTGAAGTAACCTCTCTGGCGTAAAAAATCGTTGCAACTATTAATGAATTTGTAGGGCAGGTGTAGCCACACCCTTTCTCCTCCCACACTCAGCCCATTTTAGCAGAGCTGCCAACACTGGTATAAAAATGTCAAAAAAAAAGAAAATCTGTTGTGCAACTCCACGTTGCACAAACATTTTTGCGATTTTTCGACATTAATGAATTGGGCCAAAGACTCTTGTCATGAACGGCTTGAATAATTCTGAGATTGCAGTAGTCATTAAACTGGCATTTTGTGTTGGATTTGGAGAAACCATTTGATGTATTAAAGGGATTGAGATATTTAAATATGAGCGCTTCAGATTAACACATATCGGCCTCTGATTCATGCTGCCCATGGTTAGGCAGTATGAATCATATGACAGGTTCCCTTCAAGTTGAACTAATACTGTCATATGTGAATACTAGATGGTGGCCGATTCTAACGCATCGGGTATTCTAGAATATGTATGTGGCCGACCGGGCGCAATCAGCAGAGCGGTGTTTAAATTTGGCGCTAATAATGCTGATTGGTCGCGGCCGGCGACCAATCAGCAGAGTGGTGTTTAAATGTGTCGCCAATATCGCTGACTGGTCGCGGCTGGCGACCGCGATCAATCAGCAGAGCGGTGTTTAAATGCGGCGCTGCCTGTGCGGGTACTTCCGCTGCGAGCAGCCGGGAGATGAGCGGCTGCTCGCAGCAGAAGTATCCCGACCGGCGGCAGCGCCGCTTCCCGGTCCTCCCCTCACACTTGCCGTCGGGAGATCAGCGGCCCTAGGCTAGCGCCTCTCATCTCCCGGCTGCATCGCCGCTGACCTCCGTGCGGCAGATGAGCCGCTAACGGCCGCCATCTTTTTCTGAAATCCCGCGTTGCTGATTGATTGGTCCGGCCGGACCAGTGACGCGGGATTTCCTGGACAGAAGGACAGACAGACAGACGGGATAAGACAATTATATATATTAGATGGGGCCAATATACTGTATGGAGCAATATATAGGGCCCAGTATATACTGTATGGAGCAATATATGGGGCCATTATACTGTATGGAGCTATATATGGGGCCCATTATATACTATATGGGTCCTTTATACTGTATGGAGCAATACATGGGGCCCATTATATGCTATATGGGGCCATTATACTGTATGGAGCAATAAATGGGGCCCAGTATATACTATATGTAGCGATATATGGGGCCCAGTATATACTGTATGGAGAAATATATGGGGCCCATTATATACTGTATGGAGCAATAAATGGGGCCCAGTATATACTATATGTAGCGATATATGGGGCCCAGTATATACTGTATGGAGAAATATATGGGGCCCATTATATACTGTATGGAGCAATATATGGGGCCCATTATATACTGTATGTAGCAATATATGGGGCCATTATACTGTATGGAGCAATATGTGGGCCTATTATATACTATATGTTGCCATTACACTGTATGGAGCAATATATGGGGCCATTATACTGTATGGAGCAATATATGGGGCCCATTATATATTATATGGGGCCATTATACTGTATGGAGCAATACTTGGGGCCCATTATGTACTATATGGGGCCATTATACTGTATGGAGCAATATATGGGGCCTATTTTATACTATATAACCTTACAACAGGGGGTAATAGCGGCCATCAATTTCCACTTCTACCAAAACATGATGAAAAACTCTTAAAGGGGTTTTGGTAATCCACAGATTTTTAATGCATCATAAAGCCTATCAGGAATAAGGAAACTTTCCAAATTACTTGCTGTTAAAACTTCAGCTCTGTTCCTGAGCTGTCACATGTGATGATGTGTCCCCCAGCGAGGTGAGGATGTGACTTCCCATTCCAATCCATTCAAAGCACAGAGCTCAGAGATTTCCTGCCTGTGCTTTGAACGGTTCAGCTGGCAGCTCTCCGGTGTGCTCTGAACGATGGTATCATGACTGGCTGGAGCTGTACATAGGGAAGGAGAGCACTTAGAAGGCTTCACACAGAACAAGTAGTCTTAGCTTGTGCCCTTGGTCAGAGGAGATGGCATTCCAAAGTGCTAGGTTACACTGTTAGAAATTACTACATTATATGACTCATTACTCCCCTGCAGTACAACGAGCTAGCCTGTGTCAGCACATAACATTAGTAACTGCAGGAGACAGTGTCAGTCAGGGAAGTGCATAGTATGTGAAATGGGAGAAATCTTAGGAAGGAGAAGGTGAGAAGGTGAATGAAGCCATTTATCCATCTTGAGACTGGATAGGACTCTCAGGATGGTGTTTTCCAGATGGAGTTGGCGGGCACGGAGTGTAAGAGCAAGCGAGTTGTAGGATAGATACAGTTCTGCCTCTTGGGAAATAAAGACACAATGGTAAGGCTGGAAGGAAGATCAAGATGTAAAAAACAAGCATGGTGCAGGGGACTGAAGGGAATCTAAAAGAAAAAGGCAATAGGGAAGTTTGGGAAAGCATTGCAGGGATAGCCAGATCCTATTTTTTTGGTGCCCAGAAAACCGTTCACAGGTTATCATTATTCACAGCAGATGTCCTTAGCTTTGCAGCAATCCTGTTTTGGAGACTAACTGCTTTCTGAATATCTCTTTACTGCTGTTTATTTTTCATAGTGCATACTATCAAGGTATTGCACTTCAGACTGCCCTAAAATATAATGCACACAGCTAAGTGATAATCTGTCCCTAATGGGCCTTAGTAATCATTTAGGTGCATCCATTTAACGCATATCCTGTTTAAAGGCTTCTATAGTTTAAGGAGGCAAAGACAGGTAAGCCCCTTTTCATTTTTCTCACTAGCTGACAAAGCTCAGAGTTAACATATAAAAAAAAAAATGTAAAAAAATAACTACAAAGACTCCCTTTAACTTGAATATATACCACTACATTAATTCTGTAGCTTATAGTGCAAATAAAATGCAGATTAATGCAGTTTTATGCTCAAAAATGACCTTGTCACCACTAAACGTGCTGGTGACTAAATAAGATCGTATTATCATATTTTCATCTGCATGGAAAGTTATCTGCTATTTGGCCAAAGATAAACCCCAGTGGGTGGTGACTGTGGCATATCGTTATTACCATCAGATATGCACGACAGAAGAAAAAAAAAACGTGAGAACGGAACTTAAACACTTAATTTTAAGGGAGAGGTGTTAACCACTGAACCATCTTGATGGCACTCTTGACACTCTGCTCTTGTTAGTAGGGCACTCACATAGGCCGCTGACTTGTTCACACGTATATCTCTGTTGCTCACATACTAAACTGACATAACACATTTTATTTTTAATTTCTTAATTTTTACTTTGTTACTTTGGGGTTCTTCACTAATTATTGTCATGCCAGTATATTTCTAAAGATTGCAATATTTTGTACAGAACACCTGGGATCACAACATATGGTGACTATTATGTACAGTGGTGGCCAAAAGTATTGGCACCCCTGCAATTCTGTCAGATAATACTCAGTTTCTTCCTGAAAATGATTGCAATCACAAATTCTTTGATATTATCTTCATTTAATTTGCTTGCAAGGAAAAAACACCAAAGAGAATTAAGCAAAAATCAAATCATTGATCATTTCACACAAAACTCCAAAAATGGGCCAGACAAAAGTATTGGCACCCTCAGCCTAATACTTGGTTGCACAACCTTTAGCCAAAATAACTGCGAACAACCGCTTCTGGTAACCATCAATGAGTTTCTTACAATGCTCTGCTGGAATTGTAGACCATTCTTCTTTGGCAAACTGCTCCAGGTCCCTGATATTTGAAGGGTGCCTTCTCCAAACTGCCATTTTGAGATCTCTCCACAGGTGTTCTATGGGATTCAGGTCTGGACTCATTGCTGGCCACCTTAGAAGTCTCCAGTGCTTTCTCTCAAACCATTTTATAGTGCTTTTGGAAGTGTGTTTTGGGTCATTGTCCTGCTGGAAGACCCATGACCTCTGAGGGAGACCCAGCTTTCTCACACTGGGCCCTACATTATGCTGCAAAATTTGTTGGTAGTCTTCAGACTTCATAATGCCATGCACACGGTCAAGCAGTCCAGTGCCAGAGGCAGCAAAGCAACCCCAAAACATCAGGGAACCTGCGCCATGTTTAACTGTAGGGACCGTGTTCTTTTCTTTGAATGCCTCTTTTTTTTCCTGTACACTCTATGTTGATGCTTTTTGCCAAAAAGCTCTACTTTTGTCTCATCTGACCAGAGAACATTCTTCCAAAACGTTTTAGGCTTTCTCAGGTAAGTTTTGGCAAACTCCAGCCTGCCATTTTTATGTCTCGGGGTAAGAAGTGGGGTCTTCCTGGGTATCCTACCATACAGTCCCTTTTCATTCAGACGCCGACAGATAGTACGGGTTGACACTGTTGTACCCTCGGACTGCAGGGCAGCTTGAACTTGTTTGGATGTTAATCGAGGTTCTTTATCCACCATCCGCACAATCTTGCGATGAAATCTCTTGTCAATTTTTCTTTTCCGTCCACATTTAGGGAGGTTAGCCACAGTGGCATGGGCTTTAAACTTCTTGATGACACTGCGCACGGAAGACACAGGAACATTCAGGTCTTTGGAGATGGACTTGTAGCCTTGAGATTGCTCATGCTTCCTCACAATTTGGTTTCTCAAGTCCTCAGACAGTTCTTTGGTCTTCTTTCTTTTCTCCATACTCAATGTGGTACACATACTTTTGTCCAACCCCCTTTTTTAGGTTTGGTGTGGAATTGTATCCAATTTGGCTTTAGGACAATTCTTTTTGTGTTTTTTCATTGAAGACAAATTAAATGAAGATAATAATACCAAAGAATTTGTGATTGCAATCATTTTCAGGAAGAAACTGAGTATTATCTGACAGAATTGCAGGGGTGCCAATACTTTTGGCCACCACTGTAGCTACAATGAATCTGAGATGACAAAATGATTAAGCTTTTAATGGAAAAGGGAATGTGTCGCAATTTCTACATTTTTATCAATAATTATAATACAATTAACTTTTAAAACAAAATAAAATGTACTACTTAAAATGCACCTGTCAGCAGGATTGTGCTCAGTAAACTACATACACTGCCAAGTGGGCGCCATTACACTGAGTAATATGATACATTGTGTCAGGAACTCCACAGGGACGACACCGGGAAGATAACGCAATATCTCGCCGCAGCCATCACGCTGTCAGTATTTCGTCCAGAATCGTGAGCACACAATCCAGACTACTCGCTGCATAGGTATTGGAAAGTGTCCAGTGAGCGTATGGCGTCACACCTCTGGGTTCCACAGCATGGAATACATATTTACTCCCTCCGTACGGTCCCTGTCAGCTTCACGATAGCCCGATTATTAATATTATTTGCTGCCACCACCGGCCGAGTTTGAAATATAATACAGGCCTGGCCGGACGCCTGGGTTTTGGTAGCGTATATGGCTTCGGGGAAGGGAACGATTACAGGACAAAAGAAACAGAACTATCACATTTTATATGTAATCCAAAAGGTAGGCAACGTTTAAGAAAAATATATACAAGGATGTTACAAAGGAGACATTAAAATACATAAGCAGTTACACAAATAAAACAGGATAAAAAAAGAGAAACTTACACTATAAAGACGGCTGCGACGATTCAATATTGGTGGAGGGGAGACGCTCCGTTTAAACTGTTATCGAACAGGGTCCTCCGCTATGATAAACATATACTCCCGGGGAAAGAACACGGCTTCAGCCTCAACAAACTATTTTATGCTGAAGGGAGAGACCCCCCTGTGATGATATCACAGGGGCTGGGCTCCACACTTCAGATTTGTATTAAAAACCTGTTTTTAGGGATAACTCATCGCTGATTGATCTCAAAAGCCCAAAAGTGATATCATATTTTCCATTATAATTTTACCTTCATGTAGAGACCACACATCGCATAGTTGCAGTCTGCTATTCTGGTGTATTTGCACTACAGCTCTACGTAGCGTTTTTCAGCGACAGAAAAATATCCCTATCATTCTCTAGCTGGTCCTATCCCTAAAATATGGGTCCCCTTATCAGAAATATGGAACATCAGTTATTCCATATTTCATATCGGAGTCGAAGTGTCTGGAGATTTTCATTGTGAAGCTCGAGAAGCAAGCTTTCCCAGTTGCACGCAAATTAGTGCAATCCTGCCACTGATTACCCCCTTTGTGTGCCAGGGACAAAATGCTCGCATCTTAACGAAGTTTTAACACTTACTCGGCTGCCAGCAGTTTGTTTGTGTGAGCTATTGTGGGTGATAATTTGCAGGAAGACACTGTAGATTGTCATCTCTGGACTGTGGGGCTTTGTGCTGAGATTTTTATGGAGACATGGTCTCCATAACTAGCCCCGCAATACTAGATGCATTATGTAAAACAGCAGGCAGGTCAGTGAATACACAGTGAGCTGCAGAAGGCAGACCTAGGAATACATAAGTAGAGCATCACATAGAGCACCCCACAGGCCGCCCTGGATCACGGGCATATCATTATCTCCAAACTGAAAGTAAAGATTACACAAGAACCACAGGACGGATTTCATCATCCAAAGTATCATATTAATCAGTCTAATGTTGCCCAGTGTATGTAGTTTACTGAGCACAATCCTGCTGACAGATGCACTTTAACCCCTTTCCAACCTTATCAGTAATAGTACGTAGCTGCGCCCTGGGCCTTATGGACCAGCTACGCACTATTACACGTGCTACGATCGCACCCGCACACAAGCGGGCTATGTGCCAGGAGCGGCAAAAAATTATGCTTTATCATCATACCGCCAAACAAAAAATGGAATAAAACGCGACCAAAAAGACGAATGCAAATAAAAATGGTATAGCTGTAAACGTACTGACAAGAATAAAGCTGCCTTATCAATTTTACCACACGCGAAACAGCATAAAAAAAGAAAAACAATTCTGGAATTGTTGGTTTTTGTTTATTCTGTCTCCCAAAATCGAAATAGAAAGCGATCAAAAAATGTCACGTTGCCGAAAAAGGTACCAATAAAAACGTTAACTTGTCTCGCAAAAAACGAGCCATCACATGACTCTGTCGGCTGAAATATGGAAAAATTATAGCTCTCAAAACATGGAGATGCAAAAACTAGTCTTCGCAAAAAAAAAAAAGCGTCTTTTAGTGTGTGACAGCTGTCGATCATAAAAAACAGATATGAATCTGGTATCGCTGTAATCACGCCGACAAGAAGAATAAAATTGTCTAATCACTTATACTGCACGAAGAACGGCGTAAAAAATAAACGTTGGGGTTGGGCTAGGGTTAGGGTTAGTGTTGTGGTTGGGATTTTTACAAAAGTAAAGAAAAAAAAATGACAATATTGCGAATAGTGTTGAGCCCAAGTGCTCACTACTTGAGTTTGCATCGGGTGCTAGGGTATGTACAGAGTATCAAATGTGCTCGAGTCTCTGCCCCATATGTTTTGCAGCTGTTATGCAGCCAAAAAAGCCTTGTGGCGATTGCCTGCCATGCACGAGCGATCCCCACATGTTTTTTTGGGGTGTCTAATAACTGTGAAACATGAGGAGCAGGGACTCGAGCATGTCACATGAGCACCCAAGATACACAGTGCATACCCGATTACCAGATGCAAACTGAAGTAGCGAGCACTTGAACTCAAGACTAATGACAACTTATTCAATATGATGACCTAATGTTATCAAATTCTGTGTCATACCTCTGGGTTCAAAATGTTCACTATATCCCTTGATAAAATACTTGAGGGGTCTAGTTTTGAAAATGGAGTCACTTCTGGGGGGGTTCCACTATTTAGGCACATCAGGGGCTCTCCAAACGCGACATGCCGTCCGCTCTCAATTCCAGTCAATTTTGCGTTCAAAAAGTCACACAGTGCTCCTTCCCTTCAGAACCCTGCCGTGTGCCCAAAAAGTGTATTTTCCCCACATTTGAGGTATCGGCGTACTCAGAAGAAATTGCACAAAAGTTTTTGGGGTGCATTTTCTCCTCTAACCTTTGTGAAAATATAAACTTTGGTGCTAAAACAATTTTTGTGGAAAAAGTTAGATTTTTTATTTTCACGGCGCCATGTTATAAACTTCTGTGAAGCACCTGGGGGTTCAGGGTGCTCACCACACATCTAGATAAGTTCCCTAAAGGGTCTAGTTTTCACAATGTTGTCACTTGTGGGGGGGGGTTCCACTGTTTAGGCACATCAGGGGCTCTCCAAACGCAACATGGTGTGCGCTAATTATTTAAGCAAATTTTGCATTCAAAAAGTCAAATGGCGCTCCTTCCCTTCCAAATTCTGCTGTGCGCCCAAACAGTGGTTTTCCCCCACATATGGGGTATTAGCGTGATCAGGAGGAATTGCACAACAAATTTTGGGGTCCATTTTTTAATGATACCCTTGCGAAAATAAAAAAAATTGAGGTTTAAAGTAACATTTTTGTGAAAAAGAAAATAAATGTTCATTTTTTTCTTCCACATTCCAAAATTCCTGTGAAGCACCTGAAGGGTTAATAAAGTTCTTGAATGTGGTTTTGAGCACCTTGAGGGGTGCAGTTTTTAGAATGGTGTCACTTTTGGCTATTTTCTGTCATAAAGGCCCCTCAAAGTCACTTCAAATGTGATGTGGTCCCTAAAAAAATGGTTTTGTAAATTTTGTTGGAAAAATGAGAAATCGCTGGTCAACTTTTAAACCTTATAGCTCCCTGACCCCAAAAAATTTTGGTCCCAAAATTGTGCTGACGTAAAGTAGACATGTGGGAAATGTTATTTATTAACTATTTTGTGTGACATATCTCTCTGATTTAAGGGCATGAAAATTCAAAGTTTGAAAATTGCGAAATTTTCAAAATTTGCGCCAAATTTCCATTTTTTTTCACAAATAAACGCAAGTGATATCAAAGAAATGTTACCACTATCATGAAGTACAATATGTCACGAAAAAACATTCTCAGAATCAGGGGGATCCGTTGAAGCATTCCAGAGTAATTACCTCAAAGTGACAGTGGTAAATTTGGCCTGGTCATTAACGTGCAAACCACCTTGGGGGTAAAAGGGGTTAAACATTTATTTTTTTATGAATTTTTTCTTTAGTCACTGGAAGCTGACATTTTTATTTGCTGGTGAAAAAGTGTCTGAGCACAACACTTACACACTGCAAATACAGCAGTCACACAGTATAGGCAAGTAGGGTTGGTGTCCGACCGAATCGCCTATCCTTGTGGCTGCCTTAGCGGTGAACTGTGCATGCCCACTGGACTGCCCAGTTCACAGCTGTGGGGGCAGGCAGGTGCCATCTTATTGTATCCCACCTCGTTCCACTTAAAAAAAACAAACAAAAAAACTATTTGCATTGCCGTGTTTGTTAGGCTACATTCCCAAGATGCGCTTTTATGGCATTTTTGACGCTGATGTTTTCTTACAGTCAAAAACACAGCGTCTTAAAGTGAAAGCAAACTGGATAGAATTTCTAGAAATCTCAAACTCACTGTGCTTCTAATTTACTAAGCGTAAACTCCCCTACGGAGCGTTTTTCTAATCCGCAGCATGTCAATTTCTCTTGCTGGTTTCACTGTGTATTCTGTCCAAATTTTCCCTATGGACTTACATTAAATGCGGAAAATCTGCAGTTAAAAAACGCACATGGAAAACATGGGCATAACCTGCATATTGTCGCAATCCCTACACCCGGCTCTTGCTTAACACAAATGCCCTTGACAAAGACCAATTTCGGACAAAATGTTGGACCGTATCTGTTTGGACTCCTTGCCGAATCAAACTAAATTACACTTGCAGCAAGTCAGTTTTCTGTGGGGCTGAGGTCTCCACTCCACTTCCACTGATTAGTTTGGACCACGGGTCTTTTCCTAGAGCACACTATACTAAACGACAGTGTTGCCAGTCTTTCTCCTTCTATCAATTGCTTCATTAGTTGCATCAGGTGTGCTTGAGATAAAACACATCAAATAAATGGGCCGGCTTGGGGGTTTATTGGCTTTGAAGTTTAATTTTTGTATCAGATTTTCATTGTTTTTTTTATCATTTGCTGCAAAAAAAAACCCTGAATGGGTGAGTTTGATGATTAGTATGAAAAACGGACATATTAACTGCCACAATCACTATAAGGGCTATGTGCTCTATGCATGAAAAACAAAGGACAAAAGTAGTATGTGAACCATGGAAGTCTGAATGATGCACAAGTCAAGGGGAGTGGGCCAAAAATTTGAGAGATCACTGCAAGACACAGACAAGGAAAAGGATGCAAAAAGATAGGAAATGCATTGATTGTTCCTAGAGATAAACTTGTATGTACAGTCTGCAAGTTCAAAGATAAAAGACCACTGACTACACACTACACTACCTGGATAGGCAGAAAGAGGAACCATCATCAGCTGCCACTAGATTCCTGAGAAAGCAGGTTGACAGGGGCGTAATGATTATGGTCACAGAGGATAAGACCGCACCCAATGTGCCGGGAAGTCCACTGGCACCAGTGCTATTTCCTACTGGATGTGCACTCTAGTTGAAAGCTATAGTGGAGCAGAGAGCCACAGAGGTCAGCAGCTGATATAATGTCATACTTTTGGCCTGACAAGTATACGGGGGCTAGAATGGGGGACAATATAAGTGTTTGAGGCCAAAATTGTGGAGGTTACAACTGTAATGGGGCATAACAGGTGGACGCCATTATTGTATGGTGGAATAAAAGGTGGACATTACCATTATATGGCTGCCACTGAGGAAGATGTATTACTATTGCATTTGGCACAAAGATAAACATTACTACTGTATGGGCACGCAAAGGGGAATTTTACTATTGTGCAAGGAGCAAAAAAAAGGGACAGATGCATTAATACTGTATGGGGGCAACAGAGGGTAAGGCACATTCTAAATGTCTAAAGTCTTCATGCCCGAACTCCAAGATATACAACTGAATTGACCCAAATTCTCAAGAAAAGTTAGTTTCAATATGCTCAAAAAAAATATAAATAAGCTGGACCTTTTTCCCATCACCCATGACAGCACCCTTGAGAGCGGATTCTTCCCTTCACAGGGCAGAAAGCCTCCAGGCTCCTTCATACTGAAGCCTGGACCATATGGATTTAATAGCTGTGAATCATGGGACATCCTTAGGGTGTCCTAAAGTAACCCCTAGTGGCGATTGCGGTAAGTATATTGGCCCAGTTGGGCTCCAGGATGGTATCATTGACTTGAAGCAGTCTGAATATCTTACCTCCAGTACTTTTTGCTCCAAGTTTGGTATTCGGCCTGCTGCCTCATGGTTGGAGTTTGTTTGGTCTGCCTTCTTCTACCTCATGGTTGGTGATGATCACTCATCTTAAAGGGAACAGGTCTGGTCCCCAGTGCCCCGAGAATCACCAGCAGTTGTGTCTACATATCTAAATTCCCTGCCTAACAGTTCCTTTATTACATTGCACACAAACAGATCTTTCGAAAAAGTATTTCTAAAGTCCGTTTATGATATGTAAATGAGGGCTTTGACTAGTCGATGGGGCTTTAGTGTCCCCAGATTAGTTGGCCCAGTTAGCATGTTATCACACCCCTGTGGGCGTGATAACATGACTTACAAGCGTCGGCATCATCGCAAGCGCTATACTTACTTTCCCTCACATCATTGAGCCTTTGAAGCCGGATGTACGCATCCGGGCTTCAGAGAAGCGCACTGCGCATGATCGGAAGTGCAGAGGACTTCTGATCATGCGCAGTGCGCCGCTCTGAGGCCGGGACGCGTACACTCGGAGTCAAAGGCTCAATGATGTGAAGGAAAGTCATGTTAAAACGCCCACAGGGGTGTGATAACATGCTAAGTGAACAGACTAGTCTGGGGATACTTATGCCACATCGACTAATCAAAGGCTTCATTTACATATTATAAACGGACTTTAGAAATACTTTTTCTAAAGATCGGTTTATATGTGTAATGTAATAGAGCGACTATTAGGCAGAGTATTTAGCTATGTAGACACAACTGGTGGTGATTCTGGTGGCACGGGGGACCTGACAGGTTCCCTGTAAAGGGAATCTGTCTGTAGAATCAATCTTTCTAAGCTGTTTATATGGGCATGTAGATCATAGAAAATTGTTTCGGGGATCAGGCCACCTTTTTAAAAAGGCATCTTTCAGTAGGATCAATCTTCTTAAGCAGTCTATATGGGCATGTAGAGCATAGAAAGTTACATAAAATAATACCTTGATATGTGTGATCCCATGTCTTATTCCAGAGAAATACCTGTTCTCCTAATATGTAAAAGAGCTGCTAAGATCTATGGGCTGAACAAAGATCTCCCTGAGAATCTGCCTTCAAAGGTGATTTTAAATGGAAGGAGGAGTTAGCAAAGTGAGCCATGTAGATCAGGAGAGCAGACAGTCATTACATGTCTCATACTGGCCTCTTTATTTAAAAAAAAAGCTTTGGAGGCAGATTCTTGGGTAGAACTGTATCTGACCCATAGACCTTAATAGCTTATTTGCATATTAAGTAAAATGGGTATTACTGCTTTTTAAGACATCGGATCGCAGATATCAAGGTACCATTTTATGTAACTTTCTATGACCTACATGACCATGTAAGCAGCTTAGGAAGATTGATCCTACTGAAAGATGCCCTATAACACCTTTACGATCTTGGACGTATAGGTACGTCCAAGGCCATCTCCTTGCATTTGATGCGGGCTCTGGTGTTGAGCCATCATCTTTCCCTGCACATGACAGCTGAAGCCCTGCTATGTTTTGCACAGGCGATCAGACAATCGCAGCTTCAAGTCTTCTAAGGGGACTATTGAAGCAAGTAAAAAAAAAAATGTTTTAAAAAATATTATTTTTTTAAAAAACATTAAAGTTCAAATCACTCCCCTTTTGGCCCATTCAAAATAAAACAATAAAAAATACACATTAGGTATCGCTGTGTTCAGAAATTATATATAAAGTAAATTAATCCAATTAGTAAACAGCACAACGGGAAAAAAATCAAAACGCCAGATTTGGCCGCCGCAACGTTGCAATAAAATGCAATAACAGGCTATCAAAACATCGCACAAAACATACCAAATGGTATCAATTAAATCGTCAGCTCGGCGTGCAAACAAAAAGCACTCACCCAGCCCCAGATAATGAAAAATAGAGATGCTACGGGTCTCTGAAAACGGCATTTTTTTTTCCACCACTTAAATTAAAAAAGAACCAATACATGTTTGGTATCCACGTACTCGTACTGACCTGGATAATCACATTTGCAGGTCAGTTTTAGCATTTAGTGAACACGGTAAATAACCCTCCCCCCCCAAAAAAAAATTGTTGCGTTGCACTTTTTTTTGCAATTTCACCGCCCTTGGATTTTTTTCCCCTGTTTTCCATTACACTACAGTTGTACTCAAAAGTTTACATACCCCGGCAGAATTTTTCCTTTTTTGGCCTGGTTTCAGAGAATATGAATGATAACAAAAAAACTTTTTCTCCACTCATGGTTAATGGTTGGGTGAAGCCATTTATTGTCAAACTACTGTGTTTTCTCTTTTTAAATCTTAATGATCCAAAAACATCCAAATGACCCTGATCAAAAGTTCACATACCCCAGTTTTTAATACCATGTATTGTCCCCTCTAACATCAATGACAGCTTGAAGTCTTTTGTGGTAGTTGTGGATGAGGTTCTTTATTTTCTCAGATGGTAAAAGCTGCCCATTCTTCTTGGCAAAAAGCCTCCAGTTCCTGTAAATTTCTGGGCTGTCTAGCATGAACTATGCGCTTGAGATCTCCCCAGAGTGGCTCAATGATACTGAGGTCAGGAGACTAAGATGGCCACTCCAGAACCTTCACTTTATTCTGCTGTAGCCAATGACAGGTCAACTTGGTCAACTTGGCCTTGTGTTTTGGATCGTTGTCATGTTGGATTGGAACGTCCAAGTACGTCCCATGCGAAGCTTCAGGGCTGAGGAGTGCAAAATTGCGTCCAGTATTTGCTGATAACGTGCTGCATTCATTTTTCCTTCAACTTTTATCAAGTTTCCTGTGCCTTTGTAGCTCACACATCCCCAAAACATCAGCGGTCCACCTCCGTGCTTTACTGTAGGAATGGTGTTCCTTTCATCATAGGCCTTGTTGACCTCTCTACAAATGTAACATTTATGGTTGTGGTCAATTTAAATTTTGGTCTCATCACTCCAAATTACCTTGTTCCAGAAGTTTTGAGGCTTGTCACTGTGCTGTTTGGCGTATTGTAGGAGAGATGCTTTGTGGCATTTGCGCAGTAATGGCTTTCTTCTGGCGACTCGACCATGAAGCCCATTTTTCTTCACGTGCCTCCTTGTTGTGCATCTTGAAACAGCCACACCGCTAGTTTTCAGAGAGTCCTGAATTTCAGCTGATGTTATTTGTGGGTTTTTCTTTGCATCCTGAACAATTTTCCTGGCAGTTGTGGCCGAAATTTTTGCTGGTCTACCTGACCGTCGTTTGGTTTTTACAGAGCCCATGATTTTACATTTGTTAATCACAGTTTGAACGTTGCTGACTGGCATTATCAATTCCTTGGATATTTTTTTGCATCCCTTTTCTGTGTTATATAGTTCAACTACCTTTTCCCGTAGATCCGTTGACAATTGTTTTGCTTTCCCCATGACTCACAACCCAGAAACGTCAGTGGCTGGATGAAAGATGCAAGAGTCTGTCTGGATCCCAGAAACTCACTCAGCTTTTATGCACACACACTAATTACAAGCAAACAGGTCACATGTGAGGATGTTACATTAGTAGCCATTCAAACCCATTTGCGTCAAATTCTGTGCATGTTATCAAGCCAAAATCATCAGGGTATGTGAATTTTTGATCAGGGTCATTTGGATGTTTTTGGTTATCATTAAGAGAAAACACAGTAGTTTGACAATAAATGGCTTCACCCAACCAATAACCATGAGTGGAGAAAAAGTTTCTTTGTTATCATTCATATTCTCTGAAACAAGGCCAAGAAAGGAAAAATTCTGCCGGGTATGTAAACTTTTGAGCACAACTGTATATGGTAAAATCAATGGAGTAATTCAAAAGTACAATTCGTCCTGAAAAAAACAAGTCCTCATATGGCTATATTGACGGTAAAAAAGTTATGGCTCTGGGAAGGGGAGAAAAAAAAACAATGGCAAAGGGGTGAAGGGGTTAAAGAGCGCTGAAACACGTGGACTTTTAGATCAAATAAATATATTTATTCTTCAACAATAAAGAAGACATTCTTGCTTTCACTTCAACTGGGTGAAAATGGCCTTTTGGGATCCATTTTGTCCTTTCCAGTACTGATTATAGACGGACCTGCTGATTACATCTTTACAATTCTCTCCCTTGGTTAAGTCCAGCAACTCCTACATCACTGTTAGGCGCACACATTCCCCTACAATAGAGTTGTACCTATATTTAGCAAAACACTAAGGTGAGCCTCCACTACATACACCGCCTCATTTGTATTCTTTTTTTATTTCTCTGATATATTAACACTGAATGTCTATGTTTGTATTCTTCTTTTACACTATCTTGCTGCTAATTCTCCACACCCTCCACACACGCTTACCCCAGAGCTGACTTACATGTATCTAATTTTGCACTAAGGGGTTAAAAGTAATATTTTGTGTTGAGGTATTTATCTTATTCACCTATATAGCGTCATTAATTAGGTATTTAAATTGTTCTTGTTTGCTTTATTCATTGCAAACAGTAAAGTTGTGCATTTTCGAGTAAATTACTAATTTTGATTACAATTTTACACAACATAGAATGAGTTGGAAGGGACCTCCAAGGTCATCGTGTCCAACCCCCTGCTCAATGCAGGAATCACTAAACCATCTCAGACAGATGTCTGGCCAGCCTGTGTTTTAAGACTTCCATTGAAGAACTCGCCACCCCTCGTGGCCGCCTGTTCCACTGTAAAAAGAATTTAAATATAAAAAGATAGAGCTCTGGTCTAAGGTTTTGATGATAAATTAAACAATATTATACAGATCACTCTAGTGATCAAATGAAAAAAACATTCTAAAATGTTGTTTTAATCTAGGGTTAAAAGTTTACCTGCTTTGTTAGCAATGGAGAGCAAGATAAAAAGGTCACAGGTTCGAGAAAGAGGCTGCATCGTGTCAAGTAATACAGTAAGTATATGCATCTACATTCGCACTGCAGAAGACTATTACAGGAAAAAAAAACATGTTAGAAAAAAAATACAAAATGGGAAGTGGTCACGGGTGGGGCACTGCAAACTCCATCTGCAACCAAAGCAGGGAGACCACGAACATAGTAATCTCAACCCACATGCAGGCTTCCGGAGAGCAAAGAAGAAAATCAGTTCGCTCTAATCAACAACTTTTACCTAGAAAAGAAGCAATCGTAGCTCTCACCAATTTTCAATAACACGATGTAATAAGAATTAATAACATATCATACCGGGACATTTTCAAAAGTAGGAACACAATCTAGCACTGAGAAAAATAGTTAGAAGTTACATGACTACATTTTGGGTATTAAAAATAGATTTTGGAGTCCTAAACAGTTATTTTACTAGAGTCAAGAAATCTGAAATAACCGGCCAGCCCACAGAATACAAAAAGTGAATAACTTTGCCTAATTGTGCACCAATTTGTTTATCCCATAAGCCTTGAGCTCCAAACGAAAAGAATCCAGGGTTGTAATAGTCTTGGATAATGCTATGAAAAAGAAAAGCTGGTAGTGCCAGTCTGAGGCCACCACATTCACACGTTCAGAATCAGATCAGTATTTTATCTCAGTATCTGTCAGCCAAAACCAGGAGAGGGTGATAAATGCAGAATTGGTGACTTGTTTCTATTACACTTTTTCTCTGATTGTTCCTCACCTGGTTTTGGCTTACACATACTGATGTAAAATACTGACCAAATACTGAACGTGTGAACATGGCCTAAGGTTCATTTAAATACATTTCTGTACACAGTATGGACACAATTTATAAGTACAAAGCATAATAGTTGGGCAGTGGGCTGAATGCTATTCTGACATGCCAGCATCTGCATGTGATGGTCCTTACGGATTTCCTTTGAGCGGTCCGGTTTTCTCACACAATCCAATAGACATACTGGTAGCTTCCTATAAAGTTTGCTTGTGTGAGCTAAGGATGTGTTGGTTGGCAAAGCGGAAATGAGGCACAAAATAAAGCAAATAGTCTAAATAAAACAATACTAATGAAAGGGGACCGGTCGCTAATCTTCACATGTCTATAGAGGTGAGCAATGCAATTCATGCTGCCCTGGTCCAGTGTCGAGTCTGGTCAGCCATGGCAACCAGGTTTCACTTGTGCTTCCAGAATTATGGATGCCCATGAGGCTTACTAGGACCTACAACGTCATGATGTTACAGTGACAAGTAAGGTAAGTGCCAAAGGCACAAAGGATACTGGGAGCAGAAATGAAAACCACCTGCCATGGGAGACCTGACACCAGACCAGGACAACACAAATCAAATTGTTAATCTCTACATTTTTATTTTAGCAAACACTTGCATTTCCCATGGAATAACAATTGTATAACATCTTATCTCATGACACAACACTGTGTGCACAATTATTAGGCAAGTATTTTGACCATGTCATAATTTTTCTCCATATTTTCCAATTCCAAGCTGTATAAACTTGAATGCTTATTGGATGAAGCAGATCAGGTGATGTGTATTTGTGTAATGTGAGAGGGTTTGGAATAAGGATACAACACCCTTTATCAAGGTGTGCAGAATTATTAGGCAGCTTGTTTACCTCAGGAAGAATGGTCCAATAAAAGAGATTTAACTGACTCTGAAAAGTAATTTTTTTTTACAAGTCTTGTAATTGCTAAGATATTGGGCATTAAGATACAGACCCATTACAAGTTCTGTTGCAAAAAATATGTTGCGAAAAAAGCCGCACATTAACTGCCTTGGTTTTGAGAAACCTGCCAAACATGAAGTGACCAGGAGCCCATTATCCTCCAGTGCTGTCATATTCCAGAACTGCACCCTCCCTCGAGACCCAGAAGTAGAAGGCAGGGCTGTGGAGTCAGTAAGCCAAACCTCCGACTCCTCAATTTACATAACACCGACTCCACGACTCCGACTCCCTCATACATGGCTCATGTGTAAGTGATAAATTTACTGAAGCGCAGATTCATCTCAGCTAAAAGTCTAGACCCTTAGATCAGGAATAGGACAGACATTTATAGGACATCTCATAACTTTCCCAAATTCTTATGAATAAATATTCCCCACAAACTGCATTGAACTACTGTACCCAATTTTAGGGGTCGGAGTTGGTCCATTTTATACAGACTCCACCAAAATGGGCTCCGACTCCACAGCCCTGGTTCAAGGTGCTCATATGACTGAGGTAAGGGAGGATGAAACCCCCCACCACTGAACAAGACACAGAAGTAAAAATGTCAAGACTGGGCCAAGAAAAATCTGAAGACAGATTTTTTAAAGGTTTTATGAACTGATGAGATGAGACTGACTCTTAGGCCACATGCACACGTTGAGTATGTGGTGAGTTTTTTTTACATCAGTATTTGTAAGCCAAAACCAGGAGTGGAACAATCAGAGGAAAAGTATAATAGAAACACGTCACCACTTCTGTATTTTTCACCCACTCCTGGTTTTGGCTTACAAATACTGAGGTAAAAAACTCACCAAATACTCAACGTGTGAACGTGGATTTAACAGACCAGATGGATGGGCCTGTGGCTGGATCAGTAATGGGCACAGACCTTCACTTCGACTCAGACGCCAACAAGGTGGAGGTGGGGTACTGCTATGGGCTGGTATAATTAAAGATGAGCGAGTTAGAACTTTTTTAGATAAACTCAAAATCAACTCCCAATCTTACTGCCAGCTTTTAGAAGACATTTTCTTCAAGCAGTGATCCAGGAAAAAATCTACATCTTTAAAAAAAAACATGAGTTTTATGCAGGACAATGCTCCATTGCATGCAACAAAATACTTCACCCTTGGCTAGCCAGAAAAGGCCTTAAAAGGGGTATTCCCATCTCCAAGATTCAATCCCAATATGTAGTAGGTGCAATAATAATAATATTAGCAAATACCTCCAATTAGAAATGTAGTATAGTTCTCTGGATTTGCCATGTCGCTTTCCCCATGCAGGTCATTGCAGTAGCTTAGATATAAAAGGTTACTAACATTCATATAGTGACAGTTAGTTAGTTAGCTAGTTACTAGTGGTCGTAACCATGGATACCTACTCTAAGTTACTGTAATGCCTGCACATGAGGAAAGAGACATAATGAATCAGAAGAACTATACTACATTTCTAATTTGAGGTATTTGCTAATATTATTAGTACGCCTATTGCATATTGGGATAGGATCTTGGAGATGGGAATGCCCCTTTAAAGATGACATAATAATGACATGGCCCCTTTCTCACCTGACCTAAATCCTATTGAGAACTTTTGAGCCCTTCTTAAACTGGAGATTTATGGTGAAGGAAAACAGTACTCCTCTCTGAATAGTGTCTGTGAGGCTGTGGTTGGTGCTGCCCAAAAAACTTGCCTTATTTTTCGGACTATAAGACGCACTTTTTTCCTTCAAAATGTTGGAGGAAAGTGGGGGGTGTGTCTTATAGCACAAATGTACGGTACCTTATAGTCCAACTGTGGATGGTGGGGGGCGTGGGGAGCAGTGAATATTCCGGCAGCTCACCTCAGTGTGTGAGGGTGCATGGCAGTGACTGAGCTGAGCTGCTGGCACCATAATAGAACGCCGCTGGAGCAGAGGGAAGGTGAGTAGAATCCTCTATTTTTTTTTTGTGTGTGTGGCTTGAGGGGGCTATATGTACCAGAATGGGGATGAGGGGGTCATGTATACCAGGTTGAGGATGGAGGGGCCATGTATACCAGGATTGGGGCCATATATTATAGGGCCATGTATATCTGGGTGGGGATAGATTCCATGTACACCAGGATGGGGATGGGGGGGGCATGTATACCAGGATGTGGATGGGGGCCACGTATATATCAGGATGATGGGGGCATATATATACACCGAGATGGGGGATATTAGTACCGAATTGGGGGACATTACCTCTACAACAGTGTCAGCAGCAGAACCCCCATAACAGTGCACCATGACCACATTTTTTTACTTTAATTTTTTTTTCTATTTTCCCTCCTCTAAAACCTAGGGGTGTCTTATGGTCCGGTGCATCTTATAGTCCAAAAAATAAGATAATTGTCCACATATTAAGAAACTGACAGACCGCATGGATGAAAGGCTTATGATTGTTACTGAAAAGAAGAGCGTAATTCTCGGCTCCTGAGACTCTTTAAAAATGGCCAAACCACTGGTTCCATGACCAAATCAATGTAATGCAGAGCTGTTCTTGTACTGGGAATGAAGACAATGAGGGGTCTGGCTACCATACATTATATAGCCTGTCTAAGTATCAGGTGTTGATTAACTCCCAATTATCCTCAGACAGCCACTTCCTGCTAACTTCAACAGCAGACTGGACAATATCTCACTGAGGAAAAAAAGACAGCGTCCCATCTTCCTGGGCAGAGAAATCAGTGAGAGAAACAGCGCCCCGCGTCCTCACACATCCCACAACACCAGAACGCAATGCTCCACAACATTGGGGCAGTTTCCCTGCATGCATAGTAACTCCTTCGGCCTCTTTCACACGTACTGATATTTCCGGTACTGGAAAAAACAGTACAGGAGATATCCGTGTCAGTGTGTACTAGTGTGGCAACCGTGTACTGCATCAGAATCACACATACAGGCGACTGGGAATCAGCGGTACAGTTAGCGCTGTTCCCAAGCACTGGGTTTTGGAGGCATCTCTCATTATTGTCCCCCGCTGGCGCTGGTATCAGCGCGAGCAAGGGACAATGTTGAGAGTAGTATTTTGCCCCCGCTGTGTCCAACAAGTGTAAAAAATAATAATAAAATAAAAAACACATTATACTCACCTTTACACCCAATTCCCTGAAGCCATTGTCCCCTGTAAACAAACCAAAAATAAAAAAGAACAATATCCCTCACCTGTTCGAAGTTTAAATAATCCAGAGCCCCACGCAGCAATCCCATCTGACATTTATGCATTAGCATCTGCGGTGGCTTGAGGCGACTGACAAAGGAGGAGCAGAGGAGAATGACTCGCTGCAGTGAGCAGGTTCCTGAACTGCGTGGAGCTCACGAGTATAAACTGCTTAGAATGGCTATAGTCCTAGTCCGTTCCTACACAGAAGGTGTGCTAATCAGTGCTACATGGCTTTGCAATTTAAAACATAAGAAAGCACCACCCCAACATTTTTCACCTTCTCAGGCATAATCAAGGGGTTTGAGGCCACTATGAACATCAAGAAGCATTTATCACCTCCCTTCTGAGATCAACAGTACTCTCTCCACACAATGAGGCTATGTGCCCACGATGCAGAAATGAAGCAGAAAATTTCTGCAGCATTTCTGCATCTCCCTGGCAGAAAAAAACGCATGCAGATTGTGCATGCGTTTTTCCTGCAGAATACATGCGGATCCACATGCGGGTTCACATGCGTTTCCGCATGCAGATTGACAAGCACTTTCCAGGCTATAGCATCACTTGGAAAGTGCTTGACAACTAGGTCACACTGTATAAATCCATGCAAACAGCATGGATTTATACAGTGTGAACCGTAAAAATTAAAACAAATAAAGCTATACTCACCCCCGAGGCCCCGGCGTGGCTGCAGCGCTGCTTCCTGTCTGGTTGCCGGCTGCCGGCATATCGCGAGACAGAGCGGTGAAGGGCCTGCGGTCACATGAAGGTCCTTCAGCGCTGCCGGCATTCAGAGAGAAGACGCCGGACAGGTGAGTATAAACTTTATTTGTTATTTTATTCTTTTTTTACAGGTAGAATGGTACCCAGGTCTGGATGAGAGTCTCCTCTCCTCCAGAACTGGGTACCATCCGCACATAGAGACGCATAGAAGCCGCTTGTACAAATGTACAGTCGCGGTTTCTGTGCGTCTCAATGCAAGTCAATGGCGGGAGTTCCGCTGCACTTCCGCAAAATTAAATGACATGCTGCGGATTTTTGTACGCAGCATAAACGCTGCGGAAAAATCCGCAGCATGTGCATAGAACATGCGGAATCCCCTTGGGGACCATGGGGTGCGGATTACCTAGCGTTTTACAAGCGTTTCCGCTGCGGAAATTCCGCAGCATAAACGCTTGAAAAACGCTACGTGGGCACACAGCCTTAACCCTGAGTGCCAAAGATATGCAGTTAATCACTATTGTTTGCATCCTGATACTCCAAACTGGAAAGGCCCAGTTGTCAAATGTTTCATAAATGTCTAAAAAGGACTAACAGAGGAAAGTCACAAAGAGCTTTCTCTTTAAACTGCCCTCACTCCAGGCAAGTCAGCACTGACAAACATAAGTAAGACCAAGACATGCAAAATCTGTAAGCAAAAGGGAGCACGGAGCCACCAGGCCATGCCAAGGGTACCGCAAAAACCCTAATCAGCATATTGGATTAAAAAAGATTATCAGCGGAGTGATAGATTAATAAATATTTTTACTGGTGCTAAATCCCCTATGTAGCTATGTGCTAAATTTAAATCATGTTTTGGGACTGAGACTCCACTTAACACAAAAAAATATATTACAAAGAGAAAAAAAATGAGGAGAGAGGAGTATTAGCGATACAGTGCACAATGTTATTAAGAAGTTTGCCAAGCATGGAAAAGTCAAGAACCTCCCTGGACGTGAGGGAAAGAGGAAAATTGACAAGAGATGTCTTCAAAGGTTGGTGCAAATGGTGGAAAAAACACCACGTCAAACATTCAAAGACCTGAAGGCCAATCTGGAACAGTCTGAGGTCATGGTTTCAACAAGTACCATACGCCGCACACTAAACCAGGCAGAGCTTTATGGGCAAAGGCCAAGGAAGAAACCATTGCTGAAGAAAAGACATAAAAAAGAACGATTGATCTTTGCAAAAAGAGTACCTTGACAAACCACAATCCTTCTGGGAAAATGTTCTGTGGACAGATGAACCAAAAATAGAGCTTTTTGGCAATGCAAAGCAACAGTTTGTTTACAGACGGCACAATGAAGCTTATAAGGAAAAGGACACCTTATCAACAGTTAAGCATGGAGAAGGATCCATAATGCTGTGGGGATGCTTTGCTGCATCTGGTACTGGAGGCCTTGACCATATCACAGGAATCATGAAATCAAAGAATTATCAAGAGATTTAGAGCGAAATGTCCTACCCAGTGTAAGAAAACTTGGTTGGAGTCGAAGATCATGGGTCCTCCAGTAAGACAATGACCCAAAGCACACATCCAAAAGTACACAGGAATGGTTGAAAAAGAAAAAATGGACTGTTAAAATGGCCAGCAATGAGTCCTGACCTTAATCCCATAGACAATCTTTGGGGTGAGTGGAAATCTGACATTGGGAAAAAGAACCCTGCAAACATATAAGAGCTTGGACAAACTGCAAAGGAAGAGTGGGAGAAAATTTCAGCTGAGAAGTGCAAGAATCTTATAGATGGCTCCAAGAAACGTTTGGAGGCTGTCAACAATGCCAAAGGATGAGCAACCAAGTATTAATTAGGGGTGCCTTTATTTCTGCACATGCTGTTTCTTCTGTTTCTTCTTTGAAACTGCAACATGTAAGTTGAAAAACCAATGTTTCATTGTTGTATTACTTTGGACCACTAATTAAAAAATCCTGAGGATATAACTTTGGTACATTTCCATTTATTTCTGAAAATATTGTACAGTCTATGAAAAAAAATGAATTGGTGCGAATAATGGTGAGCAGGACTGTAAGCTATGAATGCCTTTGAATAATCAAGGCAATCATGGCAAATTTGGGAATGCTGACAAGCATGTGTTTATGCGTTCCCCACTGATAATGCAGCCTAAAGATATCACTATGCAGAGGCTAAGAAGTCTCCTCAGATTGCCCTTGATCGGCTCTGAGTCCTATCTATGGGCGGCAGTGATGTCTGTCCACTAACTCACACTGCTGTGTATTCTATAATATGTAGCTTCAGTCTGTCTTCCCAACTTGTCATTGATAGGTTTCTGCCTCTCATGTCTTACAAGCAGGAGGAAGAAGAGACAAACTGAAGTTGCATCTCATAGGGTACACCGGAGATTCTGCACACAGCAAATTATACAGACAGAATGAAAGGGTTTAAAATGTACAGATGTAACTGGGCAGGGATAAAACAACGTACACAGCTAGAATATTGTTAGTGTATTCCGACCAGCACTCTAGAAGGCAGCAGAAAAGACAACATTCTACCCTGTTTATCTATTAACCCACTAGGCAGCAGCTTACAAGAGGACGACTAAAGACACTCAAATCCCAGCCTTGTGAGTCTTGAATACGCTAAAAAAAACACTTTCTGCAGTCTCAAGAGCATCTATCTACAAATCAGAAACAGCAGGCATACAAGTTGACTTCAATATCAATGGCAGCCCGCATTAACCATGTCGACAAGATTAGTGAAGCTGGCCCGGTAGCCCAGCATAAGACAGCTTACAGTTATCCTCACAAATTTACCAAGCCATTAAGGAAAACTCATTGTTCTTAACCAGTTCAGGCAATTTTACCCCATCCTGATCAGGCATATTTTTGTGTTTTAGCGTACATGCGTTTTTAAAGACTCTAGAAATTTCTCATTCGGATATTCAAATAGTTTTTGCCTCTTTTTTTCACAGTACATGGCGCTTAATTTTTAAGCCATTTTTATAGTCCTTTCACTTTTTTATATATTTATATATATATAATGAGGGAAAATGCGAATGGAATGGTGTTGTTTTCTTTATTTACTTTTATTTTTTTTCTTGCTTTTTTAATTTTTATTTTTTTTTATTTTTTACAAACTCTGCTTTTGGGGTGGATTTGAACATATGCATTGTTTTTATTCAGGATTTCCCCTGTTACTGTGGCTGGTATATTAGCAACAGTCACTGGAGAAATTCAGCTTCCAGGCTGAATAGCAGAACTAACTGGGTCTCTTTGTACCCAGCAGCTCTTGCTCTGTTAATACACTCAGCAATCACATTATCACTGGGTTAGGAGAAGGAAGCACTGTCAAAGCTTCCTGACCTGTATGCACAAGTGCTGTTTCGGCCTTGTAATATAGTGGTCAGGAAGGCAAACATGATAGATCATATCTGTCTTCTCTGTAGGGAGTCCGCCTGTGTCTGACAGACAGCTACCAACCCCCACAGCTGCAAGATCTCCAAATGCTATTTCATTTTTTATTTGACTTGTTTCCAAACATTTTTTTTATACTTTGCTGGTTTGATACAGAAAAAATAGTGTTAAACCGGGATAGAAAGAGAATTACATATCATCTTTCCCCTATCCCTGCAGACTGTAAGCTACTCTGCACCCCACCTTTACCACATTGGTTGAAGTTGGGTGAGAGGGGATTTTAGCAGTCTGCATCTCAGCCTTGATCACATCTACAGCATGGATTCAGAGTTCACTGTAAAGCTGATAGTGTAGTCATAAAACATCCTGCAATATCTCGAGTTAGGCCACGGCCCCACTATCCGTATTTGGTCAGTAATTTTTCTCAGGAGTGGGGGCCAAAACCAGGTGAGGAACAATCAGAGAAAAGGTATATTAGAAACAAGTCACCAATTCTGCATTTATCACCCACTCCTGGGAAAAAATACTGACCGAACACTGACCAAATACTGATAGTGGGGCCGTGGCTTTAAAGTGAGAGTCAGGAGTGCAAGCTTCCACACTTCAGCAGCTCTCGCTTTCACCCCTGGGTCACAACCCCTTTACGGACAGCAACAAGTTATTGAATGGGCTAGTTCAGATGAATGTGTTTTCATACAGACCGGTTGTTCAACTTAAAAAAAGAAAGTAACCATGCAGTAGTGTCTGCTGTTTTAAGGATGACACTTGCCCATGCAACTCAATGGGTGTGTAAAAAAACGATGCCACACAGAGATCATTCGTTTCGTATCTGATATTACCAGATCCATAGAAAAGACTATATAGAAACTTAACTAGGTCGTTCAATTTTTTAAAATTATGGATGCATAAAACAGATTTCATGCAGATGTGAAAAATGGACATAAGGAACACAATTCCCAGGAAAGATGGGTCAGTTGTGCGTTTATAAACCAAAATCTATTTTAGGACAAAATTTACCAATTTGGAAAGCTTTTATTTGTATTGCCAGTTGAACTATATTTTCACCTCATCATGTGGACACTTTTGAAAATCAATGCAATATAATATAAAATCAAGCCTTCATAAGAGCGATCTTTTTTTTATTGCACCAATTCTATAAATCATATAATAAGAACTTGATATAAGGTATGTATGTACATCTTTTTGCAATATATTTGCAATCCACTCTGAGCGATACTGTATGTAATAGATCACAGTGCGCATAAACTGTCAATTGTTCTCAGCAATGAAAGTCTGGTTTATACAGGACGATGCACTGCTGAGAACGACGATCTTTAGAGATGAGCACAAGACCTTTTCACCCAATGAACAAGTGTTTTACTCAGATGAGTTTTGCCCTTTCAAGTATATGGGTGCATAAAAAAAATTGGGTCCCATAGGGATCAACTGTGCAGAATCCGATTTTAAACTGTTGATGTATAAAATCGAATACAACATGGACATAAAAAAAGGAAATGCATTCAGATGAAAATCGTGCAAGTTTTCTGGATAAAACTCGGACGATTTTTCATACGGTTATCTGATGTCTTACTCCAGCCTTAGGCTATGTGCCCACGATGCAGAAATGAAGTAGAAATTTTCTTGAGCATTTCTGC
This sequence comes from Phyllobates terribilis, assembly GCF_046119375.1. NCBI lineage: Eukaryota > Metazoa > Chordata > Amphibia > Anura > Dendrobatidae > Phyllobates > Phyllobates terribilis. The sequence continues at coordinate 34,730,606 of NW_027362761.1, read as the reverse complement.
ATCTCCTTGGCAGAAAAAAGGAATGCGTTTTTTACATGAGTTTTTGACACGTATTTACCATGCGTTTTTCCAATGCATTGTATAAGGCAAATACGCATGCAGAAACGCACAAGAATTGGTCATGTCCGTATTTTTTCTGCAAGTAAAATCTGCGCAGAAAAAATACGAACCATGTGCACAGAACTTACAGAATGTCATAGGAAGTCATGGGATAAGGTATGCAATGCGTTTCTGGAGCGTTTACGCGCTGCAAATACGCGCCAAAAACGCATTGTGGGCACACAGCCTAAAGATCACAAAATGTATCTGAAGAAAATAACCTTAAAGGACTGTCATCAAAAAAAGACCAAATTTCTGAATCTAGTTTTTATATTAAACATGTCAGTCAAAAACTAGTGGTGTTATTTTTCTAATTTGCGATACCATTATCTATCTTATAAAAAAAAAAGTCTTGAAACTTTGCAGTTCTCACATTTACCATTTCTTCTCACTGTATGCTGACAGTTCCTTCTTCCTGTTCACTGGAGGTCACTTCTCAGCATTCCTCTCATTATCACAGATAAACACCTCTATAATAAAGCTGGAGGCATATAATACAGACTGCTCCATTCACAAACGAAGATGAATACAGACCACCTCCTTCTCCCCCTTGTACCATAACAATGAGTCACCGCCAAAGGATATATCTCAGTAAGAGTTGAGACTTAAGGCCCCATCACACATAACGAGATCGCTAGCGAGATCGTTGATACGTCACGGTTTTCTTGACGCAATAGCGATCTTGCTAGCGATCTCGTTATGTCTGACAGGTAGCAACGATCAGGCCCCTGCTGTGAGATCGCTGATCGTTACAAAGCTTCCTGGACCATTCCTGGGTCGTTGTGCTCCCGCTGAGCAGTGTGCATCGCTGTATTTGACACCTTATCAACGACCTCGTTAGAAATTCAGAACTGAGACACGTAGGCGTGCATAAATTGGACTTTTCCGCGCCCTTCGTCCCTGATTGGTGGTCGCTACAGCGTTCTCATTTTCCGCCATGCATAAAAGAGGCAACAGAATAGCGATTCCATACTTTGCTTCTGACCTGGTGCTGGATTGCAGATCCTAGCAGAATTCTCCGGGCTGTTGATATCCGTTCATTCGACTGAGTCCTGATTTTGCGGAAAAGTAATTTTATGCACGCCTTTGTGACACAGTACAGTCCCTATCAAGGTGTGGATCGTTGAAATAGCTGCTGTGTGAAAGCGTCCCAACGACCGCCGAGATCATTAGTTAGATCGCTGGGGGGGCCGAAATAGTTGGGAAGTTCTGCATGTTTGACAGCTCCCCAGCGATCACGAAACGACTATCCAGCGATCCCAAAACCGTGACGTAATAACGATCTCGCTAGCGATCTCGTTATGTGTGACGGGGCCTTTAGACTAGGAATTGTCAATTTGGGTGGAATATTAGTGTAAAACACATCCCAGGAAATACTGTAGGTCGTTTTCAAAAGCGCAGTTTTATTCTGGAAACTAATTTAGTAATTTACTAATCATAATATTTGAGCAGTGTATGGCATGAATTTAGCATTAAAGGCAACAGAACTGATGTTGCTTACAAACCTGTACAGTTCTCACTGGACTGTCTAGTGGAATCAACTTATATTTTATTATTCCTTATTGACAGCCAAAAATAGATACTAATGACTTTACCTTGCAAAGCATTCTCACCTACAACCAGAATCAAAATAAGTACTTAAGTTAGATGGGCACCAATGAAATCTCTTGCCACCAGGATCTCACCAAAATGGGTTAGAAAAACCAGCACAACAGCCAACACCAGTCTTCATTCACTAGCTATTCAGTGTTAACGGTTCTCCTTACCGTAATTATAGATACTAATTTGTCACCCTTTTCAAAGGTGACTCCGCACCTGTAGGTTTTGTGACAGCACGCTTAGCCACAGAAAAACAAGAAATCAAATAATATTGTATTTTAACTGCTGTAACACGCCTTTTCCACTCTGTAACTGAACTCTCGGTTCTACTCATTCCTCTGCTTTTTGAGGGAAACCACACATTACCTTCTAAAAGATATCTGCTCGTAGCAAAGTAAGCAGTTATCACTTGTTTATCTCATAAAGCAATAGGTGCAATATTAAAGTAACCCTACAGTTAGCAGAGAATACTGTATGTATAGTATCTGCATAATTCATGTATGATGCACCAATTAAAAGTTAATTTTCAACAAATATTAATATATTTGTTTTGTTCCCATCTGTGGAGCTTGTGTTACACTGAGCAGAACTTAGTTTGGGCTATCTGAGGGGACATTGGATAAAGCAGGTTAGGAATACTATTCTGAAATGCAGGGTCGGACTAAGGCGAGTCACACCAGCCCTGGGAGCCTATCCTGACATCCTGCAAACAAATTCAAGAAGAAACTATTCAAAAACTTACAAGTTCAATGGATGCAAGAATTATGAAGGCAATATCATAGAAGGGGTCCTATGTTAACATGTAACTTGACCTGTTAGGCCACATGCACACGATGAGCATTTGGTCAGTTTTTTACATCAGTATCTATAAGCCAAAATCAGGAATTGAACAAACAGAGGAAAGGTGCCTTATTTTTCCGACTGTAAGATGCAGTTTTTCTCCCCCAAATTTGGGAGGAAAATTGGGGTGCGTCTTATATTCCAAATGTAGCTTACCGGGAAGGGGGAAGGGGCAGCGGTGGAGAAGGGTCAAAGCTTTTCTGACAAAAGTTACTCCACATTAGTGGCGTAAATCTTCCTGAATCAGATGAGCGGGCTCTGCCATGCCCAGCCCCGCTTTAGCTCTGCACATTTTGTTGAAGCTAACTTGGGCTAGTAAAAAACTGTCAAAGGTGAAACAATTTTGGAAGATTTGTAAGATTGGAAATTTCAAAGCGTTTTATGCAGAAAAATTGGTGAAAACACTTTCTTGAATTTGGCCCACTGTGTGCATAACTTGTTAAAAAATATTTAGGCTAGACCTGGACCAATCCAACAATGTTTAGGAGCAAGTAATAACATACTTTATTTCCGAATACACACTGCAACTGAATGTGAAAAAATGTGAGAAAAAAATGGATTAAAATAATAAAATTCATCAACTTCTCTGATGCTGTTCTGTCCTCCATTCTCTACATTTCCTCCTACAGCGATGACACTCCATCACACTTGTCTCTAACAAGTCGCCGCTGTGGCCAACATTGAAAAGGGAGGGTAACAGTAATGTTAGTATGACTTCTTTCATTATTTTAACACACAGTGAGCAGTTTTCCAAATTTTTGTAATTTGCAGGACAAACTTTTTAACTTAAGATCGGTAAGTCAAATCGGACCCAGAGCTTGTAGCAATCCACAGACATACTTCAAAGGAAATGTATCTTTTTATCTGTGTTTTTCTAACAAATGTAAACAGATACTGATAAATATTTACCGATTTTCTTTCTATTTTCCTCAAATGGAATCTGTCACCAATTTTTTGCTGTGTAGTGTGAGAGCATTTTGATGCAATCACAGTTTTCTCTGCTGCAGATCTAGCAGTGCTCAGAATGCTGAGATCTGTATAACCCTAACCACAGCTTTCTGTGTACACTGTACATTAAAAAAAGTTGCTAATTAGTGGTGGGGGCAGGGTTACATTGACCAGTTGACTAGGAGGCATGTGACACCCAGTCCTGTTGGAATAATATCCTGTTGATAAAACACTGATTTTATTGAAACACCAACACATAGCCTAGTAAGTGACACATCAATGGAATCAGGGTCTCAGCCTCTAGATCTAACTACTCTTAAATTACATAGCAAAAGTTGCTGACAGATATCTTTCAATCCCTTACTCACATTTGATGTACAGTTGTGACTTATGCTGACTCCCTGACTTTGAAGTGGGATAGCATCCTTCACAGCAGATGATAGCTGTGATAGTTAGCCATCATCTTCCTCTAACAGTTGCAGGTGGAGCAGAGTTGTGCCAGTGTGACATGGCATCCTCAAACCATAAATCTGCACTATAATATGGCGATCCTTCCCTTCTGAGCTTTGTACTGTGCCTCAAAAGTAGTTTTTGACCACATATAGGGTATTGGTGTACACAGGAAAAATTGTGTAACAAATTGTACCATTTGTTTTCTCCTCTTTACCCTTGTGAAAATGAAAAATTTGGGGATAAAGCAACATTTTTGTGGGAAAAATGTATTTTTTTTTATTTTCACGGCTCAACGTTATAAAATTCTGTGAAGCACCTGCGGGTTCAAGGTGCTTTCTACACCTCCAGATAAATACCTTGAGGAGTGTAGTTTACAAAATGGTGTCACTTGTGGGGGGTTTCCACTGTTTAGGCACATCAGGGCCTCTGCAAACAAGACATGGCGTCCACTGTCTGTTACAGCGAATTTTGCGCTTCAAAAGTTAAATGGTGCTCATTCCCTTCCGAGCCCTGCCATGCTCCCAAACAGTAGTTTTCTACCACATATGGGGTATCTGTGTACTCAGAAGAAATTCTACACAAAATTTTGGTGCCTGTTACACTTGTAAAAATTGAAAAATTTGGGGCTAAAGCAAAATTTTTGTGGGAAAATTAAATATTTTAATTTTTTCCTTTCACGTTGCTTGAATTCCTGTGAATTGCCTGAAGGGTTAATACACTTCTTGAATGTGGTTTTGAGCACTTTGAAGGGTGCGGTTTTTAGAATGGTGTCACTTTTGGGTATTTTCTGTCATATAGGTCCCTTTAAGTCATATGTGATTTGGCCCCTAAAAAAAATTGGTTTAGTAAATTTTGCTGGAAAAATGAGAAATTGTGATAAAATTTTAACCCTTCTAACAAAAAAAATGTTTAAAAAATGACGGTGATGTAAAGTAGACATGTGGCAGATGTTATTTATTAACTATTTTGTGTGATAAAATTATGCGGTTAATGGGAATAAAAATAAAAGGTTTGAAAATTGTGAAATTTTTGCCAAATTTCCGATATTTTCACAAATAAACGCTAAAAATATCGAACAAAATTTACCATAAAGTACAATGTGTCACGAAAAAACAGTCTCAGAATCAGTGGGATCCGTTGAAGCGTTCCAGAGTTCTTACCACATAGTGACACTGGTCAGAATTGGAAAATTTGGCCTGGTCAGGAAGGTGAAAACAGGCTTTGAGGCGAAGGAGTTAAAAAGAAAAAGATGTTCAACATAAAAACTTGACAACAGCGTTTTTTAATTTTTTTTTTTTCATTTAATGTTCATTTTATGTAATACACAAATATATATTACTTTATATTTATTTATCCTTGTTTTTTTTCTTTTCAGGAACTGAATCACAGCAGTGAAATCTAACCTAACTTTTGTCAGGTTATAACTTGATTTCAAAATAGGCCACAGATGTTTATGCTGTACATTTGATTTAAAGATTATTTACATGAGTTGTACTGTTTTAGTGTATTTTATTCTCACTTCTGCTTTGTTGCTTATAATGCCTTTTGAAAATGAACTTATTAAAATGACACTGTTAACTGCTTCTACATAAAGATACAAAAATACCTACCAACTAAACTGGAGGAGACATCAAAGATTTTAATGAATTTTTAGGAAATGTTCTGCCTAGCACTTTTAGCACCATGTTTGTTTGTTTGTTTTCATTTTGTAGCATGTAAACTATTTATTTTCTGGCATTTTTCAAGCTCTACAGCACATATGTCAAACTCTGGGCCATGGGCCAAATCTGGCCCGCAGGGTGATTATATTTGGTTTGTGACACCAGAACCACCACCCCTATGTGGGGCCATTATTCTGCATGGAGGACTATGTGGGGCCCATTATACTGTATGCAGGGCCGGCTCCAGGTTTTCGTGGTCCCCGGGCGAAAGTGTCTTAGTGGGCCCCTTTAACACATACCACAATTCATGATGCACAGATACAGCAGAGAAATATAGGTATAGTATAATGCAAAGATTTAACTTACTTCTTACATTACATGAGTGATATCTATTGTAAATTATACAACAGCTCAGAAACTGGTGAATTCTCGCAGAGCACAGTGCAGACCGGACAGTATAGTCCTCCATAGAGTATTATGGGCCCCATATAATTGCTCCATACAGAATACTGACCCCCATATAATGCTCCATACAGGATACTGGCCCCCATATAATGCTCCATACAGGCTGGGCCCCATATAATGATCCATACAGAATAGTGACCTCCATATACCGTAATGCTCCATACAGGATACTGGCCTCCATATAATGCTCCATACAGGATACTGGCCCCCATATAAAGCTAAAAACATGATACTGGCCCCCATATAATGCTCCATACAGAATAGTGGCCCCCATATAATGCTCCATACAGAATAGTGGCCCTCATATAATGCTCCTTACAGGATACTGGCCCCCTTATAATGCTCCATGCAGGATACTGGCCCCCTTATAATGTCCCATGCAGGATACTGGCCTCCATATAATGCTCCATACAGGATACTGGCCCCATATAATGCTCCATACAGGATACTGGCCCCATATAATGCGCCATACAGGATACTGGTCCCCATATAAAGCTAAAAACATGATACTGGCCCCCATATAATGCTCCATACAGAATACTGGCCCCCATATAATGCTTCATACAGAATACTGGCCCTCATATAATGCTTCATACAGGATGCTGGCCACAACATAATGCTCAATACAGGATACTGACCCCCACATATTGCTCCATACAGGATACAGTCCCCATAAAATGCTCCATACAGGATACTGGCCCCCATATAATGCTCCATACAGGATACTGGCCCCCATATAATGCTCCATACAGGATACTGGCCCCCTTATAATGATCCATGCAGGATACTGGCCCCCTTATAATGCTCCATGCAGGATACTGGCCCCCTTATAATGCTCCATGCAGGATACTGGCCCCCTTATAATGCTCCATGCAGGATACTGGCCCCCATATAATGCTCCATGCAGAATACTGGCCCCCATATAATGCTCCATGCAGCAAACTGGCCTCCATATAATGCTGCATGCTGTATGGGCCCCATATAATGCTGCATGCTGTATGGGCCCAATATAATGCTGCATGCTGTATGGCCTCCATATAATGCTGCATGCTGTATGGCCCCCATATATTGCTCCATGCTGTATGGCCCCCATATATTGCTCCATGATGTATGGCCCCCCAAATATTGCTCCATGCTGTATGGTCCCCATATGCTGTATGGCCCCTATAAGCTGTATGGGCCCCCATATAATGCTGCAGGCTGTATGGGCCCCATATATTGCTCCATGCTTCCATACATAAAAAAAAAAAAAAAAAAAAATCAAATACTCACCTCTCCTGCTGCTCTGCTCCACACTCCTCAGCGTCACAGTCTTCTCGCTCTCTGCGCTGTGACTGCTCAGCAGAGGGCGCGCTGGAAAGACGTCATCGCGCCCTCTGACCTGAGACGTCACAGTCAGAAGACGCAGTAGAGGCCAGAGCTGCGGGGAATGAGGAGAGGTAAGTATTGTGCCGGCCGGGGCCCTGAGCAAGCAAGAGGGGGGGGGTCCAATTTCGGGGGCTGGCATCGGACTTCTCTGCTCATAGGCCCCATAGCGCTCCGGGGTGCCAGACGGCGAGGGGGCCCCTCCGCCTGCTCAGGGCCCCGGGCACTTGCCCGAGTGCTGACACCGGGTCCGACTGTATGAAAAGCTATGTGGGGCCATTACAATGTTTGGAGGACTATGTGAGGACCATTATTCTGTGTGGTGGACTTGAGCGCAGCAGAGCTCGAAAGGGAAAGATACAATTTGCTTCACAGAAGTTTATAACATTGAACCGTGAAAAAAAAAAAATCTAATTTTCCCCACAAAATGTTTTTTTTTAGCCCCAAATTTGGCATTTTCATAAGGGTAACAGGAGAAATTGCAGAATACAATTTGTTGAGCAATTTCTCCTGCGTACGCCGATACCCAGTATGTGGAGGAAAACTACTGTTTGGGCGCACGGCAGGGCTTGGAAGGGAAGGAGCAATATTTGACCTTTTGAACTGAAACTTTGCTGGAATCATTAGCGGACGCCATGTCCCATTTGGAAAGCCCCTTATGTGCCTTAACAGTGGAAACCACCCACAAGTAACCCCATTTTGGAAACTAGACCCCTCAAGGAATGTATCTAGATGTCTTGTGAACACCTTGAAACCCCCAGGTTTACAACGTTGAGCTGTGAAAATTAAAAATCTAATTTTTCCCACGAAAATGTTATTTTAGCCCCAATTTTTTTTGTTTTCACAAGGGTAACAGGAGAAATTGCACAATACAATTTGTTGTGCAATTTCTCCTGCGTACGCCAGTACCCAATATGTGTGGGGAAACTCCTGTTTGGGTGCATGGCAGGGCTCAGAAAGGAAGGAGTGACGTTTTGGAATGCATACTTTGATGGAATGGTCTGCGGGTGTCATGTCGCGTTTGGAGAACCCCTGATGTGCAAAAAAATTGAAAACCCCTTAAGTGACCCTATTTTGGGAACTAGTTCCCTCAAGAAATGTATCTAGATGTGTGGTGAGCACCTTGAACCCCCAGGTTCTTCACAGAATTTTACAACTTTGATCTGTGAAAATGAAAAAAAAAATATATAGCCCCAAATGTTTTCATTTTCACAAGGATAGAAGGTGAAGATGGCCCTCAAAATTTGTTGTGCAATTTCTCCGGAGTATACCGATACCCTATATGTGGTTGAAAACTACTTTTGAAGCACAGTTAAAAGCGCCACAGATTTTGCTGGAATGGTTTGAGGGTGCCATGTCACACTGGCAGAGCTCCTAAGGTGCCAGAACAACAGAACCCCCCCCCCCCTTCATTTTACAAACTACATCCCCCAATCAATTCATCTAGGGGTGCAGTGATCATATTGACACATGTGCCTCATAGAATTTTATATCTTTTGGCGGTAAAGAAAGAATAAATTACATTTTTACCACTAAAATGTTGTTTTAGCCCAAAGTTTTTAATATTTCTAAGGGCTAATAGGAGAAATTTTTACAACAAACGGAGGTCGATTTTTTTCCTGAGTGCACCAATACCCTAAATGTAAACCAGGAAATACTTGACATATATTGACATCATATTGGCTGGCTGTGACCTAGGGTGATGTTTTATCTATTTGTCCATTTTCAAGTTTTAACCCTATCCTGACGCAGTATAAATGTGAGCCGAGCCTTACTGCGATCTTTGGGAGGCAGAATGAAGAAAATCAATAGTAGATCAAGAATTGGTTTTATTTATTTTTTACTCTGTTCCTAGTTTGGTATAAGTGATTAGACGACTTTATTCTTCGGGTCAGTGTGAATACAGTGATGCCAGATTTATATCCGTTTTTTATGCTTGGCTGCTGTCACATACTAAAAGACGCTTTTCTTTGCAGAAACTAGTTTTTGCCTCGTCATGTTTTGATAGCTGTAATTTTTCCATATTTCTGCCGACAGAGTCATGGGCTTGCTTTTTGTGAGACAACCTGACGTTTTTATTGGTAGCATTTTCTGGCACATGACATTTTTTGATTGCTTTCTATTCAGATTTTTGCGAGGCAAAATGAACAAAACCCAGCAATTCAGGAATTGTTTTTTGGGTTTTTCTTTATGCCATTCTGCATGTGGTAAACTTAATAAGGCAGCTTCATTCTTCGGGAACGATTACAGCGACACCACATTTCTGTAGTTTTTTTATGTTTTGGTGCTTTTATGCAATAAAAACTGTTTTATAGAAAAAATAATTATTTTTGCATCGCTTTATTCTGAGAGCTATAACTTTTATATTTTTCGGCTGACTGAGCTGTATGGCGGCTTGTTTTTTGCGCGACAAGATGAAGTTTTAAGTGGTATCATTTTTATTTACATTTGTCTTGTTGATCGCGTTTCATTCCAGTTTTTGTTAAGCGATATAATGAAAAAGCATTGTTTTTTTACCCCTTTTTTATTATTATTATTTACGGTGTTCATTGAAGGGGTTAACTAGCGTGACAGTTTTATGGGGCAGGTCGTTCCAGACGTGGTGATACTAAACGTGTATTTTTTTTTATTATTTTCTGATTTTTATTTTTTTAATATTTTTTCAATTTGTTTTATTTATTTATTTTTTTTATTAAGTCCCACTATGGGACTTTCACTTTTAGCAGTCTGATTGGAGTTATAAGGCATAGCAATGCAGGAGAACAGCCATGCTTAGTAACTGTCAGTTCTACATTGACACAAGTTAGTTAGAGCATGCGCATGTTCTAACTAACTTGCTAGTGCCTGGGCTTCCTCCCTCTGCCTGCCAGCTAAATGCTGCGATCGCCGCATTTAGGGGGTTAAATTGCTGGGTGTCAGCTGTCAGAGTCAGCCGACACCCGGCGGCGATCGAGAGCACAGGCCTTGTGCGCGCAATATCACCTGGACGTACTCAGTACGTCTAAGGTCAGGAAGCACTTCCCAACCAGGATGTACTGAGTACGCCTAAGGTCAAGAAGGGGCTAATAAGCTGAACCCTAAATCATGTATTTCTAACATGATCATTAACTCCTTCCTGACATAGACAATTTCCCTAATATTTTTTTTTTCATTTTCTCCTCCCCTTTTTGAAGAGCCATAATATTTTTTTCTGTCCACTCAAATATATGAGGGCTTGTTTTTTTGTGGGATGACATGTACTTTTGATTAACACCATTAATTTTACCAGGGCTGTGGAGTTGGAGTCGGTGTCCATTTTCGCGCAGTCGGAGTCGGTATAAAATGGACCAACTCAGACAATATATAATAAATTGGGTACGGTAATTCAATGCAGTTTGAATATTTTTTCATAAGAATTTGGGAAAGTTATGAAATGTCCTATAAATGTCTGTCCTATTCCTGATCTAAGGGTCTAGACTTTTAGCTGAGATGAATCTGTGCTACAGTAAATTTACCACTTACACATGAGCCATGTATGAGGGAGCCGGAGTCTGTGTCATGGAAATTGAGGAGTTGGAAGTTTGCTTACCGACTCCACAGCCCTGAATTTTACCATGCAATAAATTGGAAACGGGAAAGAAATTCCAAGAACAGTGAAATTGTGAAAAAAACCTTAATTCTGACATTGCTTTTTGGGAATTATTTTAACGGCGTACATTGTATGGTAAAAATGACCTGCCAATATGATTCTCCTCATAAGTATGATTACGGTGATAGCAAACCGGTCCAGTTTTTTTATTTCATTGATGAAAAAAATAATTTTTTTTGATTGTGTCGCCATTTTCCGAGACCTGTAATGTTTTCACTTTTTGGTCGATAAAGCTGTGTGAGGGCTTATTTTTTGCAGAGCGAGACAACAGATATGATATTTTGATAGTTTCTTACAGCATTTTTAAGGTAAAAATGCCTTTTTTTTTTTTACAGTGTTTAAAGATCAAATTAATTATTCTTATATTTTCATAGTTAGGACTTTTCTGGTCGCAACGATAGCACGTCTTTTTGCCATTTATTTTATTATCTTTATTTTTAATGGGGAAAAAAAGGGAGTGATTTGAACGTTTAGATTTTTTTTTTTTTTTTTTTTTAATCTTTTCACTGTATTTATTAGTCTCCTTAGGGGACCTGAGCCTGATCAATTGAACCGTGCATAGCAGTTCCACAGTATTGCTGCACATAGTAAAAATCAGTCTCCTTTAAAGCCCAGTTACAGGCTGTGTTTCAAGGTAACTCCGTAATGATAAGCACGGAGATCTTCAACAGACCCCGACAATGGGAGCTAAGAATGATGTCCCACCATACCGGCGCGCTGTTAATGCCACTTAACAGCAGCATTTAACAGGTTAATAGTCGCAGGTGGAGCTCAGCTCCACCTGTTGCTGTTAGAGGTAGGTCCTGGCTGTAACATACAGCCATTACCTGTCAGGTATGAGGCAAGCTCAACCTTGAGCCCGCTCCGTACACCCGCTCCTGACTTGTGCTGTACATGTAATGTGGATGCCAGTAATGGGTTAAAGAAAAAGAATTAGTAGTGCGCCGGCTCGTTTTCTTACCCGTCATGAATGAAATCTAAAAGATCTAAAAGCTACGAGAATGTAAAAATGTAGCACAACTGAACGATCAATATATTACTATATAAAAATAATCTTTCCCCATTACCTGAATATTGAGATTGATCTAAATCGTTTCATTAGTAAACAGTTAAAAAGGACAAGCGGAAAGGATGGACTACCAAATCAGGTTATCAACTTTAGGGTTATTTGGTTTGGAAAAACAAAGGCTTAGAGGCGATCTTACTATAATGTATAAATATATGAAGGAACGGCACAGAGATCTTTCTAATGATCTTTTTACACCTAGACCTGTGATAGGGACAAGGGGACATCCTCCACATCTAAAGGTAAAGTTTAGTCATCATCACAGATGAAGATTCTTTACGGTAAGAGCATTGAGACCATGGAACTCTCTGCTACATGGTGTTGTAATGGTTGATTCACTATAAAAGTACAAGGAGGGCATGGATGACTTTCTTGAAAAATATAGGCATCAGATTTTGTGATGAGATGTTGATCCAAAGAACTAGTCTGACTGCAATATGTGGAGTCAGGAATGAATTTTTCCCCTAATATGCGGCAATTAGCATCTGCCTCATGGGGCTTTTTCCTTCATCTGGATCAATATGTTAGGCTATACGTTGAACTTCATGGACTTGTGTCTCCACTCAATCATAAAACTATAAATAGATAGACGTAGACACAGGGGCGGAACTACCGCCCGTGCAGCCGGTTCATTGAACGGGGGCCCCTCCAGCCTCCAGCAGGGCCGCCATCAGGGCATGTCTGCCCTGACTCCAGTGTGGGGCCCAGCCGGTAGGGGCCCCCTTGGAGCCCCGTTGGGGGCCCCCTCTTGTGAGTCTCTCTCCTCATGGGGCCCCCGGCCCCATGCTAAGCGCCGGGCCCGGGACATCTCAGCGCTGCGCTGCGCTCCTGCGGCAGCGCCTTCATGATTCCCCTGATTTCCGGTCATGTGACGGCGCCGTCACATGGCCGGAAGTCAGGAGAACCTGGTGTCAGCGATTTGGACGAGCGCCAGGATTCTGCAGGGATTGCATGGGGGTAAGTATAACAAGTTTTGTTTTTTTCAAAATACAATTTACTAGGAGTGGGGGGAATGGGAGGTGTGTGTGTGATAAGAGATGCACATGGGGGGGGGGGGGGGAGATGATAAAAGATGCACATGGGGTGGGGGGGATGAGAGAGGTGCACATGTGGGGGGAGGGGGATGAGAGAGGTGCACATGTGGGGGGAGGGGGATGAGAGAGGTGCATGTGGGGGGAGGGGGGATGAGAGAGGTGCACGTGGGGGGGGGGATGATAAAAGATGCACATGGGGTGGGGGGGATGAGAGAGGTGCACATGTGGGGAGGGGGTAAGAGATGCACATGGGGGGGAGATAAGAGATGCACATGGGGGGGAGATAAGAGATGCACATGGGGGGGAGATAAGAGATGCACATGGGGAGGGGAGATTAGAGATGCACATGGGGGAGGGGGATAAGAGATGCACATGGGGGAGGGGGATAAGAGATGCACATGGGGGGGGAGATAAGAGATGCACATGGGGGGGATGAGAGAGGTGCACATGTGGGGGAGGGGGATGAGAGAGGTGCACATGTGGGGGAGGGGGGTGAGAGAGGTGCACATGTGGGGGGGATGAGAGATGCACATGGGAGGATGAGAGAGGGGCACATGTGGGGGAGGGGGGTGAGAGCGGGGCACATGTGGGGGAGGGGGATGAGAGAGGGGCACATGTGGGGGAGGGGGATGAGAGAGGGGCACATGGGGGGGTGGTGAGAGCTGCACATGGGGGGGATGAGAGAGGGGCACATGTGGGGGAGGGGGATGAGAGAGGGGCACATGTGGGGGAGGGGGATGAGAGATGTGCACATGGGGGGGTGGTGAGAGCTGCTCATGGGGGGGTGAGAGCTGCACATGGGGGAATTGGGAGAAAATGAGCTGCACATGGGGGAATTAGGAGTAGGGGGATAATGAGCTGCACATAATGAATGTGGGGTGGGGGAGAGTAAATGATAAATGACGATGGGGTGGGGAGAGCACGGACATGATATAATGAATTGGGGCAGGGGGTGCATGTAAATAATGAATGCGGGGAGCAGGAAGTATAGAGTAGAGGTTCTAATTAAATTATATATTAAGTGCCTATTTACAGTTAATGGGGGCACCGTGGTGGATTACAATTTATATTTGGAATGGTAGGTTGCATAATAACTAACCATATATTGATGGTGGATGCACGTCTGTATTCAGCTGCGTAATGTAGAAGTTGGGGAATGTGCTCTAGATAACTGTGTTATTTTATGCAGAGACGAGCCCTGGCTGGAAGACGTGATGGCGGTCTGTGCTGGATGAAGGAGAAAAGCGTAGCTGAAGGACTTCACCTAGAGACGTCACCAGTGAGTCAGTGCATTACATGTACACTTACACTATATACTATGTACCGGGCTCCTGTGTATAATGTCACTGGTGATCACTGTATTACCTATACACTATATACAGAGCTCCTGTGTATAATGTCACTGGTGATCACTGTATTACCTGTACACTGACACTATATACAGAGCTCCTGTGTATAATGTCACTGGTGATCACTGTATTACCTGTACACTGACAATATAAACAGAGCTCCTGTGTATAATGTCACTGGTGATCCCTGTATTACCTGTACACTATATACAGAGCTCCTGTGTATAATGTCACTGGTGATCCCTGTATTACCTGTACACTATATACAGAGCTCCTGTGTATAATGTCACTGGTGATCACTGTATTACCTGTACACTGACACTATATACAGAGCTCCTGTGTATAATGTCACTGGTGATCGCTGTATTACCTGTACACTGACAATATATACAGAGCTCCTGTGTATAATGTCACTGGTGATCCCTGTATTACCTGTACACTATATACAGAGCTCCTGTGTATAATGTCACTGGTGATCCCTGTATTACCTGTACACTATATACAGAGCTCCTGTGTATAATGTCACTGGTGATCACTGTATTACCTGTACACTGACACTATATACAGAGCTCCTGTGTATAATGTCACTGGTGATCACTAGATTACCTGGACACTTACATTATACATACCATGTATAGAGCTCCCGTGTATAATGACACTTATGGTAATATTAGTAATGTGGTGGTAATATTAGTAATGTGGTGGTAATATGTGGTCTGGTCATGGTGTGGCAGTTTTTCTCCCTTCTGTGTGGTATTATTCGGTCACTATGTTGTGGTAATATGTGGTCTGGTCATGGTGTGGCGGTATTCCCTGTATGTGGTATTATTGGTCATTTAAAAAAAAATGTATATGACACATTCCCTTAAAGAAAACTAAATAAAAATATATCTAAAAAGAGTATTGGATATTTTAAGAAAATTTTAATAGGTTAGAGTAGGGCCCGGCCAGAAGAGTCTACCTTATCGTGGTGGCGGCTTTAAAAATCTTTTGGCCAAAACAAAAGCTGTTGGCTATGTATGTGGCACCGTCACATGGCCGAACGTCAGGAGAGCCTGGTGGCAGCGACGTGGACGAGCGCCAGGATTCTGCAGGGATCGCATGGGGGTAAGTATAACAAGTTTTATTTTTCTTAAATACAATTAATTAACTAGGAGTGGGGGGAATGAGAGATGCACATGGGGGGGGGGGTGAGAGATGCACATGGGGGGGTGAGAGATGCACATGGGGAGGGATGAGAGATGCACATGGGGGGGGTGAGAGATGCACATGGGGGGGTGAGAGATGCACATGGGGGGTGAGAGATGCACATGGGGGGGTGAGAGATGCACATGGGGGGGTGAGAGATGCACATGGGGGGGTGAGAGATGCACATGGGGGGGTGAGAGATGCACATGGGGGGGTGAGAGATGCACATGGGGGGGTGAGAGATGCACATGGGGGGGTGAGAGATGCACATGGGGGGGTGAGAGATGCACATGGGGGGGGTGAGAGATGCACGGGGGGGGATGAGAGATGCATCGGGGGGGTGAGAGATGCATCGGGGGGGGATGAGAGATGCATCGGGGGGGGATGAGAGATGCATCGGGGGGGTGAGCTGCACATGGGGGGGATGAGAACTGCACATGGGGGGGTTATGTTTACATAACTTTGTTGCCTTATGAAGCGCAGGGGGGGGGCCCCCAAAAATTTCTTGCACAGGGGCCCACTACAGTCTGTGTCCGCCCCTGCATAGACACATACAGATAGGAATAAATGAGATAGTAAAATTATTTGAACAGGTCCCCTTCATACTTTTATATTTCATACATATATGTTATAATTGTAGGTATGTGTGAAACGAGGATTGTTTTTACTTCACTTTAGTTTTTTATGGAAGCTTTAAAGTGTCACTATATATTTGTACCTGTATTTTAAAGCTGCCCACACTTAATCTCTCAGAGGGTTTTAAATCAATAGCCCATTAAGAGTAAAGGGAGCAGGAAAAGCAATAAAGACTTATATTAGCACAGAGAAATCAGTGTTTTACCCCTTAAACAAGTCGGAAGGCGAAACTAGTAGGGAAAACACATATTTGCTGGTGGCTAAAACAGAAACATATTTTATGTATGAAACGCATGACTTGCTTGATGTGTTTAGTCTTTTTTTTTAATACTTTAATGACCAAGAAATTGTTAATTTTGTGGTTTCATTTTTTTCCCATGTTAAAAGGAGTATTAACTTTTTTTTTTCCGTTGACATAGACATATGAGTGCTTGCTTAATTTGGAGCAGTGTGAAAACCTGTTTTTTTACATCCTGGGCTGATGTTTTTATTGATACCATTTGGTGGTACATCTATATCAATTTGATTGCTTTTTATTTTGTTTGTTTTTTTGGGAAATCCTGTGACTAAATAATGGCAATTTTGGCATTCCAATTAAAGGGAACCTGTCACCCCCTGGCACTTACCAGACCTCTAATATGGGCTTACATGTGATAGAAATGTAAATCTATACCTACCTGTATGCCTCATATTAGAGGTCTTGTTTGTTATGATCTGCAACATGCACTAAGGAAAGATGGGGGAAAGCTGTCCCTACAGTAAGACTAAGCTGAATCCCTATGATGTAGCGGGCTGCCTTAGTCCTTGGCTAGTCTGAACGAAGACCTATAGCATTAAGGTAGGGGGTCCCTAAAAGAACTAAGGACTGGGACAAAAAATGGGACACCTCCTAAACAGAAGTTGTTGCAGAACACAAAAGACAAACTGACAAAAAATACTAGAGGTCCCAGAGGACCAAGCGAACTAGACAGAGAAAGGCACCGAAGCACCTGGCTAGAGAAACAGTCAAACACTGAAGTCCAGCACAGCCAGGAGGGCGGAGCTGGAATGTAAAGGCAGATGGTCACGTGACCGCAAAACACAAGATAGAAAAAACAAACAGGAGGGTTCTAACATTGTTGTTGTGAAATGTCTTTTTATCCATACAAGTTTCTGATATGTTCCAGTCCCGGAGCCCGCAAGAAATCCCCCCTCCTGTGTGAATTATAATATTTCCCCCTCCCTACATGCAGGGGAGCGGAGAAACATTGTAATTCACACACTAGGCGGGCTTTCTTCAGGGCCTCCAGTCTGAAAGCATCAGAAACTTGATTGAATAAAAAGACATTTCACAGCAACAAGACCTAATATGAGACATACAGGTGGGTATAGATTTACATTTCTATCACCTGTATGCCCATATTAGAGGGAAGATAAGTGCCAGGGGGTGACAGATTCCCTTTAATTATTTCATTTTGGACATCATGTTACCAAATATGGTTTTCAATATATTCATTCGTTTATTTTTGAAGGACGAAAAGGATGGGTGGTTACATTTTTTAAAACATGTTTTTTTTACTTTTTCATTTTTACTTTATTTTTTTAGTTCATTAGGGAACTTGATCTTGCGATAGTTTGATCGCTTATGCTATATATTGCAATACGACAGTATTGTAGTATATAGTGAAATCGCGGTGCTCATATAGAGAACCAACAAGGACCAAGATGACAATTATAGTGGCTTTCAGCATGCCCCCGGCTGCAATGGTTACCCATCAGTCCTCTGAATTCACGTTACAGAGATGGGGAAGGGGAGAAGTCAAAGTGCACTCTAACTGGAGCTGTCAAAGATTGACAGCAGCATTTATAGTTAAACTACAGCGATCAGAGCATGCTCCGGTCACTGTAGTTACAGGCTGATGCCCAATATGTAACACAGCCAGCATCTGACTAGTGTGAATCAGACTCCGGTCCTGATCCAGCTTCATACTTTGCTTAAAATGGACATCATAGGTCATTAACCAGTTAATGCGAGACCAATAAACGTTGTCATAACATAATGCTAAAAGGGTCCATATGCAATATCGTTTCTTACCTTGTAGACAATGTTATTTTTTAGCCCTCTTGGGCTTCAAATCTTAAGGTCACAAACTATAATAAGGCTTTCCTTTCCAAATAGGATACAGAAAGCTGAGAGATCATTTTAAAAATACTTTCAAAAATAAATGTGATATATACACATAACTTTCCAAACTTACCACTTGGAGGCTTTGGCCGTGGAGGGACACTTCTCTTGGGGGGCAGGGCTGGCATATCAAGCTTGCTTTTAAATGGATCCTCGGAAAATCCTGAGCTTGGAAAAGTGGCAGCAAAGGGATCTGGAGTTTGGTGCTAAAATTGCAGAATTTTCAGAAACAAAAATATTAAAATCAAAGGCAAAACAGATCAAACTCAAAAAAACATTTCTTCTTAAAACACAGGATCTCAATTTCAATTAGATTTAATTGGATAATCCGGTTCTGCTTACTTTCTTATCAGTAGGTGAGAAGGCCAATGATGTCAGCTACACACCTGCCCTAATATTAAAGGGAATCTCTCACCAGGTTTTTGTTGACTAGTCTGAGAGCAGCATGATGTAGGGGCAGAGCCCTTGATTCTTGCGATTTGTCACTTACTTGGCTCCCTATAGTAGTTTTGATAAAATCACTGTCTAATCTGCTGCAGATCTACCAGTTGTCTGAATGTTGAGCTCTGTATAACCCTGCCCACATCACTGATTGGCAGCTTTCTGTGGCAGTTTTCGCCTATGCACAGTGTGCAATCCGTTTTGGGGGTAGGGTTATACAGAGCACATGAATGTAGAGGACTACATGGCAACAGGTTTTTTAGTCCTCCAGTGATAATCTAGTGATAAAACGGATTGTATTAAAAACATGGCAAGCAGACCAATGTGTGACACATCACTAGAATCAGGGGTTCGGTCTCTACATCATGCTGCTCTCAGATTAAGGGGCATAAAACTTTGTGACAGAGTCCTTTTAAGCTTTTTTTGAAGAATCATTAAGAATTCTTAAGAGTAGGACAGGTGCGCGATACACACGTGAGTTGGCAGGTATCTGCAGATGTGATCTCACAAACCCTAAAGTCATGACGTCACAAGCCGATTACCCTTGTATGGCTTCACAGTTACTTGACGTATAATATGTCAGTTTAGTTTTGTATGTAAATAGCCTCTTGTTGCATGAACTGACAGAAGACAGGCTCAAACTCGCTGAAAAAATGAAGGGTGCTGGTCAATTCGCATAAGAAATCAAACTGTGCATCTTTCAATTATCCATCAGCAATGGTCTCCTGCTGTTAATCGCATGGGCAAAGCTTCTGTGTCTGCAATACTTCTGACATATCGGTAAGTTATGGAGATTTTAGGCAAGGTGATCCATTTTGTACATGCAAGTCATAGAGCGTCAGGGTAAAATTAGGATATCATCATGCCTTTAAAAGTTAAGCTAATGCACCTACACTCACTAAATGACAAGCACCTAATGTTATATTTGCATTAAGTGCAATTGCTTTACTTAAATATCATACAATGTAATTTTCTGGATTATCTTTTTAGATTCTGTCTCTCACAGTTGAAGTGTACCTACGAAAAAAATTACAGACCTCTCCATTCTTTGTAGGTGGGAAAACTTGCAAAATCTGCATTTTTCCCCCACTGTATAGTATATCATGATGATGGTATTAATCTGCATGTGTTCTTCACAGGATGTGCTGATTGCAGTTTATTATGAAGTAATACACGTAGCTGAAATTTAGTTCCAATCAAATCTAACGTATTACTCTAATTTCACATGACTATGTACAGAAGAGACTCACAGCATGTCTTATTCTCATCAGTTTTGCAGATCAGACCTGGCCATTAAAATCTATCGAGATTCGTGAGACACGGATGAAACTCAGAAAACATACTTTGTATTTAAGTCTTCCATCTGTGCTTCATTTGCTTTTTAATTCAAAGATTCAATGGATAAAAAAGAAAAAAAAAGCAGCCAAATGCGCAACAGAAGCAATATGGATGACTCATGAGAAAAAAAACAAAAACGTCCCACTTATCACAGATATTAAAAATTTATACGGATCTGTGAGTGTAGTCTAAGGCTATGTGCCCACGATGCAGAAATGCTGCGGATTTTTCCTGAGTGTTTCTGCATCTCCCCTGGCAGAAAAAAACACATGCAGGTTGTACATGCGGATTGTACATGCGGGTTGTACATGCGGATTGTACATGCGGATTGTACATGCGGGTTGTACATGCGGATTGTACATGCGGGTTGTGCATGCGGATTGTGCATGGGGATTGTACATGCGGATTGTACATGCGTTTTCCTGCCAGGGACAAGCGGATGTGAAGCGTTCTTCACTTGCATTTCCACATGCGGGTTGTACATGCGGGTTGTACATGCGGGTTGTGCATGCGGGTTGTGCATGCGGGTTGTGCATGCGGATTGTACATGCGGATTGTACATGCGTTTTCCTGCCAGGGACAAGCGGATGTGAAGCGTTCTTCACTTGCATTTCCACATGCGGGTTGTCAGCGCTTTCCAAGCGATTTTAGCATCACTTGGAAAGTGCTTGTCAACTTGGTCACACTATATAAATCCATGCAACCGGCAGACAACATAAAGTTATAGAGTGGGGTCACAGAATGCTGAAGAACATGGTACATAAATGTCACCAACACTCTCCTGAGTCAATAACTACAGTTCTCCTAACTTCCCTTAGTATTAACATCAGCACAAATACTGTGCACTAGGAGCTGCATGGCTGAGTAGCTGCATTCAAGCCTGGCATCACCAAGCACAATGCCAATGAAGTGTTGTAAAGTACACCACCACTAGACTCTGAAGCAGAGGAAACATGTTCTGTGGAGTGACCAATCATAATTCTCTATCTGGCAATCTGATGGATGAGCCTGGGTTTGCTGAATGCTAGGAGATCCTTCTGTGTGACAGATTGTGACAACTGTAAAGTTTGGTGAAGGAGAGAAAATGTTATGGGGTTGTTCTTCAAGGGATGGCCTAGGCCCCTTAGTTCTAGTGAATGGAAATCTTAATGCTTCAACATACCAAGACATTTTGGACAACTGTTTGCTTCCCATTTTGTGGGAACAGTTTGGGCAAGACCCTTTTGAAGTTTGGTGTGGAAGAACTTGACCCATCCACAGAGAGCTGTGCCCTCAACCACATCAAACATCACTGGTATGAATTAGAATGGAGATTGTGAGCCAGGTTGTCTAGTCCAAAATTATTTTCTGACCTCTAAAATGTCCTCCTGAAGGAATGGGAAAAAAAATCCCAGACACATTCCAAAATATTGTAGAAAACGTCCCTAGAACCGTGGAAGCTAGGGGGAACCAATTTGATATTAATGCCTATAAATTTATAATGGCATGTCATAAAAGCTCCTACTTTTGTCTATATAGTGTAGATCTACTGACTTGCCATGAGACTTACCTTGGCCAACTATATTATTGCATCTATTTATCCCAACTGCAAGTGTTACCTATATGGACACAGTCCTCCAGTTGCTAATAAGATTCCGGCAGCCGTTGATTAGTTGAAAGGTCAGAGGGTTTTGAAAAGAACGTGGTTTCCTCTGAGCACCTTAGCTCTAGAAAGTTTAACAGGAATGAGGGGGAGGATGTACATTATACACATTCCCTTTGTCAACGGATTCTTCTAAGAATAAAAGTGAGAGTAAAAAATAGCCTGTATTTAAAGAGAACTGTCATTAGATTCATGCTGCCCAAACTACGATCAGCATGATTACAGCTAGGAATGCTTTTGTGTGAATCTCTCTGGAGTTTAAAAAAATATATAGTTAAAAGATCTGGTTGAGGACTACAACCAGACATGAAACTAGTCTAGTGCAGCTCCTGGACATTTTTTCCATCGGTGCTCCAGGTGATTGTCAGGTGTCTCTGATAGCAAGAGATCTGTCAGTTAACTAGATCAATGAGGGGAGAAGCATCTGAAACAACGGATACTGGAAGCCTGTGCTAGCATTTCTTCTGCGGTGTTGCTATCAGTGTGTCAAGAGTGGGAGAAGAGGGTTGTATTGACAATCCAACACAATGGGCAGCACTTTGAACACATTTTATAAGTGGTCATAAACTTGTAAAAAACTCATGAAAGAATAAAGCTAGGTTAAAACCAAGCACACCATTGTTTTTCTTATGAAATTCTCAATAAGTTTGATGTGTCACATGACCCTCTTTCCATTGAAAAAAATAAAGTTGGATCCAAAATGTCCGACTTCAAAATGGCCGCCATGGTCACCACCCATCTGGAAAAGTTTTCCCCCTCCCACATACTAATGTGCCACAAACAAAAAGTTGATATCACTAACCATTCCCAATTAATATAGGTGTATCCATATAAATGGCCCACCCTGTACATTGATAGCTTTTTATTTGCTGTCCATTGCGTTATTCTGGAGAAAAATTCATGATTTTATCAATAAGCAAATAAGGCATTAGGTGCTTTGTCCCACCCAGAGCACCTAAAGAAAGTCTGCCTCCCCAGGTGGCCTGCATCCCTAGTGTTTGACTCCTTTTATTGATTAATTGATTGCTGACGTCATGCAGGAAATGTCAGACCTAATCATATCGCAGCAGTCCTAGCTGACAGATTCCCTTTAAATGGTACCCATTTAAAATAGTGTATGACTCCATACAGGGTGGTGTACGGACCCACAGACTTAATATGGAGCCTATACACTGCTCTGTGGGAGCTGTGTATTTCAGAACGGTGTTTTGACCAATTACTGGGCGTCTGCGGAACTGCACTGATCAGCAGCATATAGCAGCCGGTACAACATATAAACCTTATAGATTGTAAGCTTGCGAGCAGGGCCCTCACTCCTCCTGTGACTGGTGAACTATGTGTTAATTAGTATTGTCTTTATTGTCTGTACATGTCCCCGCTTAATTGTAAAGCGCTGCAGCATATGTTAGCGCTATATAAACAAAATTATTATTATTAAACATAGTTTTAAATGATAGGCACCTTTTAAAGGGGTTTTTCATTTTATTTTTAGAAGGCTTAATTTTTTTTTTTTTTTTTAAAACAATAAAAATATTAGCAATAGAAACCATCAGAATCATACAAATGATACAAATTATGTAATAATTATCATCAATGACCACTAAAGCCACTTCAAGAAGATGGGAGATCATTTAAACTAAGGAATTATATATCTATGCACTCAATACATACAACCATATACACAACACCAATCATACCGGTCCCCATACCCATCCATCCTCTCCCCTAGTATGTCATAAAGCAACACCTTATGCAGGCATATGATAGAACTAAATATGCAGAGCTCTCTTGGTAATCTTGCTATTGTTAACCAGCTTCCCCATACCTTATCAAATTTGTAACCACATTTCCTATTTGTATAGAGGACTTCATATAGTGGAATATATTTATTGACTAATTGCAGTTAATGTAGCATACAAGGGACTTCTGTGGATTTCCACGCCATTATAATTAGTTTCCCAGCTTGAGCATTTGATTTTAAAGCACATTTTTTTCACCACCAGAAAGGTGTGACTAATTTAAGTTCCCTGCTACTAGTAATATATTTACATGTCACCGTCTTCTGTTATCAGCGTCACTCCAGCCATTCTTCTGCAGGTTACCTGTGGGATCGCTCCAGTGTTAGCTGGACGAGTTGGAGGTCACTTCTCAAAGTAAGTCTATAAGAGCCAGAACAAAGCTCTGATAGACTTACATTGAGAGCTTGTGACTGTTGCCTCTGACTTCCGGTCAGTCAGAAGTTGCAGTCACAAGATGGCAGATGAGGACAGGAGGTGAAGAAGTCGAATGGTAAGTATAATATTAGGGTCAGAGAACTTATATTAGTAGCACCAATCCAGCGGTGAAATAAATAAAAATCGCTGGAGTGGTGCTATAACAAATGTATTAGAAACATCATTTTGTGGCATTTACCTAGTAAAACAAACATGTCAGCAGAGGTGAGAGGTCCAATTTAACTATAATATCACATTCAGAAATCTGTTATCTGCTCAATATTCAAATCGCAACACCAGCACAATAAACTGGCCAAAAACAGTGATAGATACCCACTGATGTCTTATTCTAACAATCTGTGATCTGATCTGTAATCTGATTTCTACTTCCACTCGTTATAAATTCAGCAATGAGGAACTGAAGTCAGGAGTTTAACAAAAAAAAAACATTACCTGGAAAATTGTACTGGGTAAACATGTAATAATTGCAGGGTGTTTCACATCAGTGAACTAGCTTTTTATTTTAAATCTTTCTGAAAAGATCAGAACTTGGGTGCAGCTTGAAAAGAAAATTTCAAGCAAAACTTCAGAGCAATCGAGATCAAAACATGTCCTGTTTAGCTTATCTTTGCCATCAGCGGAGCAGTACGTGTGTGGTTAAGACTGCCAATGATGAGAAAGTTCTCAGCAAGAAATATTGTACATTACTTCTGTTTTCGTACACCCGGTCTGGGCACTACAGCTTCAACAACTTTTACCCTCTGCAAAATGTTAAACATATGTAAATATATCTTTCCATATCTTGAGATCCCATGTGCTAAGGACAGACTTCGGTTAGATACTAACTTGTTTCTAAAACTACAAACCTTATGCTGTATAATGTTTTTCACCTGATAGTATTCCCTATATTCAGTGTCAACCTCCCAGTTGTGGACTGACAGGGCAGCATCGTTCTACCTTAGGGGTGCACAACATTTTATGGTCTGAAGACCATATTGTCAAATTCCCAATGGCCACACTAAAACCTTAAGGCTGTGTGCACACTTGTGCGTTTTTGGTGCGTCTTTTCTGTGCGGCACTGGCCCAAAACGCTAGGGAATCCTTATGCCAGCAAAGTCCATGAGAATTCTGACGTGATCAGCAATTTTCCTTTAAAGAATTGCTTTGCTTTTAAATCTGTAGCATGTCAATTCACTGTGCATTTTTGCAGCATTTTTCACCCATTGACTTCAATTGAGCCAGTCAAATACGCAGGTATAAAAATGTAAGTGGATTTTCTGCGTATTTGACTGACTCAATTGAAGTCAATGGGTGAAAAACATGCCAAAAAAAACCAAGGAATTGACCGTGTCTCACAGGCGTCAGCTGATGAGAGACTACTACTCCCATCAGCCTACGTTTGCAGTCACTGATAACAGCGAGAGCAGGCACCGATGATGGGAGATGTCATCAGCAGACACCCGTGCTCACAGTAAAGAAAAAAGAAAAGTTAAAATAAATATTGAAATAAAAATAAAACACACATTCTACTCGCCTAACAACTAATGCCTGAAGTCATTGTCCTCAGTAAAAAAAATTAAAAAACACAATATATTGACCTAACACCTAATTTCCGAAGCTCATGTCACCTGTAAAAGAGCAAAAAATAATAAATCACCATATCCCTCACTTATCCGCCATAATCCACATAATCCATGCTGTACAACGGCAATCGGATCATTTGTAAAACAGTCACATCAGCAGATGTCGGCAGCCGGCTACACACTGACAGGAGCGTAATCAATCCCGCAATGTATTACGCTAAGCTGCCGTGAGAGAGGTCACAGGAGTTCATCAGCTGATGAGCTCCGGTGATCTTACTTGCGGCACCGCCGCTACATGAGAAAATCCTCACAAAGCGCCGATGCTGTGAGTTTACCAGGGCTCATAAGCTGATGAACTCCTGTGACCTTTCTCACGGCAGCTCAAAGCTATACACTGACACAGGAGTGTCTATCTTTATTTAGCTCCAAAAAGCATTTAGTGCTGTACAAAAACGCATAAAAAACATGCATGTTTTTGCTGCCAACAAATTCCTGGAGATGCAGAAATTTCTGCAATCAAATACTCAACGTGTGCACATACCTTAAAGACACATTCTCATCTGACATATTTTCAGACACAGTATAAATCAAAGAATTTCTGACACTGTTCTTTTAAATTTGTGGAGATAGTTTATTAAAGCATACAGCTTTTCACAGCAGGACGCGTTTCAAAGTCTTGTCAACTGCCTGGACTGGCCAAACCACAACCTGCAGTGAAGAGCTGTACGCTTTAATATCAAGCCCTGTAAATTAAAAATAAAAGTGCCTGTAAATTCTGGGTTTATACTACTGCACAAAGCAACAGGCCTCGAGGATCAAAGGTCAGGTTTTCAGGACTATATACATTGTTTGACCTAGTGACCCTTTTCTGTTTTTAGTGTCCCTAATATTGCCAGCCACAAAATAACTCTCATCAGAAGTGTCAGTCAGTCAATGATTAGGGCATAAAAACATAGCTCTCACAAGATAGCAGTATCTCTTTGCTTTGTCTGTTATGGTTGGCATCGCAGGCCACATATGCCCCCTGATCACAGGCTGTGCACTTTCATCCAACAGTCTACTTGCATCATGGATGATGCCATGCACAGAATATCTGACAATGACCCCAGCTGATAATATTGACAGTTGGGCAGAATGAGACCATCAGAACATACAAAAGAGGGGAACTGAGTGAAGACCAAATGGGAGCATGTTAAATACTGTTTAATTGCTTATTGGTTTAAAGGCGTTTGGCAAGTGAAATTGTTATGAAAACACAGCTCTCAAAATGGTTAAATAATGTAATCCAGCTACAGAAAGATATTATATATGCCAAATACAGTGGTGTGAAAGTGTTTGCCCCCTTCCTGATTTCTTATTAGTTTGCATATTTGTCCCACTTAAATGTTTCAGATCACAAAACAAATGTAAATATTAGACAAACATAAAAGTCAACACAAAATGCAGTCTAAACCTACATGGCCCTGTGTGAAAAAGTGATTGCCCCCCCTCCTTAAAACATAAATTAACTGTGGTTTATCACATTTTGGGAAGAAAAGTTCAATTTCCCTAGCCACACACAGGCCTGATTACTGCCACACCTGTTCTCACTCAAGAAATCACTTAAATAGGACCTGCCTGACAAAGTGAAGTAGACCAAAAGATCCTCAAAAGCTAGACATCATGCTGCGATACAAAGAAATTCAGGAACATATGAGAAACAAAGTAATTAAGATCTATCAGTCTGGAAAAGGTTATAAAGCCATTTCTAAAGCTTTTGGACTCCAGCAAACCACATCGAGAGCCATTATCTGCAAATGGTGAAAACATGGAACAGTGGTGAACCTTGCCAGAAGTGGCCGGCCGACCAAAATTACCCTAACAGCGCAGTAATGACTCATCCAAGAGGTCACAAAAGACCCCACAACAACATCCAAAGAACTGCAGGCCTCATTTGCCTAAGGCCAGTGTTATCGACTCCACCATAAGAAAGAGACTGGGTAAAAATAGCCTGCATGGCAGAGCTCCAAGACGAAAACCACTGCTGAGCAAAAAAAAACAAAGGCTCGTCTCAGTTTTGCCAGAAAATATCTTGATGATAGCCAAGACTTTTGAGAGAATACTCTGTGAACTGACAAGACAAATGTTGAACTTTTTGGATGGTTTATGTGCCAATAAATCTGGGGTAGAAGTAACACAGCAATTCAGAAAAGGAACATCATATCAACAGTAAAATATGGTGAAGGCAGTGTGATGGTCTGAGGCAGTTTTGCTGCTTCAGGACCTGGAAGACTTGCTGTGGTAAATGGAACTATGAATTCTGTTGTCTAACAAAAAATCCTGAAGGAGAATATCCAGCCATCTGTTTGTGACCTCAAGCTGAAGACCAATTTGGTTATGCAGCAGGACAATGACCCAAAACGCACCAACAAGTCCACCTCTAAATGGCTTAAGAAAAACAAAATTACGACTTTGGAGTAGCCTAGTCAAAGTCCTGACCTTAATCCGATTGAGATGCATGACCTTAAAAAGGCGGTTCATGCTCGGAAACCCTCCAATGTGGCTGAATTACAAGAATTTTGCAAAGATGAGTCGGCCAAAATTCCTCCAGAGAGTTGTAAAAGACTCATTGCTAGTTATCGCAAACTCTTGATTGCAGTTTTTGCTGCCAAGAGTGGCCCAACCAGTCATTAGGTTTAGGAGGCAATCACTTTTTCACACAGGGCCCTGTAGGTTTGGATTTCTTTTTCCTTTAACAATAAAGACCTTCATTTAAAAACTGCATTTTGTGTTTACTTGTATTATCTTTGTCTAATATTTAAATTTGTTTTGTGATCTGAAACATTTAAGTGTGAGAAACATGCAAAAGAATAAGAAATCAGGAAGGGGCAAACACTTTTTCACACTAGTGTATACATGGTAGCTACAGCCCCAACTATTTTCAGAATCAGAATTACTAACACAGTGGCTTAAAGCTTACTCTTAATCTTGGCAAAACATGTACAATTTAAAAGTTGCAACTAAATTTTGTTGTTATTAGAAACATTTATCTTTTCAAACGACAAAATATGGCATCGTGAAGACGTAAATTGTGCAAAAAAGGTGCACGTTAATGCTCGTGAATAACAGTCTGCAAAAAGAGGGTGTAAAAAGAAATTGAAATCATCAAATTACCACAAATGTACTAGATTTATTACAAAGCGTTCTTCTAATTTATTAAACCAGTTATCCGGCTCCGTTTGCTTCCTCATCGTGATATAGTATCTCCACTTATTTGCCAATCGTACATATCCCCCTACATTGGTAGACAAGAGGTCTCCAATGAGAAAGTGAGCAGAGCCGGACAACGCTCTCTGGTTTCAATGGTTAAAAAATCAAATATTATTTATTTCTAATACTCCCACACGCTATAAAAATTGCAAACCATATACAGGTGCATCTCACTAAATTAGAATATCATCAAAAAGTTAATTTATTTCAGTTCTTCAATACAAGAAGAGAAACTCATATTATATAGAGTCATTACAAACAGAGTGATCTATTTCATGTATTTATTTCTGTTAATGTTGATGATTATGGCTTACAGCCAATGAAAACACAAGTCATTATCTCAGTAAATTAGAATACTTTATAACTGCTTGAAAAATGTTTTTAAAATCCGAAATGTTAGCCTACTGAAATGTATGTTCAGTAAATGCACTGAATACTTGGTCGGGCTCCTTTTGCATCAATTACTGCATCAATGCGGCGTGGCATGGAGGCGATCAGTCTGTGGCACTGCTGAGGTGTTATGGAAGCCCAGGTTGCTTTGATAGCAGCCTTCAGCTCGTCTGCATTGTTGGGTCTGGTGTCTCTCATCTTCCTCTTGACAATACCCCATACATTCTCTATGGGGTTAAGGTCAGGCGAGTTTGCTGGCCAATCAAGCACAGTGATACTGTTGCTTTTAAACCAGGTATTGGTACTTTTGGCAATGTGGACAGGTGCCAAGTCCTGCTGGAGAATGACATCTCCATCTCCAAAAAGCTTGTTGGCAGAGGGAAGCAGGAAGTGCTCTAAAATTTCCTGGTACACGGCTGCGCTGACTTTGGTCTTGATAAAACACAGTGGACCTACATCAGCAGATGACATGGCTCCCCAAACCATCACTGATGGTGGAAACTTCACAGTAGACCTCAAGCAGCTTGGATTGTAACCTCTCCACTCTTCCTCCAGACTCTGGGACTTTGATTTCCAAATGAAATGAAAAATTTACTTTGCATTTACTTAGTGTCAATGACTGCAGTCTGGACATATGTCAAGTCAGCAGTCTTCCCCATGATTGTGGAGCCTACTGAAACAGACTAAGGGACCTTTTTAAATGCTTAGGAAGCCTTTGCAGGTGTCTTTTGTTAATTATTCCAATTTACTGAGATAACTTTTGTGTCTTCATTGACTGTAAGCCATAATCATCAACATTAACAGAAATAAACACTTGAAATAGATCACTCTGTTTGTAATGACTCTATAAAATATATGAGTTTCTCTTTTTGTATTGAAGAACTGAAATAAATTAACTTTTTGATGATATTCTAATTTAGTGAGATGCACCTGTATCTTGCATAGCACAAATAACATAAGGCCATCACAGAACATAACCTCTTGTAATGGAAATAAACACATGGTACACGCACAGCATATTTACTGAGCTCACACTGAAGTTTTTATTGCTATATTTATTTGCCAAATCCAGGAATGACTTCTATATCCAAAAACAAAGCAAAAATTGCCCCTCATTTTTTTTATTTAAAATAAGGAATCTAAACTATGTGAAGCAAGCCTAGGAAATCCAATGTGTATATAATGTCAACAAATGTGTGACAACTTACATAACCATAACTACTTAATGTCGTACATAAAAGTCCTTTGTGATGCCATCTTTGAGAGTGGTATAAGGTAGTGAAAGACTAGCGGATTTTAGCGGGCTGTCATTACATATATTTGTGCTAGGGCTGTGGAGTCGGTAAGCCAAATCACCCACTCCGACTCTTCAATTTCCCTGACACCCGACTCCACAGCCTCACTACTGAGCATGTACATAAAGTGCAGCACAGATTCATCTCACTGCCTCACTACTGAGCGTGTACATAAAGTGCAGCACAGATTCATCTCAATGCCTCACTACTGAGCATGTAAATAAAGTGCAGCACAGATTCATCTCACTGCCTCACTACTGAGCATGTACATAAAGTGCAGCACAGATTCATCTCACTACTGAGCGTGTACATAAAGTGCAGCACAGATTCATCTCACTGCCTCACTACTGAGCGTGTACATAAAGTGCAGCACAGATTCATCTCACTGCCTCACTACTGAGCGTGTACATAAAGTGCAGCACAGATTCATCTCACTGCCTCACTACTGAGCGTGTACATAAAGTGCAGCAGATTCATCTCACTGCCTCACTACTGAGCGTGTACATAAAGTGCAGCACAGATTCATCTCACTACTGAGCGTGTACATAAAGTGCAGCACAGATTCATCTCACTGCCTCACTACTGAGCGTGTACATAAAGTGCAGCACAGATTCATCTCAATGCCTCACTACTGAGCGTGTACATAAAGTGCAGCACAGATTCATCTCACTACTGAGCATGTACATAAAGTGCAGCACAGATTCATCTCACTACTGAGCGTGTACATAAAGTGCAGCACAGATTCATCTCACTGCCTCACTACTGAGCGTGTACATAAAGTGCAGCACAGATTCATCTCACTACTGAGCGTGTACATAAAGTGCAGCACAGATTCATCTCACTGCTTCACTACTGAGCGTGTACATAAAGTGCAGCACAGATTCATCTCACTACTGAGCGTGTACATAAAGTGCAGCACAGATTCATCTCACTACTGAGCGTGTACATAAAGTGCAGCACAGATTCATCTCACTACTGAGCGTGTACATAAAGTGCAGCACAGATTCATCTCACTACTGAGCGTGTACATAAAGTGCAGCACAGATTCATCTCACTGCCTCACTACTAAGCATGTACATAAAGTGCAGCACAGATTCATCTCACTGCCTCACTACTGAGCATGTACATAAAGTGCAGCACAGATTCATCTCACTACTGAGCGTGTACATAAAGTGCAGCACACATTCATCTCACTACTGAGCGTGTACATAAAGTGCAGCACACATTCATCTCACTACTGAGCGTGTACATAAAGTGCAGCACAGATTCATCTCACTACTGAGCGTGTACATAAAGTGCAGCACAGATTCATCTCACTGCCTCACTACTAAGCATGTACATAAAGTGCAGCACAGATTCATCTCACTGCCTCACTACTGAGCGTGTACATAAAGTGCAGCACAGATTCATCTCACTGCCTCACTACTGAGCGTGTACATAAAGTGCAGCACAGATTCATCTCACTGCCTCACTACTGAGCGTGTACATAAAGTGCAGCACAGATTCATCTCAATGCCTCACTACTGAGCGTGTACATAAAGTGCAGCACAGATTCATCTCACTACTGAGCATGTACATAAAGTGCAGCACAGATTCATCTCACTACTGAGCGTGTACATAAAGTGCAGCACAGATTCATCTCACTGCCTCACTACTGAGCGTGTACATAAAGTGCAGCACAGATTCATCTCACTACTGAGAGTGTACATAAAGTGCAGCACAGATTCATCTCACTACTGAGCGTGCACATAAAGTGCAGCACAGATTCATCTCACTGCCTCACTACTGAGCGTGCACATAAAGTGCAGCACAGATTCATCTCAATGCCTCACTACTGAGCGTGTACATAAAGTGCAGCACAGATTCATCTCACTACTGAGCATGTACATAAAGTGCAGCACAGATTCATCTCACTACTGAGCGTGTACATAAAGTGCAGCACAGATTCATCTCACTGCCTCACTACTGAGCGTGTACATAAAGTGCAGCACAGATTCATCTCACTACTGAGCGTGTACATAAAGTGCAGCACAGATTCATCTCACTACTGAGCGTGTACATAAAGTGCAGCACAGATTCATCTCACTGCCTCACTACTGAGCGTGTACATAAAGTGCAGCACAGATTCATCTCACTACTGAGCGTGTACATAAAGTGCAGCACACATTCATCTCACTACTGAGCGTGTACATAAAGTGCAGCACAGATTCATCTCACTACTGAGCGTGTACATAAAGTGCAGCACAGATTCATCTCACTGCCTCACTACTGAGCGTGTACATAAAGTGCAGCACAGATTCATCTCACTGCCTCACTACTGAGCGTGTACATAAAGTGCAGCACAGATTCATCTCATTGCCTCACTACTGAGCGTGTACATAAAGTGCAGCACAGATTCATCTCACTGCCTCACTACTGAGCGTGTACATAAAGTGCAGCACAGATTCATCTCACTGCCTCACTACTGAGCGTGTACATAAAGTGCAGCACAGATTCATCTCACTGCCTCACTACTGAGCGTGTACATAAAGTGCAGCACAGATTCATCTCACTGCCTCACTACTGAGCGTGTACATAAAGTGCAGCACAGATTCATCTCACTGCCTCACTACTGAGCGTGTACATAAAGTGCAGCACAGATTCATCTCACTGCCTCACTACTGAGCATGTACATAAAGTGCAGCACAGATTCATCTCATTGCCTCACTACTGAGCGTGTACATAAAGTGCAGCACAGATTCATCTCACTGCCTCACTACTGAGCGTGTACATAAAGTGCAGCACAGATTCATCTCACTGCCTCACTACTGAGCGTGTACATAAAGTGCAGCACAGATTCATCTCACTGCCTCACTACTGAGCGTGTACATAAAGTGCAGCACAGATTCATCTCACTGCCTCACTACTGAGCATGTACATAAAGTGCAGCACAGATTCATCTCACTGCCTCACTACTGAGCGTGTACATAAAGTGCAGCACAGATTCATCTCACTGCCTCACTACTGAGCATGTACATAAAGTGCAGCACAGATTCATCTCATTGCCTCACTACTGAGCATGTACATAAAGTGCAGCACAGATTCATCTCACTGCCTCACTACTGAGCGTGTACATAAAGTGCAGCACAGATTCATCTCAACTAAAAGCCGAGATCAGGAACTGAACAGACATTTATAGTACATTGTGCAGTGTACTACTAAACCCAATTTATTATATATTGTCAGTCGGTCCATTTTATACTGACTCCACCAAAATGAACACAGACTTAGACTCCACGGCCCTGTAAGCAGCCATTTTTAAAAACCTAGATGTTTAAATTTGCAGTGTGTAGCAAGAGGTTTGCTACCTGTCAAAATATTGCTTTTACATGCTTGTTATAGCATCTATTGTCGTACTCTTAATTACGACACAGAACATCTGTCTCAAGTAAATAGCGCTGGGGAAAAGAAGCCAATTTCAGTTTACTGATTCTTATTGGCTGGCCGGCACAATTGCAGAAATCATGGTAGAGACTAAGCTACTGAGTATATGTGACTACCAGCACTGGACACAGAAGCAATATCTAGATACAGGATTTATAGTGAAAAATCAACATGTTTTGTAAGATATAGCATAGAAAAATTATGCCGAATTGTGGGTCAACCACTTTTAATCGTTGGGATGGAACCAAATGATTAACCAGATTGGTAGAGCCTTTTCCTGCAAGAAAAAAAATGTGAGAAAGAAATCACTTTAGAAGAACTAATAATTTGATGTCTAGGCTGCAAGGATTTCTGCTGTGCATGTTAAACAAGAAAGGGGGTGCAATTTCACAACAACCCTTTGTTGTTCTACAGCTTTGCCAGAAGCACCTTTGATGTGCATGATATAAGAAGAGAGACATTTCCTTTAGAAAGGAGTGTTTGCACCCTTGTGTTGTAATTAACAGACAATTTTCATGAGTACAGACTATGCATACACTCAGGCACCCTTTTTCCCCACGAGTACAGGCAATGTAAAGAAAGTTTTAGCATTCAGTAAACCAAAAACAATCACAAAAACAGATTTGAGCTTTGTGCTTGGAAGTTCAGTTTAATTAAAATTATAAAGGTTGTTGACTACTATCAATAAGAAAAAGTCAGTTCCAATTAGATGTAGGAGTTCTTGCTGCCTCGGGGAAAAATGCCCTGGGATCCAACTTAGATGTATGAGCAGCCTCAACACATCCCTTGTTTTGCAATAGTAAATTCTATTTGTTATACAATTAAAATGGAAGAAGTAAGGTCTAACTGGAAAGAGCTGCAGGTTCTCCACTAATACATTTGATATGCACCTTTAATGCAATTTACAAATCATCATTGCTCCATCAGGCTAAGTGCCCATGATGCAGAAATGCTGCATATTTTTTCCACTTCTCCCTGGCAGGAAAAACTCATGCAGATTTTACATGCGTTTTTCCTGCCAGGGACAAGCGGAAATGAAGCGTTTTTGCATGCAATTCCGCATGCGGGTTGTCAAGCGCTTTCCAGGCGATTTTAGCATCACTTGGAAAGTGCTTGACAACTTGTTCACACTATATAAATCCATGCAACCGGTATGGATTCATATAGTGTGACCAAGTAATAGTTAAAAAAAAAAAAGAGAATAAGAATGGTAAAAAATAAAGATTATACTTACCTTCCGATGTCCCCCGGTCTCCTCAGCGATGCGTCCGGTCTCCCTGGTGTCTCACGGTTGTGTAAAAGGACCTGCCATGACGTAATTTAGTCATGTGACAAGTCACGCGACCACCGACGTCAGCGGTCGCGTGACCTGTCACATGACTAAATGACATCATGGAAGGCCTTTTCACACCACCGCAAGCCGCCCAACACACCGGACGCAACGCTGAGAAGGCCAGGGGCCATCGGAAGTTAAGTATAATCTTTATTTTTTATTTTAAATTCTTTTTTTTACAGGTACTATGGTACCCGAGTCTGGAGGAGAGTCTCCTCTTCTCCAAACACGGGTACTATCCACACACTGAATTGCTTCATATCCGCATGTGCTCATGTAGTGATGCGGATATGAAGCGCAAGCGTTTCAATGCAAGTCAATGGCGGCGATTACGCTGCGTGTCCACAAAATTAATGAACATGCTGCGTATTTTTCCGCAATGATAATCCGCAGCGGAAATTTCCGCAGCATGTGCACAGCACATGCGGATTATCATTGGGGACCATGGGTCACGTTTTAAGCGTTTTCGCTGCGGAAATTCAGAGGCAAAAACGCTTGAAAAACGCATAGTGGGCACGCAGCCTCAAAGAATGTTGAGAGATTTAAGCACTGAAGACAAATATTTATAAGTGCTCAATATGTAACCATGCAAATCATGCTTATAAAAACTGCAAAAAAATAAGCTTCTCTTTAAAGTGCCTTTAGTGCCCCATGTAAATTACTACTTACCTACAACAAGCTCTTATGCTGCCCTCTTGGCAGTTAGTGACAAACATAACAGTTGTTAAGGGTATCTGATACCAACTATATATCCCTCTAGGGTCTTTAACATTCCTGACTGGACAAAAAGAGTCCAATATTATCTGCCACAGCATAGCTCAATGCAGCCATCACTGGGAGTAGGCAGAAAAGTGTCAGAGTTAGAAGGAAGATTCAGTCCCCAAGGAATATTTTATCTAGTTCCTTATTGCTCAAGCCTGTATTATAGATAACATATACAGCTTTCTTATTTGTGCAGTGCTGTGCAAAGATTAACATATGGAAAAAGAAATAAGCAGAAATTCCTCCAAGATGCACACTTGTATTTCTATACCTACAGCCCAAATCCACTTCAAGCAACTAAAAGGTAAAGCATGGGTGCATAGATCTTAAAAGTTTGGATAATACTAGTTTATTATTATCATAAACAGAAAAGCTAAATAATTCTTTGAAAAACAAGCTTGAACTTCAGAGACAAAACCACACTTGCCTTGTTTATTACACCTAACACTGGCAGCATTTGAAGTGGTGAGAGAGATACTAGAGAGCTCCAGGTCTCGGTAAGAGCTGACAGCGGGAGCTTGGCATGCTAATTCTGACACCTAGTGGTGAACAACAAGGCCAGAAAATGATACAAGCAAAGGGGCCATGGCTAGATTATTTATCCAACCACCTCAAATAAAAGAACAAAAAGGCTGTCATGAATGTCGGAGGGGATGACGCACTCACCTTAGACATGTGGCTAAAATCCGCAAAACTTTCATTGCTGCTGAAAGCACTACTTCCAAAAGGATCCAGTGTGCCAAAGGGGTCTGAAAGAAGCAGTAAAAGGAATTGAAACAACCATTTTAAGAAACTAATATTTGAATATGAGAAAAAAAAAACATAGGATTATATTACTCCCAGTGAATAAATTGGATATGCTTCTCCTAAGGCAAAGTGCACACATTCAGAATTTTATATCAGTATTTGTCAGCCAAAACCAGGAGTGGGTGATAAATCCAGAAGTGGTGATGTGTTTCTATTATACTTTACCTCTGATTGTTCCACTCCTGGTTTTGG
Source organism: Phyllobates terribilis (assembly GCF_046119375.1). Classification (NCBI taxonomy): domain Eukaryota; kingdom Metazoa; phylum Chordata; class Amphibia; order Anura; family Dendrobatidae; genus Phyllobates; species Phyllobates terribilis. Next base: position 34,693,443 of record NW_027362761.1, on the reverse strand, counting down.
CTTACAAATACTGATGGAAAATACTGACCCAATACTGAACACGTGTGACCGTGACCGTGACTGTTTGACTGAAGGAAATATTCATACATTGTGTGTTCGTAGAAATCATCGGGGGATGGCGAGCAAGTGCCCACTGTAAAGATATTCAGCAGTGAGCACACATCCAGTCCATGTGCCAAGATGCCAGAAATTAAATTCACACAGCATTATTTTGGTAAGCATCAGAATCTGGGAGCCAAAAGTAAACGTGCATCCAAAACATAGACGAAGAGGGCAAATTTTTCTTTTATAGCTTTTTTCCTGTGTGCATTTTAAACTTCTGCTTTTGGCCTACAAACACTACCATGTGACTGGAGCATTAGGATATGCACACACAACCTTATGGTTTTGTTTTTTGAAGGGGGCGAACCTACTGGGATTTTTAAGAGGAAGATGCTTCAAAAAAATACCAGTGTTTTTTTTACTCCTGAAGCAACTTTTCAATGGATAATTTTTGGGGCATAATCTTATGGGAGCTTTTTCAATATTTTTGACCATCGGAGGGTTTTTTGAGCGTTTTTCTAGCACTTATGTGGTGTCCTTTTTACAGGTCTTTTCTGGACTTTTCTTATATGTCCATTCAACAGTCAAGAAACGCTGGCAAAACACTCAAAAAGCCCACTGGTGGCCAAAAAATGCCTTCCCATTGATGTGTAAGTATGGAGCATCACTTCTTTTAAAAGCGTGGCGTCTTTGAAAACATGAAACAGTTAAGACAGACAAAAGCCTGTAAGTATGCACAGCAAGTCAATTTTACATGGAAATGCATATGTCGATTCTTTTCAGCATTTTGTTATGTTAATTCACTCCTAGCTTGGGCTCCTTTCTATTATTCTATTTATTGGCTATATGCTCCATTTCTTTGGCTTGTTAATACATATACATAAAGCAGCAAGCTTACTAATATACAATTAGAGGTTTTTACCTATTGCGACTATACATTTAGATAATGCTATATTATACTATATGCTTTTCACTGCTCTAATAGATTACACGATTTCAATTTAGCAGCATGCCCTCTATGTGATGCTATAATACGCTTTGATAGGAGTGTCTCGTATTAATCTTGCCATTGTCACGGTGTTTGCCATGTGACTTTTTGGACACTCCATCTGCTTTGTTCATCTTGTGGTGCAGTGCCACCTGCTGGTTTCCCATTTTTAATTTTTTTATGTATTATTTTCAATAAAGTTTTACTTTTCATTAGTTATGTTCTTTTTGCACAATTCTTTGTAGTCTTTCATTCATATTTGTGCTGAACTATGTATTTTCCATGTATTTACTCTGACACAATATATATTTATGTATCTCCTGATTGTTTCCTTTCCATACATTCTATATATGTGCCGTGACTTGCTTGCTCAAATTTGCTTTCTAAAAAAGGAGCAGTGTGTATACCAAGCAAGTAAGGACTAAGTAATGTTACAAAATAGACAAGATTTATTGACATATATCATCTTTTTTGCAATAGCATTTTTTCACAAGAAGTTTTGGTGATTTTTTTTTTTTTTTAGAATTGTAATCTTTATTGAAGTTTTTCATTTTTTAACAAAAAATTAAACATCAGAAAACTGTAATTGTATCATTTCAATGACAAAACATTAAACAAGTCTTACTAAATAATTGTGCCAAATTATGTGATTTTTTATACTTATTTTATTGCAAAAAAAAAAACAAAAAAACAAACATGATGGTAACATTGAGGGTTTTTTACAACCTCTAAAAAAAATTATTAAAAAAAAAAAAACACTATGAAAAAGTTGTATTTCTTTAGTTTTTTTCTCTAAAAACTGCTGTGAAAATTTTTAGGAAACATTGATGGTGACAATGCTTTCAGTCCTATGTGAAGCATTTCATTTTTAACTCTTTATCAACATCCACCGTGCATGTAAGGCGCAGGTTACGAGCGGGTGTATGGAGCGGGCTCTCTAGCTATAACCGGCAGAAAATGGCTCTGCCTGTGACTGTTAACCCCTTCCCGACCTTTGAGGTACCCAGTACGTCATGGAAGGGAATGACTTCCTGGCAACATTAAGGTGGCTGCTGATTCTAACAGCAGGGCACCTGGGCTCATCGTCACGGGTGGCTTTGTTCAATTCTGAACGGTCAATCACAGCGATTTCAGTGTTTTAGGCAATGACATACATATATATGTGTATATAGATATATATGTATGTATATACATATACACGTGTATACATATATACAATATGGTTTCTAACTAGTACCAAAAACACAAAGCCAATCAGGTAATTTAAAAATCCATTTTATTAAATATATTTCAACAAAATAAGGGAGAAAAAGGAGAAGCTAGAGAGCAACACTATTGCGGCAGAATCAACAGGAGGAGATGGGGTATACAATATAGTAAAATAAGAACAATTCCTTTATATTGAGCAAATTACAATAGGGGCTTAAAATAGTATATATAATGTGGTCAGATACTTTAATCACCACTGCCCCCACTTATATTCAAATTGTATCACAACTAGTGTTGAGCGAGCACAAATGCTCGGGTGCTCGAAGCTCGGGCCAAGCTCACCGTGATACTCGGGTGCTCGACCCGAGCAACGAGCCCAATGTTAGTCTATGGGAGACTCGAGCATTTTTGCAGCTGCACCCCCGGCAGTCTTTTAAAAGCCTAACAAGTGCCCAAAACGATAGTGACAGTGCTCAAAAGACATGGGGACAGCATGGGGATCGCCCCAGGAAGCATGTCTGACCCCCAGGTCACTGCTGTCAACAACGTGGTCAGAGGTATTAAACCACTTTTACAGGCTCACAATAAAACGTTCAAAAACTAAAGTGAAACTTTTTTCCTGTGAAATATGTTAAGGAATTTCTTTTCCAGGGTAAAGACTTGTGTATAAGGTAAAATAAATAACCAAAAACAAAAATACTCCTCCACACCTTGGGCTATGTTCACAAGTAGCATTTTTCATGCGTTTTTGCACTTTTGTATTGCTTTCAACTGTGACAAATGAATTCACCGGGAAATGTCATTTTAACATTTTACAACCTTATCTGGCCATGTGCTGTGTGACACATGCATACAGTGCTGAAAAGACATGGGGACAGCATGGGGAAGACCCCTGGAAGCATCTCTGACACCCAGGTCACTGCCTAAAAGTGTGCCCATCAGAAGTGATCCTTGCCGCATCAGAAGATGCAGACTTGCAACTATCCCGTGCAAGTCCTTGTCCCAGGGCAGTGTTCAATTGTACCTCCCCCATTCTTTGCAATGCAAGCGCAAGTATGCAGCCTGCCACCCACCCACCCCCAGGCTGCAATACAATACTGCTAGCTTGCACTTGAAATGGTGCCTTTTAGTTTTGAGGAGGTCGAAGCTGGCCACTACCTCATGGCTGCTTCGGCAGCGAGGTCCCCAGCCGCCAGGGGGCGGCCAGGTGTCCACACTCGGTCCCCAGCCGCCCCGCGTACGGGTGTCCATAAATGGTCCCCAGCCGCCTGGGGGCGGCCGGGTGTCCATAAACGGTCCCCCAGCCGCCCGGGGGCGGCCGGGTGTCCATAAACGGTCCCCAGCCGCCCCGATTTCTCCGCGGAACATCCCCACACACTTTTCTTAGACTGGCCTGCTTTAGGGCAGCATTGGACGAGCCCACCAGAGAAACCGACTCCTCCGGTGGGCCCTGGCTTCTCCTTCAGGGGAGTTGAGAGTGCCAAGGTGAGGAGCATGATGATGATAGAAGTTAGCATCTGCTTTGTTTTGTTGGAATGCAAGCGTAAGTGTACAGCCTGCCACCCACCCACCCCCAGGCTGCAATACCATACTGCTAGCTTGCTTGCACTTGAAATTGGGCCTTTTAGGCATGTGGAGGCCGAAGCTGGCCACTACCTCATGGCTGCTTCGGCAGCGAGGTATCCATACTCAGTCCCCAGCCGCCCGGCGGCTGGGTGTCCACGCTCAGTCCCTAGCCGCCAGGGGGCGGCTGGGTGTCCACACTCGGTCCCCAGCCGCCTGGGGGCGGCCGGGTGTCCATAAACGGTCCCCAGCCGCCCCGATTTCTCCGTGGAACATCCCCAAACACTTTTCTTAGACTGGCCTGCTTTAGGGCAGCATTGGACGAGCCCACCAGAGAACCAGACTCCTCCGGTGGGCCCTGGCTTCTCCATCAGGGGAGAGTGCCAAGGCGAGGAGCATGATACAAGTTAGCATCTGCTTTGTTTTCAAGGAATGCAAGCGCATGTATGTAGTAGCGGCTAGGCCTGAGGTGGTCAGCGTTTTGGCGCATATCCTACCTCCTCCGAGGACTGCTGGATGTTTTCCTGCTACTATCCAAGTTCTATGACTCCCGTTAAAACAAAGCTTCAGGTGATAAATGATGGATGAGGTAGTGGCAAAGGAGAAAGAGCAGGAGGAACAGGGACCATTCACATCAATATCAGGCCAGTCAACCACATATGTCTTGTAGGATATGTTTCTGTAACAAAAGGAGCGGTTCGGCTACACAGTTATAGGGCATACAGTGAGTGCAATGCCTACCAAAGATTTTGAGGCACTCCAATGCCCCTTGGAAATGACATGGAGGTCAGAGGGCCTTAACTAAACCTTTTTTTCCATTTATAGCAACTGGGTCTCCTGTGCACTGTTGGCCTAAACAGTGAATGGAAGGCTTTCCAAAAATTATGAGGAAATGCAATGCCCCTTGAAACAGACGTGGATTACAGCGTACTAAAAACCTTCTACCCATTATTGGGGAGTGTGTCTCCCTTAGTTTTCACCTTTGCATTGAAAAGCAAAAACTGAATAGAATTAGGAGGAAATTCAATGCCCGTTGGAAGAGTCGTGGAGATTAGAGGTAAGGTAATTAAAAACAACATTTCAATGCCCCTTGGAAGAGCTGGAGTTCAGAGTGGCTTAAGAAGACGCTTTTAATGCCCCTTTGAAGAGACGTGGAGGTCACAGTAGCTTAACAAGATGGTTTTAATGCCCCTTACAAGAGCCATACAGTACAGCATCTTAAAAACATTATTCCCATTATTGGGGAGTGGGTCTCCCATAGCATTTGCTTATGCCTTCCAAGCAAAAGCTTCCAAAAATTAGGACGGAGCAACTTGCAATGCCCCTTACAAGAGCCATGCAGTACAGCATATTACAAACATAAGTCCCATTATTGGGGAGTGGGTCTCCCATAGTATTTGCTTATGCCTTCCAAGCAAAAGCTTCCAAAAATTAGGACGGAGCAACTTGCAATGCCCCTTACAAGAGCCATGCAGTACAGCATATTACAAAAATAAGTCCCATTATTGGGGAGTGGGTCTCCCATAGTATTTGCTTATGCCTTTCAAGCAAAAGCTTCCAAAAATTATGAGGAAATGCAATGCCCGTTCGAAGAGTCGTGGAGGTCCCAGTAGCTTAACAAGACGCTTTTAATGCCCCTCAGAAGAGACGTGGAGGTCAGAGTGGTATAACAAGACGGTTTTAATGCCCCTTACAAGAGACGTGGAGGTCAGAGTGGTATAACAAGACTGTTTTAATGCCCTTCAGAAGAGACGTGGAGGTCAGAGTGGTATAACAAGACGCTTTTAATGCACCTCAGAAGAGACGTGGAGGTCAGAGTGGTATAACAAGAAGGTTTTAATGCCCCTCAGAAGAGACGTGGAGGTCAGAGCGGTATAACAAGACGCTTTTAATGCCCCTTACAAGAGACATGGAGGTCAGAGTGATATAACAAGATGGTTTTAATGTCCCTTACAAGAGACGTGGGGGTCAGAGTGGTATAACAAGACGGTTTAAATGCCCCTTACAAGAGACGTAGAGGTCAGAGTGGTATAACAAGACGCTTTTAATGCTCCTTGGAAGAGCCATACAGTACAGCATCTTAAAAATATTATTCCCATTATTGGGGAGTGGGTCTCCCACAGTCTTTGCTTATGCCTTCCAAGCAAAACCTGACAAAAATCAGGATGGAGGAACTTTCAATAATGGCAACACGGACCACGGTCACCCTGGTGGTATAGTGGTGGTGGAGGCTGAGGATAAGGAGAAGATGATTAAACAGCCGAAACGAGGAAGCGTATACCCATGTGTGGGTGTGAAGCGGTGCATGTGAATACACCTCCCGAAATAACACAGTGGATTTGACTTTATGTTACTCTGCTGTCATTTGTTGGTGATGAGAAGTCTGGCCCAATCCAGCCCTTGTTCATTTTGATAAGGGTCAGCTTGTCAGCATTGTCAGTTGACAGGCGAGTGCGCTTATCAGTTATAATTCCCCCAGCGGCACTAAAAACACGCTCCGATAACACGCTAGCGGCAGGGCAGGCCAGGACCTCCAAGGCGTACAGAGCGAGTTCATTCCAAGTGTCCAGCTTGGATACCCAATAATTAAAAGGCACAGAGGAATCACGGAGGACGCTGGTACGGTCGGCAAGGTACTCCGTCACCATCTTTTGAAACTTTCCACTCCTTGTGAGAGTACCCCGTGCCTCAGGGTCTGTCCGAAGGGAGGGTCTGAGAAAACTGTCCCAGAACGTTGACAGTGTTTCCCTGCCTCTGCTGGATTGGAGTTGCCTCTTTCTCGCTTGTACGCTTTGGTTGGTCAACGAACTGTGACCTTTGCTGCTAGCCTGTTCAGATGGGAATTTTTTTAACAGTTCTGCAGCAAGGGCCTTCTGGTACTGCCCCATTTTTGTAGACCTCTCCACCTCAGGAATAAGAGAGTGAAAGTTCTTCTTGTAGCGGGGGTCTACAAGTGTCACCAACCAGTAATGACTGTCACCCAACATTTTGACAACGCGAGGGTCACGGTTAAGGCAGCGTAACATAAAGTCAGCCATGCGTGCAAGACTGGTAACGGGCAAGATTTCCGTGTCCTCACCAAGATGACGACTGACCATGCTCTCCTCCTTCCCCCTGTCCTCAGGCCACCCACGCTGAACCGACGGTATGACAGTTGTAGAGGTACTACCGTCTACAGCGCATGATATCAGCTCCTGTTCTTCCTCCTCCTCCTCTCCCTCATTGTCCCCCAATGCACGTTGGGATGAGATGAGGCTGGGCTGTATGTAATCGCCCGCTACGGCTTCTTGATCCATCTCATCATACTCTGGCTGCAATGCCTCCTCTTTAATTCTCTGCAGAGAGCGTTGCAAAAGACAGACAAGTGGGATGCTGACACTAATGATGGCGTCATCGCCACTCACCATCTTGGTGGCCTCCTCAAAGTTTGTCAGGATGGTACATATGTCAGACATCCAGGTCCACTCCTGAGGTCTTATGTGTGGAGTCTGACCTGAATATCGACGGACTTGTTGCAGCTGGTACTCCACAACTGCTCTCTTCTGCTCACAAATCCTTAGCAACATGTGGAGGGTAGAGTTCCAACGTGTGGGGACATCACACACCAGTCGGTGTTCCGGAAGCTGCAAACGCTGCTGCAACACAGCAAGGGCGGCGGAAGCTGTAGCCGACTTGCGAAAATGAGCTGACAGGCGGCGTACTTTCACGAGCAGATGTGGCAACTCGGGGTACGATTTAAGAAACCGCTGAACCACGAGGTTAAGCACATCAGCCAGGCATGGTAAGTGTGTGATCTCGCCTCGCCTCAGAGCCGCCACCAGGTTACGGCCATTGTCACACACGACCATGCCTGGATGTGGGCTCAGCGGTCTCAGCCACAGATCTGCCTGCTCTTTCACAGCTGTCCACAACTCACAAGCAGTGTGAGGTTTATCACCTAAGCTTATGAGTTTCAGCACAGCCTGTTGCCGCTTGGCGGAGGCAGTACTGCAGTGCTTCCAGCTTGTAACTGATGTGGTGATATCTGAGATGGAGGCTGAACATGAGGAGGAGGAGGATGCGCAGGAGCTGTACACTGTGAGGGCAACTCTGACTGACATAGGGCCCGCAATCCTCGGTGTGGGGAGGGTGTGATCCTTCCCAAGGTCCGACTGGGTCCCGGCTTCCACTTTGTTTACCCAGTGTGCCGTCAGGGAGATGTACCGTCCCTGGCCACAAGCACTTGTCCACGTGTCCGTTGTCAGGTGGACTCTCACAGTAACTGCGTTGTTGAGGGCACGGCAGATGTTTTGGGACACGTGCTTGTGTAGTGCGGGGATGGCACACCGGGCAAAATAGTGTCGGCTGGGGACCGAGTACCGAGGGACGGCCACCGCCATAAGGTTGCGGAAGGATTAAGTCTCCACCAGCCTAAAAGGCAGCATTTCCAACACAAGCAGTCGTGAAATGTGCGAAATTAGGACTGTGGCCTGTGGGGCGTTAGCTGCAAATTTCCGCTTTCGTTCAAAGGTCTGGGATATGGACAATTGAACGCTGCGGTGGGACGTGGACGTTGATGCTGTTTTTCGAGAAACTGACATAACAAGTGAAGACTGAGAGGAGAGGGCATCTTTTCATGCAGTATGGACAGGGGATTGCCTTGCACACACAACAGGGGGTTCTATTTAACGCACAACAGCAGAAGAAGCAGTGGTGACACCCGCTGACACTGGTCGTGGACCCTGGGGTTCGCCCCACAAAGTCGGGTGCTTTGCTGCCATGTGCCTGATCATGCTGGTGGTGGTCAGGCTGGTAGTTTTGTCACCCCTGCTGATGCTGGCCTGGCAGGTGGTATAAATGGCCTTTTTGGGGTTATCAGCAGAGTCTTTAAAAAAATTCCAGACTCTGGAAGACCTACCGCTTGTACTGGCAACATCTCTCGTGTTGGTGTTACGGGGAACGGTTGCCCGCCTTCTGTCTGCGGCCACCACACTGCTTCTTCCTGCCTGTTGGGGTACTCTGCCTCCCTCCCCCTGTGTGCTGCTGGCCTCACTCTGCATGTCCTCCTGCCACGTTGGGTCAGTTACTAGATCATCCACCACCTCCTCCTCTTCACTTCCTGGCAATTGTGCCTCGTCATCGTCCACCTCTTGTGACAAATTGCCAGCGTCGACTTCCTGTGGCCGTGGCTGTTCAAATATTTGGGCATCGCTACATGGGATCTCCTCTTCCACCACTTCAAGCGGTGCAGGCGAGGGGCACAAATATGGAAATGGACCAGTGAACAGCTCTTCAGAGTGTCCAAGTGTGGGATCAGTTGCTGTCTGATGACACTCGGCATGGTGGGAGGAAGGAGCATCAGGGTGAGGAGGAGTTTCCGTTCGAGACTCACGGCTACTAAGAGTTGACCGTGTGGAAGACAGACCGGAGGTGGTGGTGCCCAGGTAACTGGAAGTATTATCTGCTACCCAATTAATAACCTGTTCACACTGATCAGTTCGCAATACTGGTGTTGTTCTGTGCTTCCCTAGTAATTCGGTCAAGAAGTGGGAGCGAGAAGATGTGACTGTTGGTTGTGGCACATTTTCACTTTGGCCACGGCCCCTTCCTCTGCACGCACCATCACCAGAACGTCCACTTCCACGTCCCTTGCCACGCGCCTTGCCCATTGTAAAGGAAGTAAAATAGCTTACACTCGCACTATCAATGGAAAAAGGGTAATAAAAAGTAGATTAGAACCGTGGAAGAGGAAAACCACAGTTCTATTTCTCTGGCCTACACAAGACTCTTTTAAACAATCAGAACAATCAGGGAGAAACTATTACTGTTTTTCTTTACGGAAAAAATACCAAAACCTGAATAATAGAGATCTTTTACCGTGGAATGGCAAAACCACAGTTATTGTTTACTGGTGTATACCAGACTTTTTAAAAAATATAGATTTGCGGCTGAACAGTGAGCGACACACTCAAACTGTTTTTTTTTTTTTTAGATACAAAAGGCCCAAAACTGGATACTACAGAGATTTGACCCGTGGAACTGCAAAACCACACTAGGATTTGTCGGGCCTACACCAGACTATTTTCAACAGATATATTTTTGTGTCACAACAGTCAGGAGACACTACAATTTTTTTTTACTGCAAAAAATGCGAAAAGCAGGATAATAGAGATTTTTTACCGTTGAACAGCAAACCCACAGTTATAATTTACTGGTGCATACCAGACTTTTTTAAATATATAGATTTGCGGCTTAACAGTGAGCGACACACTCAAACTGTTTTTTTTTTTTTTTTTACATACAAAAGGCCCAAAACTGGATAATACAGAGATTTGACCCGTGGAACTGCAAAACCAGACTTCTGTTTCTGTGGCCTATACCAGACTCTTTTCAACAGATATATTTGTGTCTGAAAAATCAGAGACACACTTTTTTTTTCTTTTTTTTTGGGGGGGCACCAATAGGTTAATAAGACGGTTGTAACATACCTGGCGGCGTCCTTGCATAGTGGTCCATCTCCCACTGTGCAAGAGCGCGCACTTGATCTCCTGTCCAGAATGTCTCTCTGGCTTCCCTCCATGCTGTCTGTTTGTGTCTGTTTCTGCTGCTTAAGGGCGGCGCCCGATCACTTCCTGCTTTTTGTACCTGCTGTGGGTCACACCTCTTGTGCGTCCTCAGCCTATTGCTGTCTGTCACCTGGTATATAGCTCAGCTGCTCCCATCTATTCCTGCCTGAGCATAGTGTTTCTTTCAGTGTGTGCTTGCACTCTGAAGGTGCCAGGTCCCGTTCTGTGTTCTCTTGTCTGCCTATCCTGGAGGCTGTATTTCCAGGCCTGTCTGAACACGCTCCTAGCCTGTTCCTCCTGCCTTCTAGGGGCCGATTACCTAGACCTGTTCCTGTATCTTGTCTGACCTGTCTGAACACGCTCCTAGCCTGTTCCTCCTGCCTTCTAGGGGCCGATTACCTAGACCTGTTCCTGTATCTTGTCTGACCTGTCTGAACACGCTACTAGCCTGTTCCTCCTGCCTTCTAGGGGCCGATTACCTAGACCTGTTCCTGTATCTTTTCTGACCTGTCTGAACACGCTCCTAGCCTGTTCCTCTCGCCTTCTAGGGGCTGGTTACCTACACCCGCTCCTGTATCTTGTCTGTCCTGTCTAAACACGCTCCTTGCCTGTTCGTCCTGCCTCTCTGGGGGCCGTATTCCCAGACCCGCTCCTGTATCCCGCTGCAGTGTCGGTCTCCTCCGTACACTCAGTTCCAGTCTGAACTCTCTCCTATCCTTTACCTGTTTTGCCTCTATGTCCGTTCCCTTCCTTTTTCTGCAGAGTCTGAACTCGTACCTAACTCCTGCTTGTTGTCTCTGTACTCCCGTTTGTGAGTTTGTGGTCCACTCGCTACTTCACTGCAAGTACCCTGTGGGTGTCTGGCTCTGCCTTTCCCTTCCTGTCTGTTCCGTGTGAACAGAGCCCTGTCCCCCCTACTCAGCCTAGCCTGCTCTGACTCCTTTGCTCACCGCTCCGGCGGTTCTAGCCTGCTCTGTCTCCTTTGCTCACCGCTCCGGCGGTTCTAGTCTGCTCTGACTCCTTTGCTTACCGCTCCGGCGGTTCTAGCCTGCTCTGACTCCTTGCTCACTGCTCCGGCAGTCCTGTCCTGCCCTGCTTCTGCCCGCTGCTCCGGCAGTCCTGTCCTGCCCTGCTTCTGCCCGCTGCTCCGGCAGTCCTGTCCTGCCCTGCTTCTGCCCGCTGCTCCGGCAGTCCTGTCCTGTCCTGCCCTGCTTCTGCCCGCTGCTCCGGCAGTCCTGTCCTGTCCTGCCCTGCTTCTGCCCGCTGCTCCGGCAGTCCTGTCCTGCCCTGCTTCTGCCCGCTGCTCCGGCAGTCCTGTCCTGCTTCTGCCCGCTGCTCCGGCAGTCCTGTCCTGCCCTGCTTCTGCCCGCTGCTCCGGCAGTCCTGTCCTGCTCTGTTCTTGCCCACCGCTTCGGGCGTTCCCTCTCTGCTGTGGTTGTCTACCGCATCTGCGGTTCTGTGACCCAGTCTGTACTGGGTCTTAACCTTTCTGTGCTCCAGCCCGTCCTTTCGGCCAGTACCTCCCTGCCTGCATACTCGCCTGTATCCACCCATCTGCATACCTGCCGTGTTTGCTTATATCCACCAGTCTGTGCCAGCCTAACCTGCCTGTTCCTGAGTCCCAGTGTGTACTGGGTCCTATCCCGCCTGTGTTCCTACCTGCTAGTGCCTCCCTGTCTGCACTCTAGCTGTGCTTGCCTGTACCCCTCTACCTGTATTGTTCCTGAGTCCCAGTGTGTACTGGGTCCTATCCCGCCTGTGTTCCTACCTGCTAGTGCCTCCCTGTCTGCACTCTAGCTGCGCTTGCCTTTACCCGCCTGCCTGCATACCAGTCGTGCCTGCCTACACCCTCCAGTCTGTGCGCCAGCCTAACCAGCCTGATCCAGTAATCCCTGTGTGGGTCAACCCCCGTGTCCGGAGTTTGACCTGGAGTAGCACCTGGTCCCTCTGCCCGGTTTCTCCCTGGTGCACTGGCGTCGTATGCCGTCGTGCCATCTTGGTCGGATCGGCCAGATACTTAGTCACGCCCCTCCAGGCACTCTCCGGTTCATGGTCCAGTGGAATCACTACAATCACACGCACACGCCGCTCAGCCCGGGCGTGTGCATAACAACGGTTATTTGTACAGTGTGAAGGAGGGAAAAAAAAAAAGGATTTAGATGAAAAAAAAAGGATTTTTACTGGCCCCCGAGACCTGGAGCTAAGTCCAGCAATTTCAGAAACAGGAGCACACAGGACTGTAATGCAGCGTTTGCTGGTATAACCACTGCGTCTCCTATACAGCCTGCCTGCCTGCTGTTATGTTCTGCTACCAGAGCTAAGGAAAGAGAGGAGATCTGTCCCTACGATAGAACTCAGCTTGATCCCTACGATGTAACAGGGGACCTGATCCTGCGATCAGACCAGCTAAAGTCCTAAGCTAGTCTGTACGGAGACCTATAGATGTGGGGAAGGAATCCCTACAAGTACTAAGGACTGGGAGGAAAATGGGACACCTCCTAACAGAAATAGTAGCAGACAGACGAACAAACAAAATATATAGAACACTGAGGTCCGTAGACCAAGCAAACTAACAGAGTTAGATACAGAGCACAGGCTAGCTAGAAAGTAGTTATACAATGAAGTCCAGCAAAGCCAGAAGGGCGGAGCAGGATTAAATAGGCCAACAAGGTCATGTGACCAGCAAAGGAAAAAACCTAAGAGCAAGGTTCTAACAGTACCCCCCCTTCTAAGAGGATCCTCCGGATCCCCTAGGACCAGGCTTATCAGGAAATCTCCTGTGAAACGCTCTGATAAGTCTGGACGCGGAAACATCATCTGACCTCACCCAAGAGTTATCCTCGGGTCCGAAACCTTTCCAGGCCACAAGATACTGCAAACTACCTCTATACCGTCTAGAGTTAAGGATGCGAGAAATTTCATATTCCCCGTCCTCCACCACCGGAGGAACAGAGGCAGAGGCGTCACCATCCGACACAACAGCTTTTTTTAACAGAGAGACATGAAATACCGGATTAATTCTCCAGGAGGTAGGAACCTCCAACCTAACAGCAGATTGGTTGACAACCTGAAGCACCTTAAAGGGCCCTACAAACTTGGGACCCAATTTCTTAGAAGGAATCCTCAACCGCAGATTCCTAGAGGACAACCAAACCATGTCACCAACAGCGAACAAAACCTCCTGTCGTTTCCTATCAAAGTAGTCTTTAGATTTTCTGTTGGCCTCCTGAAGATTACCACGCACATCCGTCCAAACTCTCTCCAAATCACCGGAAAAATTCTCCTCCTCAGGCACGGCAGATCCCAACTTGGAGAACGACCCAAACGACTGATGTCTCCCAGAACAACAAAAAAAAGGCGAACAACCAGCAGAAGAAGATGTATGATTGTTCAGAGCAAATTCAGCAAGTGGCAGAAACTCAGACCACCCCTCTTGATTGTCTGCCACAAAACAACGCAAGAACTGCTCAACATCCTGGTTTTTCCTTTCTGTCTGGCCATTAGATTCAGGATGATATCCGGACGAGAACGACAAATGAACTCCCAACCTGTCACAAAAGGCACGCCAAAAACGAGCCACGAACTGAGGACCCCTATCAGAAACAATGTCAGTAGGAACGCCATGAAGTCTGACAATTTCCTTGACAAAGGCCTTAGCGAGAGTTTTAGCGCAGGGCAGTTTGACAAAGGGAACCAAGTGACACATCTTGCTAAAACGGTCCACGACCACCCAGATGACAGTAAAACCCTCAGAGGGGGGAAGGTCAGTTATAAAGTCCATAGCCAAATGTGTCCAAGGAGCACTGGGAACCTCCAAAGGACAAAGCAACCCCGCAGCAGGAGTATGTGAGGACTTAGATCTAGCACATATAGTACATTGACGCACCCACTTAATGACTTCCTTCTGCCATCCAGGCCACCAAAAACTGCGACCCACCAGTCTCTTGGTCTCAGAGATTCCGGGATGACCTGCCAACCGAGATTCGTGACACTCAACAAACAAATCTCTCCTAAAGGTCCCAGGCACAAACAACCTCCCATGAGGAGTGTTAGATGGGGCATTCTCCTGTGCTTTAAGAATCTCATCTTCCAAAACGGAGTCCAAAGCAGCTATCACAACACCTTCTTGTAAAATGTTCTCCTCTTTCTCAGCACCGACTATGGGAGAAAAACTGCGAGACAAGGCATCCGCCTTAACATTCTTAGTACCAGGGATGTAAGTAACGGAGAAATTAAACCGCGAGAAAAACAGTGCCCACCTAGCCTGACGGGCATTTAGGCGCTTGGCAGCATCAAGATATATCAGATTTTTATGATCCGTAAGAACCTGAACGGGAAATTCCGCACCTTCCAAGAAGTGGCGCCAGTGTTCAAATGCGAGTTTAATAGCCAATAATTCCCGATTACCAATATCGTAATTCAGTTCAGTCTCCGAAAATTTTTTTGAAAAAAAGGCACAGGGATGTAATCCATCCCCGTTATCCTGAGACAATACTGCGCCAACCCCCACAGAGGAAGCATCAACCTCAACCAAAAACGGCTTAGTCACATCAGGCTGCATAAGGATGGGAGCAGAGGTGAACCTCTCCTTGAGATACACAAAAGCTTCAATGGCCTCAGAAGACCACTGAACCGCATCAGCACCTTTCCTGGTGAGATCGGTCAGAGGTTTGACAATACTAGAAAAATTTTTTATGAATTTTCTGTAATAATTGGCGAAACCTAAAAACCTCTGTATCGATTTCAAACCAATAGGCCTAGGCCATTCCTGTACAGCTTGAACTTTAACCGGGTCCATCTCAAAACCTGCGCTGGAGATAATGTAACCCAAAAAACTAATTCTCTGTACAGCGAACTCACATTTCTCCAGCTTAGCAAAAAGCGTATTGTCCATTAACAACTGTAATACCTCACGTACGCTCCGCCAATGAGACTCCAGATCCGGCGAATAAATCAAAATGTCATCCAAATACACAACCACATTTTTGCCGATCAAAGGTCTAAGGATGTCATTAATAAGATTCTGAAAAAATGCAGGAGCATTAGTAAGACCAAAAGGCATAACCAGATTCTCAAAATGACCTACAGGAGTGTTAAAAGCAGTCTTCCATTCGTCACCCTCCTTCATGCGCAACAGATTGTATGCCCCCTTAAGGTCAATTTTAGAGAACCACTTGGCCCCCATTAACTGGTTAAACAGATCAGGAATCAATGGCAGTGGGTAAGGATTGCGTACAGTAATTTTGTTAATCTCACGAAAATCCAGACAAGGACGTAAACCGCCGTCCTTTTTTTTTTACAAAAAAAAATCCAACCGCCACAGGAGACTTAGAGGGCCTAATGTGACCGGCGGCCAAACTTGTCTGTATGTATTCCTCCAAAGCCTTCCTCTCAGGAATAGTAAGGATAAATAAACGACTTTTAGGAAGAGTCGCTCCAGGGACAAATTCAATAGAACAATCATAGTCTCTATGGGGAGGCAAAACCTGCGATTCCTTCTCAGAAAAAACTCTCCAAAAATCCTGAATAGGAACAGGCAATTCTCCCCTATAAAAAGCTGTAATACGCCCGTTACAACACTTGTCATAACATTTATGGCTCCAGGATTTAATTTCACTGGTAGACCAATCCAGTACAGGATTGTGAAATTTTAACCAGGGCAATCCCAATATTACTGGAGAAGGCAAGTTATTCAAAACTACCAAATCCAATTTCTCATGGTGAACACCATTAATAGTGAGAGGAAATTCACAGACCTTGAGAGTAATATTCTTCAAAGGGGAACCATCCACAGAAACCACAGCAATGGGGGATGATAAAGGTTCGGGTTTTAAATTGAGTCTTTCCAAGAATCCCCCATCAATTACATTCAGAGTAGACCCACAATCAACAAACACCCGAAATTCCATTAATTTTTCCTGAGCAATCGTGGAAGCAGCTAAAAATACACCCTTGGAATTTAAACAGGCAATACGGGCATGACTGACCATTTTTTTTTCTTTCTTCATACGAAGCTCACAGCCTTTAATCAAATGACCAGATTTTCCGCAATAGAAACACAAGCCTTCAGAAAATCTGCGATCTTTTTCTTGAGAGCGAGGTGCCACCGATCCAATCTCCATCGGTTCACCACTGTTAGTACACACATTCTCATAACCAGAAACTGACATAGCAGAGGATTTGCTCTCATTAACCCTTGCACGCAGTCTCCTATCCACCCGTATAGCTAATTGCATAGCCTGTTGCAAATCTTCAGGTGTAGGATAAGCAATTAGCAGGTCTTTAACCCTTTCATTGAGCCCAGCAAGAAATAGACTTTTCAGAGCAGAATCGTTCCACCCTGTTTGAGTAGACCAACGACGGAAATGAGTACAATATTTTTCCACATTACCTGATCCCTGTTTCAAACGTCTCAACTCAGTCTCAGCTGATGCGACACGGTCAGGATCATCATATAATAGCCCCAAAGCAGAAAAAAAACTATCCACTGATCTGAAGCATGTATCACTAGGTTGCAAAGAAAAGGCCCACTCCTGAGGCTCTTTGCGCAAAAGTGACATTATGAACCCTATGCGCTGGGATTCATCCCCAGAGGACTTAGGTCTCAAACGAAAATACAATAAGCAAGCATTTTTAAATGAAAAAAATTCTCGGTGTTCACCAAAAAATAAATCCGGCAAACATACCTTAGGCTCCAAGAAATGTGCTCCAGGACAGTTACTCACGTGCTGACGGAGCTCGGCCACCTCCAGAGAGAGTCCCTGCAGGCGATGAGCCAAATCCTGAACCGACACCATGATGGAACAGAAAAATCTTTCCTTAGAGAATTTGCAGGCTGGACTTACTGTTATGTTCTGCTACCAGAGCTAAGGAAAGAGAGGAGATCTGTCCCTACGATAGAACTCAGCTTGATCCCTACGATGTAACAGGGGACCTGATCCTGCGATCAGACCTGCTAAAGTCCTAAGCTAGTCTGTACGGAGACCTATAGATGTGGGGAAGGAATCCCTACAAGTACTAAGGACTGGGAGGAAAATGGGACACCTCCTAACAGAAATAGTAGCAGACAGACGAACAAACAAAATATATAGAACATAGAGGTCCGTAGACCAAGCAAACTAACAGAGTTAGATACAGAGCACAGGCTAGCTAGAAAGTAGTTATACAATGAAGTCCAGCAAAGCCAGAAGGGCGGAGCAGGATTAAATAGGCCAACAAGGTCATGTGACCAGCAAAGGAAAAAACCTAAGAGCAAGGTTCTAACACCTGCCTGATATCTGGGATGGATATTAGTCCTGAGAAGGACTGTTAGTTTGTTCTGAAAGCCTTTACAGACCCTACACTAACTATTTCGCAGGAAAAATCTCTCCCTAGCTCAGCAGCGCTGTCCTTACACTGTCTAATCCGGAGCGACTGTGTCCAAGATGGCGGCGCCTGGTTTTAAATACTCGAGGTGACGCTGTGCGGCCAGCCAATCACTGTAATGCCCACAAACAACATGGCTGCGGCATTACAGTGACTGGCTGGCAATCCCTGCATGTTCATTGGCTCTGTAAAGAGCGCCAAACATGCAGGGCGGAGACCCGAGCTCCCGCCCGAGTAACCCGGAAATGCTCGGTGCTTTTTGGAATTTATTTTGTTTCATAATTTTTTTTACTTTTAACGGCTCCTTCTAACTACAGCTCCAGGGGACAGCTATAGAGGCAGCATGTGCCCCCTCATATGCTAATTTGTTCCTGGGTCTGTGGGAGGGAGAGCTGTTCATGATGGATGTCACATTGCCCATAGAGCGTGTCATTTTTTCAACACGGTTCATCGATTATGTTTTTTTTAATCTGGAAGGGGACTGCAGTTGATCTTGAAAATTTCTTTGGTGAATAAACAAAAACAAGCTCAACCTGTGGCTCACCTACAGATTTGACTGTCAAAAAGCACAGCAGTCAACTCTTTCTTACATGCACAGTCTTTTCATCCCTCACAGATGTTCAGAGGCATACCTACCGGGCAGTTTTTGCATGCAAGAAGAATTTGCTCCGAAGATGTTAGTTTTCAAAATCAGGCAACATTACTGAAGAAAAGGTTTATGGCTCGGACATATAGCCAAAAAAACAAACTATGCGTACTCACGAGCAAAGTAGTCTAATCATCAACAATTGTTATATTCTAAACCTAAACAGACATCGGACAGTCAGGTGAGATTTATAACACAATATCATTCTCACCAGACGGGGAAAAAAACTGAAGGACATTCTAGTGTCCAGTCATTATCAACCGTCCGTTAACCGACTTACTCCATCTGTTCCACGGCCGAAGTGTGGATGTGAGCCATGTGGCAACTGTGCTGCCTGTTTTAACATTGAAGTTGCATCAAGTTTCTCAAACTCTGAGGGCACAAAAATCTATACAATCACTGATAATTAGTGATGAGCAAGTATGTTCTGTTAGCACTTTCGGCGAGCATTCTCGGGTGCTCGCCGAGTATCTTCAGTGTCCTTGGATGTTATGTTTCAGTAACGCTGTGCTCATGATTTGCAACTGTTTGACAGCTTTATTACATGTGAGCAATGTGTAAGAAATAGACATTCCTCACATGTAATAAAGCTGTCAAACAGTCGCAAGTCATGCACACGGGAGAGATTTAACCTTATCACCGAGCAGCTGTAAACACTCGGAGCTCGGCCCGAGCATACTCGCCGAAAGGGTTAATAGAACATACTCGCTCAACACTACTCATGTATTCTTTGAAACATTTCTGTGTCCCAGCGCTGGATTCATTACTGTGCCTGTCAGATGACCCGGGAGAGAGTGGGCTGTGTGGACTACGGGGTGCTGCCTGCGCCGCTTAGAGGAGTGTGCTTTGGCCTCTTAGATGGTGGCCTTTAATTGGCTGGGGCTAATATAAAAGGTGCCTCCTGCTGGTCTGACGCCACACCCCCTGACGGAGGCTTGGACACCAAAACATGTGAAGGAACCTGGTGTCAGCACAGCAGGAGAAGATGGCTACAGGCATGACTCATTTGTTGTGATACAATTTGAATATAAGTGGGGGCAGTGGTGATTAAAGTATCTGACCACAGTATATTTACAATTTTAAGCCCCTATTGTAGTTTGCTCAATATAAAGGAATTGTTCTTATTTTACTATATTGTATATCCCATCTCCTCCTGTTGATTCTGACGCAATAGTGTTGCTCTCTAGCTTCTCCTTTTTCTCCCTTGTTTTGTTGAAATATATTTAATAAAATGGATTTATAAATTATCTGATTGGCTTTGTGTTTTTGGTATTGTTTTGATATACAGCTATGGTTAATTATTGCTAAACTGCCCAAATTACAGAATCATTAACCCCTTGTTTGGTGCAGACTTGGTTTGGCATAAATTTGGATTTATATGGTTCCTAACTGTTAGGGTGCCGTAAGGAAGTGGGGAGCAAACCTTATTGTTGCGCACGCCGGAGGTTACTGGAGCAGAAGTCACAGTGACTCCCTGGCGCCTGCGCACAACAGGACGCGCGAGATCTGCAAAACTAAACCACTCATCATAGGGGACTGTGACGTGCAGGGGAGTGGGGGATTATTGAAATTAAGTAAGTAGGCGGGGATTTCTTTAAGTCCCCCGGACGGCATGAGTGAAAAAAGGACATTTTTGTGTACTCACCGTAAAATCTCTTTCTCTTAGCCTCTAATTGGGGGACACAGGACCTTGGGTGTTATGCTGCTGTCCACTAGGAGGCGACACTATGCTTATCTGAAAAAGATTAAGCGTGGCTCCTCCTCTGCAGAATACACCCCCGGACGGCATCAGCCTGCTCCAGTTTTGTGCAAAAGCAGTAGGAACGTAACAGATAACATAACCATGCCTATAAGAAGGCAACTATGTAAGAACTCAAAGGAAAACCAATATGAGAACTCAACTTAACGGCCCGGAACGGGCAAAGGGTGGGTGCTGTGTCCCCCAATTAGAGGCTAAGAGAAAGAGATTTTACGGTGAGTACACAAAAATCTCCTTTACTCTGTCGCCTCATTGGGGGACACAGGACCTTGGGACGTCCCAAAGCAGTCCCTGGGTGGGAAGCAATGGACGAATATTGTGTAGACAGGTCCCTACAATTGGGGCACCGCCGCCTGCAGAACACGTCTGCCCAGGCTCGCATCTGCTGAGGACTGGGTATGAACGTTGTAGTGTTTTGTAAACGTGTGTAGGCTAGTCCAGGTGGCAGCCTTACACACTTGTTGTGCCGAAGCATGGTGCCAAAGGGCCCAGGAGGCCCCTACCGCACGTGTAGAATGTGCCGTAATACCTGCTGGAATAGGCGAATTTTTGAGGCGGTAGGCCTCTTGTATGGTGGATTTGATCCACCTGGCAAGGGTAGCTTTGAAAGCTGGTAGACCCTTGCGGCCGCCTTCCGGAAGAAGGAAAAGAGAATCAGACTCCCGGAAGGGCGCAGTCCTAGACACATAGATACGCAGTGCCCTGACAAGGTAAAGCGTATGCAAAGCCTTTTCCACTCTATGAACCGGAACCGGACAGAGGGATGGTAGTGAAATTTCTTCATTGAGATGAAAGCTGGACACAACCTTCGGAAGGAAGGATGGAACCGTACGAAGGACTACCTTTGTCCTGGAAAAAAATCAGGAAGGGCTGTCTGCAGGAGAGTGCCGTGAGTTCAGACACCCTGCGTAGCGAGGTGATTGCCACGAGGAAAACCACTTTCTGGGATAGAAGACGGAGTGGGACTTCCCTAAGGGGTTCAAAGGGTGTTTCCTGTAATGCTGTCAGCACCAGGTTGAGGTCCCACGCTTCTAGAGGTCATCTGTAGGGGGGAACCAATCGGGAAACCCCCTGGAGAAATGTTCTTACTTGCGGTTTATGAGCAATGCACTTTTGAAAAAGCACAGAAAGAGCTGACACTTGGCTCTTAAGGGAGGCCAGGGATAGTCTGGCTTCCAGACCCGCTTGGAGAAAACAGAGTACCCTGGGAAGGGAATAAGGGAGTGGGGTCTGGTTACGAGATTCGCACCAGGTAAAGAAAGTTTTCCAGGTACTGTAGTAAATCTTGGCAGAGGTTGGTTTTCATGCTCTGATCATGGTTTTAATGACGGCTGGCGAAAAACCTGCCTGGGTTAGAACCCAGGTCTCAATGGCCACGCTGTCAAATTGAGGGCCTCTAAGTCCTGGTGGTAGAACGGGCCTTGTGACAGAAGATCCGGGCGGTCGGGAAGATGCCAGGGAATGTCTGCTGTGAGTCGTACGATGTCGGCGTACCATGTACGCATGGGCCAGTCCGGTGCGATTAGGATGGTTGGAACTCCCTCCTGTTTGATCTTTCTCACCACTCTGGAAATCAGGGGGAGAGGTGGAAAAATTTACAGGAGCTGGAACTGGGTCCAGTCCTGAACCAGGGCGTCCGCCGCTAGCGCTCTCGGGAGCGTGTTCTGGCCATGAAGTTGGAGACTTTGGCATTGAGGTGAGACGCCATTAGGTCCACGTCCGGAGTGCCCCAACGATGGCAGATCTGTTGGAAGATTTCGGGATGGAGAGCCCACTCTCCCGAGTCTATTCCTTGTCGGCTGAGAAAGTCTGCTTCCCAGTTGTCTACACCCGGAATGTGCACCGCAGAGATAATGGAGCTCGTTTTCTCCGCCCAGTGAAGGATGCGTGTCACCTCTCGCATCGCTCTGGCACTGCGAGTTCCCCCTTGGTGATTGACATATGCCACGGTTGTGGCATTGTCCGATTGTACTCTGATGTGAGAGGCTGCCAGTAAGTGATGGAAGGCTCTCAACGCCAGGAGGATGGCACGAATCTCCAGGATGTTGATGGGCAAGGTTGCTTCCGCTGGGGACCACTTGCCCTGTGCTCTGTGGTGTAGGTGTACTGCACCCCAACCAGTCAGGCTTGCGTCGGTGGTCAGGACCTTCCATTGACCTGGGAGAAAAGATTTCCCTTTTGTTAGAGAGGTCCGGTTGAGCCACCAGTGAAGGGACTTCCTGGTTGACGACGTCAGCTGGAACTTCCTGTCGAGAGAAGAAGGGTTCCTGTCCCATGACTTGAGAATGTCTAGTTGGAGAGGCCTGAGGTGAAGCTGGGCAAATGGAACCGCTTCTATTGCCGCCACCATCCTGCCAAGGACTCTCATGGCAAACCGGAGAGATCGAGGGGGTTTGCTGAGAAGGGTGCGAACTCCTAGACGGAGAGGCAGTGCCTTGTCTTTGGGGAGAAGCACTAGGCCCTTGGCAGTATTGAATAGCATTCCCAGGAATGTCAGAGACTGGTTTGGGGTTGGTGATGACTTTTGTAGGTTGACTAACCAACCCAGGCGACTCAGGGTGTCGATTGTGATTGAGACACTGCGCTCGCGGTCCTTGAAGGTAGAAGCCTTGACGAGAAGATCGTCCAGGTATGGAAAGACTACTATGCCTCTGGAGTGTAGGACGTGCATGGTGGCTGCCATGACTTTGGTAAACACTCTGGGAGCCGTGGCGAGTCCGAACGGGAGAGCCACGAACTGGTAGTGGTCCTGGTCGATTGCGAACCTGAGAAATCTCTGATGTGCAGGTGCAATCGGTATATGCAGGTATGCATCTTGTATGTCTATGGAAGCGAGATATTCTCCTTTTTCCATGGATGCAATGATTGACCGGAGGGACTCCATACGGAAGTGACGTACTCGTACATATTTGTTGAGTTGTTTTAGGTCTAGTATGGGGCGTACCCCTCCTCCTTTCTTGGGGACTACGAAAAGATTGGAGTAGAACCCCTGGAAGCGCTCGGCTGCGGGGACAGGTATTATGACTCGTGCTTGAAGAAGCGATGAGACCGCTTGGTGGAAGGCGCGAGCTTTTACTGGCGATTTTGGGGGAACAGATATAAGGAGTCTGTTTGGTGGGTTGGAAGTGAACTCTATTTTGTATCCTGAAGACACTAGTTCCCTGACCCACCTGTCTTCTGTAATAGGTAGCCAGACTTGATGAAAGAGTAAAAGTCGGCCTCCTACAGGTGGGGTGTCTTCCTGAGTCCGTGAGTCATGACGAGGAGAAATTCTTAGATTTTCCTCCTTTTGATTTTGAGTGGCCTGCCTTTGACTGCCAGGATTTGTCCGACTTTTGTGTCGGCCTCGAGTCTTCCCTGCGTGTGAAGCGGCTGTTATTTTGTGGTGGTGGCCGTGAAACGGACCAGCCGGAAGAGTTCCGAAAGGATCAGAAGCGAGCTTGGTTACGCTTGTTATAATTGCGCTTGGGTTTCAGTTGGGGAAGAGAGGTACTCTTACCCCCGGTGGCATTGGATATCATAGTGTCCAAGCTTTCACCGAAAAGTCGACCGCTGAGGTATGGAAGGTGCGTGAGGGACTTCTTTGAGGCTGCGTCCGCTTTCCATTCACGCAGCCAAAGGATATGCCGAATTGTGATGGCGTGTGATATCGCCCCCGCTGCACCCCTTGCAGAATCCAGAGCTGCGTGAAGCATGTAATCTGCCACAACTGCTATCTGAACTGCTTGGTCCGACAGTTCAGGGGCAGAAGCTTGGAGGCCAGTTTGTAAATTCTTTGCCCAAGCCAGTATGGCCTTGGCTGCCCAGACTGAGAGCGAACGCGGGG
Source organism: Phyllobates terribilis (assembly GCF_046119375.1). Lineage (NCBI taxonomy): Eukaryota > Metazoa > Chordata > Amphibia > Anura > Dendrobatidae > Phyllobates > Phyllobates terribilis. The sequence goes on along the minus strand of NW_027362761.1, from coordinate 34,669,500 downwards.
GCTAGAGAGGCCCCTGTGGTTTCGCAGATTGAGCGAGCCATACTTTCTACCTGCCGGTCTGCTGCATCCCTAAGGGTTGAGCTATCTGGCAGTGAAAGAAGTGTCTGTGCTGCCAGCCTGGAAACTGTCCATTCTTTGGTGGTTTCCTTTGGAAAGGGGTAACGGGCCTCCAGAAACTTGCGATTGGTAAGCTTCTTGTGAGGCTGTGAGAATTGTTTTGTGAGGATAGATTTAAATTCTGGATGATCCAAGAAAACCTTAGGTGGTTTCAGAGCTCCTTCAAATGAAATCTTATTTTGTGATGCATCCGGGATCGGATCAGAGATGTCAAGCACCCGATGTATGGACGAGATTATGTCCTCAACTAGCGCTGCATTGCTAGGTGGGATTGGAGTTAGGGATCCATCAGTTTCCTTGTCTGAGTCAGAATCGCAGATGCCTTCTGACTCCTGTGCATCACTAAGGTGTCTCCTATGTGACCCAAAATGGGGGATTTCTCTGGACGGGGATTGGTGCGGAGAAATATAATGTCTGTCCCTGGTAGGGGACTGTGTAGATGACCTGGGAATACGGTATCTCTCCCTAGACCGGGATGACCGTGTGCTATGGGATGACGCAGATGAGCGTGACCGGTGGGTGCGCTTGCGTCCTGACCTTGACATGGATGTGCCTGGGCCAGTATGTGACTGAGTCAGGCTTTCCCTTTGTTGGGTAGCATTCATAGTCGAGGTATGGCTTTGCAGAGCCTGAAGCAATTTGGAGGTCATGTTATCTATGGACTGTGTCATAGATTGTGACATTTGAGTGACCCATTCTGGCGTGGCATTAGACACTGAAGGGTTGGTAGGGGCTACTTGGGAGTCTGGCACAGTAGTCTGAGCACAATCCTTGCAATGCGGATATGTGCTGCCGCTGGGAAGAGCATTACTGCAGGCTGTACAGAAAGCGTAAAATCAGTCCTGCTTGGTTTTCTTAGACTTTGAGCCCGGCATAGTGCACCTGGAGTGGCTATGCAAGGGGGCTAACTGTGCAGAGGAGGATACAGAGTAATAAAATTCACAGCTGAGGTAACTCAGACTGTGAACTTACCCCACCAATGTGCCCCTGTGAACAGCGCTGAAAGAGCCTGGTCCTGTGCCTCCGTGGAGACTTGGCTGGCCTGTATGCGTACTGCAGTTTATGATGGCCGCCGTAGCTCTTCTCCTGCTTGCAAAGATGAAGGAGAAGGGGGGCGGACCGCTGCAAGGGCGCCCTGTCTGACTCCGCAGTGAGTCAAAATCGTCATCCAGGGGGCGGGGCCGGGGGGTGGTGGAAAATGGGCGGCGGCTTCGGCTAGGCCGAAGCCGCGGTGTAAATTTATTTTCTATGTCCAAAAGGGCTCCAGGCAAGCGCGGTAGCCCGGGGGGGGGGCTTGGGTCGGATCAGAACCGGACCCCCCCCCTCCCCCTCCCCCTCCCCGGATTGAAAGGCAGAATGGCGGTGGGGACATAAGTGGAAGAGGGTCTCTGAAAAGAGTCCCCCTTAGGAGCTTAAGATGAAAAGCTGCCGCAGGTACAGAGCCTGTGAAGGCCTGTGCCTGTGTGTGCCATGGCTGCCTGCACTCCCCCCGGCTCCTACAGGGTCCCACAGACAGACTGGGGCTCCTGTATTGCTGCTGGTCCTCGGCTGCGGTGTGCTGGCTGGTGAGAGCTGCAGATGCTGCCATCCAGGCCCTACCTGATGGTGTCTCAACCTAATACCCCCAGGGGGGATTAGGGAGGGTGCCGCTGTCACCTGTCAGGGGGCTTTGTCCTCGCCTCAACTTCGGACCAAGACCGAGGGAATTGGGGAAGGAGGGGGGTTCTCAACTTCGAGCCTGACCCGAGGGGCCAGAGAAGGAGCAGCATGGTGGCTACGCCATCTCAACTTCAACTGTGCACCCCATAGTAGGGGGCAGAGGAAGGAGCCATGCCGGGGGTCTCTTAAGAGACCCTCTTTTCTTCATCTGTAATCCCGTGCTGAAGCGAGGGACGAGTGAAGGTCTGAGGTGTGCCTCCTTGCGACACTAAGCAAAAACTGGAGCAGGCTGATGCCGTCCGGGGGTGTATACTGCAGAGGAGGAGCCACGCTTAATCTTTTTCAGATAAGCATAGTGTCGCCTCCTAGTGGACAGCAGCATAACACCCAAGGTCCTGTGTCCCCCAATGAGGCGACAGAGTAAACTGATTTAATAAAAAGACTTTTCAAAGCAACCAAACCTCTAATATGGGACATACAGGTATGTATAGATTTACATTTCTATCACCAGTATGCCCATAGTAGAGGTTTGATAAGTCCCAGGGGGTGACAGATTCCCTTTAATGCTCCCCTGTCCTGGGAGTAAGTGGGAAAATTATGTGGGATTTGGTGCGCCCACTGGTGGATCAAAGTTATCACCTCTACGTAGATATCTTTTATACCAGCAACCCACTCTTCACGTCCCTCTCTGCACGAGCTACCGCAGTATGCGGTACTGTCCGCAAAAATCAGAACGGACTCCCTAAGACGCTAGCTGGGCAGTTGCTCAGAAAGGGTGAGAGCAGAGACCAATGTAATGACAACATGCTGGTGGTCAAGGACAAGAGGGATGTCCTTTTTTTGACATCCTGGGGTACAACAAGAACATGGGGGGAGTTGATCTCTTTGATCAAGTCCTCCAGCTGTACAGTGCCATGAGAAATGCTAAGGTGTGGTACAAGAAGCTGGCCATGCACATCGTACAGATGGCAATGTATAACACTTTTGTGTTATCACCATGTGCAGGCCAGACCGGTACCTTCCTACAGTTCCAAGAGGTAGTGATCAAGGCCCTAATATTTCGAAATCAGGAAGGAGTGGGCCCCTCTACTTCCGGAACTGAAGGTGCCCATTTCGTACCAGGGTAACATTTTCCCAGTGAGGTCCTCAGAGCTCATTGTTTCCATCGGGGCTTACGTTCGAACCCCCCCCTCCCGCACCCACCTCTGCCGTGCATCATTTTTTGGCTTGAATTGGAGACAGTCATATGTGCATCTGAGTGTCCATCTCCAGTAGGCGCATATGTCCCAAAATGCTGCTTGTCAGAGCACATGTTCGCTTTTCTGTCGGCACCATTATAGTCTATGGCCCCGTCGGCGCAAACGCTGAATTGCGTTTTACCAGGGCTTTGGAAGGAAGCCCCGACAGGACCAAAGAACGAGTGCCAGAACACAGTGTGACAACATCCTTACTGATTACACCTGGACCTGGCTACAGAACAGCACATATTATAATGTATAGCACTATATGATACATAATGAATGATGTCCTGGATCCAGGCTCAGGAGCAGTCATTGTATGATTAGGTATACACTGTCTGCAGTCGCTCTGGAACTTTCCTGCAGATCTGGTGATGTTGGAGCTACTGACAGTGCGACCTGATCAAGCTGCAGCAATAACTCATGACACCATGCCTCAGAGCATCACTGACACAAGACACTCTGGATCTGATCCTGTCCCTGACCTCCTGCCCTGGCCCCCTGCTAACCTCCCAATCTCCTCTCCTGTGAGGACGGCAGCAGACCTCTCATCCAGCCAAACCAGAACTCACACTTTGCACTGACAAGAGGCAGAACCCCAAAACAGTGTCTGCAAATTGAGTTTCTGGTCTTGGTTTTTTATCCTAAGTCATGTGATAAGGCTCGTTAAATGGTCACTATTCACTTTTAGGATTGCTACTTCCTGTAGGTGGCACTAGAGTTCTAGACCTCTTCCTCTCTGAAGAGACAATTTGCATATTTCCCAAAGGAGCATTAGGGCTTCAAAAGTATCCTCACCTGACATGCTTAACATGTCTCTCTCCGCAAGGAGAAATATTACCCCTAGATACCGGTCTGACGCCTCTCATCCAGCCAAACCAAAACTCACACTTTGCACTGATGAGGGGCAGTACCATGAAACACAGTGTCTGCAAATTGAGTTTCTGGTCTTGGCTTTTTATGCCAAGTCATGTGATGTCCATCGCCTTAAGTGTCCCATTGCTTAAGTGTGAGAAATATGAAATATACCTGATTAATAATATGCATACAGACTGTACCTTGTCATCTGCCACCATCGCACACTTATCAGCATCTCTGTTTATCCATTCCTCCTACAGGTACATGACCGAACTTTCCCATGCTGATTTCTTTCTTCCTCTGCTCCTAAATACATATGGTACGTGACCTAACTTTCCCATGCTGATTTCTTCCTTCCTCTGCTTCTATATACACATGGTACGTGACCCAGCTTTCCCATCCTGACTTCTCCCTTCCTCTGCTTCTATATACACATGGTATGTTTTCAACTAACTACTATTCCCAACTCTTATTTATGACCATGTTTACTTGGCCCTTGATTACCCTGCATCTGGCTTAATCTTAATCAGCTGATCAAGATGAGCAGAGACCACTCCCCTCTGGTTCACACCTGAATGCATTCTGTTGAACATATATTGAGAGCAAGGAGTCTGCTATAGACTTTAAATGTGTATAACATCCCCAAGCCCTTTGCATGGCATCTCAAACATTTAGAAACTACTGATAGACTCGGACCTGGAACTTCTCTCTCCTTTTTGCAAGATTTGGGAAAATTAACTCGAACATTCTTTTACTAGGTAACAATAGGATACATGCTCTCACCAGTCCCATAAATCCATAATTGCTACCAAGTCACAAGAAACAAGATGGTATCGAGTTCCTTCCACCTAGCACAAATGGTTTCCTGAAGTTTCTGAATTATGTTGGCGTTGTGGGACTAGTGAGGGAACAATGACACCTATTTGGTGGTAATATCTGGTTTTGGGAGCTTTTTGGAAAGGAGTCAGTAATTATCTAGGAAGTGACAGGAGTGTTAATTCCTAAATCCTCAGAAGCGATCTTATTACATATGTCCCCTATGTCCAGATATGTCTATGAGAAATCCTTGTTACTACACCTCATTCAAGCAGCCAAAACGATAATTCCTCATCACTGGAAGTCTGTGGACCCTCCCTCCATGGAAGAATGGTTCAAAGAAATAGATGCAGCCCACCGTATGGAGAAGCTGTTAGCTCAAACACAAGTAGAAATTAGCTCAACCGCATATAACTGGTTTCACTGGGAAATTTACATATCCTCCCCATCTTACCAAAATATCCTGAAATGATCTATATCTTATCTATCCCTATTTGCATCCAATTCGGCCCACGAATCTCATCATCCACCTTTATGCTCAGATATCTCATCAACTTTGGCGCATTGTAGGCCTGATCATTGTTCGACAATTCCCCATGGTCATATTTCAAACCTCTATTCTAAATCTCCCAACCTTTATCGTCCTCTTACCCCTGCTGTACCCCTTCTCTACTCTTCTCTTAAAATAAATCTGTCAGCAGGTTTTGCTATCTCATGGGAGAGCAGCATGATGGAGGCAAACAGAAGCTGAATCCAGCGATGTATCACTTAGCTTACTGGGTTTAGACATTCTGACACAATCAAATCTTTTAGATTTAGCACACACGCGTCAGACTCCGGCTCGTGGGCCAAATCTGGCCCACAGGGTCGTTATATTTGGCCCCCGACACCAGACTATTATTCTGTATGGAGGACTATGTGGGGCCATTATACTGTATGGAGGACTATGTGGGGTCATTATACTGTATGGAGGACTATGTGGGGCCATTATACTGTAAGGAGGACTATGTGGGGCCATTATACTGTATGGAGGACTATGCGGGGCCATTATACTGTATGGAGGACTATGCGGGGCCATTATACTGTATGGAGGACTATGCGGGGCCATTATACTGTATGGAGGACTATGCGGGGCCATTATTCTGTATGGAGGACTATGCGGGGCCATTATACTGTATGGAGGACTATGTGGGTCCATTATACTGTATGGAGGACTATGTGGGGTCATTATACTGTATGGAGGACTATGTGGGGCCATTATACTGTATGGAGGACTATGTGAGGCCCACTATTCTGTATGGAGGACATGTAGGGGCCATTATACTGTATGGAGGACTATGTGGGGCTCGTTATACTGTATGGAGAACTATGTGTGGCTCAGTATACTGTATACTTGTTGGCCCACGACTTTGTCCAAGTTTTTCATTTTGGCTCTCTGTATGTTTAAGTTTGACATCCCCGAGTTAGCATGGAAAAGAGCCCAGAAAGCAAATCCTGCCCACACCAGGATCAGTGTGTACCAAGTCCATAGACAGTGAGGTGCCCATCACAGGAGGGGGCGTGTGGGACCAGGGTTCACAGCGGCCAGCTAGTCACAGGAATGATAAGCTACCGGTGCTAAAACAATCGAGGCATCGCTGAAATCTGAGTTTTAGCCCCTACCTCACGCGGTCTTCAGATTACATAGCAAAAACCTGCTGACAGATTCCCTTTAAGTTTGTATTGTATAGTTGTTAGAAGACTAATTGGCTGTATGCTAGTCACGTCGCCACCAAATTTCTCAGATTATATGTCTTGGCTCCTTTTTGCTGAGTAATTTGTATTTAAAGGGGTTCTCCGGTCCAAATCGATAAGTCTGGTGTCACTCTGTGTGACTGCAGACTTATGAATTCCCCCAGCGCGCACAGTGTGGGCTGCAGGGATTCGCCGGTATCCGAATCGGGACCGGAGGGTATGTCTGAGTTATGCATATTACCGTCCAGTGGGCGTGGCCTCGCTTCCATAGTTGACCACGCCCACTGGACGGCAGCACCACTAGACGGGACGCGACCTCGCTCAATACAAGTGTATAGAGCGAGGCCACGCTCACTAGACTGTTTCTGCCCGGGAGTATGTATAACGCATACAGTATGTATAACTCATACATACCCTCCGGTCCAGACTCCGAATCCGGCGAATCCCTGCAGCACACAGTGCAAGCACTGGGGGGATTCATAAGTCTTCAAAGTGACTGCAGACTTATTGATTTGGAATGGACAACCCCTTTAAATGTCAATATCTATTGCTCTTTGATTGTAACTGCTTTGTTATTGTTATAGAGCTTTGTTTTAAAACCAATAAAAAAAAAATTAGTTAACTTGATAGGTAAACACTTTAAATTTTAAAAAATTTCAAAACACCAAAATTATGTTTTTTTGGTTGCCGCAACACCGCAAAAACATTCAGTAAGAAAAGATCAACATGTCATAACTATCCCAAAATGGTATCAATAAAAAAAATCTCGTTCAGCAAAAAATAAGCCCTATCTCAACTCCATTGACCGAAATATATAGAATTTTTTTAAAAATTTTTTTTTACAAATTTCCAATTCCCAAAAAACGATGTCAGAACTGCTTTTTTCCGCAATTTCACTGCACTTGTAACTTTTTTCCCATACCACTAAGTGGTAAAATTAATGGTGTCTTTCAAAACCACAACTCTTTTCACAAAAAATCCCTCAAAAGTCTATGAAGTTATGGTTCTTGGAAGAAAGGGAAGAAAAAAATGAAAAAGCAAAAATGTAAATTGGCCATGTCAGGAAGGGGTTAAAGTCTGCTTACCTGGTTCTTTCTTGGGCAGCGTTGAGGAGGAGAAAGGATCTCTGGTCTCAAAAGGATCAGACTGTTGTAGGAGAAAGATAAACCAACATTATATACAAATCCAAACACTATAGCTGGCCATACACAGACAATTTGGCCAGGTTTGCCCAAGAGTTAACGTGCATGAGGAAGACCAATTCTATTGAAGCACACCGACACATTCTGCTGAGTCAAGTATGCATTTCTAAGGAGTATTGGTGGCAGGAGATAATTAATATATGGCCAGTGTAATTTGCTTATACACTTGTATGAATATCCCACTCACCGAAGTACCACAATAATGATAACTCTAGGATAAGGAGATCGATTAACTATTGTGCGGGTACATGGTTCTCCACACCATGAATGGCCAACAACAGCATGGGTTCAGCCAAGCAGACCATATTTTGCCAGATTTCACTAGGTATTTCCCTGTCATTTAACCCCTTCAATACCTTTGACATACATGTACGTCAAAGGTTGTGTCCCTGCCTTTAATGTGGGCTCACATGCCAAGCCCACATCTTTCTCCACACTTGATGGCTGATTCAATCAGCCATTAAGTGCCTCTAACAGCTACGGGTGGGGATTTAACACCTGCCAGCCGGAAGCGTGTCATTTAGCCTGCCCATTGGTGCCCCTGTCACGTGTTCTGGGGCGCAGATGGGTTGTCATGACAGCCGGGGGTCTGCTGATGACCCCCGTGCTTGTCATTAAGGTACTCCTGTGAACAACGGGCTATGACAAGCGTTTGGACGATTGCAGCTTCAATTCTCCTAAGGGGAAAAAGTAAAGGGAAAAAAAAAAGGAAACGTTTTTAAAAATATGAAAAAAATAAAAGATACAAAAGTTCAAACCACCCCAATCACCCTATTAAAAATAAAACAATAAAACCACACATATTTGGTATCGCTGAGTTCAAGAATGTCAGCAAAAAAATCAAAACGCCTGAATTACGGTTTTTTTTGGCTGCCGCAACATTGCAATACTAGGCCATCAAAACATCGTATCTACCTCTAAATGGTATCAATAAAAACATCAGGTCAGTACTCAAAAAAATAAGGCCTTACAAAGCCTCAAACTAAAAAGTTATGGGTCTCGGAAAATGGCAACAAATACAAACAATTTTTATTTATTTATTTATTTATTTTTTTTTTACCAATTTCCGATTTTGTTTTTACCACTTAAAAAAAAAAATTATATGTTTGGTATCTGCGTTCTCGTACTGACCTAGAGAATCATAATGCCAGGTCTGTTGTACCATATAGAGAACATAGTAAATAAAAAAAATACTTTTGTGGAATTGCACTTTTTTTTGCAATTTCAACGTACTTGTACACAGTACACTATATGGTAAAATGAATGGTGTCATTCAAAAGTACAACTCGTCCCGCAAAAAACAGACGCTCATATGGCTATATGGCCAGAAAAATGAGAATGTTATGGCTCTTGGAAGAAGGGGAGGAAAAAACAAAAATGGAAAATCGTCAGGTAGTGAAGGGGTTAATATGAAATGTGGGAATTCACTAAATTCAACAAATGAACTAGGCTGTGACAGACAGTGGATTATCTCCATGTAATATTCACTACTTTATAGGCAGAAAATAAATACATTTAGCTGGTTGCCATATCTCACCTTTAAAGGCAGTGTCATCGAATGGACATTATTCTTAGTGAAGGGGTCAGCAGAAAAAGGGTCACCTTTACTTGGCTTATGGAAAGGGTCATCTGAAGGAGGAGCATGAAATGGGTCGCTTTCTTTAAATGGATCATCACCAAATGGATCTGAAAAACATTTGAAGATACTTTCATTTGCCACAATCCATTCGCCTTGTGCGGTTATTAAAAAAACCTAAGAAGATGCACTGCACTCACTGCTCTTAAATGGATCAGCGCCTTTAAATGGGTCAGCGGTGAAAGGATCCTCAGTTTGGAATGGATCAGAATAAATGTCCTGATTGCTGCTGCTATTGAACAGAAGAGCTTTGTTCTTGAATGGATCATCCTATGAAACAGATATATATTTAATGATTAGGATGGAACGCAATAAAATGTGAGGTATGTGAAAAAAGCACAATGAGGATGATGGCTGTTTGTGATCAAATCATTCAAGTGTTTCCAGTTTTTCAAACTGCTTACAGAGACTGGAAACAAAACCAAGTCAATTCTATCAGCCCTTAAAGGGGTATTCCCATCTCCATTATCCTATCCCAATATGTAGTAGGTGTAATAATAATATTATTAGCAAATATTTACAGTTAGAAATGTAGTATAGCTTTTCTGATTCGCTATCTCTTTTCTCATGAGCAGGAACTTGGGTATCCATGGTTACAACCACTAGCAACTAATGAACTATCACTATATCAGTGGTCGTAACCATGGATACATAAGGTCCTGCAATGCCTGCACATGAGGAAAGAGACATAGCGAATCAGAAAAACTACAATACATTTGTAATTGGAGATATTTGCTAATATTATTATTATTGCACCTACTGCATATTAGGATAGGATCTTGGAGATGGGAATACCCCTTTAATAGTGCCCCAGACAAAAGAAGAAACATACAAGTACGAAAGTGCAGAAATTAGGGCATGCTATTGACCTTGGCTATGAAAGGTAACAGCATTGATCAGACCTAACTTTGTCAGGTCCAGTCACAAGCAGTTACTGGCTGTGTTACACAGCCGGAGCCCACTGTATATGGAGCAGGTGCAGCACTTGAGCCTTCTCCATACGAGTGCACACAGCATGTGATGTACATCATATCAGGATGATTTTAAAAATAGCATATATATTATGCAGATTTATGCTATATCTATATACAGCTCTGGCAAAAATTAAGAGACCACTGAACAGTTTTCTATTGGAAAGCATGGAGAGACTGGTGGAAAGCATGCCAAGATGCATGAAAGCTGTGATTAAAAATCATGGTTAGTCCACCAAATACTGATTTCTGAACTGTTCCTGTGATAAAGCTTGAGTAATTTGAGGTCTGAAAGCACTGTTTCTTTTTTAGTATTTTGACGGTTTATCATTTGCTACAAATAAATACAAAATGTTTAGCTTTGAATTTCGGAGAGATGTTGTCAGTAGTTTATAGAATAAAACAACAATGTACATTTTACTCAAAAATATACCTATAAAGAGAAAAATCAGAGAAACTGAAAATTTTGCAGTGGTCTCTTAATTTTTGCCAGAGCTGTATATATTATACATAATATATATCATTTATATATACGGGAAGGCCTAGCTACTGATGAAATTGCATTACAAAAAGCACATATTCACATATAGGTGCATCTCACAAAATTAGAATATCATCAAAAAGTTAATTTATTTCAGTTCTTCAATACAAAATGTGAAACTCATATTATATAGAGTCATTACAGAGTGATCTATTTCACGTGTTTATTTCTGTTAATGTTGATGATTATGGCTTACAGCCAATAAAAACACAAAAGACATTATCTCAGTAAATTAGAATACTTTATAACAACAGCTTGAAAAATGTTTTTAAAATCCGAAATGTTGGCCTACTGAAATGTATGTTCAGTAAATGCACTCAATACTTGGTCGGGGCTCCTTTTACATCAATTACTGCATCAATGTGGTGTGGCATGGAGGCGATCAGCCTGTGGCACTGCTGAGGTGTTATGGAAGCCCAGGTGGCTTTGATAGCAGCCTTCAGCTCGTCTGCATTGTTGGGTCTGGTGTCTCTCATCTTCCTCTTGACAATACCCCATAGATTCTCTATCGGGTTAAGGTCAGGCGAGTTTGCTGGCCAATCAAGCACAGTGATACTGTGGTTTGTAAACCAGGTATTGGTACTTTTGGCAGTGTGAACAGGTGCCAAGTCCTGCTGGAGAATGAAATTTCCATCTCCATAAAGCTTGTCGGCAGAGGGAAGCATGAAGTGCTGTGCTGACTTTGGTCTTGATAAAACACAGTGGACCTACACCAGCAGATGACATGGCTCCCCAAACCATCACTGATTGTGGAAACTTCACACTAGACATCAAGCAGCTTGGATTGTGTGCCTCTCCACTCTTCTTCCAGACTCTGGGACCATGATTTCCAAATGAAAATTGGTACTCTGGGACCTTGAGGAGTGTGTCAATGACTGCCTTCAGGACATCTGTCAAGTCAGCAGTGTTCCCCACGGTTATGGAGCCTACTGAAACAGACTAAGGGACCTTTTCAAACGCTTAGGAAGCCTTTGCAGGTGTTTTTTGTTAATTATTCTAATTTTACTGAGATAATGACTCTTGTGTTTTCATTGTCTGTAAGACATAATCATCAACATTAACAGAAATAAACACGTGAAATAGATCACTCTGTTTGTAATGACTCTATATAATATAGGAGTTTCACTTTTTGTATTGAAGAACTGAAATAAATTAACTTTTTGATGATATTCTAATTTTGTGAGATGCACCTGTATATGTAATGATTTACAACTGTTACTTAATTAAACTCCTATTTTCCTTTAACCTTTCCTTTTAGCTTGCACTGCCTTTTTAACCGACTTGCATTAAAGGATATAAAGTATATATCTTTGGAGTACATTTTTTTGTTTTTTACTTAAATGCAGGAATCTTCGGCTAAAATAATTTTTGCAATTAGTTTTGTTAAACATGTTTAACAGTTTGACTTCTGCACTGTCTGTGTATCACTACATAGCTGGCTGCAGAATAATTTAACAGTGAATCCTGAAGGTGAGCTCATTCTAATGTCAATTTTCAAGCGTCATCCCTCTTTTCCTGAACAACCTTTTAAGTTCAACAATCAACTGTTTTATATTATGCTTAGAATATTGGTCAGTAGAGGAGAGATAATGACTACAAACCATCAGAAAATGCTCACTGACAAAAGCACAGGTAACTCACTCTTCAGTCTACTATGTACCATAGAGGCTATAAGAGCCCAATTGGTCAAAATTCTTAATAAAACTTGCGCAAAAATAGATTTTTACATGCATTAAAAAAAAAAACTGTTGCTGTGTTAGTGTCTAGAACTTTTAAACTACAAATTAGAAATAAATCACAAAATGAACGTAATCTGTGTAGTTCCAGTAGATTGGATTGGATAAAATAGTTATCTAATGGCTGCTAGACAAAGGATGTACTATGATGTGCAGTGCTGCCCGTACTACTTTTTAGGACCAACCAATATTCCTATAGCCAAAAGTATCTGGCTGAGTAGGAGAGATGCACATAAATATGATGAGATAAACCAACAGAAAAATGGTGCTACAAAATATCTAACAAATATATCAACTTTATTCAAGATAAAATATTATAATGTTTTTTGTTAAAAACCAGAGTAGTTCAATGGAGGCCTAACAACAATATCTTTTGATTTAAGTCATTTAGTACTTATTTAGTGGAACAATCAGAGGAAAAGTATAGAATAGAAACATGTCATCACTTCTGTATTTTTTAATCCCTCTTGATTATGGCTACCAAATACTGAGGTAAAAAAACTCAAATACTCAACATGTGGACATGGCCAAAAACGTAATTCTTAATAACTTAGTTATTGTGTACATGCGGATCTCTCCCTCTGTGTCTGTACACTACATTTACCAAGAGGCAAAGCAGTCTGGTATCTCTGCCAGAACTGTTATCTGTCCCATAGCTCTCAGACTAAGTGCACGCGACTCCACCTACAAAGCGCTATCTTGTGACTCCCATACAATCTCAAGATGGATGACTAGCTGTCCACACAGTCTTTCCCTCGAAATGTCCCTCCCACTCAATGTTGCAGGAGCGGATACTGGGACCACATAGGCTCAGCATATTGTAGGGGAGCAATGAGTTATACAATGTCTTCAATTCTTATAATGTAATCTAGGTCTCTAGCACAGCCAACACCACCCCCTCTGGTCACTACTTGATAAGATTGCATGTTCTCCATGGAGCCTGCACTGCTTCTGTAGCTTCTATCCCCCCCTCCCTGTACACGTCCCCAGTCAATCACAACATACCAAGGATCGCTAGCCATGTCCCCCATGACATCACGCTCCAGCACACAGTGCTACCTCCTGTATGCAGCGCTGTGCTGGACTGACAGGCTATGTTCTGCTTAAAACAGACAGGAAGTCTCTGTACTCTGTGACCTGAATGGACTATGCCAGAAAGTAAAGAGCTGGAAGTCACATGACCACATGTGACCGCTGAATAACATCACAATTTTAACAGGAAGTAGATTATGAAGTTTCTTCATTTCTCATAGGCATTATTATTTATTTATTTTAATAATCTGTGTGCCAGCTTTAAAGAGAAAAAAAATGCTATTAAGCTGCAGATATGGGGTTAATCTCCAGGTTCATAGCGTTACTAACCTGCCCGGCGCCTGCACGCAGCTGAACGCTGTGGGGAGAAAATGAATCTGGTGCAGGTTGAGTCCCTGCTCTGAGTATACAGTGCTCCAGCACAATCCCGGCCCTGACTGACACTACCCTACATTAGAGCCAGCTGTGCTGCTTCATTATCTATCCTAACCAGATTAGAATTCATTTTCCCATTTATACATAGCTTCATAACATAAAAGACTATATTGATTTGATCTGTGAGATAGCCATGTGGTCAATTGAAGCCCATGGCTGTCTGGTGAGTATATGTCCATCCAACATGCAGAATTGATTAGATGAGCTATGTATGATGAATTCTAGCTAAGCTGAATACAAAAGCCAAGCATACAAGAGTGAGCGCCTGGGCCAGTGGCCACACAAGTAAATAGGCTGGTATATACCATTGTTTTTGTGTTCTTGTCTTTCCTCCACTCTCTCCCTTCCCTTCTATGTTGCTTCTTTATTTAACATGGTTTTTAATTATGTTTTATGTCTCTTTAAAAACTGTTGGAAAAATGTCAATACTTTATTTAAAAAAATAGGCTGGTACACATGCCTGAAGCAGCCCTAAGTAGCACACTTCATGAATAGCTAGTATCACTGTCACCAAATAACAATGACCTGAATGCCCACATACAGTGAAAAGTCTTGGGCGCTAAAAAGTCACACAGGGCTGTAGCTTGTAGCAATGTAATTAAGAATAAAATGTAAATATAGGCAAAACTATGTATACTGCAGCCATTACATGGCCCCAGATATTGGGCCTACAACAAACCAAGAGCATAGAAACCGAGCCATTAATCAACGGGGAAATCATTTAGAAATGCTGGTTACCACAACCAGATCTTTAGGTCCTGAACCAGTGCTGCTTCTTACCGCTGCCGTGGAAAGCTCCAGCCTCTCTCTTGAGGAATAGGCCTCAACATCAGATAAGTTATTCATACTTCCTCCATGGTCTCCATTTAGTGCATTGTTGTATTGCTCAATAGTTTTGTTCATTTCCTGTTGACTCTCCTGAAGCTGTGACAATTTACTTCGAGCCTGGGAAAGGAATTTAAAAACACATTTACTGACTAATAAACTATAGAGAACACGCAATGAATGCCATTTGGTGCCCCCCAACATCAAGATCCAGATATGCCTTTCAAATGAATAAGTAAAAATAAGCATCTTTTTTCTGATGCAGTGAAGGTTGTGCCATCATTACCTTGGCATTAGTATACAAAAAATTAGCGTGCACACGGTCAGGTTCGAGGTGCCGGTGGAACAGGGTATGTCACCTCTAGATCAATATGATATAAATGCACCGCACACTCTGGACTTGGGCGATGAAAAGTTTATTAAATCTATGTGAAAAGCAAAAATAAACTTCATGCCGCCATTGTTTGCAGGTAAGAGTCTCATGAGATGCCAACCCAGGGACACGGAAGCGCCGTATACAACCATGGAATAAAGCTTCTTTCAAAAAAACACCCCACCTCAGCGACTAGATCAGCAGCTCAAACATTCTAAGCATTGGACTCTGTCCCACTGATTCCCATGAGTAACTCTACCCTGCAGACCATGGCATTATGAAAAACACCCTGGTAGGGTCAAAACGTTTGTCATTTTGTCGCATACCTTCAAACACAGATTTTGTTTATTTTTGCTTTTCACGGAGATTTAATAAACTTTTCATCACCCAAGCCCAGAGTGTGTGGTGAATTTATATCATATTACCTTGCCATTGACATTAAAGGGAATCTGTTATCAGGTTTTTGCTACCTCATCTGAGAGCAGCATAATGTAGGAAAATAGACCCTGATTCTAGCAATCTATCACTTACTTTACTGGGTGCAGCAGTTGTGACTAGTGTTGAGCGATACCTTCCGATATCGGATCGGATTGGATCGGACCGATACCCAAAAAGTATCGGATATCGCCGATTCCGATACCGGAAACCAATGCAAGTCAATGGGACACAAATATCGGAATAAAAATAAACCCTTTCTTTCCTTGTAGGTTAATTCTACATGAAGGAAAACAACTAAGAATAATGTAGAATGTATTGGGGGAGGTGGTTGCCCAAATCGATGGGAACAGTGCTCACAGTGAAACATGAAAATCGGGCAATTCAGCAGCGGCATACACCGGTACCCGACAATTTATAACAGAAAGAATAGAGCTTCACACATAGATTAGATAGAGAGAAACATGTCAGTCACATATATATGAAGTACAGTGACAGTGTTGGTTACTGTATTTGTCATTTAGTGTTAAAGGATTTATTAAAAAAATACTAGTGCTTTCATGCACCGTCTCTTTAAATAAGCCGGCCGGCAATTCAGTAGCGGCATACACCGGTACCCGACAATTTAGAACAGAAAGAATAAAGCATCACACATAGATTAGATAGATAGAAACATGTCAGTCACATATATATGAAGTACAGTGACAGTGTTACTTACTGTACTTGTCATTTAGTGTAAGGATTTATTAAAAAAAAAAAAAAAACAGTGTTATCATGTACCGTCTCTTTAAAAAAGCCGGCCGGCAATTCAGAAGCAGTACCCGACAATTTAGAATAGAAGGAATAGAGAATCACACATAGATTAGATGGATAGAAACATGTCAGTCACATATATAATAAGTACAGTGACAGGGTTGATTACTGTACTTGTCATTTAGTGTTAAAATAAAGGATTTATTAAAAAAAAAATTGGCGTGGGGTTCCCCGTAATTTTAGGCCCTAGCGGAGGTTAAGCAGACGGCTGGGGCAGATGTTTGAAGTCTGGGAAGGGGGTAATACCCACGGAGCTTCCCAGGCTACTAATATCAGCCCTCAGCTGAATACCTAGCCTTTACTAGCTATTAAAATGGGGGACCCCCAAAAAAATGACGTGGGGTCCCCTCTATTTTAATAGCTAGCAAAGGCTAGGCAGACAGCTGGGGGCTGATATTAATAGCCCAGGAAGGGTGCCATGAATATTGGCCCCCTCCCAGGCTAGAAACACCAGCCGTCAGCCGCCCCAGAAATGGCGCATCCATAGGATGTGCCAATTCTGGCACTTAGCCTCGCTCTTCCCACTGCCCTGTAGCGGTGGCAGTGGGGTAATAGGGCTGGGGTTGATGTCAGCTTATAATGCCAGCTGACATCAAGCCCAGGTTAGTAATGGAGAGGCGTCTATAAGACACCCCCATTACTAACCCCATAGTCAAAGTTAAAAAAAAACACAAACACCCAGAATAAAGTCCTTTAATTCTAAATTAAACCATACTTCCCATCACGCCCATTCCAGCTGAAGCCAACGATCTCCTGCAATAAAAGTAAAATAATAAAGCAACCTCATCCTTACCTTTTCATGGTTCCCACGACGGCTCCAGCTCTGCTACATTCACATGACAGGCTGGATCGCAGCCGAAAGCTGCCATCCAGCTTGCCATGCCGCAGAGACTGAGAAGCGCAGGAATGCTTGCGCTCCCCAGTGTCTGGCTGTGACGGCATAAAGAGGAGCCGAGGTCATGTCCAATGAACTCAGCTCACCTCATGCACGTCACTGACAGCGTGGGAGAATTCTCCTGCTGAAGCGCTGCGCGCAGGAGGGTTTTCCCACGCTGTCAGTGACGTGCATGAGGTGAGCTCATGTCCAATGAACTCAGCTCACCTCATGCACGTCACTGACAGCGTGGGAAAATTCCCCTGCACACAGCGCTTCAGCAGAATTTTCCCACGCTGTCAGTGACGGAGCACAAGCATGCCTGCGCTTCTCAGTGTCTGCCGCATGGCAAACTGGATCGCAGCGTTCTGTTGCGATCCAGCCTGTCATGTGAATGTAGCAGAGCTGAAGCTGTCGTGGGAACCATGGAAAGGTAAGAATGATGTTGCTTTATTATTTTACTTTTATTGCAGGAGATCGTTGGCTTCAGCTGGAATGGGCGTGATGGTTAAGTATGGTTTAATTTAGAACATTAAAAAATTGTGTCTTTATTTCAATGGATGCGCCATTTCTGGGGCGGCTGACGGCTGGTGTTTCTAGCCTGGGAGGGGGCCAATATTCATGGCACCCTTCCTGGGCTATTAATATCAGCCCCCAGCTGTCTGCCTAGCCTTTGCTAGCTATTAAAATAGGGGGGGGCCCCACGTCATTTTTTTTTTGGGGGGGGGGGGGTCCCCCATTTTAATAGCTAGTAAAGGCTAGGTATTCAGCTGGGGGCTGATATTAGTAGCCTGGGAAGCTCCGTGGGTATTACCCCCTTCCCAGGCTTCAAACATCTGCCCCAGCCGTCTGCTTAACCTCCGCTAGAGCCTAAAATTACGGGGAACCCCACGGCAATTTTTTTTTTAATAAATCCTTTATTTTAACACTAAATGACAAGTACAGTAAGCAACACTGTCACTGTACTTCTTATATATGTGACTGACATGTTTCTATCTATCTAATCTATGTGTGATGCTCTATTCTTTCTGTTATAAATTGTTGGGTACCGCTGCTGAATTGCCGGCCGGCTTTTTTAAAGAGACGGTGCATGAAAACACTATTATTTTTTTTAATAAATCCTTTAACACTAAATGACAAGTACAGTAAGCTGAGCGCTGCCATCCAGCTTGTCGTCCTTCAGAGACACTGCAGACCGCAGGCATTATGGGAACTTCCGATTCCAGTATTCGATATTCTAAAAGTATCGGAACTCCGTATCGGAACTCCGATACCGCGAATATTGGTCGATACCCGATATTTCAACATCGGAATGCTCAACACTAGTTGTGACACAATGAGAGATTTTATATGTAGCAGAGCTCAGAAAGTTATCCCCGCCCACACCACAGCTTTCTGTGTACATTGTATATTGACAGTTAGATCAGAGGAGGGCTGTGGCCAGACCATTTAGCACAAGGGAGCTAGTCTGGGCAGTGATAATCTCCTGGTGATAAAACAATCATTGTATGAAAAAAAAAAGCACACAGATCAATAAGTGATACATCCCTGAAATCTGTGCTTAAGCACCTACCTAATACTATCCTCAGATTACATGGCAAAAACCTGCTGAAAGATTCCCTTTAATGAAGCCCTGCATTACCAGCACTAGCAGAATCACTGTGTGACCAGCACTGTTATGACAGCACTGTGAGTATGTATGAATGCTACTAAAGCAAAGAGCAAAGCAGGCAAAACTGATACTGTTAACACAGAGAATCAGGTTTACCATGTCAGATCTTCTAACCCCTTGCCACTGTAGCCAGTGTTGGCATCCCTAACCATGCCAGGTTTTTCGAGCCAGACGTCTGTCACTTCATGTGGTAATACCTCTGGAATGCTCCCACATATCTTAGTTATTCTGAGATCTTAAATTTTACAAAAATCGAAAAAAAAAATGATCAATTTTCAAAATGTGAATTTTTATGCCCTTAACCCCTTCTCTTCACAGTCAATATTCGTTTTTGTACAGTCCTTCTTTCCTCCCCTTCTTCCAAGCGCCATAATTTTTTTTAATTTTTCCATCCATATAGCCGTAAGACGGCTTGTATTTTGCTGGATGAGTTATAGTTTTGAATGACGCCATTCATTTTACCATTCAATGAACAGAAAAACGGGAAAAAATTCCAACTGTGGTGAAATTGGGAAACAATTCAATTCAGCCATGTTTTTGGGGGTTTTGTTTTTACGGCATACATTCTGTGGTAATATTACTCTGAATCATGATACTCCAGGTCAGTATGATTATGGCGATATTCAATCTTGTATAGATTTTATTTTATTTAAATGGAGAAAAAAAAAATTCAGAAATTTGTTTTAAAAAAAAAGTTAAATTGGGGTGTGTGTCAACATTTTCCGAAACCTGTAACATTTTTGTTTTTGCATCAACTGAGCTGGGTGAGAGCTTTTTTTTTTTACAGACAACCCGACGGGTTTTACTGATCATGTCACAGCACGGTGGCTCAGTGGTTAGCACGGCAGCCTTGCAGCGCTGGGGTCCTGGGTTCAAATCCCACCAAAGACAACATCTGCAAGGAGTTTGTATGTTCTCCCCGTGTTTGTGTGGGTTTCCTCCAGGTTCTCTGGTTTCCTCCCACACTCCAAAGACATGCTGATAGGGAATGTAGATGGTGAGTCCCGATGGGGACAGCGATGATTATGTATGCAAAGCGCTGGGGAATATGTTAGCGCTATAGAAAAATAAAGATTATCATCATTACTATATGAACATGGAAACACCATCATTTCTTTATTTTAAGTGGTAGAAAAGGTGCTTGATTTGAATATTTATATTTTAAAAAAAAAAAAAAACCTTTTTCTTTTTTACTTTATTTTTAAATTCTCCTTAAGGAACATGAACCTGAGATCTTCCGATCTCTTACACTATGTACTGCAATACCACAGTATTGAACTACCGTATTTTTCGGACTATAAGACACACCGGACCATAAGACGCACCTAGGTTTTAGAGGAGGAATATAGAAAAAAAAATTGAAGCAAAAAATTTGGCCATGATGCACTGCAATGAAGGGGGGTCTATTGCTGACACTGTTATAGGGGTAACGTCCCCCAATTCTGTACAGATATCCTCATCCTGGTATACATGACCCCCATTCCCATCCTAGTATACATGGCCCCCCCATCCCCATCCTGGTATACATGGCTCCCCCATCCCCATGCTGGTATAAATAGCTACCCCATCCTGGTATACATGGCTCCCCCATCCCCATGCTGGTATAAGTAGCTACCCCATCCTGGTATACATGGCTCCCCCATCCCCATCCTGGTATACATGGCCACCCATCCCCATCCTGGTATACATGGCCACCCATCCCCATCCTGGTATACATGGCTCCCCAAACCCCATCCTGGTATACATGGCCACCCATCCCCATCCTGGTATACATGGCCACCCATCCCCATCCTGGTATACATGGCCACCCATCCCCATCCTGGTATACATGGCTCTCCAACCCCATCCTTGTATACATGCCCCCCCCCCATCCCCATCCTGGTATACATGGCTCCCCCATCCTGGTATAAATGGCTACCCCATCCCCATCCTGGTATACATGGCTTCCCCATCCTGGTATACATGGCTCCCCAAACTCCATCTTGGTATACATGGCCACCCATCCCCATCCTGGTATACATGGCCACCCATCCCCATCCTGGTATACATGGCTACCCATCCCCATCCCCATCCTGGTATACATGGCCACCCATCCCCATCCTGGTATACATGGCTACCCATCCCCATCCCCATCCTGGTATACACGGCTCTCCAACCCCATCCTGGTATACATGGCTCTCCAACCCCATCCTGGTATACACGGCCACCCATCCCCATCCTGGTATACACGGCCACCCATCCCCATCCTGGTATACACGGCCACCCATCCCCATCCTGGTATACATGGCCACCCATGCCCATCCTGGTATACATGGCCACCCATCCCCATCCTGGTATACATGGTAATAACTGCTCTCCACTCCCATGCACGTGGGGAGCAGTGAATATTCATTCCCTTTAGTAACGGGCACAAGTGATCGCCGAGAAGCTTCAGGAGCTGCGGCTAACAGTGAATCCACTATTAAGGAAAATTAATATTCACAGCTCCCCACGCCCATAGTCCCTCCCACAGCTGGTTTCAGTGCATAGGGGAGGGTGGGACCATGAGTGTGGGGTGCAATGAATATTCATTTTCTTCAAAAAATGCAGGCACAGTGTTAGCTGCAGCAGGCAGCTCCTGACTCCTGTGACCCACTTCCCCCGCTCCCCCCCTCCCACCAATTTTGGAGGAAAAAATGTGTCTTAAAATCCGAAAAATACGGTACACAGTGTAAATCTAGGTTTCTTTTGAAACTCAGCACATAGCTGAGCTTCAGAGAAGTACCAAGATGGTAGCAACAGAGTCCTTCAGTAGGCCCATGACTGCAATAGTAACCCATTGGAACCTCGCAATCAAGCCAGAGGGCACCGAAGAGAGCCGAAATGCGCGGGCAGCAGTGAGTGTTTAATTTAAATGCAGCCATCAAAGACTGACAGGGGTGTTTAAATGAATAACAGCTACTACTCGGACAACCCTCTCTCACTGTGTATGCATGCCCTTAGTAGAATAATAACACTTATACTCACCTCTGGGGCCATTCCAGCGGTGTCAGAACTGGTTCTCCTAGGAATAGTGTGACTTTGTTACATATCAGGATCCCTGTAGACAAACCGCAGCCACTTCACTCTCCCTGCCTTCAGACAAATCACATACATCCAGGGGAACAACAATTTTTCATATTTTCAAAGGAAATTTCCAAAATGTATCTTTTTAAGGAACTGTTTATAGCTATAAACTCTACATAATTATACAATTTTAAAAAGTGATCCCCTCAAAATACCCAAAACAGCAGTCAGGAAGTTTGTGAACCCTTCAGGTGTTTCACAGGAATTTATGTAAAGTGGAATGAAAAACTAAAAAAGGGCTATTATTTTTTTTCTACTAAAATGTTTCTTCTGCCCAAACTATTTAAGTTTCACAAGGGGTAATTAGAAGAAAGTGAACCCCACAATTTGCTAGGCAATTTCTCCCAAACTGGACAATATTCCATATGTGGTTGGAATCTACTTTTTGGGCACACAATGGGGCTCAGACAGGAAGGAGCGCTGTTAGATTTTTGGAGCATATACAGACATGGCCAAAAGTGTTGACACCCTTGAAATTTTTCCAGAAAATGAAGTATTTCTCCCAGAAAATTATTGCAATCACACGTTTTTCTATATACATGTTAATTTCCTTTGTGTGCATTGGAACTGTAGCGCCCCGAGGACTCGGCTGCTACAGGGGTATTGCACCTCATCCAGAGGTGTGATATCCCACTCCCGGGTAAGGATGGAGTATGGATCAAGGCTCAGTAGGCTGCATACAGCACACACACCCCATTTCCGAGGGACAGCTCAACGGTGCTCCCACTAGACAGAAGTGCAGGCACGACAGCATCTGTCCCTGACTGGAGTGGGGAGGGGGGAGGAAAACCCAGTGATGAAGGAGCAGATAGGGGTTGGGTCCTGAGCATAGGAAGGAGCCCATTGGTTGCTAGTCACCTGGGCTCATGGTCAGAGGGAGGTATATAAGGTGGGCACCATCTTAGATCAGTGTTCAGTCTGAGAGAGGAAGTGACAGAGCAGGGCCTCTGTGGAGCTCTGCTCCGGAGGCGGGCCCAGCCTGTGAGGCCAGAACCAGCACTGAAAGAGAAAGAAGAAGAAGTTCAGTCTGTGAGGAGAAGTGGAGAAGGCAGGGAGCAGGGCTGCAGCATGGGCTCTGCTCCCTGGGCAGGCCTAGCACAGAGGCCGGAGCCAGAGAGAGAGAGAGGAGAAGGAACACTGGAAAGGAAAAGGGAACAAGACCAGAACAGAAGTAACAAGTGAAACAGAAAGGCTCAGGAACGAGAAGGAAGAGAGAACCCTAAGGACCCAGGAGATTGCGGGTGACGGGTTGGCAGAACAGGGTACAGGATCACAAATTGGTGGAAGCGAATCATCTTCAGCCAAGAACCGGAGGTCGTGACCAGCCCTTGGTGCGACCCCTCGCTACACCTTGCTAGGAAGGCATACCATATAGGGTCAGGGACGTGGGCACGTAGCCCTCCCAAGAGAAGGCTCGCGGGAGCTGGACATAAGCTTGGTCACTGGTGGGGAACGAGCCAGAGAAAGGACGGAAGGGAGCTTTGAGACATACTCCAGAAAGACCTGGGAGTTGACAGAGTCCCTTGCCTGGTGGACGCAGCACGGCTTGGGTGGTCACTGCTTCGCGAGAGTGACCTGGAGAATACAAACTGTGAGTAAAGGACATTGGATTGCAACACGTTGTCTGTGACTTCTTGCTCCTCCGGCACTATTGGTATTGGGACTATCTCCACCATCACTCCCATCATCCACGCTAACTGCCCTGAGGCTGTACTCCTCCCGTGGGGAGTCATCCCATTCTTAGCTGCACACATAACACCGGCCTCAGCGGTCTGCCTTGCAGCGGCGGTCCCCATTGACCGCAATCCACGGGTGGCGCAGTCGGACTATTATCTCACTAATAAGACTGCCACTGAATAGACCACCCTGGGCACGGACCGGGTCAGCGCCACGGAGACTACAACCCCCAGCGATCCAGCTCCGGGTATTCCCCGCACACACACGACACAGGCCCAGGGGGCGCGTCAGAACAACACAAAAAAATTTACAAAAAAAAAGGCAAATTGTACATAATTTCACACAAAACTCCAAAAATGGACCGGATAAAATTGTTGGCACATTTCTAAAATTGTGGGTAAACAACTTTGCTTTAAGCATTGTAATGCAGCGGCTTGCTGCATTGCTAAAATGTCCAGGGGGTGTGTTCTGGCTGACCATTTACCTCCCCCTCAGGTGACTGATCACATGACTGAGACATCATCACAGGTCCTGTGTGCACAGAAGGATATATACATCCTGGTGGTTTGAAACAGAGGAGAGAGAGAGGCCTGGTGAAGCCTGGAAGACAGAGGCTGGATCCC
The DNA here is from genome assembly GCF_046119375.1 of Phyllobates terribilis. Classification (NCBI taxonomy): domain Eukaryota; kingdom Metazoa; phylum Chordata; class Amphibia; order Anura; family Dendrobatidae; genus Phyllobates; species Phyllobates terribilis. The sequence goes on along the minus strand of NW_027362761.1, from coordinate 34,645,128 downwards.
TGTGTTTGGGGATACCAGTAGCCTTGGAAGGCACGTGGCCTAGAGACTACAGCTAGTGAGCCTAAACGACAGCTTTGGCAGAACAGAGCTGAGAGAAGCAGCTAAGACCCGGCAAAGGTAAAAACGCTGCTTGATGTGGACATTGATATTGTTACCTTGCTGAAGGCTGAATCTGGAGCCAAGTGGGCATATCGGTCACTGGAAAGGCTCTTGGATATTATATGTGTAACATGTCGGCGAGCCACTGAGATGGACTATGTTATGAGCGGTTTATGATATGTAATAAACTGCTGGATTGTGAATTACCGGAAAAACGTTGCATGTGTGCTTTAATTGACCCGGTGAAGCGAGTGCCCTCAGCTTGATGAATAGCGCTACCTTACAGCATGTAATGCACGTTCAAACTCACCTGTGGCAATTAACAGGTGTGGACAATAAGAAAAATACACCTGAAAGCAGATAAAAAGGGGAGAAGTTGACTTAAACTTTGCATTGTGTGGCTGATAAGCATGGAGAACAGAAAGAGGAGAAGAGAACTATCTGAGGACTTGTGATCCAAAATTGTAGAAAAATATCAACAATCTCTAGGTTACAATTCCATCTCCAGAGATCTTGATGTTCCTTTGTCCACGGTGCACAACATAATCAAGTAGTTTACAACCCATGGCACTGTAGCTAATCTCCCTGGATGTGGACGGCAGAGAAAAAATGATGAAAGGTTACAATGCAGTCTAGTCGGATGGTGGATAAGCAACCCCAATCAAGTTCCAAAGAAATTCAAGCTGTCCTGCAGGCTCAGGGTGCATCAGTGTCAGCGCGAACTATCCGTAGACATTTGAATGAAATGAAACGCTATGGCAGGAGACCCAGGAGGACCCCACTGCTGACACAGAAGCATAAAAAAGCTAGACTGCAGTTTGCCAAAATGTACGTGAGTAAAAATCCTTCTGGAAAAGCATATTGTGGATAGATGAGACCAAGATAAAGCTTTTTGGTAAATCACATTATTCTACTGTTAACTGCAGGTCTACAAAGAAAAGAACACAGTACCTACAGTCAAATATGGTGGAGGTTCAAAGAGGTTTTAGGGTTGTTCTGCAGACTCTGGCACTGGGTGCCTTGACTGGGTGTAAGGCATCATGAAATCTAAAGATTGCCAAACAATTCTGGGTCACAATGTAGTGCCCAGTGCAGAAAGCTGGGTTTATGTCTTAAGTCATGGGTCTTCCAGCAGGAGAATGACCCCAAACATATTTCAAGAAGCCCCCAGAAATGGATGGAAACTAAGCTCTGGCGAGTTCTGAAGTGGTCAATGAGTCCGGGTCTAAATCCCATTGAACACCTGTGGAGATATCTTAAAATTACTGTTGGGAGAAGGCTCCCTTCAAATATGACAGGCCTGGAGCAGTTTGCAAAAGAAGAGCGGTACAAAATTCCAGTTGATATTTGTAAAAAGCTTGTTGGTGGTTACAGGAAGCGACTGATTGCAGTTATTTATTCCAAAGGGTGTGCAACCAAATATTAAAGTTGAGGGTGCCAACAATTTCGTCTGGTCCATTTTTGAGGCTGTGTGTGAAATTATGTCCAATTCGCCTTTTTTCTCTATTTTTTTTTGTGTTGTTTCAACACACACAAAGCAAATAAACATGTATAATGAAACATGTGTAATTGAGATAATTTTCTGGAACAATTTCAGGGTTGCCAACACTTTCGGCTATGACTGTATTTGACTATAATAGATTGTGAACACCATGAGTTATTAGCAGAGACCCTGAAGTGCAAAAACAGAAACCCACAAGTGACCCTGTTTTATGAACTACACAGATAAAGGAATTAATCTAGAGGTGTGGTGAACCACAAATGCTTCAGAGAGGTTTATATGATTAGGTCTTGAAAATAGAAAATTATGTTCATTTTCTAAGAAAATGTTGCTTTAGTCCCATATTTTTCTTTTTCACAATGGTTAACAGGAGAAACTTGCCCCCACAAAATTTATTCTGGAAATCTTAAATGCAGCAACACCCCATATGTGGTCGGAAACTGGGTACATGGCGTAGCGTGGAAGGGAAGGTGTGCCACTTAACTTTTGCAGCGCAGATTTTCCTGGAATAGTTTGTGGATGCAATATGCAGAGAAATTAAAAGTAATTTTTATTGTACTTGTGTAAAGGGAAGTGTCCTAGGTTGTACATGTATATATGTATCTACATACTAGCCATGCTTGCAGATAAGTATACATGTATATATTGGCCCCCATCTCCTTATGTGTTTCAGTCTGCTTGCTGCTGTTGGGGGCAGGATCAACAAAATGTCCAGCCATGTACTAAAACAGGTTTTGCGAGTATGGCTGGACATGAACAAAGACCTTAGCCAGTGGGCGGGGAATAATACATCATTTCCTGTGCTGGACATAAAACCCCAGAGCACTCATGTGCTGGCCTTTTTTTTGGACTCCATGCTCTTTGGATGGACATAACACATGGCTGAGTATCTCTCTTCCCCTGTAACTCTTTACTTACTAGCCCTGCATACCATGTACTAACCCTATCCTTGTATCTGTATATATATATAGGGAAAGTTAGTATAGTTGGGTGGGCTGATATTGCATGAGTGATTAGGTAACATGGGTGGAAAATAGGTAATTGGGAATTGTATATTGTTATCATTATTGTATACTGTGTTAGTGGGATAAATAGTAGTATATTAACTGTAGACTTTTGTGTAATAAATACCTTTTATTAGCACACGGTTTTGTCTCAGTTGGTATATAGTATAAGGCACAGATAACGTTAGTGGATATTAATTATTAATAATCAAGTTTGATGTTAATAGTTAATATCGGACCTCAATAGAGGAGTAGGAGAGTTCCCCCATTAATTACCGATATTTTGTGGTGGGAATCCCGCCCTTCAACAACTTGTTTACTACCTTATATTATATACCGTACTTTTGTTTTATATAGTTATACATTGTAAACTCAGTTTGCACTTTTTCATATGTACAGCACCTTGGAATTAAGTGCACTTTAAATAAAGAGAATAAAAATAAAAGTTGAGAGTTCTGTTAATGTTGTGGCTGTTTCATATCATTTGTCCAGACACTAAAATCCAAAACTAAGTATTATTAGATTAATAAAGTTTTTACATTGTTAAAAAATGTACATGTATGTTATTAATTCAATTACTGTTGTTGAGTAATGTTAACTGAAAACATCAGGGCTTGTCTTTTACCATCAGTGAAAGGCATTGCGCTACAAATGTGCAATAAGGTATCAAAAATAGGCTGAGGAGGATGAAAACCAGACAAACCACATCCTTAAAGAAGCAATGCTTGAAAGGTTAAAAACAGCAGCAACTTCTTGTGTGTGTACTGAAATAAGCGTAAGCAACTGTTACGGCATCCTGGTCAGACTCTGCAACGTTAGAAGTCGTCAGAGGGACCTAAAAGTTTGTAATTATTATACCCTTATATCCCTCAGATTAGAACACTTATATCATCTAAAAACACCTATTTTCCCTAGCTGCATGTAAATAAGGATGTAAAGCATGAAATTTTAATTTCTAAATGTAGATGGTGTAAGATGGCAGCCGGACAGGTCCTCAAGGGGATATGTGAAGCGCTATGCCTGATGCCCCTGCATGGTGTTCCCTCCTCCCTCTATGCAAGGATGCCGGCTTACTCACTGCCCCGGCCCCTGGTCCCCTGGTCCCCAGCGTGCTCCTGCCCTTCGTGCATGCCACCTTGTGGTCTGGCGGTCTGCCTAGGGTGCTGTTCTTAAAGGGACAGAGCGTGCACATAGTAAATGCTCCTAGCAACAGCTGGGAAGCATTTAGTTAAAAAGAATCTGTCACCCCCTGGGAGATATCAGACCTCTACTATGGACATACAGGTTATACTGTAGAAAAGTAAATCTATACATACCTGTACGGACCATAGTAGAGGTTTGATTGCAGAGAAATCTGTTTTTAAAAACTCTGTTGTGCACAGGCTTGGCGTCCCCTGGATGCCAAGAAATCCCCGCCTATCTGCTTATTATTCCCCCGAATTCACCGCCTATATGCTTAGTTAACATATTTCCCCCCTCCCCTGCCCTGTGACGTGCACTGTGCTCCCTGACTTCCTGGGCATGTGCAAAGCGGCGCTCACATAGAGCGCACTTTGCTTCATCCTGGCCCGTCTCTCTGTGCACTGCGCTGCAGGGTTCTATTGCACAGGCGCCGGGAAGTGACAGTGACTCTCCGGAGCCTGCGCAATACAACCCTGAGGCGCAGTGCAGAGAGATTCGTGGGCCCGGGAGGAAGCAAAGCGCGCTCTATGTGAGCAGCGCTTTGCGCCTGCCCGGGAGGTCAGGGAGCACAGGGAATATGGTAACTAAGCATATAGGTGGGGATTTCGGGGAATAATAAACAGTTAGGCGGGATTTCTTGGTGTCCGGGGGACGCCAAGCCTGTGGAAAACAGAGGTGATAAAAACATATTTCTCTGCAATCAGACCTCTACTATGGGCCATACAGGTATGTGTATAGATTTACTTTTCTATAACCTGTATGCCCATAGTAGAGGTCTGATATCTCCCAGGGGTGACAGATTCCCTTTAAATGTGTGTTCAACAGCAAGGTGTCTCCCAGGCAATAGCTGGGAGACATCTTGTATAAAAGGCACCCTCCCAAATAGGGAGGTGCTTGAGCAACCCCTATAGTTCAGTTAGATGGTTTGTGTGCAACTGTATGTTGCCAGGTCCCCCGTCCCCAGTTTGTTATAGTTTCCCGTATCCAGTGTCCTGTCCCTTTAGCTCAGTATAGTTGTCCTTGTTCCTGTGACCACTTTAGCGGTACCTATACCCCGTGGCCGCATCGGCAGTACTTGAACTATTTCCTGACACCTCTGTACCTGTAACTGTGGCAGTGACCCTACTTATTCCTGTGGCCGTCCTGTCAGCACAGCCTGAACCTGTCCCTGTAGCTGTCCTGTCTGCACAGAGTGAACCCATCCCAGTGGGTGTCCTGTCTGCACAGTCTGAACTTGTCCCAAGTGGCCATCCTGCTCCGTCTAAGAATCTGAAGTATCATCTCTGCCACTTGGGGTCAGCAGCTACTGCCGGATGCCGCCCAGGAGTTGCACCTGTCAGCTATATTCTGCGCAAGTCGACCTCACCACTAGAGGCTCCAGCGAACACCAAGGTAGCTAATTAGTCACACCCCTCCATGGTAGCTCTGGTCTGTGACACAGTGAGGCCATGAACCATGTGCGCCACCCTAGGAGTGTAACAATATGCATCAATGAGGTTGGTAGTTGGTAAGTTAATAAGACGTGTCCAGCGCCGGGTTTACAAGCAGTCAGAGAGATGGGACTGGCTGCTGACATATCCCCACCCCGGAGTTAAATATGGCAGATATAAGGAAATCCAGCTGTATGATTAGTTGGTGTGTGCAAGGTGAAAAGATCTTGCTTGTGTGGCTAAGTGTCTGCTAGAGGCTGGATGAAGGTCTGACATTTAACCACTTAACGACGAATGACACACACAAACACACAGTGACAATTCCATGCAGACAGCTGTCACCGACACGGCACTGTGATCGGTCAGTCAATCTGACTGACCGATCACAGCAGAATCGTGCAGGAGGTGCTGAAATCAGTGCAGGAGCTCAACGCTGCTAATAGCCGAGCTTGTGCAGTGAGAGCCAGGGGCGGTGATGGAACCGCAGGGATGGTTCCAGCACCACCACTGGCTGAATAACACTCCAAATGCAGTGATAGAGAGCAATCGCAACATTTGGAAGGTTGTGAAGAGAAGCAGGGACCAATAGCAGCGTCTGTGAATCTCTGATCACTGTGGTTGGATGGTGAATGTAACTATCCAATCACAGCTATGTATCCAATGAGGGGGAACAGCAGCACAGCCCCATTTTGTCACGCTGTCTGTGACATTGTTAGAGATCAGAGCTGTGCTGCTGTTAGAAAGTGTCAAATCAAGAATCAACTATATCTCCCACTCCCAGTGTCACCCCAGTCTCTCTGTCCATCCTCCCATCTCCTGTGTCATTAAAAAAAATGTAAAAAAAAGTTTCATACGTGTATATATACATAAGCCTCATCTGCTGTTTACATCAATACAGCCACTGCGGTATATCTATCTATATAAACACACACAATGGCTGTAAGTATGTGTGAAGAATATTGGAGACATAAATCCACATCAATCACTTGTATCCTATTTGGCACGGGATTATAAACACTCCTTCAGTGTGCAGTTGTAACAGAACAGCTGGCAGCAGCAGGGGGAAGTCAAGAGTCAAAAAAAGCTGAGGGACAGATTACACACCTTGACCAGCTAAGCTCAGAAAAAAGGGCTTGCCTGCCATGTGGAAGCCATGCGGTCTGAGTCAGCTATGATTTCATAAGGAGAATATGGATTTATTGTACGTCCTAGATCCCCAAACCGGACCGCACACCATCCAGTGTCCCGATCCGTTCTGGCCTCACAGGGTGGGGAGATACGTAGAAGATACGTAGAATAGCTAGTAGGAAACAGATAGTGTTTAGTCTCCATGTGTAGCAGTGGCACGGCTGGATCCAATGACACCAGAAGCGCCTCCCTAGGACCGTCCACTAAGAAGTTATGACCCATCTGAAGTTTTGGAGTTATCTGCCAGGGGCACGGGGAGGGGACTCAGGTTCAGCCCAGAGGGCTAGGAATTATAAGCTAAAGTAAGGCCATGAGGCTCTCTCTCACTCTCTGATACATGCGGCCACTTCGAACAGGGGGGCTCACGCCGAGTAACATGCTGCAAAGAACCGAGTAACCCACTGGAAGCTCAGACCCCCATGAGGCCTAGGCGCACACATGGTCAGACGCCACCAGTAATTTATATGATTAATCTGCTTATATATTTTGTCCTATCACTACTGTATTTGTATCTCTGACCATTATATATGTATAACCCTTGTGCATATAGTGTATTGTCTAGCATGTCCTTAATTTATTGGGGTAAATTCCCATGCTACCGGGGCTGGTTACTGGCCAGATATAATGCCCGTTAACAGACCGGGCTTACATCGAATAGGAACTGGTGGCTGCTATACCAGGCTGATAAGGTTCTGTTTCACTGCGGCTAGTGAAACGGGCCTCTCAGACGTATGAGTGTGGGGTCACGTCAGTGACTGAGTGGGCCAACTCTTCTCACTCCCTGTAACTTCCTGAGCCTGTGAGGATAAGGGTGTCTGTGTAAAACTGTACCAGTCTGACCTTACAAGTCCCCAAGGGGTGCGGAACATCACGTTCGTGCAAAGTGCGGATCTGTATCACAAGATCCGTCTGACGTAATAGTGACGTCAGTCGGCAGGAGAGGTGTGGATTCTTCATAGTATGTATACAGCAGATGATAAAGACAGTGCAAATGAGACAGAAGAGTAGTTTTTACTGATGTTATCCTCATCCACTAGTTCTAATGACAACGAGGCTCAACAACAGCACAGCGGGCGGGAACGTGTTAGCGCTAGTGCCACTGTAAGTGATTGGGTGCCAACGGAATCCTACACTCCGTGCTTGCCAAAATTTATATCTGCCACGGACGTCCATGTTTGGGGAGGTCCACTTTTTTTTTTTTTTAATTTTCTTTTCTGAAGAATTATTAAATGTAATGGCTGAGCAGACCAATTCATATGTAGCTCAATTAATTATAGGCCACCACACATCCTACTACTCCAAAAGTAGTAACTGGAGACCCCTTGATGTAGTGGACATTTTAACATTTTTCGGCCTACTTCGAAACATGGGTCTGATAAAAAAAAAACACCATCAGATGTTATTGGTCATCTGACGTCCTGTATGACACCCCTATGTACAGAGAAGTAATGGCCCGTCAACGATTTGAGAGCATTCTGCGATCCCTACAATTCGCAGAAAAAGCAAATTGCCCCCCTTCCAATGATCCAAGCCATGACCGACTTTACAAAGTCAGGCTCCTATTTTAATGATAAATTTTCCCACACATATACCTCCGAAAAAAATCCGTGTGGAAGAATCTCTGGTCCTCTTCAAGGCTGCATTTCAAGCAGTATTTGCCGAACAAAAGGTCCCGATTCGGACTGAAAAGCTATAAATTGTGCCAAAGCGACTCTGGCTAAACACACAAATTCAGGGTGTATGAGAAGAAAGACACCCAGATTGTTCCTCTTAAATGTACCACCTCCCTAAACATAGCTTGGAAAATTGTCTGGACCTGGTGCATCCCCTTTTAGATAAGGGGTACAACTTGTACATAGCTAATTATACAAGTTGTGACGACACAGCTTTTTAATCTTAATTATACAGACGTGTAAATTCAGTAGGCCAGTAGCCATATACCTTTATCTTTATGTTGACTTGTGAATTTGTGTTCTTCTTTGGTTGATCAACACAGACTATTGGTTTGAATAAGCCTGAATGTTGATCACTTGACTTTATATTTGTTAATTGATGAATTGCTGTTATTTACATCTTATATCAGCTCCTACAACGTATTGTCTGCTAGTTTTGCAAAAAAGCAACTCAGAGTCTTGGAACAATAATGTTTGTTAATATGCGAATTACATATTGTACTAGGCCAGCTAGTTTGTTGATCTGCAGAGCAGTGGGATACCAACTATGCAAATTGATTAAATGCGTAACAATGTGACACGAGCCCCTGCCACTTTTCCCCCTTACCTGTGAATGATAACCTGAGCCACAGTAAATATAAAAGGGATTTCTATCATGCTGAAGTAGAATCAGAGAGACTATTCAGGACAGCAACCAGGACCCATGGCTCCATCAAGAGTCATACAGATGTGATTCTAAAGGATGTCAGCTTAGGGGACCCCGGCCACGGCTGAAGGGATACAGATCTGCGTCATTGACTATCACAGAACCCATGGATACATTGGGGGAAGCCAGGTTTGGACGATGAGGTCACCTGGTCCCATGGATATGTTGTTTGGGGTTGAAAGGTGGGACCCTCCAGTCACCTGAAACCCATGGATACGCTCGGAGAAAGCCAGGTTGGGACCATCCGGTCAGCTGGTTCCATGGATATGTTAGGAGAAACCAGGTTGGGACCCTTGGGTCTCCTGGCCACGTACCTCAATGGACTGTCAGCTTCCAAAACTTGCCGCTACCTCCTCTCTGTGGGTGTCCACGCAAAGCGAGGTGCCACTGGTTGAGGTAGTTGGCCCTGGAAGTCCCAATGTCGCAGCTGCTCTATTACCGGCGGGCCAGTGGAAGGGTGAGACTGTGTAATTTTGCACCATGCTGGGTATTTGCTGGCACTGTTCTATACGTTATTGCATGTTTGGTGGTTCAATAGAGTATAGCCACACTGTTTTACCCTCACCCTGTGTTGTCTGAGTAGTATTATGCCCACGGAAGACCCCGTATCTTCACACAAGTGTACCCCTGTTCAGGTGCCTGTCTCCCAAGAAAACAGTGACTTTTGGCACCATACGCCAGAATCAAAGAGCGCTGCCCAAGACTTGTCATCCAAAAATTAAAAGGCAGGCGAAATTAAGACGCTCTGTAATGAGGATATCCTTCTTATCAAATTTCGTGACAAGAAGAATGTCCTCATGTTAACATGAATCCATGCTGACAGAAGCAGCCAAATTTCTGTACGTGGGGCAAGTTCTAGGGGCAGGAAGCCTGTCTGTGTACAGGATTACAATAAGTTTATGGGTGGCGTGGACCTTGCAGACCAGATGCTGCAGACCTACAGCGCTGTTCGCAAGTCACATGTATGGTATGTATGGCCCTATATAATTCTTTAGTACAGTACCGAAAAACTGGGAACCAAGGATCTTGCTTTGAGTTCCAAGAAAAATTAATAAAACATTTGATATTTGGAGACCAAGGGAGTGTGGGGGAGAATCATCTAGTGACGCCAGCCGAATTACCCCCATTGTCAGCATTTTCCGTCACAAATGCCATTCATAAGAGAAAAAAAAGACCGACTCCAAAAAAGACGCAGGCTGTATTACAAAGATGGAGCTAGGAGGGAAACCAGTTACCAGTGTGACATGTCCTGATAAACCTGGCTTCTGCTTTAGGGAATGTTTCTGTCGCTCTCTATTCACTTTTTATTTCTTCATCACCAATTTATAAATTGGAATACAAAAAAAAATGCAAAGTGAAAAAGTTAATGCTCACTGTATTCCTAGATGAATACTGTGAGGGGAATTTGCTGAAATTGGAAACATGTAACTTATCTTTTTCGCCAGTTTGACTATGCCGTACCATCTAAAGCATTCTGAATCTTTCTACTGTTTGGTGTTATGGACATGGCGGTTTTTAACGGAGCCATGGCAGGCGTTAGGGCAGGGAAGACTAGGAAACTGCCAAGGGCTCCCACCGTCTACAACAGGAGCTTCACTGATAATAGCATTATCAGTGAAGCTTCCCATGTAGAGAGACTGGTTTAGGACCTGTAGTGACATCACGATCACGTGACCTGTCATGTGATCGTGATGTCACTACAGGCCTTGCAATCTGGGGAACTTTAGGACCTTTTGTGAGGGCCTGGCATTGAAAGGAGGAGCAGTGAAGTACAACAACACCGGCCACTGAACATTCCCCATCAGAATGATAGAAGTGCTCATTGGACAGTGCTCATGTCCTCCTGCATGGTGTCTCTAAGGGGGAAGGAGAGCCAGAGACCTGGAACCTACCAAGCTGACCTGCAAGATGAGTCATCCTGTATCCACCAGTGTGTGCTGCTCTTGGTGATGGCAGAAGCGGCTCTTGTCAGCAGTCCCAGCAGAGGAGAGGCAAGGATGTGACTGCTGGGACAGTGCTGCTGTGATCAGAAGCTGCAACTTATATTGTAGAACAACTTCATTCCCTCCAGCATAAAGCAGTGTGTGTATGTGAGGTATGTGCAGTGTGTGCTGTCTATGTTTATATGAACATGTGTTGCCCTGCATAAGTGTGCTGTGAGTATCTACTGTGTGAGCCGCGTACGTGTGTGTGTGTGTATCTACGTGTGTGCCGCGTACGTGTGTGTGTATCTACGTGTGTACTAGAGTGTGTGTGCCGTGTACTAGTGTGTGTGTATGCCGTGTACTAGTATGTGTGCCATGTAAATGTATGTATAAGTGTCTATGTTTATATATTTTATTGCATTATAACAACTTGTATATATGTTAATAGTATATGTAGATGGCCGGGTATAGACACACTATGGCAGTATGTCTGTAGCATCCATATTTATAAATCCTGGTTGTACAGACATGGATTTCATAGCTTTAAACATGTTGGCAATCGTGCAATGAATGGCCAAAATGCTGCTCATTAATCAGGTTATTGGAGTGTTTAAGGTGGAACAAAAATCATTGTAGGCAGAAGCACATCGCCTGGTGTACCCTGCAGATATGCTGCTGATAACATGATACTGTATGGGGACAGATTGATCTACTACAGATTATTAAGTGCCCATCATTCTTCCTCAGCCGGTGTAAAGAGGCCGGGAAACCAGCACTGAACAGCTTCAGTATTGTCTATCACGCTCATTGAACGGCCTGAACTCAGCTCATGTAGATACAACCGAAATGTGTGAGTCTGATGGAACATTATGTGAGCATTTAGGGCCCCACTTTGTCTAAAACCGGCCCTGCATGAAGTATACCTAGTACACGAGCTGTTCCTGGTCTATAAAGATTGGGCTTTCTTATTATTTTATTTGGGTATTAGAAAACCCGTTATACCTGCTACAACTGTCCACATGTACTGTGGCATACTGCCTCTTTATATTCTGTAAAATGATGGATTGTTCTGCGTACATGGCGGTTCCTACCCTGCCAGGCAGGGACCTGTTATAATGTGCCAGTGTCACATGGAACATCCGTCCCTCATTTATGGATTGATTGTGCTACAGACACAACTAGTCCTTTTTTTAAAAAATAAATAAAGAGTGGCAGCAGCCCTAGATGTTATCTTGTGAATGTGCTCACCTTTGCACATTGTTACACTCCTCAATTTTGAAACATGTCGCCTTTCATTTCAATGCAAATTTTTCCAGCTCTAATGAAATAACAGTGGTTTAGTCGTATTTACTGGCAAATGTGATACATAGATACATACACAGGGTGCCCATCCCTTTTGGGCCCGATTGTTCAGTAAAGCTATAAATTTGGGGTTATATTTGAGCACAAGATGAATAGCTCTATAAATCTTGGGGTCCATTTCCCATTTTCTCACCTCTCACTACTATATACAGCGGGTACGGAAAGTATTCAGACCCCTTTACATTTTTCACTCTTTCTTTCATTGCAGCCATTTGGTTAATGAGAAAAGAAACAAACTTTTTAGAATTTAAGTACACTTTGCACCACATCTTGACTGAAAATAAAAAATTAAATGTAGAAATTTTTGCAAACTTATTAAAAAAGAAAAACTGAAATATCACATGGTCATAAGTATTCAGACCCTTTGCTCAGACACTCATATTTAAGTCACATGGTGTCCATTTCCTTGTGATCCTCCTTGAGATGGTTCTACTCCTTCATTGGAGTCCTGCTGTGTTTAATTAAACTGATAGGACTTGATTTGGAAAGGCACACACCTGTCTATATAAGACCTCACCGCGCATGTCAGACCAAATGAGAATCATGAGCTCAAAGGAACTGCCCAAGGAGCTCAGAGACAGAATTGTGGCAAGGCACAGATCTGGCCAAGGTTACAAAAGAATTTCTGCATTACTCAAGGTTCCTAAGAACACAGTGCCCTCCATAATCCTTAAATGGAAGAAGCTTGGGACCACCAGAAGTCTTCCTAGACCTGGCTGTCCAGCCAAACTCTGCAATCGTGGGAGAAGAGCCTTGGTGAGAGAGGTAAAGAAGAACCCCAAGATCACTGTGGCTGAGCTCCAGAGATGCAGTAGGGAGATTGGAGAAAGTTCCACAGAGTCAACTATCACTGCAGCCGCCCTCCACCAGTCGGGCTTTTATGGCAGAGTGGCCCGACAGAAGCCTCTCCTCAGTGCAAGACATATGAAAGCCCACATAGAGTTTGCTCAAAAACACATGAAGGACTCCCAGACTATGAGAAATAAGACTCTCTGGTCTGAAGAGATGAAGAAAGAACTTTTTGGTGATAATTCTGAGCGGTATGTGTGGAGAAAACCAGGCACTGCTCATCACCTGCCCAATACAATCCCAACAGTGAAACATGGTGGTGGCAGCATCATGCTATGGAGGTGTTTTTCAGCTGCAGTGACAGCATGACTGATTGCAATTGAAGGAAACACGAATGCGGCCAAGCACAGAGCTATCCTGGTTGAAAACCTCTTCCAGAGTGCTCTGGACCTCAGACTTGGCCGAATGTTCACCTTCCAACAAGACAATGACCCTAAGCACACAGCTAAAATAACCTAAAGGAGTGGCTTCAGAACAAATCTGTGACCATTCTTGATTGGCCCAGCCAGAGCCTTGACCTAAACCAAATTGAGCATCTCTGGAGAGATCTGAAAATGGCTGTCCACCAACGTTCACCATCCAACCTGACGGAACTGGAGAGGATCTGCAAGGAAGAATGGCAGCAGATCCCCAAATCCAGGTGTGAAAAACTTGTTGCATCATTTCCAAGAAGACTCATGGCTGTACTAGCTCAAAAGGGGGCTTCTACTCAATACTGAGCAAAGGGTCTGAATACTTATGACCATGTGATATTCCAGTTTTTCTTTTTTAATAAATTTGCAAAAATTTCTACATTTCTGTTTTTTTTTCGGTCAAGATGGGGTGCAGAATGTACTTTAATGAGAAAAAATGAACTTTTTAGAATTTACCAAATGGCTGCAATGAAACAGAGTGAAAAATTTAAAGGGGTCTGAATACTTTCCATACCCACCGTATTAAAAATTTGTCCTAAAAATGACACTTTTGTGAAAAAAACGATGACATTTTATTTTTCACACTTATTTTTAACTAAATCCTTAAAAGCGAACCTGTCAGCAGGATTGTGCTCAGTAAACTACATAGACTGTCAGTTTGGCGCAGTTAAACTGATTAATATGATACCTTAGTTGATGAAATCCATGCTGTGGTTCTTGTGTAATCATTACTTTCAGTTTGGAGATAATGATATGCTCGTGCTTTGGGGCGGCCTGTGGGGGGTGCTCTATCTGGTGCTCTGCTTACATATTCATCTGTATGCTTTTATGACAGCTCACAGTGGCTTCACTGACCTGCCTCCTATTTTACATGATGCATCTAGTAGTGCGGGGCTAGGTAAAATAGGAGGCAGGTCAGTGAAAGCACAGTGAGCCGTCATAAGAGCATATAGATGAATATGTAAGCAGAGCACCAAATAGAGCGCCCCCCACAGGCCGCCCCAAAGCACGAGCATATCATTATCTCCAAAATAAAAGGAAAGATTACACAAGTTCCGGTAACAAATATTACATTTTCTGCAAACAAAGACCATGCACTTAATGTGAAATCTACAAATTGACATTCATTGTTCATTCAATGCATTTTCATGTTGTGGTACATGACATTAGGTATGCAAATTGCATACATGCGGTCACATAACCGCCTGCTCTCATCGGCAATATGGGGAATTGGGACAGCGTGTGCATCGCATGCTGTCACAATTCAGCAGGCTGTAGTCACTCTATGATTTTTTTTTTCCCCCAAACCTGGACAACATTTTTAGTGATTTTTTGGGTTAAAAGGGCTTCCCGGGTCTCTAAAACTGATAGCTTATCCTCAGAATATCAGAACAATTTAGGAGGGGGTTGAGGCTACAGGTATACCTAACAATCAGCTGACTGAAGATGTAGCAGCGAAATGGAAAAAGCACAGCTCCATACATTGAGTAGAGGCCTCATGGGCTTTCAATTTCATGATATTTTAAATTATGACAAAGTAGTGTTTCATTTTTAAATTAGACTTACCTGATTAATTTCTTCCTGTGTTGATTTCAATGACTTTATAATGGTCTCCAGTTGAATCTTTCCTGCTTGGATACTCTGTTCCAGCTGGTTCTCTTCCTGTTGTAATCTGTTTAGCTCTGATTTGGCCCTATTAAGTTCTTCTTCCTGTGCCTGTACATCTGATTCTTGGGACTGAATTTGTACTTTTAGTGAGGAGATCTATGAGAAAGCAAAACAGAACACAATAGGTACTATTTTGATTTTATCACACAGCACTGTTTTGTGAAAAAAAAAGACTTCAGACACGGTAGCATACTGTGGAATATGCCTCTAAATCCAGACAACGAAGAAAGAAATGTTGCTTTTAATGTGGGTAAATGGTTTATTTTATTTTTTTGCACAAATGATATGATTCAAGAAAAAAAAAGTGCAGAATAATGAATGTGTTACCAATTTTATATTACACAGAATGTTTTATACATGCAGATTCCACACTAAAAAGCCAAGGATTACGTGAAAATCTATGGGAGAACCCACAACAGACAATGCCATAATACAGGGACCATTATCAGAAGTTTATGATTGGTTGTAGAGATGGGTTAGGGCCAGGATAAGCAGGATGGTGAGGTTCGGGAAGAGGTGGGATTGGATGGGGTCAAGTGCACAAGTAGTAAGGTGCAATTTGAAGAGAAGAGGAGTAAGCTCTCCTTCAGTGATGATGAGGAAAAAGGTTATGGGGGGGAAGGGCAGTGATCTGTCAAGCCTATTTTACACATCAGTATTTTTCATCAGTGTTTGTATGCCAAAGCAAGGAGTGGGACGTACAGAGAAAGGCTATAATTGAAAGATTGACAACTGTTCAGTGTTTTGGAGACAATCCTTGTTCTAGCATATAAATACTGATGACATACAGACGTGTGAATGAGGCCTTATACATAGGAGTTGTGGAGGTTTTGCTGTGAAGACTTGCCTTGTTTGGTTGATCTTATTTTTGAAACGTGTAGCAAAGGCAGAGCTGAGAGGTCAGAGGGAGCAGTGGTGGGTGAAGGAGGGAGTTAAAAGTGTTGAATAATTGTTTGGTGTCGTGGGATAAAGAAGATATGATGGTTTTGAAGTAGTCATTTTTAGCAGAGGTGAAGGCCGACTTAAATGTGAAAATTGCAACCATCAAAACAAACCTGCTACTACCTCTAGTTGAGGCTTGTAGTCCCATACTCATATATGGAAATACAGCTTTAAAGTAGATGTCCCATGTGTGACATTTATGGCATATTGATGGGTTATTCCGAGAACAGGGCTCTGGTGCGTTTTGTTAAAAATGGAAAATTAGGTGGGCACGGAGATCTTTCTCCATTTCCAATGAAGATCTGAAAAGTGTGTGCACACTTGTTCACAATGAAATGCGGCTAAGGAAACTTTCTGGTTAGAAATTAAATACCCTGTACATATGTGGTTCCTTGGCAATGACAATCAAAAGAGGGGACAGATGGCACCCAGTCTCGTCCCACTCCCCAAAGGAATCAACAAACACATAAACCATTAATCAGGACCTTGGCTTTCTGATATCGATAAAAGGCTGCAATCCACCTTCTGAAGCCTTGTCCAAAGCCTTCTCTAGGTAGGCCCACTCAACCGAATCAAATGGCAAAAGCAGCATCCCGAGATGCCAAGGCCCAATCTTCCTGTCCTTTCCAACCCAACTGTGCAATTAACTGACCTCTCCTTATATTATCGGATGTAGACCAAGCAGAAATAAATCAGTACTGGTCTGGGTGAATAATTTTGTGAATTACTTTATTGTCTATTTGGGCAGTATGCATCTTCTGGCGTAACCAATGATATTCAATTAGAATAGTGTTCGTTCATAGCTTTTATTTGCACATTGGCTGAAGTAACCAAAAGTATTTGTTCATCATTTGGCTGTGAACAAACACTATACTAAGAGAATATCATTGGTTACTCCAGCAGATGTGTACCATTATCTATCTGCAACTGAAAGTTTCCCAAGAGAGATGGATATAGGTGGGGAAACACAATAGTGTCATTCAACAACACATAATGTTATGCTCACTGCTAACCAGAGGTCTTTACTACACTATTACATCCAGCCAGCTCCAATGAGCCTGTGGGATCTGGCACATGCAGAACAATAAAGTTGTGTAATTTTGTATGTTTTCCTCTGGGCAATCAGTACATAGGACTATTGAGACTGCAGCAATGAGTAACACAAAATGCAAAAATGCAAGTATAGGTAATAATTATTATGATGTTGCTTGGTTCTAGGCTTGTTTCACATTACGTTTGTGTCTCTTTTGCTATCTGTCTGGGACTTTCATCTAAAGATCAGAAAATCAGGATTAAGACAGAACCTTGATGGACCTATTGACCAAAAGCAACTTTGGATTATGTTTGACATTTTTCCAGTAGTATCCATCATTAAAACTGGACACAATAGTGTAGTCTGCTGAGTAATAGCAATCAGGATAAAATAATGATACATCTTCTATCTCTATAAATTTATGTGCAGACGGTCAGGAGACGCTTGCGGCCCCGACACTGTGGAATAGCTGCGCAGCTTCAGCTCATTATGCAACTAACCGGCGCTATTTTTTTTTTCTCACATGCGGACTTTCCTCATAGATGTTAGTCTATGGGGAAAGTCCACATGCGGACCCGCAAGAGAAACGGACATGCTGCGGGTCAGAAACACGAGCCACAAGTCAGTTTCCGCGGGTGATCCGCAGGTGCCCAGATACACATAGTGGACATGGGATTTCTAGAAAAACAAATAAATAACCAAATATAGTAGACTAATGCTCACCATTTGGCCTTCCTCCTGGCACTTTTGCCTTACATCATTCAGCATGTCTTTTAATTTAGCTTTTTGTTGGTCCATTTCATCCAGTCGGTCCTGTGCATCCTGCTTTTGTGCTTCTAGTTCCTGTAGTGTTGACGTCTCACGGTCTAAATCATTTTGTAGTTCCTAAAAAGACACACATTAAGTCGATATTTGCATTCACTCTGTGTTATATCATTTGATCTACCTCTTTATTTGGGTGATGTTCAGTAAAGTATAGAGGTGTCACATTATTTAGTATACTAATAAGGAGCTATCTGGTTCTATAAAAGCAATGACCTATGCTGGCTAAGCCTGGTGACAAATGAAGGTGTTAAGATTATTATTATTATTGCCTGGAAAGTCCCCTTTAAATCTTATGAACTAAAATTGGTGAATTTTGTTGTTTTGCTTTGTCACAGGAGCATAAGAATAAAATTAATGAAGCATGGTAAATGTCAGACACATGTGGTGCTCAAAGGATCACATGGGGACCGGGTCTGTGATGGAGCTTCTGAAATTAGTCTACAGTGCAGGTGTGAAAAGAGCAAGAAAAATTAATTTAATTTAAAATTCCAAATACGTTCCTTTATAGTTCAAAATATAGCACACACCAAGAAAAGTTTCAGACTACAATTTTCACTAACATCATTGCACGAATCTGACAAGATTCAAAAATTACTACCTAGCAGTTATCATACCTTTCATGCAAAATCTACATTGACATAGCCCTGACTTTTCTAGTAGAGGAGATGTCCAGGATGGAAGGAAGGTATGTGTCACTTAAGTGGCTAGCCTCGGTGATGGAAGTCCCGGAGAGAAGTTCCAGCAACAGTAGGTTGCTGAGAAGTTTTTAACAGGATTGGATTTTGGGTCTGGGGTTTAGGAGCGACCAAAAGAGCTTACGTGGGAATGGTCACTCCCATATCTCCAGTCCGGGCTTTCCAGGTGATTCATAAGGCAGTTGAGGAGAAAATGACCTTGTTGTACTAGTCAATCTCTACCAGTGGGAGAAAGAGTGGACTTTATTCTAAATGGGTGAGCCTGTATCGGCTGTGTGAGCTGTGTTCTTTATTTTGTTGCACCTTTGTGCAGAGAAAAACAGTTTTCATTTGTGAACTGTGATCATTTATGGTTTTTATAAAGCTGGGAAATTAGCATTACCTGGCCTTTCCTAAAGATGATAGTGAACAAGCCACATCCCTAACAGGCTATTTAAGGTCTGAAACCGTGGTCAATACTGTGGATAGTGGGAGAGGTGGGGGGAGCAGCAGAGAAGTGGGGCACAGGAGCCAGCAGCTGCCTGTTGCAGCCTACACTGTGCTCGCTGCTAAAAAAAAAATGAATATTCACTGCTCCCCACGCCCATGGCACTGAATATTCATTCTCCTTAATAGCGCGCTCAGTGTCAGCAGAAGCCACCGGCTCCTGCAGCGGCTCGGAGGTCATGGGTGTGGGAAGTGGGGTGTGGGGGAGTAGTGAATATTCATGCTCTTTAATATCGGGCACACGTGATTGCCCAGCTGCTGAAGGAGCCGCGGCTGCTGCTACAGTGTGCGCCTACCATTAAGGGGAATGAATAGTCACTGCTCCCGCCATAGTGAGCAGAGACTATTCCGACAGACCATCTCACCGTGTGAGGGCGCATGGCATTAACGTCATGCGCTGCTCAGACGGAGAGATCAGCTGCTGGCAGTAGAACAGGACGCAGTGCTGGAGCAGAGGGAAGGAAGGTGAGTGGAATATTTAATTTTTTTGTGTCCAGCGTGATAGGGATGAGAAGTGCCATGCATACCTGGATGGGGGGGTGCCATGCATACCAGGATTGGGGGTGTCATGCATAACAGGATGAGGGGTGCCATGCATACCAAGATGAAGGGTGCCATGCATACCAAGATGGAGGTGTCCCATGCATACCAGGATGAGGGGTGCCATGCATACCAGGATGAGGGGTGCCATGCATACCACGATGGGGGATTGGAGTGGCATACATACCAGGATGGGGATGAAGGGGGCCATGCATACCATGATGGTTATGGGGGCCACGTATAACAGAAGGGGGGCCATATATACCAGGATGGGGAATATTAGTACAGAATTGGGGGGATATTACTCCTATAACAGTGTTAGCAGCAAACCCCCTCCCCCATAACAGTGCATCATGACCACATTTTTTTTCTAATTTCCTCCTCTAAAACCTAGGTGTGTCTTATGGTCCAGTGCGTCTTATAGTCCGAAAAATATGGCACATATATATATATATATATATATATATATATATATATATATATTTAATTTATTTTATTATTTATAAATTTTTTTGCCTAGAATACAAAGGAAATGTGTCCTCTTTAACTTTATGCCTTTTAGAGATCATTTCATCTTCAACTTACTTAACTGTTCACAATAACAGTAATTTTGACCAGGGGTGCCCAAACTTTTACATGCCACTGTAAGAAATGGATCCCTGTGAGTACGCTACCAGCTGTCAAAGAGCATGAATCCCTACATTTTGTACAGCAGCCTGTCAAGAATATGAGGGGACCCTGCATTACAGGGTCTGATAATGCGCTTGGCTCTATACTCAGATTTATGCCCATTGGAGGTGGAATAAATATATGGTAACATTTCTGATCGGATACATACCTGCACCTCTGTGCTTTTTTGTCTGATGGCCTCTTCTTTCTCTCTGATGTCCTGTTCTAAAGCATATTTTTCTCTATGAGGTAAAGTCAAATACATATGTTAAATGTAAGCATTACAGACATCTGTGAAAGTATCTATATACTTAACCCATTAAGGATCAGGCCTAATTTGTTCTTATTGAGAAAACATCTCTCTCATTTTTTTCATCTGCACATTGGAAAAGCTATAATTTAGTATTGGTCAATGTAGATATATGAGATTTGCTATTTTGTGGGATGAGTGGTATTTAGCAGAGGCATTATGTTTTACTAACTCTTTGTGGGAAGAAACAGGAAAGAAACAGCAACTCTACAGGTTAATTTTTTTACATTTTAAATGTTCCGCTATTCACGTGGTGCTCACATAAGGTGTTATCGTTATTATTTGGGTCAGTGCGATCACGGCGATACCAAATTTATATAGCTTATCAGTTTTGTGCATTAAACAAGCCCTCTTCCCATCAAAGTTTTTAACCTATTAATATATAGCAGTCATCATATTATATAGCACTGTGTACTTACAATTGCTCCTTTCGCCTTTCTACCCAACAAATTCTTCTGTTCTCCATTAGGTCTATAATATCATCTGATTATAAAATGACTAGCTGAATCCTTCTAAGCTCTATGTAGAAACAGGAGGTCAATTTTGTCTGCACAAGTCATGAGTCACTGCAAAAGCCTCTGGCAGGGGGAGGAGGAAGCAGCTGTGTCAGGAATTGAAGAGGGGTATGATTAGTGCAGGGACAAGAGACTTCCTGTTTCTACATAGAGCAGAGAAAAGAGAATAAAATACTAAGGAACAACTACTCACATATCTACTTATTACAAGTACCTTATACAAGCCTTATTTGCGTACATCTATAATACAAGGTAGCCAACCCCCTCATAGATAATGTGTGGTCAGTTGTTAATCAGTATTTTGCACATGTGCTAACCTCACCTGTTATTATGGGGGCCTGCTGGCATCCTGCAGTATATTGGTATTGTGGCCAGGTATTGGTAAGTATACTATTGGGAGGAACAACTTTCAAAGCACGATCGCATTGGCATTGTCTGATGGGATTTGGTAAATGGAAGACCAGGAGAACATTGTTAGGCCTTGGTTACCACAGCAATCCATAGGTATCCAGCAATCGCACTGCAGGAAGAGAGTCAATGGACCGACAGAGGGATCATTCTCCCTCTGTCAGTCTCCGCAAATGCCGCAGTTGCTATTTGCCGAGCAATACGAGTTCAGCTGCTCGGATTGGAGGAAGCTCTGGTCCCAGGAGTTGCTGTAGGAGCTCCTGTTGCGCCAGCTCCTACTATGGTTGGCACGGCACATCCCTAGGACCTACATAAAAGTTCTGATACAGGAAACGACACATCAAGATGTTACATAAATGTCTATATGCTAGAAAATGCTAATTGACTTTTCAGTGCTAAATCTAAAAAAATTAAATGAAAGTTTATATATTTTGCAAAATAGTGTAAAACAAAATATATAACTTCAAAATTTTCACTCACCTGAGTAACTGGGCTATTTCCTGGCTAATATCGTCTAGTTCTTTCACGCCAGTGAAGTCTCCAGAACCAACAGAGCTGGAACTGTCCTAAGAAAGAGGGGAAAAAAAAAAAAACATTTCAAAAAGCTATGAACAACATTAAAGGGGTTGTCCACTACAAGACAACCCCAGTTTACATGCTAGTGTGTCCATAGTTAAAAAAAACAAAACTATATACTCCTCCCCCACCGGGGCCATTTCTATGATGTTGGTGTTATGATTCCTGGTGGTCACATGAGTGTTACATCATGTGGCTGTGGATAGGATGCAGTTGTCACGTGACAGACAGATATCACAGGGCACACATCGCTGGAATGGAGCCGGCCGACACAAAAGAATATGTTTTTTTATATTACTATTGGACACTTTAGCAGTGAAGCAGTGATTGTCTAGTATTGTACAAAACCTTTTAAAACAACATTCTGAGAAAACAACAAGATCTTGTTAAATTGTTTAAAAGTAAGATAATATAGGGAACTATTAAATATTACGAATCTCCTTTTTAATCATTAAATGCAATAAATAAATATACAAATAATATTAAAGGGGTCGTTGTCTTTCAATAAACTTGTGATTGCCCAATCATTAACATCAAATCAACAGCGCTGAAGCCAAATACTGAGCTTAGTGGCACAAGCCATTACATCAGCAGAGCTGCTGAGCTCAGTGACTGACTGCAGTTTTTCCATCACGTTGACAGCACTGCAGCCAAACAACAGCAACCAGAGTATTGGTGGAGAAACTCAGGAAGGGTTACTAAAGCTCAGCTTGCTTTTTCACTAGTGTTTGCAAGCAGACGTTTGCTGAAAAAGAACAACCCCTTTAATATAAACTAAAAGAGGCTACCCACTACTTTTATACTGATGACTAATCCTTAGGATAGGTCTGCAATAGAAGATAGGTAAGGGTGTAGCACTGTCCAGGTCCATACATTGTTTAGTATCTGCTGATGGGTACTGTAGATCAGCTCCTATTCTCAACAGGAGGGGATATGCAGTACCTGGCAGGGGCCAATATACAGTGTACTGAGCTATGCCGTTTCACCCTGTACAGTTAACATATAGCTGCCGCAGGAGTTAATAACAGACTGGTGGGGGTGCCAGGTGTACAGACCTAAAACTCCCACCAATCTTAAATTGAGGACCAATCCCAGGGATATGTCACATATATATATATATATATATATATATATATATATATATATATATATATATATATATATATATATATACACACACACACACACACACACACACACACACTGTTCATCATAAATGAGTACATCCTTTTTGAAAAGTAAGATTTTAATCAATATCTCACTTAACACAAAAACAATTTTCAAAATTTTGACAAGACTGAGTTTAATAGAACATTTTTAACCCATAACATGAAAGGTTAAGTAATATAACTTATTACAAAATGTTCAGTTTTACTCAAATTATTTGATGCAAAAATGAATACACCCCACATCAAAAACTACTACATTTAGTATTTTGCATGACCTCCATGATTTTTAAGGGCAGCACCAAGTCTTCTAGGCATGGAATGAGCAAGTTAGCGACATATTGCATCATCTGTGTGCTTTGGATCATTGTCGTGTTGGAAAAGTGAACGTCTACAAGGACATAGAGTGATGGTAGCATCTTCTCTTTCAATACTTAACAGTACATCTGTGAATTCATGATACCATCAATGAAATGGAGCTCCCCACATAAGAACACTTTAGAAAAATGCATGGTCCCTTCAGTGAATTAAGATGGGGACAGTGCCTTTATCTGGAGCTGCACGAGTGCTGCTGGTGTCGGGAGCCACTAGCATGATTCACTGTAGGCATCATGCATATTTTCTTTGTACTCCTCACCTTTGCGACGCCATACAGTTATGAAGTTATCAGTTCCAAAAACATTTATCTTGGTCTCATCACTCCTAAGTATAGAGTCCCAGTGGTCTTCATATTTTTCAGAACGGGCCTGGCAAATTGTAGGTGGATTGTTTTGTGGATGGGCTTTAGGAGAGGCTTCCTTCGTAGACAACACCCATGCATGCCATTCCTCTGCAGTGTATGCCATATGATGTCTCAGGAAACGCTCACCCGGTTTTGCTTTCTACTTTATCTAACTGCAGTGAACTTGCATGTCGATTTTGTTGAAGCCTTCTCATTACAGAACGCTCCAGTTTAAATAACTTCCATGATCAGCCTGGACGTCCCTGTGAGATAATTGCAGTTTCATCTTTGTTACATTTTTGTAACACTTTTTCTACAGTATTATGATAAGTAAAGCTTTGCTGATCTTCTTGTAGCCTTCATTCACCTTTCTTGTCGAAAGAAAATATTTTCTTTCTCAAATCTGGTGAGATTTTTTTCCATGTGGTGCCATTGCTCATAGCATGACATGGGAAGGGATTTTCTTTGTTTAAGGGGTGGTCCAAAACAAATATTGATTTTCATCCTAAATGTCTTAGACAAGCAGAGACTAGCCCCCGCCCTCGAAAGTTACATCTGTTTCTGGGGCGGGGCTGGTCTCTGCTTGTCTCTTCTTTCCTTACAGTGTGCACTGACAGTGCACTACATTGCCGGCTCATCACTTGTCATTAGAGCCAGCGAAAAAGCGCACTGCCACTGTGCACTGAGGAGAATATTGCACAGTTAAGGACATATTCAGTACAGCAGGGACTGAAACAGACGTCACTGAGGACGCTTCGTTTCAGGGTGGGGACAGAGGCTGTGGCAGTGACTTCAGCCTCTTTTCCCTGATGACGTCTCGTTTGGGTATCCCAGCATGCATGTGAATTCTCAAACAAAGCATCATCAAAACAGAAATTGGTAAAAAGAACAAAACAAAATAAAGTCGTTAGATTAGAGAAGGAAGGGTAGGGACTATTTAATTAAACAATATTAGAAAAACTATGATATAATAAAAATAAATAGTGAGACATTTTGGATGAAAATCAATATTAGTTCCGGCTACCCCTTTAAGTAACATCCTTTTATAGTTAAGTGTCTGTTAGACACCTGTTTAATTAGACTTATCTACGGTTGAATTCTTGTTAATTAGAATTTTGTTGTCTAAACTTTATTCATAAGACTTTCATTGAAGTGTACCAATTTCTGCAACAATGTCTTGAATGAATTTGTGAAGAAAATTATTTAAGTGTGCAAAATGAATCTTGCTTGCAATCAATTGTCCACATTTGTAGGAGTATTTTCTAGTATGGTATCCCATACAAAATGTTGATTCTGAAACTAACTAAAAGTTTTCTGACAAATCTGTTGGGGTATTATTATTTATTATTATAGCGCCGTTTATTCCATAGCGCTTTACATTTGAAAGGGGGTATACATACAAGAACAATTATAGTAATCATGAACAATACAAGTCAGCGACTGGTACATGAGGAGCGATGACCCTGCCCACGAGGGCTCACAATCTACAAGGGATGGGTGAGGATACAGTAGGTGAGGGTAGAGCTGGCCGTGGAGCTTTATGGTGGAGCGAGGGTTACTGCAGGTTGTAGGCTTGTCGGAAGAGGTGGGTCCTCAGTTTCCTTTTGAAGGTTTCCACGGTAGGCGAGAGTCTGATATGTTTGGGTAGAGAGTTCCATAGTAGGGGGGATGCACAAGTTTAATAATTTTTGCTGAGCACTGTATATAAACATTAGAATTCAATGTTTAAAATGTAATCAATAATTGACAAAGATTGGTTGGCACTTTAAGAGATAAACCAACTGTGGATACAGATAGTTCTCAAACTGACTGCCCACTGTGAGACTGTTAGGGAACTGTCTGTGCGCAGAATATGTACACAGTGAAGATCTGTGCTCCTATCTGACTAAGGCTGCGTGCCCACTATGCGTTTTTCAAGTGTTTTTGCTGTGGAATTTCCGCAGCGAAAATGCTTAAAAAACGCTTGGTAATACGTGCCCCATGGTCCCCAATGATAATCCGCATGTGCTGTGCACATGCTGCGGAAATTTCCGCTGTGGATTATCATTGCGGAAAAATACGCAGCATGTCCATTATTTTTGCGGACACGCAGCGTAATTGCCGCCATTGACTTGCATTGAATCGCATAATATCCACATGACTACATGTGCGCACACGGATATTAAGCGATTCAATGTGCGGATGGTACCCGGGTCTGGAGAAGAGGAGACTCTCCTCCAGACCGGGGAACCATAGTACCTGTAAAAAAAAAGAATTTAAATAAAAAATAAACAGTATACTCACCTTCCGATGGCCCCCGGTCTCCTGTACGATGCGTCCGGTCTCTCGTACGGGGCTCGCGATGGTCTAAAAGGACCTTCCATGACGTCATTTAGTCATGTGACAGGTCACGCGACCGCTGACATCAGCTGTCGCGTGACCTGTCACATGACTAAATGACATCATGGAAGGTTCTTTCACACCACCGCGAGCTGTACAAGAGACCGGACTCATCGTACAGGAGACCGGGGGGCCATCGGAAGGTAAGTATAATGTTTATTTTTTACCATTTTTATTCTTTTTTTTAACTACTACTTGGTCACACTATATAAATCCATGCCGGTTGCATGGATTTATATAGTGTGACCAAGTTGTCAAGCACTTTTCCAAGTGATGCTAAAATCGCTTGGAAAAGCGCTTGACAACCCGCATGCGGAAATGAAAGTGAAGAACGCTTGACAAATGCTTCTACCTGGCAGGAAAAATGCATGTAAAATCTGCATGCGTTTTTCCTGCCAGGGAGATGCGGAAAAAATTTGCAGCATTTCTGCATCGTGGGCACATAGCCTGAGAGCTTGAAAGCTGTACTCTGTGCTGGAAAGTGTTATATTAGCAGTAATGTCAGATGCTTTTCTGTGCATTGTCCTCAGCTACACGAATAAGCTGTTGCTTAAAGGGAATCTGTCATGAGGACGAATCCTCCTTGGCCGTCAATATGGGCATGTAGGTCAGAGGAAGCGGAGTAAAATGATACCTTGATATCTGGGAATCGATGTCTTATTCCAGATAAATCCATGTTTCTTATATGTAAATGAGCTGTTAACAACTAAGGGCAAGATACTGATCTGAACGTAGCGTTTTACATTTTCACCAGAAAATCAATCAATCAAAGAAGGATATTAGTCCCCCAGAAATATTATAGAGCATAAGCAGAAAAGGAATATTTAAAACATAACATTTAATGTCAACTTTAAAAAGCATAAAAGGTCAAAACAAGACACATAGAAAAAGCTTGAAGAAAGCAGGCTGGCCTATTGCTATAGGCTAAGGTAACGTTTGCAATATAAAGTGTCTTATGGATTATTTCACAGCACATAAAGACAATTAATTGGGTAAACAAAGAGAAATACCATTTACACCATATCCAAT
The DNA here is from genome assembly GCF_046119375.1 of Phyllobates terribilis. NCBI lineage: Eukaryota > Metazoa > Chordata > Amphibia > Anura > Dendrobatidae > Phyllobates > Phyllobates terribilis. Next base: position 34,617,834 of record NW_027362761.1, on the reverse strand, counting down.
GAGCCACAGTAATGATTGGAATGGGCTCACCCAATTACAGAAAATAAAGGAATCGGCATCTGTCCTCCAAAATTCATAAGGGGTATGAGCACCCACAGTGCTAACTTTACTCCCCACAAGATAGGAAGAATCGGGGGTCCTCTTCACCATTAAGCCACCTCCCGGCGTGTTACAGTGTAGACAGGAGGCTGTATACGCTGTTCAGCTGCAGCAGGAAACCTCCACCCTGGCTGCCATAACCCCTGATGAGTCCCATACGGGACTTATTTGAAATAAAATAATTTCTGGAGGCAGATTTTCATGCAGATCAGTGTCTGGCTCATAATCCTAAACAGCTCATTTACATACAGTACAGACCAAAAGTTTGGACACACCTTCACATTTAAATATTTTTATGTATTTTTAGGACTATGGAAATTGTACATTCACACTGAAGGCATCAAAACTATGAATTAACACTTGTGGAATTATATACTTAACAAAAAAGTGTGAAACAACTGAAAATATGTCTTATATTCTAGGTTCTTCAAAGTAGCCACCTTTTGCTTTGATGACTGCTTTGCACACTCTTGGCATTCTCTTGATGAGCTTCAAGAGGTAGTCACCGGAAATGGTTTTCACTTCACAGGTGTGCCCTGTCAGGTTTAATAAGTGGGATTTCTTGCCTTATAAATGGGGTTGGGACCATCAGTTGTGTTGTGCAGAAGTCTGGTGGATACACAGCTGATAGTCCTACTGAATAGACTGTTAGAATTTGTATTATGGCAAGAAAAAAGCAGCTAAGTAAAGAAAAACGAGTGGCCATCATTACTTTAAGAAATGAAGGTCAGTCAGTGCGAAAAATTGGGAAAACTTTGAAAGTGTCCCCAAGTGCAGTTGCAAAAACCATCAAGCGCTACAAAGAAACTGGCTCACATGAGGACCACCCCAGAAAAGGAAGACCAAGAGTCACCTCTGCTTCTGAGGAAAAGTTTATCCGAGTCACCAGCCTCAGAAATCGCAGGTTAACAGCAGCTCAGATTAGAGACCAGGTCAATGCCACACAGAGTTCTAGCAGCAGACACATCTCTTCAACAACTGTTAAGAGGAGACTTTGTGCAGCAGGCCTTCATGGTAAAATAGCTGTTAGGAAACAAGCAGAAGAGACTTGTTTGGGCTAAAGAACACAAGGAATGGACATTAGACCAGTGGAAATCTGTGCTTTGGTCTAATGAGTCCAAATTTGAGATCTTTGGTTCCAACCACCGTGTCTTTGTGCAACACAGAAAAGGTTAACGGATGGACTCTACATGTCTGGTTCTCACCGTGAAGCATGGAGGAGGAGGTGTGATGGTGTGGGGGTGCTTTGCTGGTGACACTGTTGGGGATTTATTCAAAATTGAAGGCATACTGAACCAGCATGGCTACCACAGCATCTTGCAGCGGCATGCTATTTCATCCGGTTTGCGTTTAGTTGGACCATCATTTATTTTTCAACAGGACAATGACCCCAAACACACCTCCAGGCTGTGTAAGGGCTATTTGACCAAGACGGAGAGTGATGGGGTGCTACGCCAGATGACCTGGCCTCCACAGTCACCAGACCTGAACCCAATAGAGATGGTTTGGGGTGAGCTGGATCGCAGAGTGAAGGCAAAAAGGCCAACAAGTGCTAAGCATCTCTGGGAACTCCTTCAAGATTGTTGGAAGACCATTTCCGGTGACTACCTCTTGAAGCTCATCAAGAGAATGCCAAGAGTGTGCAAAGAAGTCATCAAAGCAAAAGGTGGCTACTTTGAAGAACCTAGAATATAAGACATATTTTCAGTTGTTTCACACTTTTTTGTTAAGTATATAATTCCACATGTGTTAATTCATAGTTTTGATGCCTTCAGTGTGAATGTACAATTGTCATAGTCATGAAAATACAGAAAAATCTTTAAATGAGAAGGTGTGTCCAAACTTCTGGTCTGTACTGTATAAGAAAAACATAGATTTCTCTGGAATAAGACACTGAATCACAGATATCAAGGTATCCTTTTATTCAGTTTCCTATGACCTACATGCCCATATAGATGGCTTAGAAGTAGTGATGAGCGAGTATGTTTTGTTAACCCTTTCGCCGAGTATGCTCGAGCGAGCTCCGAGTAGTTACAGCTGCTCGGTGTTATGTTTGAATCACTCCCGTGTGCATGATTTGAGTCTTATTGACAGCTTTGATACATGTGCGTAATGTCTATTTCTTATACATTCCTCACATGTAATAAAGCTGTCAAACAGTCGCAAATCATGCACACGGGAGCGATTCAACCATATCAGCGAGCAGCTGTAACTACTCGGAGCTCGGCCCGAGCATACTCGCCGAAAGGGTTAACAAAACATACTCGCTCATCACTACTTAGAAGGGATGATTCTTCTGACAGATTCCCTCTAATCTAAACAGTTTCTCAGCAGAAATGCAAAGCATGTTAAATAATATTTCTCACAAAGTCCCTCACTTTCTGCTTTTACCTTACTTCACTGATGCTGGGTTAGCGTGTATATAATTAGATACCAAGATTCATTCTCTACAACCTTCTCCTCTAGTTGGGCTGCATACTGCATAGAACAATGTTATTACAAGTCTGATGGAAAACCAGAAATGTTGAAGAGTTTAACTAGGACTTGTTGCCATGTCAAAGTGACCAGTTTTTTTGTAAATCTGACATTTTAATTTAGCTCTAATTTTTCTGACTTTTACAAAGAAACATGACTCACAGTGTAATAATGCAGAGCAGGCTAAAGACCAGAAAATCCTGTGAGCCACAAACTCTTGGCGAAGAGCATAAAAATTGACACTAAGGCTGTGAGAACACATTGCAGATTTGGTGCGTTTTTGTCGCGTTTTTTTTTTTCTGCGCAGATTTGTGACAAAACCTGATGCCAGCTAAGTGAATGAGAAACCTGAAGTGTCATGCAAATGTTGAGTATTTTGATTTACAGATTTGGTGCCGAAAAAAATTCTGCAGCACATCAATTCTCTGCGCGTTTTGGCCTGTGTTTTTCCCTCATTGAATGCACTGAAAAAAAGCAGGCAAAAATGCAACAGAAACGCAACATTTTTGAGGTTGCGTTTTCCTGCCAAGGGATGCAGAAACGTTGCAGAAATTTCTGAAATCAAATACTCAATGTGTGCACATACCCTAAATAATAACACCATATCTCTTGAATCATATGGTGGGTTTAATAAAAACAAACAAACAAAGAATGGAATACTTGGAAGCAGGGGGAATAAAATATGAGCAAAAATTGCAAAACATAGTTCTTTTTAAATAAAGAAGCCTGTTTGTATTTTATGCTGTTTAGGCTGCGTGCACACGATGCGTTTTTCATGCATTTATGCTGTGGAATTTCCGCAGCGGAAACGCATCAAAAACGCATGGTAATCCGCACCCCATGGTCCCCAATGGCATTCCACAATGTCAATGCACATGCTGCGGATTTTTCCGCAGCGTTTCTGCAGCGCAAATAAATCCGCAGCATGTTCATTAATTTTGCGGAAGCGCCGCCATTGACTTGCATTGAGACGCATAGAATTCGTGTCTGTACATTTGTACAAGCGGATTTTATGCGTCTCTATGTGCGGATGGTACCCAGTTCTGGAGGAGAGAAGACTCTCATCCAGACCTGGGTACCATTGTACCTGTAAAAAAAAGAATAAAATAATAAATAAAGTTTATATTCACGTGTCCGGCGGCCCCTGCAGCGCTTCTCCTTCCAGGACCTGAGATGACGTCGCGGTCACGTGACCGCAGGCTGTCTCGCGAGATGCCGGCAACCCGGAAGAAGCAAGGACGAGCGCGACAGCACACGCGGCGGGGGATCGGGGGTAAGTATAGCTTTATTTTTTTATTTTTACGGTCACACTATATAAATCCATGCCTTGTGCATGGATTTATATAGTGTGACCTAGTTGTCAAGCACTTTCCAAGTTAACGCATGTGGGTACGCATGTGAATCCGCATGTATTCTGCAGGAAAAACGTATGCACAATCTGCATGCGTTTTTTCTGCCAGAGAGATGTAGAAATGCTGCAGAAATTTTCTGCTTCATTTCTGCATCGTGGGCACATAGCCTTATGGTAAGAGTAGCAAAATTCTTTTAACATTTTATCTTTAATCCTTTTACAACCTATGACGTACCTATATGTAATAGGTCGCCTCCTTCCCTTTGATGTGGGCTCCAGCGCCAAGTCCGCATCTTTTCAGGCACATGACAGCTGTTCTGATCAGCTGTTGTGTGCCCCTAATAGCAACGGGAGGGATCGCGATCCACCCGCGGCTTTTATCATGTTAAATGCCGCTGTCAATCTCTGTCCACGGCATTTAACATGATCGCGCTGGAACCGCATCACAAAACACGCCCATCGGCACCCCTGTCATATGATCGCAGGGCGCCGATGGGTTGGCATGACAACCAGGGGTCTGCAGGAGACCCACATGCTTGTCACTGCAAATCTGCTATGAGCGTTGCCCCGTGGCCAGCATTCATAGCAGAGGAGCATTTCTGCTACACATAACAGGGCTGCACCCCTGCTAAAGAAGTTTTTTAAAAAATGTAAAAAAAATATAAAAAGTTCAAATCACTCCCCCTTTTGCCCCATTAAAAATAAAACAATAAAAAAATACACATACTTGGTATCACTGCGTGCAGAAATGCCCGATCTTTCAAAATATAAAAATAAATAATCAAATCGGTAAACGGCGTGACGAGAAAGAAAAATCAAAAAGCCAGAATTAGGTTTTTTGGTCACCGCAATATTTCAATAAAAAGCAAGAATAGGCGATCAAATCATGGGATCTACCCCAAACAGTATCAATATAAACATCAGCTCGGCGAGCAAAAAATAAGACCTCACTCGGCCCCAGATCCCGAAAAATGCAAGACGCTACAGATCTCGTAAAATGGCGCATTTTTTTCACCACTTAAATAAAAATGAACCTATACATGTTTGGCATCTGCTAACTCGTAATGACCTGGAGAATCATAATTGCATGTCCGTTTTAGCATTTAGTGAACATGGTAAAAAAAACAAAAAAAAAACCCACACAATTGTGGAATTGCACTTTTTTTTGTAATTTCACTGTTCTTGGAATTTTTTTCCCATTTTCAAGTACTCTATATTATTATTATTATTTATTATTATTATAGCGCCATTTATTCCATTTATTTTACATGTGAAAAAGGGGTATATGTAGCAAAAACAATCTTGAACAAAACTGTGACAGCGACTGGTACAGGAGGTGAGAGGACCCTGCACGCGAGGGCTCACAATCCACATGGGATGGGTGAGGATACAGTAGGTCGGGGTAGAGCTGGTCATGCAGCAGTATGGTGGAGCGAGGGTTACTGCAGGTTGTAGACTTGTCGGAAGAGGTCTGTCTTCAAGTTCCTTTTGAAGGTTTCCACGGTAGGCAGGAGTCTGATATGTTGAGGTAGTGGGGATGCACGGGAGAAATCTTGTATGCGATTGTGGGAAGAGGAGATAAGAGGGGAGTAGAGAAGGAGATCTTGTGAGGATCGGAGGTTGTGTGCAGGTAAGTACTGGCAGACTAGGTCACAGACGTATGGAGGAGACAGGTTGTGGATGACTTTGTATGCCAAGGTTAGGGTCTTGAACTTAAGTCCCCTTCACTGGGGAGCCAGTGAAGGGATTGACAGAGGGGGGAGGCAGGGGAGTAGCAGGGGGACGGGTGGATTAGTCAGGCAGCAGAGTTTAGGATAGATTGGAGGGGTGCAGAGAGTGTTAGAAGGGAGGCCACAGAGCAGGAGGTTGCAGTAGTCGAGTTGGGAGATGATGAGGGCATGCACTAGTGTTTTTGTAGAGTCTTTGCTGAGGAATGTGCGGATCCAGGAGATATTTCTGAGTTGGAGTCGGCAGGAAGTGGAAAGGGCTTGGATATGTTTTTTGTTACTGGGGAGAATGGGCAGTCATTAACTTTGATGGATAGGTCAAATGGGGAGGTTGAATGAGGTGGGGGAAAGATGATGAATTCAGTTTTATCCAAGTTTAGTTTTAGAAATTTGGCAGAGAAGAAGGATGAAATACCGGACAGACATTGTGGGATTCTGGTTAGTAAGGAGCTGATATCAGGTCCAGAGAGGTAGATCTGTGTGTCATCAGCATAGAGGTGATACTGAAAGCCGTGAGACTCTATGAGCTGTCCCAGGCCTAAGGTGTAGATAGAGAAGAGCAGGTGCCCTACAACTGAACCTTGGGGTACACCGACAGATAGGGGGCAAGTTGAGGAGGTGGTGTGTGAGTGGGAGACGCTGAATGTCCGGTCTGTTAGGTATGAAGAGATCCAAGAGAGGGCCAAGTATGTGATGCCAAAAGATGAGAGAGTCTGTAGTAAGAGGGAATGGTCCACTGTGTCGAAGGCAGATCACAGGTCCAGGAGGAGGAGGACAGAGTAGTGGCGCTTGAATTTGGCAGTTAGTAGGTCGTTGATGACTTTAGTCAGGGCAGTTTCAGTGGAGTGGTGCGGTCGGAAGCCTGATTGTGCGGTCAAAGAGGGAGCAGGAGAGGTGGGAGGACAGTTCAAGAAGGACGTGTTGTTCCAGTAGTTTTGAGGCATAGGGGAGGCGTGATATGGGGCGATAGGTAGACAGAGAAGATGGGTCAAGGGAGGACTTTTTGAGGAAGGGTGTCATTGAGGCATGTTTGAAACATGAGGGGAAGATGCCAGTTGTTAGTGACAGGTTGAAGAGGTGGGTTAGGGTTGGGATGAAGACGGTGGTAAGGTTAGGGATGAGGTGAGATGGGATGGGGTTGAGTTCACAGGTGGTGAGGTGTGATTTGGAGAGTAAAGAGGAAACCTGATCTTCTGTAATGGTGGAGAAGCTGGTTTTAGAGGAGGAAGGTTGGGTAGATATGAGATGGGGCTGTGGGGACTAAAGACAGAAGCTTTGCCTGATGTCAATCTTCTGCTTGAAGAATGAGGCAAAGTCTTCGGAAGAGATGAGAGGAGAGGGAGGAGGCGCTGGGGGACGGAGGAAAGAACAGAAAGTGTTGAATAGCAGTTTAGGATTGTGAGACAGGGAGGATATGAGAGACAAGAAGTAGGTTTGTTTTGCTGCAGTGAGTGTGGACTTGAAGGTAGTGAGGGACTGTTTGAATGTGATGAAGTGCTCATTGGAGTGGGACCTTTTCCATCTCCGCTCAGCAACCCGGGAGGCTCGTAGCAGTTTTTTAGTCAGGTTGATGTGCCAGAGTTGCCTATTGATTGTGCGAGCTTTGGTATGTGTGAGAGGGGCGACCAAATCGAGAGCTGCAGCTTTTGTGGTGTTATATAAAAGAGCAGCGTCAGCATTGTGTAAGGAACTTATGTCTGCAAGAGGGAGGAGGGATTCAGAGAGTGAGTGTAGGTCAAGGTGTTTAAGATGTCTGCGAGGGCGTGCAAGCTTGTGGAGTGGGGTTTGTGGACCTGGAGAGGAGAGGGCAGAGAATGTAAGTAGGTTGTGGTCAGAAACAGGGAGAGGCGAGTTGGAGAGGTTAGATAGGGAACAGAGGCAAGTGAAGATGAGGTCCAGTGTGTGGCCATCTTTGTGAGTGGCTGTAGAAGACCACTGAGCAAGGCCGAAGGAGGAAGTGAGGGATAGAAGCTTAAAGACAGATGAGTGGGAAGTGTCAATGGGGATGTTAAAGACGCCCATGATGATAGCGGGGATGTCAGCGGAAAGGAAGTGAATATGCCAGCTGATGAAGTGGTTAAAGAAAGTGGTGGCTGACCCTGAGGGACGGTAAATGACAGCAAGTTGGAGGTTGGAAAGGGAGTAGATGCGCACACAGTGCACCTCAAAAGAGGGGGGAGTAAAGGAGGGTGGCACTGGGATTTGGGTGAAGGCACAGGTATCAGACAGGAGAAAGCCTACTCCTCCATCATGTTTGCTGTTGGGGCAGGGTATGTGGGAAAGGTAGAATCCACGGTATGAAAGTGCAGCTGGAGAAGCTGTGTCAGAGGTGGTGAGCCAGGTTTTGGTGATGGTGAGGAAGGAAATTTTGTTAGTAATGAAAAGATCATGAATGTAGGAAAGTTTGTTTCAGAAGGAGCGAGTGTTTTATAGAGCTCCCGTTAGTGCGACTGGGGAAGTGGGGACTGGGTGAATGGGTATGAGGTTAGAGAGGTTGCGAGAGTTTGTGACAGATCATGGATAGGAGGCGGAAGTGACTGTGGGGATGCGGTGAGGAAAACCAGGATTTGGAGAGATGTCGCCGGCAGTGAGGAGGAGCAGAGGAAGTGTTAGCAGGTGGGAGCAGGAGAGAGCATGAGGTGGCTGTCTGTGTTTGGAGACACAGGATTGAATGCTGAGGAATAGTTCTGAGGAGGAGGTGAGAAGGATGGGGATGATGGAGGAAGAGATGAAGAGTTCCTTACTTGGAGTAGGGATTAGAGGGGTTAGTAGAAAGTGAAGGACTATAGAGGAGAGAGTGAAAACTAACAAAAACGTGGTTAAAAGAGTAAGCAGTCAAAGTGTGAGTGACCTGACTTCTGCCTTGGCTAACTGCCTCTGAAGTAACTGCCCACACTTGACAAAGACGACACACTTTGGGGAAGAAAACACGTGCATCCACCCCACACACGTGCACCCCTTATGCAGCTTCTAAATTCATAGGTCAGACTAAACCATCAGGTGAGGGGCATTGTGGGAGCTGCATGTGGATAAATAAGCAGATGGCCAGCTCACCAGTGAGTGAATGCTGTGCCTGCCCATGACTGAATACGCAGGTAGGATCTAAGTATATTAAACGTTATAAAATCATTATAGCTGCAACAATTTTCATGAAAACAGCTTGTTAGTGATGCACATTGCATTTCTAACAACGCTATGGGGGCAGTCTAAAGGATAGCTAGGACATGACTGGTTCCCTTTAAGCTAAAACAAAACATATATTTATTCAGATAAATTTGAAAGGAATCTGTCACCAGCATGCTGCTGCATGCTGAAAACAGCATGGTGTAGAGGCAGAGACTCTGATTCCAGCGATGCATCACTTGCTGCACACTGTCATTCTGATAGTCCTCTAGTGATATTCTCCAGTTGATAAAATAGTGATTTTATAAAAACTACAGCAAGCAGCCTAGTAAGTTAAAAGTCGCTGGAATCATGATCTCTCTCTCTCTCTCTCTCTCTCTCTACATTATGCTGTTTCTCAGATTAAGTGGCAAAAACCTGGTGACAGATTCCCTTTAAATGATAAGAAGTTATTTATACATATACATAATTGGCCAGTAAAGCAAACAATGTGAAAGCAATGCTACAAAATCATAGCAAAGAACATCTACAAATGCAGTCAAAATAAGGTATTACTCAGTTTGCAGTTTAAAAACTGAAGTGTTTGGTTATTTAAGAATCAGATTTAAACTAGGAATCTTCCAACAATTTTATTTTGCTAAAATTGAGTTTAGGGACTTTTGGACAAATAAGTCAATTAGGGATGCTTATTTGTATAAGCCGCTTTAAAGGGAAGCTAATATCAGGGTATGTGCACACAGTCCGGAGCTGCCTGCGGCCCCAACACAGCGGAATAGCCACTGGGGGCTTCCGCTCATTTTATGTAAATGAGCGGCGCCATTTTTTTTTCACCTGCGGACTTTCCTCATAGAGGTTAGTCTATGGGGAAAGCCCGCAAGCAGAACCGCTGGAGAAATTGACATGCTGCGATCTGGAAAGACGCACCACAAGTCAGTTTCTGCGGGTGTGCCGCAGACACATAGTGGACATGGGATTTTTACAAATCCCATCCACTATGCTGTAACAGCTGGACGCTGTGGGTTTGACGCTACATAATACGCAGAGTCAAACCCGCACCGGCTCCGGACTGTGGGAACATACCCTTAGAAAGTGACCTATTGTTTATATCAGGTTTTTGTGTTTCATTTTTTGTTTTCTTTTATAATATTGCCAATGTTTTCGGCGGGGTTCATATCACTATTCTTATTAAAAAACAAAATTTGCAAAACAAATGAACAGAAAAAAATCTAAATTAAATCAATAATTGGTGTGACCACATTTTGCCTTCAAACAGAATCAAAAGTACACAATTTTTTTAAAGGGAATCTGTCAGCAGATTTTTGCTATGTAAGCTGAAGACAGCATGCTGTAGGGGTTAAAACTTAAATTTCAGCAATGCCTGCTTATCAAGCTCCATGCTGTTTGCATACAATGATTGATTTAGCACCAGTAGCTTATCATTGCTGTAACTAGCTGGTCCTGTGAGCCCTGGCCCCACATGCCCCCTCCTGTGATGGGCACCTCACTGTCTATAGACATTGTATATACTGAGCTTGGTATCTTTCTCAGCTCTGCTTCATTGCTAAATAAAAAAACTCAGTACATCTGTGCCCAGTAATCAGTGTCAGTAAGGCTGCACCCAGTAATCTAAGTGATACATCTTTGGATTCAGCTTCTATATCAGGCTGCTCTTCAATAAGATCGCAAAGTCCTGCTGACTAGTGATGAGTGAGCATGCTCGTATAGCCCTTACGCCGAACACGCTCGGATGCTTTCCGAGTATCTTCAGCGTGCTCGTAAATTACATTCGAGTCCCTGCTCTGCATGATTTATGACTGTTAGGGAATCCTCACATGTGTTGAGGCTGACTAACAGCCATAAATCATGCAGATGCAGGGACTCGAACTTAATATACCGATCTTCTGATTTCAAATGGAATTAAGTATAATGTGTCTTATCTGTTGTACTAAATTTTCTTGGCCAACTATTCTGTTTACAGTCCTCAAGGTTGCCCATATCTTGGGGTCATCAATGCTGAGAAATACAGACAGATACTTATCCATCATGTATGACAATCAGGGAGGCATCTGATTAGCTCTAAATTTAGTTTACAGCAGGATAAAGACATCAAGCATAACAGAGTGTTATTAACCTTCAGTTAGTTGCACCAAAATACTTACACTATTAGTCACGTGGGGTCCATGGGACCCCATCTTTACAATTAAAACAAAAAATAAACCGCATATATTAAAGAAGAATTTTTACTTTATTTAAGAACTTAAGGTACAACAGCTTTGCTAAATGATAAAATATTTAATAATCAACAAAATGTAAACATCTACTTATGTACTATGAAAAAAACAAGAATCTATTTCGCACAAGAATCACATATCTTCTTATGCTGCCCATTGCATATACATTTGTAGCAATTATCACATCTGGCTTTGTTTTTTCGGTCACTAGATCTCACACACAAATTACATTGACTTTTGACAGGACTTGGGCTATTTCCAGAATAAGAAAAAGAACCAAAAATTACTACACTATTAGTCGCGCGAGGTCCGATGGAACTCAAGCAACTTGCTGTGGCACGTGTACTCGAAGCCGCATCTCACGATGCACTGAGGAGGGGAGGGCGCCTGAGCTAGGAAGCTACCAAAACAGAAGACTTTTCACAAGTCTTCATCCAAAAAAGATTTGGAGTTGGCTCCCAAGATGTTTTCAACAATCCCCCTGCCGAAATCCCTCAAAAACCGTATGCAAATGTACCTAGAAGAATTGATGTTTTAACGCTCTCTTGAAGGCAAAGGGCGGTCACACCAAATATTCATTTCTTTTAGATTTTTTTTGCTCATTCACTTTGCATTTTGTTAATTGATAGAGATAAACCTATTAACACTTCTATTTTTTAAAGTATTCTTACTTTGCAGCAGTTTTTCCCACACCTACCTAAAACTTGTGCACAGTACTTTATAAAATTGTGATGATTATATCCATAATGGCATAAAATAAAATTGGAGACATGCTATCATAAGACAAATCTCCTTTAAATGATGGCAAGCTCTTGTCACTAGCTCACTATGTGTGGTTAGTTAATTCTTTATGGGCAGATCACAATAAAGTACTGCTTTTATTCCCACCTCCAAAATCTTATCCCAGTATGTAATAGATATATTAATGATAATATTAGCAAACACTTCCAATTAGAAATGTAGTATAGTTCTTCTGATTCACTATGTTACTTACTTCATGTTCAGAGTATTTTAGCAGCTTAGGTATCTATTGTTACAACCACTAACACCTAAAATCACTAAGAATGGTCATAACCATTGATATATAAGCTAATGCTATGCCCTGCACATGGGGTAAGCAACATAGTGAATCAGAAGAACTATACATTTCTAATTGGAGGCATTTGTAAAAAAATATTATATTATTATTATTACTATTACACCTACTACATATTGGGATAGGATCTTGGAGATGGGAACACCCTTTTAAGCTCGAAATAACAATTTCATTCCACAATGGTACAATTAACCATATCAAACTTATGACAACATAATATCTGGCAGTCGCAGCAAAGCATGTGTTGAAAAGGCATGACTACATTTTCATCGTAGGTGGATTTAGTATAATGGGAAGTGTAGTTACACCTGGACCTGAGTATTAATTTGCAAACATGTATCTATTTACCCTTAAGTGTCAGGAAAACTAGTCAGTATATTCTTATTTTTCTTGCAATCACTATACACAGCTGATAACACAGGATCCACCATTCATAATAGGATTTGTCACAGTTCCCCTCCTTCTTCACACGGGCCTTTTCAGATGCTCATTATTTATTTATTTATTTTGCTTACATAGCGCCAACATATTCCTCACAGCACTTTACAGACATTATCATCACTGTCCCCATTGGGGCTCACAATCTACATTCCCTATCAGTATCTCTTTGGAGTGTGGGAGGAAACCCACACAAACATGGGGAGAACATACAAACTCCTTACAGGTGTTGTCCTTGGTGGGATTTAAACCCAGGACCCCAGAGCTACAAAGTAACAGTGTTAACCACTGAGCCACCGTGCTGTCTCATTAGATGCTTCAATACAAAAGCTATAGTCTAATTCTGTTCATTGCTAATGGACATGTGGACTTACAGAAAAATGACAAACCCAGCAAGTATGAGTGTAGAATGGTAACAGTGGCCAATATGAAAACTGAAATATACACACACAGTGGGTACGGAAAGTATTCAGACTCCTTTAAATTTTTCACTCTTTGTTTCATTGCAGCCATTTGCTAAATTCTAAAAAGTTCATTTTTTTCCTCATTAAAGTACACTCAGCACTCCATCTTGACTGAAAAAAAACAAATGTAGAAATTTTTGCAAATTTATTAAAAAAGAAAAACTGAAACATCACATGGTCATAAGTATTCAGACCCTTTGCTCAGACACTCATATTTAAGGGTATGTGCACACGATGCAGAAATGCTCAGGATTTTTTCCTGAGCGTTTCTGCATCTCTACGGCAGGAAAAAACGCATGCGGATTGTACATGCGGATTGTACATGCGGTTTCCTGCCAGGGACATGCTTATGTGAAGCGGTCTTCACTTTCATTTCCGCATGCGGGTTGACAAGCGCTTCCCAAGCGATTTTAGCATCACTTGGAAAGTGCTTGTCAACTTCACACTATATAAATCCATGCAACCGGCATGGATTTATATAGTGTGTAAATGTCAAAAAATAAATATATACTTTACCCTCTGATGGCCCCCGGTGTCCTGCTTCGCTCGGTCCCGGCTGCCGGCAGTGAAGACTTTAGGACCTTCCGACGTCAGCGTCACGTGACCCGTCACATGACTCTGACGTCAGCGAAGGTCCTTCTTCATTCAACCCCGAAGCGCATCAACAGATACAGTGATGCGGATTCCATGCGGTCTAATGCAAGTCAATGGCGGCAAAAGAGCAGCGTTTCCGCAAAATTAATTGACATGCTGCGGATTTTTGACCGCAGCGTTTACGCTGCGGAAAAATCCGCATCATGGGCACAGCACATGCGGATTTCAATTGGGGAACATTGCTGCCCTTCTACCATGCGTTTTTCATGCGTTTCCGCAACTGCAAAAACGCCGCGGAAACGCATGAAAAACGCATCGTGTGAACTCAGCCTAAGTCACATGCTGCCCATTTCCTTGTGATACTCCTTGAGATGGTTTTACTCCTTCATTGGAGTCCAGCTGTGTTTAATTAAACTGATAGGACTTGATTTGGAAAGGCACACACCTGTCTATATAAGACCTCACAGCTCGCAGTGCATGTCAGACCAAATGAGAATCATGAGCTCAAAGGAATTGCCCAAGGAGCTCAGAGACAGAATTGTGGCAAGGCACAGATCTGGCCAAGGTTACAAAAGAATTTCTGCACTACTCAACGTTCCTAAGAGCAGTGTGACCTCCATAATCCTTAAATGGAAGTAGTTTGGGACCACCAGAAGTCTTCCCAGATCTGGCCGTCCAGCCAAACTGAGCAATCATGGGAGAAGAGCCTTGGTGAGAGAGGTAAAGAAGAACCCCAAGATCACTGTGGCTGAGCTCCAGAGATGCAGTAGGGAGATGGGAGAAAGTTCCACAGAGTCAACTATCACTGCAGCCACCCTCCACCAGTCAGGCCTTTATGGCAGAGTGACACAACGGAAGCCTCTCCTCAGTGCAAGACATATGAAAGCCCACATAGAGTTTGCTCAAAAACACATGAAGGACTCCCAGACTATGAGAAATAAGATTCTCTGGTCTAATGAGACGAAGATAGACCATTTTGGTGAAAATTATAAGCGTATGTGTGGAGAAATCCTGGCACTACTCATCACCTGCCCAATACAATCCCAACAGTGAAACATGGTGGTGCCCGCATCATACTATGGGGGTGTTTTTCAGCTGCAGTGACAGGACGACTGATTGCAATTGAAGGAAACATGAATGCGGCCAAGAATAGAGATATCTTTGGTTGAAAATCTCTTCCAGATTGCTCTGGACCTCAGACTTGGCAGAAGGTTCACCTTCCAACAAGACAATGACACTAAGCACACAGCTAAAATAACAAAGGAGTGGCTTCAGAACAACTCTGTGACCATTCTTGACTGGCCCAGCC